>NC_135331.1:94282401-96682401 GCF_023851605.1 Tamandua tetradactyla
AGGACAGGTCCAAGACAGAGAGAAAAAAAAATTTTTTTAATGTCCATAGTTAAAAATTTAATGGTTTATTTTTTATTTATTTAGAAAATATAACCACATATGAACACAAACATTCTTACCATATATTCATTCATTCTTGTTATATAATCAATAACTCATAATATCTCATAGTTGTATATTCATCATCATGATCATTTCTTAGAACATTTGCATCAATTCAGAAAAAGAAAGCAGAAAAAAATTCATACATACCATACCCCTTACCCCTCCCTGTCATTGATCATTAGCATTTCAATCAACTAAATTTATTTTAACATTTGTTCCCCTATTATTTATTTATTTTTAATCCATATGTTTTACTCATCTGTTGACAAGGTAGACAAAAGCGGCATCAGACACAAGGTTTTCACAACCACACAGTCACATTGTGTGACTTCAAGAATCATGGCTACTGGAGCACAGCTCTACAGAGAAAAAAAATTTTAAGGGGATTCTCCCCACACTCTATGGCTTTGGAAGGACCTTTTCTCCAGTCCCCTAGTCAGAAAGTTGGGGTTTATCTCAGCATCTTTATTGCCTGTCCTACCATGCAGCTCCCCAACTTGGGCCTACTCTCAGGTCAAAACTTTGAGAGAAAAAGAGAAAAAAATTAAAGGAAACTCATTACTCATGTATTGCTTCTTCACACTTTGACTCCCCTCCCCAATTCGCCTGCTTGTTTACGTTTTAGAGTACTCAGGTATTTTGTTCAACAGTTTTTAGTTATAATCAGTGAGACAGAAAGATGCTTCAGTGGGCTTACTTCATCTTGTCTGGCACCAGAAGTTCTCCAAACTTTTGACTATAGGCTACAGTAAAAAAAAAAAGTACATTCTATGTTGATGCCCAATATACACACATGTAAATATGATAAGCGTTTCACAGACAATTACTGTGAGTGATGGCCTCTGAGCTGTACTATTGTAAACTGTTTTTTTAAATGCTCATCAGTACTCATTGCTGAGTGTTAGCTTGAGTTTCAAAAACACTGCCCTAAACATTATTACTGAAATAGTAGAGGCAAGGCTGCTACTACCTAAAACAAACTTAATCACATTTCAACAAGTCCTGAGTAGTATATATCAGAAATGATGGTGCTATAAATTTGTGAGTCAAAAAATATGATGAGATTCAGTTCCCCGTGCCTGCCCATGCAAAAAAAAAAAAAAGAAAGAAAATAAAAAATATGATGAGAATGCATTATAACCTTGGATTGTAGAACTCAAGTTTCTCCATATGAGAAACACTCCCACTCTTCTCCCCTACCCCAACCCTAGACAGAGGTGAATTGAGTTAGAGATCTATTTTATTTTTGTAGTTCAAAAATAGCCAACACAGCTTAGAGTGAAATTATTCAATTCTAAGTGACCGCAACCCTAAATTTATATAAGACACTTGATACCATGTATTACTTGTAACATTAGCAGCTTGTAGCCAACTTTTCAGCTTCAGAAAAGAGAGAGAGGAACACAAGGTGGTAATTACTGATGCCTTCCCACTTACCTCCCTCCTTTTTACCTCCCATCCTTTCCCTCCTTAATAAAATCAGATGGGTAATAAATATCTGAACTAGACTCTGATCCTTGGCAATATTTGGATACTTAAAAGAACAGCCAGGGTTCCAATGAAAAAGTATGAAGTGGTTGCCTACCATACTAATTTTAAGGACCTCCAAAACATCCCCCTTGATTACTGATTACAGATACTTCCAGAAAATAATAAACTTGATTAAAGGTATTGGAAACACTTACGACTTTATACCTAAAACCCTATGTTTACATAAAATAGCACGTAGTACATGAGCTGTCCAAAGTAGTTGATCTTTTTCTCCCTCTTCAACTATGTCTGGTTTTCTAAAACATTTCCCTTTCAAAAATAAAAGACATCTTTTCCTGATTCCTTCAGCATGGGCTCTGTTTTGTTTTTGTTTTTTTTTGATAAATCTTAACATACAAACATTCCATACATGGTATACAATCAGTGTTGCACAATATCATCATATAGTTGTGTATTCATCACCGTGATCATTTTTTGAACATTTGCATCACTCCAGAAAAAGAAATTTTAAAAAAAGGAAAAAAATTCATGCATAGCATATCCCTTACCCCTCCCTCTCATTGACCGCTAGTATTTCCATCTACCTAAGTTACTTTAACCTTTGTCCCCCCATTATTTGTTTATTTTTTTATCATTTTTTACCCATCTGTCCATACCTTAGATAAAAGGAGTATCAGATACAAGGTTTTCATAATCACACAGTCACATTGTAAAACCATATCATTATACACTCATCTTCTAGAAACAAGGCTACTGGAACACAGCTCTACAGTTTCAGGTACTTCCTTCCAGCCTCTCCAATACACCATAAACTAAAACTATAATCAGCATGGACTCTTATCCTTCAGGGAGGAGGGGGGTAGGAGAAGAGTGACATGAAACCAACCGCATCGCAGAAGGGGTATAAATGAGTAAAAGGGTAGAATGAATGAAAATAGAGTACTAAGGGAGAAACGTAGGACTTCACTTGAGGTGTTACATCATGGCCTCTTTCTTCTCTGCTCAGTCTTTCAGAATTTTGTTGAAAACATCCTGTATCACCCTTACTGGACCTCACACAGAGGATCTGCCATTCAAATCAACTGGAATAGCTGGGCTTCTAAAGTGGCACAACCCTTGCTCACAGAGGGAACTATTTGGCTTAGACATTTTAAAAAAAAACTGTCTTGCTGACTGTCCATTCTCCCATAATAGTCACTAACAATTATTGAGTACTTACTATGTACCAGTCCCAATTATCTTATAGGAATTAACCAAATTAATCCTCATAACAACTCTATAAGTTAGGTGCTATCATTATCATCACTCTCATCTTACATATGGAGAAAATGAGGTTTAGAGAAGTGAACTAAATTGTCCAAGGTCTCATATCTTGTAAGTAGCAAGTTGAACCCAGGCAACATGGCTCCAGAGCCTAATAACCATGCTACAGTAGCCTCAGTTTTCACCACTGAGCTGAGTAATGGCTGGCCTCACATAAAAGTCATGGAGTGGGTCAAATGTGATCATTCATATGCCACCCTTTCAACCCACTTCCATTCCAGGAGTTAAGAAGAAAGGGAATGAGAGAGGCAACTAACTGTCCACCAAAATTCATACCCTCCTTTCCTCAGTATAGAGTTGTTTGGGGGAAGTGGCTTACCAACCAGGTAATATATTTCCCAACCCCCTTTGGATCTAAGTGGGATCGTTCCAATAAAATGTAAGCAGAGAGATATGTGTCAATTTGGGGATAAGGGGTTAAGCAGTTATGTCTTCTCCATTCTCTTCCTCTTTGATTTCTGGATGCAGAAGACTGTAAGTAATAGAGAAGCCACAGGATGAAAGTAGCCAGAGTTCCTGAATGACTTAATGGAGGGCTGCCTATTGACCAAGAGAGCCGCACTAGACAATTACGTGAGTAAGAAATAAACGTCTGCTCTGTTAAGTCACTGAAATTTGGGGTTTGTGTGTTATAGCAGCTAACATTGCCCTAACTACCATATAAAGCTACTCTCATACTCTTCCAGTTCCAGTTCATTATCGATGCATAACGAACCGTGCAACAGCTAAGTGGCTTAAAATAACCACTGAATTATGTACACAGACTCTATGGGTCAGGAACTCAGGGCATGACAGGGATGGCATGGATATACTCCATGATATCTGGGGCCTCAACTGGAAAGACTCAAAGGCTGGGGGTAACTCATTGGCAGGGAGCTGGTTTCTGGGGACAATTTCACTCCCATGTCCGGCAGCTGATGCTGAGTTCAGTTGAGACTGTCAGCCAGAATATCTATGTGTGGCCTATTCATGTGCTCTCTCTGTATATACTTCCTCATGGCACAGTGATTGGCTTCCAAGAGTGGGCATCCCCAAATGATCAGGTGGAAGTTTTATCACCTCTATGATATAGGATCACTTCTGCTGGAGTCACAGGCCCACCTAGATTCAAGGGGAGGGTTTATGGAGTCCATTTCACAATATGTTGTCACATTGTAAGAGTATGTGGGATGGGATGCCTTGTAATCATCTTGGGCAACATAATCTGCAACACTCCCTTTCCATATTTCTTTTTACCCCTTTTCCTTTCTTCTTCTTATCCTGTACTTCCACCCCTTCCTGCCTTTTCCTTTCTCCACTTCCCCAGCATCTCCCACAGCCAGTTCTTTCTAGTATTCCTTAATTCTGTTCAGTTAACTTTAATGAGCACACATATAATGTGACAGGTGTCAGAACACACATATAAGTAACACCCTACTTCCCCTTCTGCATCCCACTCTCCCTTTCCCCTCCATGTCTCCCTCTTGATATGGATATAAGGTATGGTTTCTCAATGTCAGCACTATTGGGATTTGGGCTGGATATGTCTAATGGTGGGATGTCTAATGGTGGGGGTTGCCTTGTGATTTGTAGGATGTTTAGCAGCACCCCTAGCCTCTGCTCACTAGATGTGAGTAGCACCACCCCACCCAGTCATGACAGTAAAAAAATGACCTTAGACATTGCCAAATGGGGAGGGGCAAAATCATCCCCAGTTCAGAACCACTTATACAAGGGAAAACATATGGGGAGTTAGATTTAATAAAATCCAAAAATCTTGGAAGATATTTGTCTCCATCATGCACTCTTTTTTTAAAAATTTTTTTAATACCAAAAAAAAAAAAACCACCAAATGCAAACATTCTTATTTTGATCATTCTGTTCTACATATATAATCAGTAATTCACAATATCATCACATAGTTGCATATTCATCATCATGATCATTTCTTGGAACTTTGGCATCTATTCAGAAAAAGAAATAAAATGAAAACAGAAAAAAATTTATACATACCATATCCCTTACCCTCCCTTTCATTGATCACTAGCATTTCAAACTAAATTTATTTTAACATTTGTTCCCCCTATTATTTATTTTTATTCCATATGTTCCTCTCATATGTTGACAAGGTAGATAAAAGGAGCATCAGACACAAGGTTTTCACAATCACAGTCACATTGTGAAAGCTGTATCATTATACAATCATCTTCAAGAAACATGGCTACTGGAACACAGCTCTACATTTTCAGGCAGTTCCCTCCAGCCTCTCCATTACATCTTGAATAACAAGGTGATATCTACTTAATGCGTAAGAATAACCTCCAGGATAATCTCTTGACTCTGTTTGGAATCTCTCAGCCATTGATACTTTGTCTCATTTCACTCTTCCCCCTTTTGGTCGACAAGGTTTTTTCAATCCCTTGATGCTGAGTCCCAGCTCATTCTAGGATTTCTGTCCCACGTTGCCAGGAAGGTCCACACCCCTGGGAGTCATGGCCCACATAGACGGGGGGCGGGGGGGGTGAGTTTGCTTGTTGTGTTGACTGGAGAGAGAGGCCACATCTGAGTAACAAAAGAGGTTCTGTTGGGGGTGACTCTTAGGCCTAATTTTAAGTAGGCTTGACCTATCCTTTGTGGGGTTAAGTTTCATATGAACAACCCCCAAGACTGGGGGCTCAGCCTATAGCTTTGGTTGTCCACACTGCTTGTGAGAATATCAAGAATTCAACTTGGGGAAGTTGAATTTTCCCCCTTTCTCACCATTCCCTGAAGGGGACTTTGCAAATACTTTCCCACTCACTAATCAAATCACTCTGGGATTCATCAGGGCATCACTCTGGACAAACCAACAAAATCTCATGTCCTACCCAAGGTTCCATGTACTTATGGTGTTCAACCAAGCTATCTACATAAGTTATATTAGGAAATGCACTAGTCAAAATATAAATTTTGTAACAAATAAACATTTTTTGCTTTAGTCTCACACATAAGTTGAAATTTTTAAATATTAATTACCATCTATTTTCAGCACCCTGCAGTAATGACATTCCTTTGTTCTTCCTCATGCAAAATCATTTTTTAAATTTGTGCATTTAATCACTATCATTACACACTCTAGGCATTCCTAGATTATACCATCTCAATCTTTATTGTCTATCTTTCTTTCTGAATTCGTTTGTGCCCCCAGCCCTCCTCCCTCCATCATTCTCACATTCCGCTTCATTCAGTGTTTTAACATAATTGTATTACAGTTAGGTAGTATTGTGCTGTCCATTTCTGAGTTTTTACATTCAGCCCTGTTGCACAATCTGTATTCCTTCAACTTCAATTACCCAATATCTTACCCTGTTTCTATCTCCTGATGGTCTCTGTTACCAACAAAATTATCCAAGTTTATTCACTATTGTCAGTTCATATCCCATCATGCACTCTTAACAACAAAACAATCTTTGAGCATACATCCCATATATATATATTATATATAACATATATATAAAGTCTTTACATGTCTCCTATGTTGTTCTTTTATGTAATTATAAAATATTCACAAAAGTGGGCATTTTTTAAAGAACAGAATAAAAACATTAGACAGCTGATATTTTCTTTTCACAAGCAAATAGATCATCTTCTACATTTGCTGATGTCTAGTCATTCCCTCTAGAGACTAGACGGTAATGCACATAAACTTTGCAGCTAGATAAACTCAAGTTCGCAGTCCTGACTTCATTTTCCTGCACTGCTATTCACCAGTTGAGTTACATTCATTCATTCAATAAAATACCAAGAATACAATGGAAAACAAGACTCAACTCTCAAGGAGTTCATGGTAATGAGACTTCAGACAACCCAGTGGTCTCATGTTCCTCATAGGTAAAAATGGGGATAATTGTATCTTGCAGGATGGTAGTGAAGGTTAATTAATATTTTGAAGCATATAATATACTCAAAAGTGGTACCTACTAATTCATTTCAGGGCTGTTTGTAACAGCAAAAGATAGAAAAGAACCTAATTGTGTATCAGTAAGGGACTGGTTGAATAAACAATGGTATATCCACACAATGTAGTAGTAAACAGCTGGAAAGAGGAAAGAGGATGGGGGACTATAAGTGTATACTGCTATGGAGTGACCTCCAGGATATATTGTTAAATAAAAGAAAAAAAGGTATAGGGAGTGGGGAAATTTTGAATGGTGAAACACAGGGGTCTTTTTAGGGCAATGAAATTATTCTGTTTGATGCTATAATGATTGATACATGATACCATGCATTTGTCAAAACCCAAAGGGCTTTACACCAGAAAGCATGAACCTTAATATATGCAAGTAAAAAATAATTTTAGAAGTTGAGGGAATTCCAGATAGAATGTAGATGGTGACAAAAGAATCTATCTTACAAATGTATGAAACAACGTCACTAAAAGAGGTAGGGGGAACGGGTGCTGACCTAACTAACTCTGGAAATCAATAGTCTGTAAGACTAAAGGCAAAAGTTCATAACAATTGTATTCTAGTTGATAAAGTTGGTTTTTCAAGGGGGTATGGATTAACACCTCTGAAATTACTATACATATATACTGGAAATGCTCACTTTTGTAGTAAAAGTTACAGATAAGTAAGGGGGTTGACTGGAATGATCCATGTGGTGGTAATGGATTAGAATTGAAGACAACAGTATGCATTCATGTTTATCTCACAGATTGGTATATACATATATACATATATGCATCCATCTGAAAATATATATGTACATTATAGGATTATATATTCATAGATATGTATATATAGATGAATTAATATACACATATATTTCCTTGTTCAGTTAGGTTGGAGAGTCTAGAAGCCATGGTAGCTCAATAGGAATGAGGAATAAATAGAGGAAAGACAAATGTCCTGTGCCAAAGAATTCCAAATAATTTATGTAAATACTCCTCAAGGAACGCTTCCACAGTGTGGGCTGTGCAGAGTGGCGTTCTTCTAAAGATTATAGTATAGAAGAGGGGGGAAAGAGTAAATTTATGGTAGAGAAACATGATAAACACTGTCTTAGAAAGATGATGAAGAGTAACACTAGCAGTGATGATTCATGTTAAGAGCATGTACCCTTGATATGATGTGATGAGAATGACACTTTACCTTTGTGGTCTTCCTCCCCAAACCCATAACCCTAGTCTAATCATGACTAAAACCTCAGACAAATCCCAACTGAGGGTTATTCTACATAATACTTGGCCAGGCTGGAGTTATAACAATCGTTAGGAAATTAGGTTCTGGAAACAGACCTGAGTGTTACCTGCCATTTCATTTGTTACTTTGGGAATTTCTCTATGCCTCTTTCCTCATCATCCCTAAAGTGGGGATTATAATAGTAACTGTTGCTTTCTGTAGAAACAGAGCTGGAAGGATATTAAGGAATGATGAGAAAAAAAGAAAGGAAGAAAGAAAGAAAGACACAGATGGGCTCAGGGGGTCTGAAGCTTGAGTTTACTTCAGACAGACTTCAGACCCCCTGAGCCCGTCTGTGTCTTTCTTTCTTTCTTCCTTTCTTTTTTTCTCATCATTCCTTAATATCCTTCGAGCTCTGTTTCTACAGAAAGCAACATTTGGCGCCCAACGTGGGGCTCGAAGAAGACTCCAAATCAATATTAAGGAACCAAGGAAAAGTCTCATAGAGGCACGTGTGTCCAGCCGATAGAAGAGGACTCGAGTCATATTGGTAAAGTAAGCATTTTCCTTGGATCATCAGGGTAACGGGTAATCATAATAGGCGGCTGGAGGAGTATGTGTGTGTGTTAAAGCTACTGGGGTGCCTGTTAAAACATCTGAATTAGTAAGCTTATTTGATCTCATTCAAAAACATTGTTGTTGGTTTCAGCCTTAAGGCCATAATGTTTTAAATCTTAAGTAATGGAAATTCGTTATGAAGGCTTTGCAGTGAATATAAGACGGGGAAAATATTCCTGTTTCTATTTGGTTATTGTGTTCAGTCAGGCAATGAACTACCTGGCTCATGCTTTGTCTTAAACTCTAAGTTGTGTTTCTTCTCAATCTCCCACTACCACTTCTTACCCTGTTTCGACAGTTGCTTGAGCCGGACTCGGCAACTGGTGCCCAAACAGGGATCTAATAAGGGAACTCTTAAAGCATAAAGTGAGGAGATGCTCCAGGGACATCCACTACAAATACTACAGGCGGGCCTTTTTGGGTTGAGCAGTGGCCCTTATCTGTAGAGAGGTTTGAGGCTCTGACTCGGTTGATTTGGGAACAGTTTGGAGCAGGACGTTTACAGGAGTCTCGTGGTTCTTGGAATTCTCCAATATTTATTGCAGGAGGGAGGTCAGGAAAATGGAGAATGTTGACTGATTTGATAAAAGTTGATACTGTGATTCAGCCTATGGAGTCATTGCAGCCTGGCTTGCCCACACCAGTTGTAATTTCTAAGAACTGATTTATTATGATAGATTTTAAAAATTGCTTCTTTGCTGTGCCTTTGGCAGAGCAGGATAAAGAAAGATTGGTTTCTGGGCTTGTTCTTGATGGGCTGCCTTTATATAGGGATTCATGTACACCTGAGTCAGAAAGTATTCAGTGAGAAAGGTGCCATACCAAATGGGGGTCAGTGCTCATTGATGGTTCCTGTGGCAGGTTGGTCCCCAACGGGGTGTGCAGTTCGGGATTGTAGTTCTGACTCAAGGTATTCTGTTAGGTTACCTTTGTTTAGTCTGAATGATTATTCTATGAGATTTATACCAATACTACAGGTAAAGTCCTATGACTCAGAATGGGAACGGCAACCCCATCTCCTTTTGTTAACTTAAATCCTCAATAAACAGCAATTTGGAAACTGGCCATGAGTTTAGCTCCTATTCATGTTTGAAAAGAGAAATATATTTTAAGAACTTTAAAACTAAAAATTCTTGTTAAAAACTATATATTGATAGTTAATGCATATTTGAAACATTAAAGTATTTTAAATATTTAACATTATTCTAACAAATTTAATTTTGATGGTAATTACATATGTGGTAAAATATTTGTTCAAAGTAATGATTTAAGTATGAAAAATATGAAAGATGTATTTTTATTAATAGGAAAACAGAATAGTTTTATCCTAAAATGAATAACTGTTACTAAGCGAGAAAAATATAGGACAAAGCCTAAACTAATATAATAAGTGCTGAGGGTTTATAAAAATAGAAATTATGGTTAAAATCAAGAAAGATTTAATGAGTCTAAAATGACAATGTTTTCTTGGACTTTTAGCCTGTTCTAATGAAAGGATATAAAAAAAATTCTAAATAATTAGTTAGAAAGCAAAGAGTCTGTGTTTTATCAAAATAACTTGTGTTAACTTTTATCATGTTATTATCTGTATAAAAAATACTGATTTTCTCCTGGGTATCATCATACTGGCAAAAACTGCTTCTTGCTCTAAACCAGATGGCTTAATCTATTAATCTAAGTACTATTACTATAAATGAATCTATTACTGACTAAATAATATTCAAATCATTTAAATACCTAAATTCCTTTAAGCCAAAATACTTTAATGCTTTGTCCAGTGTTTATATAAACTATATATGTATAAACTAAATTTATCCCAAGATAACCATGGCTTATATTGGAAGCAGATCAGATTTGAGGGTTGAATGCAAGGAAAAAATATACTTGTGGAGTCTTTTTTGTTCACCTGATGTTGCCATTACATGCAACTGATATTGCTGGGAAGACCTTGGTAAGAAATAGTTAAAATGTACACTTTAGCTGGGAGGACTGCCTATCCCCCCAGAAGGCGGTGTACTTTAATAAAGATATCTAGGTCCCAGGAAGCTCCTCTTGGTCCCTAGCCAGTTCCCAGAGGACCCAACTGGGCCCAGTCATGTAAGCAAATCAGAATTTGGCCACTATTGTGAGAAAATATCATAAAAACTGCATGAAATAAATTTAAAATTAGCAAAAATGCACAACCAATTATAAAGAATCCACATTCTTGCATTCCTTTTTAATCAATCCAATGAATTCAATTTTAAAAATCTGGTCATTTACTATGGGTACACGTCACTATTGACACTCTGCTTTCATTTTTGCTATCTGCCACTTTAGGGATTCCTAATTATATGTTACAAAACTTGTTTGATATTTTACAAGGAGATTCTGATTTATTAAGCAAAAGGCAGTTAACAGCTGCAGCTGAATGAGAGTTACAATTAATTGAACAACGCATTCAAAAAGGACAGCTTGTTCAAATAGATCTAAAAAATCCTGTTGATTTTATTATTTTCTTTACCTTGCAATCTCCCACAGGCCTATTTTAGCCAGACGGTGTTTTAAAATGGATTTTTTTACCAAACAATTGACAAAAATGTTTAAATACATATTTGCAAAAGATTATTTCTTTAATAGTCAAAGGTCACCAAAGATATTATCAATTAAGAGGTCATGATCCCTAATTGCATAGTGTGTGATCTCACAAAGGAAGCAACAAGTAACCACCGTGATCACATTGTTTGTGAGGAGCAAATAAAGCACTTGGCCTAGTGCCCAGCACCCAGCTCTCAATAAATGTTAGCTGTTTACTGGTATGCTTTATAGATTTAATTTAGTATACATATTTTCTCCTGATATAATTTAATATAAGAAAATTGTTAAGCAGGTATTGGAAAACTGAAAAGATAACAGCGGACATTGTATCATCCCAGAGGAAGTTACTATCTACCCGGAGTAGCTACCATACTATGTTGGAGATTTAAACAAACAAACAAAAAAAACAAACACATTTTATTGAGAATAATTTACATACCATAGAATTCACACACAGGAAGTGTAGTTGTTTGACTTTTTTTTTGGTGAAACGGTTGTGCAATCACCACCACAATTCAGTTGTAGAACCTTTACATCATCGCCCAAATTCCTCAAGTCCACTTGCACTCAATCCTCCGCTTCCACTGGGCTCCAGGGAAGGACTCATCTGTTTTCCGCCTCTATAGATTTGCCTAGTATAATTTATCAAATTGGGTAATACAAGGTGGTCGTGAGAAATAGATACTATTGAGAGACAGACTTAGATTTAAAAATTACCACGAAGTTGTTCAAAAGTGGGTTACAGTTTTAAATAGTATGGATCTAAGTACAAGTTATAAGAATAGGGGTCGTAAGTACAAGTTTCGAGAGAAGGTGGGGGAGGTAAGTGAGGAGAAGCTCCAGTCTGGGGCGGCTGGGACTGGGGTTGGGGTTCTGGAGAGTGCGGGAAGCGGGGAGGGTCAGTTGATTGCCTCGGGCTGCCCGGCCCTAACCAGAGGTTGGACGTTAGCACGCTAGCGTTAGCACACCTCCACAGCCGCCTGGCCGTTTGCGCAGGCGCACTGCCCCTGGCTTGCTCTCCGGAGGCGGGGCTGGGCAAGTAGCCCGAACTTGTGATCACATCGATCGCGAGCGCGAGGCGATTGCTTCTGTCTGTTGATTAGGTATGGCACTCGCGAGGAAGCCGAGAGGCGGTAGGAGCTGGGACCTGGACCTCGCTGTGTGTTGACCGCGGCCGGGGTCTGACCTAGGCCGTCTGGGCTATGGGGGATCCCATCTCCTTAGACACGGGAGACCGCTCCAGTGGTTTGAGCTGGTGCTTGCAGCGGGTGGGGATGGACGCCGAGTGGCTGCTGCTGGAGGCTGGAAGCGAGGTGAGGGGGGGAGGGTTCCAGTTGGTGCGAGGGACGGGGGTTGGTGGAAGTAGAGGAAAAGGGGAGGGGAGGGAAGGCGTAGGGGCCCGTGGGACCGAAGGAGAAAAATGATTCTGGTGCGAGCGGTTGTGGGGTCTGAGTTGGAGTGTGTGTTGGGGGAAGTAGACATCGAGTGAGAAAATTGAAATACGGTTCATGGGAGAATAGAGGGCCATAAGGGGCCGGGGACAGAGGCGCTGGACACAGGGACTAGGAGCTAGAAGATGGCCCCTTTGAAAGAGGCCTGGACCTGAGAGACGAGCTTGCGCAGGAGTCGGGGTTGTAGGAAGTATTAGAGTGGAGGGAGCAGAGCGAGGAGTGCGCATAGACGATGTGAGAAGAAACTGGAGTTTCCAGGAGGAGAAAGGGGACTGGGACGGCCAGTTGGGGAGCGAGGGAAGTATGAGGCAGAGCTGCCCCAACTTCCACCTTGAGTTGTCAACCCCCTTAAGTTTAAGGCGGAGTCAGGAAGGGCTACCCAGAGCGTGAACTCCCGAGTTTATTTTGAAAACGATTGCGAGTTTTAGTTTATGTCCCCTAAAATACTCAAACCTTAATGTGAAAGTATCTTCCTCTTTTCCAACTCGGAGGATAATTGGCACTTTGGGATAGGCCACGTTTATCCTGTGAGTCTTGTACCGCCGCCGAGTGGCACCTCCTGAAGTGGGCAGAAGGTGGGGATTCAGAAACGTAGGAGTTCTCCTCTCTAGAGGTTGCTTATGATGTTTGCTAATGCGTGCATAAGTGGAAAAAAAAAAAAGAAATTTGAGGTGAGGTTCCAGTTTGGGGCGCTGTGCTTGGTTTGAAAGTATGTATCCCAGAAAAGCCATGTTTTAATCTTGATTCAGTCTTGAAGGGGCAGCCGTTTCTTTTAATCCTGATTCAATACTGTAGGTTGGAAACTGAGTGTGACCTTTGATTAGATGGAGATGTGACTCCCTCCATTCCGGGTGGGTCGTGATTTGTTTACTGGAATCCTTTAAATGAGGAAACGTTTTGGAGAGAGTCAAAAGCCTCAGGGTGGACTTGAACTTCAGAGCAGAGCTGACACAGATGCCAACACTTGGAGAACAGAGACACGGATGTTTGGGGATGTTTGGAGATGCTTGGAACTCAGCAGACATCGCCATGCGATGTTAAGCAAGCCAGAACCTGTAGAAAGCCAAGGGAAGCCAAGAGATAAAAGCCAGCCCCTGAGAAGCAAAGTGAGGAACTCTTACAAGAACAGAAGCTGAAAGCAATGGAGCCCAGGAGCAAGGGACCAGCAGATGACAGCCTCGTGACTTCTGAGCTGACAGAGGTGTTCCAGACCCATCAGCCTTCCTTGAATTAAGGTGTCTGTCTCTGGGTGCCTTAGTTTGGACATTTTGTCAGTATTAGAACTGTAAACTTGTTAACTTATTAAATTCCTCTTTTCAAAAGCTGTTCCATTTCTAGTATATTGCATTCCAGCAGCTTGCAAACTAATACAGGTGTCTAGGAGTGGGATGATGGTTCTAGAAAGGAGGAGTAAGAGTTGTGATCATGTTGGGAAGGAGAGGTGAATCAGGAATCCACCTGTGGTGATTGAAGTTTGGTTTGGAAATAATTTGAGAGGTTCACTTTGCAGTAAAACTAGGTGGTTGATCATTATTTGGGATTAATTTCCAAGTTTTATTCTTTGTATATTTAATTAGACTTTTCCTATAAGCAGTATAGTCTTCCCCAAAGTGTATTCATTTTGGGAATTAACAAATTAAAACATTAACACCTGGATAATGCTAACTTTACTTCTTTTGTATAGGGTTGGGGTTTTCACAAGTGTCACTTAATCTGAGTCCCTGTATATGCGCTATACTCTCACATGCAACCATATTAGATACTTAATACTCGAGTGTTAACACATTCTTTCAGATTCAGTTGCTATGGATTAATTTATTACTTCTCCTGGACAGCGTGTGATAGCACTGGGAGTCTTGGAGGGTAGCATAAGGAGAAAGAATTCAAGCACCTGCAGCAAGGGCAAGAGGACTGTCAAGCACTCTTGGACATTTAAGCTATTGGGTAATTTTGTGTGGCTGCTTCTATGGGGAAAGATGCATACAAACCTGAGTGAATGGTGAAGATGACTGCGGCTTGCCTAGAGGGCCTGGGCAAAGGAGAAGACCTGCTTGGCGTGATTATCCTCAAGATGTGCTCTTTTTTTTTAGATATTAAAAAAGAAATTTAATATCTTCAGTAAGTGAAATGGAAGGAACCCTGTTTTACCACTTTATCTGTGAAATGTAGGGCCTTGAGGGGAACTGGGAAGGTAGGAAACTGACTTTACTCTGCTGTTACAATCAAATGATGCCAGCACACCTCCTAAAATAAATTGGCTTATTGAGGGTAAGATGATGCAAAAAATATAAAAATTAAAAGCTTATCTGGCATTTAATTGACTTTTCTTCCACAGTGTGTCAAATGGGAGTTGGATTTTATTTGTACATTTTCTAAGGACCCGATCTGTTTTGAAATCCTTATGCAGAGGGAAACTGTTGGGAAGATTCCTTAAGCAGCTCTTGGGATAATTCTTATGAGGGTGGGGGAAATTAATTTCTTAATTCTGCCTACTTCTTTCCCTTCTGCTTTATGTATTCTACAAAAATAGTCATTACACGTGTTGGTGAGCCCAGCAATTAGCAAAAAGAAGCCCTGGAAGCCAACTTTGTCATCAATACTGGTCTAGATCCTTCATTATTTTGTCCTCAGCCAGAGGGTCTTTTTGATCTCCAAAAATCCAGGAATTCCTTTTCCATGAGAGCTCTTCATTTTAAAAGTAGTCTTTATCCCTGGGAAATTTGTGAAACATAAACATCATAGTTTCCAAGGTGTGTTCCATTTAAGATGGCATTTTGGTGAGGTCTGTTGAAACCTTGGCCAGGAGGTACCGGGCGGTTGCTTTGCAGGCTGGGATGCAGAGCAGTCTGCAAGGTGTGCTCTTTAGGTAGTAGTTGGAGGATAGCCTGAAAGATGTGTGAAGAAAGACTTGAATCAAAGCCAAGAGATGGGGTCTTAACTGTAATTGTCTCCAAACCATAGCATAAGCTGTGTGCACAAGATTTTAGGAGGTGTGCTGGCATCATTTGATTGTAACAGCAGAGTAAAGTCAGTTTCCTGCCTTCCCAGTTCCCCTCAAGGCCCTACATTTCACAGATAAAGTGGTAAAACAGGGTTCCTTCCATTTCACTTACTGAAGTAAGTTGTCTTTAACTTCTTAAGCCAAGAGTTTGGTGGAAAAACAAATAAGATATGGATTTATTACAAATTAGGTAGTCCCTGGGCCATATATCAATGTAGAGTTTTGGGGGGAAAAAAGACAGTATCTTTTTTGTTGTTCTTTTTCTTTATATTTGGTTTTCATGGAGCCTTTTTCCTTCGAGGGGGTTGGAAAAAGGGAAAGGTTGGTTCCAAAGTACTTGGTGGTCAGTTAGTGAAATAGTAGAAGTCATATCCAGGAGGAAGGGGATAGCATTAGTAAACATGAGCAAGGGCAAGATGATCTTTTGTTGTTTGTTTTTTCTTTTGCTTTTAAGATGATCTTTTGAACCAGTGATATCTGGAAGCCCAAGGACTTGCAAAGTTGTAAATGGAAAAACCCCCTAATATATGGGTACTCAAAACTTGGCAGTTTGTTGGCACTCAGTTTCCATGGGAAATTTAATTTTATTTAATGAATGGTACTGAGATTTCCAGATAAACTCACTAAAGATGATTTAACTGTGGTGTAAATGAAGTGTCAATCGAGTACCAAAGTAAATTCTAGGACCAGTCAGTGAAGGGAAGGATGAAAAAGAGTGTTTCCTTCCCTGAATTCAGAGTTTGTAGGAGGCAATTCAGAAAAACGCAGAATTTCTTTAGCAGCTATCTGCCTTTCTATACCACTTTCCCCAGGCTGTCCAAATGGCAATTTGCTTGTCTCCTGCATGTATTAAAACGGCATATGGACTACTTCTCACCAGCAGTACTCTTAGAAATAAAGCTATGTAAGTGGAAATTCTTACTTAATGTCAACAACAGATACATCCCTAAACATTCCAGTAGTATTGCACTTTTAAAGGATAAACACATTAACTCAAAAGAGCTTCTATAATTGGTGGGATTTCTAGCAAACTGACAAAGAACAGAAAAACTTCTGACTCAGGGTTTTGGTGGAGGTGCAGGTTGTTGTCACTACATTTTAAAGAGGAAGTAGATTGTAAGAGCTCCTTGCTGCTGGTAATAACCCAGTTTCCAACTTCCAACCTAAAAAATACCCATTCTAGAACCTGGAAGGATTCATATGAGAACTCTTTATTCTTTCATTCATTCAAAATATTTGCTGAGCACCATGCCAGGTAAAGGAATACACAAGACAGATAAGGATATACTCATGAAGTTTATAGTCTAGTAAGAGGGAGACAAAAAGTAAAACAGGCAAGGTAATTTGAATCACAACAAGTACGTGCTAATAATAGGGGGAATGTGATGAAGGAAGCAGGTAGCAATTTCACATAGGGCAATCAGGACAGGCCTCTAAGGAGCTGAAACTTGAAAGATGAATAGACCACGCAAAGGTCTGGGAGAAGAGTGTTCTAGGTGGAGGGGACAAGTGAAAAACTATAAGATAGGTTAGAACTTGGGGTTTTTGAAGAACATAAAGAAAGTTTGAGTAGCTGAAGCACAGTGAGTGTTGGGGCTCATAGTATGTGATAAGACTGAAGAGGCAAAGGTGATCAAAACGTTCAGGACTATATGGCCATGGAAAGAAGTTTGGATCATTGGAGGGTTTTAAGGAAAGAAGTAAAATGATCTGTCTTCACACAGCCACTGTGTGAAGAATGAAGGGGACATAGAGCAGTTAAGAGGCTAGATGGTTTAGACCAGGGTGGTAGCAACAGACAGAAAAATGAACCAATTTAGGACATTTCTGACATTAGAGCCAGTAGAATTTGCTGGTGATAGGAATGTGGGATGAGGGACAGAAAGGAATCAAGATGACTTCTGAGTTTTGGGCTGAGCAGGTGGTTGGATGGTAGTACCAGTTACTGAGATGAGAGTTGGTGGGGAGAAATAGATTGGGGCAAGGAGAATTAAGACAGTTGAGAGCTTGAGGAGAACAGAAATGATTCTGAAAGACTTTCACAAGCAAGGAAGGTAGTTTTTAGAAAAACCACAGACCGTTTGACTTAATGCTGCTTCCAGCTTAGGTTCCAGTATGAGTCATTAAGGAGAGGTAGCTTGTGTACACTGAGAAGAATAAGCAGGAAATTGTTAAGACATGGATCTCAGAAAAATGTCATTTCCTTCCTGGACAGTATTATTATTGTCTGGACTGTTCTGTCAGGAAAGTATGGTAGATGTGAATTTGGGCTTCTTTTGCAACCAGAGGTTCTTCTGCTGACCTTGTGAACAAGATGGAGAATATGGTCTCAACACAAAGGCTTTTGGTTGAATTAGTAACTGGTGGAAGGATTACCTAGATTGTATCACAGAAAGTTTCTTAACCTTTACTGAAAGCTTTGCATTTGGTGACGTCCCATTTCAATACTTTTATCTGTGTCTTGAATGAAGTTACAGGGGCATCATTATCATTTGGTGGGTGACAAAGCTAGAAGGGATAATGAATATGTCTAACGGAAGAGTAAGTCTTGACAAGCTGGTGTGACAAGCTGAACTAAAAAGGTGAAATTTAACAGGAATCAATATAAAATCTTGCAATTGAATCCAGATTTATCAATTAGTTAAATAGAGAAAGGAAGAGACATGACTTATCAATTCTTGGTGGGGGAAACACCAAGAAATTTAATAATTTCTAAACCCAGGGACACATTGGCAGTGGGATAGACCTGCTATCTCTGAAAGCTAATGCAATTTATACGCCACAGTGAAAATATTTAAAACTGGGGAAGTAATACTTGAACTCTACTGTGTAATAGAAATTATGCATATTTTTCTTAATATGACATCCAGGAATAAAGATAAACCAGGGATCTTTTCACAGACCCATTAGGATTGCAAATAGACTTACACCCATGCCCTTGAAGTTAAGTTGGAGTGACTGGGAACACAGAACTAGGAAAAGAGAAGACTTTGTGTGTGGATGCTTTATAGCTGTCTTTAAATATTTGAAGGGCTATCATATGGAAGGGGGGATTGGAGACTCTGATGGTGCACAGGGCAGGGCCAGTGGATAAAATTTATAAGGAGAAAGTGATCAAATAAGAGCTATTAAAAAATCAGAGGGATGGGCAGGCAGCAGTGGCTCAGTGGCAGAGTTCTCACCTGCTGTGCTGGAGACCTGGGTTCAATTCTGGGAGCCTGCCTATGCAAAAAAACAAAACAAAACAAAAAACAGAGGGACTGCTTTGTTTAGAAGCTATGGTTCTTGGCAGCATTTAAAACCATTCCTAGAAATACATAGAACTTCTCCAACTTATTGGTGGCTGAACCAAATGATCTAGATGACTTAATGATCCCACCAGTCCTCAGAGTCCATGATTAATTCCTTTCAGTTGTTTTTTTCTTGTCACAACCTCATGCCTTTTTCTGCCTGTAAATCCCTATTTTATGAAGACTTTTCCTTGGTGGCTCCCATGACCACTGAAGGAGGAGATAGCATAGTCTGGTTTCATAAGTCAGAACCTGTGTACTCTACTGGTTGACAAGATTGTAAAGAACCTCCCTTTTGAACATATGACTGATTGTGTCTCTTACATTGCTCTTGTTTTCCTAGGTGACTGTAGGGCGAGGATTTGGTGTCACATACCAACTGGTATCAAAAGTCTGCCCTCTGATGATTTCCCGCAACCACTGTGTTTTGAAGCAGAATGCTGAGGGCCAGTGGACAATTATGGACAACAAGGTACAGGAATTCGCAGACTCCTAATAACTTCTATTGAATTTTAATTTATTGTTAAATTACTCTTTTTCATAGCTAATATATGACACAGTATTCAAAAGGTTCAAAAGTATATTCTCTTCTTCCCTAGCCAAATATTTCTCTTCTCCAGAGGCAACCACTCTTTATGCTGCCAGAAATTGTATTATGCCAAAATAGTTTCTAATGACTTTTAAGTTGGAGTTAGTTACTTTGTTACTTTGAAGAGAACACCTGAATTGGGGCAATATGTCCTGATCTAAAAACAAGACTATGTTACCTTGGAATTGACCGTTTCTGAGTTGAAGGTCCAAAGACCCTGGAAATCTGCTGAAGCTTCTGGACTCCTATGACTCAGGGGGCAAGGAGAGGGGGAGAAGCTGTGAGCTGAGTGCATGTAGCACCTTTCCTTCTCCATACCTTCCAACCAGATTAAGTCCCTTTTAAAATGTAATTGATTTATTTATTTAAACACCCCTCCTCCCGGCTGCCTCTTTTTTAATTTTTTAAAAGAATTTTCATTTATAAAACCAATCAACATACAATATGAACATTTTTTTCATCACATAGTTGTGTATTCATCATCATGATCATTTCTTAGAACATTTGCATCAATTCAGAAAAAGAAATAAAAAGAAAACAGTAAAAAATTCATACACACCATACCCCTTACCCCTTACCCCTCCCTTTCATTGATCACTAGCATTTCAATCTACTAAATTTATTTTAACATTTGTTCTTCCTATTATTTACTTTTTTTAATCCATATGTTTTACTCATCTGTCCATAAGGTAGATAAGAAAAGCATCAGACACAAGGTTTTCACAATCACACAGTCAGGTCGTGAAAGCTATATCATTATACAATCATCTTCAAGAAACATGGCTACTGGAACACAGCTCTACATTTTCAGGCAGTTCCCTCCAGCCTCTCTATTACCTCTTGACTAACGAGGTCATATCTATTTAATGCGTAGGATTAACCTCCAGGATAACCTCTCGACTCTATTTGGGATCTCTCAGCCATTGACATTTTATTTTGTCTCATTTCTCTCTTCCCCCTTTTGGTCGAGAAGGTTTTCTCAATCCCTTGGTGCTGAGTCCCAGCTCATTCTAGGATTTCTGTCCCACGTTGCCAGGAAGGTTCACACCCCTGGGAGTCATGTCCCATGAAGAGAGGGGGAGGACAGTGAGTTTGCTTGTCATGTTGGCTGAGAGAGAGGCCACATCTAAGCAACAGAAGAGGTTTTATTGGAGGTGACTCTTAGGCCTAATTTTAAGTAGGCTTACTTAAAATTAAGTAGGCCTTTGACCTGTTTTACAAATTGGTATTCTGAGGAAGATTTCCTTTGAGTAAAGGATTTTTCTGCTTTAAACCAATTTGCAAACACCTGGTCTACTGTGACTATACTAAGGGAGGTGAAATAATTGTATAAAGCCCAGCAATTAGGTAGTACCTGAAGTGCAGATATATAAGCACCTAGAAATTCAATGAAAATAGACTATGAGGGGAGGGAAATTCTATTGTAAATAGTTAAGGATTAGGAAGCATGAAATGCCTGCAGACACCATTTTACTGCTTTGCTGCTCTGGTTGGAAAGATTTTAAATGTACCTGTTAGAAGGGAGGCTCTCCTGCAGGTCTGCCTAGCAGCTTCATTTTGCATGCATAAAACTGCTAGATTTAAGCTGTTGGAGAAAGTACCTTCCTGCACTAGGATTAAGTTGAGTTGGCACTGAGTTGAAAGAGGGGATATAAATGCTAAATAAGTTGGTTCAGTACTCTTAGCAAGGTGCTATGACAGAATAGAAATTGACACTGAAAAAAGGTTCTTAGAGATTCCTAATTTAATCTCTTCTGTAGGTAGATGAACCTGAGGTCCAGAGATAAATTGACTTGCTATCAACATAACTGACTGATGAGTGAGTGAATGAGCCATGCCTTAAACTCAGATAGGTCTGACTACTATGCCCTGCGGTCAAATACCAGTAAAGGACAGAGGCAATTTGCTATACTGGCTGCATGATTTAAAATATATATGTATATTTAAGATAAATCTGTAAGACTTTAAAGCCTCTGTAATGTCTTATATCAAAACACCTTAGGAAAAGGTATTTTCCTCTATAGAGTTGGCAATCTGCAAAATGGGGTTACAATATCAAATAGGTAAGTTCTTTACTAATTATTTCCTTGACTGTGTGTGGTATGGATGTACTCCATTAATAGGCCTAACAAATTTTGAGAGTTTAGGAAGCCACCAGCTGACTAATTTCAGTGTTCCTTGAATGTCAACCGTAGGAGTATAGAGGCAGCTTGACCTAACAACAGATCATGACCGCCCTCCAAGGATGCGCTCAGTACCCTTTCATCTAGGGTTATTCTTATTATATGATTCCTTTCTCAGTTCCTGTCACATAATAGAGAGGAAAGGTAGGTTCCTGATTTCTCCACATTTTTTCTGTAAATGGTTGAAAGCTTACTCTTAGCTTTAATTTAGTTTGTGAGAAAATTCTGATTTTTGAGAGAATGACTGGAGTATTGTTGGAGCAACTATTCCCCACATCCACCCCACCACCCCTTTTTTAACATTTTTTTTTTTTACTTTTTTATTGTATAATATAGCATATATACAAAGCAAAGAAAGAAAAAAGCAATAATTTTCAAAGCACTCTTCAACAAGTAGTTATAGGACAGCTCCCAGAGTTTGTCATGGGCTGTCACACCATCAGCTCAGATTTTTCCTTCTAGTTGCTCCAGAACATTGGAGGTTAGAAGGAATAAGTATTTTTTGATCATCACAGTTGACTTTTTTTTTCTTTTTTGTGAAAAATAACATATACACAAAAAAGCAATAGATTTCAAAGCACAGCACAATTAGTTGTAGAAAAGATTTTAGAGTTTGGTATGAGTTACAATTCCACAATTTTAGGTTTTCACTTCTAGCTGCTGTAAGAGACTGGAGACTAAAAAAAATATCGGGTTAATGATTCAGCACTCATACTTGTTTGTTGACCCTACCTTCTCTGTAAAATTCCGCCATCACCTTTGGCCTTTTTCCTACTCTTTAGGGGTATTTGGGCTGTGGCCATTCTGACTTTTTCATGTTGGAAGGGGCTGTCAGTAATATGGTATAGGGAGATGGAACTAGTTGATGTTCTGGAAAGGCTGGCCCCTTTAGGTTTCAGGACTTATCTGGTCCAGGGACCCATCTGAAATTCGTAGGTTTCTGGAAGGTTACCTTAGTTCATGGAACTTTTGTAGGGTCTTATATATTGCTCTAGGTGTTCTTTAGGATTGGCTGGAATGGTTTTGGTTGAGGGTTGGCAAGTTTTGATAGGTAGCAATGTCTAACTGAAGTCATCATAAGAATGACCTCCAGAGTAGCCTTTTGATGCTATATGAACTCTCTTAGCTTCTGATACCTTATAATTTACACTTTTTTTCTCCCTTTGTTCAGGATGGCATTGTTGATCACACAGGGCCAAACTAATCCCTGGGAGTCATCTCCCACACTGCCAGGAAAACTTTCGCCCCTGGATGTCATGTCCCATGTAGGGGGCAGGTCAGTGATTTCACTTGCAGAGTTGGGCTTAGAGAGAGTGAGGCCACATTTGAGCAACAAAAGAGGTCTTCCAGAAATAACTCTTAGGCATATCTATAGGTAGGCTAGGCTTCTCCACTACCTACATAAGCTTCACAAGAGTAAACCTCAAGATCAAGGGCTTGGGCTATGGATTTGGGTGTCCTTAATGTTTGGCACAGTATCAGGGGTTTCCCTGGTGGTAAATTTTAATGGTTCCATATTTTTTCTCCCATCCCTCAATGGACTTTGCCAATACGTTTTGATTACCTATTTAATATATTCTAGGGTGTATCCAGGTATTACATTAAGCTATACAGGATTAAAGGCCCTCATTCTTTTTCTGGGCTCCCTATGTTTTGGTTGTTTAAATGAGTTATGCGGACAGGTTGAGTCAGATTATGTGCTATAGAAAATTTAGGTTTGAAACTAAATAAGCCTTTCTTCCTTGGTCTCAAAGAGGAGGTGAGGTTCTAAAATACAGACAAAGTCTTTCTTACCCCTGTGCTCTGAACTACCTTAATTCTGACCCGATGGGCTTCATTCTTATCTCTAAATATCAGGTTATACATATATAAAACAGCCTCTCAGAATTCTGAAATAACGATTACCACTCCGGACCAACTGTGTTTACTATAAAAGCTTACAATCTAGGCCCCTGTTTTCTTGCATTTTATAAAGGAGTCCATACAATATTTGCTCTTTTGTTTCTGGCTTATTTTGCCTCACCAAATGTCCCACTGGTTCATTAACAATGTAGCATGCCTCAATTTCATTCTTCCTTGTAGCAGCACAATATTGGATCATATGTATACAGAATCATTTTTTGTACAAGAATTATACTTTTGAAGTAGTTCATGCAAGAACTTATTTATATTTGTAATGTTAACCAGTGGGACCCATAGGTCTTTATACAACCCCTTTCAATCACATTCACCTTCAATATGGTAGTATTACTTGTAGCCCAATTAGTGAACCACCTTCACTTCTGTCTATTCCTTTACATTTGAGTTCAACCTCTAGCTAACTCTTCACCCATTTCTAGCTCCTATGTATCTCTAAGTCCCCTGTGTTCTATATTATAAGCCTCTGATTTTACCTTTACCATAGTCATAAAAGTAGAGTCATACAGTATCTGTCCTTTTGTGTCTGGCTTATTGCACTCAGCATTATATTCTCTAGGCTCATACATATACACACACACACACTTTTTTTTTTTTTCCCTAAACAGATGTTCCCTTTCTTTCTGGCTTCTTCCTTGGCATTATGCCTTGACTGCCCTTTTCTCTAATGAGGGATTTGTGTTTCAGCTTCTGGATGTTATTGGTATAGTCATGTTTGAAGTAATTTGCCAAATCTCTCTCAAGAGCTAGATATTTCTAATAGTTTAAAACTCAAATCTACATTCTCTTTTCATAAAATCGTCTCACTTATCTGCTGGAATGGCCAGAAAATGGGAGCTTAGTATAGATACAAAAATGGCATTAAATGCAATTTTGCTTTATAATTGGCTTAAAAAAACAACGTTGGAGAACATTAACTGTGGTACAAAATATTAGGATGCTTCTAATTTGGTAGGTTTCCATTATTTGAGATGCTCTAAAGATGGTCCAGGCTTCGTATTGGTATACAGCTCTTTCACAAAAAATGTGTTTCAGAGAGGTCACAATCTGAAATGCCTTGGTAGGTTTAGTTGTTTGTCCGGTCCTAGAGATTTAGAGCAGCCGTGTCTGAGCCATTGCCCTTCTTCTCCTTCTGCCTAATGCTTTTCAGTCGCGCACCTCCGCCCTCCCCCGCCCCTTGATTCCTCCCTTTGTTCTTCTGTAGGCTCTGGCATTTGAAGTCTCCAGTGAATATATTCTGTATGAACAAATCTTACTATTTGGGGCAGTTCAGCTTCTAGTCTTCAGCAGCTGAGTAATAGTTCTCAACTCTACTTTTTAAGCCTTTGCCTTTTAACTGGGATATCTTTTAAAAAGACTGATGGTAGTGCATTAAAATTAAGAACTTCTGTTCATCAAAAGACACCATTAAGAGAGTAAATGGCAAGTTCAGAGTAGCAAGTACTCACTACACTGAAAACTGATGAAGGGCTTGTGCTCAGGTATATTCAGAACTACAAATCAATAAAAAAGATAACCCAATTTTTAAGATGGGTTATCTTTTAAAAGGATACCGACACTTCATAAAAGATGCTATACAAGTGTCCATTAACCATAAAAAAGTTATTCAACTTCATTAATGGTCAGGGAAATGCATATTAAAATCACAATGGAATACCTCTACACGCCAACCAGAATGGCTAAAATTAAAGTCTGAGAATACCAGGTATTAGAAAGGATATAGAAAGGAAAGGAACTTTTACTCTTCTGTTGGGAACATGAGTTGGTTCAACTGTCTTGGGAAATTATTTTGCATTGATTATATCTATCTGTCTGGCTATCCATTTGGCTCATGACACAGTATTTTCACTGCCAGGAAAATAACCCAAATGTCCCTCAATAGAAGAATGGATAAATAAATAGGAATATTATTACAATGAAACACTATACTGTAATGAATATGAATGAATTGCTATGTCCAACAACATGGATAAATCTCACAAACATAATATTAAGGTAAAGAAGCCAGATGTAAAAAGAATACAAAGTATGATGGCATTTATATACTGTTCAGAAACTAATGTGTGATGTTAAATCAGGATAGTAGTCACCTTATTGGGTGGGGGAAGGAGGAAGATGGCACGGGGGGTTCCTGGGATGCTGATCATGTAGTATCTATTTTTTTAAACCTGGTGTAGTTACATTATATGCATGTTGTGAGTATTCATCTAGTTGTACATTTTATAATTTGTGCACTTTCTGTTTGTATGTTATGCATTAGTAAAGGATTTTTTCAGAAGTACTGACTGATACATACCTATTAGAATGGTTAAGATGAAATGTATGGTAACAAGTATGGGTGAGGATACAGAGCAACCACAATTCTTATACATTGCAGGTGGGAATGGAAAATCATACCTCCTCTTTGAAAAACAGTTTGGCAGTTTCTTATAAAGTTAAACATACACTTAACTTACCCAGCATCTCATTTTTTAGTTATTTACCCAAGATAAATAAAAACTTAGGTTCTTACAGAAACCTGTACATGAACGTGTGTAGTGGCTTTATTTGTAATTATCCCAAACTGGAAAAAACACCTGGGGCATGGATAAACAAACTGGTACACCCATACCCTGGAATACTACTTAGCAATAAAAAGGAACAAACTACTGATAACCCACCAACATGATGATCCTCAAAGGCATTGCTATTAAGTGAAAGAAGCTAGACTCAAAGAGCATGTGAATACAATATGATTACATTTCTATTACAGTCTGGAAAAGGCTAAACTATAGGGCAGAAAACAGATTATTAGTTGACTACAAAGGGGCATTATATCATAAACACATACAACTCTATGTGTTTGTATGTAAATTTGCCATAAAAAATACTGATGCCTAGCGGTCATCCCAGACCAATTAACTCAGTCTGAGGTTAGGCCCAGGCACTGCTTTTTGTTTTAAACCTTTCCAAGTGATTTTAAAAATTGGGTTATCTTTTTTATTGATTTGTAGTTCTGAATATATCTGAGCACAAGCCCTTCATCAGTTTTCAGTGTAGTGAGTATTTGCTACTCTGAACTTGCCTTTTACTCTCTTAATGGCATCTTTTGATGAACAGAAGTTCTTAATTTTAATGTTCAACCATCAGTCTTTTTAAAAAATATCCCTGTTAAACGCAAATACTGAAAAAGTAGGATTGAGAACCACTTCTCAGCTGCTGGAAGACCAGAAGCTGAACTGCTGTACAGTCAAGATTGAGAACCACTAAACTAGATGTGTCATTAGGAAAACTCCAAGAAAACATTATCCTTTGGGTTTGTGTTTCTGCTCTCCTCAACAAGTATTGAAAAACAGCTGGACACACAGGTGAACTAGTTAATGTATAAGGGAGTGTGGATTATCCTACTTTTCTCCTCTTGTTGGCTAAGACACTGTTCTAGTTTGCTAGCTGCTGGAATACAATATACCAGAAATGGAGCAGCTTTTGAAAAGGAGAATTTAATAAGTTACAGGTTTACAAGTCTGAGGCCAAGAAAATGTCCCAATTAAAGCAAGTCTATAGAAATGTTCAATCTAAGTCATCCAGGTAAAGATATCTTGATTAAAGAAGGCTGATGAAGTTCAGAGTTTCTCTCTCATCTGGAAAGGCACATGGCAAACGTGGTCAGGATTTCTCTCTTGGCTGGAAGGGCACAGGGTGAACATGGTATCATTTAGTAGCTACTTTTCTAGCTTCCCAGGAGGTGTTTTCCTTCTTCATCTCCAAAAGTTGCTGGCTGGTAGACTTTGCTTCGTGGTTCTGTGGCATTCTCTGTTGTGACTTTCTCCTGGCTCTCTTGTTCACTGCTCTCTCTGAATTTCCCACTTTCTCCATAATGTTTCCTCTTTTACGTTAAATGATTCCAGTAAGCTAATCAAGACTCATCTGGAATGGGTGGAGACACATTTCCACCTAATCCAGTTTAACAACCACTCTTGATTGACTCACATCTCCAGAGAGATAATCTAATTAAAGTTTCAAGCATACAGTGCTGAATAGGGATTAGAAGAAATGGCTGCCTTTAGAAAATGGAATTAGGAATAAAACATGGCTTTTCTAGGGTACATACATCTTTTCAAACCAACACATTCTACCCTCTGGACCCTAAAAAAGACATGTTTTTCCCATATACAAAATATATTAGTTGCAGGCAGGCCATGGTGGCTCAGCAGGCAGAGTTCTCACCTACCATGCCGGAGACCCAAGTTTGATTCCCAGTGCCTGTCCATGCAAAAAAAAAAACAAAAAACAGCAACAACATTAATTCCATCACATTATCAGAAATCCTTAAACCAATTCAGTAGCAATACAAATGAAATACAAAGTTAGAAACAGTACAAACTCCTATCAAAGTTAGTTACATTCATGGTCTGTTCTAAGGCAAAATTCTCCTCAGGCTATGCACCTGTAGAACTCAAACGAGTTATTTACTGCCAACATACAAAAGAGGAACAGTCATAGGATACATATAACCATTTCCATAGGGAGGAAGGAACACCAAGGGTCACTGGACCCATGTAGTTTCAAAAACCTGTAGGGCCCAGTCTATTAGATTTCAAAGTCTGAGAGTCATTTATCTTTGGGACTTTGAAAGCGACAGCCCCACCCTTTCCAAGGGCCTACACAGAGGCCTGCCTTTCTCCTAATGCAACCTTGGGGGACACTGGGGAAACCACCTTTTTCTTGGCTCCACCCTCTCCAAGGATCAGGACTGCACCCGGGCTCTCTGCCATCTCTGGGGCACACGTATCTCTTTCCTGTCACATTTCACTATAAGCTGCAAGGAGAAACCAGGCTGTACTTTCCACATTTAATTTGGAGATCTCTTTTGCTAAGTATCCACGTTCATGGCTTTTAAAATCCATCTTTCAGCCAAAGCCATTAGTCAATTTTGCCAGATTATCTGCTGTTTTAAAACAAGGATCACTTTCCTTCCAGTCTCCAGTAACACATGCTTCATTTCTGTCTAGAGCCTTGTCAAAGGTATCTTAAGAGTTCACATTTCTACCAACAGTCTCTTCAACGTATTCTAGCTTCTCTATCAAGCTTCTCACAAGTCCTCCAGAATCTTCCCCTTATCCATTTAAAAAGCTGTTCCAACATGCTTGGTATTTGCAAACCGTAGCAGCACCCCACTCCTGGTACCAAAATCTGTTCCAGTTTGCCAAAGCTGCCAGAATGCAACACACCAGAGATGGATTGGCTTTTTTTTTTTTTTTTTTTTTTTTTTACATGGGCAGGCACCGGGAATTGAACCCAGGTCCTTTGGCATGGCAGGCGAGCATTCTTGCCTGCTGAGCCACCGTGGCCCACCCTGGATTGGCTTTTAATAAAAGATTTATTTAGTTGTTCAGAGGAAAGGCAGCTAACTTTCATCTGAGGTTCTCTCTTACACAAGAAGGCGCAAGGTGATCTCTGCTGGCCTCCTTTCCAGGCTTCTGGTTTCCAACAGCTTCTTCCAGAGTGCTTCCTTTCTGCATCTCTAAAGACCTGGGCTGAGCTGCAAGTGCTAAGATGAGGTATGCTGAGCTACTTCAGCAGTGCTGCGTTAGCTCTCTCATTTAAGCATCCAACCAATTAAATCAAACGTTATTCATTGCAGCAGACACTCCCCCTAGCCAATCGCAGATGTAATCAGCGACAGATGAGCTTCACATGCCTTTGGCTCTTGCACACAGCAACAGAACTAGGTGTCTTCACCTGGCCAAGTTGACACCTGAACCTAATCACCACAGAGTCATAGAGCAGGTTTTTTTCTGGGGCTCACTTTTCTTTGGGGATTGGGTTATAAAAATCAACATCTAGGAAACCTTGAACTGAGCATGATTTATTTAAACCATGGTATTTTTAGATCGTATCATGGGCAGTACTTGTACTTCATTGTTCTAATTCAACCATGAATTTCATCCTTTTGTATAGCCACCTTGTGAACAGACTTGATTTAGGGCTACCAACCAAATTATACTACTAGGTGACACTAAGCAGTGACGAATGGGTACGCAGGGATCCGGGAAAACTTTGAGAGCTTACTTTCTAGGCTGAAAAGGCTCTGGAGGGAAGCACATTAAAGCAGAGGATCTAGTGGAGGGTTACAACATGCCTTGAAAGTTTACCATGGCTTCTTAGCGATTCTTTATCCTTTCTAGCCTTGGGCTTCTCCTGTAACCTTATTTATTTATTTATCCTTATCTTTGCCCTCTCCTCTCATGTTATATTACTTTTCTGATACCTTTTTCCTGTTTGTAATCTAAAATTGACTATTCTGCTCAAAAATTGTTCTCAAATAGATTCTTCATTATCCCACCCCTTTCCTTTGTTATTTCTGCAAGTTTTGTCTCAGATATCAGCAGAACTGATAACTCCCCATTGTTTTCTCAGGCTGAATAGAAAGGATGGGAGAAAGTTGGACAGATGAGCTAGGTTAGGCACAAGGAACTGGGGTTAAGGCCAGTCTTTCTGTCTGTATTTATGCCAGCCTTTCTCTCCCTCTCTCCCCTCAAACCAAATTAAAACCAGAAACAAGGGCCTAATACTAAACCCTTCATCCTCTGGGCTTTCCAATCAGGTATTTTTTTTTCTGGTTGAAAGTTAGTAGTCGCCAACATAAAGATGAGTCTTGGCTTCATTTCGGATGTGAGTTCATCCCTGGCCTACTCCCCAAAGTTAAGTCCTTGATATGGATTAACCCACTAGTCTCTTAACTCTAAACCCCTCATTTGTTTCAAGTCCATTTTAGGACTTACCATCCCCATTTATCATCCTTTAGCTAACCTAGCTCCACATGATATTCCTTTGCATTTGTAGGCTGTGCCTTGTAAACCCACATTTGCTTGTATGTGACCTTGTATTGTGCTTTCCACAGTCAGCTGCTACAAGTTGAGTTTTCCTATCTTCGCTTTTGCTTTTAGTATATATACGTTGTAGGATCCTAAGCGTAGAATTGAGGTGATTGTTAAGTTTTGTTTAATAAGTTAAGTAAATATTATGTCAGTTAAGCCAGGACATAATAATAGTGAATGCTTGTAAAATGCTTAACATGTGCCAGCCACATTTCTAAGTACATTACATGTGTCACCTCATTTAATCCACACAAGTGCCATGAGAGATGTATTATTATCATCTCCCATTTTATAGATGGAACTATTGGTCCATAGAGAGGTTAAGGTACTTGCCCAAACCAAAGTCACACAGCTATTAAGTGATGGAGCCAGATTATAAAATGTTTTAGTTTCCTAGGCTGCTTAAAGCAGATACTGTGAAATGGGTTGGCCTAGACAATGGGAATTTATTAGCTTACAGTTTGCCGTTGAGAAAATGTCCAAATCAAGGTGATAATTTCATCCTGGCACTCTTTGACTCCTCTGCCACATGGCACATGACAGCACCTGCTGGTCTCACTCTTCTTTTCTGGGTTTCACATTCAGTTTCTTTTTTTGTTTGTTTGTTTACTTTGTACTTTATTTGTGATGCTCAATAGATGGAGGGAGCTGAAGGATACAATGACTGAGAAGCACAATGGTGAACGGTGATATATTTATATGATGAAATACGGCACAGTTACAAAAAGAAAGGGTGTCGAGAGACACACCGAACTGAATAAACCTTGGGAACAATGTGTTGTGAAAATAAGCCAGAAACAATTGACCAGATATACTAAGGTTTCTTAAAGAAAATTGAAGCCTAGATTGTAAGCCCTTTTAGCAGCCACACTTAGTCTGAAGTTGTAAGTGCACATTCAAGTTCTTGCTTCTCTCTCTCTGTCTCTCTCTCTCTGTGTCTCTCTCTCGCCCACTTATAAAGGACTCCAGTAATGGGATTAAGACCCATCTGAATGAAGTGGGTCATACCATAACTGATATAGTCTCATCAAAAGGTCCTACTTAAGTGGGTTTACGTCCACAGGAGTGGATTAGATTTTAGAACATATTTTTCTGGGGTACATACAGCCTCAGTCACATAGACATAAAGGTCTGATTCTAGATCCATGCACTTAACCCCTATTTTATGATTAATTAAAACCATAAAAGTAAATATTTATTGAGCATTTGTTATATGTGAGTCACTGTGTTGTTTTACATTCATTCTTACTCCTCACAGGACTTTGAGGTAAGTACTATATGAAATTGAGGCACAAAGAAGTTAAGAATTGCCCTAGGCCATGCATCTGATAAGCCCTAGGTGGTTTAGTAGGCTGTGAACCCAAGTCTGTCTGACTTCAGAACTCAAGCTCTTAACCACTATGTTGTTTCACCCATGGACCTGTGTTGCTGGTAATTAGGTCACATCACGCCTGCAGCTTGACACAAGGTATTCATACACTGTTGCAGAACGCTGTGTTTGTTCTGATGTGTTCGGGGAGTACATCTAGGAATAGTACTTGAGTGAGTTTTCTGGCCAAACCTACCTCATTAACCTCATCATTAGGTGATGCTTCCTTGGCTTATAGCAGTTTTTCCAGTTATAGGCCACTGCCCTCAGTTTAGTACGGTGATGATATTCTGTTTGAGTTCTCTTTTAATACTCTGCCTTTGAATAATTCTTCCACCAGTATTAAGGTGATTTCTGTCTGTTATACAAGGAGCTCTCTGGAGGCATGAGTGTGAAGTACAGGTAAACAGCCAAAGCACTGTTTGAAGAATGCTATTTCTAAGAATGGTTTTTTTTAAACATTTTCTATTTGTTCTTAAGGGTTTTTCTTCTGAAAAGCCAGAGGGTTTTACAGCAGCAAGAATGAAATTCCATTAACAGGAGGGAAATCAAGAAGCTTAGTTTGTCTTTCTTTTCCTTTCCCTAGAGTCTGAATGGTGTTTGGCTAAACAGAGAACGTCTGGAACCCTTAAAGGTCTATTCCATCCGTAAAGGAGACCATATCCAGCTTGGGGTGCCTCTGGAAAATAAGGAGAATGCAGAGTATGAATATGAAGTTACTGAAGAAGACTGGGAGAAGGTGTATCCCTGTCTTGCCCCAAAGAGTGACCAGTTGATGGAAAAAAATAAGTGTGTGAGAACTAAAAGGAAATTTAGTTTGGATGAATTAGATGGTTCTGGAGCTGAAGGCCCTTCAAATTCAAAATCCAAAATAAGTAAAGTATCTTGTGAACCTGGTCAGCCAGTAAAGTCACATGGGAAAGGTGAAGGGGTCAAGCAATGCTCTGAGTATTTGGAATCTAAGTTGACTTCTCTTGACCCAAGTGAGAAGACCACAGGAGCTCATATTTACCCTGTTCTTTCTAAAGTCACAGAGCTTTACAACAAGAAGCAGAAACCATCAAACACTTCAGCATCTCAGAGCAGGTTAGGGCTGCTTAAGGTTACCATGTCCAGGATTCTGAAGCTGAAAATACAGATGCAGGAAAAACAGGTAGCTGTTCTTAATGTGAAAAAGCAGAACCAAAAGGGGAACTCAAAGAAAATTGTGAAAATGGAGCAGGAACTACAGGATTTGCAGTGCCAGCTGTGTGCAGAGCAGGCCCAGCAGCAGGCAAGAGTGGAACAACTAGAAAAGACTTTCCAGGAAGAAGAACAGCATCTGCAGGTACCATACAGGAGTGCCCCTCAGGGGTGAGCAGGCCCTCTGAGCCTCTAGCCAGAAGCTTTCTGTTTCTGGGTCACAGGCCCAGAGCTGAGTGCCAGAGGCAGGAGATAGAATGGAATTAGAAAATTTTAAAATAAGATCGTTAAATGAAGAATTAAGGCTTCAGCAGGCAGATGAGATCAGGAGGTAGAGTTGGGGTACCAAGATATATGCAGCTAAGGCATCTCAGAACCGAGTTAGATGGATGAAGGTCAAGATGCCTCAAAACCACAGTGCACTTCATTTGAACCAATAATTGTCCTCATGAGTTATTGTCTTTGCACTGTGGTCAGAGCCAAATCATTTGGCCCAAGGCAGGTACATGTCAGCTGATCACTCTGCCCTTGTATTTGGCAACTTATTAGCTACAAGGGTTAATTAATTCTCTAGCTGTCCTTGGAGGTACTTGGCTAGAAAGGCAGAAAGTGTTTTTGTTTCTGTCCTGAGCAGCCAACACAGGAGGGGACAGGTATGCCATGACTCATTTGTTAGGTTGAGTGATAAGCTGTTTACACAGTACCTTTAGCGGGAAGGTGAAATATTTACTGTTTTAGCGTGTCAAGGTGAAACCAAATGTACTTCCATCCCGTAGTCATTTGCTGACATGACAGGTTCTTGCACAGAGCTTCTCAGCTAAAGCTAATCCTGGTCCCTGCTCAAAATGTCAGTTCCCCTCTGGCAGGAACCACACATTTTACTTCTACCTAGTTGCTCAGATTAATATTGAATTTTAAGAATTCTCCTTTCTTGGAAAGGAGTTCTTTCTCCTTGACTTAGAACTAAGAAGGGCTAAATCATGACTAAAATGAATAAGTTATCTTTTGTTTAAGTTGTTCAGGGCAGGGGATAACCAGGAGTAGTGTTATTTCTGAACAATTAGTTTATTAATTTGTTTCTAATCTCTGCTGTCCCCTTGAACTGATAGTATTAGCAAAGGCCCTGGACTAAATATGTCTTCTAAGAGTATACACTGGTTGCTTGATTATACCTTTATGCTTTCCGTACCCAGCTGATTAGTTCTTGAAATTAATAGAGAGTGGTTTATTTCTATATATTTAGTGAATCACACCTTCACCAGAGTAGAACTCTCTTTAAAGGCTAATGTGTTCAGGAACAACAGTAGCTGGCTTTAATTGATTTTTGTGGGTGTTTGGGATGTGCTTCAAGGTATAGTAGGAAGATTTTTTTTTGTACCAAAATGTTAAAGAAAGACAAAAAGAACTGGTTTAGAGAATTTCTCCAGGTTTGAGGATATCATGTATAATTGGCTTGTAGTAAAGTTGTATCTATCTAATCCATTGTTTATTAGCTCTGTTTCCCTTTGCCCGTGAAACCCTAGGGATTTATCCTACCCATAATACTTGTTCAGAAGCTCTTGTAAACTTTGCTGCTTTACATAGATTTTTTCCTGGACCACCTACATTGCCTGGCACTATACTTGGGGTTCTGGTGGTTATAAAGATATTTAATAAATGGTTTTTGCCATTAAGGAATTTGTCTAGTTGAGACAAAATGTATTGTACATGTAAAAATAATCAAAGAATAGTTTCAAGTAGGCATATTAAATGTGTTAAAGACTGGGTAGATAATTCTCAAAGTAAAAAGGAAGGGGCCCAAAGATTGTTGTGGGGAGTTACTGGTTGGAGGTTTATAGTGATGTGGAAGGCACAGAAGGGGTGTTTGGAGGAAATATAGAATCAGCTCAGGCAAGTAGGAAGGAATAACAGTTTATTGGCTAGAGGTGAGACCAGAATGAGTCAGGATGGCTGAAATTCAGGGAAGAAGTCTGGTGGATCTTGTGAATGGCAGTATGGGCATTTATATTTGAGTTTAGATGCATGGTGACTATTTCTCAGTTTACATCCTTTTGGGGTCATGGCATTAGCTACTGAAGGAGATGTGAACCATTAGCCCAGTTTTTTCCAGAACAACCCAAATGTATATTGAAGGTGTCAGTCTTTTTTTTTTTTTTTTTAACATGGGCAGGCACCGGGAATTGAACCTGGGTCCTCTGGCATGGCAGGCGACCATTCTTGCCTGCTGAGCCACCGTGGCCCAACCCTGAAGGTGTCAGTCTTGAGGTATATATTTAAGTAGATAATTGCTCAAATCCCTTATTGCCAATGGCTTGAAGTAAAATGTGAGATTTTTTCCACCTACTCCCTGTCCTCTGTTGTTTCCAGATGCTCATGCTAGCTGGTCTGCTATTCAGGTAGCTGGATTCCCCACCCCCTAACCCCAACCCCAGTCCCCTCACAGAGAAACCTTTCATTTTGTTTCTGACTTTGCAGGGTTTGGAGAAGGAGCAAGAAGAAGAGGACCTGAAGCAACAACTGGCCCAAGCTCTGCAGGAGGTAACTTATCTCTTGCCATTGTTCTGAGATTATGGTGGACTGCAGAGTGGGACATATAAGCATTGTGGAGCCACTGGCTGCCTTTGCTGTTCAGTCCGCACTCCTGCAGCATCTGAAGTCTGTAAACAGAGCAGATTGCAGCTGCTTACACCATCAGGTTGGAGATTTAGAGCCTTACACACATGCCAGACCTCAGCATGAAAGCTTAAATCTTCATCTGAGCAGAAGTTGCTCTAGTGAAGATGGAACAGAGCCTGTAGCAATTAGGAGACTCTCTGGGGAAGTGGCTGCACTTCCAGAAAGGTGAGGGCAACAGGGGAGAAATATGAGCTGTGACTTGGCCACCAGGGTCTGTAAGCCTCTGTTACCTTGCTGTTTCTGAGCTGTAACCATTCAGAAACTATTTGAAAATGTTTCACTTGAGCATTTTAGGTCAGGTTGAGAAGGTACAGTTTAACAGGCAGCTAAAATATTTTGATTTACTTGAGGACAAGATACGCAGGAATAAAACTATCCTAAAAGATTGCCTGTAATCTATTTCATTTAACTTCACTACTTCTTTCATTTGATTTTTTTATTATTTTTACAGACTCTTTTGCATCTTTAAAAACTTGTTTTGTTTCCTGTGTTTTATGTATTATGATTAGTAGTTTAATACAAATTTAGTGGGATGGCTCAAATCTCCTTGAGAAAAATGAACAATAGGACTTGTTCAGAGGAATTTATCCTATGTTCTTTTATTGTACAATCTTAACAGTCACTTATTGTTAGCATGAAAGGGTACCTGCCTTGATTTCCTTGAGAGCACACAAACAGCTTTGGGAAAGAATTAGGTAGAAATTCAACTTTTTGGAATTTTTCTGAGCTTATTCATTGTCTAGGGTGGGAAGTTAGGCATTTTCCCCATTTGGAGTTTTCAAGCATTATTAAATTAATATTCAGATATTGTTTTGAAGTTGACTGGAAAAGAATAAGGTTTTGCTACTTGAAAATCCCCAAGGGATCATTGAGTCCTGTACCTGGTCCCTCTTCTTTCCTGAGAAGGCAGGAAAACACACCCGTCATTTAGCATGAGCAACTTGACCAGTCTGAATTCATTAGGCTAAAATGTGGGACTTTTTGTTTGTGGATCTATACTACCATGTCTGAGAGACATCCCATTCTGTCAGCTGAAACAGTGGTTTCTTTTTAGTCCACTCTGCTGGTCTGTCTGAAGCTGTTCTCTTAATTTCCAGGCCATTATAGAATCTTGCATTTCCATAGAGTTTTAAAAACTTTTCTGAATTCTTTCGTACCTTTATTTTATTACCTTAACACTGAGGTAGGAGGGCACCTGTTTTCCAGTTTGTGGATGAGAAGGCCACATCTAATTAGTGGCCTTCTAATATAACTGCTTTTTTTCAGGAGACTGCAGTTTTAAAATTTATTTCTTGGGTAATATCATTTCAAAAATACCTTCTTTAAAAGAGGATTTGAGGGTGGTGCAACAGCGGCTCAGTGGCAGAATTCTTACCTGCCATGCTGGATACCCTGGTTCAATTCCTAGAGCCGGCCCATGCCAAAAAAAAAGAAGATTTGAGGTGAAATTTTAAACTATAAGCTATACTTAGGCATGAGGGAGCTTATAAATTATGTCTCATGAAAGTGTAGTCTCTTGATCTGGTGTAGGAAGTTTGGCATAATGAATTAGCTGTTAGGTCTTGGGTGTGGCCAGCTTCCAGAAGACACTGGCAGGGTTCAGGAAGTATTTCCTTATGAGCATATAGTGGGTGATCTGTAAAGTAAATGGGCAAAAGATCTTTTTTTATTTCAATGAAAATGTTTATGTAGGTTCCCCAAATTCCATTGTCCCCTTCTTCTTTTTTTTAAATTTATTTATTAATTAAAAGAAATTTAACAAACCAAATAAAACATTAAAACATATAATCAGTAATTCACAGTATCATCACTTAGTTGCATATTCATCCTTTCTTAGAACATTTGCATCAATTCAGAAACCTTATTCTTTTTTAAAAGCTGTTCTAGAAGTAGTGTTGATTAGCCTCATAGTTATTTACTAGTTCTGTTGAGCTTTGGTCCCCAGAATCACCTGGCAGTTTTTTGTTTTTTTTTCTTTCTCTCTCTCTTTTTTTAATCTTTTATTATTCTACTTGGCAGCTTTTTTAAAAATATGCATTCCTGGGCCCCCAACCAAACCAAAGCTACAGAATCATACTCTGTGGAAGGCAGTAAAAGTTCTTCAGTTGTCTCTCATGGCTGCTTAGGTTGGGAACAGCTGTTCCAGAGGGCTTATTATGGATTTGATGGCCTCCCTAGCCATCTGTCCCCTTCCCTGAAAAAAAAAAAAAAAACAGTAACAACAGGTAGGTGGGATATCCTGAAAGAATGGAGGCATTATTTTGAAATTGCTATTTCAGTGATCCCTTGAACCAAAACTACCGACTATTCGGTGGGAGTAGGCATGTGTGCAGCTAAACCGAAGGCAATCGTGTAGACCATCCTGAGCATGTATCTCCTTTTTCTGCAGCATCAGGCTCTAATGGATGAGCTAAATCGCAGCAGGAAGGACTTTGAAGCAGTCATTCAAGCCAAGAACAAAGAATTGGAACAGACCAAGGTACTGGAAAGAAGATGGAGGTTTAGAATTTGGTTAGTACATGCACCTCAGCATGTTTAACAGTGCGAGGGTTGCTGTGGTGAAAGAAGAGAGAACAATTATGGCTGCTCCCTGCCTCAGGGGAGATAATTTGTATTATTCAGGCCTACAGAAGGCTCTGCCTATAAGACAACAACTGTTTTCTTCCACTTCTTTGAAGCAAAATGTTGAGAATAATGAGCTCACATCCTGTGGTCTAGTCCTTTGTCTATGGAGGATGCTCCTTCAGGGCATTTACTGACACAGGCTAAGGCGTGGTATAATCAAAATAAAAAAATAATCCCGAAATGTTGATGTAGTTTCTTCCCAAATCAGTGGATCTCTAAAATTAGGGGTTATAAGTGCAAATGCCCATTGGAGTCAAGCTGGTAGTAGGAGTGAATGAATTGTCCTGGTTGTGAGAACTGTGAGGGCTGGCATATTGGAAAGGGATACTCTGTTGCATCCAGTTGTTGCCATCCAGAAATGCAGGCCCTGTATTATCCAGTATTATGATTTTTTCATAGATGATTGAAATTCAAATTTTTAATTTTCAAATATTGTCAACAAGTTGCTGTTTGTTTTGTGTTTTGATACCATGAGGGCCAAACTAAAGTCTGCAAGGATGGACCCAGTAGTTGACAATACCTGAGTCTGACTGCATCCTTCATCCCTAAATGAGGTCTTCACCTACAGACCTAGAGCTGAGCATAGAAAGGAAGAGACCTTTTTTTCAGTTAGTTCAATATCCTTATCCTCTCTTTAAACCACATAGCCTCCACCAGCCTCCAAGTAACCAACACATCTTTTTTTCTGCATGGGCAGGTACTGGGAATCGAACCCAGGTCTCTGGTATGGCAGGCGAGAGCTCTGCCACTATGCCATCGATGCCCGCTCCCAACACATCTTTTGAAACCCAATAGATTCATAAGTTTTCAGTGAACTTAACTCTAGTTGGAGATGGATCTAGATCCTAACAGTCTGACAGTATTTGGTTTGATTAGAAGGAAAAATAAAGGATGAAAAATTAATCACTCACTCACATGTACCCTAATTGACTTTTCCTCTTGGCTCCTAATGCTTTGTCTTTTGGGGATGAGGTACTAACTTAAATATCTGCTTTAAGAGAGCATACCTAGGATTCTCCCTAAAAAAAGTCATGTCCATAAGCCATCTTACCTCTGGGGGAAGCTTAGGGCAGTTGCACTGCAGACCTCTGCAGGAGTGGGAGTGGCAAAAGCATCATAGAGCTTGGAGCCTGAAGGTACTTCAAAAGGCCATCTCTCCATCTTCCTGCCACCAGGGAATAAAGATATTCCTATTTATAGAAGAAGCATCTACAAAGATCACTAGGGATCTTATAACCAATTCAAACTTCCTGTCTTTATGCCTATTCTTTATGTCTTCTCTCTTAGGTATTGAGCTCTCAGTTTCTTGGGATGATTTTTATTTAACCTCTGAACTATAACTTGCTATAAGGTAGTTATTACCTTGTACTGGTCTTGGGTGGTTGGTGGGGTGAGTATACCAACTCCACTTTTTCTTATTTGGTTTATTTTGAGAAAGGAGACTGAAACTACAGTATAAATACTGAAAAAGAGGGGAGAAGAAAGAAAGGAAATCAGTGCTCTGTATTAGAAGGTGGTTCTGAGAAACAGTAATTCTTAGGGAAACTGTTTTGTTGTCATCTTGCTGTGCCAGAATGAATATCTAATTTAGACTCTTTCTGAATCTTATTCTAGACAATTAACCCTGCTTTCTATCCTGTTCTGCATTCTTGTTGGTTCTGAATGACAGGCAAAGTTGTGTGTCTTTGCAGGAAGAAAAGGAAAAGATGCAAGCACAGAAGGAAGAAGTTCTTAGCCATGTGAATGACGTTCTAGAAAATGAGCTCCAATGTATTATTTGCTCAGAATACTTCATTGAGGTAATTATGAACAGTGGCTCACTCTTGCTAACTCTCCCAACCCTGAATGGAGCCTGGACTATACATGATGTTTCTGCTATAAAGAAATGTTATAAGGAGATTTTTCTGCCAGAGACTTATTGTAGCTATTTAATTCTAAAGTGACCTCTACAGATTTCATTTCTCATTTGTTTTGTAATCTTCTTTCCCTCTTCACTTTGCTTTTTCACCCACAATAAGGCATTTATCTTTGTTGTCGAGGGGAAAATAGACCATATACTGACATTAGAATTGTGAAATAACAGAATGAAGTTGTTCAGTAAAGCTTCTCTTTTTCACTCTGAATGGACACAGTGCTGAGGGTAGACATTTAGTGTGGGCTTTTGAACAGAGTGATCACTTTGGGAATTTAGGGACCAATTTAAACATATGTGAGTAACTCAGACTCCTTGTGAAAACAATAGCTCTCTCCTAAGTTACCGTTTGTTATCTTGTCATGTTTTTACACAACTCTCTTTTTAAATTTTTTTTTCTTATTTGAGGAGTTGCAGATTTACAGAAAAATCGTTCAGACTTCCCATATAACATTTATCATTAGCACCAGTATTAGTGTGGTACCTTTGTTACAATTCATGAAAGAACAACTGTTGACCATGGTTTAACTTAGGGTTCACTGTTTGTGTTATGCAGTTCGATGGATTTTTCTTTTATTTTTTAGTCTAGTAACATGTATACAACCTAAAAGTCCCCTTTTACCCATATTCAATATATAATTTAATGTTGTTAATTACATTCATGATGTTTGCTCTGGTTCTTTTTATATTTCACAAAATTCTACCATTTATGATCAATTCATTTTAGACCACAAGTGTTTAACTCAGATTGTTGAATGACAGTACTTTCAGGCTCTTTTTCTAAAAAGGGAATGCATATACACACTGCTTCCTTTTTTTCAGGTAGTCTGTAGGAAGGTTGGAACAAATAGCCTCCTGAAAATCTCTCTTAGATAGACCTGTTTCTTCTGCTCTGAATCTGTTTTGACTTCAGGTCATAATTTTCCCTATACTTTTTAGTTATTTCATTCTCTACTTTAGAGAAGCTTAGTGCTGTTTTGACTTGGCTTATGGGGACTGTAGTGGAGGAAGATAAGGTTAGGGTTGGGATGGGTGATGATTAGCCAACCTGGAGCATCTTCACAGACACATAAAGAGACAAATAGTTTGGCTTTTGTTTTGTTTAAAGCATATTGCCCAACCTACTCTGCTAGTCACCTCTTAAAGTCTGTCTTGGAAAGGCATTTCATTTTAATGAGTCAGGCTGTTGGTCCTGTTTATGAGGGTGTATCTCTCATAATAAATACATTTCCTAGTTTTCTATCTTTCTAGGCTCAATTTGGCATTTGAAAAATACATAATTTCTATGTTATTTTCCACTACCCTAAAAGCAGGAATGAGGACTTTGAAAGGTCATAAAAAGTTGTATCATAAGGGCTATACATAAACAAGAGTAGTAAAGAGAATGATTTATGTTCCTGGGAGTGAAAAGGGCTCTGGCAGAAGTCTGACCACTAGGAGCCCCTTGAATACGGGCTTCCTTCTGCTTTATCTCTCCTCGTAGGCATTTTTATTCATGGGTTCAGGCACTGCCAGTAAACCCATTACATTTTTTATTTCCTTTTTCACTCAGCCTTTTTAGTTGCCTTTTACATTTATTTTATTTTTTTAGTTTCTTTATAGTAGAAATGATGCCTCCTACTGTTGGGTGTGTACTGAGTATTCAGTATGTGCTGCTCTTTGTATATAAAATCAAGGTTCGAATTCACCATTAGCAGGAGTTAAACTTGTTTTTCATAAGAGATTTAGTGATATATTTGTACCTAACATTCTCATGCTTACTTGTCCTCCTTGTGTCCTGTGGTATTTGTTTGTGTAGTGTGATCTGAGTTGGTGAACAAAAGAAAAATCAGCCTACTTGGCCTCCGAGTCCATGACCTTAACTTTGAGAAAGGAGGAGATGAACTGTCTAACATGATGTTTAAATTTCCCAACCCCAAGAATGATGATAATGCCTTCTGTAAGCCCTCCCGGGGGAATTGTTGTTTACTTTCTGTTTGGCCTTAGAAATAGTTCCCCTTCTGGCTTTTGAAATCACAACTGCTCTGGGAAAATAAGTGACAGTTCTGATGTGTATGTTCACATTCTTATTGTAGGCTGTCACCTTGAACTGTGCCCACAGTTTCTGCTCCTACTGTATCAATGAATGGATGAAACGGAAGATAGAATGCCCCATTTGTCGGAAGGACATCAAGTCCAAAACCCACTCCCTGGTTCTGGATAATTGCATTAATAAGATGGTGGATAATCTGAGCTCAGAAGTGAGAGAACGACGGATTGTCCTTTTTAGGGAACGGAAGGGTGAGTGTATATGAGAATCCCTTCTCAACAGAGGCTTTATTTATTTATTTACAAACTTTTGCAAATGTGTATAGTATTTTTTTATTGTATAATATATATATACCATATATACAAAGCAAAAAAAGAAGAAAGCAATAGTTTTGTATAAAGTATTTTTCAAGGTATTTGTGTACAAGGTACTTTTATACCTATAATTACATTGCTTAATTCTTAGAACCTTATGAGCTTAGTGGACAAGGTAGGTTGGGTGGTTTTGCCGTTTAAAGTAACTGAGGTCCAGGGAGATGAAGCAGCTTATCCATTATTTTATATTTCAAGGTACTTAAATTAGTTTTCTAGAGCTGCTAGAGCCAAGTACCATAAACTGTGGCTTAAAACAATAAAAATTTATTCTCTTACAGTGCTGGAGCCTATGGAAGTCTGAAATCAAGGTGTTGACAGGGCTATGTTCCCTCTGAAAGCTCTAGGGAAGCTTCTTGTGGCTTCTGGCAATGGTTGGTGTTTCTTAGCTTATAGGTACATCACTCTAATCTCTGTCTCTGACTTCATGTGGCCTTTTTCCCTGTGGTCTGTCTGTGTCTACATCTCTCTTTATAAGGATATCAGGCATTGGATTTAGGTCCACTGTAATCCGGTATGATAACATTTTGATTTGATTATATCTGCAAAGGCCCATTTCCAGATATGATTATATTTACAGGCATTAAGGATTAGGATGTGAACAAATCTTTTGGGGTGGGGGTAGGAGAACATTAACCCATAACAGGAATCTGGCCATTCCTAACTTTTTCTCATAAGGCACTTTTTTTTTTTTACCTACTTCCTTAATGGTCAAAGATGTGGGGCCATATTCACTCAATGAGTCAAAACCTATCATCTAAATAAAAAGGAATATGGAAATGTGCTGGGTAAATGGAGAGGACTGAATTTGGCTAAAATTGGAAGAATATTCTAAGAATGCACCACTAAATGAGAATGGAAGGGAGAATTAGGAAGGTAGAACACTATTCACATGCCTTTCCAAAGATACATAGATTCCTGCAAATCTAATTTTCTTGCCAAAAAAATCTTCTATACTTTGCCCCAATTGGAAATTAAATAGTTTTCTTTCTTAAAATGCAAATGCCCATGGATAGAGTAAGGAGGCTTTCTTTCATTCCCTGTTGTGGACATTTTTGCCCTTTGAGCAACTGGGGCCGTCATTGCAAGCCTATAGCTAACTGGTATCCATCCAAGCATAAATGTGATCTAGGCTTTTAAGCTTTGTTGTGACCAAGGAAGCAGTGGGGTCAAATCCAAGTCCTATTTAAATCCAAGTAGTATTTACTTTCCTCCTTCTAATACATTGCCCAACTCTTTGAAAATGAGAGCATGAAAGTATTCATGTATGCTATCACTATATGACACACTGTGGTACAAGCTAAAAGTCCTTGACCTTGAGTCATTTCTTTACTAAATCAGGTGTCAGTGTACCACCTTGGAATGAATAATCCAGTTAGTTTGTAAACCTAAAGTGAAGAATGGAGGTCTCTCTGAACAGCAATATTCAACCACAGACTTTACCATTGTGTGCTGGAACAGAGGGCAGGACTCTTGTGTTAGAACTGGGGGTATAATTCTTAAATAATTGCCTTATAAATATTTTAGTTGTCTTTGTTATGGTGGGTGTTTTGGGCATAAAGTTTTGGTATAAAGGAGCCCGCAATTTATAAATGGATGCTGTTCCTAAAGAAAGAAAATGTTTATTCTCTTTCTTTTCTTGGCTTTCTTCCTTCTTTTTACTTTTTTAAGTTAAAAATTTTCCTTATTAAAGTCATTCTTGAACAAAGTATAGAAGGTCAAATAGTACCTCAAGGTTTATAATTAAAACAAGCTGTCCTTTGTCCCTTATCCCTTTCTTGATTTCCTGAGACAACTACTTTCAGTTTTTTTTTTTTATCTCCACAGTTCTAAGTTTGTCTTTATTGCTATTTCTTAACTGTTATATGTTTTAGATATTATCCATTTACTTTCCACTGTGGAAGATCACAGTTTAACTATCTTACATCCTTCCTCCATCTTCCTAACATAATTTAATCAAGTTTCTTGTACATTCACAGTACACTGTTTGCATTATGTTCATGTATAGTATAGCATGACTGGATTTCCTTTCTTGCACTAACTTTCCCCACCAAAATAATCCTTTTAATTTTTTCATTAGTTTAGTTTTCTATATATCCATTAAGAACTCTCCAGAAGAATTGTAAATCTACTCTTAGCCTTTAACCCCACCAGACAGGCTGTATTTTTTGTGGTTTTCTTGGACACATCTTTCTCAGAGTCCTTTGTTTACCTACTCTTAGTCTATACTAGTTTTACTTGGGGTTTTCAACCCAGCTGTCATCCTCAAGTTCCCTTCACCATCATCCAGGTCATTTCCTTTGTCTCCTCTTTGATTTGGGGCCTTTTTTTTTTTTTTTTCTCTTTCTTGATTTGATGTGTTGATGTGGTGAAGTATGTCCACCATTATCTGTCCAAGAAGGGGGATGCGTTGGATGCAAATTTTGAGATCCTGAATGTTGGGAATGTTTTTGTGTTCTCTCACATTTCTGTGATACTTTAGCTGGGTCTAGAATTTGAAATAGGAAATTGTTTCCTCTCGAAATTTTCAAAGCGTTTTGTCTGGTGTCTCGCGGATCCCACTGTTGGTACTAAGAAATCTGGTGCCATTCTTATTCCCAGTCTTTTTTTTTTGGAATGGGCAGGAACCAGGAATTGAACATGGATCTCTGACATGGCAGGCAAGAACTTTTTGCCACTGTGCCACTATCACCCACCCTCCCAGTCGTTTTTATATAATCTAATTTCTCTCTGTAGGAATCTTTGGATTATTTTCTATCCTCAGTATCCAGAAATTTCAGTATGATATCCCTTGGTATGTTCTCATTTCGTTCATTTTGTTGGGTACATTTTTCTTTCAATCTCTAGACTCTTGTTCCTTCAGATGTGGGAAGTTTCTTTGATCATTCCTTTCTGCCTCCTCTGTTGGTTGAATTTTGGGCCTCTTGGGCTTAGCCCTTAGTTTTCTTATCTTTTCTCTTCTTATTTTCATCCCTGTATCTGTATATTCTATTTTCTATGAGATTACCTCAGTTTTAATTTCCAGCCCTTCTAAGGAGTTTTTTCTGCTCATTTTCAATTTTCATTCTCCATATGTTTCTTTTGTTTACTGGAATTAATATTTATCTTCCAAGGACCTTAATTTAAGTTAATTTCTCACATTGTCTTTATTTCTTCTAGGTTTCTTTTTTTTTTTTTTTTTAATTTTCAAATTTTAGTCACCAATTTTTTTTCTTTTTTTTTCTTTTTTTTATTAATTAAAGAAAAAAAGAAATTAACACAACATTTAGAAATCATTCCATTCTACATATGCAATCAGTAATTCTTAACATCATCACATAGATGCATGATCATCATTTCTTAGTACATTTGCATTGATTTAGGAAAAGAACTAGCAAAAAACAGAAAAAGATATAGGATGTTAATATAGAGAAAAAAATAAAAATAATAATAATAGTAAAAAAAGGAAAAAAAAAAAGACAGACAAAAAAAAAAACCTATAGCTCAGATGCAGCTTCATTCAGTGTTTTAACATGATTACTTTACAGTTAGGTATTATTGTGCTGTCCATTTTTGAGTTTTTGTATCTAGTCCTGTTGCACAGTCTGTATCCCTTCAGCTCCAGTTACCCATTATCTTACCCTGTTTCTAACTCCTGCTGGACTCTGTTACCAATGACATATTCCAAGTTTATTCTCGAATGTCGGTTCACATCAGTGGGACCATACAGTATTTGTCCTTTAGTTTTTGGCTAGACTCACTCAGCATAATGTTCTCTAGGTCCATCCATGTTATTACATGCTTCATAAGTTTATTCTGTCTTAAAGCTGCATAATATTCCATCGTATGTATATACCACAGTTTGTTTAGCCACTCGTCTGTTGATGGACATTTTGGCTGTTTCCATCTCTTTGCAATTGTAAATAACACTGCTATAAACATTGGTGTGCAAATGTCCGTTTGTGTCTTTGCCCTTAAGTCCTTTGAGTAGATACCTAGCAATGGTATTGCTGGGTCGTATGGCAATTCTATATTCAGCTTTTTGAGGAACCGCCAAACTGCCTTCCACAGTGGTTGCACCATTTGACATTCCCACCAACAGTGGATAAGTGTGCCTCTTTCTCCGCATCCTCTCCAGCACTTGTCATTTTCTGTTTTGTTGATAATGGCCATTCTGGTGGGTGTGAGATGGTATCTCATTGTGGTTTTGATTTGCATTTCTCTAATGGCCAGGGACATTGAGCATCTCTTCATGTGCCTTTTGGCCATTTGTATTTCCTCTTCTGTTAGGTGTCTGTTCAAGTCTTTTTCCCATTTTGTAATTGGGTTGGCTGTCTTTTTGTTGTTGAGTTGAACAATCTCTTTATAAATTCTGGATACTAGACCTTTATCTGATATGTCATTTCCAAATATTGTCTCCCATTGTGTAGGCTGTCTTTCTACTTTCTTGATGAAGTTCTTTGATTCACAAAAGTGTTTCATTTTGAGGAGCTCCCATTTATTTATTTCCTTCTTCAGTGCTCTTGCTTTAGGTTTAAGGTCCATAAAACCGCCTCCAAGTGTAAGATTTATAAGATATTTCCCTATATTTTCTTCTAGCAGTTTTATGGTCTTAGATCTAATGTTTAGATCTTTGATCCATTTTGAGTTAACTTTTGTATAGGGTGTGAGATACGGGTCTTCTTTCATTCTTTTGCATATGGATATCCAGTTCTCTAGGCACCATTTATTGAAGAGACTGTTCTGTCCCAGGTGAGTTGGCTTGACTGCCTTATCAAAGATCAAATGTCCATAGATGAGAGGGTCTATATCTGAGCACTCTATTCGATTCCATTGGTCGATATATCTATCTTTATGCCAATACCATGCTGTTTTGACCACTGTGGCTTCATAATATGCCTTAAAGTCAGGCAGCGTGAGACCTCCAGCTTCGTTTTTTTTCCTCAAGATGTTTTTAGCAATTCGGGGCACCCTGCCCTTCCAGATAAATTTGCTTATTGGTTTTTCTATTTCTGAAAAATAAGTTGTTGGGATTTTGATTGGTATTGCATTGAATCTGTAAATCAATTTAGGTAGGATTGACATCTTAACTATATTTAGTCTTCCAATCCATGAACACGGTATGCCCTTCCATCTATTTAGGTCTTCTGTGATTTCTTTTAACAGTTTTTTGTAGTTTTCTTTATATAGGTTTTTTGTCTCTTTAGTTAAATTTATACCTAGGTATTTTATTCTTTTAGTTGCAATTGTAAATGGGATTTGTTTCTTGATTTCCCCCTCAGCTTGTTCATTACTAGTGTATAGAAATGCTACAGATTTTTGAATGTTGATCTTGTAGCCTGCTACTTTGCTGTACTCATTTATTAGCTCTAGTAGTTTTGTTGTGGATTTTTCCGGATTTTCGACGTATAGTATCATATCGTCTGCAAACAGTGATAGTTTTACTTCTTCCTTTCCAATTTTGATGCCTTGTATTTCTTTTTCTTGTCTAATTGCTTTGGCTAGAACTTCTGACACAATGTTGAATAATAGTGGTGATAGTGGACATCCTTGTCTTGTTCCTGATCTTAGGGGGAAAGTTTTCAATTTTTCCCCATTGAGGATGATATTAGCTGTGGGTTTTTCATATATTCCCTCTATCATTTTAAGGAAGTTCCCTTGTATTCCTATCTTTTGAAGTGTTTTCAACAGGAAAGGATGTTGAATCTTGTCAAATGCCTTCTCTGCATCAATTGAGATGATCATGTGATTTTTCTGCTTTGATTTGTTGATGTGGTGTATTACATTAATTGATTTTCTTATGTTGAACCATCCTTGCATACTTGGGATGAATCCTACTTGGTCATGATGTATAATTCTTTTAATGTGTTGTTGGATATGATTTGCTAGAATTTTATTGAGGATTTTTGCATCTATATTCATTAGAGAGATTGGTCTGTAGTTTTCTTTTTTTGTAATATCTTTGCCTGGTTTTGGTATGAGGGTGATGTTGGCTTCATAGAATGAATTAGGTAGTTTTCCCTCCACTTCGATTATTTTGAAGAGTTTGAGGAGAGTTGGTAATAATTCTTTCTGGAATGTTTGATAGAATTCACATGTGAAGCCGTCTGGTCCTGGACTTTTCTTTTTAGGAAGCTTTTGAATGACTAATTCAATTTCTTTACTTGTGAGTGATTTGTTGAGGTCATCTATTTCTTCTTGAGTCAAAGTTGGTTGTTCATGTCTTTCCAGGAACCTGTCCATTTCATCTAAATTGTTGTATTTATTAGCGTAAAGTTGTTCATAGTATCCTGTTATTACCTCCTTTATTTCTGTGAGGTCAGTGGGTATGTCTCCTCTTCCATTTCTGATCTTATTTATTTGCATCCTCTCTCTTCTTCTTTTTGTCAATTTTGCTAAGGGCCCATCAATCTTATTAATTTTCTCATAGAACCAACTTCTGGTCTTATTGATTTTCTCTATTATTTTCATGTTTTCAATTTCATTTATTTCTGCTCTAATCTTTGTTATTTCTTTCCTTTTGCTTGCTTTGGGATTAGTTTGCTGTTCTTTCTCCAGTTCTTCCAAGTGGACAGTTAATTCCTGCATTTTTGCCTTTTCTTCTTTTCTGATATAGGCATTTAGGGCAATAAATTTCCCTCTTAACACTGCCTTTGCTGCGTCCCATAAGTTTTGATATGTTGTGTTTTCGTTTTCATTCGCCTCGAGGTATTTACTAATTTCTCTTGCAATTTCTTCTTTGACCCACTCGTTGTTTAAGAGTGTGTTGTTGAGCCTCCACGTATTTGTGGATTTTCTGGCACTCCGCCTATTATTGATTTCCAACTTCATTCCTTTATGATCTGAGAAAGTGTTGTGTATGATTTCCATCTTTTTAAATTTGTTAAGACTTGCTTTGTGACCCAGCATATGGTCTATCTTTGAGAATGATCCATGAGCACTTGAGAAAAAGGTGTATCCTGCTGTTGTGGGATGTAATGTCCTATAAATGTCTGTTAAGTCTAGCTCATTTATAGTAATATTCAGATTCTCTATTTCTTTATTGATCCTCTGTCTAGATGTTCTGTCCATTGATGAGAGTGGTGAATTGAAGTCTCCAACTATTATGATATATGTGTCTGTTTCCCTTTTCAGTATTTGCAGTGTATTCCTCACGTATTTAGGGGCATTCTGGTTCGATGCATAAATATTTATGATTGTTATGTCTTCTTGTTTAATTGTTCCTTTTATTAGTAGATAGTGTCCTTCTTTGTCTCTTTTAACTGTTTTACATTTGAAGTCTAATTTGTTGGATATTAGTGTAGCTACTCCTGCTCTTTTCTGGTTGTTATTTGCATGAAATATCTTTTCCCAACCTTTCACTTTCAACCTATGTTTATCTTTGGGTCTAAGATGTGTTTCCTGTCGACAGCATATAGAAGGATCCTGTTTTTTAATCCATTCTGCCAGTCTATGTCTTTTGATTGGGGAATTCAGTCCATTAACATTTAGTGTTATTACTGTTTGGATAATATTTTCCTCTACCATCTTGCCTTTCGTATTATGTACATCATATCTGATTTTCCTTCTTTCTACACTCTTCTCCATGTCTCTCTCTTCTGTCTTTTTGTATCTGACTCTAGTGCTCCCTTTAGTATTTCTTGCAGAGCTGATCTCTTGGTCACAAATTCTCTCAGTGAGAAATTTCTATATCTCTCAGATATAGAAATCTTGGTTGGCAGTTTTTCTCTTTTAGTAATCTAAATATATCTTCCCACTGTCTTCTAGCTTCCATGGTTTCTGCTGAGAAATCTACACATAGTCTTATTGGGTTTCCCTTGTATGTGTTGGATTGTTTTTCTCTTGCTGCTTTCAAGATCCTCTCTTTCTCTTTTACCTCTGACATTCTAACTAGTAAGTGTCTTGGAGAACGCCTATTTGGGTCTATTCTCTTTGGGGTGCGCTGCAGTTTTTGAATCTGTAATTTTAGGTCTTTCATAAGAGTTGGGAAATTTTCAGTGATAATTTCTTCCATTAGTTTTTCTCCTCCTTTTCCCTTCTCTTCTCCTTCTGGGACACCCACAACACGTATATTTGTGCGCTTCATATTGTCCTTGAGTTCCCTGATCCCCTGTTCAAATTTTTCCATTCTTTTCCCTATAGTTTCTGTTTCTTTTTGGAATTCAGATGTTCCATCCTCCATATCACTAATTCTATCTTCTGTCTCTTTAAATCTATCATTGAAGGTATCTATTGTTTTTTCCATCTTTCTACTTTGTCCTTCACTTCCATAAGTTCTGTTATTTGTTTTTTCAGTTTTTCTATTTCTTCTTTTTGTTCAGCCCATGTCTTCTTCATGTTCTCCCTCAATTTATTGATTTCGTTTTTGAAGAGGTTTTCCATTTCTGTTCGTATATTCAGCATTAGTTGTCTCAGCTCCTGTATCTCATTTGAACTATTGGACTGGGCCATATTTTCAATTTTCTGAGCGTGATCCGTTATCTTCTGCTGGCATCTGGGCATTTAGTCAGATTTCCCTGGGTATTGGACCCAACAGGTTGAAAGATTTTTCTGTGAAATCTCTGGGTTCTGTTTTTCTTATCCTGCCCAGTAGGTGGTGCTCGTGGCAGTCGTTTGTCTGCGGGTCCCACTAGTAAAAGGTGCTGTGGGTCCTTTAACTTTGGAAAACTCTCGCCGTGGGGTAGGTTCTCCAGCCGAAGCGGCTTGGAGGAGTGCCAATCCGAATCTCCCAGCCGGCCCGGGGATCCGAATGCGGGGAGGGTCGCCAGCCGCCGCAGCCTGGGAGAGCGCCCGTCTGAATCTCCCAGCCGGCCCGGGGCGCCAAGCGTGGCGGGAGGGCACCAGCCGCTTCGGCCCGGGAGAGTGCAGCGTTCCCAGCCGGACCGGGAAGCCACGTGTTTGGAAGGGACCCTGGTTACCATTCTCCACTGCCTGGGGATCTCTGATCCAATTCTCCCAGCTGGTCCGGGGGGCCGCGTGTGGGGGGGTCTCCAGCTGCCGCGGCTTGAGGGGACCGCTTGTCCAATTCTCCCAGCTGGCCCGGGAAGGAGGGAGGGAGGGACTCCAGCCGCCTGCCACCCTGGCCCGGGGAAGCCCGCGCCCCTTGGCTATCTCACCGGAGCGGGTTCTGCCAGCCAGTCAGCCGTTCCAGAATGGGGTACGCTGTCTTCTTGATCTCTGTCTTGGCTCCGGGAGCTGTTCTGTATCATTTCTACTCCCCTAGTAGCTGTTCTGGAAGAGGAACTAAGACCCGCGCATCTTACTAAGCTGCCATCTTCTCCGGAAGTCCTAGGACTATTTTCCGTCACCAATTTTTAATTCAAGGGCAGAATGAATTTTCTTTCTTCTATTTATTCCTGGTTTATATTTGAAGGTACAGTATTTTTAAATACTCCTGTCGTCATAGCAGAAATCCACACTCAGGGTGTTGAGATGCAATGCGAGCCCCAGAGCGCTGCTCACCAACTCGGCCATCTTCTCTCCACCGCCTTCCCTCCGGCTCAGCTCCCAGCACAAGGGCAGCAGCAGCAACAAAAAACAAAAGCAGCAATCCCCACCTTCGGCGCCTTCTCCTCCCAGCTTCACTTTTCTCTCGGTTCCCCACCCTCTCTCCTGGGTTTCTTTTTGTTAAGTTTTATTTTATTTTATTTTGATGTTAGGATTGTTCCTCAAATATCTGGTGATCTTTGTCCATTTAGTTCATATTTAAGAGTGAGAAACTAAATTCTAGTTAGAGCTCTATGTACTTGGGCAAGCCTTGTCAACTGTGGGGTTTTACTATAATATTATTACCCTGTCAATTTGAACTTGCTGTTTTATTGAAGGAAGTCTTCAACTGAGAGTGTTTAGGGTTTTTTTCTTGATTTGGTAAGTTTCCTCGGAGTAAAATTTTCCAGGCCCCTGCCCTAGGAAGAAGAGGACAAAAGGATAGGATAAGATAGGTTGACAGGGCTTAATAGGAGGGTGGGTTTTGACATGTGTGTCTTTCTCCCTCAACTTTGCCACATGAACTTTTTTGTATTTTCCTCTTTTTTAGTAAGATACCTCTCTTTCCCTAGTTTCCCCACCTGAGCTATGCCTGCTATCCCCATGTCTAGGTCCTTTGGATTGGTATCTCAAAACAGGAAACCTCCAATCTTCTGCTGACATAGCAGAGCATAATTTTACCTGTTTGTATAGGGTGGAGAAGGGGATCCAGGGGCTTAAGTGCTCCTTAAAAAGACTTTCAACTAACCTGTTTCCAGCCACACCTTGACTGCCTTTCAGAAGCATCTAGTGCCCCCAATTTCCCATTCAACCTCAGACCTATATGTGTACATCCTCATACGCTTAGGTTTTAGCTTTTTCCAGTCTGCTAAGACATCTTTGATCTGCTGTGACTGTCTCTTGTTTGCTTTGTTATTCAGGGTTTATGCCTTTGTATTAACTATTTTAATAGGTGGATAGGGAGCAGAGATAAATGTGTAGATTAATTATATCCTTTTTTTTTTTGTACTGTGGTGGAGTCAGATTTCATTATTTTTCCATGTGAGTATCCTGTTATTGCAGTACCATTTGTTGAATTTTGGTTTGTTTGTTTGTTTGTTTGTTTTGGGAAGGGTATGGACTGGGAATTGAATGTGGGTCTTCCACATGGCAGGCGAGAATTCTACCACTAATTAGAATTGCAATCCCCATTATATCCTTTTTAACTAGAAATATTTTTTCTTTCTTTTCTTATAAAAATACTTTGCTACCAAAACTTCAAAACAATATAAAAGTATATAAAGTAAAAAGTGTAAGCTTAACTCTACAGCTCTTAATTCCTTACAATGCTTTTATTTGTGTGTAAAATAGAATAATCCTATTTTGGTAGAATAATTTAATTCTAGGCCAGTCCTGGATGGATATGAATATTTATGATTAAATATTACATTAATAGGTTTTTTTAAAAAAGAGAAAAAGTAGAGTAAAATGTTCTATTAATCTTGAATGTTATTTGAGGAAATTATGGATAAATTAAGGGTGAATAAATGTGGTATATGAAGACTTATGTGGAGATTCTAAATAAGAGGTTAAATACTTTATGTTGTCACTTTGCTTTTTCTTGCTAAAGCTGTCATGGTCACAGACTTCAGCAGCTTTGAGTAGGGCCAGGAATCTGTTGTTGGTTTGTGAGCACCTCTACTACAAACCTGGCCCATGGTTGGTCAACCACAGCTGTGGCAGCAAAGCCTGAGGAGAGCTGGGTAGTACAGTACTGAGCAGGAAGTGTGCTTGAGCCTGTTATGCCAACAGGAGACATTTTGACCTATGGGAGGGTGGGGCAGTTTCTTTGGAACCATAGTTACCTCACAACTATGTGCTCGTGGATTTTGTGTCAGTTTTGAGCTGCCACAGGTTTTTTTCCCTCCAAGAGTCGCTTGATTCTGCAGAATTTCATTGCTTTTCCTCTCTACCTCCCATCACTCTATAAGCATTTATATGAACACTGTACTAGGCATTGAGATAAAGAGATAAAACATGTCTCAGCCCTCATGGTACTCACAATCTAGTGGAGGAGAAGAAAGGCCAGTAGATATTACAGTGAATTCCACAATAAGATGTTATGAAACTGCAGAAAAAGGGACACTTGATTTGACCTGGGCAGGTGGTGATATAGGGGATAAGGTCAAAAAGGAAGTGACATTTGAACTAAGTCCTAACAGTTCTCTAAGGGATTAGCATTCCAGACAGAGGTGTGAAAAGCAGTGACTTGTTCTTAGCATCCCTTATGGGCCACATAGACAGAATGTACACATGATGCCAGAGTAGCATGAGAATAGTCAGAGCTTAGAAAGTATGTTTGAGGCCTCATGAATGCCTTCTTTTTTCTTCCCTCTGTCATTCTGCCAGCAACTTGGGAAACCAAGTTTGATCCATGGTCAGGTATCACTTTTGAGCAGAAGTGTGTTGAGTCAGCATGGGGCTAGAAACACCCAAGTGCTTTCTTCACCTAGCCCACTGACTGGGTTCCTCTTAGCCAGTCCAGGTACACTGGATGTTTTCATGAAGCACTGGAAAGGTAAGGAAGAAACCTTGACCTAAGTTCACATCTGACTCCCCTTCTCCAAAGTTAACTCTGCAGAGTAAATTATATCAAAGCTTCCCTTTTCTCTCTAAAAGCTAAAGAGGGTGCTTCTCTACCTTTTTGGTAACACTAGGGAGTTGCACATTAAACTCAATTGGCCTCCCTGTTGCATGCATTGGCTGAGAGCAATTCTGGCACTAGTCTCAGTGAATGCAGTTATCATAGCAAGTATAGCTTTGAGGTTTTCTCTAAAGCCAGGCAGAAGGTTCTGCTGCTTGATTTAGGGGAAAGTGTGCCAGAGCCATTAGCAGCTTCAATGGGCTCAGTTCAAATACCAACCTTCCTTGCATATTCCAAGGTCGTTTGAACGCTGGTTTAATCCTCAGTGCATTGGGATTTTTAAAAGGACCAAACTTAGGGTCTGGAATCTAGGATTGGCGTGCCTGTAGTCGTCAGAGTTCTGAAACTGTGACAGGGCCATTTTTCTCTTGGAAAGGGTTTGCTGTTATCATTAGCCTTGGTACGGAGGAGACCTGCCTATAGCAGCATGGGGCTTCCCACCCAAGCATGCCTGTGCTCTCATTTCACCAAAAACAGCCCCCCTTCTAAACCTCCCTGGCTGTTGTTGACTTGAAGTTCTGTATCCCAGTGGGAGGAGTAACGCTTCATGACTCATAAGTCACTGATGTCTTATAACTTCAGTAATGGCCAGATTACACAGAGGAGAGAAGAATAAGAATGTAAGGATGCTGATCCTATATTGGAGGAAGGATGCCCTGGAGCTGGGGCAAATAACAGATATTTAATAGATGCTTGCTACTTGAGTGATTGTGGCTCTCTGGAGTGCTGATTTTAGATTTTTCTGAAGAGAAGTAGTTTTTTGACATCCCCTGTAGGGTGTGTCTCTCTTTCTCTCTCTCTCTGTCTTGCTGCTGAGGTGAGGCATTAGAGTCTTCTGACAGCTAAGTTGATTGGTTGATAAGAGCGTCAGTTCTCTGACTTTCTGCTTTCCCTAGAAATTTCTTTGTGTTGTGCTCAGTAAAGAAAAAAACTAATAGATCTAGAAATCTCAGGCCTTTAGAACTGTGATTTTTCAACCCAGGAGCTTTTTCTTTTTTATTCTATTTTGTTTTAATGTTTTTTATTAAAATATATTTACAAAGAAAAGAAAAAAAGCAATAATTTTCAAAGTACTCTTCAACAAGTAGTTACAGAACAGATTTCAGAGTTTTGTTATGAGTTACCATTCCACTGTTTTGGATTTTTCCTCTTAGCTGTTCCAAAACACTGGAGCCTGAAAGAAATATTAACATAGTGATTCAGCAATCATACTCATTTGTTAAATCCTATTTTCTCTATTATAACTCTTCCTTCTTTGATCCTCCTCCCAATTTATAGGGATCTTTAGTCAATGTCCGTTCTGTTTGATGCTGATAAGGCGTATCAACAATAAGGGATAGGGAGATGTAATTAGTTGATAATCTTGGAAAGGCTGCTCCCTTTGGGTTTCAGGATTTATCTGGCCTTGGGACCCTCTGAAGGTTATAGGTTTCAGGGAAATAAACTTAGTGCATGAAACTTTTATAGAGTCTTAGAGCGCTGTTCTTTAGAGTTAACAGTAATGATGTTGGTTGGGGTTTAGCAAGCCATGGGAATTAGCAATATCTAGCTGAAGTTTATGTAAGAGTAGCCTCCAGAATAGCCTCTTGGCTCTATTTGATCTTTCTTAGCCCCTGATGCCTTATTTAGTTACACTTCTTTCCCCCTTTCTGGTCAGGAAAGCATTGTTGATCCCGCGATGTCAGAACCAGACTCATCCCTGGGAGTCATGCCCCACGTTTTTCAGAGAGACTTTCACCCCTGAATGTCAGGTCCCATGTAGGAGGAAGGATACCGATTTTCCTGGCAGAGTTGGGCTTAGAGAGCGAGGGGCCACATTTGAGTAACAAAAGAGGTTTCCTGGAAGCAACTCTGAAGTCTCACTGTGGGTAGTCTTATCTTCTTCACTACAAAATAAGTTTCATTACTGTAAGCCTCAAACTCAAGAGCTTAGCCTATTCCTCGGAATCCCTAATGTTTGAGAGGGTACCAGGGGTTTTCCCGATGGAAAAGTTTAATAGTTACATAATTTGTTCTTTGGACTCTCATGGGACTCGAACAATACTTTTTCATTATCAGCCCACCATAGTCTGGAATGAATCCAGGTATTATATTAAGCTATACAGAATTATAAGGCCTCATTCCCTTTCTGGACTCCATGAGTTTGGGTTTTTTAAACCAGTCCAGTTGATTTAGATTGTATATTACAGTAAATTTAGGTTCTAGACACAATAAACCTTTCTGCCTTTGGTTTCATACAATAGGTGACGCTGTAGAGTACATACACTATCATCTTTTACCCTATATTGTGTTTTACCTTACTCCCAGCCAGATGGGCTTCTTTTTTTATCTCTAATTGAAGCCTGATCTCTTTTTAACTGTTATTGTATATAGCAATGCTAACTTTCAGGGCTGCAGAACACCAGTTCTCAATCTTAGGTGTCATAGAGATTCTCAAAATTCCAGAGAAATATCAGCATATACACATATAGCTCAGTGTCTCAGAATCTAGAAACGCAATTTCTAGATTGGCTGCTGTAAGAGTTTACAATCTAGGCTCCAATTTTCTTATAAGTACTTTCTGAAAGAGACCGTAGCATATTTGTTCTTTTGTTTCTGGCTTATTTTGTATAACACATTGTCCCCAAAGTCCATTCAGTTTGTGGCGTGCCTCATGAAATCCTTTCTTTTTGTAGCCACACTATTATTCGATCAAAATATCACAATTCACCTTTCGATTTCATAGTCATTTCTACCCTTCAGCCCCTGCATCCATTGAATATCATGGATAATGTCCAAAATAAACAAACCATGTCTTACTTGGTTATACAATCAGCAGTACTCTCAATTTTAGACAATTTTTGTTGATCTGATGAGACAAAGAATCAATAAACACAGGCTCACCCAATATCAAATCAAAATCCATCCCCACCCCCAATTATTTACCTCTGGTATTGCTGTGGTATTGTTGATATCTTCCTATTAACTATTGGCCATAAGCATGCAATTTTAGTTTTTCCCCTGTATCCCTCTATTGTTGACTCTTTGCACAGAGTTATGCCTTTGAAGTGTTTCATATGAGAATTCATAATTATACGTTTAATTGGTGGGATGCACAGCATTATTCATCCCCTTTCAATCATATTCACCTCCACTGTGGCAGTGTTACTTGTAACTCCACTAATTACCATCACTTCTATCCATTCCCTTACATTTGAGTTCAGTCTCTTTGGGTAACCTTTTTCCCATTTCTAGCTCCTGTATACTTCTAGGTCCCCTATATTCTACAGTGTAAACCTCTAAGACTATCTTTCCCAGAGTCTAGTAGCAAAATCATATAATTATCTATCCTTCTGTGTCTGACTTATTTCACTCAGCATTATGTCTTCCTGGTTTATCCAGTTGTCATATGCTTTGGGACCTCATTTTTTCTTACTGCTGTATAATATTCTATCATATGCATATGCCACATTTTGTTTATCTACTCATTTGTTAATGGGCACTTGGATTGTTTCCATCTTTTGGCAATTATGAATGGTGCAGCTATGAACATTGGTGTACAAATGTCTGTTCTTTTTACTGCTTTCAGCTCTTCTGAGTATATACAAAGTATTGGTATTGACGAGTCATAGGGCAAAGTATTTACTTTGTTGAGGAATGACCAGACTTTCCGCAGCAACTGCACCGTTATACGTTCCCACCAGTGGTGAACAAGTGTTCCCATTTCTCCACATCCTCTCCTGTGTTTGTAGTGTTCTGTTTGTTCAATAGCAGTCATCCTTAAAGATGTGAAGTGATATCTCATTCTTTCGATTTGTATTTCTCTTATAGCTAATGAACATCATCTTCATGTGCTTTTTTGCGATTTGTATTTGCTCTCTGAAAAACTGTCTGTTCCTGTCCTTTGCCCTATTGCAGTTGGGTTGTTTACTCTTTTGTGATTGAATTACATAATTTCTTTAGGCGGACAGGATATCATGCCTTTATCCAATATGTGGTTTCCAAGTATTTTCTCCCATTGAGTTGGCTGCCTCTTTGCCTTTTTGACACTCCTTTAAGGCACAGAAGCTTTTGATTAGGAGTTCCCATTTATTTTTTCTTTTGTTGCTGTGCTTTGGGTGTAAAGTATAAGAAGCTATCTCCTATTTCTAGGCCTTGAAGGTGATTCACTGTATTTTCTTCTAGGAGTTTTATGGTACTGGCTCTTATATTTAGGTCTTTGTTCCATTTTGAACTAATTTTTGTATAGGGTATAAGGTATGGGTCCTCGTTCATTCTTTTGGATATTCATATCCAGTTCTCTCCTGCCTAATTATTTTTTTTATATTTTTATTGTAAAACCTTAACAGACATATGTTCTTTTTTTAAAAAAATATTTTTATTGTACACAACAAACATGCAAACATTCTTGACATACAAACATTCTATACGTGGTATATAATCATTGGCTCTTGATATCATCACATAGTTGTGTATTCATTACCATGATCATTTTTTTGAACATTTGCATCATTCCAGCAAAAGAAATAAAAACTCATACATACCATACCCCCATCCCTCCCTCTCATTGACCACTAGTATTTCAGTCTACTCAATTTATTTTAACCTCTGTTCCCCCTATTATTTGTTTATTTTTTTAAACTTTTTATTGTAAAGTACAACATATATACAAAACAAAGAAATAAAAAAGCAATAGTCTTCAAAGCACTCTTCAACAAGCAGCTAAGGACAGATCCCAGAGTCCGTCATGGACCACCACATGATCCTCTCATATTTTTCCTTCTAGCTGCTCCAGAATATGGAGGCTAGAGGGCTTAAATATTTTTTATTACCACAGTCAACTTTTTTCCTTCTTTTTTTGTGAACAATAACATTGTGGTAGGTAGGTTCAGGTGTCAACTTGGCCAGGGGCAGGTGCCTAGTTCTTTTGCTGTGAACATGAGCCAATGGCATGTGAAGTTCATCTGTCGCTGATTACATCTGCAGTTGATTAGGAGGCGTGAATGCTGCAATGAATGATGTTTGATTTAATTGGCTGGATGCTTAAATGAAAGAGCTCAACGTAGCACAGCCCAAACAGCTCAAACATACCTCATCTCAGCACAGCAGCTCAGTGCAGGCTTTTGGAGATAGAAAAAGGAATCACCCTGGGGAAAGTTGTTGGAACCCAGAGGCCTGGAGAGAAAGCCAGCAGAGATTGCCCTGTGCCTTCCCGTGTAAGAAAGAACCTCAGTTGAAAGTTAGCTGCCTTTCCTCTGAAGAACTATGCACTTTTAACTAAATAAATCCCCTTTTATTAAAAGCCAATCCGTCTCTGGTATGTTGCATTCTGGCAGCTTTGGTAGATTAGAACAAACATATATACAAAAAAGCTATAAATTTCAAATCACATCACCACAATTAGTTGTAGAACATATTTCAGACTTTTTGATATTTTAAAGGTCTGTCATTAATAAGGGGTAGGGAGATGGAACTATCTGATGTTCTGGAGAGGCTAGGCTAGGTTTAAGGATTTATCTGGACCAGGGACACATCTGGAGATTGTAGGTTTCTGGAAAGTTACTCTAATGCATGGAACCCTGTAGAATCTTATATATTGCCTTAGGTGTTCTTTAGGATTGGCTGGAATGGTTCAGGTTGAGGGTTGGCAGGTTATGATAGGTAGCATGGTCTAACTGAAGCTTGCATAAGAGCAACCTCCAGAGTAGCCTCTTAACTCTATTTGAACTCTCTCTGCCACTGTTACTTTATTAATTACACTTCTTTAACAAACCCTTTTAGTCAGGATGTAATTGTTGATCCCACAGTGCCAGGTCTGGATTCATCCCTGGGAGTCCTCTCCCATGTTGCCAAGGAGACTTTCACCCCTGGATGTCGTGTCCCATATAGGGGTGAGGACAGTGACTTCACTTGCAGAGTTGGGCTTAGAGAGACTGAGTCCACATCTGAGCAACGACAGAGGTCCTCCAGAAGTAAGTCTTAAGCATGCCTATAGGTAGTCTAAGCTTCTCAACTACCTATGTAAGCTTCATGAGAACAAACCTCCTGATCTAGGGCATGGCCTACTGACTTGGGTGTCTTTAAAGTTTGACACGGTATCAGTGGATTCCCTGATGGTAGGATTTAATAGTTCCAAATTCTTTCTCCCCTCCCTCAGGGGACTTTGCCAATACTTTTTGATTATCTGCTTAATATACTCGAGGATGTATCCAAGCATTGCAATAATCTATACAGGATTAAAGGACCTCTTCCTTATTCTGGGCTCCCTGTGTTTCAGTTGTTCAAATGAGCTGTACAGATATGTTGAGTTAGATTATGCACTACAGAAGATTTCAGTTCCAGGCCAAATAAACCTTTCTTCCATTGGTCTCAAAGAGTATGTGAGGTTCTAAAATATAGACACACTCTTCCATACCCCTATGTTCCAAATTACATTAACCCCAACTTGTTCAGCTTCATTCTTATCTCTAAATATCAAGTTATATACATAAAACAGCCTCTCAAAATCCAGAAATAATAATCACCACTCCGGACTTAATGTGTCTGCTCTAAAAGCTTACAGTCTAGTCCCCTGTTTTCTTATAAGCATTTTCTAAAGGTGACCATACCATTCTTGTTCTTTCATTTCTGGCTTATTTTCTCACCAAGTGTCCCTCATTTTCATTCACATTATTGCATGCCTTTTTGTAGCAGCACAACCTTCGTTCCTAAGTATACACCATCATTTGCCAATCTACTTCTCCATCAGTGCATCCTTCAGCCCACCTGCATTCTTCAGGCATCATGTAGAGGGCCCAAAGTCCATAGCCCATCAACATTTTCAATTTTAGATAATTTCATTGTTCCCAAGAGAAGGAAATCCAATAAGCACAACCTCACCAAATAGGAAACTAAACCTTCTCTTACCTCTTGTTCCTCCCCCCATTATTTACCTCTGCTTTTGCTGTGGTAGTACTGGTGGTTTCCTTTTGAACATAGCTCATAGCATGCATAGGAATTTTCCCTCTGTACCCTGGACTTAAACACTCTTGTATACAAGAATCATATCTTTGAAGTAATTCTTGCAAGAGCTAATTCATATTTCTAGTGTGAATCAGTGGGACACGTAGGTCTATACAACCCCTTTCAATCTTGCTCATCTTCAATACGGTAATATTACCTACAGACCCACTAGAGAACCACTTTCACTCCTGTCTGTTCCCTTACGTTGGAGTTCAACCTTATTAGCTAACGGTTCACGCATCATTAGCTTCTATGTATCTCTAAGTTCTGTATATTCTGTATTATAAGCCTCTGATTATACCTTTGTGCTGGTCATAAACGTGGAATCATACAGTATCTATCCTTTTGTGTCTGACTAACTTCCCTAAGCATTATGTCCTCAAGGCTCATCCATCTTGTCATGTGCTTCAGAACGTCATTTTGTCTTACTGCTGCATAATATATATGCCACAATTTGTTGATCCACTCGTCTGTTGATGGGCATTTGGATTGTTTCCATCTTTTGATGATTGTGAATAATGCTACTGTGAACATCGGTGTGTTTGTGTCATTGCTTTCAGTCTTCTGGGTATTTACCAAGTAGTGGTATTGCTGGATCATACAGCAACTTGATATTTAGTTTCCTAAGGAACCAGCAAACAGTCTTCCATAATGGCTGCACTATTATACATTCCCACCAGGGGTGCATAAGTGTCCCAGTTTCTCCACATCCTCTCCAACATTTATAGCTTCCTGTTTGTTTAATAGCAGCCATTCTTATAGGTGTAGGGTGGTATTTCATTGTAGTCTTGATCTGCATTTCCCTTATAGCCAATGAAATTGAGCTCTCTTCTTGTGCTTTTGAGCCATCTGTGTTTGCTCTTTAGGAAAATGCCTATTCAAATCTCTAGCCCATTTTATAATCGGATTGTTTGTCTTTTGTTGGGGAGTTGTATCATTTCTTTATATATACAGGAAATCAAATCTTTGTCTGATGTGATTTCCAAATATTTTTTCCCATTGAGTTGGTTGCTTCTCACGTGTTTGACAAAGTCTCTTGAATTGTAGAGCATTTGATTTTGAGGAATTCCCATTTATTTATTTTTTTGTTGTTGCTTGTGCTTTGGGTATAAAGTTTCGGAAGCTCCCTCCTATTACTAGGTCTTGAAGATGTTTCCCTACATTTTCTTCTAGAAGCTTTATGGTGCTAGTTCTTATATTTAGGCATTTGATCCACTTTGAGTTAATTTTTGTGGAGGGTATAAGATAGGGGTCCTCTTTCATTCTGTTGGCTATTGATAACCACTTCTTCCATGCCCAATTCTTGAAAAGACTATTTTGTCCTGGTTCGTAGGTTTTGGGGGCCTTGTCAAAAATCAGTTGACCATGGATTTGGTGCTCTGTTTCTGCACTCTCGATTCGATTCCATTAGTCAGTACTTCTATCTTTATGCAAGTACCATGCTGTTTTGACCACAGTGCCTTTATGATAGGTTTTAAAGTCAGGGAGTGTTAATCTTCCCACTTCATTCTTGTTTTTTAGGATGCTTTTAGCTATTTAGGGTCTGTTTCCCTTCCAGATGAATTTGGTAGTTAGCTTTTCCAAATCTTCAAAGTAGGTTGTTGGAATTTTGATTGGTACTGTGTTGAATTTGTAGATCAATTTGAGGAGAATTGACATCTTTACTATATTTAGCCTTCCTATCCATGAGCAGAGAATGTCTTTCCACCTATTTAGATCTCCTTTGATTTCTTTTAGCAATGTTATATAGTTTTGTGTACAAGTCCTTTACATCACTAGTTAAATTTATTCCTAAATACTTGATTCTTTTAGTTACCATTTTGAATGGAATTTTTTCCTTAACTGACTCCTCAGCTAGGTCATTGCTTGTGTATAGAAATGTTACTGATATTTGTGCATTAATTTTATATTCCACCTCATTGGTGAATTTGTTTATTATCTCAAGTAACTTTGCTGTAAATTTCTCAGGATCTTCCATGTATAGTATCATATCATCTGCAAATAATGAGAGTTTTACCTCTTCCTTTCCAATTTGGATGCCTTTTATTTCTTTGTCCTGCCTGATTGCTCTAGGTAGAACTTCTAGCATAATATTGATTAATAGTGGTGACAGTGGGGCATCCCTTGTCTTGCACCTGATTTTAGGGGGAAAGCTTTCAGTCTCTCACCATTGAGTACAATGCTGGCTATTGGTTTTTCATATATTCCCTATATCATATTGAGGTAGTTACCTTTGATTCTTATCTTTTGGAGTGTTTTTATCAGAAAAGGATACTGAATTTTGCGAATGCTTTTTCAGCATCAGTTGAGATAATCATGTGATTTTTCCCTTTTGAGTTGTTAATGTGCTGTATACATTATTTGATTTTCTTGTGTTGAATCATCCTGGCATTCCTAGTATAAACCCCATTTGGCCATGGTGTATAATTCTTCTAATGTGCTGTTAGATTCGATTTGCTAATATTTTGTAAAGAATTTTTGTATCCCTGTTCATTAGGGAGATTGGTCTGTAGTTTTCCATTCTTATAGCATCTTTACCCGATTTTGGTATTAAAATGATATTAGCTTCATAAAATGAGTTAAGTGTAGTTCCTTTTTTCCTCAATTTTTTGAAAAGTTTGAGCAAGATTGGTGTTAGTTCTGTATGGAATGTTTGATAAAATTCCCCTGTGTAGCCATCTGGCCCTGGGCTTTTTCTTTGTAGGAAGATTTTTGATGACTGATTGAATGTCTTTACTTGTGGTTGGTTTGTTGAGATCTTCTGTTTCTTCCTGAGTCAGTGTAGCTTGTTAGTGTGTCTCCAGAAATTTGTCCATTTCATCTCAGTTGTCTAGTTTGTTGTCATATAGTTGTTCGTAGTATCCTCTTATAATTTCTTCAGGGTCTCTGGTAACGCACCCCTTCTCATTTCTGATTTTATTTGCATCCTCTCTCTTGCTAATGGCCCATCAATTTTGCTGGTTTTCACCAAGAACCAACTTTGATTTTATTGATTTTTTTCTCTTATTCTTTTGTTCTCCCATTTGTTTATCGCTGCTTTAATCCTTGTTATTTCTTTTCTTCTATTTGCTTTGGGGTTAGTTTGCTGTTCTTTCAAAAATTCCTCCCAGTGTACTAAGTCCTCAATTTTTGCTCTTTCTTGTTTTTTAATATAATCATTTAGGGCATTACATTTCCCTCTCAGCACAGCCTTTGCCACATCCCATAAGTTCTTATAAGTTGTATTCTCATTTTCATTCATCTCCAGATAGCTACTGATTTCTCAAGCAATTTCTTCTTTGACCCACTGGTTGTTTAAGAGTGTGTTATTTAATCTCCGTATAGTTGTGAATGTTCTCATTCTTTTGTTGTTATTGAGATGCAGCTTCATCCCATTGTGATCAGAGAAAGTGCTTTGAATAATTTCACTGTTTTTGAATTTATAAAGACCTGTTTTGTGCTCCAGCATATGATTTATCCTGGAGAATGTTTCATGAGCGCTAGAGAAGAATGTATATCCTTGTGCTTTGGAGTGCAATGACCTGTATATGTCTGTTAGGTCTAATTTATTGATCAAGTTATTTAGCTTCTCTGTTTCCTTGTTGATCTTCTGTCTAGTTGTTCTAGCTATAGAGGAAAGTGTTGTATTGAAGTCTCCTACGATTATTATTGAAACATCTATCGCTCCCTTCAGTTTTGCCAATATCTGTCTCATATACTTTAGAGCTCCTTGATTGGGAGCTTAAACATTTATGATTGTTGTATCTTCTTGGTGAATTGACCCTTTAATTAGTATATATTGTCCTTCTTTGTCTCTTATGATGTCTTTACATTTAAAGTCTATTTTGTTGGACATTAGTATAGCTACTCCTGCTTTCTTTTAGTTACAACTTGCATGGAAAATCTTTTGCCATCCTTTCACTTTCAAACTATTTGTATCCTTGTGTCTAAGATGAGTCTTTTGTAAGAAATATATAGCTGTATTATGTTTCTTAATCCATTCTGTCAATCTGTATCTTTTAATTGGTAAGTTTAGTCCATTAACATTCAAAGTTATTACTGAAAAGACGTTTCTTGTTTACATCATCTTTTTAATTTTATTTGTCAGATCTATATATTCTTTTCCCTCTTTCTCTTTGTATTCTTTAAATTACCCTTAATAGTACTCTTCAATTCTGTGTCCTCCTGCAGATCTCCCTCTCCTGTTTTTTTTTTCTCATCATGCAGAACTCCTTTTAGTATTTCTTGTGGGGCTGGTCTCTTGTGACAAATTCTTCGAGGACTTCTTTGTCTGTGAAAACTTTAATCTCCCCCTCAGTTTTGAAGGACAATTTGGCTGGGTAGAGAATTCTTGGCTGGAAGTTTTTCTCTTTGAGGATCTTTTTTTTTTTTTTTTTTTTTAATTTTTTTTACATGGGCAGGTACCGGGAATCGAACCCGGGTCCTCTGGCATGGCAGGCAAGCGTCCTTGCCTGCTGAGCTATGGTGGCCTGCCCTCTTTGAGGATCTTGAGTATATCATACCACTGCCTTCTTGCCTCCAGGGTGCTAGTTGAGTAGTCTGAACTCAGTCTTACTTGGTTTCCCTTGTGTGTCGTAAATTGCTTTTCTTTTGCTGCTTTCAGGATTTTCTGCTTCTCTTCAACATTTGACAGGCTGATTAGTATGTGCCTTGAGGAAGGCCTATTTAGACTTATTCTGTTTGGAGTTCGTTGGACTTCTTTGACTTGTATATTTATGTCCTTTATGTGGGTTGGGAAGTTTCCCCCATTATATCCTCAACTACTCTTCCTAGCCCTTTACTCCTTTCTTCTCCTTCTGGGACACCAGTGATTCTTATATTTGTGTACTTTGTTTTGTCTATCATTTCCCTGAATTCCAATTCAGTTTTTTCTCTCTTTTTTGCCATTTGCTGTTTTGAGTCTTCGAAGTCAATTATCCTGTCCTCTATATCACTTATTCTATCTTCTGTCTCTTCACATCTGGTGCTGTGTGCCTCTAGCATGTTTTTTGTTTGGTCCACAGAATCTTTAATCTCTATTTTTCTATTTATTCTTTCAAATTCCTCCGTATGCTGTTCTACTGTTTTCTTGATCTCCTTTGTGTCATTTACTATCCCACTTATTTTATTAAGTAAAGTTATATGAACATCTTTGATTAGTTGTTCCAACGTCTGTCTCGTCTGGTGTTTTAATTTGGTCATTAGTCAAGGCTATATATGTCTGCATTGTGATATGCTTAGTGATCTGCTACCTTCGCGGCATGTAAATATCTTGATTTACTTTGGGAGTTTCTTTCTTTTAGTAATCTAAGGCCTTGTGTTTCCTGGATGGGTGTAAAGCAGGAAGCAGGGCACAGGTGGGGCACTCAGTACGGTGATTTGTTTCAGGGCAGGCATAGGCACAGGTTGGGGATGTTAACTGATGCTTATGAATGTGGGCGCTCAGTGGCCAGGTAGGATGTAGCTGTGCGGGTGCACCCGTCTGGGGGCCGTAATCCTGGTGTGCACTTGTCTCAGGCACGGGGCGCTTTGTGTGCATGTGTAGAGCCGTGGCAGCAAGTCGGCGTTATGCTTTCGTGGATTGGGGGTAGATGTGACTCTGTTGCGCAGTTTGGCACCTTCTCAGAACTGGGAAGTGAGGCTGAGGGCTGTGCGCATGAGCGGTTCTAGTACTACTATAAAATGCGGTTCCCAGAGCGGAATGATGTGATTGGGGACCCATGTGCATGTGTGCTGTTTTGAATCTGTGGTGGACCCCAGAAAAGCCATGTCCTTTAATCCTCATTCAGTATTGCTGGGTGGAAACATTTTGATTGTTTCCATGGAGGTGTGTTTCCACCCATTTAAAAGAGGAAACATTTTGTAGAGAGTCCTTTTTGTAGAGCCACAAGAAAGCCAGCAGATGCCACCATGTTCACCATGTGCCCTTCCAGCTGAGAGAGAGAAACATTAAACATCATCGGCCTTCTTGAACCAAGGTATCTTTCCCTGGATGCCTTTGATTGGACATATCTATAGACTTGTTTTAATTGGGATATTTTCTCAGCCTTAGAACTGTAAATTAGAAACTTATTAAATTCCCCTTTTTAAAAGCCATTCCGTTTCTGGTATGTTGCATTCCAGCAGCTAGCAAACTAGAACAGCATGCGTGGGCCTGGGAGTGTCGTAAATGAATGCGGATGCACAGAGCTCAGAGGGGGCAGAGCAAGGCTGTGCAACACTGTGGGCAGGGGACAGAGGTTGCCTAAGTATGGAGGTTAGTGTCTGCAGCCTTTATGTGCTGACAACAGCCTTGAGGAAACAAGGAGGGGGAGGTAGTGCTTGGGAGGGGTGCAGGAGAGATAGGTTGGGCTGCACTTGGGGTGGAGGTATGGGGCAGGTATATGCCCTGGGGGCTGGTGGGGTGGGGGTGCCTGGAGGGTGGGGAATGGGAGCAGGTGATGGGGTTTAGGTGTTTCGGGTGTGGGGTGAGTTGTTGGTCATGGGGCTGCGCTGGTGATGGTAGGGTACCCCAGGAACTCAGTATCTGAGAATTTAGAATTAACAGCTACATCTCCTGAACATATATGACTGCTGTAAAAGCTTACAATCTAGGACCCTTTATAATATGCCCCAACCTGATATCCCATACTCTCAGCTTTAATTCACTGAATTTTTGTATTATAGTTAGCCCATGTTATTGAGGCATGATAATATTTGTCTTTTAGTTCCTGACATTTCATTCAACATACAACTCTTAAGGTTCATTCATATAGTTGCATGCCTCGCAGTTTCATTCCTTCTTTTCGCTGCTCAGTAGTCCATTGTATGTATAACCTGTAGTTCCCCCTTCCATTCCCTAGTCATTGTGCCTTTAGGCCACCTCCATTTATTGTGGATCACAAACACTGCTGCCAGAGACACCAGTGTATAAACGTCAGCTCCTTCAGGTGTATACTGAGCAGTGAGGTTTCAGGATCATGTGGCAACCCACTCCTATCCTCCTGTGGAACCACCACACTGTCCTCCTAGTGGCTGCACCTCTCATTTCCCTGCCAACAGTGAATAGATGGATCTCTTTCTCCATATTTTCTCTGGCACTTGTTTCTCTGTTTATTTTAAAATAGTTTTATTCACACATCATACAATTCAGCCTAAGTGTATAAACATCCCTTTGCCATCATACTCTACCTGAAGACATTTCCTTTTCTTCCACAGGAATCCATACCCCTTTCCCATTCCCTCTACTTGTTAACATTTAGTTTTGGCATAATTTGTTGCATTCATTGGACGCATATTGCAATGTTACCATTGACTATAGACCCTAGCTTGTATTGGTTGTACTTTTTCCCATATACCATCTGTTTACAACACTCTGCAATACAGACATTACTTTGTTCTTCCTCATGCAAGAATATTTTTTAACTTGTACATTTAATCACCATTATTGTACACTCTAGGCATTCCTAAGTTATTCCAACGCAGTTTTTATTGTCTATCTTTCCTTCTGGTTTCATACACTCCCCCTCCCCCAACCCTTCTTCCTCTATCATACTTATATGCAGCCTTAGTGTACTTACATTATTGTGCTACAGTCAGGTTGTATTGTGCTATCTATTTCTGAATTTATACATTCATTCCTGTTGCACAGTCTGTATTTCTCCAGCAACAGTTACCCAATCTCTACCCTATTTCTATCTCCTGAGTTGTGTTCTTAACTGAAATTCTCCAAGTTCACTCATTAATGTCAGTTCATATCAGTGAGACCATACAGTCTTTGACCTTTTGTCTCTGGCTAATCTCACTCAGCATAAGGTCCTCAAGGTCCGTCCATATTGTTACATGCTTCATGACTTTATTCTGCCTCACAACTGTGTAATAGTCCATCAGATGTTTATACCACAGCTTGTTTAGCCATTCATCCGTTGATGGGCATTTGGGCTGTTTCCATCTCTTGGCAGTTGTAAATAGTGCTGCTCTAAACATTGGTGTGCAAATGTCTGTTTGTGTCCTTGCCCTCTCTGAATAGCTACCTATTTCTGGATCATCTGGCAATTCTATACTTAGCTTCCTGAGGAACCACCAAACTGCTTTCCACCATGGTTGTACCATTTTACATTTCCACCAACAGTGGATAAGTGTGCCTCCTTCTCCATATTCTCCAGCACTTGTCATTTACTATTTTTTTTATAATGGCCATTCTGATGGGTGTGAGATGATATCTCATTGTGGTTTTGATTTGCATTTCCCTGATAGCTAGTGAAGTTGAGCATCTTTTCATATTTCCTCTTCTGAGAAGTGTCTGTTAATGTCTTTTGCCCGTTTTTAAATTAGGTTGTTTTTTGTTGTTGAATTAAAGACTCTCTTTATATATTCTGGATACTAAACCCTTATCTAATATGTCGTTTCCAAATACTATCTCCCATTACATAGGCTGCGTTTTTACTTTTTTTGACAATGTTCTTTGATGTACAGAGGTGTTTAACTTTGAGGAGTTCCCATTTATCTATGTCTTTCTTCAGTCCTCATGCTTTGGGTGTAAGATCAAGGCAACCACCTCATATTACAAGTTGTATAAGATATTTTCCTACATTTCCTTCTAAAAGTTTTATGGTTTTAGCTCTAATGTTTAGGTCTTTGATCTGTATTCAGTTAATTATTGTTTAAGGGATGAGATATGGATTCTCTTTCGTTCTTTTGCATGTGAATATCCAGTTCTCCAAGCACCATTTATTGAAGGGGCTGCTCTGTTACAAGTGAGTTGGCTTGACTGCCTTATCAAAAAGCAATTGTCCATAGATGAGAGGGTCTACATCTGAACACTGTATTCGATTCCATTGGTCAGTATATCTATCTTTATTTCAGTACCATGCTGTTTTGGCCACTGTGGCTTCGTAATATGCTTTAAAGTTTGGTAGTTTGAGACCTCTGACTTCATTTTTCTTTCTCAAGGAATTTTTAGCTATCAGGGCATGCTGCCCTTCCAAATAAATTTGGTTATTCGTTTTCTATTTCTGCAAAGTAAGTTTTTGGGATTTTTTTTCTTGACAAACCCAAACAACGTAAAAACATGAACATTCTTAACATGCAAACATTCCACACATGGTGTTCAATCAGTGGCTCACAATATCATCACATAGTAGTATAGTCGTCACCATGATCATGATCAGTTTTTTAGAACATTTGCATCACGGCAGAAAAAGAAATAAAAAGAAAGAGCTCATTCATACCATACCCCTCATCCCTCCCTCTCATTGACCACTAGTATTTCCATCTACTCAATATATTTTAACCTTTGTGCCCTATTTTTTTCTATACACCTTACCACTCCCTTTTATTGGTCGCTAATATTTCAGTCTACTAAATTTATTTTAACATTTGTTCCCCCATTATTTTATTTTTTATCCATATTTTTTACTTATCTGTCCATACCATAGATAAAAGGAGCAGCAGACACAAGGTTTTCACAATCACATAGTCACATTGCAAAAGCTATATCATTATACATTCTTAGTCAAGAAACATGGCTACTGGAACACAGCTCTACAGTTTCAGGCGCTTCTGTCTAGCCTCTCTATTATACCTTAAACTAAAAAGGGATTATCTGTATAATGCATAAGAATAACCTCCAGGATAACTTCTTGGCTGTTTGAAATCTCTCAGCCACTGATACTTTATTTTGTCTCATTTCTCACTTGCCCCTTTCGGTCAAGAAGGTTTTCTTAATCCTGTGATGCTGAACCCCAACTCATTCTAGGATTTCTGTCCCATGTTGCCAGGGAGGTTTACATCCCTTAAGTCATGTCCCATGAAGAGAGGGGAAGGGCAGTGAGTTTGCTTGACATGTTTGTTGAGAGAGAGAGAAGCCACGCCTGAGCAACAAAAGATGTTCTCTGTGGGTGACTCTTAGGCCTGATTTTTAGTAGGCCTAGCCTATCCTTTGCAGGGATAAGTTTCATATGAACAATCCCCAAGGTTGAGGGCTTGGTCTATTGATTTGGTTTTCCCCACTGATTGTGAGAATATCAGGAATTCTCCAAATGGGGAAGTTGAATATTTCTCCCTTTCTCGCCATTCCCCCAAAGGGACTTTGCAAATACTTCTTTATTCACTGTTCAGATCACTCTGGGATTTATTGGTGCATTACATTGGACAAACCTACAAAATCTCATGCCCTATTCAAAGTTCCATGTAGTTACGGTGTTCAATTAACCTGTCCATATAAGTTATATTAGGAAATGCACTGGTCAATATAAATTTATATATAAATTTTATACCAAATAAACATTTTTTGCTTTCTTCTCACACTGAAGTTGAAGTTTTAAAGTATGAATGACCATCTATTTCCAACACACTGCTATATTGACATTCCTTTGTTCTTCCTCATGCGAAAACTTTTTTTTTTTTTTTTTTATCCTTTGCTTGCCTGAAGACATATTGGATATGGACAGAATTACAAAAACATTTTTTAATTTGTATATTTAGTCACTATCATTGTACACTCTAGACACTCCTAGATTATACCATCTCATTCTTTATTGTCTATCTTTCATATGTGCCCCCAGCCTTCCTCCCTCTGTCATTCTCACATTCAGCTTCATTCAGCGTACTTAAATTATTGTGCTTTAATATGTAGTATTATGCTATCCATTTCTGAATTCTTAGTCAGTCCTGTTGGACAGTCTATACCTTCAGCTCCAATTACCCAATATCTACCCTATTTCTATCTCCTAATGACCTCTTTTCTTATCTGAAATTTTCCAAGTTCATTTATTAACGTTAGTTCTTATCAGTGAGACCATACAGTCTTTGTCCTTTCATTTTTGGCTAATATCACTCAGCATAATGTCCTCAAGGTCCATCCATGTTGTTACATGCTTCATGACTTTATTCTGTCATACAGCTGTGTAATATTCCATCGTATGTATATACCACCACGTGTTTAGCCACTCATCTTTTGATGGACATTGGGCTGTTTCCGTCTCTTTGCAATTGTAAATAATGCTGCTATAAACATTGGTGTGCAAATGTCCCTTTGTGTCCTTGCCCTCATATTCTCTGAACACATACCTAGCAGTGGTATTGCTGGATCATATGGCAATTCTATATTTATCTTCCTGAGGAGCTGCCCAACTACGTTCACAGCGATTGTACCATTTTACATTCCCACCAGCAGTGGATAAATGTGCCTTTCTCCACATTCTCTCCAGCATTTGTCATTTTCTGTTTTATTGATAATGGCCATTCTGGTGGGTGTGAGATGATACCTCATTGTGGTTTTGATTTGCATCTCCCTAATAGCCAGGGAAGTTGAGCATCTTTTCATGTGCCTTTAAGTCATTTGTATTTCCTCTTCTGAAAAGTGTCTGTTTATGTCTTTTGCCCATTTTGTAATTGGGTTGTCTTTCTGTTGTTGGGTTGAACAATCTCATTATATATTCTGGTACTAGACCCTTATCTGATATGTCGTTTCCAAATATTGTCTCCCATTGTGTAGGCTGTGTTTTACTTTGTTCTCACGGTTGTTTGATGCACGATAGTATTTAATTTTGAGGTGTTTCCATTTATCTGTTCTTTCTCAGTGCTTGTGCTTTGGGTGTAAGATCTAGGAAACTGCCTCCTATTATGAGTTTTATAAGATATTTCTCTACATTTTCTTCTAAAAGTTTTATGGTCTTAGTTTTAATGTTTATGTCTTTGATCCATTTGGAGTTAATTTCTGTATAGGGTGTGAGATATGGATCGTCTTTCATTCTTTTCCATGTGAATATCCAGTTCTCCAAGCACCATTTATTGAAGAGACTGTTCTGTCCCAAGTGGAATGGCTTGACTGCCTTATCAAAGATCAATTGTCCAGAGATGAGAGGGTCTATATCTGAAAACTCTATTTGATTCCATTGGTCAATATATATATCTTTATGCCAGTACCATGCTATTTTGACCACTGTAGCTTCAAAATACCTGTTAATCAGTAATTCACAATATCATCACATAGTTGCATATTCATCATCATGATCATTTCTTAGAACATTTGCATCAATTCAGAAAAAGAAAAGACAACAGAAAAAAATTCATACATACCATAACCCTTACCCCTGCCTTTCACTGATCACTAGCATTTCAATCTAAGTTTATTTTAACATTTGTTCCCCCTATTATTTATTTTTATTTCATATGTTTTACACATCTGTTGATAAGGTAGATAAAAGAAGCATCATACACAAGGTTTTTACAATCACACAGTCACATTGTGAAAGCTGTATCATTATATAATCATCTTCAAGAAACATGGCTACTGGAACACAGCTCTACATTTTCAGGCAGTTCCCTCCAGCTCTCCATTCCATCTTGACTAGCAAGGTGATATCTATTTAATGCGTAAGAATAACCTCCAGGATTACCTCTCAACTCTGTTTGGAATCTCAGTCATTGACACTTTATTTTGTCTCATTTCTTTCTTCACCCTTTTGGTCGAGAAGGTTTTCTCAATCCCTTGATGCTGATCTCATCTCATTCTAGGGGTTTCTCAATCCCTTGATGCTGGGTCTCAGCTTATTCTCGGATTTCTGTCCCACGTTGCCAGGAAGGTCCACACCCCTGGGAGTCATGTCTCATGTAGTCAGGGGGAAGGCAGTGACTTTCCTTGTGTTGGCTGGAGAGAGAGGCCACATCTGAGCAACAAAAGAGGTTCTGTTGGGGGTGACTCTTAGGCCTAATTTTAAGTAGGCTTGACCTATCCTTTGTGGGATTAAGTTTCATATGAACAACCCCCAAGATTGGGGGCTCAGCCTGTTGCATTGGTTGTTCCCACTGCTTGTGAGAATATTAAGAATTAAACTTGGGGAAGTTGAATTATCCCCCTTTCTCACCATTCCCCAAAGGGGACTTTGCAAATACTTATTTATTCACTGTTCAAATTACTCTGGGATTTATTGGGGCATCACTCTGGACAAACCAACAAAATCTCATTTCCTACTCAAGGTCCATGTACTTATGGTGTTCAGTTAAGCTGTCCACATAAGTTATATTAGGAAATGCACTAGTCAAAATATGAATTTTGTACCAAATAAACATTTTTTGCTTTAGTCTCACACATAAATTAAAATTTTTTAATATTAATTACTATCAATTTTCAACACCCTACAGTAATGACATTTCTTTGTTCTTCCTCATGCAAAAACAGTTTTAAATTTGTACATTTAGTCACCATCATTATATACTCTAGGCATTCCTAGATTATACCATCTCAGTCTTTATCATCTTTCTTTCTGATTTCATTTGTGCCCCCAGCCCTCCTCCCTCTATCATTCTCACATTCAGCTTCATTCAGTGTTCTAACATAATTGTATTACAGTTAGGTAGTATTGTGCTATTCATTTCTGAGTTTTTACAATCAGTCCTGTTATACAATCTGTATCCCTTCAGCTCCAATTACCCAATATCTTACCCTGTTTCTATCTCCTGATGATCTCTGTTACCAATGAAATTCTCTAAGTTTATTCACTAATGTCCGTTCATATCAGTGAGACCATACAGTATTTGTCCTTTTGTTTCTGGCTAATCTCACTCAGCATAATGTCCTTAAGGATCATCCATGTTGTTGCATACTTCTTAACTTTATTCTGTCTTACAGCTGCATAATATTCCATCATATGTATATACCATAGTTTATTTAGCCACTCGTCTGTTGAGGGACATTTTGGTTGTTTCCATCACTTCACAATTGTAAATAATGCTGCTATAAACATTGGTGTGCAAATGTCCCTTTGTGTCCTTGCCCTCATATTCTCTGAACAGATACCTAGCAATGGTATTGCTGGATCATATGGCAATTCTATATTTAGCTTCCTGAGGAACTGCCCAACTGCCTTCCACAGCGGTTGTACCATTTGACATTCCCACCAGCAATGGATAAGTGTGCCTCTTTCTCCACATCCTCTCCAGCACTTGTCATTTACTGTTTTATTGATAATGGCCATTCTGATGGGTGTGATATGATATCTCATTTTGATGTTTTTTTAAAATTTATTTATTAATTTAAAAAATCAACAAATGAAATAAAAATTAACATAGTTAATCAGTAATTCACAATATCATCACTTAGTTGCATATTCATCATTTCTTAGAACATTTGCATCCATTCAGAAAAAGAAATAAAAAGACAATAAAAAAAGAAATAAAATGAAAAAGGAAAAGAAAAATTGTACCTACCATACCCCTTACCCCTCGCTTTCACTGATCACTCGCATTTCAAACTAAATTTATTTTAACATTTGTTCCCCCTATTATTTATTTTTATTCCACATATTCTACTCATCTGTTGACAAGGTAGATAAAAGAAGCATCAGACACAAGGTTTTCACAATCACACAGTCACATTGTGAAAGCTATATCATTATTCAGTCATCTTCAAGAAACATGGCTACTGCAACACAGCTCCATTTTCAGGCAGTTCCCTCCAGCCTCTCCCTTACATATTTAATAACATGGTGATATCTACTCAGTGCATAAGAATAACCTCCAGGATAACCTCTCGACTCTATTTGGAGACTCTCAGCCATTGACACTTTGTCTCATTTCACTCTTCCCCCTTTTGGTCAAGAAGGTTTTCTCAATCCCTTGATGCTCAGTTTCAGCTCATTCTAGGGTTTTTCTCAATCCCTTGATGCTGAGTCTCAGCTCATTCTAGGATTTCTGTCTTACGTTGCCAGGAAGGTCCACACCCCTGGGAGTCATGTCCCACGTAGACAGGGGGAGGGTGGTGAGATTGTTTGTTGTGCTGGCTGGAGAGAGAGGCCACATCTGAGCAACAAAAGAGGCTCTCTTGGGGGTAACTCTTAGGCTTAAATTTTAAGTAGACTTGACCTATCCTTTGTGGGATTAAGTTTCATATGAACAAACCACACGACTGGAGGTCAGCCTATAGCTTTGGTTGTCCACTCTGCTTGTGTGAATATCAAGAATTCAACTTGGGGAATTTGAATTTCTCCCTGTTCTCACCATTTCCCCAAGGGGTCTTTGCAAATACTTTCCCACTCACTGATTGAATCACTCTGGAATTCATCGGGGCATCACTCTGGGCAAACCAACAAAATCTCATGTCCTACCTGATATTCCAAGTACTTATGGTGTTCAATCAAACTATCTACATAAGTTATATTAGGAAATGCACTAGTCGAAATGTGAATTTTGTACCAAATAAACATTTTTTTGCATTAGTCTCACACATAAGGTGACATTTTAAAATATTAATTACCATCTGTTTTCAGCACCCTGCAGTAATGACATTCCTCTGTTCTTCCTCATGCAAAAACGTTTTTAAAATTTGTACACTTAATCTCTATTATTATACACTCTAGGCATTCCTAGATTATACCATCTCAATCTTTAACATCTATCTTTCTTTCTGATTTCATTTATGCCCCCAGCCCTCCTCCCTCTGTCATTCTCACATGCAGCTTCATTCAGTGTTTTAACAAAATAGTATTACAGTTAGGTAGTATTGTGCTATACATTTCTGGGTTTTTACATTCAGTCCTGTTGCACAGTCTGTATCCCTGCAGCTCCAATTACCCAATGTCTTACCCTATTTCTATCTCCTGATGGTCTCTGTTACCAACGAAATAGTCCAAGTTTATTCACTAATGTCAGTTCATATCAGTGAGACCATACAGTATTGTCCTTTTGTTTCTGGCTAATCTCACTCAGCATAATGTCCTCAAGGTCCATCCATGTTGTTGCAAACTTCATAACTTTATTCTGTCTTAGAGCTGCATAATATTCCATCGTATGTATATACCACAGTTTGTTTAGCCACTCGTCTGTTGATGGACATTTTGGCTGCTATAAACATTGGTGTGCCAATGTCTGTTTGTGTCTTTGCCCTTGTGTCCTTTGAGTAGATACCTACCAATGGTATTGCCAGGTTGTATGGCAATTCTATATTCAGCTTTTTGAGGAACCGCCAAACTACCTTCCACAGTGGTTGCACCATTTGGCATTCCCACCAACAATGGATCAGTGTGCCTCTTTCTCCACATCCTCTCCAGCAGTTGTCATTTTCTGTTTTGTTGATAATGGCCATTCTGATGGGTGTGAGATGATATCTCATTGTGGTTTTGATTTGCATTTCTCTAATGGCCAGGGAAGTTGAGCATCTCTTCATGTGCCTTTTGGCCATTTGTATTTCCTCCTCTGAGAAGTGTCTATTCAAGTCTTTTTCCATTTTGTAATTGGATTGGCTGTCTTTTTCTTGTTGAGTTGAACAATCTCTTTATAAATTCTGGATAGTAGACCTTTATCTGATATGTCGTTTCCAAATACTGTCTCCCATTGTGTGGGCTGTCTTTCTACTTTCTTGATGAAGTTCTTTGATGCGCAAAAGTGTTTAATTTTGAGGAGTTCCCATTTATTTATTTATTTCTTCAGTGCTCTTGCTTTGGGTGTAAGGTCTATAAAACCGCCTCCAAGTGTAAGATTTATAAGATATTTCCCTATATTTTCTTCTAGCAGTTTTATGGTCTTAGATCTAATGTTTAGGTGTTTGATCCATTTTGAGTTAACTTTTATATAGGGTGTGAGATATGGGTCCTCTTTCATTCTTTTGCATGTGGATATCCAGTTCCCTAGGCCCCATTTATTGAAGAGACTGTTCTGTCCCAGGTGAGTTGGCTTGACTGCCTTATCAAAGATCAATTGTCCATAGATGAGAGGGTCTATATCTGCACACTCTTTTCTATTCCATTGGTCAGTATATCTATCTTTATGCCAGTACCATGCTGTTTTGACCACGATAGCTTCATAATACGCCTTAAAGTCAGATAGCATGAGACCTCCAACTTCATTTTTCTTCCTCAGGTTATTTTTAGCTATTCAGGACACCCTGCACCTCCAGACAAGTAAGTTTTGGGATTTTAATTGATATTGCATTGAATCTGTCAATCCATTTAGGTAGAATTGACATCTTAACTATATTTAGTCTTCCAATCCATGAACATGGTATGCCCTTCCATTTATTTAAGTCTTCTCTGATTTTTTTGGACAATTTATTGTAGTTTTCTTCGTACAGGTCTTTTGTATCTTTAGTTAAGCTTATTCCTAAATATTTTATTCTTTTGGTTGCTGTTGTAAATGGAATTTTTTTCTTGATTTCCCTGTCAGATTGTTCATTACTAGTGTATAGAAACACTATAGATTTTTGAGTGTTGATCTTGTAACCTGCCACTTTTCTTTACTCATTTTAGCTCTCATAGTTTTGCTGTGGATTTTTCAGGGTTTTCAACAGTTAGTATTATGTCATCTGCAAACAGTGAGGGTTTTACTTCTTCCTTTCCAATTTTGATGCCTTGTATTTCTTTTTCTTGTCTAATTGCTCTGGCTAGAACTTTCAACACAATGTGGAATAAAAGTGGTGATAGTGGACATCCTTATACTGTTCCTGATCTTAGGGGGAAAGTTTTCTGTTCTTCTCCAGTGAGGATGATGTTAGCTGTGGGCTTTTCATATATTCCCTTTATTATGTTGAGGAAGTTCCCTTCTTTTCCTGTCTTTTGAAGTGTTTTCAATAAGAAAGGATGTTGAATATGTCAAATGCCTTTTCTGCATCAATTGAAATGATCATGTGGTTTTTCTGTTTTGATTTGTTGATATGGTGTATTACATTAATTGATTTTCTTATGTTGAACCATTCTTGCGTACCTGGGATGAATCCTACCTGGTCATGATGTATAATTTTTTTGATGTGCTGCTGGGTTCAATTTGCATGAGTTTTGTTGAGGATTTTTGTGTCTATATTCATTAGAGAGATTGGCCTGTAGATTTCTTTTCTTGAACATCTTTGTCTTGCTTTCATATGAGGGTGATGTTGCTTCGTAGAATGAGTTAGGTAGCTTTCTCTCCTCTTTAATTTTTTTGAAGAGTTTGAGCAGGATTGGTACTAATTCTTCCTTGAATGTTTGGTAGAATTCACATGTGCAGCCATCTGGTCCTGGACTTTTCTTTTTGGGGAACTTCTTAATGACTGATTCAATTTCTTTACTTGTGATTGGTTTGTTGAGGTCGTCTGTTCATTCTTGAGTCAATGTTGGTTGTTCATGCCTTTCTAGGAAATTGTCCATTTCATCTACATTATCGAATTTATTAGCATAAAGTTGCTCATAGTATCCTCTCATTACTTCCTTTATTTCTGTTGGGTCAGTGGTTATGTCTCCTCTTCCATTTCTGATTTCATTTATTTGCATCCTCTCTCTTCTTTTTGTCAGCCTCCCTAAGGGTCCATCGATCTTACTGATTTTCTCGTAGAACCAACTTACGGTTTTATTGATTTTCTCAATTGTTTTCATGTTCTCAATTTCATTTATTTCTACTCTAATCTTCATTATTTCTTTCCTTTTGCTTGCTTTGGGGTTAATTTACTGTTGTTTCTCTAGTTCTTCCAAGTGGACAGTTAATTCCTTGATTTTTGTTTTCTTCTTTTTTGATACAGGCATTTATGGCAATAAATTTTCCTCTTAGCACTGCGTTTGCTGCATCCCGTAAGTTTTGATATGTTGTGTTTTCATTTTCATTTGCCTCGAGATATTTACTGATTTCTCTTGTAATTTCCTTGACCCACTGGTTGTTTAAGAGTGTGTTGTGGAGCCTCCATATATTTGTGAATTTGTTGGCCCTCTGCCTGTTATTGATTTGCAGCTTCATTCCTTTATGATCTGAGAAAGTGTTGTGTATGATTTCAATCTTTTTAAATTTATTGAGAGTTGCTTTGTGACCCCGCATATGGTCTGTCCTTCAGAATGATCCATGAGCACTTGAGAAAAAGTTGTATCCTGCTGTTGTGGGGTGTAATGTTCTATATATGTCTGTTACATCTAGCTCATTTATTGTATTATTCAAATTCTCTCTTTCTTTATTGATCCTCTGTCTAGATGTTCCGTCCATTTATAAGAGTGGAAATTGAAGTCTCCAACTATTATGGCAGATGTGCCTATTTCTCTTTTCAGTGTTTGCCTCATGTATTTTGGAGCATTCTGGCTCGGTTCATAAATATTCATGATCAGTTATGTCTCCTTGTTGAATTGTTCCTTTTATTAATACATAATGTCCTTCTTTGTCTCTTTTAACTCTCTTACATTTGAAGCCTAATTTGTTGGGTATTAGTATAGCTACTCGTGCTCTTTTCTGATTATTATTTGCATGGAATATCTTTTCCCAACCTTTCACTTTCAACCTATGTTTATCCTTAGGTCTAAGATGGATTTCCTGTAGGCAGCATATGGATGGGTCCTGTTTTTAATTAGTTCTGCCAGTCTCTGTCTTTTGATTGGGGAGTTTAATCCATTAGCATTCAGTGTTATTACTGTATGGGCAGTACTTCCTTCTACCATTTTACCTTTTGGATTTTATATGTCATATCTCATTTTTCTTCTTCTTACCTTTACTGATAGTCTTCATTTCTATACTCTTCTCCACACCTCTCTCTCCTGTCTTTTCTTAACTGTCTCTAGTGCTCCCTTTAGTATTCCTTGCAGAGCTGGTCTCTTCGTCACAAATATTCTCAGTGAATATTTGTCTGCAAATGTTTTAATTTCACCCTCATTTTTGAAGGACAGTTCATCTGCATATAGAATTCTTGATTTGCAGTTTTTCTCATTTAGTATCTTAAATATATCATCCCACTGTGTTCTTGCCTCCATGGTTTCTGCTGAGAAATCTATGCATAGCCTTATTAGGCTTCCCTTGTATGTGACGGATTGTTTTTCTATTGCTGCTTTCAACATTCTCTCTTTCTCTTTGACATCTGACATTCTGATTAGTAAGTGTCCTGGAGTATGTCTGTTTAGATCTGTTCTCTTTGGGGTATGCTGCACTTCTTGGATCTGTAATTTTAAGTCTTTCATAAGAGTTGGGAAATTTTCAGTGATAATTTCCTCCCTCTAGTTTTTCTCCTCCTTTTCCCTTCTCTTCTTCTTCTGGAACACCCACAACACGTATGTTTGTGCGCTTCATGTTATCATTCACTTCCCTGAATCCCTGCTCATATTTTTTCATTTTTTTCCCTATATATTTTTTTGCTTGTTGGATTTCAGATGTCCTGTCCTCCAGTTCACTAATCCTGACTTCTGCCTCTTGAAATCTGTCATTATAGGTTTCCATTGTTTTTATCATCTCTTCTACTGTGCCTTTCGTTCCTATAAGTTCTGTGATTTGTTTTTTCAGACTTTCGATTTCTTCTTTTTGTTCATTCCTTGCCTTCTTTTTTTTAATTTTTTATTAATTAAAAAAAATTAACAAAACATTTAGAAATCATTCCATTCTACATGTACAATCAGTAATTCTTAATATCATCACATAGTTGCATATTCATCATTTCTTAGTACATTTGCATTGATTTAGAAAAAGAAATAAAAAGACAACAGAATAAGAATTAAAACGATAATCGAGAGAAAAAAACCTATACCTCACATGCAGCTTCATTCAGTGTTTTAACATAATTGCATTACAATTAGGTAGTATTGTGCTGTCCATTTCTGAGTTTTTATATCCAGTCCTGTTGCACAGTCTGTATCCCTTCAGCTCCAATTACCCCTTCTCTTTTTTTTTTTTTAATTAACGGAAAAAAAGAAATTAACCCAACATTTAGAAATCATACCATTCTACATATGCAATCAGTAATTCTTAACATCATCACATAGATGCATGATCATCGTTTCTTAGTACATTTGCATCGGTTTAGAAGAACTAGCAACACAACCGAAAAAGATATAGAATGTTAATATAGAGAAAAAAATAAAAGTAATAATAGTAAAAACAAAACAAAACAAAACAAAAACCTATAGCTCAGATGCAGCTTCATTCAGTGTTTTAACATGATTACTTTACAGTTAGGTATTATTGTGCTGTCCATTTTTGAGATTTGTATCTAGTCCTGTTGCACAGTTTGTATCCCTTCAGCTCCAATTGCCCATTATCTTACCCTGTTTCTACCTCCTGCTGGACTCTGTTACCAGTGGCATATTCCAAATTTATTCTCGAATGTCCGTTCACATCAGTGAGACCATACAGTATTCCTTGCCTTCTTTATATCCTCCCTCAAATCATTGATTTCATTTTTGATGAGGTTTTCCATGTCTGTTTGTATATTCTGAATTAGTTGTTTCAGCTCCTGTATCTCATTTGAATTGTTGGTTTGTGCCTTTGAATGGGCCATATCTGCAATTTTCCTAGTGTGAATGAGGTTTTTTTGCTGATGTCTAGGCATTTAATTACCTTAATTAGTTTATTCTGGAGATTGTTTTCCCTTTTTTTTTCCTTGAGTTTTCTTGCTGGATGACTTTTTTTTGTCTTTCTGTTCCTTGACCTTCAGTTCAGCTTATTCTATTCCTCTAGCTTAGGTTTTGTTTAATAGACCAGAATTTTTCAGTTCTTGTTTTTTTGTTTCTTGCCCTGCCCATATTGTGCCTTTCCCCCACCCCTTAGGAGGGTCTACTTAGGTATTATAGACCCCAGTCAGATTTTCCCAGACCTAACTGGATTCCTCTCAGGAGGAAAGAGTCACCTGCATCAGTTTTCCCTGAGGGTGAGACCAGCAGATTAAAAGGTTTTCCTATGAAATCTCTGGACTCTGAGTTTTTCCTATCCTGTCCAGTATGTGGTACTTTTCTCCCTGCTGGGAGCATGGTGAAGACAGAGGAGAGGTTGTAGGCTGGCTTTAATTGCTTCCCTTTTCCAGTCCCTGGGATCTGAATTCCTTTAGGGATGGATTCGACCTGAGCTGGGCTTACCCCTCTGCTGGTGAAGGCACAGGCTCTAGGCAAGCTCTCAGACAAGCCTGTTTTGCCTATGCTTGGGGCAGTGGAGCCCGAGAAGTTTTGCAGCTGTGTCCAAAGAGTAATCAATCCATAGAAACACAGCCACAAAAGAGAAAAAGAAAAATCCTTTTCAGAGCAGGACCCCATTCCTTGGGTTTGCCAATGAAGAGCTTAAGTTGGTATGTTGCTAGCTGTATCCCCAGGTTCTGTGTGCCCCTCCTTTCCTGCAGGGCCCAGACCTTTTCAGATCCAAAAAAACCCTGTTTTTTTTCTTTTTTCTTTTTCTGTCAGTCCTGCCAGCTCTGCGCTAGGGCAAAAACCAGCCACCTCTGGTTTTACTCAAAATTCAGCTGAGCTGGGGGCCTATTTTTAGTAGCCAGAATTTGTTAATTAATTCCACAATTGGCATTTGGTTGTGCTCAACCCCTGCTGCTAGTAAAGTTTCTTTCCTTTCCCCTCTGGGAAGCAGCCTGTGGGGGAGGGGTATCGGCCACCACAGCTTGGGGAACTCACAGTTCTGGAGGGGCTTGCAGCCAGTCCAGCTGGTCCAAACTGGGGTACGCTGTGTGTCACTGACTTGGCCCCAGCAGTTGTTCTGTACTGTTTCTGGCTCTTTATTAGCTATTTTGGAGGACGAACTAAATCCCACACCTCGCTAAGCTACCATCTTGGCTCCTCAAGCTCATTTCTTTTTTCTAGAATTGACATCTTAACTGTATTTATTCTTCCAATCCATGAACAGTATATCCCCTTCTATTTATTTAGATCTTCTGTGATTTATTTTAGCAATTTCCTATAGTTTTCTTTTTATCGGTCTTTTATATCCTTAGTTAAATTTATTCCTAAATATTTTATTGCTTTAGTTGCAATTGCAAATGTAATTTTTTTCTTCATGTCCCCTCAGATTGCTCATTATTAGTCTAAAGAAACACTACAGATTTTTTGAGTGTTGATTTTGTAACCTGCCACTTTGTTGCATTCATTTATTCACTCTAGTAATTTTGCTGTGGGTTTTTCAGGGTTTTCAACATAGTATATCATCTATAAATAGTGAGCGTTTTACTTCTTCTTTTCCAATTTAGATTCCTTGTATTTTAACAGAGAGATGGAAAAGGTAGGCGATGTGGAGCCACAGACAAATTGGGATAGTGTGCTTTGATCCTTCCTGACCGTATACCCATGTTTGAAGTAGCACCCCCATATTACCCCCTATTTATCTCTCTATTATTTCTTTCAAAGCACTTACCAGATTGAAATTATATTTGTTGGAGTGATCTTGTACTTAGATTTTTAAAATTTTTTATTATTATTATTTTTCTTGGTATGCTATGCTATGGGGTCACATTTCATTTTCCATGTGACTATCCCATTATTGCAGCACCATTTTTGTTGTATATTTTGTTTTTGTTTTTTTTTGAGTGCATGGGCTGAGAATTGAATCCTGGTCTCCTGCATGGCAGGTGAGAATTCTACCACTGGACTACCCATGCACCCCTTACACCAAGATATATAAACCCCTTGAAGGCAGGGATTTTGTCTTATTCCTTGTGGTAGTCTCAATGTCTTGCACCAGAGAGGTCCTGAATGAATGCAGGTTTATGAAGTGAGCAGTCAGTAGTGTGAAATGCTGCTGAGAAGATAAACAAGATAAGTATCAAAAATTGCACTTTGGATGTAGCAGGAATGTGGGGCTGATAGAGTCAAAAGTCTGTTTGTAGTAGATCATGCAGTTAGTGTGAGATGATTAAGAGCGAAGAGTAAGAATAGACAAGTTCTTCCAGAAATTTGGCAGTGGGGACCACCACAAGTAAAGGCTGTAGTTGGAGGAAATGGGATTAAAAGGGGTTTTTTGTTTTGTTTTGTTTAAAACATGAGAGATTTAAGCATGTTCATTTGCTGATTGGAAGGACCATGAAGAGAAAGAGATTCTGGGAAGCTAAGATAGTGGACAGGGAGAGATTCTTGGAAGGTAAAAAGAGCAGAGGGAATGCAGCATGTAAAGAACTTAGTCTTAGGTAGTAGGGCCCATCTCTTTTACAGAAAGAGTATAATGTAGGAATGCAGGCAGGGTAATTTGCTTGATGGGAGGTGTGTTACTTTGTTAGCTGCTGGAATATAGTATACCAGAACTGGAGTGGCTTTTACATGAGGGGAATTTAATAATTTGCAGGTTTACAGTTCTAAGGCTGTGAACATTTCCAAATTAAGGCATCCAGGGAAACATACCTTGGTTTAAGAAGGCTGATGATGTTTCTCTCAGGTGGAAAGGCACATGGTGACATCTGCTAGTTTTCTCTTCAGACTTCCTTAGTGGCTTCCCCAGAGCTCTGCCCATTCTCTTGGCTCTGTCTATTCTGGCGGCTCTCTCCAGGTTCTAGCTTGCTTAACATCTCATGGCAACAATTGCTGGGCTCCAAGTATCTCCAAACATCTGTGTCCATATCTGTGTCAGCTCTGCTGTAAAGTTTCTGTTGGCTCTGAGCTTCTGTTGTTTATCTCATTTCTGGCTCTCTCCCAAATATTTCCTCTTTTAAAGGATTCCAGTAAACTAATGAAGACCCACCTGGAATGGGTGGAGTCGCATCTACATCTAATCACAGATTACACCCACAATTGGATGCGCCACCTATCCATGGAGATAATTTAATCAGAAGTTCCCACCTTGCAATATTGAATCAGGATTGGAAGAAATGACTGTCTCCACAAGATTGAATCAGTATTAAAACATGGCTTTCCTGGGGTGCATAATACTTTCAAACCAGCCCAGGAGGCAAGAGGATTTTTCTGTGGCTTCTGTATTTTCCTGTGAACTATTAGGTGAGGCCATTAACTGAAAGGAAGGGACCCCTCTTGGTACTCTCTTGGCTCTCCAAGGCTGAAAGCATGCTGAGCCCCAAGGCCCACCACCTCAGCGACTGCTCAGAAGTAGGAGAAAAGTAACTTTTACAATTCCTCTGGTCCTCCCATGAAAGCATTCCAGACCTCTGTCTCAGAGAAGCGGATGATCTCTTGGTTGGATTTACTGTGTCCTTGATATAGGCCAAGATCCTTGCTTCCCTGGGATTGAGGAGGCAGAAGCTATTGGAAAAAACTGGAGGTTATTAAATGGTCACTCTCATACTATTTCTCTTTGGACAAAGGAGGAACTCTCACCTCTCCCTGCCTATTCTTGTATATATAATTAATGCCCCCCTTTAGGGACCAGGAAATAAGCCAAGCCACATTCCTTGAACACGCTACCCTTATCAGAGCATCCCCACGACCCACTACTCACCCCATACCCGACACACCTGAACCCCATCACCCACTCCCCCTCCCAACACTCCAAGCACCCCTGCCCCGCCAACACCTTGCCCTTGCATGCGTACCTGCCCCACAACCCCATCCCAAGCGCACGCATGCCTGCCTCAGCCCAACTCACCTCTCCTGCAAAAGTGTGGTCTTGCTCCATGCTTCCCAAGCCCTACCTCCCAGTCCCTGCCCCTGCAGGTGGTTGACAGCACATAAAGGCTGCGGGCACTTACCTCTATACCCAAGCTACCTCCACCCCCAGCCCATACAGTCATGGAACACTACCCTGCCCCCCCAAGCTCTGTGCACATGTACATCGGCTCTCCCAGATTTGCACATGCGCACGGCCCCCAGTAACTCCCGCCAGCTCAGGGCAAGTGCTGACCTGCACAGCCAGGCCACATCTGCTCCTAGCCCACACAGGTGCAACACTGCCCTGAACTCTGCACGTGCACACAAAGGGCCATGTGCACAAAGGGCCACGCGCCTTAGACAAGTGCATACCAGGAACTCGCCCCCTAGACCTGTACACCCGCACAGCTACATCCTCCCCTGTGCTACATCCTCCCCATCGTGAGCAACAGTGTAGCATCCCACCCTGCACCTATACCTGCACTGCAACACATCATCTCACTGTTACGTCCCACCCTGTGCCCTGCATCTGTTCCACATCCATCCTGCAAATACAAGGCTTTAGACTACTGAAGGAAATCAACTTCCAAAAGGAAACCAATTAAGATATTTACATGCCAGGAAGACAGCAGACGATCACTAAGCATATCGTGATGCAGACAGATTTAGCCCAGCCTAATGACCAAATTAAAACACGAGAGGAGACACAGATGTTGGAACAGCTAATCAAAGATGTTCATATAACTCTACTAAATAAAATACATGGGATGGCTAATGACATACAGGAGATCAAGAAGACACTAGAAGAGCATAAATAGAAAAATAGCACATATCACAGAGATTAAAGATGCTGTAGACCAAATAAAAAAACATACTAGAGACACACAACAGCAAATTTGAAGAGGCAGAAGAATGAATAAGCAACCTAGAGGACAGGATAACTGGTTTTGAACATTGAAAACAGAAAATGGCAAAAAAGATGGAAAAATTTGAATTGGATCTCAGGGAAATGATGGACAATACACAGCGCATAGATATAAGAATCATTGGTGTCCCAGAAGAAGAGAAGAATAAAGGGCTGGGAAGATAAGTGGAGGATATAATTAATTCCCTCCTTTAGTAGACAATTATTGAGGGCTAGCTTTGGGCCAAGTACCATTCTAGGTACTGGAAATGTACACAGAAGTAAAAGTCTAGTAAGATGTGATTAGTGCTATGGGGAAAATAAAGCAGGAAAGGGTGACAGGAAATGATGGGGAGGGCATTAAAATTTTGATAGGATAGTCAAGGAAAGTGATGTTCAAGTAAAGAAAGAAGGAAGTATCCATGTTGCTATCTGGAAAGAGTGAGGTGAGGAATGGAAAGGGGAAGTGTGGCCAGTGTTGCTGAAGTGGAGTGAATGATGGAAGAGGAATAAGAGGTGAGGTTAGGAGGCAGGGCTGGGAGGGGTACAGATAGTACAGGGCCTTGTAGGCCTTTGAAAGGACTTTGACTTTAACTTTTGCTCTGAGAAGTGAGGAGCAGGGGTTGAGAGAGAATGACATGATCTGACTGATATTTTCTAGGTTCACTCTGGATGCTCTGTGGAGAAAAAGTTTGAGGGTAACAAGGATGGCTGCATGGAGGCCAGAGGAGGGAACTTCAGGCACACCATTTATTTCTCTTTTCTTTCTCTCCAAAGCAAAGAACTTGTCCTGAAGTCATTCTCCAGAACACTTGGAAGATTCCCAGGCAATGGAGGCTTGGGACGGGTCTGGAGGATTCTCTCTGAATGTGACTTGGGCTGTTCTGGAGATCATCTTGAGAAGCCTTGTTTGGCCAGAGATTGCACTAGTAAAGTCCTCTGTCAGGAGCCATCACTGTTGGTCAGCACTGCTGCATCATTGCATGGAGCACCACCAGTATGCAGGGCTCTGGCTGCTTAAGGGTACTTCATGGACTCTGCTTCACTACATGTTGAAGGGTTGTTCTGGTTTTGTTCTGTTTTTTTTTTTTTTTTAAATTTATTGTTGGTGTTGTTTATTGTTTTGATACCTCAGAAGCATCTTTGTTGATGTTTGTTTTGGACAGATGTCCTGGCTGCCCAGGAACGCTAAGGCAGCCTCTGTTTTGAGAGGATAGAATACCTCTTCTTTGTGAAAACAAAATGTCATTTCCTGGAAATAAAATAATAAAACCCATCAGTTACTCAGCTGGCCTTTGGTGCATTTACCTTCCTTTCCTTCTAGCTCCCAGAGTCTCATAAATAAACACTGCCAGCTCATCAACTGCAATCCAGAACATGTCTGTATCAGATGATAGACTTCAGATGAATGTCGTCCTGAGAAGTCAAGTCCAAGATCATAGACATAGCAGATGGGCACTGTTAACTTCCTCCCCACTGTCGTGTTTCCTTTTTATGCAGGCAGGTCACTGCCTACCCGGTTTGGGGTGGGGTGAACCCCTCTTTCAGCTGGAATTCAGAAGTTAATTCCAGATCTAACGTATTCAACACATGAAAATTTGGGCAATGATTTTTTTTTTTTTAACATGGGCAGGCACCAGGAATCGAACCCGGGTCCTCTGGCATGGCAGGCAAGCATTCTTGCCTGCTGGGCCACCGTGGCCCGCCCTTGGGCAATAATTTTATGAGAAATTGGTTTTTGTTTTGTTTTGTTTTGTTTTAGTTCATCTCTTTTCCATCTGCCTTCTCTTTTTAAAACAGAAAAATGTTTGGGAGATAGAAGCTTAAGACAACCTTTGGTAACCTTGGTTACTGTTTTAGTTTGTTAATGCTGCCAGAAATGCAGTATACCAGAAATGCGTTGGCTTTCGTAAAGGAAATTTATTAAGTTACAGAGTTTACAGTTCTAAGGCCATAAAAATGTCCAAACTAAGGCATTCAGAGAAAGATACCTTTACTCAAGAAAGGCTGATCTGGGAAGACATATAGCTGGTGACTGCTGGTCCTTTGGCTCTGGTCTCAAACAGATTTCCTAGGGGCATTTTCTTTCTGTATCTCCGAAGGTCTGTGTCAACTCTGAAACCTTTTATAAAATGGTTCCCTCTTGAAGGACTTCAGTAAGTGGCCCAACTTGAATGGGTAGAGACGCATCACCAGGGAAACCACCTAATCAAAAGGCCCCACCCACATTTGGGTGGATTACATCTCCAAGGAAACAACTTAATCAAAAAGATCCCACTCATGGGAGACAGTATTTGGAAACCACATATCAGATAAGGGTTTAGTATCCAAAATATATAGAGATTCTTCAACTCGACAACAAAAAGATAACCCAATTAAAAAATGGGCAAAAGACACGATACTTTTCAGGGAAAGAAATACAAATGACTAAAAGACACATGAAGAGATACTCAAGTTCATTGGCTATTAGGCAAATGCAAATCAAAACCACAATGAGATATCATCTCACACCTACTAGAATGGCCATTATTAAAAAACAAACAAAAAAAATGAGAAAGAGGCACACTTACACACTGTGGTAGGAATGTAAAATGGTATAACTGTTCTGGGAGGCAATAAGTATACAATTGCCATATGATCCAGCAGTCCCATTACGAGGGATATATATATTCAGAGAAATTCATGGGGAGGAATATGGATTCTATGTGGAAGAAAAGGAAATGTCTTCATACAGATTATGGTGGTGAAGTCATGTCTATTAGGTTGGATTGTATGAGCAGAGAGAAACAAGTGCCATAGAAAATGGGGAGAAAGAGATGTACCTATTCACTGGTGGTAGGGAAACTGAGAGGTGCAGCCCCTCTGGAAGGCAGTGTGGTGGTTTCACAGGAGGCTAAGGTGAGGTTGCCATATGATCTTGCAATCCCATTGCTAAGTGTATAGCTGAAGGAACTGAAAGCGGAGACACTAATGGACGTTTGCACCCTGGTGTTTATGGCAGCAGCATTTGTGATTTGCAGTGGATGGAGGTAGCCTAAGGGTACAATGACTGAGGAATGAAAGGGGAAACTGATGTTGACATACATCGGACTACTAAGTGGCTGCAAGAAGGAATGACTTATTCCTTATTGTGAGGCATGCAACTAGGTGAATGAACCTTAAAGACAGTGTGTTGTATAAAATATCCGAAGCAAAAAGACATATATTATGCCTTACTCATGGATTAATTTACAGACTCAGAATTGAAGTCTCAGAATTGAAGTCAAGAGCATGGGTTATCAGGTGGGGGCCTATTGTAAAGGTTCCTGGATTGTCAGCTCTTACAGGAACCACGTATATTTAGGAGTTGTAATTTATTTCTAAATTCTGAGATCCTGAGGTATTTGTATATAACCTGGTCATTTCCTGAAACTGGGTGTTTATGTGACCTGAAACTCAGAGTTAGAGCACTGAAGTTCTGAAAGTCAGCATTACCCCATTCAGTAACTGTTTAAAAAGCTAAGAAAGTGATTAGACTTTGTCTAGAGATACAAATGAAGCTGATCTGGATAGGACAAAGGTAAATCAGAATACCGGGTAAGGGATAATATGGCCCATATTTTCAAACTTCAGCCTCTGCAAGACCAAAGGGAGAGATGTGTATTCGGTGCAAAATTTATATTTTCAGTAGTGTAGTACCTAATTTAACTTGTATGGTCAGTTTACTTGAACACCGTAATTACACGAATTCTTGAATACAGCATGAGATCTTGTTGGTTTGTCCAGGTTAGTGTTATGCCCTGATGTGTCCCAGAGTTATTTGGGCAGAGAATAAAAAAGGATTTGCAAAGTCCCTTCAGGGACTGGGGAGAAAGGAGGAAATATTAAACTTCCCCATCTGGGGAATTCCTGATATTTTCGCAAGCAGTGGGAACAACCAATTCAGTAGGTTAAGCCCTCAATCATCTTTATAAATATTTTAATTGTAAGCCTTAACAAACATATAAACATTCTAGACATACACATTCTAGACATGATGTACCATCAATGTAAGCCCTCAGTTTTGAGGCTTGCCCCTATGGAACTTACTCCTGCAAAGGATAAGCTAAGCCTGCTTATAATTATGCCTAAGAGTCATCCCTAGAGAACCTCTGTTATTCAATTGTGGCCTCTCTGTAAGCCAACTAGGCAGGTGAACTCACTGCCCTTCCCCTACATGGAACATGAGTCCCAGGGGTGTAAATCTTGCTGGCAACCCAGGACCTGACTCTAGAGGATGAGCCACGACCTGGTATCATGGGGATGAAAAAGCTTTCTTGACCGAAAGAGGGAAGAGAGAAATGAGACAAAGTAAAGTGTCAGTGGCAGAGAGATTTCAAACAGAGTCGAGAGGTTATTCTGGAGATTATTATTGTGCACTATATAGATAATGACATTTTAGTTTATTGGAATGGCTAGAGTGAAGTAGCTGAAACAGTTGAACTGTATTTCAGTAGCCTTGATTCTTTTTTTTTTTTTTACTTTAAATGGGAACATTTTATTATCCCAAAATGTTTTCCTATGTACTTTTTTAACGTTTTTATTGACAAATCTTAATGTACATACAGTCCATGCATGGTATACAGTCAGTGGCTCACAATAGCATCATATAGTTGTGTATTCTTCACCATGATCATTTTTAGAATGTTTGCATTACTAAATAAAAAGAAATAAAAAACTCATACATCTCATACCCCTTACCTCTCCCTCTCATTGACCACCATATTTCAATCTACCCAATAAACTTTACTCCTTATCACCCTATTATTTATTTTTTAATCCATATTTTTTAACTCATCTTTCCATACGCTGGATAAAAGGAGTACCAGACACAAGGTTTTCACAATCACACAGTCACATTGTAAAAACTATGTTGTTATACAGTCGTCTTCAGGAATCAAGGCTATTGGAACACAGCTCAACAATTTCAGGTACTTCCCTCCAGCCACTCCAATACACCATGAACTAAAAAAGGATATCTATATAATGCGTAAGAATAACCACCAGGATAACCTCTCAACTCTGAAATCTCTGATGCATTGAAACTTCATTTTGTCTCATTTCTCTCTTCCCCATTTTGGTCAGGAAGGCCTTCTCATTCCCACAATGCTGGGTCCTGGCTCTTCCTGGGAGTTCTGTCCCACGTTATTTTTAAAAAGGATTGGAAACTATTGACTCATCAACTTGTTAGCAATGTAGGCATTTTTCTTTGAAGAGTATACTATGAATATTGGGATTTTGGAGTCCCTAGTCTTCATTTCTATCTTTCTCACCATGATTACTGATTGAAATATTGGTGGAGTCTAGGAGAAAGTATGTGTATAATAAAATACTTTAAAAATAATGTTTATTATAAGCACATCTTAAAAATTCTGGAAAAAAGAAATAAGAAAGAAAAAATATTACCGTCTTAATGTAATAGCCTCCTATTTCCCTCTATACATATGTTTTGTAAATATGATTGCGTGGTCATACATAAATTTTTACATACTTTTTTTAAATTCACTTTTAGGAAACAACAGGTATACATTTTTGAATAGGTAGTAAGTTCACAGGGATTGAAATTAAAATGTACAAAAGGACATAAAGTGAAAACTCTCTCACCCTTTTCCTACAGTGACCACTTCCCTCCACAGAAGTGACAAGTGTTTCCAATTCCTTGTGTATCCTTCCAGAGGTCTGCATATACAAGCAAATACTATGTGTGATCCTTTCTTTTGCACAAATGATAGTGAACTGTGCACTATTCTGTGTCTTGCTTTCTTCAGCTATATCTTGATAGTAGTTCCATGTAAGTACATAAAGAACTTCCTCTTTTTTTTTTTTTTTTTTGATTACAGCTACCTAGTATTCTGTGTGTGTTTGCACTGTAATTTCTTTTACTAGGCTTTTTTTTCTTCTTTAATGGAAATCTAGGTTGTTTAAGCTCTTTCACTCTGAAATCAGTGCTGCAGTGAACACTCTTGGTGCACATATCATAAAGGAAAGATCCTTAAAGAAGAAGCATCTCAACTTGAAGAGCCTGAAGGCCATCTGCAGACATTGACCTCACGGACTGATCACTCCTCCCACATCTGTTGGACAGAGTGACTTGCAATCCCTCTTTTTTTTTTTTCACATGGGTAGGCACTGGGAATCGAACCCAGGTCTCCAGCATGGCAGGCGAGAACTCTGCCTGCTGAGCCACCGTGGCCCTGCAATCCCTCTTCTTAATACAACATCCCTTTCTAGTGTGCCATATATACAGCTTAAGTAAGCTCACAGACAGACCACAAAGAATAATAAGTAAAAATTAAAAACTCAGACTAGCTGTGTTTGAATATCAGCCCTACCTTTTTTGCCCTGTAACCTTGGGCAAGGTATTTAACCCCACTGAACTTAAGTTTCTCCATCTCTATAATATTTCAGAGTGTTACTGTGGGGCCTAAATAATTATCCCAGTTTTATTGCACTGCTCACAAGCAAAAACTTGAATGTTCTATTTTTAAAAGATACAAGCAAACCAAAAACTAATCCAAACTTTTGAATTATTTCTCTGAACCACAGAAAGTTCTTTCCCTGGAGAGATATCTGATATTAAATATCATCTGCATTTTGCTTGCCTGGGAAAATACATGGTAACATTTCTGCCTTGCAGCACCAAACTACAGTGTAGCTGAGCCCCACTGCTGTGCAGCCTGGCTCTAATTAAAGGCATGTTCTTTCCAACAGGGCTCTGAGAGACTGGGTAGAGAGGGTTTGTTTCAGGTTCTGGCTTTATTAATAAGCAGAGGAATGCAGCTAGCTATGTGGAGTGCTTTGCAGTGAGTAGCAGGTGTTCCATATCCATCTAATTACATTAACCTGCAAAGCGCTCACTCTACCTCTGGGCGGGCTTCATTTATCCCAGCAATCAGACTGTGCCAGCTCTGGGAACTTTGGCCTTTGTGGGTCAGATAGCTAGGTACCCATCATCTGTTTCTTTGATTGGAGGCTGCTATTTTTATAGGTAGACCTAGATCCCCTCATTTTCTGAAGCCCTTCTCCTATACTGCTTTTTCCTCCCTTGTTTGCAGGAGTGCCTGGAATGGACAACTCTCTCCAACTGCCTGTTTGCTTTTCGCAACCTGACTCTGGCTAGAATCAGGATAATCGAGAAACTTTGGGGTACCCAAGGTATGTTTGTTTCTACCACTTATCCTCCTCAGACCTCTGACAAACCCTCCAATTGGTTACACTACTAAGGAGGCCAAAGGCTTGTTCTTCTACATACCAATTAGCTTCATTCAGAGAAAGAAGATTTTCAATCTGGTCAACTTTTTCAGCTTTTTCCATGAATGAGATTTTGAGGTATTAGGAGTGGAAGGTCCTGGGAAGAAGATGGGACCTTGTGTTGATGAAAAGCAACTGTCCTGTTGATGTGATTCTTTGATTTAGAAGAGCATATAAGTAGTAGGAAAGGGTTGGTTGGCCTGTGATAAAATCCTCAACAAATATTCAAAATTTGTAATTCCTTTGTCTACACATCCCAAAACAACTTGCCTTCCATGGGCTACTTGAGCTCAGTGTTTTCATGATCACAAAATATTTCCTGTTTGCTGCTGCTTTACCAAAGTCTAACCCAGATCTCCACCTCAGATTTGGTTTCTAAATATGCTGTCCCTCCTGCATACTTCTCTTCAGTTCTGTGAATACTTTAATCTGGCGTGACTTCTTTTGCCATATGGTGGCCATTTGAATTCTGGATGTTTCCAATAAATTCAATTCAACAATAGTTATCGAATGCCCATTGTTAAATAGGCCCTGGGCTGGGTATTTGGGGTATGACAAGGAGTAAAACAAGAATATTTGTGAGGACACTGCAAGCCACGGTGAGGGGTTTCATGTCTCAGTCTCAGCAAAAGCGCCACCTCCCCACTGGGGCTTTGTAGAGGTGGCAGTGGCATGTCCAGCACAGCCCATGCAACCCAGAAGGAGAGCACTTGTGGGGCCTGGCACTGCATGGATGACCTTACTCCTATGGCCTTTACTGCATTATGACTGAAACATCCCCCACCAAATGAATGTGGCTCTTTGCTGTTTGGCATCCTTTCCCTGAAAAATGCTGCAACCAGCCTGAGAAGTGCTCTAAGGCTTGTGACAAAAGCAAGAATGACTGTGATGAAGAGTTCCAGTATTGTCTTTCCAAGATCTGCCCGGACATGCTGAAAACGTTAGGACCAGTTCAGCCAGTACGGGCATGTGAAACAATAGTGCTGGTCTTGTTTGACAGTGTTGCTTACCCATTTAGACTGTAAACAGACCTGGACAGCCAAAGAGCTGCCTGCAGGTGTCGCTATGAAGAATAAAACCCATCTCTAAAGAAGATGCTAACAGCTGGTAACAGCAGATGAGGAGAGATTATAAACTTTAACAAAGAATTCATGTTTTTACAGCATTAAGCTGCCTTATTTTGTGAACGTGTTATTTTAAGACCTTAAAAAGACTTTATATTTTAACATTAAAACCTCAACCTAAAAAAAAAACTGATTATCTTCCTGGGTGATGCTGCCTTAGCCTGCCAAATAGTCTCAACCTATACCAGAAACAGATGTGTGTTCAGGGGAGAATTTCTTTTTTAATTTTTTTTTATTAATTTTAAAAAAAAATATAACAACAAGCATAAACATTCTTAACATATGATCATTCGTTCTACATATATAATCTGTAATTCACAATATCACATAGTTGCATATTCATCATCATGATCATTTCTTAGAACATTTGCATCAATTCAGAAAAAGAAAAAGACAACAGAAAAAAATTCATACATACCATACCCCTTATACCTCCCTTTCATTGATCACTAGCACTTCAATCTACTAAATTTATTTTAACATTTGTTCCCCCTATTATTTATTTTTATTTCATATGTTTTACTCATCTGTTGATAAGGTAGATAAAAGGAGCATCATACACAAGGTTTTCACAATAAAATACACAGTCACATTGTGAAAGCTATATCATTATACAATCATCTTCAAGAAACATGGCTACTGGAACACAGCTCTAGATTTTCAGGCAGTTCCCTCCATCCTCTCCATTACATCTTGACTAAAAAGGTGATAGTTATTTAATGCGTAAGAATAACCTCCAGGATTACCTCTCAGCCACTGACACTTTATTTTGTCTCATTTCACTCTTCCCCCTTTTGGTTGAGAAGGTTTTCTCAGTCCCTTGATGCTGAGTCTTAGCTCATTCTAGGATTTCTGTCCCACATTGCCAGGAAGGTCCACACCCCTGGGAGTCATGTCCCACATAGACAGGAGGAGGGTGGTGAGTTTGCTTGTTGTATTGGCTGGAGAGAGAGGCCACATCTGAGCAACAAAAGAGGCTCTCTTGGGGGTGACTCTTAGGCCTAATTTTAAGTAGGCTTGGCCTATCCTTTGTGGGGTTAAGTTTCATATGAACAAACCCCAAGATTGGGGGCTCAACCTATTGCTTTGGTTGTCCACTCTGCTTGTGAGAATATCAAGAATTCTCCACTTGGGGAAATTGAAATTCCCCCCTTTCTCACCATTCCTCGAAGGGGACTTTGCAAATACTTATTTATTCACTGTTCAAATCACTCTGGGATTTATTGGGCCATCACTCTGGACAAACCCACAAAATCTTATGCCCTACTCAAGGTTCCATGTACTTATGTTGTTCAACCAAGCTATCTACATAAGTTATATTAGGAAATGCACTAGTCAAAATATAAATTTTGTACCAAATAAACATTTTTTGCTTTAGTCTCACACAGAACTTAAAATTTTAAAATACTAATTACCATCTATTTTCAACACCCTGCAGTAATGACATTCCTTTGTTCTTCCTCATGCAAAAACATTTTTAAATTTGTACATTTAGTCACTATCATTATACACTCTAGGCATTCCTAGATTATACCATCTCAATCTTTATCGTCTGTCTTTCTTTCTGATTTCATTTGTGCCACCAGCCTCTTCCCTCTATCATTCTCACAGTCAGCTTCATTCAGTGTTCTAACACAATTGTATTACACTTAGGTAGTATTGTGCTATCCATTTCTGAGTTTTTACAATCAACCCTGTTGCACAATCTGTACCCCTTCAGCTCCAATTACCCAATATCTTACCCTGTTTCTATCTCCTGATGGTCTCTGTTACCAATGAAATTCTCTAAGTTTATTCACTAATGTCAGTTCATATCAGTGAGACCATACAATATTTGTCCTTTTGTTTCTGGCTAATCACACTCAGCATAATGTCCTTAAGGTCCATCCATGTTGTTACATACTTCATAACTTTATTCTGTCTTACAGCTGCATACTAGTCCATCATAGGTATATACCAGTTTGTTTAGCTACTCGTCTGTTGAGGGACATTTTGGCTGTTTCCATCTCTTTGCAATTGTAAATAATGCTGCTATAAACATTGGTGTGCAAATGTCCATTTGTGTCCTTGCCTTATGTCCTCCGAGTAGATACCTTACAGTGGTATTGGGGGTCATATAGCAATTCTATATTTAGCTTCCTGAGGAACTGCCCAACTGCCTTCCACAGCAGTTGTACCATTTGACATTCCTACCAACAGTGGATAAGTGTGCCTCTTTCTCCACATCCTCTCCAGTACTTGTCATTTTCTCTTTTATTGATAATGGCCATTCTGATGGGTGTGAGATGATATCTCATTGTGGTTTTGATTTGCATTTCCCTAATAGCCAGGGAAGTTGAGCATCTTTTCATGTGCCTTTTGGCCATTTGTATTTCCTCTTCTGAGAAGTGTCTGTTCAAGGCTTTTGTCCATTTTGTAATTGGGTTGTCTGTCTTTCTGTTGTCGAGTTGAACAATTTCTTTATATATTCTGGATACTAGACCTTTATCTGAGATATCGTTTCCAAATATTGTCTCCCATTGTATAGGCTGTCTTTTTACTTTCTTGATTAAGTTCTTTGATGCACAAAAGTGTTTAATTTTGAGGAGCTCCCATTTATTTATTTATTTCTTCAGTGCTTGTGCTTTGGGTATAAGGTCTAGGAAACTGCCTCGTATTATAAGATTTATAAGATATTTCCCTACATTTTCTTCTAACAGTTTTATAGTCTTAGATCTAATGTTTAGGTCTTTGATCTATTTTGAGTTAATTTTTGTATAGGGCATGAGATATGGATCCTCTTTCATTCTTTTGCATGTGGATATCCAGTTCTCTAGGCACCATTTATTGAAGAGACTGTTCTGTCCCAGGTGAGTTGGCTTGACTGCCTTATCAAAGATCAATTGTTAAGGGGAGAATTTTTGAAAAGAGAGGGTCTCCTACTCAGTGTTTGCAACCATTTTAACAAAAAATGGAGGTCAAATGTAAATACTCCTTTTTTTTTTGTAGGCTGTATGTCAGGTCACATTTCATGATTTTTCCATGTGAGTATCCCGTGTAAATGTTCATTTTAAGATATGTTCAACATTATATTATTTCAGAATATGGGAACCTCAGATACTTGTTTGCTGTGCAATTTTAAGTGCTTTCACATTTACTCCTGGAATGATCTGACTTATTTTTTCTCTGTTTTAATTGCAAATAGTATGTGTCTTTATAACCTGTTTAGCATATAAGTCATGCTTCTGTTAATGACAGGACTAGCTAACATAGACAAGATTTCCATGTCTGTTTCTCCTGCAAGATCGGATCAATTGCTAACCTCTTAGGGAGCAAATCCAGGGCCTTATAGACATCAGAGCCCTATATGCTGTTTTGTTTAGTAGTTATCCCCTGGCACTTATTCCTTATGGTAGATTCTGGGATATTAATGTAACCTTTTCCTGCTAATTACTTGTTTTTTGTTTTTTGGCATGGGCAGGCTCAGCATGGCAGGTGAGAATTCTGCCACTGTGCCAACATTGCCCGCCCCTGCTAGTGGTTTTAATAAAAATTTTTCTTGAAAAGACAAAACAAAAAACCCTGTGAGCCTACATTCTAGTAAGGGGTCAAAACGTCAGAAGTCCCAGAGGTTTTATCAGACTCTGTAGGGGGTGTTTGGACAGTGCTGCTTTCTGACGGGGCATGTTGGGTGTTTCTTCACATTCTTCCAACTCCGGGCGGGGCCTGCAGGCTGCTGGGCCCATGCAGAGGTCCAAGGCTGGTATTTCCTGCCTCCAGGGCCTGGGGAGCTGGTCTGACCTGGTTAGGTTCACTGAGCTGTCCCAATCTGCTTCTCCTTATACCTCCTTCCTGTTTATGGGGATCAGCTCCTTAGAGATCAGGTTCTCTGGGGCCTCTCAGCTCTAGCCAGAGGTCGAGGCAGTTTTGGAGTACAGGCCCTGAAGGACTGCTCAACACTCTACAAGAAACCACAGTCTATAGGGAGGCACCCAGGATGCTGCTGAGGGAGCCTCAGGCGGTACCACTTCAGGCAAGGTAAGCACAGCCGATGTTTCTGATGTGAACATTGACCCAAACTGAAGGTGGTTAGGGGATGTGCAGGTTGTCAGGACCCTGTATCCTTGTGAGTTTTACCCTGTACCCTCATGAGTATATGCCTAGCTGTGGGGCAGTCTTCTGACTTCATGGCCCTTTCTCCCATACTCTTGTCAATTCCTCACCTTACCTGGGCCTCTCCCAGGTGTGCACTGGCTCTCAAGAGCCAGTTATGGGTGTCTCTTCCCAACTTCACATACAGTGAGGTGACATAGGTAGTAAAAATCAACCTAAAAGCTTACCTTTCCAGTGTCATCCTCCAATCACTTTCATGAACCCTAAGTTTCAGGCACACTAAATTGTTCCTGAATTCTCTCATACGATACTTTTATTTCTACTCTTGGTCACCTTCTGATATATTATGGTTGTAACTTGAAATTTCCTCCGATCTTGCCAGCCTGGGGATTAAAATGGAAGCACATTAACATCAGTACCTGAATTTCACTGGAATTCCAAACTTTTACCCAACACCCTTCCAAATGTTTCTGAGAATTCCAGTAGGGTATTCCCTGTGTATTCAAATGATCACCTGGCATACAGCTCCTTTGCTTTGCTGGGTACCAGAGAGGCCCACGTTGGTTGTGGTTGATGCCAATGGGCTCCCCCATGTCCTCCTGGTACCCACTCCTCATGGTGCCAAGCAAGGTTGGCTGACGCAGAGTGAGGACACATGATTCTCTTCCCTTTATGTCACACTGTTGGTAGGATATCAAATCAGTGTTACCTGGACTCTAATGTGTTATAGAATAAAGACAAATAGGTCTTCCATCCTTTATTATAAAAAAAAAAAAAGAATCAACCTACACCGCTGAAATTGTCAAATGCTTCAAATTAGAGCTTTTTTCACCTAGATAGCTAAACATTTACCAGCACATCACTGGTACCTCCCCACTTGCTTGGTTGATTCCTAAGGCCTTCTCATTTCAAGTCTTCCCAGTCCTTGTGAGAAAGCCCCTGGTCAGGCCAAGGGTGCTATATCCTGATCCTCCGAAATTGTTCCGGATATTAGTGTCACTACAGAGGTAGAACAGCTCTTCCCACAATTCTGGCCACACTTTGGCGCTTCTGGAGTCCCCAACACTTTTAAGGTACCCATAGTATCTTAACCAGATAGCTGCTGCCCATCAGTTCCATCATCATTGGAACTCACACCTGATCCCAGCAGCCAGGGAAAAAACTATTCCTGGCTATGTAGTTGCTAAGCCTCATTCTTTAACTGCCTCATTAATTCTTTCAATAAATTCCCCTTATAATTAATGTAATCAGAATCCATTTCTGTTGCTTGCACCTGAGTCAGAAGACTGACAAAGACTGGCCAAGCCTTGCCTCAAGTTTACAAGCTAGCCTGTATCCTTCCAGAACATTTTATTTTGGCTTTAATTAGCAGCATCCAGTTCTGTTGCTTCTGCAGGTGGCAGGTGTGATGGTGAAAAGATTATGATCAAGTCTACCTTTTACTTTGTAATTTACCCAACAGAATGCTGAAATTTATCAGTTTCTTTATCAAGTACTCCTCTGTATGCTCAAAGTATTTGCCAACACTCCAGGATTCCAAAATATTTGCTTCAGAAAGTTCTTACTGGCTCATTGAAATAGTTGTTTCAATGGAGAGACCAATTCCTGAAGCTTCCTTTTCTACCATCTTTTTTTTTTCTTCTTCTTCTTCTTCTCCTTTCTTTATTTTTTTTTAACCTTGAAAGATATTGATAATTTCCTGGTTCTTTCTATACTGAGTTATTTTGGATTTTATCTTGGACATTTTAACTATTATGTTTTGTAAACTCAGAGTTTTGTTTAAACCCTGTTGAGAATGTTGACTTCTTTTTTTTTTCATATGTGAAAATAAATTTATTATTTCTAGGGTTATTCTTTATTATTGTGAAAAATAACATATATACAAAAAAAGCAATACATTTCAAAGCACATGGCAACAAGTAGTTGTAGAACAGATTTCAGAGTTTGGTGTGGGTTACAGCTCCACAATTTTAGTTTTTACTTCTAGCTGGTCAAAGAAATGGAGACTATAAGAAATAGCAATATAAGGATTCAGTAATCATACTTATTTGTTAAACCCTAAATCTTCTCTGTATAACTCCACCTTCTCCTTTGATCTTTCTCCCAATCTTTAGGGTTATTTGGGCTATGCCCATTCTAATGTTTTCAGATTGGAAGGGGCTGTCAATAATATGGGATGGAGAATGGAACTAGGTAATGTTCTGGAGAGGCTGGTTCCTCTGCATTTCAGGACTTATTTGGTCTAGAAACACATCTGGATGTTGTAGGTCTCTGAAGAATAATCATAGTGCATGGATCCTTTGTAGAATATTAGATAAATCCTTTAGGGTTGGCAGGAATGGTGTTGGTTGGGGTTTGACATAGATAGTAGTGTCCAGCTGAAGCTTGTAGAAGAGTGGCCTCCAGAGTAGCTTCTCGACTCTATTTGAACTCTCTCAGCCACTGATAACTTAATTGTTACATTTTTTCCCTCTTTTTGGTCAGGACAGATTGTTGATCCCATGGTGCCAGGGCCAAGGTCATCCCTGGGAGTCATCTCCCATGCTGCTAGAGTGATTTTCATCCCTGGATGTCATGTCCCACATAAGGGGGAGGGTAATGATTTCACTTGCAGACTTGGGCTTAGAAAGAGAGAGATCGCATCAAAGCAACAAAAGAGGTCCTTTGGAAGAAACTCTTAGGCATAACTATTGGTAGGCTAAGCTTCTCTGCTATGTCAAAAAAAAGCTTCACAAGACCAAGCCTCAAGATCAAGGGCATGACCTATTGATTTGGGAGACCCTAATGTTTGAGACAGTATCAGGGGGTTCCCTGGTGGTATAGTTTAATATTATGTATTTTTTCTTCCCATCCCCCAAGGGACTTTGACAATACTTTTTGATTATCTGTTTAACATACTCTGGGATGTATCTGGACATTACATTAAGTTGTATACCAGGCCCTCATTCCCATTCTGGGCTCCCTGTGTTTGGGTTGTTTAAATAATCTATCCAGACAGGTTGAGTTAGATTATGTGGTCCGGAAAATTTAGGTTCTGGACAAAATAAGGTTCTTTCTTATTTTGGTCTCATAGAGTAGATGAAATTCTAAAATACAAACAATGTCTTCCTTACCCCTGTATTCTTCTTTTTTCTAATTAAAAAAATTGTTTTATTGACAAATCTTCACACACATACAGTCCATACATGTGTACAGTCAGTGGCTCACAGTATCTTCACATATTGTGTATTCATCACCATGATCATCACCATGACTCCAGAAAAAGAAATAAAAAGGAGAAAGAAAAAAACCATATATCCCATACACCTTACCCCTCCCTCTCATTGACCACTGATATTTCAAGCTACCCAATTTATTTTGCCTCTTTTCCTCCTATTATTTATTATTTACCCAAGGTTTATTTACTCATCTGTCCATACCCTGGATAAAAGGAGGATCAGACAAAAGTTTTTCGCAATCACACAGTCACATTGTAAAAGTTAAATCTTTATACAATTGTCTTCAAGAATCAAGGCTACTGGGCCTCTCTCTGCAGCCAACACAACAAGCAAACTCACTGCCTGCCCGCTGTCTACCTGGGACATGACTCCCAGGGGTGTGAACCTTTCTGGCAACGTGGGACAGAAATCCTAGAATGGGCTGAGACTCAGCATCAAGGGCTTGAAAAAACCTTCTCGACCAAAAGGGGGAAGAGCAAAATGAGACAAAATAAAATGTCAATGGCTGAGAGATTCCAAACAGAGTGGAGAGGTTATCCTGGAGGTTATTCCTACGCATTAAATAGCTATCACCTTATTAGTCAAGATGTAATGGAGAGGCTGGAGGGAGCTGCCTGAAAATGTAGAGCTGTGTTCCAGTAGCCATGTTTCTTGAAGATGATTGTATAATAATATAGCTTTCACAATGTGACTTTGTGATTGTGAAAACCTTGTGTCTGATGCTCCTTTTATTTACCTTATCAACAGACAAGTAAAACATATGGAATAAAAATAAATAATAGGGGGAACAAATGTTAAAATAAACTTAGATTGAAATGCTAGTGATCGATGAAAGGAAGGGGTAAGGGGTATGGTATGTATGAATTTTTTTCTGTTGTCTTTTTGTTTCTTTTTCTGAATTGATGCAAATGTTCTAAAAAATTATCGTGATGATGAATATGCAACTATGTGATGATATTGTGAATTACTGATTATATATGTAGAACAGAATATCATATGTTAAGAATGTTTGTGTTTCTTTCTTGTCATATTTTTTAAAAAATTAAAAAATTAAAGAAAAAAAAACAACAATCAAGGCTACTGGAACACAACTCAACAGTTTCAGGTACTTTTCTGTAGCCACTCCAAAACACCATAAACTAAAAAAGGACATCTATATAATGCATAAGAATAACCTCCAGGATAACCTCTCAACTCTGAAATCTCTCAGCCATTGAAACTTTGTCTCATTTCTCTCTTCCCTTTTTTGGTTAAGAAGGCTCTCTCAATCCCATGATGCCAGGTCCCAGCTCATCCTGGAAGTTCTGTCCCATTTTATCAGGGAGATTTACACCCCTTGGAGTCATGTCCCATGTAGGACAGAGGGCAGTGAGTTCACCTGCTGAGCTGGCTCAGAGAGAGAGGACACATATGAGCAACGAAGGAGGTTCTCTGGGGGTGACTCTTAGGCATAATTATAAATAGGCTTATCTTATCTTTTTTTTTTTTTTTAACTTTTTTATTGTATGGTATAACATGTATACAAAGTAAAGAAATAAAAAAGCAATCGTTTTCAAAGCACTATTCAACAAGTAGTTACAGGACAGATCCGAGAGTTTCTCATGGGCTACCATACAATCCTCTCAGATTTTTCTCCTTCTAGCTGCTCTAGAATACAAGAAGCTAGAAGGCTTAAATATTTTTTTATCATCACAATCGGCTTTTTTCCTTCTTTTTTGTGAAAAAAATAACATAAATTTCAAAAGCACAGCACCACAATTAGTTGTAGAACATAAATTTCAAAGCACAGCGCCACAATTAGTTGTAGAACATATTTCAGAGTTTGACATGGGTTACAATTTCATAATTTTAGGTTTTTACTTCTAGCTTCTTTAGGACACTGGAAACTAAAAGAGACATCAATTTAATGATTCAGCATTCATATTCATTTGTTAAATCCTATCTTTACTGTATAACTCTACCATCACCTTTGATCTTTCCATCCCTCTCTTTAGGGGTGTCCATTCTAACTTTTCCATATTGGAATGGTCTGTCACTAATATGGGGTAGGGAGATGGAAATATCTGATGTTCTGGAGAGGCTGGGCCCTCTAGGTTTCAGGACTTATCTGGACCAGGGACACATCTGGAGGTTGTAGGTTTCTGGAAAGTTACTCTAGTGCATGGAACCCTTGTAGAATCTTATGTATTGCCTTAGGTGTTCTTTAGGATTGGCTGGAATGGTCCTGGTTGGGGGTTGGCAGGTTATGATAGGTAGTAAGGTCTAACTGAAGCTTGCGTAAGAGCAACCTCCAGAGTAGCCTCTTGACTCTATTTGAACCCTCTCTGCCACTGATACTGTATTAGTTACACTTCCTACCCCCCTTTTGGTCAGGAAGGAATTGTTGACCCCATGGATTCATCCCCGGGAGTCATGTCCCATTGCCAAGGAGACTTTCACCCCTGGATGTCATGTCCCACATAGCAGGGAAGGCAATGATTTCACTTGCAGAGTTGGATTTAGAGAGACTGAGGCCACATCTGAGCAATGACAGAGGTCCTCCAGAAGTAACTCTTAGGCATGCCTATAGGTAGTCTAGTATCAGGGGATTCCCTGATGAAAAGTTTTAATAATTCCATATTCTTTCTCCCATTCCTTAAGGGACTTTGCCAATACTTTTTGATTATCTGCTTAATATACTCTAGAATGTATCCAGGCATTACAATAATCTCTACAGGATTAAAGGACCTCTTTCTTATTCTGGGCTCCCTGTGTTTCAATTATTCAAATGAGCTATACAGATAGGTTGAGTTAGATTATTCACTACCAAAAATTTCAGTACCAGACCGAATAAATCTTTCTTCCATTGGTCTCAAAGAATATGTGTGGTTCTAAAATATAGACACTGTCTTCCTTACCCTTGTGTTCTAAATTACTTTAACTCTTAGCTTATCTTTGTAGGAATAAGTTTCATAGGGGCAACCCCCAGGATTGAGGGTGAGCCTATTGATTTGACTATCTCCACTGCTTGCGAAAGTATCAGGAATTCTCCAAATGAGGAAGTTAAATATTTCTTCCTTTCTCCCAGTTCCTCAAGGGGACTTTGCAAATACTTTTTTATTCACTGCCCAAATTACTCTGGGATATATCAGAACATCACACTAACCTGGACAAACCAACAAGATCTCATGCCCTATTCAAGATTCCATGTACTTATGGTGTTCAACTAAACTGATCATACAGTTAGGTGATATGCTACTCAAAATACAAATTTTGCACCAAATAAACACCTCTCTCTTTGGTCTCACACAGAAGTTGAAGTTTTTTGTTTGTTTGTTTGCTTTAATTTTTATTAATAAAATCAATCAACATACAACACGAACATTCTTAACATGTGAACATCCCATATATGGTGTGCAATCAGTGGCTCACAATATCATCACATAGTTGTATATTCATCACCATGATTATTTCTCAGAATATCTACATCACTCCAGAAAAAGAAATAAAAAGAAAAAAGAACCAACTCATACATACCATACTCCTTACCCCTCCCTCTCATTGACCACTAGTATTTCCCTTTACCCAATTTATTTTAATATTTGTTCCCCCTATTATTTATTTATTTTTAATCCATATTTTTTACTCATATGTCCATATTGTAGATAAAAGGAGCATCAGAACAAGGTTTTCACAATCACACAGACACTTTGCAAAAGCTGTATTATTATACAATCATCTTCAAGAAACATGGCTACTGGAACACAGCTCTGTGTTTCAGGCACTTCCCTCTAGCCTCTCTAATACACCTTAAACTAAAAAGAGGTTATCTATATAATGCATAAGAAAAACCTCCAGGATAACCTCCTGACTCTATTTGAAATCTCTCACCCACTGACTGTTTATTTTCTCTCATTTCTCTCTTCCCCCCTTTCAGTAGAAGTTGACATTTTAAAATATGGACAATATCATTCTTTACCCAGTATTCTGGTTTATGTTAGTCCTATCCAGATTAGCTTCATTCATATCTCTAGTTGAAGTCTGATCTTTTTTTCAACTTTTAAACAGTTTCTGTATGGGGGAGTGCAGACTTGGGTTTTTTTTTTCTGTATACTGTATGGTGGGGGCCACATTTCATTCATTTTCCATCCCCTTATTGCAGCACCATTTGTTGTATTTGTTTGTTTGTTTTTGGAAGTGCATGGCCTGGGAATTGAACCTGGGTCTCCTGCATGGCAAGTGAGAATTCTACCACTGAACTACCCTTGCACCCCACCCCCCTTTTTGTTTTAACAGGCATCTGACCTGTTTAGGTTCAAGGCACAAATTCCAACCCACCTTCTATGGGCTTTGATTCCAATGTCAGCATCTCTAGTGCTGTCTCATTCTGTCTGAATCTGCCGGTGATTACCGAAGGACGTGGCAATGGTATATCCCGTGGTTCAATTCTCCAAGCCTCTCTGATATACAGTTTACCGTCAGATCCACACATGCTAGAGTCTGAGTCTGAGCCCAGACATTAAGGGATTGCTTTCTTGAACTTCCTCCTCCCCCCAGTCTTCATGACTGCCTTGCTATCTAGACCAGGAGATATCAGAGGGGAAAAAATTGGGTAACTACCTACTGATTTGGTGGTTACTTGATTTCTACTTTATTTTCTCAATACTCCTTATTCCATTTGCTTTTGAAAATCTCCAGATAGCCACTCCCTGCATTCTGTTCAAGGTTTTTAATTGTATTCAGTGGGAAAAACAGGGTTGAATATGTTTTCTCCATTTTCACAGGAAATGAAACCCTCTGCTTTTTTCAATATTGAGCTTTTAATATTTTGGGATATAAATAACTTATCAGATATATATATTGTGACTATTTCCTCCCAGACTATAGCTTGCCTGTTCAATGTCTTAAGGATGTCTTTGGATGAGCAGAAATCTTTCATTTCAGTTAAGTCCATTTTATGCTTTTTTTTCTTATTTTTTGCTCTTTTTTTTTCTTATCAATCCTGTGTAAAAAAAAACAATCTTTGCCTATTATACAGCTGCAAAGATATTCTTGTTTCCTCTTATAAGCTTTATCATTTTAGCTTTGATGTTTAGGTCTATAATCCATCTCTGTTTAATTTTGCATGAAGTGTGAGATCAGAATCAAGTTTCATTTTCTCCCTCTATGTTTATCTTGTTGTCTCAGCATAAGTCATTGAATGTACTTATATATGATAAAAAAATTTTTTAATTTTAACTTGCGTATATTTAAAATACTTTTCATTGTGATAAAATATATAACATAAAATAGGCCATTTAAACCATTTTAAGGGTACAGTTCCATGACATTAATTACATTCACAAGGTTGTACAACCATCACCTCTATCTATTTCCATTTGTTATCATCCCTCCAAACAAAAACTCTGTGCCCATTAAGCAATAACTCCTCATTTCCTTGCCCCTAGCCCCTGGAAACCTCTACTCTACTTTCTGTCTAATGAACTTGCCTATTCTAGATACTTTATATAAGCAGAATCGTACAATATTTGTCCTTTGCATCTGGCTTCTTTCACTTAGCATAATGTTTTCAAGGTTCATGCAAGTTGTATTTATCAGAACTTCCTGCCTTTTTATGGCTGAATATTAAATATTATATTAATATACCACATTTTATTTATCCATTCACCTATTGATGGACACTTAGGTATTGTACATAATGCTTCTATGAACATTGGCATCCAAGTGCTGTTTGAGTCCTTGTTTTAAATTCTTCTGGGTATGTACTAGGAATGGAATTATCCAGGTCATGTGGTATTTCTTTGTTTAACTTTTTGAGGAACCACCAAACTGTTTTCCATAGTGGCTGTACCATTTTTATTTCCACCAGCAATGGATAAGGGTTCCAAATTCTCCATATCCTTGCCAACACTTGTTATTTTCTTCTGCTGCTTGCTTTTTTTTTTTTTTAATATAGCTATCCTAGTACATGTGAAGTGGTATCTCATTGCAGTTTTCATTTGCATCGCCCTGAGGAGTAATGATGCTGAGGATCTTTTTAAGTACTTATTAGTCATTTGTGTATCTCCTTTGGATAAATGCCTATTCAAGTTCTTGCCCTTTTTTAAAACTGGGTCTTCTTTTTTTAGTTGTATGACTTCTTTATATGTTATGGGTATTCAACCCTTATTGGATGTATGGTTTCCAAATATTTTCTCCCATTGAGTAGGCTGCAGAAAAGACATTTGACAACATCTGGCACCCATTTCTGATGAAAACACTCAGCAAGCTAGGAATAGAAAGGAACTTTCTCAACATGATAAAGGCCATTATGGAAGGCTTTCAGCTAATATTATAGTCAATGGTGAAATAATGAAAGCTTTCCCCTAAGATCAGGAACAAGACAAGGATGCCCACTTTCACCAATGCTATCAATATTGTACTAGAAGTTCTAGGTAGAGCAATTAGGCAAAAAAAAAGAAAAGTTATTCAAGTTGAAAGGAAGAAGTAAAACTACTTCTGTTTGCAGACAACATAATCATATATATAACGCAAAAGAATCCATAAGAAAACTATTAGAACTAATCAACACATTCAGTACAGTGGCAGAGTACAAGATCAACACAGGAAAAAAATCAATTGTATTTCTATATACTAGCAATGAACAAGCTGAAGAGGAAATTAAAATTCCATTTACAATGCCATGTAAAAGAATAAAATATCTAAGAATAAATTTTACTAAGGATTTGAAAGATTTGTACAATGAAAACTACAAAACACTGCTGGAAGAAATTAAAGAAGACCTAAATAAATGGCAAGACATTTCATGGTCATGGATTGGAAGACTTAATACTGTTAAGATGCTAATACTATGCAAAGCACCTTACAGATTCAGTGCAATCTCTTTCAAAATTCCAGCAACACTTTTTACAGAAATGGAAAAGCTGGTGTTAAAGTTCATGTGGAACTGCAATGGGCCTTAAATGGCTAAAACAACTTTGAAATAGAAGACAACGTTGAAAGTTTCATACTTCCTAATTCCAAAATGTAATACAAAGCTACAGTAATCAAAATAGTTGGGCACTGGCATAAGGATAGACAAATAGACCAATGAAACAGAATTGTTAGTCCAGAAATAGACTACACATCTATGGCCAATTGAATTTTAACAGAAATGCCAAGTATACACAATGAGAGAAAGAATAGTTCTTCAACAAATGATGCTGGGAAAACTGGATATCCACATGCAAAAGAATCAAAGTGGACTGTTACCCCACACCATATATAAATATTAACTCTAAATGGATCAACGACCTAAATAAAAGAGCTAAAACCATAAAACTCTTAGAAGACAACATAAGGACAAATCTTGATGACTTAGGATTCGACAGTGTGTTCTTAGATATAACACCAAAAGCACAAGCAACAAAAGAAACAATGGATAAATTTGTCTTCATTAAAATAAAAATTTTGTATATCAAAAGACATTGTCAAGAAAGTGATGACAACCTACAAAATGGGAGAAAATAGATGCAAATCAGAGGATTAATATCCAGACTACATAAAAACTTTTGCAATGCCAGAATAAAAAGACAAACAACCCATTTAAAGAATGGGCAAAGGACTTGAATAGACATTTTTTCCAAAGAGTATATACAAATGGCCAATAAGCCTATGAAAAATGTTCAACATCACTAGCCATTAGGAAAATATAAATCAAAGCTAAATAAGATACCAACTTTACACCCCAGGATGGATATCATTAAAACAATGGAAAATGACAAGTGTAGAAATGGATGCAGAGAAATTGGAATTCTAGTGCATGGTTGGTGAGGATGTAAAATGGTGCAGCCACCATGGAAAGCAATGTGACAGTTCCTCAAATACTTTAATATAAAATTACCGTAAGTCCCTGCGATTCTACTCCTAGATATGTATCCAGAGAAAGTGATAACAGGGTCTCAAACAGATAGTTGGACACCTATGTTCATAGCAGTATTATTCACAATAGCCAAAAGTATAAACAAACTAATTTTCCACCAAAAAATGAATGGACAAACAAAATGTGGTACATATACAAACAATGGAATATTATTAGGCCAAAAGAAGGAATGATATTCTGAGACATGCAGCAACAGGGATGAACCTTGAAAATGTTATGCTCAGTGAAATAAACAAAGACAAATATTGTAAGATGCTACTTATATGCAACATTGGGAAATAGCAAATTCACAGATGGGGAGGTGGGGGTAGGGGAATTTTGCTTGGCAGATATACAGTATTTGAAAATTAAAAAATGTTTTAAAAAGAGTGCCTGGTGAGATGGGAAGATATTTAGCTTTAGAATTACAGAGATTTGGTTTTAAATACCAGTTTGCTGCTTCCTAGTTCTGTGACCTTGGGAGCATCATTTAATTTTCATCTATCATACATTCGCAAATTCAATAAATGTCAATTGAATATTTTTACCAGCCACTGCATTAAATCTTGTGGACACTTTTTGGAACTCAACATTGTGGTATGTGCTTTGATAATGGAAGTATTACACACTTTGAGAGGATGAAGGTGGGGCTCCCCATCCAGATTTGTGGGGCCAGGAAACTAAACTGAGTTTAATTTCCTAAAGAGAAACAAAGAGATGACGAAGAATGATCCAGGAAGAGGGTATGATCGTGAGTGAAGGCCTGAAGGGCTATGATGTGTTTGAAAAAATAAGAGAAGTCCAGTATAGGGAAAACTAAGGAACAAGGCAAGAGTGCAGAAAAGCCAGGGACCAGGCTGGAGGGTCTTGCAGGGACAATTTAAGGACATTAGCTTCATCTTAAGAGAAGTGGGACCCATTTCAGGGTTTTATTCATGGTTGTTACAGGATCAGATCTAATTATTTGCAAGTATCACTTTGGTTGTGGGAAGAATGGGTCAGAAGTATCAGGACTGGAGACAGAAATGATCTGGAGATTACTGGAGAAATCCTGGTGAGAAAGGGCCAGCGTGTGGGGAGTCGCATTGGGGATGGAGAGGAATGGACAGACATTTGGGAGGTAAACTCAATGCAATGTATAATGGAGGGTCTAGGAAAAGAGGGAGAGGGAGACTCCTCAGATTCCTGGCTTGCCCAACCAGACAGACGGTGGTGTTATTCACTGGAAAAAGAGCAGTTGTATGGGAAAACATAAAATTTAAACGCGGGATTGGAGGTGACTGAGTGAGGATGTTCAGCAGACTTTTGGACACACTGGTGTAAAAATCAGAAGAGGGACTTCAGTTGGGGAGTCACCCTGTCCATACAGTAACAGATGCCAGAAGGCATTCCATCCTACCTCGCTTCCTTCGTCCAACATTTGCTAAGAATGGGAATACAACAGTGAACAAGACGCCCGGGTTTCTGCCCTCAACCAGTTTTCAGTCTACCTCTCGAATTTGTCCTTAATCTGTAAATTCTAATAATGAGATTAAGTAATATGGAGTAATTTGAGGGCAGCTGACACATATTTGTTCATCATTTCCCCAAAACTAGGAGAGAAGGCACTTTCCTAAGTTTGCTTTTGCACCCTTCGTGGTTGGCTTCTCCGCGCAGGCGCTCTGAAGAAACCGAACAATCTTTCTTGGGGCCTGGGCTAGGCGGGGCGGAGGGGGCGGGCTGCTCAGTGACGCCATCAAGTCGCGCGACCCGTAGGGCGGGACCATAGCGCGACGGCGCGGCCGAGGACCTGGGCTGGCTTATAGGGAAACGAAACAGAGAGGAGTCAGTGGCTCCGTTAGCTGCAGGGCCAGGTCCGGCGGCGGCGGCAGCCGGATCCCCTCCCCTTCTCCGCTCCCTGGCAGCTCGCCCTCTCCGCTCAGCGTGAGTGCCGACGCGCGGCCTGGGGGGAGCGAGCGGGCGGGAGCGCGGGCTCGGCATCCTCTTCTCTGGTGCAACGCCGCCTCGGCCTCCCACCCACGGTCGTGACCCTCGCTGCCTTCTCACTCTTTCATGCTCCCCTCGTTCCTTGCCGCCCGTTCCCCCAGCACCCAGGAATTGGAGCTGCCGCTGACATAAGTCTCTGTTCACACATTTACACACGCTCATGTTATCTTCAAATGAAAAGACTGGCTCAGAGAGATGAGAGCTCATCTCTTCCGTCTGTGGATGGCGGTGGCGGTACGAAACCGAGGGCCAAAGAGAGAATTCAGAAAACTGGAGAGGTGCTTTTAACACCTTTTTTGGAGAAGAAGCACGTAGAGCCAGACTCCCTGCCTTTCACTTAGAAGTTCTTTGCCAGGACACATTATTCTGGCATGTGAAGTCACTTTAGCTGGGCCCTGGCCTGGTATGTGACCATCCCCTTTCGGGCCTTAGTCTTTTCCAGTGGAAATGAGAGGGTTAGATTAGATGATTTGGAAGGTTCAAATCTAAGGTAATGTGGCTTGTGGAGGAGCATCAGTATCTCCTGGCTTTCACACAAATTTTTCTTCACCTTTGCTTTCACCCATTCCAACACAGCCCGTATTGCATTTCCTGTGCTTCCAAACTCCTCCAGAGTCGCTTACGAATCAGAGGGGTCCCTTTTTTTTTTTTTTTTTTTTTTGCCATTTAGTATTGCTGTGACAGAAGGAGGCTCTGTGATGGGCTTTCGTATAGTTCACCCCGTGGGCCTAATTTAGTATGATTTAAGAGTGTGGTTTAAAGTGAAATCTGGTTCATTCTTCTTGGACTTGACTTCTGTTTGCTTCATGTTTCCCACTTTTCTTCCTTTCTCAGAACAGCCTCTGCCTGTCCCTAGTAAGTTGACTGCCTCTTTTGGAAGGATGATACTGTGCATTGGGTTGACTGGCCCATCCTTGAATTAGAGAGAAGTGAAACTGTGATCCAGGTTTGGGGGGGGGGGGGGAGTAGTGGCACCTTTGAACTTGATTGCTCTCTTGGCTCCCTTGATTGTTGTCACAGCCAAGAGAGCAAACCCATGTTATAAGCTTGCTTTTTGTGGCCTGCACTTCCTCTTCCCTGGGGATTACATCCCACATTGTCACCTACGCTGTTTGGCCCCTGTGTTTTGAATCCTTTCTCTTTTTACTGTTAGAGCCAAGTGTTGTCTATAAATCACACTGATTTCACTATTCTCTGCTTGCTTTTTAAGTTGATCATTCCTGAGAGTTCAGGGTCACATAATCACTCCCTTCCGTTCCATTTCTTCTCATGCTTGCCTCTCTTGTACCTACCCATGGGCATAGATGATGATGACATGGTGCCTGACTGTTCCCGTTCTTCTTTTGTGTTGGTGGATTCCTGTTGTTAAAATTGTTGTGTTTTGTACCTCAATCCTATGATACGATTACCTACAGTCCCAATCACTTTTCCATTCTTTTAGTTCCTCAGTGCCAAGCCAACCACTGCTTTTACTCTTTACACTGGTTAGAAACTTTCCCAGTACTTTCACATTTTCAAACATCCTGAAGTAAACAGAAAATGAGTATTTGTGTCATATTATGTAGTCTTTTAATTGTCCTGGTAAAATAATAATGGTGATTAAATAAATCATACTGATATGGTCCCTTTACCTTAGAAGTATTGGTTGATATTTATTAGGTTTCATAATTCATTTCCAGTGTCTGTTATTGTCATGGCCAGTGTTGCATCAAAAGTGTAGAATACCAAGTACCCAAGGCCTTTTTTCCTTGTGGCTTGTGGAGTTGATCTATGACTTTTTGGTAGTGACATCAATGACCTAGGTGCCTCTGGATGTGTGAGCACCACATTTCCCAGTAAAACCAACAACTGTTATTGAAAATCAGAGCTTGGCCAGCATCCTTTGGATCTCATTTTGAGGAAGAGGTTATAAAAGTTGTGGCACTGGCAAGTGTTTGATGTTGCCAAATCCCATCCCATTGATGATTTATACTTTGGAATCCTTGCTCTGGTCCCAGTGGCTCTGTCCCAAGGACAGCTAACTCTCTGGATTTATGGTTGCAGTAACAATGAAGAGGAGAGCAGACCCAGAATGCACCGCTCCCATCAAGAAGCAGAAGAAGAGGGTTGCAGAACTTGGCCTGAATCTCAGTTCTACATCGGATGATGAACCTCCTTCCTCTCTCAACCTTATAGCAAAAGGTATGCTTGTCCGTGTGATCTAAGGCCATTGGCCATCTGGTTATTTGAAGCCCTGCTACCTGGATTGGGCAATATAAAATATACTGCCTTTTGAGAAGCCTTAAGCAAATTCTACACAGAGATGTTGGTTGTAGACTCTTACGTTTTGACATTCTCTACGAACAGTAGAGAACTTGCTTTAAATAAAAACTGAAATTTTTTTGGAAGCACCTTGGTTTTGTCCTTCAGTAGATGGTACTCTTTTGCTGTTTTAGCCTAGTTGGAAGGAGTGGCAAACATTAAGCACTCGGTGCTCTTAATAACTATTAATGATCCTAACTCTTTCACAGGGTTGGAGCTCTTTGCTGCAGCAATCTGGTCTAACTCCCCTCAGGTTTTTGCATTTTGTTTTCTCAGTTCGCACAGCATTTGCAGTTAAAACGCCCAGCCATAGAGGAGCATCCCTGTGTTTACTGTTTGCATTAAGCTCAAAGAATTTCACTGATCTGGTTGAAAGTAGTGTTTGCTTTGCCTGCTTTGGGGCGGGTGAGGGGGCAGTTATGGACATTCAGTTTCCACAATGCTTTTTGTGAGAATTTGTACAATGTCTAGGAGCGTGCCTCAAATACTGAACAATTACAAGCAACCCCATTTACATTTATCTTGACTTGCCAGCAGTCTTATTTTGGATCCTCTGTGATCACTGATAAACTGGAATGAAATCTCATAACAGATTGGTGACTGGGTGAGTCTGAAGCATCCTTTGAGGGTGGTGAAAATACAGTTAATCACAAGGGTAGGTTAATTGAAGGGCAGTTACTCATCAGCTGTTACTGAGAAGCTGATCCAGAGAGGAAAAGCTTGACAGGCAATATAGCTAATGAAGCATTTGGTGTGGCTGTGGTCCAGGCTGGATAATAGACTCTCTTATAACCCTGTGAATGGAGATATGTGTGCCTTTAAAATTGTGAGGGCGAATTCTAGGGTGGATGAGAAAGGCTATATCTAATTGGCATTCCTGTGTAGGAAAACCCAAAAATATTTGGCCCATTGGTTCTAGGGACTGTTGAGGAAGAATTTTGCTTCTTACCTCAGATTTGAGCAGCTTGGTGAAGGTAGAGAGTCTTCTTGGGTAGGGCTCTGTGATATTGGTAGAGATGGCCTACAAGGGAGAAAGGGGGGTCCCATCTTGAGGAATACATTATACTGAGATGTTGGTGGTATCTGATTCTAAGTGGATCTTGGGGGATATTTGCTCTCAAGCAACATCTCTTTAAAGTGAGTAGACAATTCCCATGTGAAGGAAGGGAAGTGTATGAGGTTAAGTATCCTTTAGGGAACTGTTCTGATTTAAATGTTAGGCTTTAAAAAATGTGACTGAGAATTGAGATGCTAACCCTGCCCCTACTTAATTTTACCAAATAGCTTTAACCTTTTCTGGGAGTAGCACCCAGTGACTCAGCCAGGATTGGCTTTTGCTGTTGTGTGCACAGAATGGAAATCCAGGGGTGGTCAGTCCTTTGATTGTATTCAGTAGAAGACCAATTGGTTCCTTTCATTTGCAGAAATCAAATCAGAAATCTGCAGGAGGCAGAGTCAAAGCCACATTGCCAGATTTCCCTGGTCAGCTTATTTTAGGAATGAATAGTTTCATACTGACATGAAAATTCTGACGACTATAGCCTGGTGTCTACATCAGCAAGACCTTTCTTTATGCCTTCCCACCCATCTCATACCTGACTTGGCGTAAACACTCAGTAAATATTTACTGAAGCAAATTGATAGAAGGCAATAGTAGTATCTTTTCTAAGAAACTTAAAATGCTTCACATCTTTCATTTTGCTTATCCTTCCTTCAGGCTACAAAAGATCATTTCATTAAGTACTTAATATTTACATCATCTGTGTTCTGTGTCTGTGCTCTGAACAGTGTGCTCTGGTAATTTGTGCTCTCTTTAGAAGCTACATATCTCCTGAGGTGTATATGTAGCTTTCCTATTCAAGTCATTATATAAAGTGGTGTGTTTCCTTGTCTTCCAACCACTTCAGCCTGGACATACTGTTCAAAATGATGATTGGAAAAAGCTCTTTAGGGAGGACCATTAGAAAAAACAAACAGTAGTTACTGTTTCTGTCTGGGACTTTGTTTTTGCTTCCTTTGCAAGAGAAATGTAATGGCTCATAAATAGATCTTAGTTTAATCAGTTTATTACATTGCCCACAAGGTAGCTGCATTTTCAGATCAAAGACTGACATCTGGCCAGTGTAATGAAGAAAAGGGATATGTGTTCCTTTGAGTATTTTAGGAGTTTGAAGGCATTGTCAAGCATAAACAAACTCTTGGAAATTTGCTGTTTATAACAACATTGTGAAGTAAGGAGAGGACAGATGAGGTCATTTTTGTTGTTTCTCACAGGAATACTGTGTTCTGCACCACTAAAATCTTTCCTTCTCTCCCTAGCCATGGATCTAGTAGGACTCCTGGCCCTGCTGCAGATAGTTGCTTTAGAAGTTGCCAGACTCCTTCACCAGCACCACAGTAAAAATACCTTTCCCTCTACCAGGTTTAATTCTTCCCTAAGTAGGCTATTTGTGCTGAAACACCATCTCTTTCCTGTCAGCCAAGATTCATGACCTTAATCAAAAACTTCCTTTATCAGTATCTGTTTAAATTGCTCTAACGAGTTGCCATTTGTCTGCCATGAAGGAGAAATTGAGTCTTTGAACAGGACTGAGTGTGCTGTACAGCAATAATTAGGCCAGATGTGATGTTTACTAAAATCCGTCATTTATTTCTTCTCTGTCTACGGGTTGCTCACCTTGGCTGTTGGTTGGAGCCACCCCTCCTTGTGCATTGTCACTATCATTTTTAATCTTGGCATGTTTGCCCTACTGCTGTATTGCTGTATGAAAAAAATTTGCTAGCAGCTGGGAAACCTCTATAAAGTGAACCTTTATTCTTTCAGATGACTTAGGAATAATGATTTCTATCAGGTAGAGAAGAAATCAAATGAAAACCCTAAATAATGTTTTGTGCTCTCTGCTAGGTTTTAGAAGGGGAGCTCCTTGGGAGGTAAATGTGAATGCCACCCAGCATTGGCAAGTTCTTAATGAAACCAATGATTTTAATAGACTTACCTTATTACTCCTGTTAATTTATATCCTCATTACAAAATTGTCTGCTCAGTGTTTGCTAAATTCTTATCAGTCGTGGAAAGCTAAATTTCCTCTTTAGTTACTGCTGTAGCCATGACAGTTGTCTCCTTTTCATTTGAAAAGAGCAGCCCCAAAGGCCAAGGGAGGTCTAAGAATGAGTAGTGTCTGTGGACATCAGGACTAATCTAGGGGACTTTGTCTTAAATCATGTCAGGCTAAGAATGGCTTCAGATACCACATGAAATAAAAGGGAGAGGTAAGACTTATCTGCTTATCCAGCATGTCTTAATCTGACATGGAAATGCCTAGTAGGGTGATGTTTTAGTTCCCATCAATCTCAGTCTCAGAACTTGGAAAGGATAGCTGTACAGTGGGTAGCATGTTGAGAAGAGAGATGGAATGGCAAGACCATTGTGCCAGGTATCAGGAACCATAGAATTTTGTATCAAAATCACCACTGATTTGCCTAGTGAGCCTCCCACCTAATTTTAGTTCTCTCCATATTTTTCCCCAAAGATCTTATGAAGACCAAAGTAAACAAAAGATCTCTCTGAGATCTGAGGATGGCAGGGAATGTGCCTCCCAGGAATGATACTCACATTGAGGGTTCTCCAGCAAACTTAACAAGCCTGACAACCCCCTAGAGCTGACACAGGGCCACTGTCTCCTTTGAGAAGGAAACCATGTTTTTCTAACCTTTTCATTGGTAGGCCCTGTAAGCTCCCGGATAGCTGTTAAAAAGGATTAACTGATTAGCAACTGGTTAGTCAGGACCTCTTCTCCCTGGGCTGCCTAAAAGGATACTTTAGGGCTGTGCTCAGAAGCTGTCCACACTCCTAATACCGCTTCCCACCATCCCAAGCAGTACAGGTGAAGACATGGAAGCAAAGCAGTTGAAGACAGTCTGTACCTTTGGAAGCATAGTTCTTTAGCATGGGCTCACTCCATTGCAGAGTTCCTCTCTTCTGCGTGGTTGAAAATAGCTGAGAGAACAGGGATAGTCTTGAGGAGAGACCCTTTTTCCCTTAGATCTGCTGTCCTCTGAAGATTTCTCTGAAAGAAACTAGACTTTTCCCAAGATTCACTAATTTTAAAAATTTCCTTATAGCAATATTTCCCCCCTAATTTTGAAATTAATATCTTATTTCCCACAAATGCAGAAAAGTACAAAGAAGAAAATAAGTGTCACTCTGTGTCTCAGTTTCCGTGATTATTCATTATTAACGTTTTGGGTGTCGTTCCTTCTGAGTGGTATTCTGTGATTCGTGCACTATGTTGGTTCATGTAAGCAAGTTGGCTCCTTATTTATTTATTTATTTTTATTTATTAATTAAAAAAATAAACAAAATAAAACAACATACATAATCAGTAATTCACAATATCATCACTTGGTTGCATATTCATCATTTCTTAGAACATTTGTATTAATTCAGAAAAAGAAATAAAAAGACAATAGAAAAAGAAATAAAACGAGCACAGGAAAGAAAAAAAAAGATTATACCTACCATACCCCTTACCCCTTGCTTTCATTGATCACTAGCAATTAAACTGAATTTATTTTAGCATTTGTTCCCCCTATTATTTATTTTTATTCCATATGTTCTACTCCTTTGTTGACAAGGTAGATAAAAGGAGCATCAAACACAAGATTTTCACAATCACACAGTCACATTGTGACAGCTGAATCATTATTCAATCATCCTTAAGAAACATGGCTACTGGAACACAGCTCTACATTTTCATGCAGTTCCCTCCAGCCTCTCCATTACATCTTGAATAACAAGATGATATCTACTTGATGCATAAGAATAACCTCGGATAACCTCTCGACTCTGTTTGGAATCTCTCAGCCATTGACACTTTGTCTCATTTTCCTCTTTCCCCTTTTGGTCGAGAAGATTTTCTCAATCCCTTGATGCTAAGTCTCAGCTCATTCTAGGGTTTTTCTCAATCCCTTGATGCTGAGTCTTCATTCATTCCAAGATCTCTGTCCCACATTGCCAGGAAGGTCCACACCCCTGGGAGTCATGTCCCACGTAGGGAGGGGTAGAGTGGTGAGACTGCTCGTTGTGTTGGCTGGAGAGAGAGGCCACATCTTGGAGCAACAAAAGAGGCTCTCTTGGGGGTGACTCTTAGGCCTGAATTTTAAGTAGACTTGACCTATCCTTTGTGGGGTTAAGTTTCATATGAACAAACCCCAAGACTGGGGGCTCTGCCTATAGCTTTGGTTGTCCAGTTGGCTCCTTATTAAGAAAATTGGACAGCTACCTTAAGGGAAAGGGCAGACTTGGTACCTCTCATACCAGGGACGGTCTCAACCAAAGTCGTCCTTGTCAACTGGTTAGGAGCCAGAATTTTGGTATTAAGTTTAGTTTAATTGTTTTTACACATGTTCACTTGCCATTTCTTTATTTTACAAAATGTTATGTCCCGTTATCTGAGATTCTAGAAAGGTTCCATGCACTATGATTACTTTCCAGAAATTACAACCTCCAGATGGGTTCCTAGGCCATGTAAATCCTGAAACCTAGAGAAGCCATCTGTGAACATCGACTAATTCCATCCCCCATCCCGTATTATCGACAGCCCCTTCCAACATGAAAAAGATAGAATGGGCATAGCCCAAATGCCCCAAAGACTGGAAGAAAGATCAAAGGAGAAGGAGGAGTTATAACAGAGAAGATAGGATTTAACAAATGAGTGCAATTGTTGAATCATTATATTGATATTTCTTTTAGTCTCCACTGTCTTGGAGCAGCTAGAAGCAAAAGACTAAAACTGTGAAATCTGTCCTACAACTAATTGTTGTGGTGTGCTTTTTTTTAAACATGGGCAGGCACTGTGGCAATCAAACCTGGGTCTCTGGCATGGCAGGCGAGAACCCGACCAGTGAGCCACTGTGACCTGCCTTGTGCTTTGAAATTTATTGCTTTATTTTATATGTTATTTTTCACAATAAAAAGAAAAGTTGTGTCCTTTAAAAAAATGGGTAATTATCAACTTTTAAGCTCTCTGAGAGTAGGATTTTTACTTTTGGATAATAATTCATTATATATAGCGTGGATATTTTATAGAACAGGCTGTAAACCATAATCTTTCAGACAATGTCAGTGTTCTAGATCCCGACATAGCCCAAGGAGGGCCTGTTCACTGTTAGGATATAGTCTATCTTCAACCTTGAACTTTTGAAGCTTGAACGTCTTCCCATTACTTGTGTGAGTGTGTTGTAAGAGGAAATATCTTAAGCAGTCCTGTACTCGGTAGGTACTTAGGAAAGAATTGTCTGACAATTCTTTAAATTCACTACACTGAACACTTTATTTAATTTCTATTAATTAGAAAGCCTCAATTCAGGTGTTGGGGATACAGAGGTGACTGTGACACACTTCCTGCCCTCTAGAGTGGCCCTGTCCAGCAGGAGTGGCATGTGATGATAACTGGCTCATGGCTATGCGGTGAGTGCTGTGCTGGTGCTGTGACTACCTGTCCTACCAGAGCACAGCAGAAGAAATAGTCAGTTAGGCCTGAGGTACTTGGGTAGGCTTCAGTCTTCTCAGGTACCTTACTGAGTGTGTTCTAGGAGGGAAATAGATGTATTGGTGCAGATAGACTTTAGAATCATGTAATTCTTAAGTTTTGGCTACCTGAGTAGTGACCACCTTAGGTGTATAAAGAATTGTTTTATTCTCCTGCCTTCTGTGCCTTTCTTCATCACCTCCCACAAGCAGCCCAGCTTTGACTCATCATTTCTTCTCAGTTACTTCCTTTCTTCCTCAAAGGCAAAATAACTGCCACATGGGTAAGTCAGGTATTTTTTTAAACATACTTATTTTTAAGTTTAATAGATAATATATTCACATGGTTCAGAAATATAAAATAAAAATAGACAACCGATATAAACTCTTGTGATATAAAAGTGTAAATCAAGCTTCATCTCTTTTACTTATTCCAGGTAAGTGCTTGGTATTCTGTTTTCATGGCCCAGTCCACACAGTTGTAGATAATCATTTTTATTGGTCTTATTTGTCTTTTTCTCCAAAGGTTTTTTGTGCAGTTGCAAGAAACAAAAATATATAACTTGTTTTCCTTGTACTTGGTTTAGCTCATATTATTCATCTTGGTGATCTATTTCAGTATTTGGAATGGAGGTTCCCAAGTTTTCTTGGTTCTTGGCACCCTTAGTGTTCATACAACTTTTTTAAACAGTGTCCCTAGGTGAAAAAATAAACCTAATAGTTTAATTTATAAAGTAATAAAGTTCAAACAATATTGATATCCTAATACTAATTGACATTTGAAAGAATAATATACATAAATTTGAAGAAAATATTTTAATTTTATTTTTTAAATAACCACAATTACTTATTAATAAGATATGTGCACCTTTTGGGCAGTATAGGACTTCTCAAACTCGAGATCAGATCAGGTACCGACTTCCTTATTTCCTGTTCTCCATTTTTCCAGATTTATATTTATACCACTTTCAATGGGAATCTGCAGAAATTGTTAACTAACAATCAAATTTTTGAGTTTATAGTCTAATTCCAGATTTGGTTGGGTTTTCCTAAGAAGTTACTAGAATAATATTATATTGGTTTGAAGTAGCTTTGAAGTTAATAGATTCACATACCTATATGAGAGAAAGAGCCATTCATGGTAAATATTCAGACTGTGGATTGTCCCACTTCTGGCTTGGGGATAGCTAGCCCACCACTTCAGGCAGGTTCGGAGCACTTTTGGAAATAAGATGGTTGACAGTGAGGTTGATGGCTTAACTTGCTCAGACTACTAGCTCCATCATGGAGCTTTTAGGTGTAGCCCCTCTACCCTCTGCCTCAGTTGGTGCTGCTGCTTTAGCTTCTTCCTTCTTCCCTAATCTTCCTCTTCCTTTTCTATTACTCTCCTCCCCTTTTCCTCCCACTTCTCTCCCTGTGAGCAAGCTTTTTTCTGGGGCTGTACTATTGAACCACCCTCTTACCTATAAATTTGAAGAACTGTGAAGACAAACGAAACTAGGAGATCAAACAATCAGAAACTGTTAGTTTGATGATGGAATTAATTGAAGATAGGACCAGGCATCCATGTTTGGATATCGAGGTTTAAATAATAAACTGCAGCAGCAGAAATAACAATCATATCTTCTGTAAATATACTTTATATTTGATAGTGTACTTTCAAATGCATTATTTCATTTAACCCTCAAACAACTGTGTGAGGTAAGTATTTCCATTCCAGTTTTATACGAAGGTAATTGATAGGAGGGGGAAGAAAACTGACATTTTTTGAGTTCCCGTTGTGTATCAGGTACCATTAAGAACTTTCAGTCACTTACCCAAGATTACATTTGCTGATAAGAAGTAGGGAATGGAGAGACTTCCGGAGAAGATGGTGGGTTAGTAAGGCGCGCGGGTCTTAGTTCCTCCTCCAGAACAACTACTAAAGAACTAGAAACAGTACAGAACAGCTCCCGGAGCCACGACAGAGACCAGACACACAGTGCACCCCATTCAGGACCGGCTGGACCGGCTAAGAGACTCCGCTGCCGTGAGGTCCCTGAGAGGCATGCGCTTCCCCGGGCCGAGGCGGCTGGCGGCCAGAGCTCCTCCCTCCCTCCTTCCCAGGCCGGCTGGGAGCTTTGGAGCGGTGGTTCCCCAAGCTGTGGCGGCCGGCGACCCTCCCCCACGCGCGGCTTCCCAGGCCGGCTGGTAGTCTTGGAACAGCGGTCCCCCAAGCCGCAGTTTCCGGCGACCGCAGCCCTTTCCACACACGCGGCTTCCCGGGCTGGCTGGGAGCATCAGAACAGTGGTCCCTCAAGCCATGGTTTCCGGCGACCGCAGCCCCTTCCACACACACGGCTTCCCGGGCCGGCTGGGAGCATCGGAACGGCGGTTCCCCAAGCCGCGGCAGCCGGCGACCGCAGCCCGTTCCACACACGCGGCTCTCCGGGCCGGCTGGGAGCATCAGAACAGCGGTTCCCCAAGCCGTGGCGGCTGGCGACCCTCCCCCACAGGCGACTTTCCGGAGGGAAAGGAAACAGTCTCCAGCAGTAGTAGAGACTGAGCCCAACCTAACACCAATAGTGGCATTAAGGAACAACTTCTGACTACTAAAAATAGGCCCTCAGCTCAGGCGAAACTGATCAAGGCGAAAGTTACCGATTGGGCTAACTGAAAAAGAGGAAAGGGGGTGAAACAGAGCCTTCTGCGGCTGTTTCTACGGAGGCTTCGTTGCCTCTGGGCTCAGCGCTGGGATTACATAGGTTACAACTGCCCCAAACGCAGAAACAGGCTGCTTTTAGGGCTCTCTACCACCTGAATCTTCCCCGCGGGAGGGGTGAAATGCAACTCAGGTGGAACCCCTCTCTCAAGGAATTCAGATCCCAGGACTTCACAATTTGAAGCCATTAAAACCAACCTACAACCTTTCCTCTGTCTCCACCACACACCAGCAGCAAGAGTCTTCCAAAGTTAAAGGAGCCACAACATCTTTTGCTGGTGGGACCCGCAGACAGACAAGCACCATGTACTGGGCAGGATAAGAAAAACAGAGCCCAGAGACTTCACAGGAAAGTCTTTCAACCTGCTGGGTCCCACACTCAGGGAAATCTGATTAAATGCCCAGACGCCAGCAAAAAATAATAAATCACACCAGGAAAATTGAAGATATGGCCCAGTCAAAGGAACAAACCAATAGTTCAAATGAGATACAGGAGCTGAGACAACTAATGCTGAATATACGAACAGAAATGGAAAACCTCTTCAAAAACCAAATCGATAAATTGAGGGAGGACATGAAGAAGGCATGGGATCAACAAAAAGAAGAAATGGAAAGTCTGAAAAAACAAATCACAGAACTTATGGGATTGAAAAACACGGTAGAAGAGATGAAAAAAACAATGGAAACCTACAATGGTAGACTTAAAGAGACAGAGGATAGAATTAGTGAACTGGAGGATAGAACATCTGAAAGCCAAAAAGAAACAGAAACTATAGGGAAAAGAATGGAAAAATTTGAGCAGGGGCTCAGGGAATTGAATGATAATATGAAGCGCACAAATATACGTGTTGTGGGTGTCCCAGAAGGAGAAGAGAAGGGAAAAGGAGGAGAAAAACTAATGGAAGAAATTATCACTGAAAATTTCCCAACTCTTATGAAAGACCTAAAATTACAGATCCAAGAAGTGCAGCGCACCCCAAAGAGAATAGACCCAAATAGGCGTTCTCCAAGACGCTTACTAGTTAGAATATCAGAGGTCAAAGAGAAAGAGAGGATCTTGAAAGCAGCAAGAGAAAAACAATGCATCACATACAAGGGAAACCCAATAAGACTATGTGTAGATTTCTCAACAGAAACCATGGAAGCTAGAAGACAGTGGGATGATATATTTAAATTACTAAAAGAGAAAAACTGCCAACCAAGACTTCTATATCCAGCAAAATTGTCCTTCAAAAATGAGGGAGAAATTAAAACATTCTCAGACAAAAAGTCACTGAGAGAATCTGTGACCAAGAGACCAGCTCTGCAAGAAATACTAAAGGGAGCACTAGAGTCAGATACGAAAAGACAGACGAGAGAGGTATGGAGAAGAGTGTAGAAAGAAGGAAAATCAGATATGATATATATAATACAAAGGCAAAATGGTAAAGTATTACCCAAACAGTAATAACACTAAATGTTAATGGACTGAATTCCCCAATCAAAAGACATAGACTGGCAGAATGGATGAAAAAACAGGATCCTTCTATATGCTGTCTACAGGAAACACATCTTAGACCCAAAGATAAACATAGGTTGAAAGTGAAAGGTTGGGAAAAGATATTTCATGCAAATAACAACCAGAAAAGAGCAGGAGTAGCTATACTAATATCCAACAAATTAGGCTTCAAATGTAAAACAGTTAAAAGAGACAAAGAAGGATACTATCTACTAATAAAAGGAACAATTGAACAAGAAGACATAACAATGATAAATATTTATGTACCGAATCAAAATGCCCCAAAATACGTGAGGAATACACTGCAATCACTGAAAAGGGAAATAGACACATCTACCATAATAGTTGGAGACTTCAGTTTGCCACTCTCATCAATGGACAGAACATCTAGACAGAGGATCAATAAAGTAACAGAGAACTTGAATAATACAATAAATGAGCTAGACTTAACAGACATTTATAGGACATTACACCCCACAACAGCAGGATACACCTTTTTCTCAAGTGCTAATGGATCATTCTCAAAGATAGACCATATGCTGGGCCACAAAGCAAGTCTCAACAAATTTAAAAAGATTGAAATCATACACAACACTTTCTCGGATCATAAAGGAATGAAGTTGGAAATCAATAATAGGCAGAGTGCCAGAGAATCCACAAATACGTGGAGGCTCAACAACACACTCTTAAACACCGAGTGGGTCAAGGAAGAAATTACAAAAGAAATCAGTAAATATCTTGAGGCGAATGAAAATGAAAACACAACATATCAAAACCTATGGGACGTAGCAAAGGCAGTGCTAAGAGGGAAATTTATTGCCCTAGATGCCTATATCAGAAAAGAAGAAAAGGCAAAAATTCAGGAATTAACTGTCCACTTGGAAGAACTGGAGAAAGAACAACAAACTGTGCCCAAAGCAAGCAAAAGGAAAGAAATAACAAAGATTAGAGCAGAAATAAATGAAATTGAAAACATGAAAACAATAGAGAAAATCAGTAAGACCAGAAGTTGGTTCTATGAGAAAATCAACAAGATTGATGGGCCCTTAGCAACATTGACAAAAAGAAGAAGACAGAGGACGCAAATAAATAAGATCAGAAATGGAAGAGGAGACATACCCACTGACCTCACAGAAATAAAGGAGGTAATAACAGGATACTATGAACAACTTTACGTTAATAAAATACAACAATTTAGATGAAATGGACGGGTTCCTGGAAAGGCATGAACAACCAACTTTGACTCGAGAAGAAATAGATGACCTCAACAAACCAATCACAAGTAAAGAAATTGAATCAGTCATTCAAAAGCTCCCCAAAAAGAAAAATCCAGGACCAGACGGCTTCACATGTGAATTCTACCAAACATTCCAGAAAGAATTAGTACCAACTCTCCTCAAACTCTTCAAAAAAATTGAAGTGGAGGGAAAGCTACCTAATTCATTCTATGAAGCCAACATCACCCTCATACCAAAACCAGGCAAAGATATTACAAAAAAAGAAAACTACAGACCAATCTCTCTAATGAATATAGATGCAAAAGTCCTCAACAAAATTCTAGCAAATCGAATCCAGCAACACATTAAAAAAATTATACATCATGACCAAGTAGGATTCATCCCAGGTATGCAAGGATGGTTCAACATAAGAAAATCAATTAATGTAATACACCATATCAACAAATCAAAGCAGAAAAATCACATGATCATCTCAGTTGATGCAGAGAAGGCATTTGACAAGATTCAACATCCTTTCCTGTTGAAAACACTTCAAAAGATAGGAATACAAGGGAACTTCCTTAAAATGGTAGAGGGAATATATGAAAACCCACAGCTAATATCATCCTCAATGGGGAAAAATTGAAAACTTTCCCCCTAAGATCAGGAACAAGACAAGGATGTCCATTATCATCACTATTATTCAAGATCGTGTTGGAGGTTCTAGCCAGAGCAATTAGACAAGAAAAAGAAATACAAGGCATCAAAATTGGAAAGGAAGAAGTAAAACTATCACTGTTTGCAGATGATATGATACTATACTTCGAAAACCCGGAAAAATCCACAACAAAACTACTAGAGCTAATAAATGAGTACAGCAAAGTAGCAGGTTACAAGATCAACCTTCAAAAATCTGTAGTGTTTCTATACACTAGCAATGAACAAGCTGAGGGGGAAATCAAGAAACGAATCCCATTTACAATTGCAACTAAAAGAATAAAGTACTTAGGAATAAATGTAACTAAAGAGACAAAAGACCTATACAAAGAAAACTACAAAAACTGTTAAATCACAGAAGACCTAAATAGATGGAAGGGCATACCGTGTTCATGGATTGGAAGACTAAATATAGTTAAGATGTCAATCCTACCTAAATTGATTTTCAGATTCAATGCAATACCAATCAAAATCCCAACAGCTTATTTTTCGGAAATAGAAAAACCAATAAGCAAATTTATCTGGAAGGGCAGGGTGCCCCGAATTGCTAAAAGTATCTTGAGGAAAAAAAACGAAGCTGGAGGTCTCAAGCTGCCGGACTTTAAGGCATATTATGAAGCCACAGTGGTCAAAACAGCATGATATTGGCATAAAGATAGATATATCGACCAATGGAATCGAATAGAGTGCTCAGATATAGACCCTCTCATCTATGGACATTTGATCTTTGATAAGGCAGTCAAGCCAACTCACCTGGGACAGAACAGTCTCTTCAATAAATGGTGCCTAGAGAACTGGATATCCATATGCAAAAGAATGAAAGAGGACCCGTATCTCACACCCTATACAAAAGTTAACTCAAAATGGATCAAAGATCTAAACATTAGGTCTAAGACCATAAAACAGTTAGAGAAAAATGTAGGGAGATATCTTTTGAAACTTACAATTGGAGGCGGTTTTATGGACCTTAAACCTAAAGCAAGAGCACTGAAGAAAGAAAGAAATAAATGGGAGCTCCTCAAAATTAAACACTTTTGTGCATCAAAGAACTTCATCAAGAAAGTAGAAAGACGCCTACACAATGGGAGACAATATTTGGAAATGACATATCAGATAAAGGTCTAGTATCCAGAATTTATAAAGAGATTGTTCAACTGAACAACAAAAAGACAGCCAACCCAATTACAAAATGGGAAAAAGACTTGAACAGACACCTATCAGAAGACGAAATACAAATGGCCAAAAGGCACATGAAGAGATGCTCAATGTCCCTGGCCATTAGAGAAATGCAAATCAAAACCACAATGAGATATCATCTCACACCCAACAAAATGGCCATTATCAACAAAACAGAAAATGACAAGTGCTGGAGAGGATGCGGTGAAAGAGGCACACTTATCCACTGTTGGTGGGAATGTCAAATGGTGCAACCACTGTGGAAGGCAGTTTGGTGGTTCCTCAAAAAGCTGAATATAGAATTGCCATATGACCCAGCAATACCATTGCTAGGTATCTACTCAAAGGACTTAAGGGCAAAGACACAAACGGACATTTGCACACCAATGTTTATAGCAGCGTTATTTACAATTGCAAAGAGATGGAAACAGCCAAAATGTCCATCAACAGACGAGTGGCTAAACAAACTGTGGTATATACATACGATGGAATATTATGCAGCTTTAAGACAGAATAAACTTATGAAGCGTGTAATAACATGGATGGACCTAGAGAACATTATGCTGAGCGAGCTAGCCAAAAACTAAAGGACAAATACTGTATGGTCCCACTGATGTGAACTGACATTAGAGAATAAACTTGGAATATGTCATTGGTAACAGAGACCATCAGGAGTTAGAAAGAGGGTAAGATAATGGGTAATTGGAGCTGAAGGGATACAGACTGCAACAGACTAGATACAAAAACTCAAAAATGGACAGCACAATACTACCTGATTGTAATATAATTATGTTAAAACACTGAATGAAGCTGCATCTGAGCTATAGTTTTTTTTGTTTGTTTGTTTTTTATATATATTTTTTGTATTCTTTATTTTTATTTTTTCTCTATATTATCATTTTATTTCTTTTTCTGTTGTCTTGCTATTTCTTTTTCTAAATCGGTGCAAATGTACTAAGAAATGATGATCATACATCTGTGTGATGATATTAAGAATTACTGATTGACTGATTGCATATGTAGAATGGAATGATTTCTAAACTTTGTGATAGTTAATTTTTTTTAATTAATAAAAAAAAAAAGAAGTAGGGAATGAATTTGACCCTGAACCATTTAATGAACTTTATATTTGTAGCACATATACAAAACACTTGTTGAATAAGTGAAACTTGGACTTTTAGAGGCTACTTTCTGCCCTAAACTCACCTGAACATTTTCCTTTTACTTTATCAGCATCTACTGCAAGCCTCAGCGAGTCTGACAGTGAGACCGAGGGGAAGCAACACGGCTCTGACTCTTTCGATGATGCATTCAAAGCAGACTCCCTCGTGGAGGGAACTTCCTCCCGCTATTCCATGTATAACAGCGTCTCCCAGAAGCTTATGGTATGTCAGTGCTTGGATTGGTTTTCTAAAGCTCCACCAGCAGAGTGAGAGATGGGAAATTGGTACTGGTATGAAAAGAAGAAAAGGGTATGAGTTTTTCCTCTGCTTTCTAGCTATTGAAATTCAATAGAGAGAATGTGGACCCTTTCTCAATAGAAATACCTTTCACATACGAATCATCTGTTGGAAACATCTGCTTCTACTAGCTTGTCCAGAGCTGGATCATCTTTTGTTCTTCTTAGTAATAAATTTTTTTATAAGCTTGTGTGAACATACTTCTCTACATATAGATGTGTGTCAGTGGATAAAGAGGCTTCATGTCATGAGGTATTGTTCTACTGAGTGATCTCAAAAGAAATGGCTAAGTCCTATTCACTCCGAAGTACCTAAAATAAATGGAAGTGCCATGCTTTTCTCTTTCCAAAAGAAAGGCCCACTTCTGTTTCTCAACTTTTATACCCCCATAGCATGTCACAGGAAGGAAGGGAAATAAGGAGACCTACTCACATACTTCATCAAACTTCAGCATTTGTGCAAAGGTTAGGGACATCCAAGTTAAACTTCCATCTAGCTTCAGGAATTTTATAGCTGGCTCCTCCATTTTCTGTTGGATTCATTTAAGAATGAAGACTGCCACTTCTGAAGTCATAGAATTCTAGTTTGGGGGCACAAGCTTTGAGATGGTAAAAGATGGGAAGGCTTGTAATTCAGTCAGTCACCCTCTTTAACCTGGGGAAAGGATTTGAGTCCACCCAATTCTTGAGTTGGTAATGCCCGTTCCAAAGGGAATACATATCTGGGAATTAGATCTTATTAGGATTGAAGTTCTTTTATCATGCAGAAGTCTTTCAGGTTTGAGATTTGGGTCTCTGATATTTGAGGCATGCAGCTGGACCCAGTAACTTAGAGTTTAATGTGAGTTTATAAACAGTTTTGTCATTTAAAAAATGTTTCTGTCCTTGGATCGTATAGTATCTTCCATATATCCGTTTTATATAATGCGAATCTTTACTTGACTAAGTGGGCTTCTGCAAGTCTTCATTGTCCTTGCCTAGTAAGGTTTTTGGCTAAGGATGAGGTAGTTGCCTCTTGAAGTGGTTCCATTTAAATTATATTCTCTTTTTATCAACTCTGCATTCTTGATCTACTTCTTACATGTTCAGATAAATTGTCTGGAAGATTAGTTGTGTAAATGTCCAGTGAGATTCATGAAGCATTCTTGATGCTTTTAATTACAGCTTTTCCTGCTTTATCCAACTTTAGTTGCCCCAAATTTTCACCTCCACAATAGACAGCCACTGTTATTCTGCCTGTAGTTATATTGCAGTTGTTTATTTATACCTCTTTTCTTCATTAGGCTAGAAGGCAAATTTTAGGCCTTACTCTTTATTTCTCACAAGTTAGGGTTTTTCACAATGTATGGCACTTGATGAGGGCTAAACAAATGTCTGTTTTTTTTTTTCCTATTCTTTTTTCTATTTTATTTTTTAAATACCAGACAACACCAAACAAACGCAGACATTCCTATGTTGATCATTCCGTTCTACATATATAATCAGTAATTCACAATATCATCACATAGTTGCATATTCATCATCATGATCATTTCTTGGAACATTTGCATCTATTCAGAAAAGGAAATAAAACGAAAACAGAAAAAAAATTTATACATACCATACCCTTTCATTGATCACTTGCATTTCAAACTAAATTTATTTTAACATTTATTCCCCCTGTTATTTATTTATTTATTTAGTGTAGTACATTTGTTATTCTTTTTTTATTTTTTATTTTTTTAAATACAAAAAAGCACCAAATAAACACAAACATTCCTATTTTGATCATTCGATTCTACATATCATGTAGAACATTTGTTCCCTCTATTATTTATTTTTATTCCATTTGTTCTACTTGTCTGTTGACAAGGGTAGATAAAAGGAGCATCAGACACAAGGTTTTCACAATCACACAGTCACATTGTGAAGCTATATCATTATACAATCATCATCAAGAAACATGGCTACTGGAACTACATTTTCAGGCAGTTCCCTCCAGCCTCTCCATTGCATCTTGGATAACAAGGTGACATCTACTCAATGCATAAGAATAATCTCCAGAATAACCTCTCGGCTCTGTTTGGAATCTCTCAACCATTGACACTTTGTCTCATTTCATTCTTCCCCCTTTTGGTCGAGAAGGTTTTCTCAATCCCTTGATACTGAGTCTCAGCTCATTCTGAGATTTCTGTCCCACGTTGCCAGGAAGGTCCACACTCCTGGGAGTCATGTCCCACGTAGACAGTGGGAGGATGATGAGTTTGTTTGTTGTGTTGGCTGGAGAGAGAGGCCACATCTGAGCAACAAAAGACGTTCTCTTGGGATTGACTCTTAGGCCTAATTTTAAGTAGGTTTGACCTATCTTTTGTGGGGTTAAGTTTCATATGAACAAACCCCAAAACTGGGGGCTCAGCCTATATCTTTGGTTGTCCACACTGCTTGTGAGAATATTGAGAATTCAGCTTGGGGAAGTTGAATTTTCCCCCGTTCTCACCAGACTTTTCAAATACTTTTTAATTCACTGTTCAAATCACTCTGGGATTTATTGAGACATCACTCTGGACAAACCAACAAAGTCTTATGTCCTGCTCAAGGTTCTGTGTACTTATGGTAAACAAATGTCTTTTGCACTGAGCTAATTACTTTTCTTTTTTTCAGGCCAAGATGGGCTTCAGGGAAGGTGAAGGATTGGGTAAATACAGCCAGGGTCGGAAGGACATTGTTGAAGCCTCTAATCAGAAAGGTCGAAGGGGCTTGGGTCTGACGCTACGGGGCTTTGACCAAGAGCTGAATGTGAACTGGCGAGATGAATCAGAGGTAACTGGTGTGGGAAGGAGACAAGAAAGCCACTTGTGTTTTTTGGCTGAATGGGTTTAATCAACAGCTTTAACAAACTAGGACTCCCTGGAGGGAGTATAGTCAGGGTGATAAGGGGTAATTGGCACTAGTTTCTTACAGGGTTGGAACTGGGAATGTCCAGAATGGAGAAGAGAAGACTAGAGGAAGATATGTTGGGGTGTGGATTTGTTTCCTCTTGTTATATAGGATCATCTAAGTCCAGTAGTAGAAGATGTGGAGGGGCAGAGTTTGTCTCCACAAATAACTTTAATAAATAGATTCAGCTGTCCACTAGTGGACTAAGATGCCTCCCGAGGTAGTGAGCTCCCTCTTTTGAAAGAATTCAAATGAACTAAATAAAGATCTGTTCTCCCATTGTGTGAGTAACTGAATTAGATGCCCAATAAGGATCTTGCACCTCCACAGGCTTATGACATCCAGGTACTATTTAAGTGTGTGGTTATGCCATGTAGCTTTTCTATTATAAGTTTAGTCTGCTTATCTATTTATTTGGGTACCAATTTGTTTTAACCATGGAGACCAAAAGAGACTTCTGTTATCCCTTTTCATTGCACAGATGATGTTGAGATTTTAATTTTATTCATTTTATTTATATATAACTTTATTCACAAAGGATTTCAAGTAGGCATAATAAAAATACCTAAAAATAATGGTGAAATACTGCCATCCTGGAGCTGAAACTAGAGAAAATAAAGCACAAATATCTAGCTTTCTACATAGTTACTATAGTTGAGCTTCAGATATGGCTCTGAATTCTGGAAATTGAGATTTTATTTATCTTCCTGATGTTCTGGTTAGGAGACAACTCCTGTGAACCTATGCATGATAAAAGTCTAATAAGCCTTCAGAGAAAGATGAGACTAGCAGACAAGACACTGCAGAGCAGGGTAAATATTCATAATTGATTGTTGGAAATATATAGTGTTCTCCATGGCCTTATTTGTGTGAAAACAAGTAAAGAATCCCAATCCTTTCAGTAGAGAGAAATTAGAACTAACTTTAACTTTGCTAAAGTTGAAATCTGAAATTTGCCCATAAAATCTATGTTTAACACAGGCTTTGCAGTGATTATATGGATACTTTTTAAAAATATGCCTATGGTTAAGCCAACTAAGATATCCATCGTTGGTGGTTCTAAGTATATTGTTTGTTTTCTTAAATAAAAAAATTAACCAAAAAAAAGTCATTTTTAATGGAGACAGGCAGTTGAAATTCCTTTTTCAAATGAGGCTGCCCTAGCTGTGATTTACCGTAACTCTACTTTTCTCTTTCAAAAGATGCCTTTTCTTTTGGTCAAGAGTTTTGTTTGTTTATCAGTTGGTAGCTCCTTCTTTAAGGCAGATGAGTCAGGGTGGCCTTAGGTGAATATCCAGTTCCTGGAGCTTCCTCAGGGAAAATGCTCAGTGGCTGTTGGAGCTCTGGGATGTCGAGTTCAGGGTGTGACCCTTCAGACAAAGTTCACCTTGCAGGTAGCTTTAATGTCTATCCTTTCATGGGGAGATTGAGTCTGTTTTTCTCTCTAAAGGTACATCCAAGGTGGATATGAGCCTCTTTTTTTCTAGAGTTTGTAATTTTATAATCATTTATGCTTCAAGATGATGGATTTGATCAGTGAGAGAAGCCATGATTTGTTGCCAGATTCACTGATGAAAGGCTTTAGTAATATTTCTTTTCAACTTTTTCTCTGTTGGTAGTGGTTGGTATGCCCTCAAGACCTTGCATTGTGATACCATTTCATGCTTTTCAGAGCATGCAGTATTACCTTTAATCACATTGCTTCAATTTGCAATGGTGGATCTCTTCTCCACACTTGTTTTGGGAGGCTGTCTGTGAAGCTGCCATGTAGGCTAGCCACCTGTTTAGGTTTTATAATCCATGTTTGTCTTAGCCCAGTGGTACTTAGCCCTGGCTGCACATTAGAATTATCTGGGGACTTTTAGAAAAGTACTTATATCCAGCTCCACCTCAACATAATCATATTTTGTAGGGGTGGGGCTGAGGTATCAGTACTTTTTTAAAAGAAATGCTGTGGATCTTGATGCACAGCTAGGTTGACAGTCATTCTTTTAGCCTGATAAGGAGAATAGTTGAAAAATTACAAGGAAGCAGCTTGCAGATATGCTAATTTCTGTTCTGTCTTGGAGTGAATGAGAGAGGAATCCTATTTACCAGTTTCTAGGTTACTTTGTGAATAGCATTTTGAAAGGCACCTGGAAGTAAGATTCATTGCCTTAGAGTCTTTCTGATACAATTGCCTCATCATAGACTTATACTATATGTGATAACTGCCTGTTTACTTCTCTGTGTCCCCACTGACCTAATTGTAAACCTCTTGAAGTCAAGGATCATGTCTTACTTACTCTATATTCTGAGTACTTAACACATAGTAAGTATTCATTAAGTAGTTTTGGAACAAATGAAAGAAAACTTGAAGGTTTGGGAAATTTCTAAGGACTCAAATCAGAATTAGAGCTGGCCTTCAAAAGTTCAACTCAGTTCTCATCTTGGACCACTGCATTCAGCCTCAGCCCTTCTCAGTCTGTCCAGCTGTCCAAATTCCTTTTGAATGTTTTGGGGAAGGACTCATGAGTGGGGCCTAGCCCTGAGAGTCTTTCTCACCTGTCTTACTTGCCTCTCTTTTGTTTGTAGCCCAGTGCCTCTGAACAGGTATCATGGTTCCCAGAATGTACCACTGAAATTCCTGACACTCAAGAAATGAGCGATTGGATGGTTGTGGGAAAGGTAGGCTTTCAGGAAAATGTACCATGAATCTTGGCACTTATCTCCTGATTTTTCTCCTCCTTGAGTCTGTTACGTATGTGTTCTCGCAGATTAAGAAAAATGTCAGTCTGAACATTCTGGCAGGAATAAGGCTGTATCTAGAGAGGGTGACTATGGGCTTTACACATATGTCCCTGGGAGATGTGGCAAACAGGTTTTTTTTTCTCCTGCTTTCTTAACTTGCAGGCAACACAAAATGCATAACTTCTCTCTTTTGGATGCTTTCGCAAGTGATTTACTGTACGCCTTTGTATATTATGGTCACCACTGGGAACTGTTCCAGATACATGAAAAGATATTATTTCTGTCCTCAGAAAGTAGTGAGGGGGTTGTTAATAGAGGGAATTTGTTTAATTTCCTTCTGTAAAATTATGAATAAAGTAGATAGTAATCAAATCAATATGGTCTAGAGAGCAGTTCTCAAAGTGTGGAGCCCCTAAGCAGCCTCAAGACCCTTTCAGGAAGTCCTCAAGGTCAAGGCTGTTTTCATAATGATACTAAAAAGTTATTTTTCTTTTTTATCCTCAGTCTCTCAAAAGTATACAATGAGATTTTCCAGAGGCTGTGATGTGTGATATCATAATCAATTGATGCAGAAGGAAATAGGAGAATGTAGCTGTCTTCTTTAAAGCCAGATGTTAGAGACTTGTAAAAATGGAAAAGTGTTATTTTCACTAATTTTTTTTTGAAAATATGGGTATTTTTATTAACAGGTTTTTTTATGTTAGCATAACATAGTGTTCTTTTAAACTGAATTAACAACTGTTTAAAAAATTTGTTTTAATTTTTAATAATAAATATCAATCCATATATAAGTTCTTCAATGATTTTTTAAGAATGTGAAACCTGAGACCACAAAGTTTGAGCACTGTTAGTTTTAGACGTGGGGGTTGGAATTGACATCCCCATGAGACCCCTTTCAGCCCTTGTTTTGTGTGATGCTACTAGGTCAGTGCCTGGTATCATTCATTCATACTTACCACGGAGTGAGAGGCTTCCCAGTTGATGTCATTTAGGGCTATCTGCATACTTCTACCTTATGCTCCAGGCAGAAGCTTGAATACCTCCTTCCTATTTGCCCTTCTAACCATCATTCCTGAGTGTTGTATCCATATGGTATATGGTCAAATCTCCCAGGGGGCTGATTCATCTCACAGCCATCTGGAATATAGTCAGAGGGATTTAGGATTTTCTTTTTCCCACCCCTCAGGGATTGATGTTCCTTAGCAGGGAGTTAAGCCCTTTCTTGCTCTACTCACTTGGAACCCTAGTTTTTCCATTCCTCCCCTCAACTGCAGTTATTCATAATGATTATTTATTGTTTTCTTCTCTTTTTAGAGAAAGATGATTATTGAAGATGAAACAGAGTTTTGTGGGGAAGAGCTGCTTCACAGTATGTTGCAGTGCAAGGTAAGGCCTTGTGGCTAGAGCCAACTTGAAAACCTTGTGCACGGGGCTTTGCTAGCCTTTTCCTGTTCTCCTTTCAAATGTGTTATGGTGAGGGCTGAAGTTCAGTTAAGATTTTTCCTGGGTCCTATTCTTAGTTAGGATATACGGCTTGGTACCACTGAACCTTTTTCCTTTTTCCAAGGTGTCCTTTTTTTCTGGCAACTATCTTGCCTTACAGTGCTGTGCTATCAATCCCTGTTGTCAGTAGCCAGTATATAATTCACTTAACCTCATTGGGTCAGGTCAGTTCAGTGTAATCCTGAGAGGGCCTAGTATAGTGAAAGGAGCACAGATTTGAAAGCATGCTTTAGCAGCAGACAGACCTGGATTCAAATCCCAGTTCAACAACTTTTTTACTAGATGACCTTAGGGCTAGTTGCTTTAGCTTCCCTTGAGTTTGAATTTTCTCATCTATACAACGGAGAAAAAAATGCCCATTTCCCAGAATTCTTGGTAAGAGTTAAATGCAATAGTCGGTGAACAGTACCTTACACACTGGGTGAATATTAGCCTCCCCTTTCCACTTTTTGGACTGATCACAGGTCAGGAAGCTCATTGTCTTGGACAGAAAGAGCACAGGAAATGGGCTGGAGTAAAAGAAGAATGTCGGTCCAGCTGCACAGAGCTTATTTTTTGACAGGCAGAGGGTTCAGTATCCTTAAAGTGACTGAATTCGGGTGAAGCAAGGTTTTCTTTTTTCACAGAGGAATGAGTGAAAGGATCCCTGCTCTGTGTCAGAGACTGTAGTATGTGCTATCAGGAAACCCTGGTCTCAATTTATTTTCCTTCTCTCTGAATTTCCCCTCTCTCTGAGATTGTGAGCCTTAATATCAGAACCCTACTTCCTTGAAAAGTTGCAACAGGATTGGAGTGGAAAAACAGATTTCCTGTGAGGATTAGCAATGTCAAGAGATAATCGTATGCATAACAACAGGTGCCAATTCTTAACAACTTACCATGCATCAGACACATGCTTACCGTTTTATTTTTAACCATTTTACAGGTGAGGCAATTGAGGGTCAGACTAATTGAGTAAAACTAACTTGTCTAGGGCCACACAGCTAGTCATTTCAGAGCTAGGACCCGACAGGAGCCCAGGACAGTGGAGTGCTGCATGTCTGGCTCCTCAGGTTCCTTAGACCCTCATCCCGAAGGGAGGGAAATTCGATTTCCCCAAGTGGAGAATTCTTGATATTCTCACAAGCAGTGGGGACAACCAAAGCAATAGACTGAGCTCCCAATCTTGGGGTTTGTTCATATGAAACTTAACCCCACAAAGGATAGGTCAAACCTACTTAAAATTAGGCCTAACAGTCACCCCCAAGAGAGCCTCTTTTGTTTCTCAGATGTGGCCTCTCTCTCTCCAGCCAACACAACAAGCAAACTCACTGCCCTCCCCCTGTCTGTGTGGAACATGACTCCCAGGGATGTGGACCTTCCTGGCAACATGGGACAGAAATCCTTGAATGAGCTTAGATTTAGCATTAAGGGATTGAGAAAACCTGGACCAAAAGGGGGAAGAGTGAAATGAAACAAAGTGTCAGTGGCTGAGAGATTCCAAACAGAGCCAAGAGGTTATCCTGGAGGTTATTCTTGCACATTAAATAGATATCACCTTGTTAGTCAAGATGTAATGGACAGGCTGGAGGGAACTGCCTGAAAATGTAGAGCTGTGTTCCAGTAGCCATGTTTCTTGAAGATGATTGTATAATGATATAGCTTTCACAGTGTGACTGTGATTGTGAAAACCTTGTGTCTGATGCTCCTTTTTTTTCTAGATTATTTTTTATTTTTATTTATCTATTTATTTATTTTAAATACAAAAAAACACCAAATAAATGCAAACATTCCTATTTTAATCATTCTGGTCTACATATATAATGAGTAATTCACAATATCATCACATAGTTGCATATTCGTCATCATGATCATTTCTTAGAACATTTGTGATGCTCCTTTTATCTGCCTTATCAACAGACAAGTAAAACATATGGAATAAAAATAAATAATGGGGGAACAAATGTTAAAATAAATTTAGTAGATTGAAATGCTAGTGATCAGTGAAAGGGAGGGGTAAGGGGTATGGTATGTATGAATTTTTTTCTCTCGTCTTTTTATTTCTTTTTCTGAATTGATGCAAATGTTCAAGAAATGATCATGATAATGAATATGCAACTATGTGTGATGATGCTGTGAATTACTGATTATATATGTAGAACAGAATGATCATGTGTTAAAAATATTTTTGTTGTTATATTTAAAAAATAATAATAATAATAAAAATTAAAGAAAAAAAAAGACCCTCATCCCATCCTCGAGGAGGGGTTGGGGTGATGCTTACCTCTGGGTTCTAATTTTCTCTGGGCAGAGTGTGTTTGATGTCCTGGATGGGGAGGAGATGCGGCGAGCTCGGACCCGGGCCAACCCCTACGAGATGATCCGAGGAGTCTTCTTCCTAAACAGGTTTTCCAGTATTTCCCTCCCCTCCTCAGACATGTATTGTTCCTCCTTTTCATTTGAGCCACAGCCTTCCTTACATCTGGTACTGAGAATTGTGCTTTCTGTCTTGTTTTGTTTCAGGGCAGCGATGAAGATGGCTAACATGGATTTTGTGTTTGATCACATGTTTACAAATCCCCGGGACTCCTATGGGGTGAGAACAAGATTCTGTTTCTGAGTTCATCATGCTAAGTGGTCTTAAGCTTCATTGGCTTAGAAGTTACCATATATTCATTGTTGGGAATATATATCAGCTCTGTGATAGACATTTATTTTGTTATAGAGATATTCTTTGTTTTGAACTCCTCCTACAGGGTCCCACTGTGCCTCCTGTGGTCTTAGGAATGCCCTGTAAGCAGTTTTCTCCAGGGCTCCAGGCCCAGAGATCCAGCCTCAACTCTGCAGATCATGTTGCTTACTCCAAGTGGAAGCAGGCAGAGCATGCAGCAGTGGAGAAGGGATATTCCTGGGCAGAATCAGCAATTCTTGTATTTCTATAGATGGAGATGGTCTTAGGGAGTGAGAAGATGAGGTCATGAATCAAAGCCTAGGTCCTCCTCCTGCATTCATTAAACATGCATTCAGCCAATCCTTTCTTTGAGTCAGACTCAGTGCCAGGCTCAGGTATATAATTTTGAATGAAATAGATGTGACCCCTGCCTCCATGGCATTTGTGTTCTGGACATTCTGGTGGACTGGAAAGCTGGTAACGGTGCAAGTATGGGATGTTTGTAAAGCCTCTCTTTGCTCTTTGGGGTTTGGAGGTATTTGCAACCAGAGATCTTTAGCCTGCCTGCCTTTTTACCATGGGTGAAGTAAGAGTATGAAAGGGTAAGTGTGAGTGTACAGTCCTAACAGTGAGCTCAGTTTCCAAAAAATTTGTGACACCATCTAATTAGGGTGCTGTTTCTGATAAGAAAGGAGACTACTCCAGGGAATGTGGTTTGAGTGTTGGACAAAATGTAGACATTTCTGGGTCCTTTCAAAGGTCTATTTAAATTCAGTATCATGCTTGAAAATCTAGGTTGTATTGTTGTTCAGTGGAGTAAAATGCCGCTTATAACCCAGGTGGCATCACTGGGTACATGCCTTCTTTGGTCCTAAGCTGCCTCATCCCTGAAATAAACCCTACGGGCCTGCCAGAGGGCCTAAGTAGAGCTAAAAAACTCTTGATCTGTTCCAGCTCTGTGATTTCAGATAGGGCCATTTTCCCTTTCTGACTCTGAACAAACTACGTGAAGGGTCATAATTACCAGGCTTTGGTTCCTTCTTATGAAGTGGTAGAGCAAAATGATTTTCTACTCTGCTGTATCTCATTTCTCTGAACACAGACCTTCCATAACGATTGTGAAAGAAAAAAGGAAATTTCATTCTAGAATTCCTTTTGGGTATCAAAGCATTTTTTTCCAGTCCTAGAAAGTTAGTTCTCTTTGACAATGAAGGGGCCAGGAGCCAGCTGTTCCCAAAGCTGTTACTGCTTCATTCATCCTCATTCCACTAGGCTCCATCATTATCCACTAGCTAAAGAAACTTATTTTCTAGTCTCTCTGATGTTTCAGCTCCCATACACCTAACTGCTTCCTCCATGCTGGCAAAACTGGCATGTAGAACCCTCCAGCATTTAGTCATTTCCCTCTCCCAAGTTTCCCTCACATTTTCTGTATGAGCATACAGCACAAAAGGGCTCTTGGAATTAGCATCTTGAGAAAATTAGGTTGATATAATGTTGATTTAATTTTCAGAGCTCCCAGTGATTTCCTTTAGACCCCTGCCTGGCAGAGGAGTTCTGTCAAGCTGGTGGGAAATCAGCATCATTTTGGGCTTTTGAATGGAAATGCCTCCAGCAGCTAGTATCTGGTTATTGTCTTTTGCTGTCACGAAAATGAAGTAGGTGCCAGGGTAGTAACCATTCAGGTCCTGGGTGGAGATGTTAGTTACATAGGAAAAGGCACTGTGTTTATAATACTTCAGGCAGCTTCTTGACCTGAATTGTTAGTGGCAATGGAGAATTGCCCTTTCTGAGATGTTTCTCTACCCTTCACTGTAAAAAGTGATTTCTCTTGAGCCTTCAGTGTTTTATTCTGTCTTTTCATCTCTGTTTTCCCCTGATGACCAAAGTGACAGGCAAGCCCAGCAGGCTTGATGTGTTTTCAGTGGCACAGAGATATAGTCTAGAGTAGTCCCCTACTGAGGGGGCATGACTGAAGGCCCGGGCACACCCCCAGGTTTGCTTTGTCTTAGTGGCTTTTGAGTCAGGCAAAGTAGAGGATAAGAGCATGAAGAACTTGAAATTTAGGGAAGTATAGAGAAGCTGAGAATGGAGAGGGAGACTCTCAGTTTTTTTTTAATCTTATTTTTTAGCCAGAACTGATTTATTCCTTTTTCCTTTGGTATTATTATTATTATTTTATAAAGCAAAGCTTTATTTTCTTACTGTTTGGAATGCTCTGTCATTATCTTTTTTTACATGGTCAGGCACCGGATATCGAACCAGGGTCTTTGGCATGGCAGGTGAGAATTCTGCCACTGAGCCACCGTTGCACTGCCCATTGCCATTTTTTTTAATGCAATTTTATTGAGATAATTCACACACCATACCAGCCGTCCAAAGTGTTCAGTCACTGTCTCACAGTTGTGTATACAACCCAATGATCAATTTTAAAACATTTTCATTACTCCAGAAAAGAAATAAAATAAAATAAAAAACCCAAATCCTCCCATGCCCCTTATTACCCCATCATTTGTTGCTGTTGATGAAAGAGTATTAAAATATTACTGTTGACTATAGTCCATAGTTTGCAATAGGTACATTTTTTCCCATATACCTACCCTTCTATTATTAACTCCTTTTAATAGTGTTGTACATTTGTTCTATTGATGAAATAACTTTCTTAGGTCTGTACAGTTAATTGTGGATGTTGTCTACCACTGTGTAATGCATTACCATGTTTTAACCTCCACCTTTCCTTCTGGTGACATACATGACCCTAAACTTCCCCTTTCCACCACATTCACACACCATTCAGCACAGTTAGTTCTTCTCACAATAATGTGCTACTGTCACCTCTGTCCATTTCCAAACATTTAAGTTCAACCTTAGGTAAACATTCTGCACTTATTAAGCAACCACTCCCCATTCTTTAGCCTCATTCTATATCCTCATAACCTTTATTTTATAGTTTATGTTTATGAGTTTACATATTATAATTAGTCCATATCAGTGAAGTCATACAATATTTGTCCTTTTGTGTCTGGCTTAATTCACTTAACATAATGTCCTCAAGGTTTATTCATGTTGTTGCAGACTTAGGACTGAATTCCTTTTTACTGCTGAATAATAATCATATGTATGTACCACATTTTATTTATCTGTTCATTTGTTGATGGGCTCTTGGGTTGTTTCAGTCTTTTGGCAATTGTGAATAATGCCACGATGAACAACAGTGTGCAAATGTCTGTTCGTGTCACTGCTTTCATATCTTCTGTGTATACCCCTAGTAGTGGAAGTGCCAGGTCATATGGCAACTCTATACTGAGCTTCCTTGAGGAACCGCCAAACCATCCTCCACAGCAGCTGGACCTTTTTACATTCCCACCAGCAGTGAATAAGTGTGTTCCAGTTTCTCTACATCCTCGCCAGCACTTGTAGTTTCCTGTTTGTTTAATAGTGGCCATTCTAGTAGGTGTGAGATGCTGTCTCATTGTAGTTTTGATTTACGTTTCCCTAGTAGCTAGTAAAGCTGAACATCTTTTCACGTGCTTTATAGCCATTTGTATTTCCTCTTTGGAAAAATGCTATTCATGTCTTTTACCCATGTTTTGATTGGGTTGTTTGTCTTTGTATTATTGAGTTGTATGATTTCTTTAAACCCTTTTCAGATATGTGGTTTCCAAATATTTTTTTCCATTGAGGCAGTTGACACAGTCCTTTGAAGCACTAAAGTATTTGATTTTAAGGAGTTCACATTTCTCTATTTTGTTCTTTTGTTGCTTGTACTTTTAGTATAAAGTCTAAGAAACTATCACTAGATCTTGGAGATGTTTCCCTACATTTTATTTTAGGAGTTTTATGGTACTGATTCTTGTATTTTGGTCTTTAATCCATTTTGAGTTAACTGTTGTATAGGATATGGGTTAGGGAGTCCTCTTTCATTCTTTTGGTTATGGATATCCAGTTCTCTCAACAACATTTATTGAAGAGACTGTTCTGGGCCCATCGAGTGGGCAGGGGAGCCTTGTGAAAAATCAGTTGACCATAGATCTTAGGATATATTTCTGAACTCTGAATTTGATTCCATTGATCACTGTGTCTGTCATTATGCCAGTACCATGCTGTTTTGGTCTTAGTAACTTTATAATATGCCGTTAAGTCAAGAAGCCTGATACCTCCCACTTCATTGTTCTTTTTCAAGATGTTTTTAGCTATTTGAGGCCCCTTACACTTCCAAATAAAGTTAACAATTAGCTTTTCCATTTCTACAAAGTCATCTTGTTGGAATTTTGATTGGGATTGCATTGAATCTGTAGATCATTTGAGTAGCATTGACATCTTAATGACAGTTAGCCTTCCAGTCCATGAACACAGAATGTCTTTCCATTTATTTATTCAGGTCTTTCTGAGGTTTTAAAATAGGTTTCTGGGGCTGCAGATAGTGGTAAAGGGAAAAAGGGGATAAGGGTATGAGAAGAAATTGTAGACAAATTGGAAGAGACAGAAAGGAAGGGGGGAAATTTGGGTTCTTCAGGCATATGGGACTGTGTTATAAACCATAATACCATGTGAAGGATTTTTGTGCTTGGGGATATTGTTGAGGTAAGAAGACATTGCCTGAAAAGTATAACAAGAGACAAAAGCTGAATGTAGATCTTTAAATTTCTGTTATATTTCAGAAGAAATTAGATAGCATTTATGAAGCTCCTGCTGAGTTTGAAATACTGCATTGGGCATTGGAAAGAAAAAAATGAAAATGGACAAGAGTTTTGACTTAAAGAAATTTTATCTAGTTGAATATAATATTTTCTTACATTTGTTTAGTACATTACAGTTTATAAAGGCCTTTGAAGTATGATACTTAATTTAATCCTTACAACAGCCTTATCCCAATTGACAATTGAGGAATAACCTCAAATTTAAATTGTGTTCTTGCCCTTGATTGCATTGCCAGTGAGTGGTACAGCTGAGAACCCCAGCTGAACTTTCTATGAAAAAACCTCTTGTCCTGGGCCTATAAAGGCCACACATTTCAAAGACACTGAAGGTCATATTTGTACCTTCTTTTTGGAGGTGAGATACTTTCTTTTTGGAGTGAGATGCTGCCATTGATTCATTACCCTCCCTTTGGACTTGCAGAAGAGAGGCTTGAGCCTGGAGCTAGGGCAGCAGCCAGTGGTGAGGAACTTGATTTTCCCTCTTTCAAGTGTGTGCGGGGCTTAGACGTGTGACCCCTGCCTCATTACCAGTGTACTGACTGGAAGGTGCTACATAATGTTCTTAGTAATGCCATTAAGTCTTTTTTTTTTTTTTATGCATAAGTGAATATAATCTAAAAGTATGAATAACTGACAGCTTAGGAACAGAGAATACTGCTGTGGAGTAGTAGGAAAGTGGTGGTGGGGTGGGGAGAACTGATCTATTCCAGCATGCCTTGGGCCCAAGGTGGGTTTGTTAGAAGATGATGTTTATTTTTACCTCAAGACACTTTCCCAGAGACATTTTCACTGTTTTCATAAAAGCTAAATAGCCATAATCAGAGGCCCCTTATTACCTAGAGAGTGACTGGATCATGAACATTAATATTTCTTTTTCTTTCTAGTAACTATTTCCCCTAAAGCTTTTGGATCTTTATTTAACAGTTACAGATCTCTGGACAAGCCCTCAGTCATGCTAGAACTGTAAAGAGGGAAGGCTGGGGTCCCTGAGCCCTTCCTGCTGTTTATCAAGGTCAAAGGTTACCATGTCTTCTGCAGTCACCCACTCCTTAAGCTCACCCTCTTTTGTCACCGGTGCAAATGGTACATTCTCTCTGCTGTGGCAGTTCGGGACAAGTAGAATTCACCATCTAGGGCCCAGGTGTGGTTCACATCATCCCCGGCATTTGTGTAAAGAGAATCGTAAACACACAGTATGAGTTCAAGCATAAATTTTACGTGAAGAGATAAAACTACTTGAGGGGCCAAAAAAGCAATCAAATAAAAATTCAAATGATTATTGTAATTTAGTCCTTCCTGGGGTAGGTGGGTAACTTACTTGCAGGTTGCCTGGAAGCTGCTGTTGTTGCAGAACAGTCACCTTTTCTCCCTGCATTGTCGTTACCCAACTGTACACTGTCCCAGGCCCCCCTGGCTAGCACAGGGGCAAAGGCAGAAGAAGGAGGGTGTTTTGTTTCCTAGCTGCTACAATAAGTACGATTCAGTGGGTTGGCTCACGATTTCTGAGGCTAAAAAGCTTGCTTCCTCCTGGGTTTGGTATCTTGGCTGGCTGGTGATCTTTGGGGTTCCTTGGCTTTCTGGTCATGTGACAATACACTGGATGATGCCTTCTCTTTTCTCCAGATTCTGTTGACTTCTGGCTGTTTCTGGTGGCTTCCTCTTCTGTGTCCAATTTCCTTTTCTTATAAGGAGTTCTGTCATATTGGATTGAGGTCTACCCTCATTCAATTTGGGAATGCCTTAAGTAATAACATCCTATTTACAAATGGATTCATACTCACAGGACCTGCAGTTGGAACCTGAACTTGCCTTTTGTAAGGGACATGAATGAATCCCCAGAAGAAAGGAATGCACAAAAGAAGGGAGACTAAATGCAGTGTGATATCTTCAGCTGGACTTTGAACTAGAGAAAGGACGTTACTGGAAAAATTAGTGAAATCCAAATAGTCAAGTGTTGAGTTAGTAGTAATATACCAGTGTTATTTCTTCGTTTTGATGAATGCATCATGGTAAAGTAAAAATGTTAACAGAATTGGAAATTGGGTGCAGGGTGTACATGAACTTTCTGTAAATCTAAAATTATTCCAAAATGAAAAGCTTTTGGGGGGGGGGATGGTGGATTAGGGAGAGCCAAGGGGGAAGGAAAGGTAGAGACTGTGGTCTGGAAGGGTAGGACCTTGTGGTCAAAAGGGGGTAATGTTGGAGCCCCCAAGGCTTTGATTGAGTGGAAAACTTGAGTCTAGAGGTCAGGCTGAATGGATTCTTATTTTAGCTCTCTTGCAGACTCCTGTGAACAAAATCAGTGTATGCTTCTCTTTCCCTGTCTGTAATGTGGTGGGGAGGGAGGAGAGAGAGAGCATCTTTTTTTTTGCCCTGGTAAGGCAAGTTACGTAGAGGAAAAGACTAAAAACGTACACTTAGCTATCCATTAAGATATTTTTATTAGGAGTCTGAGGTAGGCCTGGTGGTGAAAGACATTAGGGGTATTTTGAGGCTGGGTTGGGCTTTACAACTTCACAGGGAGATAATCACAGAGGATGCATTTCCCGAGTATTGTGGCCCTGGGGGAGCTCTACATTGTGCTTGCTGAAAGGCTTCATTCTCCTTCCTCTTCAGCACTGAGCTTTTTTTCCTCTCCTCCCCTGTCCTCCATTTGCCTTTGCAGAAGCCACTGGTGAAGGATCGGGAAGCTGAGCTTTTGTACTTTGCTGACGTCTGTGCAGGTCCAGGTGGTTTCTCAGAGTATGTGCTATGGAGGAAGAAGTGGCATGCGAAGGGCTTTGGAATGACTTTGAAGGGCCCTAACGACTTCAAGCTGGAGGACTTCTACTCAGCCTCCAGTGAGCTCTTCGAACCATACTATGGTAGGGATACTGAGGAAGGCCTCGGGGGTAGGAGGGATGGCCACTCTATGGGAACATTAAGTCTGAAGCAATTGTTATCCATGTGCCATACTTTCTTTTCTTGGTCTCTTAACCTGGGGTTCACAGTCAATGTCATGAGGCTTTTGATTCCCTCTAGACTGAGCGCTTTTAAACCTGGCCTGCAGAATACAGGTTAAACATTCCACTTGGTAAACTCTCATCAAAGCCGTATTAATTCCTCCTTTCAGGAGCACTTTTCTCTTGTGGTGACAGGAGATGATGAAACCGCTTGATCTCTGGCTGAGAACTGGCAAGGTTATTAACAAATGCAAACTCTACACCCATCTCCAGCCCTGTGTGCTGGTATGGAAGGCATTGGATAGCAAACAATTCAGCAAACAGTTCAGTTCATTTGCTCCATCTTAGTTGTTGTGATTTAGCAATAGGAAAGATCCTGTGTCCATTCTTAACAGTCTTCTTTAGGAAGAAATAAACAGGATGTATCAAAAAATTGGTATGTGTTCCTAAATGTGGTGCTTTAAATAAATGCAGCTTCAGTCCCACAGAGGAGGCTTAATTGTCTCAGTTGATGACTCTTGGCTGGCCAACTCCTTTTGGACACTGGTTTATAAGAGATGGACCCTGTTCTTCCCTCCTGGTCCATCACCACAGGCAGCCTCGTGGGATGGGCTCTGCAGTGACAAGCTCCCCAGTGGGGCTTTTATTCTAAGTTTCAAGGCCCATCTGGTACCTGTGTACACAGTCCCAGAGAGTCCCTGCTCCGACTTCTGGGAGCACAGCACAGATGAACTAACTGTGAATCTTTTATCCTATTAGGTGAGGGTGGGATTGATGGAGATGGAGATATTATGCGCCCAGAGAACATCACTGCTTTTCGGAATTTTGTTTTGGATAACACAGATCGCAAGGGTGTCCACTTTTTAATGGCTGATGGGGTAGGTGATCTTCTTTCCACAGAGTGATACTTTTGGGATGTATTATTTTAGAGGTTTGAGAGGTTTTGTTTTATTTGGTCCTTTAGCTGCCCTGAAGGTGGGTTGGTCACTGTTCAAATAGTAGGGATGCATGTTTTTATTCTTGTTATACAGATGTTTTATGATAATTTTGTAGAGGCTGTTGTGTTGTGACCACCTTTGCTTGGAGCAAGGTAGAACCTTCATGCTCATTTCTTCAAATGGCTAGCTGTGAGACATGGTATGGGGAGACATGACTAAATTGAACTAACAAAACTGAATGGGAAAAACACTTCCATTATTTGTCACCTTGGTGCTGTTGACAGCCTGCTCATTGCAGAGGCTGTCAGTGTGTGGCTACTCCTAAGCCTCTCAAATAGGCTGACAAATGACCACACAACCAAAGGCTGCAAGCAGATCAGGGGAATCAGTTCTCAGGAAGCTCTAAGTGGTTGGGCTAACTTGAACATTCAAGGAGCCTTGTTCTGTGGGCAGCTGCTTGAGTCACAGAGAGGATCCTACTGTAGCTCTTATCAGCAAAAGTTTTTGAGTGTTTTTTTTTTTAATTTTTATTAATAAAACCAAACAACATACAAACATGAACATTCTTAATGTATGAACATTCCATACATTGTGTGTAATCAGTGGCTCACAGTATCATCACATAGTTGTATATTCATCACCATGATCATTCTCAGAACATTTACATCATTCCAGAAAAAGAAATGAAAAGGAAAAACTCATACATACCATACCCCTTACCCCTCCTGAGGGACAGACAGTGTCAGTTGCTCCCAATGTCTTGTGGTTAGCATTGAGAAAAGCCTCTGGAGAGATGTTCTTTGAGTGGCCTTTCAAACAGTAGCCATGTGGAAAACTGGAGGAAGGAAGGCAGGGTGACAACACAGGATCTGAAGACTCTCTAGCTCACCAAAGCATTGTGCACAAGAGGAGAGCAACAGACAGGCTTGGGGTGTCACATCACATCTCTGTTTGATGTGAGGGAATGGCTGTTTCAGCTGAGCTGTTGTAGGGGTCTGATTGTGTTTGTGAGGCTGCCATTGCCGGGAGGCAACTTGTGTTACAAACTTATGGATCATCTCTCTGCTTAGGCAACATAGACTTGTGACCTGGGTCTTTTTTTTTTTTTTTTTTTTTTAATTACCCCTTATAAGCAAGGCATGCCTTTTGAGTAGCATCTGGAAGTCTGAAAGACCTTGCTAAATATTTTTTATTGCATCATTTAGCTATTGCCTTGATAGAGCTGATCAAAGAGACCTGGCCTGGCTGGAGCTAGCTTAACAGAGGCCAGCCTTCTTTATGTTTATATAGTAGGAATCTCTGCTCCCTGTTGGAATCTCACACAGAAGGAGGCCACTCCAGAACATCTGTGCACATTCTTTGAACAGATTCTCTGGCCAGAGAGCCTGCCTGCTGGAGGGAAGAGTGTCCATAATGTTGGGATGCCAACATGCTATTAGGAGTAAATCTTTGTCGACAGAGAGAGGTTACTGTGTCTATCAGAGTAATGTTAACTTTTCTCTGGTCACCGGACTGAGCCCTATTCAGTGGTCAGCACAGTGATTGAGTGAGCCCATGCAGAGTATCACACTCTGCTTACTCCCTGGGTCTTGTTGGTACTCACGAGGGCATTCTCTTTCTTGTGAGAGCCTGTGACTAAGCCAGCATTTTACTTCTGTTCTCCCATATTCTTCCCTTGGATTCCTGCATGATTTGGAAATTTTCTAGGCCATCTCCTTTGAAAGTCAGACTTAGTTTCATCAGAGTGCTGCACAGGAAAATGGCCCTGATCCCAGCAGTTAGACCTGGGTCCTAGTACTGTCTCCATCCATAACCAGCCATATGACCTTGCTAAATTTAAATCCTAAGCTGTTCTTTATTGGTGAGATGGTGGAGATCAAGATATCTCAATGAAGATGAGCTAGGAACATTACTTTCAGTTCTCCTCATTTCTGTTTCCCACCCCAGTCTTTGTGCTTTCGTTTCAGGGTTTCTCAGTGGAGGGGCAGAAGAACCTACAGGAGATCCTCAGCAAGCAGTTGCTGCTATGTCAGTTCCTCATGGCGCTGTCCGTTGTCCGGACAGGTGACACTTCCTCAGCTGTCTCCTTATCCCTGGACCCACTAGAGGCCCTTTTGGACAAGAGCATATACAGGGTTGGCTTGGAAATTAAAAAAAAAAAACAAAATAGTCTGTTTATATCAGGTTACGAGTAGCTAAATGAGAAATTTAGGTCAGAATGGGCTGTAGTATCCCCAAAGTCCCTCTGTCAGATTCTCCCTCTTAAATTGCCTAAGACTTTTAATGGACCCAGATTCTGGTTCCCTGATTTTGTCACATTTGCTTCCTGAGGCCCTTACCCACCTCCTGGAATAGAACCAACTGACTGCTGTTAGTGTTTTTCTGTCTGATCCAGGAGGCCACTTCATCTGTAAAACCTTTGACCTGTTCACGCCATTCAGTGTGGGACTCATCTACCTGCTGTACTGCTGCTTTGAACGAGTATGTCTCTTTAAGCCAATTACCAGCCGTCCTGCCAACTCAGAGAGGTAAGGCCTTCGTCTCTTTTAGCCAAACTAATTGGCTAAACACCAGAACAGCAAATCTTGGTCCATCTCCCTGGCATGATCTCTCAAACTACATTTAAAATCTTGAGTTTAGGACATGATTAGAACTACTGGAAGACAGGATTCTTGGATTTTGTTGGTCCCATGATAATGTCACTTCAACCTCTGCCTCCTCCCACATGTCTTATTCACCACACTTATATGGGGATTCGTGGCTTGGCCCAAGAGGGATAAGGTGACCAATGATAGGGATGTACTGTGAAGAGATTAAAAAGGCTGCCAATCATAGGCACCACTGGCATCCCAGGTGGTAGCATGGAAGGTACATATGGCATGAGAAAAGACACGGCCAGTCCAAATTTCCTGGTGACTTGTTAAATTCAAGATTTCTGGGGCCCATCCCTGGAGAGTGTGATTCTTTAGGTTTGCCAATTTAGCAGACTCCCCAGGTGATGGTGATGTAGCCAACATGGTACAGGTCAGTTGGGAAGCATTGCTCAAAGAGTAGAAATACAACCTAACATAAAAAGGAATGATTTGAGGAGAATTTTGCAGCAGTCTGTGCTGTTCTTTGCACACAAACCTAGGGCTGAACAGGCAATGACTAGGGGTAAAAGGAATGTGTTTGAAGGAAGTTCTTGCTCCATGGAGTGATGGGATATCTCTTGCTAGGTATGTGGTGTGCAAGGGCCTGAAGGTGGGCATAGACGATGTGCGGGAGTACCTCTTCTCAGTGAATATTAAACTCAACCAGCTGCGGAACACCGATTTAGACGTCAACTCTGTGGTCCCCTTGGAGGTGATTAAGGGAGACCATGAGTTTACTGATTACATGATCCGGTCCAATGAGAGGTAAGCAAACTGGGTGCTTTTTTTTTATTATTATTTTTTGCTGGTAACACTGGAGTATCAAGAAAGACAAGGCGATTAAAGACCAAATAAATGACTGGCATCCCCCATCGCCCCACATGGGCAGGCACTGGGAGTTGAAACTGGGTCACTGGCATGGCAGGCGAGAACTCTGCCACTACGCCACCATTGCCCACCCAATGACTGGCTTTTGATATCATGTTGTCAGCTTTGACAAATTGGGAACTGGGATTGGTCTGCTGGTATCAGGGCTTCCTGGTGTTTGGTTACCTTGGGGACTCTTATCCTGCTTCCATGCCCCATCTCAAGGGTGACAGGTGAGAGCCTGGCTGGCAGCATGGCCCTGTCCACAGGAGCCTGAGAGAAGGTGAAACCTGAGAGAATAGCCCCATCCTGTGTACCTGGGGACAGAAGTAACTTCCCTTTAATTGCTTCTGTTTGTAAAAGGCCATCATGGCTGTTGCCTTTTGAAGTCCTCTATCTGAAGGCTGTCTGAAGGTGGGAGATGCTGGAAAGCAAATATGTAATATATTTTGGGAGTTTTTGATGCTAAAACTTTTGCCAGTTCATGAGTTCCCCTGACAGTATCTGAATACTAGATTTTTTGGTTTTGTTTTAACCTTTAATTGTCCCTCCCTCCCTTCCTTTTGGTGGCAATAATTTAAAGTTGTGGGATAGTTGGCTCAATTGTTCTCTGAACGGGCATGGATTAGAGAAAGGTTTTTTTAAGTAGTTTGAAGGGTCGTGTGGTAGCAGTGGATCAGTTGAAAGTGTTCTTTTAGGGAGCCAAACAGGTGCTGGGAAGGCCATATTTAAAGTTCCAATTCCAAGTGTTTGAAGGTTTGGGTGACCCTGAAGAATGAAAAAGGTGAAGTCTTTATTTTCAGAGTCATCCATATTCTGCTGTTTCCTGCTCTTTCAGCATCACACAGTATTTTAACTTTCCACGGTATGCTGCTTCATGCACTCTACCCTCTTGGTAGAGATGCTGGGCATCAGGGTGGTATAATGTATAATGCTTTTGAGATTCACTCGTGTTGCATTAGTTTGTTCCTTTTTATGGCTGAGTAACATTCCATTTATGGATATACCACAATTTATTCTTCTTTCTGTTAATAGACATGTACTATTTCTTTTTGCAGCTGTTATGAATAAATCTGCCAGAAACATTCTTATATGAGGTTTTTGGTGGACAGTTATTTTCATTTCTCTTTAAAGTGTAAATGCTTGGGTCGTAGGGTAAATAGATGTGTGTTTAACTTTTTAATAAGGCCATATAGTTTTATAAAGCAGCTGTACCATTTTATACTCCCTCCAGCAAAATATGAGCGTTCTGATAGCTCTACATCCTTGCCAACATTTGGTGTCCTCAGTCTTTTCACTTTGGCCATTCTAGTGGGTGGGGTATTACCTCATTGTCATTTCATTTGCAATTCTGTGATGACTAATGATGCTGAACCTTTTTATTTGTATGCTTGTTATCTATTTGTATATCTTCTTTTATGAAGTATCTGTTCAAGCCTTTTGACTATTTTTAAAAATTAACTTGTCTTTATATTAAGTTGTAGAAATTATTTATATATTCTAGATATAAATCCCGTGTCAAATATAGATATTGTGAATATTTTTCCCTAGTCTGAGACTTGCCTGTTCATTTTCCTGATGGTATCTTTTGAAAAACTAAGGTTTTAAGATTTCTGTAGGTTTTTTGTTTTTGTTTTTATTTTTAAAAAAATTTCTTCTGTTTGTTGTTTTAAATTTTGATGACAAAGACTAATCAGTTTTTTTATTTGGTTGGTGATTTTTGTGTTCTTTGGTGATTTTTGTGTTCTTTCTAGAAAATCTTTGCCAACACCAGGCTCATGAAAATATTCCCTTATGTTTTCATCAAGAAGTTTTATAGTTTTAGTTTTTATGTTTTGGTCTGTGGTCCACCTGAAATTAATTTCTGTGTATAGTGACATAGGCTTCGAGGTTATTTTTCCACAGTTATCCAGTTGTTCCTTCACCATTCGCTGAAAAGATTTTCCTTTTCCCATTTAATTGCTTTGGCACTTTGAAAATTATTTGACTGATAAATTTGAATCTGTTCCTGGGCTCTCTTCTGTTCCATTTGTTTGTTTATCCTTTTGGTAGTACTATACTTTCTTGATTACCAGACCTTGAAAAAAGTCTTAAGGATAGGTAGTATACGTTCTCTACTTTTATTCTTTTACAGATTGTTTTGGCTAGTCTAGATTTTTTGCATTTCCATATACATTTTAGAATCAGCTTGTCTGTTTTTAGAAAAGCCTGCTGGAGTTTTGACAGGGATTACATTGAATTTATAGATCATATTGGAAAGAATGGGCATCTTAACAATATTGAATCTTCCAATGCATGAATAAGAAATATCTGTCCATTTATTTAGGTTGTCTTTAATTCTCTCAGCAATGTTTTATAGTTTTAAGTATAATGGTCTTAAACCTCTTTCGTTAACTTTGTCCCTAAGAATTTTTTTGGGTTTGGATGCTATTGAAAATGGTATTTTTTTTAACTACAGATTTTATTAAGAGAGAGTCACATACCAAATAATCCATCCATAGTATACAGTCATTGTCTCAGTATCATTACCTAGTTATGTAGTCATTATCACATTCTTAGACCATTTTCATTGCTGCAAAAAGAAAATAACAGATAGACATTAGAAAACCCAATATACCCCTTGCCCCTTATTCTCCCCTATTATAGACCCCCATTGACCCCTAGTATTGGTGTACTATACCTGTTTCTGTTGATGAAAGAATACTGAGGTATTACTGTTAACTATAGTATGTAACTTGCAGTAGGTAATTTTTCACCACATACCACCCTATTATTAACTCTTTGTAAAAACATTGTACTTTTGTACTAGTTCACAAAATAACATATATATTTGCAGCGTTAATCTGAGATACATGACTCTAAACAACCCGTTTCAACCAAATTCACTTGCAGTTCAGCTCTATTACTTAGAATTCTAATAACCTTCACCTCTATCCATTTCCAAACATTTAAGGTCAACCTTGTTAAAAATTCTGTACATATTAGGCCACCGCTCCCCATTCTCTAGCTACCAACAGTCTCTAGGTAACCTTTAGTCTGTTTTATGAGTGAGTTTACATATTCTAGGTAGTTCATATTAGTAAGATCAGACAATGTTTCTCTTTTTGTTTCTCTTTTTGTATCTGATATTTCACTCAGCATTATGTCCTCAAGATTCATCCATGTTGTCATGTGCTTCAGGACCTCATTCCTTCTGAATGATATTCCATCATATGTTTATCCCACATTTTGCTTATCTGTTGGTCAGTTAGTGGACATTTTTATTTTTTCCATCTGTTGGCAGCTTGGAATAATACCTCAGTGAATATCGGTGTACAGATGTCTGGTCGAATCCTTGCTTTCAGATCTGGGTATATACCAAATAGTGGAATTGCCGAGTCATATGGCAACTCAATATTTAGTTTTCTGAGGAACTGCCAAGCTGTTTTCCATAGCGGCTATCACATTTTACATTCCCACTAACAGTCCGTAAGTGTTCCTCTTTCTCCACATTCTCTCCAGCACTTATAGTTTCCTGGTTCAATAGTGGCCATTCTAATAGGTGTGAGATGATACTTCATTGTGGTTTTGATTTGCATTTCCCTAATAGCTAATGAAGATGAACATCTTTTCGTGTGTTTTTTTAGCCATGTAAATGGTATTTTAAAAATTTTATTTTCCAATTTATCATGGAAATACAATTGATAATTTTTGTATTGACTGTATATCTTCTGACAGTGCTAAATTTGCTTATTAGTTCTAGTAGATTTTGGTAGTTTCCTTAAGATTTTTACATTCATAATCATGTCACCTGCAAATAAAGACAGTTTTACTTTTTTTTCCCTCACTTTGTATGCCTTTTGTTTCTTTTTCTTGCCTTACTTCACTGACTAGTACCTTCAGTCCGATGTTGAAGTGAAAAGAACAGATATCTTTGCCTTATTCCTGATCTTAAGGGTAAATGTTTCACCAGTAAGTATGATGTTAGCTATAGGTTTTTGTAGTGGTCCTTTATCAGATTGGAAATTTTCCTTCTATTCTTAGTTTGCTGAGGATTTTTTCATAAATGGATACTTAGTTTTGTCGAATACTTTTTCTGTATCTGTAGAAATTATCATAACATTTTTCTTCTTTATTCTGTAAATGCAGTAGATTATATTGACTGGTTTGCAAATGATAAGCCAAACTTGCATTTAGTCAGGACACATCACTTTTTTATATTGTTGTATTTTATTTGCTAATATTTTGTTCATGAGGGATATTGGTCTTTAAATTTGTGTTTCAAAGTCCTTGTCTGATTTTAATATCAGGGTTATGCTGGTCTCACAAAATGACTTGGGAAGTGTTTCCTCTTTTTCTGTTTTCTGAAATAATTTATGTAAAATTGGTAGTTTTGTCCCCTTATTAAATAGTTGATGGAATTTACGAGTGAAGCATCCTGCAGTTTGCATTTTGGAAAGTTTTAAAATTCATTATCTTCACAGATACAGGGCTCTTCAGACTTTTTTTTCTTGTTGTGTTTTCAATGAATTTATGTTCTTTAATTAATTTGTCCATTTTATTTAAGGTGTTAAATTTATTGGCGTAAAGTTGTTCATAATATCCCCTTATTATCCTTCGATGTCTGTAGGATCTCTAATATTCCTTCTCTCATTCTTTATATTGGTTAATTTGTGTTTTCTCTCTTAAATCTTTTTTTTAATGGCCATTGGCCAGGATTCTACAATCTTTTATTAGACCTTAATTGTAAAATTTTAAAAAATTATAATAGCTTTATTGAGACGTAATTCACACGCCATAAAAATCACTCCTTTAAAGTGCACAGTTCTGTGGTTTTTAGTATATTCACAGAGTTGTGCAGTAATCATCACTACCCAATATTTTCATCACCCCCCCAAAAAAAAAACCCATGCCCAAGTAGCTAGAGGGAAATACCTAATACTGTTGAACTGTAATCCAATACCCTTGATTCTTGAAGATGATTGTATAACTATGTAGCTTTTAAGGTGTGACTGTGTGAATATGAGAACCTTGTGACTGACACTTCCTTTATCCAGTGTATGAGCAGTAAGAAAATAAAGACAAAAAATAAACAAACAGTGGGGGAGATGAGGCATATGGGATGTTTTGGGTGTTTTTTTTTACTTTTATTCTTTTTTCCTTTTTTGAGTAATGAAAATGTTCAAAAATTGATTGTGATGATAAATGCAAAGCTATATGATGATATGGCGAACCACTGATTGTACACTTTCTATGATTATATATGATATGTAGATATATATGTTAATAAAATTGTATAAAAGAAAAAACCCATGCCCATTAGCAGGCTGCCCCTGGTAAAGAAAGGGGAAAAAAAATAAAGCTAATTACAGCGCAAATACTTATTTATTTCCTTGGGGGAGAAGAGAATTCCCAGATGTTGTCAATGAAATTCCATTTTCCATCCCTCAATCAGATTTAAAATCTTAAATCTTATTAATTTTTTTAATCTTCTATAAATTTTATTAATCTTCCTAAGAACCAGCTTCTGAGCTGGTTGATTTTCTTTATTGTCTGTCTCTTTTTATGGCGTTCCACTCTTACTATTATTATTTTGTATGCTGTATGGTGGGGGGTCACATTTCATTCCTTTTACTTGTGGCTATACTGTATTGCAGCACCATTTGTTGATTTTTTTTGAAAGTGCATGGGCCAGGAATTGAACCTGGGTCTCCCACATGGCAGGCAGGAATTGTACGGCTTAACTACTCTTGCACCCACTTACTCTTATTTTTATTGTTTCCTTTACTTTACTTACTTTGGACTTAATTTGATCTTTTTCTAGCTTTGTTGATTTTAGAACTTTCTTCTTTTCTAATGGTATAGATTTCAATGCTATAAGTTCTCCTTTTTTTAATAATTAAAAAATTAACAACAAACAAAACATTAAGATATCATTACATTCTACATATACAATCAGTAATTCTTAATATCATCACATAGTTGCATATTCATCATTTCTTAGAACATTTGCATCGATTTAGAAAAAGAAATAAAGACAACAGAAAAAGAAATAAAACGATAACAGAGAAAAAAAAGATTATACATACCATACCCCTTACCCCTCGCTTTCATTTATCACTAGCATTTCAAAGTAAATTTATTTTAACATAAGTTCCCCCTGTTATTTATTTTTATTCCATATGTTCTACTCCTTTGTTGACAAGGTAGATAAAAGGAGCATCAGACATAAGGTTTTCACATTCACAGAGTCCCATTGTGAAAGCTATATCATTGTTCAATCATCATCAAGAAACATGATGGTTTCTTGATCCATACTGGATCACAGCTCTACATTTTCAGACAGTTCCCTCCAGCCTCTCCACTACATCTTGAACAACAAGGTGATATCTACTTAATTCGTAAGAATAACCTCCAGGATAACCTCTCGACTCTGTTTGGAATCTCTCAGCCATTGACAGTTTGTCTCATTTCACTCTTCCTTCTTTGGTCGAAAAGGTTCTCTCAATCCCTTGATGTTAATTCTCAGCTCCTTCTAGGGTTTTTCTCAGTCCCTTGATGCTGAGTCTCAGCTCATTCCAGGATCTCTGTCCCACGTTGCCAGGAAGGTCCACACCCCTAGGAGTCATTTCCCACACAGAGAGGGGAAGGGTGGTGAGACTGCTCGTTGTGTTGGTTGGAGAGAGAGGCCACATCTGAGCAACAAAAGAGGCTCTTTTGGGGGTGACTCTTAGGCCTAAATTTTAAGTAGACTTGACCTATCCTTTGTGGGATTAAGTTTCATATGAACAAACCCCAAGACTGGGGGCTCAGCCTATAGCTTTGGTTGTCCACACTGCTTGTGAGAATATCAAGAATTCAACTTGGGGAAGTTGAATTTCTCCCTGCTCTCACCATTCTCTGAAGGGGGCTTTGCAAATACTTTTCCACTCACTGATCAAATCACTCTGGGATTCATCGGGGCATCACTCTGAACAAACCAACAAAATCTCATGTCCTACCTGAGATTTCAAGTACTTAAGATGTTCAATCAAACTATCTACATAATATAAATTCTCCTTTAAAGTCTTAGTTGAACCTCCCTAGTTTTCAATATTATATGATACAAAATATTTTAAAATTTCTCTTTCGTTTGATTTGTTCTTTGAGTCACTGATTATTTGTATACATATGGTATTTAATGTCCAAATATTTGGGGGACTTTCAGTCTTATAATTTAATCCCATGTAGTCAGAGAACATACTCTATGATTTTGATCTTTGAAATGTATCAAGGCTTGTTTATGACCCATCGCGTGATCTATCTTGGTGAATATTCCAACTGCTTTGGGTATATAGTGTTCCATAAATATTAATTTGGTCAAGTTGGTTCATACTGTTTTACAAATGTCCTTCCTCTTACTGATATATATTTTTTTATTTTTAAAAAATATTTACTCTACAATTATTAGATTAGAATATATTTATTTTTGTAGAGTTATATTTACTTTTAAAAATATTTTTATTGAGAAATCTTCACACACATACAGTCCATACATGGAGTTCATTCAGCTTTGAATAGGGTCAGAGACACCTAGTGATAGTACAGGTTGGCTCCACCCTGGGCTGGAGAGGGGTTTGGAGAGGAGTCAACAAGGGTACCATAGCTGCCAATGTCATTTTTAAGCTGTGCTTTCTTGGTTTAGTGCTTGTGCTGCAACCCTCTGTTTTTTCTGGAGCTCTGAGGAAGATGGCTCTGCCAGTATTTTCTTTCTTTTTTTAATTTTTAAATTAAAAAAATATATATGACAACAAAGAAACAAACAATCCTAACATATAATCATTCCGTTCTACATATATAATCAGTAATTTACAATATCATCACATAGTTGCATATTCATCATCATGATCATTTCTTAGAACATTTGCATCAATTCAGAAAAAGAAATAAAATGAAAACAGAAGAAAAAAATTATACATACCATACCCCTTACCCCTCCCTCCCTTTCATTGATCACTAGCATTTCAAACTGTATTTATTTTAGCATTTGTTCCCCCTATTATTTATTTTTATTCTATATGTTCTACTCATCTGTTGACAAGGTAGATAAAAGGAGCATCAGACACAAGGTTTTCACAATCACACAGTCACACTGTGAAGCTATATCATATTATCATCATCAAGAATCATGGCTACTGGAACACAGCTCTACATTTTCAGGCAGTTCCCTCCAGCCTCTCTGTTGCATCTTGGATAACAAGGTGATATCTACTTAATGTGTAAGAATAACCTCCAGGATAACCTCTCGTCTCTGTTTGGAATCTCTCAGCCATTGACACTTTGTCTCATTTCCCTCTTCCCCCTTTTGGTCGAGGTTTTCTCAATCCCTTGATGCTGAGTCTCAGCTCATTCTAGGATTTCTGTCCCACGTTGCCAGGAAGGTCCACACCCCTGGGAGTCATGTCCCACACAGACGGGGAGGATGGTGAGTTTGCTTGTTGTATTGGCTGGAGAGAGAGGCCACATCTGAGCAACAAAAGAGGCTCTCTTGGGGGGTGACTCTTAGGCCTAATTTTAAGTAGGCTTGACCTATCCATTGTGGGATTAAATTTCATATGAACAACCCCCAAGACTGGGGGCTCAGCCTATAGCTTTGGTTGTCCACTCTGCTTGTGAGAATATCAAGAATTCTCCACTTGGGGAAATTGAAATTCCCCCCTTTCTCACCATTCCTCGAAGGGGACTTTGCAAATACTTATTTATTCACTGTTAAAATCACTCTGGGATTTATTGGGGTATCACTCTGGACAAACCCACAAAATCTTATGCCCTACTCAAGGTTCCATGTACTTATGTTGTTCAACCAAGCTATCTACATAAGTTATATTAGGAAATGCACTAGTCAAAATATAAATTTTGTACCAAATAAACATTTTTTGCTTTAGTCTCACACATAAGTTGAAATTTAAAAATATTATCATTATACACTCTAGGCATTCCTAGCTTATATCATCTCAATCTTTATCATCTGTCTTTCTTTGTGATTTCATTTATGCCCCCAGCCCTCCTCCCTCTATCATTCTCACATGCAGCTTCATTCAGTGTTCTAACATAATTGTATTACAGTTAGGTAGTACTGTGCTGTCCATTTCTGAGTTTTTATATTCAGTGCTGTTGCACAGTCTGTATCCCTTCAGCTCCAATTACCCAATCTTACCCTATTTCTATCTCCTGATGGTCTCTGTTACCAACGAAATATTCCAAGTTTATACACTAATGTCAGTTCATATCAGTGAGACCATACAGTATTTGTCCTTTTGTTTTTGGCTAATCTCACTCAACATAATGTCCTTAAGGTTCATCCAGGTTGTTGCAAGCTTCATAACTTTATTCTGTCTTAAAGCTGCATAATAGTCCATCATAGGTTTTATACCAGTTTGTTTAGCCACTCGTCTGTTGATGGACATTTTGGCTGTTTCCATCTCTTTGCAATTGCAAATAATGGTACTATAAACATTGGTGTGCAAATGTCCATCTGTGTCCTTGCCCTCATGTTCTCTGAGTAGATACCTAGCAATGGTATTGCCAGGTCATATGGCAATTCTATATTTAGCTTTTTGAGGAACCGCCAAACTGCCTTCCACAGCAGTTGTACCGTTTGGCACTGCCACCAACAATGGATCAGTGTGCCTCTTTCTCCGCATACTCTCCAGCAGTTGTCATTTTCTGTTTTGTTGATAATGGCCATTCTGTTGGGTGTGAGATGATATCTTATTGTGGTTTTGATTTGCATTTCTCTAATGGCCAGGGAAGTTGAGCATCTCTTCATGTGCCTTTTGGCCATTTGTATTTCCTCTTCTGAGAAGTGTCTGTTCAAGTCTTTTTCCCATTTTGTAATTGGATTGGCTGTCTTTTTGTTGTTGAGTTGAACTATCTCTTTATAAATTCTGGATAGTAGACCTTTATCTGATATGTCGTTTCCAAATATTGTCTCCCATTGTGTGGGCTGTCTTTTTACTTTCTTGATTAAGTTCTTTGATGCGCAAAAGTGTTTAATTTTGAGGAGTTCCCATTTATTTATTTATTTCTTCAGTGCTCTTGCTTTGGGTGTAAGGTCTATAAAACCGCCTCCAAGTGTAAGATTTATAAGATATTTCCCTATATTTTATTCTAGCAGTTTTATGGTCTTAGATCTAATGTTTAGGTGTTTGATCCATTTTGAGTTAACTTTTATATAGGGTATGAGATATGGGTCCTCTTTCATTCTTTTACATATGGATATCCAGTTCCCTAGGCCCCATTTATTGAAGAGACTGTTCTGTTCCAGGTGAGTTGGCTTGACTGCCTTATCAAAGATCAGTTGTCCATAGATGAGAGGGTCTATATCTGCACACTCTTTTCTATTCCATTGGTCAGTATATCTATCTTTATGCCAGTACCATGCTGTTTTGACCACTATAGCTTCATAATACGCCTTAAAGTCAGGTAGCATGAGACCTCCAACTTCATTTTTCTTCCTCAGGATACTTTTAACTATTTGGGGCACCCTGGCCTTCCAGATAAATTTGGTTATTGGTTTTTCTATTTCTGAAAAGTAAATTGTTGGGGTTTTAATTGGTATTGCATAGAATCTGTAAATCAATTTAGGTAGAATTGACATCTTAACTATATTTTGTCTTCCAATCCATGAACACAGTATGTCTTTCCATCTATTTAGGTCTTCTGTGATTTCTTTTAACAATTTCTTGTAGTTTTCTTTGTATAGGTCTTTTGTCTCTTTAGTTAAATTTATTCCTAAATATTTTATTCTTTTGGTTACAATTATGAATGGAATTTGTTTCTTGATTTCCCCCTCAGATTGTTCATCGCTAGTATATAGAAACACTATAGATTTTTGAGTGTTGATCTTGTAACCTGCCACTTTGCTGTACTCGTTTTTTAGTTCTTGTAGTTTTGCTGTGGATTTTTCGGGGTTTTCAACATATAGAACCATATCATCTGCAAACAGTGATAGTTTTACTTCTTCCTTTCCAGTTTTGATGCCTTGTATTTTTTTTCTTGTCTAATTGCTCTGGCTAGAACTTCCAACACAATGTTGAATAAAAGTGGTGATACTGGACATCCTTGTCTTGCTCCTGATCTTAGGGGGAAAGTTTTCAGCTTTTACCCGTTGAGGACGATATTAGCTGTGGGTTTTTCATATATTCCCTTTATCATTTTAAGGAAATTCCCTTGTATTCCTATCCTTTGAAGTGTTTTCAACAGGAAAGGATGTTGAATTTTGTCAAATGCCTTTTCTGCATCAATTGAGACAATCGTGGTTTTTCTGCTTTGATTTGTTGATATGGTGTATTACTTTAATTGATTTTATGTTGAACCATCCTTGCATGCCTGGGATAACTACTACTTGGTCATGATGTATAATTTTTTTAATGTGTTGCTGGATTTGATTTGCTAGAATTTTGTTGAGGATTTTTGCATCTATATTCATTAGAGAGATTGGTCTGTTGTTTTTTTGTAATCTTTGTCTGGCTTTGGTATGAGGGTGATGTTGGCTTCGTAGAATGAGTTAGGTAGCCTTCCCTCCTATTTAATTTTTTTGAAGAGTTTGAGCAGGATTGGTACTAATTTTTTCTTGACTGCTTGGTAGAATTCACATGTGAAGCCATCTGATCCTGGACTTCTCTTTTTGGGGAGCTTTTTAATGACTGATTCATTTCTTTACTTGTGATTGGTTTGTTGAGGTTGTCTATTTCTTCTCGAGTCAGAGTTGGTTGTTCATGCCTTTCTAGGAATTTGTCTATTTCATCTACATTGTTATATTTATTAGCATAAAGTTGTTCATAGTGTCCCGTCATTACTTCCTTTATTTCTGTGGGGTCAGTGGTTATGTCTCCTCTTCCAGTTCTGATCTTATTTATTTGCATCCTCTCTCTTCTTCTTTTTGTCAATCTTGCTAAGGGTCCATCCATCTTAATTGATTTTCTCATAAAACCAGCTTCTGATTTTATTGATTTTCTCAATTGTTTTCATGTTCTCAATTTCATTTATTTCTGCTCTAATCTTCATTATTTCTTTCCTTTTGCTTGCCTGTCTTAGTAAAGGTAAGAACAGTTAGTTTGCTGTTCTTTCTCTACTTCTTCCAAGTGGACAATTAATTCCTTGATTTTTGCCCTTTCTTCTTTTTTGATATAGGCATTTATGGCAATACATTTCCCTCTTAGCACTGCCTTTGTTGCGTCCCATAAGTTTTGATATGTTGTGTTTTTCATTTTCATTTGCCTTGAGATATTTACTGATTTCTCTTGTAATTTCTTTCTTGACCCACTGATTGTTTAAGAGTGTGTTGTTGAGCCTCCACATATTTGTGAATTTTCTGGCACTCTGCCTATTATTGATTTCCAGGCTCATTCCTTTGTGATCTGAGAAAGTGTTTAGTGTGATTTCAGTCTTTTTAAATTTATTGAGACTTGCTCTGTGACCCAGCATATGGACTATCTTTGAGAATGATCCATGAGCATTTGAGAAAAAGGTGTATCCTGCTGTTGTAGGGTGTAATGTCCTATAAATGTCTGTTAAGTCTAGCTCATTTATTGTATTATTCAAATTCTGTTTCTTTATTGATCCTTTGTCTAGATGTTCTGTCTATTGATAAAAGTTGGGAATTGAAGTCTCCAACTATTATGGTAGATGTGTCTGTTTCTCTTTTCAGTGTTTTCAGTGTTTGCTGCATGTATTTTGGAGCATTCTGGTTCGGTGCATAAATATTTGTGATTGTTATGTCTTCATACTGAATTGTTCCTTTTATTAATACCTAGTGTCCTTCTTTGTCTCTTTTAACTGTTTTACATTTGAAGTCTACTTTGTTGGATATTAGTATAGATACTCCTGCTCTTTTCTGATTGTTATGTGCATGAAATAGCTTTTCCAACCGTTCACTTTCAACCTATGTTTATCCTTGGGTCTAAGATGTGTTTCCTGTAGACAGCATGTAGATGGGTCATGTTTTTTAATCCATTCTGCCAGTCTGTGTCTTTTGATTGGGGAGTTTAATCCATTAACCTTTAGTGTTATTACTGTATGGGTAGTGCTTTCTTCTACCATTTTGCCTTTTGGATTTTATATGTCATGTCTAATTTTCCTTCCTTTTACCTTTACTCATAGTCTTCCTTTCTACACTCTTCTCCATACCTCTCTGTTTTGTCTTTTCATATCTGTCTCTAGTGCTCCCTTTAGTATTTCTTGCAGAGCTGGTCTCTTGGTCACAAATTCTCTCAGTGACTTTTTGTCTGAAAATGTTTTAATTTCTCCCTCATTTTTCAAGGACAGTTTTGCTGGATATAGAATTCTTTGTTGGCAGTTTTTCTCTTTTAGTAATTTAAATATATTATCCCACTGTGGTTTCGCCTCCATGGTTTCTGCTGAGACATGTACGCAAAGTCTTATTGGGCTTCCCTTGTAGGTGATGGATTGCTTTTCTCTTGCTGCTTTCAAGATTCTCTCTTTCTCTTTGACCTCTGACATTCTGATTAGTAAGTGTCTTGGAGCATGTCTATTTGGATCTATTCTCTTTGGAGTATGCTGCACTTCTTGGATCTGTAATTTTAAATCTTTCATAAGGGTTGGGAAATTTTCAGTGATAATTTCCTCCCTCTAGTTTTTCTCCTCCTTTTCCCTTCTCTTCTTCTTCTGGGACACCCACAACATGTATATTCGTGCGCTTCATGTTATCATTCAATTCCCTGAGTCCCTGCTCATATTTTTCCATTTTTTTCCCTATAGTTTCTTTTTCTTGTCGGATTTCAGATGTTCCGTCCTCCAGTTCACTGATCCTATCTTTTGTGTCTCGAAATCTACCATTGTAGTTTTCTGTTGTTTTTTTCGTCTCTTCTACTGTGCCTTTCATTCTCATAAGTTCTGTGATTTTTTTCAGACTTTCGATTTCTTCTTTTTGTTCATTCCTTGCCTTCTTTATATCCTCCCTCAATTCATTGATTTGGTTTTGATGAGGTTTTCCATGTCTGTTCGTATATTCTGAATTAATTGTTTCAGCTCCTATATCTCATTTGAATTGTTGGTTTATTCTTTTGACTGGGCCATATCTTCAGTTTTTCTAGTGTGATTTGTTATTTTTTGCTGGTGTCTAGGCATTTACTTACCTTAATTCATTTATTCTGGAGATTGCTTTCACTTCTTTTACCTAGGGTTTTCTTGCTGGATGAATTTGTTGTCTATCTGTTCTTTGACATTCAGTTCAGCTTTTTCTGGACCTTTAGCTTAGGTTTTGTTTAACAGAGGAGACTTTTTCAGTTCTTGTTTTCTTGTTTCTTGCCCTGCTTGTATGGTGCCTTTTCCCCCCTACCCTTAGGAAGGTCTACTTAGGTATTATAGACCCCAGCCTGATTTTCCCAGAACAAACTGGCCTCCTGTCAGGAGGAAAGAGTCACCTGTGTCAGTTTTCCCTGAGGGTGAGACCCAGCAGGTTGAAAGACTTTCCTGTGAAGTCTCTGGACTCTGTTTTTCTTATCCTGCCCAGTATGTGGCACTTGTCTGCCTGCAGGTCCCACCAGCATAAGATGATGTGGCACCTTTAACTTTGGCAGACTCTCCCTGCTGGGTGTGTGGTGGAGACAGAGGAGAGATTGTTGGCTGGTTTTAATGGCTTCAAATTACCAAGCCCTGGTGTCTTGAGTTCCTTAAGGCAGGGATTCCACCTGATTTGGGCTTCACCCCTCCCCTGGGGAAGGCACAGGCTCCAGAGAAGCCCTCAAATCAGCTCGTTACTGCCTATGCCTGGGGCAGGTGCAGCTGAGAAGTCCTGCTGCTGTATCCAAAGGCAGTCAAGCCTTTGTAGAAACACAGCTGCAAAAACCTCTGTTTCTTTTTTTTTATCTTTTTCCATCTGCTCTGCCCCCTTGGTGCCGGGGCAAAAATGAGCAACCTCTGCTTTGAGCAGGTTCGCCTGAGCTGGGGACCTATTTTTAGTAGAATTTGTGAATTAATTCCACAATTGGCGTTTGATTGGGCTCAGCCCCTGCTGCTGGTGAAGTCCCTTTCCTTTCCCCTCTGGGAAGCAGCCTGTCGGGGAGGGGCACTGGCTTCCATGGCTTGGGGAACTTACCATTCTGGGGGGGCTCGCAGCTGATCCAGCTTGTCCAGACTGGGGTATGCTGTGTGTCCGGTCACTGACATGGCTCCAGGAGCTGTTCTGTTCTGTTTCTGGTTATTTAGTAGCTCCTCTGGAGGACGAACTAAATCGTGCACATTGCTAAGCCACCATCTTGGCCCGGACCAACTCTTAACTGATATTTTTACTATTTATTTTTTCAATTGCTAAGAGAAGGGTGTTAAAGTCTTCAGCTATTATTGGTGATTTGTTTATTTCACCCTTTAGTTTTGTCAATTTTTACTTCTTATATCTGGGATCTTTGTTTTTAGCACATGCACATTTAAGACTGTTTTGTCTTCTTGATAAGTTGTTTTCTGCCTCTTGTTCTCATGAGAAGGCAACCATTATTCTTATTATTATTTCCTGGTATGTCCTGTATCTTTTTTCCTGTGTCTGCTTTCAAGGTTTTCTCGGTATTTTTTGTTTTCAGTAGGTTGATTATGATATAGTTTTCTATATCATAGATGTAGTTTTCTTTGTATTTATTCTACTGGGGTTCATTGAGCTTCTAGAATCTGTGGATTGGTTTCACTCATCAGTTTGGGAAAATTTTTGGCCATTGTCTTGTCAGTATTTTTTGTCCTAGTCTTTCTTCTGCTTCTGGAACTCCAATTATACTTACACTAAGCCATCTGATATTGTCCTACAAACCTCAGGTACTCTAATATGTTGCAGGTTTTTTTGTTTGTTTGTTTTTCACTTTTTTCCCTTGTTCTAATTAGTTAATTGCTGGAATGCAATGTACCAGAAACAGAATGGCTTTTAATAAGGGGAATATAATAAGTTGCTAGTTTACAGTTCTAAGGCCAAGAAAATGTCCCAATTAAAGCAAGTTTATAGAAATGTCCAAAGGTATCCAGGGAAAAAGATACCTTGGTTCAAGAAGGTCGATGAAGTTCAGGGTTTCTCTTTTAAGTGAGGAAGTGCATGGTGAGCACAGGGTTTCTCTCTCAACTGGAAGGGTACATGGCAAACACGGCGTCATCTGCTACTTTTTCTCCTGGCCTCCTGTTTCATGAAGCTCCAGGGGAGGCATTTTCCTTCTTCATCTCCAAAGATCTGGCTGGTGACTCTCTGCTTCTTGTAGCTATGTAATTTTTCTCTGCTCTCTCTGAATCTCTCTCATTCTCCAAAATGTTTCCTCTTTTCTAGGATTCCAGCAAACTAATCAAAACCCACCCAAATGGGTGGAGGCACATCTGCACCTAATCCAGTTTAGCAACCACTCTTGATTCAGTCACATCTCCAGGGAAATGATCTATTACAGTTTCAAACATACAGTTCTGAATAGGGATTAGAAGAAATGGCTGCCTTTACAAAATGGGATTAGGATTAAAACATAGCTTTTCCAGGGTAAATACATCTTTTCAAACCAGCCCATCCTTCTTTATGTTTCAGTTCAGATTTCTATAGCCCTCTCTTCATGTTCAGTGATGTTTGCTTCTACTGCATTCAGTCCAATGATAAGCCTATAAAAATAATTCATCTCTAATAATACTTTTCATGTTTAGCATTTTCATTTACCTTTTTAAAAGACTTCTATAGCTCTGTTGAAATTTTTCATTTTTTTTACGTGTGTGGACCACCTTTTCCACTAGATCCTTGAACATTTTTATCATCACAGATATTTTGAAGGCCCTGTCTGATAATTCCAACATTTGGTCCATCTGAGTCTTTTTCTATTGAACTATTTCCTTTCTTATCAATGGTTCACATTTCCTTGCTTCATCACATGTCTCTTAATTTTTTATTAAATGCCAGACATATATAAAAGAACAGTAGAGACTGTTGTGGGTTATACTTATGACCAGAGAAGGGTAATTATTAGTGTAGATGGGTCGAGTCAGTTAGTTTGTAGTTGAACTGGGTCTGAGCTTTGTTGTTGCTTTATTTAGAATCAGTTCAACACTATTTTCAGATTATTTAAGGGTAGAATCAAAACCTTCCTTTTAGCAGGACTTGGGATTTGAGTGCCTGAAGGTTTTGACTGAGTTCTTCCACCCAGCGCTCAGCCTTCAGCAGGCCTGTGTGTCTGCACCTCAGGGTGTGCTGGAGGGGGGGGATTCTCTGTCACCTCTCTACACCCTACCCACACCCCCAAATACAGATAGCCACTGCCTTGCTGTCTTTTGGATGTCTTTTTGGTAATCCTTCTGAGAGCAGATAATTTTTTTTTTATTTTCTAGCCACTGCAGCCTGCAGATCAAAGCTCTGGCCAAAATTCGTGCCTTTGTTCAAGATACGTGAGTGTTGCCCACTTTTCAGAATTCACCCATGTTTTAGTTTGCTAAAGCTGCCAGAATGCAATGTACCAAAAATGGGTTGGCTTTTGTAAAAAATGGGATTTATTAAGTTACAAGTTTACAGTTCTAAGCCATAAAAATATCCAAACTAAGGCATCCAGATAAAGATACCTTGACTCAAGAAAGGCCAATGTCTGTCACATGGCACATGGCCGGAGTCTGCATCCTTTCCTTACTTCTGGTTTCAAGTGACTATCTCAGCCCCTGTGGATCCTTCTGGCTTCTGACTTGTTTAGCATCTCATGGGAAGGCACATGGCAACGTCTTTTGGGCCCTGCATATCCAAAAGTCTGTGTCCAGGTGTCTACTCTCTATATTCTGCCCTCTAAGCATCTCCAAATGTCTGAAGCAACTCCAAGATGTTTCCCCTTTTAAAGGACTCCAGTAAACTAAGGAAGACCCCCCTTAATGGGTGGAGGCACATCTCCATCTAATTAAAAAGTGTTAACCACAATTGGGCATCTCCATGGAAGTAATCTAATCAAAAAACACAGGCACATTCTCCATGGTAACAATCTTATCAAAAATTTCTACCCTAAACAATAGGTTTGCCCCACAAGATTGGATTAGGAAAAGAACATGGCTCCTCTGAGGTACAAAACAGTTTCAAACTAGCACAACCTATTTCAAGCAAAGATCTTGCTTCACAATTCCCCTTAAGTTCTTGTTTATTCCATTTAAACATTTAAATACTACCCTTTTATCTCATACTCAGCTGTGGTCTGTGAAGGAAGCCATGAACTTTGTCCTCTAAGAGTTTACATTGTATTTGGGCAGATTAGAGTAACCCTGGAAAAGGATACAGGAAAAGTTATTAACAGTGCATCATAGGGTGTAGAGTAGCATCACACAAGTAATACATAAGGTTCGGGGGCCCAGACTGAGAGTTGAGAGTGAGATTAAGCTAATTCAACTTTGAGGAGCCTGGTGACATCTGCCAGGATGGGCTTAATGTAGCCTTTGTCAGCAGACGGTGCTGATCAGTTACTGGGGGAAAGGTATGGGAGACCTTGCATCCATAATAGTCAAGAAGGCAGCTTCCTCTCTCCCCATTGTAGAGGGAATGGGATTAGACTCTGTGTCTGAGCTCCTGTCTTGCAAGAGGCTTAGCCATATAAGTGTTGTAAGCACCCTGGGCTAATGGCAGTTATGGCCTGTCTTTGTGCACTGACATGTTTGATTATGCAGGTTTCCCCTCTGGGGTTCTGAGAGGTGCACAGGCTGGGGTTCTTGTGCCTCTTGGAAGTTTTACTTACTTGCTGCTTTGTTTTTCCAGGACCCTGAGTGAGCCTCGGCAGGCAGAAATCCGGAAAGAGTGCCTCCAGCTCTGGGGGGTGAGCATCTCACCCAGTCCATTGTTGCCCTAGGGCAAGAAAAGCTGTATAGAAGAATGAGAGAGACTCCCAACTCTGTTTCCTTAGGGGTTCCCTACACCTGAAAATGTTTGCCAACCCTCACAGAATTCCAGGGCTAGACGACTCAGCATTATTGGCAGTTACTTGCTTGATCCTTTTCCTGCCAGTTTGGGCCAGAAAATAACAAGGAGTGTGGGTGGACAGGCCTCATTTTGCTACTGGTGGCCTCTGTTTACCAACACTGACACACATTGCCCTGAAGGAGGCAGGTATGGAGGTGGCCTTTGGGATATGCTGTCACAGGGTCTGAAAGGGAGTGGTAACTAGATTATCCACCTCCATACCTGCCTTCTGCCCTCCTTTTTTTTATGTTCCACCTTCTCTTCCCCAGTTAGAATCTGTTCCCTCACCTTTATATACTCACACATCTTAGTCAAAAGGGCATTTGAAAATCAAAGCTCTTTGTTGTTTTTTTTTTTCAGATCCCAGACCAAGCTCGAGTTGCTCCTTCTTCTTCAGACCCGAAATCTAAGTTTTTTGAGCTAATCCAGGTAAGTTTGGTATTTGTGGTGGAAATAAAAAGTTAGAGGCCTAACTATAGATGTTGAAAGAATCATTGAAATTCCCAGATACTTGGTCTCCAGAGGGCTTGCTCAGGCACCGCTGCTGGGCTACTGGGGCTGGGCTGATGCTGGTGCAGTTGGGAAGCTTTGATAGGATTCCAGAGTTCCCCAAGAACTCATCTGATTGTCTTGCGATTCCCTTTTTGAGATATGCTTATGCTTGAAGTTCTTGCTTCTGAAAGGGTACTGCTGGCCATCACACCCTGGCAAGTTCAGGGTCCAGTGGGATTTGCCTGTAGGGGAGACAGAGTATGAGATAGTCTCAGGCAGGGGAACAGGGCAGATGGCCAAGAAGGGGATGTCAGGGCAGTTCTGCAGTGGGGTGTGGCCTAATCACAGGTTCCCCATCCTCTTTCTGGTGAGCTGGTCCTCGGAGTTCTTTTGTCTCCTGTCTTTTCTACTCTCTGGCCTCCAGCTTTTTCCTAGACTTTGTGTAAACCTGGCCCCAAGCTTGGGCCAGTGTGTTGATTTGTGGGAGTCAGGGACTGGAGAATGAGATTCAAGATGGCCTCAAGATAATAGCATGTACACAGTTTTCTGAGTTGGGTGGAGAGATCACTTAACTGCTCTCTGACCAATTGCTGGAAAAGCCTTGCCTTCAGTTTTAGTGAAGGGGCAGCTTTTATATTCTGGTGACATTTCCTTATAGCTCTGGTAAATCGATCTGTACTTGGGGACTCTGTGTTCTTTCCTTTCCCAGCTTCTCCTAATAGGTCCTAAAGGAACACTCTAAACCGATGGAAATACATCCCGTTTAGTGCATGGTTTAGATAGAAAAGGGGGCTCAAGGGAGCATGACCTAGAGAGCGAGTGTTTCCTGTCCCTTGGCCATCCCAGCCTCCCCGCCAAGCTACATTCAGGCTGCCATGCAGAGTGCCTGATCCTTCCCCAACAGTACTTTTTCCTGTGACCTGGGGCTACAGGGCACTGAGATTGACATATTTAGCTACAAGCCCACGCTGCTCACCTCCGAAACGCTATTGAAGATCCGTCCGGTGTTCGACTACCGCTGCATGGTGTCTGGCAGTCAGCAGAAGTTCCTTATCGGCCTAGGGGTGAGTCTACAGCTTGCTTCTTACCTGGCTTGGGATGGCTGAACCCCCTCTGTCTGTGGGGATCTGGGTAGCCACCTGGCACACAGGGTGCATGTGCTCTTGGGCACACTCTTCTCACCCAGGGACTGAGGCTTGTCCTGACTTGGATAGTCTTTGACCCCAGTGAAGGTATTTCTTGTGACTTCATTTCCTTTCTTCCTGAGTTACCCATGTGTCATTCATCCTTTCATTTACTCATGTATTTGTTTATTCACCTCTGTGCAAGGCATTAGTCTTGCCCCCTCTCTCGCATTGCTGAAGGGAACATTGCCTCTTTTCTTGAGAGATGGAGCTTTCCAGCTAGCAAGATCATCAACAGGCTAACTTGTTGACCATGCTCAGTACCATGGGCATGTGCAGCTGTTTCTTCCTACAGCCACCACCACCCTCTGCCATCCTCCAGCTTACAAAGACACTTCTTCCCCTTAATCTGGGTCCCTTGGAGTCTAACACGAAGTGAATGAAAGCCTTGGCAGTTCTATATCTTACTGAATTGGGTGAAGACCTTCCCTTTTCTTAACTCTGACATCTTTCTACATAATTTGATCTTTTCCTCTCATACTTTTCCTTTTAACTTTTTCTCCAAACCCTCTGTGCTCTTTGGACCCTTCACCAAATTCCACCCCAAACATACACACAAGTTGGATGTTTCTTGAGGGCCACTAATCATGGACTTTTGAGTGAACGGTGAATCATGTTGAACTGCCACTGTTCCCTACCAAAAGAATTGAGCCAGAATCTCTACTCTTCTGCTGATGCAGTGACAGATGACACTGCCATTATCATGGAAGTATAACTTAACCTTTCCCAGACATATTTTTCTGACATTTCCCAACCCCATGTTACAGCCTCCTATTAAGAGTTATTTTCAGTGGTGAGCCTCTCACCCCTCAGTCTCCATGCTGTCTGACTTGTCCTTTTTTCTTTGCCTGTAGAAGTCCCAGATCTACACATGGGATGGCCGCCAGTCAGACCGCTGGGTCAAGCTGGACCTGAAGACAGAGCTACCCCGGGACACTCTGCTGTCTGTGGAGATTGTCCATGAACTGAAAGGGGAGGTCAGAGGTGGTTCTACTCATGCATTCTCGCCATGCCAGCTGGGTGACTGGGAAACTGCTGAGCCCCAGTGTAACTTGGTTACATTGTCTGTGCTGTTTCCCAGGACCCAGGGCTGGGGAAAGTCCTTGAGTTATTCCCTCTCTCTCCTAGAGCAATTGCTCTAAGTCACGGTCTGTTCAGTAAGAAGGACCATGGTCTCCATATGTGTAGGAGGGGCCCTTGATTACCTCTGTTCCTGGAGGGCCCTGTTGGGCCTGCTTTGTATTTTTTAGCAGCTGATTAGTTTTTACCAACAGATCCCTTGGGAAAGAAGCAGTTTGATTTTTTTTCCCCAGGAGCCCTGGCTATTACAACCGTATGGTTGTCATTCAGAGCATTTAGTGGGAGCAGTTGGCAGAGGGTTAGGAGACCAGGCCCTGGGTAGGAGCACAGTGGTGGCAGCCTCACTGGATTGAATTTCAAAGGGACTCATCATCCAAAGTTTTGGATCTCCCACTGGCCAGCTGTAGGTGGAATGGAGGCCAAACTGCCATGGTGGGCAGAGTGGGCAAAGTCCTTGTCTTTCTAGGGGAAGGCCCAGCGGAAGATCAGTGCGATCCATATCCTCGATGTCCTTGTGTTGAATGGCAGCGACGTGCGGGAGCACCACTTTAACCAGCGGTCTGACCTGGGGCCAGGGGGAGGACGGGTAGAGGTGGGCTAGGGGAGCTATAAGGGCAGCAGCCTCCTGAGGCCTGGCTCACACCAGGCCTTCCCACTTGAGGGCATCCTTAGGGTTTCCCTCTCCCACCCACTGGCTGGCTCCAGGGCAGGGTGAGAAATTACTCTTGGCACTTCAGAGTTTGCTAGGGCTTGGGTCTTATTTGTCATAGATACCAGCTCACTCCATTTTGCCACAGCTGCTCAGATGTTTGTATTAAGGTTAAGCAAGAGGGTGTCCTTGTACAAAGAGAGAAGGTCTTCTCTGATGGACATGTCCTGTGATTAGGTGGTCCCATTTAAGTCAGTTCATCTGAGGGGATGTTCTCTGGTATCCCTGGTTTGGGATGACAGGGCAAACTGATATGGTAAAGATGACAGTGAAATTAGATATCAGAAGGAAGGGAAGGGCATGACTAAAGATGCCAGTGAAGAAGGGTAGGGTGGGCTTCCCGGAGGACACGAGTGCTGCCTCTCCTGCCTCTTGGAGTGATTTTGCTGCAGATTTGGGAGTGTTCTCCCACTGGTGCCTTTGCTTGTTTCTGATTCATTCTGTTTGGGTTGCAGAATTCAGCTTGCTGAGAAATTTGTGAAAGCAGTTTCCAAGCCCAGTCGGCCTGACATGAATCCCATCAGGTATGTCATCGCCTGTCCCAAATCACCCTTCCTGATGCTTCTTTCTGGCTAATGCCTGGTTCTCTCTTCAGTGGGAGAATGGTTTTGGGCTTGGTGGTGGGGATACCACTTTCTCTGATGGATTAGATGAGGTTGACCTCAAAGCTGACTACCCTTGAGGAGGAATTTGTTTGGGTTGCTACGTAGGCAGCTCCTTTGCCCCAGAGCTCTAACCAACCTGCTTGTCACTGTGGGGGAACGCCATAGATAGTGACATTCCTAGGGTTAAGGCAGTGTCTAAGCACCCTCATTTTAGATGCACATGCTCAGAGAGTGCTCACACACCTCATGAGTCACCTTTTCACACTTTATCATCATTAGCATATCACCTGGCCTTTTCTTTTCAGGTAAGAAAAAGGTGTTGAGGAATGGGAGTTTTGAACATGAAAAAGAGGATGGTATGGGAGTGGAACCTTCAGGGTTTGGGGAGAAGACCAGGCTTTATTGCCATTTTAGGGACATGAAAGTTCAAGGCCCCTGAGTGAGAGAAGGAGGAAGGGAACAGACAGATGGAGAACAAACCTTTGGAGAACAGGCTGAGTTCTGAGGTCCTTACCAAAGGGGCACTTACCTAAGGTGTTCCCCTTTGGTCAGTTACCTTTGAGGTTGTTACCAAAGGAGCTTAGCTCTGCTCCATGGCACTTCATTTGCCTGGAGATATAGGTATCTGTTTACACTTATCAAAATCACTTTTATTGTTCTTTTTAACATCAAGCTGCTTAATTTATATGTATTATTAATATATATTAGACAGTATTGAGAATCCAGTTTTTTTAATGTCATCTAGTAATCTGAAAGCAATTTCTGTCTGTACTTTAACATGTCCTGTCTGCCAAGCCCCAAAAGGCAGCTTTCAGGGACCCTGGCTCTATCATTGATGGTCTGGTTGCTGGGTCTCTCCTGTGTTTCCCAGTAGCAATTCCAAAATCATGTTCATGGGCCACTTAGAGGCAGAGAACTGGCGTCAAATAGGAGCCCAGTATCTTCATTTAGGGTTCCCCTGTCCCGTGAGTAGTAGGACTGTTTGGACTATTAAGAAGTAACTCGGCCAAAGGGAGGCCTAAAAATCCATGTAGACAGACCTGGGTGAAAGCCTGGCCCTTGGTTTTCTGACCTCTGGTGACAATGAAGAGGTCCTGAGGGTAGGAATGCTGGTGAGAGACATCTTTCATTGCCAGATTTTTCTTCCTCGTTGGTCCCATCTTCCAGAGACCATAGTGCACTACCCCAGTTGCCCTGGGAAGTGTTTGGCCACCTCTAAAACTAAGGCTTGTCTGTGTAGGACAGCCATGCCCCAGGCTGGACTTCTCCATTCTTAGTGGGCTGGGTGGTTGTAGGGAAGGGCCTGAGGCAAAGGGCAAGGGCAGGCACAACCTCTTGCCTACCTTCTGCTGCCACACAAGTCTTTGTCCTTTCTCCATTCCTCTACCCCATAGGGTGAAGGAGGTTTACCGGCTGGAGGAGATGGAGAAAATTTTTGTCAGGTGAGTGACTCACCCAGTGTGGCTCAGGATATGCGAGGAGTGGGGTGTGTGGCAGTGTCCAGGATTCATTCCCCAATATTTTGAAGAATTAGGTTGGTGGTAGGGCAGTGAGTTGGCCCTGGTGGGCTGCCTTTACCCCCACTACACTTGCTCTGCTGCAGCCAAGAGCCCTCCGGCTAAGAACTGATTCAGCACCCTGTCAGGAGGGGAGCGGGATGGGTGTGTGTCAGGCAGAAATACGGGCTCATTGATGCTGTAATAGTTACGATTGTCCCTGTGAGGGGTAGAGCAGCCAGCTGCTGGAAACAACATAAATCTCAGCTCCTGGTGTTGACAGAGATTGAGCCTGAAGGGGCAGAGGGGGCATAAATGTTCCCTCTGTTCTTCGCAGTGTGCCTGGGATTATCCTGTGTGATCTGTGGGCCTCATCCTGTGTGTGTGTGTGAGCTGTGGCCACAGGGAGCTGGGCCAGTGTGGTGTGCTTATGGCAGTCACTGTTAACTGTTTAGTGACCATGCCAGTGCTGAGGACTGTGGACTGAAGGCTCATTGGGATGTATAGTCTCTGATCTCATCCTCAGTAGTGTCACCTTGACAAACCCTCCAAACAGCAGTGCCAGAGTAGGGTCGTATGTCATGCACCTGCCATGTGTGACATGGCTTGGTTAGGAGTTGAGAGCTTGGTTCTTTTTTTTTTCTCTCAAAGTCCTTTAATATTCACTTAAATAGTTGAGGCACAAGCAATAATAAAAACTGCATTTTTTATGTTACAAGGAAAATAATTTTGTATGATAGCTACATGATATGCCAGTTTTCTCAAAATCTCTTTGTGATAACATCTCATTAATAAGAGATTGCATTCTTAACCTTTCGCTGACACTAACTCACTCTGTGGCCGGGAGCAATTAACTTACTTAAGTCTCTGTACCTCAGTTTCTTCTTGTCAAACCAGGATAAAATATTATGGTTGGTGTGATTTTGATGTTAGTTGGACTAATGTGAGTGCTTTCTCTCACAAATACACTTGAACTTCCTGTCTGCTTGGGGGACATCAGGCTAGAAATGAAGATCATCAAAGGTTCCGGCGGCACTCCAAAGCTCAGCTACACGGGGCGGGACGACCGGCACTTTGTGCCCACTGGCCTCTACATCGTCAGGACAGTGAATGGTGGGTGAGAAGGGAGTGCCTTTCCCTAACCCCCTCTCTCTGTGCTCTACCTCCCCAGCCAGGGCTATTGGCCTGACCCTGCCTAGGCCAGAGCTAATGGTTCCCCCCTAGGTAGGGAGCAGCTAGGCTGTTGTTTCTCTGAAGTGTCTATTCAAGGACTGTGTTCTCTAAGCCTCTTCACTTTGGTAGGTCCTGGAGGGGGTGGGTTCAGATGCTTGGGGGTAAAGGGAGCCCAGTTTGTATATATGCTTTGGGAGAGGAAATGGGCCTCCTCTCTGGACAGTGGCATATCCAGGCTTGGGCTCTTTTGACTTGTGTTCCCTACAGAGTCCCTTCAGTGCCTTCTGGCTAGCAGAGTTCCTCTCCCTCTGCTAGTGTCCTAGGGTTGTTGCCTCATGAACAGGATGGCAGGACTGGGTGTGTTGAGAAGTAATCATCTAGTAATCCTTTGGAACCCCTTTGGGCTGGTGATGAAGGTAGCATCCTCACAGGCTGTTTTCTGCCTGCATTTGGAAGAATGGAGTGGGAGAAGGGAAATCCCTTACTGACGGACCTATCCCTTTGGGTCCTTTCTTGGCTTCTTTTCCTTCCTCTTCCTCCTGTCAGAGCCGTGGACTATGGGATTCAGTAAACGCTTCAAGAAGAAGTTCTTCTACAACAAGAAAACCAAGAAATCTACCTTTAACCTCCCTGCAGATTCCATTGCCCCATTTCAGTGAGTAGACTTCCTCCAGGCCTGCCCCTCAGCAGCCCTAGGAACCACTACCAGGATGCCAGCCAGACCCCCCACCACCACCCAGAGTACACCCTGTATCCTGAGACTGATTGCTGCCCGCACTGGGGCCCCCTGGGATTACCTGGGTGATGAGCTTGGTAAAAGGTGATGTGACTCCAGGACCTGGGTGATGGTTGGGAATCCTAGGTGTGAAGGGCCCCACTCAGGTAGGGCATCTCGCCCTGGGAGTAGCCAATGCTTGGGTGATGTCACTGGCCCCATGGTGGGAAATACTGAGGGCCCACAGCTTTGCTCCTTGGGACCCAGGGTCCAAGCCAACGTTCATCAAGACCCAGTGTCCATTTGCCAGATTGTTGGTCATAGGTTTTGACGGCAGCCAGCAGCCCTAATGAGCCTATAATTAGCCATTGACTTGTTTCTGTAACCACACTGATCCTGTTTTATTAGAGCAACACAGTTAATCTAGGAATATCAGTAATTGTAAGAATCCGGTTGGATACCGTTAGCAGCAGCAGCTGTTTGTTGGGAAAAATTGGCTCTGGAAGGTAGGGAATAGGAGCTGGGGCCTACTAGATAACTTTTGGCTGGCAGAGAGAAGACCCTAGACTGGAGTCATTGGCAGACTATATCCTCTGCCTCTCCAGCCTCTAAAAACACTCCTCTCCTAAGTTAATGTTGCTAGGGCAGGCATGGATTTCTCTTGGTCCTGCTTCATTTGGGGGCAGCCCTCAGACTTCTTTTTCCTGTCCTACCCAGCATCTGCTACTATGGCCGGCTCTTCTGGGAGTGGGGAGATGGCATCCGTGTGCACGACGCTCAGAAGTCCCAAGACCCAGACAAGTTGTCCAAGGAGGATGTCCTCTCCTTCATCCAGACACACAGCGCCTGAGGGCCTTGGGACGCCCACCCTGTTGCCCCTAAGGCTAGATGCTCTGTACCAGGGGCCTGCAGCACTGGCTTTCTTCCTCCATTGGACTAGGACTGCAGCCTGGCCGTGAGGGGTGGGTGCCTCCTCTTTATCTCCCCTGAAGAGCTTAGCCAGGGGCCTTCAGAGGACATTTAACATGTTCCTTCTGGGACACCTTCTGGAATCCTCCCTGGAGACCAGCTTGGCAAGGTTTCCCTGCCAGGATTTGGCCTGAAGGAAGCTGCTCCTGCAGCAGGTTTGAGGTCAGTGCCCTGGGCACATGGGGCTGGTGGAGGACATAGAGGCAGAAGATAGCAGGGCCTTGGGTCTGCATTCTCTCCTGTATCCTGTAGACTCATTTTTCTCAGTTCCATGTACTTCCCTGAGGGTGGCCATGCCCTTGCTTTGCCCAACTTTTTATTGGGCCAACCCTGAATAGGTGGAGGCCCACTGTCATGAGCTGGCCAGGAGCACCTGCTGTGTAAATCAAGGTTTTGTTTGTTTGAATCTGCCCTGCTTTGATGCCAAGTTGGAGGAGATTTGCTTTGCTCCTCTCCCTGTCTTAGCCTTCCCTGGAGTTCTTCCTAGCTTGGTCCTCTGACAGTCCCGGCAGGCCGGGAAGGGAGGAATGTGGGCCCACGTCCCTCACAACTGGATCCAGGTAGGGCTCTCTTTGGTTCTAGATGTGATTGCCTCCTGGGGTTGTGGAGTCTTCCTGGGTCCCATCCCCTTTTGATCCAACCTTCGGCAGCTCTAGAAGGGGAGGAAGCAGACCTGAAGATCTGCCTTTTTCTCTGCCCCAATAGTAGTACAGGGTACCTCTGGGGATTTAGACCATACCCAGCCATCTGCCAACCATGGCACCGTCATTTGCCATAGCCATCCTAGGGTGGTGGGCCTTGGCATATTCTGAGCTGGAAGCAGCCACTACTTCCCCTTCTAGTTTTTCTTCCTCCGTGGGAGGTACAGTCTGCTATTGTTTGTCCTTTTGTGGTTACTCCATTTCCTCTATCTTTAATGGAGGGAGAGAGGGACTAGGGGCATGTGGGACAACAGCTTTGAGTGGGGGAGGGCACCTGTGGTTGTCTTTATTAGGAAATACCTCTTAGAGATGTTCCTACAGCCTCCCTAGGGCCAGTCCCTTTGCAACGCTGGTTTCCATGGAGATAGGGCAGTGAGTCTCCCTGTGAGGTTGGAACTGACTCCACTGTGGGGGTCCTCCAGCCAGCATCTAGCCTCCTTCCCCCGAAGCTGGCAACAGCACTGCTGAGATGCTATATTTCCACCCTGTTCTGGGTATATCAGTGTGTCTTGCAGAATCTTGGATCATTAAAGATAAACATTTTTAATGCTTGTGTGACTCTGTGCTAGAGCTCCTGCTGTTTGCCCTCGGTGCTTTGTGGTCTGGGACTGACTTGGGTAAAACAACTTGGATTGGGATGAAGGGGAGGATACTCCACTCAAAAGGGAGAGAAGAGGGCTTGGGACCCAGCAGGACTCCCAGACTTGCTTTTTTACCAGAGAGAGAGCCCAAGGAAGAGCTGGGAAATTTTGCAGCTCCTGTCAGAAACGGATGGGAGAATGAATGAACCTACAGCCCCAGCATGGTAGGAAGGCACCTTTCCCCCTTATTTAAATCACAGCTCACTCTGTGGTAGCACTGTGACAATCCAGCTTCAGCCTATGTGACTAAAATAATAGGCGTCAGACCAATTAATGTCAGCTAGACTGGGGGAAGAGAGGGAGGGAAAGATTGTTTGGCTAACCCCCGCCAGCCTCCCCTCTGAGGAGGCCAGGGCCGGAACTGCTGTCTGTATTGGGCTACAGTGGGATGAGCAGGCTGCCAGCGCTAGCTACTCCGCAGGTTCCTCACGCTGGTACAGTTTTCCCTCTCAGGGCCTGCGTGAGCCTTGTGTGGCTCCTCTTTGGCCTCAAGGGTCCCTGTTGCATAAGCCCTTAGAGCTGAGTGATTCCTCTCCTCCGTGCTTTACTATTATTTATATTTACTATTATTTACGGTTTAACCTCAGCTACCCAAGTTCTTCATCATTTTGGTTGCTTCTCTCTGCTCTGCCTTGTTCCAGCCTCCTGCACCCTCACCTTCCTGGCCTGGAGTACGAGTTGGGGATATTCAGGGGCAATGGGTAATATCTGTGTTCACTCTTTCTGCCTCTCCACTGTCTTACCCCTACCACTTCTCCCTCCACACCATCCTGATTTACTGGCCACTGTCACCCTAAGTCTCTGGTCATTACAGTGGCTTCTGCTGCCCACTCACTCCATGAGGCTGCACCAGCCCTGCCTACCTCCTGAAGATGGATCAACTCCACGCTCCCCTGGGGACCTCCTCATGACCACTTCGGGTCCCCAAGTTGTTCACTGCATAGGCTGCATTTTTTTTCTGCCATAATTACAGGCCATGGCACTGACTGGAGGTCAACACTGCAAGTGTGTGGGGGACGGGTGGCAGGGGACACCTCTGCCTTTCAGCCCCAGTAATAGCTGAGCCCTGGAGATGGTGGCACCCAGTATAGTTTTGGCCTGGAAGGTGCTTTCCTCCATCTTACTTGATGATTAACCTGGGGGCTCACCTTCACAGCTCTGCCTTCTCCTTTTCTTCCAAGTTCTAAGCCAAGAGCTTTGTCTTACATACCTCTTCTTGATTCCTGAGTGCCATCCCTACCCCCACCCCCGCCACCACCCCCAGCTGCAGTCAGACCATGACATTTACTCAGCAGACAGAACAGCCCAGACATTCTTTATTGCCTCTCTCTTGGGCCCAGGGAAGAACCAGCACAATGTCCTAATGGAGACCTGGGCCCCATGGCAGGCCAGGAAGGCAGAGAGGGCCTGGGCAGACAGGACACTATGCTTGAGTGCCCAGGTGGGGAAGAAGTGCCTCCAACACCATATTCTCTTCTGGGTTAAAGCACCTGCTTGGTCCTGATCAAGGAGCTGAGGGGAAGGTCTGCACTGGCTGTGGGGAGGTCCCAGGCTCACATGGTCCAGTAAACATAGATGAGGGTCAGAAGGGTAAAGATGGCCACTGAGAGCATCATGTTCTTCTGGTTCTCTTGCCGAAGCAACTTAAGCTCCTTCTCTGGGGAAGAGAAAAAGGTGGTGGGGCTGTGAGAGGTAGTTTGGCCCTACCTGCCGCTGTTGCCCTCCTCTGCTTCTCCAACTGCAGTAAAGGGAGAACACACACTACTGAGGACACCTGTGTCTGCTCCCAGCCACTTCCTTCCTTAGCCTTAAATATGACCCTGTGCTCCCTGATCTTCCAGATCTTAAACCTTTCTGGCTATAGATCCTGCCTGGTTAATAAAGCCCTGACACCCAATGCTGCTTGATCATTTCTCTTCAAATGCAGTTTACCTTGAGGATAGGGTATGTGAGGGCTCACCAAAATAGGTCACACCTAAAAGCCAAGCTAGGCAGTGGAGTTGGGGGCACAGGTGAGTCCTCTTGCCTTATCTTGGTGTGTCTCTGCGGTGCTTATCCTCCCATAGGTGCCTCATTTGGCCAACTAGGAGCTCCGAGGACAGGCCCAGGACTTCCTCGGCCTGGCAATGGAGTAGGTGAGGATGGGACTACACCATAGGCATTTCTGTGCTATAGCGTTTCCTAAGCCCAACCTCTGTCCAGTGAAGCCAGTAACTAGGGATGCTAAGAGGAGGAAGTTTGTGCCTACAAAGTATTCAATCTCATTACTCTACAGCCACAGTTGTATCTAATCGTCCCCTACACGTGACAGGCAGGCAGTTGGTACCCTGCAAAAGCTAAATTGAGTTGTGATGCTATGATTTTGTGTGAAAATTGCTAAGCTGGAGAGGGAACTGATGTCCCAGCCCTACATGTAAAAAGGAGGAAAAGACATCTGCAAACCAGTTCTGGTCCCTCTGGGAGGTTCCCTGCCATCTGCCTGGGCTGAGACTGATTCTGGCCAGGCCTGGTCCCCTGGCCCAGGGGGAGAATAGAACTGATAAATCTGAAGAGCCTCCTGCAGAGCGTTTTTTTTCCTTGCTAGCAGGTCAGAATCAGGGGCTCCTGGGCAGCCTCCCCTTTCACTTCATGCCCCCAGTGCCCAGAAGGTGGCAGCATTGCTCCACCCACAGAAGCTCTTCCTAGGCCCAAGTTGGGAGTCCATCCTCCCACCCTGGCCCCTCACTCCCTCTGTGGGTTTTCCTGGGAGGGAGAAGAGGGTGGGAGGAGCAGGGGGATGGATCAGTTCCAGTCTGGGAGGATTTGAGTCTCTTCTGGACCAGGCTACAGCCATGCTTTAGCCTAAAGGGAGAATAAAGCCCCATCTCCCTTGAAACAAAGGAACAAACATGCTCTCCTCCCAGGCTAAGGGGCCCTAAAGTTGATTCCTGCAGCCTCCCAGGGGCTTGCTCCCTCCAGAAGAAGTCCCTTGTCCTTCCAACCTCATCAGGCTCCCTGGGCCCTTTGACTCCTGCTGACTCTGGGAACTGGAGGTTAGGGCTGGCAATTGAAGGGAACTTCCTTACCATAGTTAGAGGCTTTGTTCATCAGGCTGCTTTTCTCTTTCTCCAGAGACCTCCTGTGAGGGGGGAAGGAATTTTATGGCTCAAACCCCTCTTCTTCTACCCATCTGTGGGGCAGCCAGTATACCAGGGAGACAATAGAGCAAACCGTGTGTGGGACTCAGAGCCCAAGCCAGTGAGTGGCCCAAAGGTTCTAGTAAGAAAAGGTGTGGGGAACATTTTGTAAGAAGCAGAGTATCTGGAGCAGGTGGATGAGGGGTGCTGGAGGTATCTTCTTGGGATGGAAGCTCAAGAGGCCAAGGCCCCAGACCCCCTGCCTCAGGTCTAGCCCATTCTGTGGCCCCAGAATAAAGAGGATGGAAGTGGGAGCAGGGTAGGGTGGCTAAGCAGCAGCATTACCTGGTCTCTGGGCTCAGCTCCACCCGGTCAAGCCTGGAGTTCACAGCCTCCAGGTCTTTCCGACACTGGGACAGCTTCTCCTCCAGCCCATCGATCTGAAACATATGGCATACTAGCAGATAGAGAAGGATGACATGCCATTTAGCTTTTAAAAAATTGAGATGGGGAGGCACAAGCCTCTAGGAATCTTCTTGGAAAGGTTCTCTTTTCCCCAGAACCACATTTTTGCTGGGCAGGGAGGGCCCAGGTATCCCTTCCCTGCAGCATCTTAGTTTTGCTGTCATTTGCCAGCACATGGCTCAGCTGAGCGGAAGTCCAGCAGCCTGAGCCCCTCCTGGAAATACGACTAAGTACCTTGGTCAGCTCTGCCCCTAGCGCAACATGCCCATTTGGGCCCACAATAGGAGCAACCAGAGCTCTGAGCACAGCCTGCTTCTACCCCACAGGTGCATCAGAGTGAAATGATGGTGTGAGAAGTTTCTGTAGCTTCCAAAGCACTCCATGTGTGAGGGGTGGATGATTCAGGATCTAAGGATTAAAAGCATAGGTACTTTTTCTTATTGACACACTTTATCTTGATAAAGTAGACTAAGCTGTAAGAGGATACATTTTCCCATGAGAAATAAAAATTTCTGAATGGAAAGAAAATACAGCTCATAAACACTTCTATTTCTTTGTGATTTCTTATGTAGAAACCTAGTCCATCATGGGGGCGGAAGTAACTTGTGTGGCAAAACAGCTAAGCCACCAACACAGCCCGGCACTACTTGCTGTTTCCATTCCCTGCTGCAGAAACAGCAATCAGGATGCCAAATTCCACTCTGGGTCCCAAACAAAGCTTAATTCTTGAAAATACTATCTCCTCCATGAAGCCTTCTCTGCTGCCCTTGGCTGGAGGGGTAAGTCCTTCCTTCCCTTGGCAGATCAATTAGTCCTCCCACAAGACAGCGCATACTCTAAGCTGCCTGGCTTATGTGTGTCCAACCCTTGTCTTCCCCAAACCAGGGGGCAGATCATGCTAACTCTAGCCCACATACTGGCCCATTCCACCTACATAAGTATCTGTACAGCTCTGAGGTTACCTAAGTGTGTAGAATCCATCCTAGAGGGTAAGGTGCAGTCTGTCTCCTCTTTGTGCCCACCACAGGACCAGGCCCACAGCAGTCCTTGTATTTGTAGCTGTGGAGGTTTGATGGATGGGCTGTGAGGGGGCAGCAGGGGTGAGGGATGGGGGGTGGAAGGGTCCTGGGGACAGATGGTTTAGGCTTCATAGTAAAACTGGAACCTGAAATAAATCCTACCCTTATGGCCACAGAAGCCAGAAGAAACTAGAAGCAACTATACATGCATATGTATTAAGTACTCTGCAGATTACCCAATGCAAGTCGTAGTCCTAGGTTAGATTTCGCCCTACCACGCTTGGGTCAGCCCCTGCTTTCTCTGGGGAGAGAGCAGGTTGGGGATTTCCATCCCTAAATCCCTCTGGAAGGCTACCAGTTTCCCAAACAAGTGGTAATTAGCCTACAGAACAAGGCCAGGAACTCATGCTAAACAAAATCTTAAAATTGAGGTTGGCAAACCACAAGTGGCCCAGCCAGTCTGCCATCTTGCTCTAGGCAGGGCCTGCAGAGCTGGCAGTCAGAGGCTTTTATCTGAACAAGCCCAATTTATCTGCAGTTTCACTGAATATTGCCACTTTCATTTACCACTTTTTAATGAGGCTTAAATGGGTGAACACAAATCAAGGTTTTAGGGACTCAAGTTCTAACCTCCCTCTATGAATATTTATGTCCTGCTGACAGTACTCTCTGATTCCCTTCTAAATAGCAAGTTCCCATTCTTTATAATACAGCTGTTTGAAGTGGACTAAGTGAGGGGAGGCTGAGGCTGTCAGAAGGTTCTTCAGTAACCTACAAACCCATCCTCCAGCTCTGGACCTGATTCAGGAAGCTGGCAATCTCACACCCTGCAGCATTTGCCAAAGCAGAAGCCAGCTCTTGCACAGCTGTAATAATGGGGCAAAGAATCCAGGTGCCTGGCTGCAAGGAAGAGAGAGAGGGAGGGACGGAGGGTCAGGATGGCTGCATCTTCTAGTTTATGCACAGATCGGATGTGGCAGTTCCAGTGCAGAGCTGGCCCAGCAAGGTGGGAGAGAGCCCAGAAAGTGGATCTTAAAGGAAGTCCCTGGTTGGGTTTTCAGTCAGCTCTCAACTCCATGCACATGGATTCTACACTTTGCAGATGCAAATCTGTAGTTCTTAGATTTCTGTCTGTCAGCAGACTGAAAGCAAAAAGACTGTAGTAGAGACAAAACAGAGCCAGCACCAGGAGGGAAGATGCAGGGACTAGGTTTAGAATAAGGAGACATATGTCTAGAAGATCGTAGTGGGGTGAGAGCTGGGTAGGCAGTTGGGAGCCAGAGCGCTGGAAGCCTGAACTGTAGTTCCAGGTTGAGTGTACCGGTTGAGTGTGGGCTCTAATCAGGTGCCTCAGCTCTGCCCCTTGCTGTATGACTGGGTGAGTTACTTAATTCTGTGCCTCAGTTTTTTCCCGTGTAAAACAAAGATGATAATATTTTATTGTGAGGATAATATGAAGCAATACATGAATGGTGCTCAGAACAATGTCCAATTGAGTAAGAGCTCAGGAAGTATCTGTTTATGGTCATTACCATAAGAGAATGGATTTCCCTAGGTCTCTGGAGGAAGAAAAAGAACCGTGTGTTAATTTGTGGCAAGTGTGAGAAATGCTGGGGTATAAGGTAGAGAGGACTCTCCATGGGTTGCTGGCTAGCAGCAGTGGGACAGGGAGTCCCTCTGGCTGGGATTCGAGCCTTTGCTCCAAGTCTCTGGAGGAGTTCAGCAGAGGGGCCTAAAGGGTGAACCATCAGAACAGCAATGCCTCCAAGCACCAGCTTTTTCAGCTAATTCAAAACATAGTGGGCTTAAAACCTTATGCATGCTGGGGTGGAAGATGGGGTAGGCTCCGGAGCCAGGGCCAAGTTGTAGAGGCAGGCCTGCTGGCAACCTGAGGATGAACAGTCTATTGCAATGGCCAAAGAACAGGCTCAGGTGTGGTCAGGCATCGGGGGATATCTGGGGAGATGGCTCTGAGGCAGGGATGGTCTTCCAGCACTCCACACAGGGCTGAAGACTTGGCTGGTGTTGTGTAAAAATACCTGTACTGCAGGGGGTCTGGCATCAAGCTAAGCTGGAGCTGGAATGCAGAACCCAGAACCGAGGTAGGGAGAGGCCCTATCACAGGGAGAGGACCAACTCTAGTGTGAAGGGAAAATTAGGAGGTTCCCAGACTCCTGCTTAGTGTGGAAGCTGGGCAGTAGATCTGTAGGCAGAGAAAGCCATGGCAGCCCATGATGGATCAGGTGTTAGGACTTTCCTGGGGCTGTTCAGGGCAGCACTGCTGACTGTGGCTGACATGGGGAACAGGGAGGTGGCCAAGGTGGGGAATGAGATAGGGCACTCATTCAGGCAGTGTGGGGGTAAGGAGAGGGGCGCCCCAATGTATTATAACACTGAAGAGTGTCCATGGATCACATCCACACAGAAAACCAAATGTCAGTTTTTACACAGGGTCAAAAAGCACCATGTCTAGTCTCTGAGATAACTGCCAACAGGTGAAGCAGGGCTACAGCTTGGAGCAGGGTACAAAGGGGACTCCAAGGAAAAAAGAAAGGCTGGTAGTGTGAATTCCCTACAAGTTAATAAGTTCCTGTGGGTGAGGGACAGTCTTCTAGAACATCGCATGAAGCAAAAGACTTTGCTGGTGTTGTGTAAAAATACCTGTGCAAGCAGTCCTGGAGACCAAAAAGTAGGGGGATGAATGTGCAGGATGTCCTGGTGGGAAAGCTGTTCTTGGCCCAGAGACCAGCTGCTGGGCCAAAACCGGCTTGTGAGGACAGGTGGGGAGTCTAGGCAGAGGAGAAGCAAAACATTAGGAAGGAAAGAAGAAGGAAAAGTGAAGAGGAAAAAGAGGAATAGAAGGTAGCAAGTGGTGGAAAGAGCTACCCTCAAGTTCCTGAAGTGGAAGGGAGTTAAAGGTCCAGAGGGGGAGGTCCTAGAGACAGGGATCCAGTATGTTTGTCTCTAACAAGAAAAGCCCCATAAGCAATTGTAATGCAGTCAGAATGAGAAGCACTGCCTTTCACTACCTGAGTGCAGACTGGTGGGTAGCCTCTGAGTAGAGGGTAGAGGAGCAGGCAATGGGGTGGCTCCCCATTTCCCCTCTACTGAGCCACTGTCTAGGGCCCGATCTCCTTCTGGAAAACGTCAGAAAGGCCTCCAAGACTTTGCTCTAGACCACGCAGGCCACTCTGCTTTCTGGCTTAGGAAACCCTTCCCCACAGAAGTGGGGACATTTCCTATATAAAAGATTCGAAGACCTGAAGTCAGCTTTGCAGTCAAGGTTGGCAGAAGACATGTCACAAATTCCAAAGGTGGCAGGGACAAAGTCCCAGCCCCAGCCAAGTGATGCCATTGCTCCTAATGACGGGTGCCAAGGGAAGAAAGTTTTCTTCATTTCTAGTCCTCAGGGACAGGGACTTTCCCTGCAGCCCCCTTGAGGGCTCCATTCCATACAAGTGCAGTCCTAAGTTGGATATGCTCCATGAGGCTGGGGGAAGGGGGCTCGCAATTCAGCAGCCCCAAGCCAGAGAAGCAAAATCCTCCTACCCAACTTGGGATATAGCACCTTATTCTCAGAGCTTTAGGGAAGTCTCCCTGGAGTCCTATATGTCATAAAACTGTGTGTTAAAAGAAACTGTAAAATTCATCAGAAATCCCTGTGAGACATCTTTTCAGGATGTGTGTAGTCTCCCAGAATCAAAGCCCTTTGATTCAGGAGGCTTCTTTGGGGGCAGGGAACCTATCTGCCAGTCCTGCACTGATAACTGCCTGTCCTGCAGGACAGGGTCTACAGAGGGTGTCAGCTCTAGAGCCTGGCTGCTGCTGGGGCCCACATGTAGCTTTTATTCAGCTAACAAGTACTAGCCACTCCTTCTCCCATTGAAGGTGACTGAATGGCACTCTTCCAGAGCCTCTGAGGTGGCTCCCCATTTCCCCTCTACTGAGCCACTGTCTAGGGCCCGATCTCCTTCTGGGAAAGGTCAGAAAGGCCTCCAAGACTTGGCTCTAGACAACGCAGGCCACTCTGCTTTCTGGCTTAGGAAACCCTTCCCCACAGAAGTGGGGACATTTCCTATATAGCCAGATCCTTGCAGGGCACTGAGACCTCCTAATGAAGAGCACACTGTCAAGGTACTTGCGCCAAGCTCAGTCACAGAGTCTTACGTATCAATTGGGATCACACAGAACAAGTCAAATTAACCTCTGAAAGCCAAAATTCCATGCAAAACTAAACAACAGTACTGGTGACGGAAACTTCTGTAGCATGTACTATGTAATGTTCTAAGCACTACACATTAACTCACAACTTGCTTATGATAACCTGCTGAGGTGGGCAGTATTTTAAGTATCCGCATTTTACAGGTGACAAAGCATGGGCCCATGGAGATGAAGTGACTTGGCCAGTAGGCAGGGAGCTGGGCCATCTGGGTCTGTGCTCTTACTACCATTCCACACTGAAAACACAAAAACACACCAGTTCTGAGCCATTTCTAGCTCCTGGGTGCAACCTAGGCAGTATGAGGGTGGTTTTATGTGGGCCATCCGGTATTTACATCAAACTTGCCAGGTCCCTGTTTTACAGAGGAGCAAACTCAAGGCATGGGGGATTTTAAGCAACTTGCCCAACGTTATGTACCTGGGAGGTGGCAGAACTGGAGTCTGAATTTGGGTTTGTCTGCCTCAAAGCAAGCTTAAGCACTTTCTACAATTTCAGGCTCTTTCTCCAGAGTCCCTCATAAAAACATTCATGACAAAGGAAGGTTCTGTGGAACACAGTCATTTCTACATCCTAGTCAAAGCCCATCTAAGCTTGCTGAGCTGGTTTCAGGAGATTTTCTCCTTTGAATAATCTTGTACAAGGGCTTTGCGTGGTCTCTGTCCACATAATAGACACTCTTTGAAAGAAGACTGCTTTGAGACAGAGAAAATGGAAGCTGAGTGTCTGCTGCAACATTGAGCGGCGATATCCCCCAACTTTCCTCCTTAAAAGCTTCCCAGGGGCACTCTCCTAAATCACCCAAACTATCAAGTCACCTTCCAAAAGTCACACAAAAAAGGACCAGTTTGGAGAAGAAAAATGGTGGGCTAGCTGAGCATGAAAACCATTCTTTCCCCAATAGGGATCAAAGCCTTCTCTTTCATTTGCTAATTCACAACCAGTAGAGTGGGTGTCAGCTGTTTCATCTCCAGCCTCAGCAGCCTGGGAACTAGATTTCTGGAAATGCGCTCATTTTCAAATGTGGGGAGGCCCCAGGACATTTATGATAATGAGTAAAGAACTCAGAGCACCTGCCCAAATAGTCTCCGGCAAACAGCACTGGGGCTTTCCATCTGGGACCTCCAGGCCACAAAGCTGGTGATGGGAGAGTCATAGGCCTCAATCTTCTAGGTGACCAGTCTCAAATCCCAAAAGGCCCATTACCCTGACACCCTTAAAGCTTGTTTTTCTGTGGAGGAGGCTCCTAGGGAACTATGGGGGCAAAAAACAAAACTCTACCAGTGGATCTCCAATCATTAAGGCCCAGGTTGAGCAGATGAAGACAGTAAACATTCCCAGTTTTTAACCAATGAGCAATTTTCAGGAAAATCAGAGTCGAGGGTCCTGTCATTTCTATCATGACCCCCTCTGCAGCACCTGGGTCAGGAATATGAGGGGCCCTGCCAAAGTCCACGCAAGCTCTGAGACCCTCTGATGAGCTGAGGAGGCTGATGGGCCTTGAAAATAGATATGCAATCAGTCCTTGCCTGAAGCCTCCAGCTGTTCCTGGGCCAGCAGGTTGTTTGGGGTTTGTTTTCTCTTCTTTCCCCCAATATATATTTTTTGATAAATTAGCAAAAGCTTCTTCATCACTGAAAGGCTCAAAGCACTTTTCAAGAACTGACATCTACTCCATGCCTTATGAATTCATTAATTAGGATGCTGGCAAACAGCCACTCCACACATGCTGACATCCAGCCGCGTTAGGTAATGAGGTTTTAGTCTCCTGACCCCCATCAAATGGAGCCGAGCCAGACGCAGGCTGCCGAGAAATCACCTGCCCAATGGCGACCTATGGCTTGCGCCTGGCAGCAGGTGAGGCTCATTTAATGTTCAGCAGCCCCTAAATAGCCTGCATGCTGGGAGCCTTTCTCCCAGCCGCTGGCCAGGGGACTCCACTGGATACAGACTCCTGACCTCCACTGCAGCCTCTTGACTTCTGACTAGGCCCAGATGTCAGGGGCAAGGGTGCAACTGCCTCCCTCCTGCCACTCAACCCAATTCAGCAAATATTTATTGATAGTCCACTCAGTTGCTTCTATCCTTTGTCTTCGAAAACTGGTAGCTTCCCTCAGCCTTGTGCACAGCCTGTTCCAGAATGGTGACCTGTCTTCATCCATACTTAGTGAATGCTTCTGCCCCTCCCTACTCTCATGGAAATTAGAGTCTAGTAGCTGACATTACAAAATATTTACAGGTGTGAAGTCCCCTTTTCTCCTGGTGCTCAAACTGGCCTAGTCATTTTCTTTCCACACCTTAATCATCTCTGATCCTGGCGTCTTTTTCTGTTAAGTATTCCAGTGAATTTTTTTTCTTATAGTAGATACTGTTTGTTAGTTGGCCAATCCAACATTGATTCCCCCAACATTAATTCCCAACCCCTTCTCCTTTGCTTGTCTCCACTATAGAGGTTGGAAAAGCTCAACTGATGTTTTCCCAGCCTCACTGAAGCTAGTGGTGGTCATGACCCAGTTCTGGCCAATAAGATGTTCTAGAATTCAGCTGAGAGACTACTTAGAGAGCTTCAGCTTTTCTCATGAAAGGGAGAGTCTGCCATTCCTTTCTCTTTCCTGCTTTAAAGTTGGCTAGGATGACTGGAGCTGTGGCAGCCATCTTGTGACTATAAGGGAATAGCTAAGAGAATGCATAAATATCTGCCCTGACTTTGTGGAGCTACTGAACCAATGCCAACAGTCAGCTACCTCAAAATTTCTTTTTATGGGAAAAAATATATACCCTTATTTGTTTAAGTCACTGTAGTTAACTTTTAGTCAAAAGCTTTCCAAACCCACAGGGTTTTCTACTAAGGACCAGATCCAATCAAGCTTTTTCCTTCAAAAAGTCAGCTAAGATGCTGCATATCTGTTAACTTTAGACCAACCTGCTGTTGAAATATCTAAAGACAACAGGTTGAATGGTCTGTTTATGGAAAAAAAAAAGTGCAATGACAAAGTAACAGCTCATTACTATCAGAGCTTAAAAGACATTATCAGGTTTTACCTCTGCCAGAATCCTCCTAACTACCAGTTTAGACTGAAATGCAACCTTTTCCTCAGTCAGAATCCTACTAACTAACTGTTTAGACTGAAATACCTTTCTCTACTCCCACACAATGTTAAAATCAGTACCAGGGCTGGTAATTTCTCATCTGAACTATAATTCTTGTTATTCAGAATAAACTCTCGGAAGCTAAAAATCACGGCCATTTTTCCCCAACTCTGAAATATCAAGAAGGTGACAAATAAGTCAGATAGAAGACCCAATTCAGCAAATTGGGGAGCACAAGTGGGGAGGCTAGAAGGTGCCTCAGTTGGCCTGGGAGATGATCACCAGCCCACAGAGTGCATGCTGCCTGCTCAGTAATTGCTTCATTACAACAAGTGGAGACTGTATGCAGATGCTGAGATCACTCACTTGTGGGTTTTTATTGCACTCGTCAGATTAACAAACATTTTTTATTAAATCACCACTTCATTGGCTCTGAGCACATGACTTTTAATAAGAGGACAGTATCTACTGCTACTGAGAATCAGTGCACATTCAGTACTCAGATCCACTGGGGGCAGTGGAGGAGCAAGGTGGGAAGAAGCCAGATGCCAGGCTTTTCCTAGGGCATACAACTACAAATCTCAAAACTTAGACTCTCCAAGCCAAAAATAACATCAGAGACCAAGATGGCAAATAGCTATACAGGTATCCACAGAGGAGAAAACCAAGTGATCTGACCCAGCACTAGGGAGAGTCCATGCGTCTCCAAATTCAAAAAAATCTGTGTCACAAAACTAAAGACCTCTGTGGTCTGTACCTGGACCTTAGTCAGTGAGTTTGTAATTCCTGAGTTTAAGCCCTTCGTGTTGCAGATGAGGAAACTAAAGCCCAAACAAGCGGGTGCCATAGCCATAGCAAAAAATGCAAAAGAATTACACAAGCTCTGTGTAATTACTCTATGGATACCTGTATTACACAGGCTACTAACAAGAAAGATACTGTTTATTTATCAACCACTCTGTACTAGGCACATGCTAGGCACTTTATACACACTGGTTCATTTAGTCCTGACAACCACACTGGGAGAGAGATTGAATCTGCAGTGGAGACTGCTGGCTGGCTGCTAAAATGCGCTAGTCCTTTCTTCCATAGTAATAAAGCTGCAGTTGGGTATGTGGCTTCCTAACTGATGAAAGTATTTTTCAGTCCCTGTGCAGTTAAATGAAGCCCATGCAAAGAGCACACTTCCAACCTAGGGTCCCTAAGAAAGTAGGGGTGCTTCCTCCACTTTCTTTCCCTACCAGTGAACACATCAATGGGGTACCACCTGGTTTCAGTCATGCAGTCCTCAGGGATAGCAGATCAACGAGATGGAAGAATCTGGCAGAGTCGAGACCTTCCCAGTTCTACCTGTGAGCTGTTAGGCCTGAAGAACAGGACCTCTTCCCCCCATGAAGTGACCTGGCAAATATTTCAAACAGCTCTCCCACCCTAGCCTGCAACTTTTCACCCTCTAGCAACTATTCTTTTTTTTTCACTTTTTTTATTGTATAGTATAACATATATACAAAGCAAAGAAATAAAAAAGCAATAGTTTTCAAAGGACTCTTCAAAAAGTGGTTACAGCACTTGTTGAAGAGTGCTTTGAAAAGATCGCTTTTTATTTCTTTGCTTTGTATATATGGTATACTATGCAATAAAAAAGTTAAAAAAATAAATACATTTTTTAAAAAAAGGGGGTTCAGGGTAGATCCCAGAGGGCTATCATATGATCCTCTCATATTGTTCCTTCCAGCTGCTCCAGAATATAGGAGGCTAGAGACCTTTAATATTTTTTATCATCACAATCGACTTTTTTTCCTTCTTTTTTTGTGAACAATAACATACATACAAAAAAGCTATAAATTTCAAAGCACAGCACCACAATTAGTTGTAGAACATATTTAGAACATATTTGACATGGGTTACAATTCCACAATTTTAGGTTTTTACTTCTAGCTGCTCTAAAATACTGGAGACTCAAAGAGATATCAATTTAACAATTCAGCATTCATAGTCATTTGTTAAATCCTATCTTCTATGTATAATTCCACCATCACCTTTGCTCTTTCCATACCTCTCTTTGGGGTTGTCTGGGCTATGGCAATTCTAAATTTTTGATATCGGAAGGGTCTGTCACTTATACGGGGTAGGGCGATGAAAGTAGCTGATGTTCTGGAGAGGCTGGGCTAGGTTTCAGGACTTATCTGGATCAGGGACCCATCTGGAGGTTGTAGGTTTCTGGAAAGTTACTCCAGTGCATGGAACCCTTATGAAAATGCCCTAGGTGTTCTTCAGGATTGGCTGGAATGGTGCTGGTTGGGGGTGGGCAGGTTATGATAGGTAGCAAGGTCTAACTGAAGCTTGCTTGAGAGCAACCTCCGGAGTAGCCTCTTGACTCTATTTGAACTCTCTCTACCACTGATACTTTATTAGTTACACTTCTTTTCCCCCTTTTCGTCAGGATGGAATTGTTGATCCCATGGTGCCAGTTCTGGATTCATCCCTGGGAGTCATTTCCCATGTCGCCAGGGAGACTTTCACCCCCGGATGTCATGTCCCATGTAGGGGAGGGCAATGATTTCTCTTACAGAGCTGGGCTTAGAGAGACTGAGGCCACATCTGAGCAATGACAGAGGTCCTCCAGAAGTAACTCTTAGGCATGCCTACAGGTAGTCTAAGCTTCTCTGCTACCTACATAAGCTTCACAAGAGTAAGCCTCATGATCGAGGGCATGGCCTATTGATTTGGGTGTCCCTAAAGTTTGAAAGATTATCAGGGGATTCCCTGATGGAAAGGTTTAATAGTTCCGTATTTTTCTCCCCTCCCTCAGGGCACTTTGCCAATATTTTTTGATTATCTGCTTAATATACTCTAGGATGTATCCAGGCATCATAATAATCTACACAGGATTAAAGGACTTCTTTCTTATTCTGTACTTCCTGTGTTTCATTTGCTCAAATGAGCTATACAGATAGGCTGAATTAGACTATGCACTACAGAAAATTTCAGTTCCAGATCAAATAAACATTTCTTCCATTGGTCTCAAAGAATATGTGTGGTTCTAAAATATAGACACTGTCTGCCTTACCTCTATGTTCTGAATTACTTCAACTCCAACCTCTTTGGCTTCATTCTTATATCTAAATATCAGGTTATATCTATGCCCCCAACCCCCAGCCTTAAATCATAAAAACCCTAACCCCTGCTGCCTCAGGGCAGCTCTGTTTCTTCCTGAAATAAAGCCTTTGCCTGAGCTCCTTGTTCCATCTCATTCCTGGTGAGTTTGCCTTTCATGAGCCAAATACCACTACCTGTTTTTATAAATAAAGTTTTATTAGAACACAGTTACACCCATTTGTTTATTATCCATGGCTGCTTTGGTGTTAGAACAGACCAAGTCATTGCCACAGAGAGTATATGGTTCACAATGCCCAAAATATTTACAATCTGGCCCTTTACAGACAAAATTTGCTAAACCATGTTCTAAACTATTATGTTAGGAAAAAATAAATTTTCTTGTTCTTGAAATCAGTGAAGTTTGGTTTCTGTATGTTGCAGCAGCTTATACTACCCTAATAAAGGCTATGAAGTCTATGGCCTTCCCACAACACAGCACCACCTCATCTTACCTTCCATAAACTATTCTCTTTTAGAAGGAGATGCACATTTTCATCAACCTTTTCTTCCACCAAGTAGGCCATTATTTCTCAAGAGGTAGTAGTAAAACCACCTGTATCAACATCAGGGTGTGTGGCTTGTTAGAAAGGCAGGTTCCCGTTAAAAACACACACCCACATCTGAATTACTGAGGTGAGGGTGTGGGGCTGGGAGGAGTTCAACTCTCCATTTTTAACAAGCTCTACAAATCACTCTTATGCATTCTTAAGCTTAAGAACCAGTGAACTTGGAATTAAGCCTGGAGAAGACAGTAGCATGCCTTTCATTACCCTGTATTTTTCTTGTCACCCTTTGAAGGGTGCCCTAAGGAAAGTGTAACAGAGGGGAAACAAAATGGACTGCCAAATCAGAATGCCTGTGCTGCTGTCTCAACTCCATGAGCTCCACCACTCCACTCTGGGTTCTCTTGGGGACCTCAGTTCCCTCACCTGCGCATATGGGAATTTTATCTGTCTCACAAACTTGCAGTGAGAATGATAACTGAGAAATTCAAGCGAAAGAAGCATTTGGTAGTGCTCAATGTGCATCAGTTTTCTTTTCTTTCTGTACACATTAAATTACTTTTAAGCCCTTTGGCTTAAAATTTCCAAAATTCTTTTTATAAATTCCCAAAGTTTCCCAAAGTAATTTTCAAGCAACAAGTTTCAGTCCTCCTAGAGGAAAAATTTCCCATCTCAGCCGATATTTAAGCCACTAGCAACATACTAAAGAGCACAGCCTCCCTCACTTTTGGGGTTCCCTTCACCTCGCAGCCCCCGCCCCTCTGGCTAAGAGGTCCTCCTTATTTCCGTGTTCCCTCCTTGGAGTCTCCCTCACCTCTGTGTCCTTTCTTCTTTGGGGCTCGCACTCACCTCCAGTCTCTGCCCCTCTGGAAGGCCGTTTTCTTTCTGGGGGTCTCTCCACCTCCGGTCCCCTCACCCACCCACAGATCCCCCTCAGCCCTGGATCCTGCCGTCGTACCACCCTCATCTCTGGGTACCCCTTTGGGCCCTCTGGCACTCATGTCCATCTCCCAACTGCGCGTCGCCCTCACTTCCTCCCCTTCGCCCCCCTCCAAACTGCGGCCGGGCCGACTTACTACTGCGCAGCTGGGAGGAGAAGACAACTAATGATATGGGCCGAGCCCCACGTCCCCCCTCACCTCTAGAGCGACGCCCAGATTCTCCCGCTTCTTTTTAGGCATGATACTAGCCGGGATGTCCTAGTCATCGCTGAGTGAGCCCCCCCCCCAAAGTGCACTGCGAATGCGCAGACCTCGTGCTCTTCCTTCATTGGCCGCTGGGACTACAAGAGGTGGGCCTACTGGCGGCCGCCATCTTGCTGATGGGCGCGCCCGGCTGGGCGCGACCATGTTTGTGAGGGGCACTCTCAGTTTGGGACCTTACCCTAGGGGTAAGTAGGTTGGCCTGGTGAGGAAAAATGGTCCGCACCTTTCCTTTCCATTTCAGAGCCACTATACAGGACTGAGGGTCTTTCCTACACCCCATCTTCTGTGCCTTTCATCCTTTCAGAGACCAGTCGGCCCAGTTTAAGGCCAGCCCCCCACCCCCACCCCCTCATTCAAAGTCTAAGCATCTTTCAAGATCTGTTCAGACACCCCACCTGGAACAACTCGGCCCAGGGGATCTGAAAACGGTCCCTTTTTTTTGTTATTCCCCCCCCCCCCCCCGCCTTTTTGTCTTGCGTTCTTGCTCATTTTTTCTTGTTTTATGTAAAAACAGCCTACAAGCATCACATAAAACTTGTAAATGAATACAGCATCCTTTATCCTACCACTCTTAATGCACTTCCTTTCTTGGTTCCTGTTTTCTCCTTCCAGGTTTGGCCTCACACATAGTATTTTACACCCTTGTTCTATTGTTCAGTACACTACAGACTTGTGACCTGTGGAATGTTTTGATTGTGATCCAGCAATACAAAGTATATTTTACATCATGGTACAGTTGAAAATATTACCAAATACCTGTGCAGCACGTGGATGTTGTCTATTCTCGTTTTGTCATTAAAAACAAACAAACATGGCCATTAGAGAAATGCAAATCAAAACCACAATGAGATATCATCTCACACCCACCAGAATGGCCATTATCAACAAAACAGAAAGTGACAAGTGCTGGAGAGGATGCGGAGAAAGAGGCACACTTATCCACTGTTGGTGGGAATGTCAAATGGTGCAACCACTGTGGAAAGCAGTTTGGCGGTTCCTCAAAAAGCTGAATATAGAATTGCCATACGATCCAGCAATACCATTGCTGGGAATCTACTCAAAGGAATTAAGGGCAAAAACTCAAACAGACATTTGCACACCAATGTTTATAGCAGCGTTATTTACAATTGCAAAGAGATGGAAACAGCCGAAATCTCCATCAACAGAAGAGTGGCTAAACAAACTGTGGTATATACATACGATGGAATACTATGCAGCTTTAAGACAGGATAAACTTATGAAGCATGTAATAACATGGATGGACCTAGAGAATATTATGCTGAGTGAGTCCAGCCAAAAACTAAAGGACAAATACTGTATGGTCCCACTGATGTGAACCGACATTCGAGAATAAACTTGAAATATGTCATTGGTAACAGAGTCCAGCAGGAGTTAGAAACAGGATAAGATAATGGGTAATTGGAGCTGAAGGGATACAGACTGTGCAACAGGACTAGATACAAAAACTCAAAAATGGACAGCACAATAATACCTAATTGTAAAGTAATCATGTTAAAACACTGAATGAAGCTGCATCTGAGCTATAGGGTTTTTTTGTTGTTGTTTTTTACTATTATTACTACTTTTATTTCTTTTCTCTATATTAACATTTTATATCTTTTTCTGTTGTGTTGCTAGTCTAAACCGATGCAAATGTACTAAGAAACGATGATCATGCATCTATGTGATGATGTTAAGAATTACTGGGTGCATATGTAGAACGGTATGATTTCTAAATGTTGTGTTAATTTCTTTTTTTTTTCTTTTTTTCTTTCTTTCCGTTAATAAAAAATAAAAAAATAAAAACAAACAAACAACAACAACAAAAACCTGATGGCAGAAGATCTATTAATAATGGGTAGTTAACTGCAATTTGAAAAATACTGTGGTGGACATTTTCCCATGTCTTTGAAATCATATATGATGGCTTCCTATACCACCAAGTTGAATATATTCCATTTTTGTACCAGACATTGCCTCCAACTAGTGCTAAAGCAAGCATCTCTGTGCACATTGCTCTGTCCTTCTGAATTCTCTCTTAAGATAAATTCACAGAAGTGGAATTGCTGGGCCCCAGAATATGAGACCAGAATCGAAGCTCCTTATTTCCTGACCAGTTATCTCTCCACTGAAGCCTGTGTTTCTGTGTGTGAATAATAACCCCAACTCAGTGTGTGGGGAAAAAAAATTGTTTTCCAACCTGTGTTCTCTTCTTGATAGAGTCATTGAATGATGGAGCTGGAGGGGCTCTGAGATACCATCTGGCCCAGCCGCCTGCCTGAGGCCCACAGAAGGAAAGTGTAGTAAATTCTGACTGAACAGGAAGCAGGCTGTTGAGCAGTTGTGGGGCACAGACTTCAGCTCAACACCCAGCCCAGAAAAAACTAACTCAAGAACACTGTCCATCACCCATCAATCAACAGTGTTTATTGTCAGACCACTCTTCACAGCATTGGTTCCAATCCCAGAAAAACCAGACTCTGCATCCCAATTATCACAGGCGCCGGCCCAGGGGAGGTGCGAAGAGAAGGAAAAACACTGTGTTCTTTTAGAAGTGGCTCCTTCTGTGATTTTTTGGCTCCAAAAAAAAGCCACGTGTGTGCCTCATGTTGGTCCCTCATCTCATTTCCTCATTCCCCCACATCCCAGTGGGTGAGCTCTCTCCTCTGAAGACTCTTCGAAACCAAGCCTTGTCACACTCGTCTGGTAATGAGACAAAATGCTTGAAATGGGACCAGAATGAGGGCCTATGTGGGGTGTCATGAAAGTGGGGGCATTTAGAGTGAGACAGAGCTGCATTCCAATCCCATCTCTGCCCCTTGGCAGCAATGGGATTTGGGGCAAGATACTTTCATTGAGCCTCAGTCTCCAAGTCTGCAAAATGAACTCCTGTGTCAGTTTTGTAAGGCCACAGTGAGAATGAATAAGTGTCTGGTGCTATGGCTAGGAGAGACTGAACAGAACTGATGTCTCCTGCTGCCAGCTTTTCATTATGGGGTTTGGCTTAGCAACTGTTGCCATTCCTATTTTTTATTATTGTTTTGACTTTGATTTCCATCAGTTTTGGCACTTTTGTAATGGTATCTGTTGTTATGGTTTGGGGGCAAATATTTGGATTGTTTCCTGCTTTTTAGGGTGCATAGTTCACTGTGAAAGGCAGCGCACAACATGCTCAGGCACCCCTCCTCAGAGAAGAGACATCTTCTCCACCTCTCTACTTGTCCTTCCTGCTAAGACCATGGATCACAGTTTCAGTTTCATGTGCCCAGATATTGCAAGGAAGCTGGGGAGGCTGAAAGTGCCCCATGCAAGCTGCAGAGGTTCTTTTGTGTTGCTGGTACATATAAATGTCTGGCTTTGATTTCCCACGGGTCTGTTTGCTGAGCCTAATGAATCTTGGCCTGGCTTCATGCAGGGAATTCTGTCCATGAGCAGATGGATTCCTGTGGGCCAGCTGTCTGTCTGTCACTGTGTTGTCCAGTGAGCTGTGGTTCTGAGCCACCTATCTGGGAGTTTTAGAGCTAAGTGTCTGAGGGAAATAGAGGACAGCATTGGCAGCCAGGAGAATGAGCTAGACCAGGTTCTCACTGCATGACCTTGAGCAGTTCAAGTCTCATCTTTGACTCTCAATGTCCTCATCTACAAAATGGGCACAATATGTGGGGCAAACTAGAGAATCCTTGGGATTTCTTCAGTTTAGATGCCCTAGAATTCTGTTTAATTGAACTTGTTCTCTGTAAGGAGCCCAGATATAAGGCACCCTGGTAGACTGTTAGGTAGACATATAAAATAAGAGCTAATCATTACCTTCAAGATATCTTCAATCTAGTTAGAAAGACAGACTGACAACATGAAATAGTGAATGCCAGTCATCATATAATAAAATGCCAGCCGTCTGGTACTTACTGTTGATGCATTAGAAGCTCAGAATTAAGAGAGGCTGGCGGAGAATGCTGTGAGTAGAATATTTAGGGTTGGCTTTGTGGAGGCTGGGGATGCTGGAGGATAGATGAGATGGGGTTAGGTGAGAGCACATCCCAGGCAAGATGATAGAAAGGCAGGGTCCAAATCCAGCCAGCACCCCCTTGGCCAAACCTTGCATCCAAAAGGCTGCCGGTGCCTACAAGGGCAACCCTTCAACTTTGCATAAAAGCAGTACATAAGTTAGCCACAGTTCTGGCTTATTTGTCCTGGAGACCCTCAGGTCATTTCTTCTATTCCTTGCTTCATCCAGGCCCTGCTTGATCTGTGGGGCCTCTCCCCAGACCTGGAACCCCACTAAGGCTCATTTCAAAGCAGAAGTGGGGAGAGTAGAATCATTCACTGTCAGAAGCATTTCAGGCAGGAAATGAAGAATTTCGGAGGTGGTTAAAAATACAGTGGAAGCTGATTTATGTTTGAATTTTGTTCCAGGACAGCAGATTATAGCCCAAGTTCTGAGGCAGAGGCAGTGGGGTCTTTATGACCTGCTAGGATCAGTTTTATGTTTTAGTGATTTTTATGTTTCAGCTAAGCCAAGATGCTCCAACTTTTTTCTCCCTTACTTCATTGGGAGAAAACACAAGTATCACTCCTTGCACCCAGCTTCATTTTCCAATACAAAGAAAAGAAAGCAAAATGGATGGAAAGAATGCTCTTGCTTGCTATTTGGTTGGTATCCAGTTGAAGTATGAAATCATGAATAGACAATGAATCCATGTGAGACCCTGAAGTAGATGTCAGATGGCATCATGTAAACAGAAGGACAGGGCTCTAAATATTGTTGAATATGCTGATCACTGTATCACACAGTAACCTTTTGATGAGAAGACATATCTACCAGACATTGGTGCCAAGATCAGCTAGCTCTGTGACCTCCTTTGGCATGGCTGATATGTTTTCATCTTTGACTACTTACGTCTTTTGTAATGATCATGCTTTCCATTTTCCTTTGTTCATGAGGAAACTCAAATCTGAACTTGTTCAGGGATTTTGAGCATACATTTCCATGCACTAGCTTTTTCTCCTACCTTTATTTTATTTTTCTACCCTCGTTTTCCCTTTGCTCTATCATTTTATCTATTTTTATCCCTCTGTATTATGTGCATTTTAGTAAGCTACCTCATATCCTTTTTTTGGAACACAAAGGAACATAGCTAAATCAATAAATACATCCTGTGTTTGTAAATATAGCACTTTGTTCTTTCTAAAGCAAATTTCACATTCGTTAGCTCTGTGGGCCCTTGCAGAACCCTGAAGAAAGTAGGACAAGCTCAGTCACTCCCATTTGGCAGACAAAGAAGTTGAGGTGTGCCTATGAATGAAGTGGCTTGCAGAAGAGAACAGACCCACCCTTCCATCTACATGGAAGCCCACCTGAATCCCTCTGAAGAGGAGAAGACCTATTAGGTGACTTCTTATTAGTAGCTGTAGATGTAAGAAGTAGGAAACCAAAGTTGGGCTCACCAGTAGGAGAGGACACAATTGGGGTGACTGCTGGCTTCACTGATTCCCCCAGTGTCCACCTCTTTGTTGCCTTTACCCTACCCCTCCTTTCCTGGTAACAGACCAGCTCCAGTTGGTCACACTGGTGGCATATGATACAACCTGGGCAGCCAATTATGGAACCTCATGCTCCTTGGCATACTGATTGGTCCAAAGTGATGGACACATGACCTGAGCTGGGCCAATTAGAGTCCTTCCCGAGGATTTTTCCATCTGTATGTAGCTGGGTAAAGCAATCTCATTTCTGCTCTGGTTGCAGAGCTGTTGGGATGTGATCCTGGAACTGAGGGAAACTGTGTTCCTTCGCATAAGAAGAAACTTGTGTGGAATGTGAGAGAAGGCAGGCAGTATATGTAGGGCAGCAGCTATGAGAGACAGTTAGAAAGGGTAGCCTGGTGATGTTTGAAGCTCCTGTTCCAGGTGCTAGGACCTCACTCCCGCCCTTCCCAGGATAGAGGATTTGAGTAAACATGCTTGACCTGGGTACCTTTCACTCACAGCCCAGAGATTTCTTGACTCTTGTAGTGTTTAGACTGATTTTTTTCTCCCAGAGGGAATAAACCCTTCAGTTCTGTTTCTCTAGAGTCCAAAATTGGATCTTCCAGCCCCAAGTGTCTGGAATCTCAATGTTTAGCTTATTCAAGGGGCCTCAGGTCCTGGGAAGGAATAGTAACAATTATCATCACATTGTTATGCATCTGTTTAGAGCTGGACAATAAACAAAGGCAGTAGTTAAGTGGTTTGGAGTGAGGCTTCTGGTTCTGTTGCTTACCAGCTGAATGACTTTGGGCAAGTTACTTAACCTTTTTGGGCCTCGGTTTCCCCATCTGTAAAATGGGGATGATAATAGTAATTAACTCACCAGCTTTTTGTGAAGATTATACAAAATAATTCATTTCAGTACATGGTGTGCCTGGCACCTAGTTAGCACACCACAAATGTAGTTAAATTATTTTGGACACTCTTACATGCAATTTCCCTCAAACTCTCCTATGGATGAAGCAGAAAAATATTCTCGTATTTCTTTGGTCAGTGATGGTTAAAAGGGTTAAGTGGCCCACCCAAGTCATATAATAAATGGAAAAGTTTAAATTCTAGATTTTGGAATCAGATCCAGTGTCCTCTCTTTTGGACCATGATTTCCAAATGGCACAGTAGTGGCTGCTGTCAAGAAGCCAATTTAAGAGTTCCGAAAGGGCACTATCCCCTACAGGGACAGAATCCATTAGAAAAACCAAATTCTGGTCAGGAGGCTGCTTTGCAGGGACAACAGACTGATGCTGGAAAGATGCCCAGAGTAAAGACTGCTTAAACTCATTTCCCTGGACTAGCCAGTGTCTATCCACCTGGCAACACAGCCTCTCTCCCTCTTTTTCCTCACTGCCCACACATCTCATATATACAGATTCTGGGAGACAGACTGTCAGAACCAGAAGGAAATACACAGATCATCCCACTCTATGCACTTATTCAACAAACATCTACTGAACATCTACTACAAGGGGTAGATGTAATAATAAGCCAGACACAGATCAAATCTCTCATTTTAGAGATGAGAAAACTGAGTCTCAGGGAGGAAAATGGCTTCCCTAATGTCTACAGTGGGTCAGTGACTTTCTAGAGATATCTGCCCAGCTTACAATGACCCCCTTTCCCTGAAGTTTACGAAACATCCCCAACCCCCTACTTCCTGGTCACAGCTGATTGGATGAGAGGAACATACCTGACTGACTGGGCCAATCAGATTTCTTCTCCCAGGAATTTGGCCCTGGGAAGATATGCTGGTCTTCGCCCTGCAAAGAAGGGAGAAATTATGACAGCATGGTTTTGTCAACAGTCAGGTTCTTCGTTCCAGCCCTCAGATGTCCCACCAACCCACCTGTTCTGAATCCTATGTGGGACATTGGGTTCTTATATTACATCCCTCCTCTTCATTTTTCTTTTGGCGGTGGCGGGGGGGGGGGGGGGGGGGTGACACTTATGTTTGAGGTTATTAATGTTTGTTTGTTTGTTTTTATTGCTTGCGACAAAAAATCATCTTAACTAAGACCATGGCCGAGCTTAAGTTAAAATTCAAGTCTCCTCACTACCAGACCCATGTTTTTTCCATCATATTCACTAGCAGAAAAGAACCCTCCCCACGGTGCTCTCAGAACTCTTACCTTTCAGGGAGATGCCAAATTGGTGCCATCCAAAGAGATTCTCAGCACTTCAGGCAAGGGGTCTCTGGGAGGTCCCAAGTTCCTTGGTCCTCTAAGCAATTGCCTCAAGCCTGTCTGATGACTTGCAGAACAACAGCCAAGAGTGGTAGTTGGAAGTGCAGGCTCTGTGAACTCACTATCCTCCCCACTATGTGGGACGTGACTCCCAGGGGTGTAAACCTTCCTGGCAGCATGGGACAGAACTCCCGGGATGATCTGGGACCCAGCATCAAGGGATTGAGAAAGCCTGCTTGACCAAAAGAGGGAAAATAAATGAAACAAAATAAAGTCTCAGTGGCTGAGAGATTTCAAACAGAGTGGAGAGGTTACACCAGAGGTTATTCTTATCCATTATATAGATATCCGTTTTTAGTTTATGGTGTGGTGGAGAGGCTGGAGGGAAGTACCTGAAACTGTAGAGCTGTGTTCCAGTAGCTTGTTTCTTGAAGATGATTGTATAAGGATATAACATTTACAATGTGACTGTGTGATTGTGAAAACCTTGTGTCTGATGCTCCTTTTATCCAGGGTATGGACGGATGAGTAAAAAAATATGGATAAAAAAGAAATAAATTGGGTAGATGGAAATACTAGTTGTCAATGAGAGGGAGGGGCAAGGGGTATGGGATGTATCAGTTTTTTTCTTTTTTCTATTTATTTCTTTTTCTGGAGTGATGTAAATGTTCAAACAATGATTATGATTATCAATACACAACTATGTGACGATATCATGAGCCCTTGATTATATACCCTGTATGGACTGTATGTGTGAAAATATGTCAAGAAAAATATTTAAAAATATATAAGAATTTAAAAAAAATAATAAGAGCAGGCCCTGGAGCCAGCCTGCCTGAGTTCAGATCAATCCAGGTCCTCCATGCACCAGATGTATACCTTGACAAGTTATTTTCCTCAGTTTCCTCCTTTGATAGTTACCTCATAGTTCTTGTAACTCTTCATATATGTATAGAGGACTTAGAACAGTGAGCAACAGATGCTGGCTATTTATTACGTGAATAACCTGCTGTTTTAAAGATTCCTTTTGTCCGGAAACCTTCCAAGACCCTTGGGGCTCAGCTGTCTTTCACATCTCTCTCCTACTGCAGGACTGATCACGCTGTTAGCATAGAAACAAGTAATGTTCAGAGCCCAAGTCTGATAAACACATGAAAGCAATTAGTCTCTGAGCTTGTACACACCTTGATGTGTGTATTGTACCCGTGATGGGTGAGGTTGTCTCAGCTTTACACTCCGCTAGGACAAGAGACAACCGGCCTGATTACTGTTTCTCATCAAACCTTCATTCAGTAATTATTTACTAAGTGCCTACTGTGTGCTGAGCTCTAAGGCAGGACCTGGAGGCAGACTAATACATAAATACAAGGCCAGGTTACCAGCACAGTGGAAGTGGTGAGTATGAGAACACATTGCGTATACAGGCCTAGCCCAGACTGGGGATTAGGAAAGGAGGTGCAAAGGAGGGGAACAGAGAGGAAAAGTTAAGCAGGCAATGCCATTTCACACCCATCGGCTCAGCAGACATCTGACAAAACAAGTACTGACAAGGATGTGGAGCCAGGAAAACTGATGTACTGCTGGTGGAGTGTAAATTGGTGCAACCCTTTGGAAAACAAATCAGCATCAAATAGTGAAGTTGAAGATGCACTTCTGCACCAGTTGATATATGCAAGAAAGTACTTTGTTGCAAAAGCAAAGAATTGGAAACAACCTAAATATCCATTGTATTAGTTGGCTGCAGCTTCAATAATGCTATATATCAACCTATGAAAAATCTCAGTGATTTACAGCAAACATTTATTTCTTGCTCACAGGATTGCAGGTTAACTAGGGGTGATTCTGCTTCAGACTCACAGCTGCTCTATGTATCTCTTACTCTGGGACTTAGGCTGAAGGGACAACAGTTCACTGGGGACTCATTCTTCTCATGGCAAAGGGCAGGACTACAAAAGGCTGCACTAAACCACGCAAGTGCATTTAAAACCTCTGCTTGCCCCCCCCCCCCCCAAAAACGGGCGGGCAACAGTGGCTCAGTGGCAGAGTTCTCACCTGCCATGCCAGAGACCCGGCCGGGTTCAATTCCCGGAGCCTGCCCCTGCCAAAAAAACACTCTCCTTGCACCATGTTCTATATTCCATTGGCTGAAATAAGTTAGATGGCAAATTAAAGGAGCAGAATTGTACTCTCCACCTACTCTGTGGCAAAGGGTGTGAATGTATAATACTATTGAAGCAAAGATCTGGGAACAATAATCCAATCAGCCACATCCACCAGTTTGTTAAATGGATTCATATATTGTGGTATAGGCATACAATGAAATATTACACAGCAAGGAAAACAAATGACAGAGAGCAGGGGTCAGCAAACTATGGCCAGTGGGTTAAATCCAGTTCATTGACTGTTTTTGTAAATAGTTTCATTGAATGCAGCCATGCCAATTCCTTTACATATTGTCTGTGGCTGCTCTCATGCTAGGATGGCAGAGTTGAGCAGTTGAAACAGAGACCGTTTGGCCTTCAAAGCCTGAAATATTTACTATCTGTCCCTTTGCAGAAAAAGTTTGCCAACTCCTGGTTTGGAGCTACATATATCAACCTGGGTAAGTCCCTCAAAATAGTATTTTATGAAAAAACAAGTTGCTGAGGAATGCATACCGTATAATAGAATTTACTTAAAGTTTAAAAACATTTAAAACAATACTGTCTATTGCTTAACTCTTCAAACATATGATCTAGCAATGTAAATAATGCCTGGGAGGTATAAACATCAAATGCAAGAGTGTGATTACCCTGGTAACTGGGGAGAGGGGTGCAACTGGGGACAGGTGCCCAGGGGGCTTCTACGATGTTGATAATATTTTATTTCTTAAGATGGGTGATGGAGGTAGTACATGGGTATTGATTTCATTGTTATTTATACCTTTTGTGTAGATCCTAACTATTTTATAATAGGAAAGAGAAACGAGTTAGAGGGCACAGATGGTTGGTGAAAGGTGTTCTGTACCCAAGCCCCAGGATGCAGGGACAGGGGCATAAGAAAGACGAAGCCTTTGTTGACGAAAGTGGCTGAAGCATGAAATGCATCAGGAGCAGGGGTCTGACTTCATACCCAGGCAGAGCGGAGCCCCTGGAAAGTTCTGCGCTTCGACAGTATCATGACCAGACTGATGTTTTAGAAGGGTCAGCTGGGACACAGAGTGGAGGATGGTGGGGAGCAGGGCTGCAGCAGGACCCCGAGAGTAAGCATCTTCTGAAACTTTGCCGCCTGGGTGCCCTACTCACCTCCACCTCCCACCTGGCCCTGGTTGGGAGGGTGTGAGGCTAAAGGCAGGACCAGGTCCAGGGCTGTGGCAGAGGCCCAGAGCCTGACCCTCAGCTGCAGCAGTGGGAATGGAAAGGATGCAACAGAATGAAGAAATACTAAGGAGATGTAAACAGTACGTGAGGGGAGTCTAGAAAGCCCCCCAATTCCTGTCTTGGGTGAGTGAGATGGTGATCGCTGGGACAGGAAAACCAGGCAGAGCAGCTGGTTTAGGAAGAAAGATGATGAGCTTGGCTTCCATCATGTTGAATTTGAGATTGCCAATGGTCCTCTGGGTATAGATGTCCAAGGCTCAGGGGAGGGAATTAGAGGTCGAGAAGCCAGAAGCATACAAGGGCTGGAACGGATGAGATTGCCTGGGCAGTGAAGAGTGAAGAGAGCTTAGAGCTGAGGATGGAATCCTGGGGCATTTCCACATTTAGGTGAATTCTGGAGGGAGGAGGAGCCTACAAAAAAGACTTGGAAGGAGATGCCAGAGAGGTGGGAGGACAGCTAGAAGCTAGTGGCACCTCAGAAACCAGGAGAGCCAGGTTTCACGAGGAAGGGAGTGGTCATCAGGGACAAATGCTGCAGCAACATCCAAGATCAGGATTTCAACACCCCCATGGGTTCTGACCACGAGGAAAAGGACACTGGTGGCCAGGACAAGAGTGGCCACAGTTGGAAGGTGGGGAGGGAGTTAAAGGGCAGCGGACTGAGAAAGAAAAGCTGCTTGCAAGGATAGACCATTTTTTGCTGGAGGTGCACATAGAATTCAGGAGGATTCTTTTATTTTTTTTATGTGTTTTGACAGAAAATAATTTCTTTATATGCTGAGGAGAAAAAAGGTGATAAAGGGAGAGATTGAAGATCTGGTTTTGGGACATGTGGCAGATGACACTTTCCAAAGATGGCTGTAGTGGGATCTTCCATCCCCCTGCTCTTGGCCATGTGATCTTGCCCCTAATTAGAATTAGGAAGCGCCTAATTCCCCTCCCTGGAACGTGGGCTGGCCTTGTGACTCCCTGGAACTGACAGGATGCAGGGGAAGTGACTTCTGCAGTCAGGTCAGCTTTTACCCAGCTCTCTAGGAATGCCTGCTCTCCGGATGTTGGCTGTCATGCTGCTTGCTCTTGGAACCCAAATGGCATGTTGTGAGAAGGCCTTGCCAGTGGAGAAGCCACAAGGAGGAACAGCAGTTAATAGTCCCAACCAGCGCAGCCTCCCACCTGTCCCAGCTCATCATGAGACGCATGCACAAAGAAGCCTCCAGTGGATTCTAGCCTTTCGAGTCACCGCCAGATGTTTGATTCCTTTAGGCTGAGGACCTATCCTGGCATAGTGACAGGTCATCCTTGCTGAACCCTACAGGAATTCCTGTGAGCAAAATAAAATCGTTGTTGTCCTATAACACTCAGTTTGGTTTTATGCAGCAATAGATAACCTGACAGGAAGAGACAGAGCTGGAGCAATGCTCCGGAGGGGCGGGCTCTAGGGTGCAGCTACAGGGATCAGAGGTGGAGTGGGAGGGCAGGCAGTTGGTTGAAGGAGCTCTAGACTGAAGGTCTTTGTTTTCTTTATGCTCCAGAAGGGGAAGACACCATCCCACAGCAGGAGCCCCGATTGTCTTCAGGAGTCAGTATGCCCAGTCTCGGGATAAACCATCACCGGTATAAGTCAATTATGACCATCTTTACCCTGTGTCAGTGATTGGCCCAGGAGTAGGCATATGTCCCCATTTTGGCCACTGAGACATAAGGATAGTCTGTTGGGACTTCTGGGAAGATGTTACCACTAGGATAAGAAAAGGTGGGAAGAGAAAGTCTTCCTGTTTTCTCATTCCCACACACATATTTTTCTCTGCCTGCCCTTTCATTTCTGCTTGGGAAGCTGTTAGACAGAAGCCATAGGGCTTGGAGCTGCAGCAGCCATCTTGTGGCCGTGATTAGAGACATTGAGGATGGCAGAATGGAAAGACAAGAAAAGCTTCAGTCTTTTACGTCATCAAGTTACTATTAAGCTAACCCTGGGACCCACTACTTTCAGACTTTTATCCAGTGCATAATATATGTCCTTATGGCTTGAGCTGCTGCTAGTTGGTTATTTGTTTGTTTTTTCGTTACTTGTAGCCACAGGCATCCTACAGGGGATTTGAAATTTTGAGATAATTAAAGACTGGCTTGAAAGAGGGAAACTAACAAGTGGTGTTGAGGGTCCAATTTGAGGATGAGGATCTTACAATTCTCCATAAAGCCTTCCACAAACTGATACCTCCACTACCTCTCTCATGACATCTCCTATTACTCCCCCTTGCTCACTTTACTCCAACGACAGTAGCCTTTAGCTGTTGCTCAAACATGCCAGGTACACTTCTGCCCCAGGGTCCTTGCGCCTGCTGTTCCCTCTGCCTGGAATGCTCTCCCTCTAGATATCCACAAGTCTCTCTCTCTCATTTCCTTCAGGTCTTTTCTCAAAAGTCATGTTTTCCATGAGGTCCTCTCTGGCCACTCTTTTCTTTTCTTTTGGTGGTGGGGATGCATGGCCAGGGAATCAAATCTGGGACTCCCATATGGCAGGCGAGCATTCCACCGCTGAACCACCCATGCACCCTCTGGCCACTCCTTAGAGCTGAACTCCCTCTCAGCAACCCTATCCCCTTTCCTTTTCCTCCATAGCATTTACTATACATTTTGCTTATTTATTAAGTTTATTGTCTCCCTGCACTAGAATGTGGCTCCATTTTATTCACTGGTATATCCCCCAGGACCTAGAATGACAGATGATAAATAGTAGGTATTCAATAAATATTTGTTGAATGAATGAGTGACTGAATGCATTAATTTGTGGGGACTCCAGGATTTATAGAAACATATCATTTTCTCCTGCTGATCTCAGCAGCCTGGAGAGGGAAAGTAGATGGCTGCTCTGATATAAGGGTGGAGCTTTGCTTGGAGAGAGTAGCAAAATGACAGCCAGAGAGACAAGGGCTTTGAGGGGCTCCTCTAGGGTAAGAGCTCAACCCCTGTGGCCTTAAAGTCTTGAAGAATATGGACCCCAGAACCAGATAGATTGTGTAACTCTGGGTGAGTTTAGGAAACTCTCAGTGCCTCAGTTTCCCCATCTGAAAAAGGGGAGTAGTAATAGTATCTGTCTCATAAGGTCCTTAGGAGAAGTAAATGAGTTAATATTTGTAAAGCATCTGAAACAGTACCTAGCACAGTGGTTAAAAAGCAAAAACACAGTCACAGGTCCGAGGCTCCACAATAAGCCCTTACAAGACTTAGGGGGGCGAAGGGGCCCAGGAGTCACAGCAGCCTGGTAAAATTTGAGCTTTTCCGCCCAGCACCCATGGGGCTGTGGTCCCCCAAAGGCTCACCGCAGCCCTGTCTCCCTCTTGGGTGATGTCCCTGCTCCAGGCTGCTGCTTGTGCTCCGGTAACTCCTCTTACCTGGAATTCTGACCTCTGCAGCCCTGTTTAGCCCCCATCCCTGCCTCTTTCGGTGTGATTTCCCCTTTCCTGAAACTCCCGATGCATCGTACTGTGCCCCTTAGCCTCGAAGGATGCGCACGGCCTCTCTGCCACCTATAGAGTTCTCAAGTTGTTTCATGTCTATGGTTTTTGTTTGTTTGTTTTCGTTTTGTCTTCAATTTGACAGCCGGGCTTCCATCTCCTCAGGGCTCCGGAGTAGCCTCAGGGCAGAGGGTCCCTGAAGCCACTCGACCAACCCTCAGGGAGCGAGGTAAAGAGCCTGTCATTTCAACAAGACACATTTAGAGAGAAGTGTTCCTTTTGGGTTCCATCAAATGGCACTTGCCTACCATCCTCCGCCTCTGCTGGTGAGGAACATATGCTTTCACACGTGTTGTGGCATCAACTCCTCCAAGAACCCCGGGATGTAAGTGTTATTATTGCTGCTTTCCAAATGAGAGCTCCGTGGCCCAGAGACACGCGGGGACCTGCTTGGACCCCCAAAGTAAGACCAGAGCCAGGTCTGAGGCAGCTCCGAGTTTTCCCAGTGGCGAGGGAGAGGGGCCTCCATCCCCCTTCTCTGCCAGCCCTCCTCTTACTCTCTGGCTTCCCAGCCATAAACCACAACTCCCTGCTCTGGAAGGGGGAGGAAGCAAATCTGCTCCCTGTATTCTGCAGTGAACAAAGGCTCCAGGAGCTCATTCTAAACGTTTTGCTGGAGGCACCAGCATTTTTATCTATAGCCACCCATCTCCTGAGTCCCCTGCCTTTGAGTTGGAAGGAATCACAGGGAGAGCCTCTCCTCCCACCTCCTGCCTGGCATCTCCTCCCGGCTCCAGCTCAGGCCTGGCGTGAGTCAGATCGCTGCTTAGCTGCCTTTCCCAGTGGCGGAGTCTCCGCCACCGGGAAAAGTCCAAACTTCTTGGAAGCGCCCTGTGCCCAGGCTCCAGCTCCCGGCCGGGTATCTGACCACTGCCCCTGTCCTGAGGGTTCCTCCAGCTGCCAAGCATGCGGGAGGGTTGTGTGGAGGTGGACAGTGGGACCAGACCAGGAGCGGGCCCTGGAGGTAGGGATCAAGGCCTCTCCAGAGCAGAGGTCATTTGCAGAGGTTTGCAGGAAACCTTCCCTTTGCCCCCACACAGCTGTACCCCACCCTTTGAGCCCTGGAAAGCTGACATCTCTGGACAGGATCCAAGTGCTCCCTGGCCTCCGGCTTCCAGTGGGTTTGGAGGAAGGGAGGAGAGTGTGGACAGAGCATTTATCTCCCACCTCCCCCGTCGCAAGGTCACCAAGGGCAGCAGTGCCCTTTACCCAAGGTTACAGCTCTAGCCAGGCCGCCTGCTCCATCTGGAGACTGCTCCCTCCTCTTCCCCCTTCAGGTCCAGGGGGGATAATGGCTCCCCCTACTTTTGCTAGCCCTGGGGTACTGCAGTGCCCTTGCTTGGTTTCTCTAATCCCTGTCCACACCGTTGTAAACAAGCCCTTTATTAAACTCTCCTCAAATGATCCAGCGTGAAGCTCCCATCCCGTTGCTACCCAGAACCTGACCCAATCAGGTGCCAGCCACTTGAGAAAGGGCTGAAGGCCCCAGACAGGAGAGAGGCTGAGACGGCAGCCCCCACCCGGAAGCAACGCCGCGCGCTGCCCTCCCGGGCCATCCGTCTCTTGGACGAGCTGAGTAAATTCCATCTCGTAAATCAGAGTTGCCGCTTCCAAGCAAGGAGGGGAGAGCAAAGGCTGAAAACTGCTCTTTTTCACCCCGCCCTCTGAGCTCCTTCCCCAGAAAGAGGAAGCCCACCCTGATGGGTCAAGATTCCCAGCCCCGCCCCGAGGAACCACAAACAGGCACCATACTGTGCATTAAAGCGGGGATCTCCAAATATTTTGATCACACACTTCTGTGAGTGAACATTTTTGAGGATGTGCCACGCGTCAGGGCCACAGCAGGAAACAGATGCCACATTTAAATCAGGGTAATTCTAGAAGGTTTATTTACAAAGGACTCTTTGTAAGGTGTGGGTGTAGGGAGATGGCACCGAGACAGTGAGGGAAGCTGGGGAGGCAGCCGCAGAGCTGGTTTCTGGCCTAAGTACAAAGGGGCCGGAAGGGGAGGGAGTGGCTGTGAAAATCTGAAAGGAGAGAGAACCCACCTAGGAGGGGCGCCCCAGTAAAAGGACACAGAATAAATTCCCTGAGTGCACTTTCCACCTGCCCTCTCTTCTCCCAGCGCCGCCCACCCGTTGGTCTAATCTTACCTGAAGCCAGAAGGAAGAAGCCTGGGTGATGTCGTCTGCATAGGTGAGCCTCGGGGCAGGCTAGAGAAAGGTAGGGGAGTTCAGGAGATAGCACATAGCCTCGGTAAATGCAGATTGTGTTATGAATAAATTATAAGCATGTAAAAACCACACTAATATCTTATGTGCATTACAACATCTACCCAAAAAGGGAAATTTAATAGGATGATGTAAAACAGATGGAAGCTGAAGTTCTATTGGTTTCTTCTGGCACCCCAGTGAATTATTCCATGCCGCCTGGGGGGGTGTGCTCCCCACTTTGATGATCTCGATGTTGAAACATCAGTGTTCCTGAAGGAACATTCTGGGTGATGGAAACTGACCTGAGTGGGGGTGATTATGTGAATGTTCACATGTAAGATGGATCACGCTGTCCGTTTAAAATTAGTGCATTTTCTTGTTTGTAAATCTCCAGGGAGGGAGAGGAGGGAGCCAGCCTGCTGGGGAGTGCATTAACTCTGCTCTAAGCATTTATATGCATTAACTCATTTAATCCCCACAACAATGACCACAGGGTACTATTTCTACATCGCTTTTACAAATGAGGAGCTGGGGCACAGAGAGGGGCAGTGACTGGCCCAGGGTCCCACAGCTCCTAAGGGGAGAGCTGAGCACGGGCCCTGAGCCTGCGCTCCTACTCACACCTAACCAGGCAGCTTCACTCGGCTTGTCTGCCACTAACCAAGAAGGAAACCACGCTTGGGACCTGCTCTCTGGGAGCCGATCTCTCTTTTCTCTTATTTTCTGTGAACCGCCCCCCCACACACACACACTGCTTCTGGAACCGTGCTTGGGGTAGAAGCCGAGTCAAGGCCTGGGCTATCTTAGCAGTGGTCCTGGCGATGAATTAGCATCCCTCTGAGGGAAAGGGGGAGGGATGGCAGAGGCAGAGCCTCAGGTTTGGCCTTCTCTTTGCTCAGACAAACCGCAGCAGTCTGGCTTCCTCCTCTCCCTCCCTGGCGCCACTGACTATTCCCCGCCTCTGCCCTCTGCCATCCCCTCTCCCCGCCCTTCTGCAACACCCTCCTGCCCCTGGCCCATCCTGGTTCCCTGACCTCGTGTGCCAGTTAAAATCCCACCCTCTGCTCAGAAAGAGCCATGCCCACCCCAGCCCACAGTGACTGCTCCCTCAGAACCTGAGCCAGGCGCCCCTGCTCGGCTCACGACCATCTGGGGGTAAGGGCAGGGGTGATAGGAGACCTATCTGTCTTGCCCATGTCACCACCTGCGCACCTTCCCCAGAGACCACCCAATGACCATTCAGTTCTGGGGATGAGCGGGGAGTGCCCACAGTCTGACATTGTTCCGAGGGCCACAGAGGTTGGCCAAGGTTTTCCAATAGGTGTGTTTCCTGATCAGAATTCCCCAAGTGTCCCGGGGTGTTTGGGGCTGGCATCTTCCCTCCTTTGTGAAAAGCTCCCACTGGCGGCTGCAGAAGGGGGTGGCCCTGGCTCCTTAGTGGCACGAGCTGCGGGCGCCCCACAGGGCAGCACCGTCCACTCCGCGGGGGGTGGGGTGGGGCGGCAGGGGCGCCTCGTGTCGGGCGGCCCCGGGCTGAGCAGCCTCTGTCATCTCACAAGGCGGGTCGCTCTCCTCCCGGCCTCCATGCGGTTGCCAGAACTGTTTCCCTTTCCCTCACCTCCGCTGGTATTGAAGTCTGGGCGGCTGACAGGCTTGCAGGCAGGCCAGAGGCCAGCGCCCCGGGCAGCCACTCTCTCCGCCTTATCATTCAGCTGCAAACCAGGCCTGGCGAGCGATCCGGTGGCATTTGCAAGCACAAAAGCGAAGTCGCAGGCATTCACAGGGCCTTTCAGTAAAAGGACGCCACAGGGCTCCCGGCTCCAGAGTCTCCTGAGCTCAGGTGGAGTCTATTTTGCGCCTTCCAGGCATTTCTGTTTGCCTCCTGACCCTGGCCTCCTGGGCACTCTCTGGGGAGGGGGGCGGGGGGGGGGGGAGGAGGTGGCAAGTGGTCACAGGGATTTCAGCCCGGGCCTTCCCCAGGCACCCACTGCCTCTCAAATAGGGTGGGGGTGGGGGCGGCGGCATCCACAGTGCCTGCCCCTGTCACAGGCACCTGCACCCACCCGCCCCCCTCTGCCTGCCAGGCCCGCCTCTCCCCTTTACAGAAGCAGAAGCAGTCTCACTGACACCTGTAGCTGAGGGTCCGCATCAGAGGGCCAGCTCCCGTGACCGAGGCCCTGTATGGCTCGGGACTCCTCTGTCACCCACATGCTCATGCCATGTCAAAGCCCCTGCCTGCTGCACACCGAGCCTTCCTCTCGGCAGGTAGCCGTGCACGGGAGCAAGCGAGGGTGCAACACCAGGCGCTTCCTCAGGCCACAGCATGTACCCATGCCGCTCCCTGCTCCCTGCTGGCCCCACTTCCAGACCCCACCAGCCACCATAGACCTAGTTTCGAGTCCAGGAAGCAATGAGAGCTCTGCAAATTCCACCTAGAAGTGATGCTGGGCCTCCCAGCTTGCCCTGTGGCCGTCTGTTGTTGATTTTAAATCTGTTCACCCAGGAGTCCCAGCTGGGCTGGGCACACAGCAGTATTTGCTTATTAATTTGTTTATTGATTTACTGGGCTGTGCTTGAGGCTTCTCCTGGGAAGGACTCCAGCCATGTGAGCCGCCCGGCGTCAGTCAGACGCAAGATGCCACACGGCTGGCTTCAGCCCCCGAAGGACCGGCTGGCTGAGTGCTGGAGCGTGGCAGGGCGGAGGCCACTTGGGGAGCAAGCAGGCGGACGGCAGCAGCTCCAGAGCACAGACGGGCTGCACTCTGTGGGAACAGCGCCCCCTGGAGTTGTGCCACATGGCAGGCCCAATCTGCCCCTCTCCCCCTGGAGCGGTTACTACAGACCCGTGGCCAGACCAGCCTAGCCTGTGTTTACCAGGCGCCTTCCCAGGGGCAGGGGAGGGAGGAGAAAACTGGCCCAAGCTTTTGGGTACCTGAAGGCGATGAATCTAATGTCTGAGAACACATTCTCCAAACACGCCAGGACTGCGTAAGGCAAAGAGTGTTTCTAGCAATGATTTTCTCAGCTCTTGCATAATAATACTACATTTTAAAAAACCTCTGAGGACGTTTTTGTCGCTTTTTCGAGGCATATGTTGACTACAGATTGTGGCAGCAGGGGGAGAGGGGGAGGGGGAGGGGAGAGGAGGGGGGAGGAAGCAACATCTGAACCGAATTCTGTTGTGAATGTAGAAAGATCCCTGCCAGAAAACCTTGCAAGAGTGGGTCAGGCACCAGAGAGGGTGAGAGTGTGGGCCTGGGGGCCCACAGACCTGGGGGTGGTTCCCAACTCCATCACGGTCAACTTTCAGCGAGTCGCTGGCCATCTCTCTGCCTCATCTCATCTGCAAAGTGAGGACGAGAGGTCAGCCTCACAGGGTGATGTGACGGTTATAAGAAAGATAACAAATGCACTAACAAATAGATGCCATTACCCCCCTACCGTATACCTGAGATAAGAAATTAGGTATTTCCTGATGGAACTTTCCCCCTGAAATGTAAGGAGGACCTGTCTGAGTAAAGCCAGGGGCTCCCTTTCTCTTGGCTGGTCCAGACTTCCCGGGTCTCCCTGGAGCCCCTGACCCTCGCTTTCCCTTCAGGACCAAGAGAAAACCTCCCTGCATTGCTGAAAGCCAGGCGGCACCAATATATGCCCCCAGAAAGGCCGGTGCTACGCTGTGTTCCCAGGTTTGTTTTATGCACACGGGGCATTCAGAGGGGGTAGAGGAGGAGACCGAGGGCTCCCTCCCATGAAGTCCCCAGCTCTGGTAGAGGCAGCAGAGGGAGACAGGGGAACACACAGGCTGAGGAGTCCCACTAGGCTGCCCAAGCTCCAACTCTAGCCCGGCCCCTCTCTGTCTGGGCAGCCTTTTACCTTGGTTTCTGCATCCACGAAAGGAGATTATAGTTGTCCCTGTCGTGTAGGGTTGAGCAAGTTAGCACATGTAACACAGTTAAAACACCTAGCAGCTGGCACACAGATTCCAAGTCTTATTCCACCCAGGGTATAAAACCCTTGGGACACCTCTTCCATTGTTCCCACCCCTGGGCACATCCTGCTCAAGCCACGTCAGACTCTCCCTGCCATGCGGGTATTGCCTCTGTGCTTTTGCACTTAACTTGCGGTTCCTCAGTCAGGAATGCCCTTCCTCTCATCATTAGCCTGTCAAAGTCCTTGTCATTCAGACCTTGTCTCTGGCCCCTCTGGGATATATATTTGGGCCCTCAGGACGGAATTTATCTCTTTCTCTCTGGAGTTTCCCAAGCTCTCAACTTGTGTCTCAGTTATAGAACATTTCCCCCTTTGCTCCCCACCTCCTGCCATCTTAAACACTCCTCCCATTCATTGAGAGTGGATGGAGGTGTCCCTTCCTCCAGGAAGCTTTCCTCCCTTGCTTGCATCCCATCCCCCCTCTCCTTTCCCCTCTCAGTGGGTTGTGGTCCCTTCCCTGTGATTCCTCCCACAGTACAGTGAGCATATCCATTAACTCACCAGGCTGGGTCGGCCTGTCTCGTTGGGTGCATCTCCCAGCTGACTGTCAGTGCCAGTGGGGACTGGAACAAGCTGCAGGTAGTAGTAAAACTCCACATATAGAAGTTTTATTTCTTTCTCTGTCTTTAAAACCTGGAGTCCAGAGCCGATATATGGTGAATCCACTCCACATGGTCCTCTGGGACCTAAGCTCCTACTATCTTGTGGCTTTGTCAAGGCTGGCCTCCATTCCCAGGTCCCCTCACAGTCCATCATGGCTGCTCCAGTTCCAGCCATTACATCCACTTTCCAGTCAGCTGGAGGAAGAGTGAGTGCCACGTATCTCTTAGCTGCCAGCTAATGCCAGCTATTTCTTAAGAGAGCTTCGAAAGTAATCACTTGACACTTCCTTTTATGCCTTATGGGTGAGAATTTAGTCACATGACCATGTCTAACTGTATAGGAGGCTGGGAAATGTAGTCTTCATTCTGTTTGGCCATGTGCCCAGCTAAATTTTCCTGACTATGGAAGAAGGGGCGCATGGAAACGAGGATGACTGACAGTCTCTGCCACAGTGCCCTTGTCTCATTCATTTTTGTGTTGTGCCCCTTGGGCCACTCCCAGCCTCCCAAGCACATGGCCTGGCACACAGCAAGTGCTCAACATTTGAGAATAGGAAGACTTGTATGAAGGGTACAGCATGTGTTTTGCTTCCCCCACTAGAGTGTCTGATTGATCTGCGGGATCCCTACTCCCAAGTTCACTCATCCAACAAGTTTTTGGATGCTGCTTTGTGCTGGGTGTGGTCCTGGGTACCATGAGTAAAATGAACGGGTGTCTGCATCCTCCTGGAGCTACACCCCAGCGGCTCCTCCAGTGAAGGAAGCACCATTCCAAGTGCTTGCTGGAGATATGCTCATTCAAAGTAGAGGACTAGCAGTCCTCTCCATCTTATAGATGGGGAAACTGAGTCATAGAAAGGATAAAGGACCTGCCGGGGTCACACAGCTTCTGAGAGACAGAGCTGGGTTTTAAACACAGGTATTCTGGTTGGAGAGTCTTTCCTCTGAGCATCCACTTGACATCCACCCTTACTGGGTTTTGGGATGCTCTCCCTGCACATACTGTCCCCTGCCCTGCTCTCTTCACTTCAGTGTCCCACCCATAGTCTCTTGTAATTTTTGTAATCATCATTTGTGGTGGCTACATGGGGGAGGACAGGGCAGAGCAGCTGTAGTCTACTGTGTATGAGGGAAAGTAGGGTGTGTCCTGTGTGTGTGTGTGTGTGTGTGTGTCAAAAAGTGTTTGCATGCATTTGACTGGGAGGGTCCTGTGGCTAATGGGACAAGGGTCCCACAGGCCTGGGTCACATTTGTTCTCTGCTAACTTTTTGATTTTCCAACTAAAATTCTGTCTTCTCAGCCCTTCTCACTTGACCCCAGCTCCAGAGGGAGGCTGCTGGGCCTTTGAGCCCCCACCCCTTACCCCATCCTGGCATATCTTGTGACTGATTCCAGACCCCCACCCACCTTTGGGTTCAGTAGAGCATATCTGGTCCTTCCAAATCCTCTCCTAGCCCAGGGAAAGGGAAGAGAAAGCAACAGCACTCTGGAAGCCAATGGAGCTTCACATCTGTGCCCACATCCCTACTTCCTCACCTCTTCCCCATCTGCCCTCTGCTATGCTTCAGGGAAGTAGGACCAAAGAGAGCCCTTCCTGAATATATACTCCCTACAGAGGATTTTGCATTTTACAGGTGAGGACACTGGGGCACAAGAAGGGTTGCCTGCTAGCCAGTGGCAGGGTGGATACTGACACTCTGCTTCCTGAGTCATGGGCAGGGAAGAGGAGGCAGAAAAGGGTGTACCCATTTTGCAGATGAACTCATTAAGGCCTAAAAATTTAAAACGATTCCACTCCAAGGTCACAGGTCACACGATGAGGAAGGGATGGGACTTGGGTCTTGAGTTCTCCCTGTCCAAGGTGGGCTCTTAGCTGACTCCTTCTTGGGCCCCACAGGTTCGGTGTCTTAAAGCACCTGGCTAGACCAGTGGATGGCTTCACGGTCAGCAAGTGCTTGTGAACAGGCTGATTCCCGGCAGGCACTGGGTAAAGTGCTGTGGGAGATAGAAAAGAAATTAAGATGTGATTCTTGTTTAGAGGTGGTGGGAGTGGAAGTGGTTTATAGTCAGGTTGGGGGCATGGGCACTTGGAAATAGGAAACACTTCTAACTCTCAACTATTTCTATTGCTCAAAGGTGATGCCTTTGAATGCCATGAGAGTTGGTCCAATTGGAGCAGTTAAAGCTTCATGGAAGAAGACGATTTGAGCTGGGCCTTAAGAAGTAGTTGGAATTAAATCCATATGCTAAGGAGTTAAGATGACAGGAGGGTAGGGGTACAGCTTAAGTAAAGGCACAGAGGTTGCACTGAAGATAGCATGTGTTGGGTACAATGTGCAGCCTGATGTGACTGGGGAGACCTTATTAGAAAAGAGTAAGTGATGCTGGTGAGGGAACAAGGTGTTCGACCGTGGAGGCACGTGAAAGCCCAACAGAGGTGTTTGGACTTAACTCTGCAATCCAGAAAAACAGATACTCAGCATGGGTGCCTCCAGTCCCCCCTCTCATCCATGGCAGATGACACTCATCGATCAGTGCACTCCCCCTGCTGAGGCCCCGTGGGGCCTCAGAGCCCTTCTCAGCGCAGCTCCAGGCTGCCCCTGCTTGTGGTTTGTCATTAGCGTACGAGGGGAAACTTCTTGGCTTTGGGTCATTGGGAGCCATTGTAGGATCTTGAGTAGAAGAATGAGTGTGAGAACTGGTTTGGTATTCCTGGAACCTGGGTGAACCATTTGCCAAGATCCCAGTCAGTCTTCCATCACAATTGTGGGAGCAGGGCCCCCCAAGAAACTCAGGCCAGTGGGGCCTCTGCCTTTGCCCCTAAAAACCCACCTAGGCCAGGCCCTCTCCCCTGATGAGAGATCCCTGCTTTTCTCATCACAGAAACGGAGCAGAGAAAGCGAGAGAACCTGTCACACCACTCATCTGAGAATCAACTCTGGAAAAAGCACCTGTCTGGCTGCCCCATGCCTCCCTCCCCAGCAAGGGAAGGGGGAGCCCAGGGCTGAGGGATGCTGCCGGATTCTAATTTAGTGAGCTTAAATGCACCTTTAAAATGCATAGAGGTCTGAACAAAACTCATCTGTCATGGTTTTCTGTGTGAGGGATTCATCCATCTACCAAAAGATATATATGTGTGTGCATGTATATATATATACATTTTCTTTCCCCAAAGTAAGTATTGATTCTCAGTGACTGTAAACAGACCATAAGAATGCTCTCAAGCATTCCACCCTCTTGATTCCAGCTACGCAGATATGAATGAGATGACATTCCTTCTTGGGTTCTGGTTTGTCATCGCCGGCGTGTGTACGTGTGGAGGGGGGCACAGGAGCCGGCAAGGTGGGACTAAAAAGGAGTCATTCCCCCCTGGCAAGCTGTGGACACCCTGTGGAGGTGTCTGTCGGTTGTGGGTGCGGGGAGCTGGGTGGGGGGAGATGCTCCAGGCGCCTGCAGTGGAGAGCTGGGGGGCCCTGGCTTTGAAGGCCCCTGGCCCCCGGCCCCACCTCCCGGCTACAGCTTTATCTCCTGCGAGGGAGACTTGTTGATAACTCTACTCCCTGGTGAGCGCTGGGTCGTGAGCGACTGAGAGATACGTTTATTTCCTTTTAATATTGTTCAGGGTTCAATTTACCCAGTGGCACGCTAGTAAATAAATAAGAAAACCAAACCTTTGACAGGGGAAAATATGGAGTTTTCCTCCTATATTCCTGAGTAATATCTCAAAACTTTTGTGACTCACGAGGGCCAGCAGTGTTTGGCTAGAAAAAAAAGGAAAAGAAAACCACCTCATTTCATATATATTTGTCAACAGCTTTACAGCAAGTGGAGAATATTCCAAGAAACGTGGCCCCATGTGCCATCCCTGCCGATGCCGGCTTCCCCGAGGTCTGTGGCTATGTCTGAACCCAGGCAAGTGTAACGTGGATAATTGTATCTTTGCAAAGGGGGCTGTTTTCTACTGCCCAGAACCCATTACCCACCAAATCTCCTGACACTAATCTCCCAGGTCTCCAAGATCTAGGCATAGGGGTGAGGAGTTATTGCACAAAAATCGTTCAAATGCTCCGGCTTGAAACACAGCAGCAGTTAAGGGGAGAAAAAAAAAAGGCAAATGAGAGCAAAGCTGTTACAGGCGAATGAGGCAGTAGGAGGCGAGGCCAGTGAGGTGAGAATGACAACTATGGATTCTGTTATTTGTTTACCTGGAAGACTTTGCTAAAATCCCTCCGTGTGCCAGACAGGCATTTGGCTAGGTCCGAGGGGAGGGGGTGACAATAATAACAACACAATAATCATCATGATCATATTTAAGTGGCTGCTTACTGAGCACTTACTACATGTTAGGCGTTGGGCTAAGCAGATTCTCTGAGTTGAGTAAAGCTGCTGGTTGCCCTTGAGAAATTTGCAATCAGGATCAGTTGCCTTCTGAAAAACCAAGCAGAGTTTCTGGTCTTGAAGGACAGGAGGGAACCCCGAATCGGGGAGTTCTTATAGGTTTTGCAATTCAGGTTCTGACTGATGTTGGAAACCTCAGCCCTGTCTCTTTGAGGGGCTCAGGGTCAAGATTACCAGAACCCTGGCAATTAAGGATCTCATGGGAAGACCGGTCAAATTTAGCACAGATGTGGTGGGCAGAGGGATGAAGAGGGGAAAGGGCTAGGGGAATGTGGCAGAGAAGGAGACATGTGGGGCTCAGAGGGAGGTAGGGGACAGGAAGAGAAGATTCCAATGTGTCAGGAATGAAGTTCGTGACATGCAGATGACAGCCAGGGGATTTCGGTCCCCCAGCCCAGGCATGGGGCTCGTGATGCTGAGAAGTAAGGAAGGGGTGATGAGTGCTGTCGGCCTGAGCTGGTGCAGTGGTAACTGAAGTCTTCTGCATCATGAAAGGAATCAATGAAAGCAACAAGAGTGAAATTGCTCTTCCGGATGCAGGATGAGTCTGAAGATGTGCCTCCCAGGGAGGGGGAGGGAGAGGCACTAGTTGGTATCCACAACCCTTGCAGGGGGCTGATATTGGAAGAGGATGGAGGGAACGGCTGTCCCCTCACAAGCTCCTCTGTTTTAGGTCTGGGGTAGGGGAGGGAGGAAATCAAGGTTGATGGGAGGTGCCAGGAGCTATCCAGGCTCCAGGTGCTGAAGTGGATTCCAGGAAATGGTCTTTTCTGGTCCACAGCAGCTGAGATCCTCCTACCCAGTAGTTCTCCAAGTGTGGGGTCCGGACCAGCAGCATCAGTTTGTTAGAAATGCAAATTCTCGGGTTCCACCTCAGACCTACTGAATCAGAAACTCTGAGGGGAGTGACAGGCACAGGAGCAATCTGAAGAAAAGCCCTCCACTCAATTTAGAGAATGACAGCTCTAAACAGTAGCTTTTCCAGTCCCCCAACCCCAGGCTCCCATTCCATCCCTCCACAGTACACACCTTGACCACACCTCTATCCTAGCACTTACCGCCCTGTGTCTCAAAGCACCTGTGTGTGAGTTTTCTTCCTAAATGTCACTTAGCTCTGAGCTGCGGGTGCTTGGTACAGACTCTGGAACATAGTAGGTGCACAGCAAAGCTTGTTAGTGGACGGATGAGTGCTAGGGAAGCAGCTAAATGACCTTTTAAAAACATAAGAGAATCCAGTCATTTCTCTGCTCCCATCACGTTTAGAATGAAGCACGGCTCCTTGCCGTGGTCCATGAGGCCCTTAGGTTTGGGCCCCATAGCCTCGTCACTCCATGTATCCTGCTGTCCCCCTCACCCACCGTCTTCCAAACATGCCAAGCTCATTCCCAACTCAAAGCCTTTGCATGGGCTATGCTTTCTACCTGGAGAGCTCCTTGCCCAAATCATCACAAGATGGGCTTCTCATTTCTCGGAGCTTGGTTCAAGAGATGCTTTCTGAGGGGAAGCCTTCCCTCATGACCCATCTAAAGCATTGCCTCCCTGGCCAGTCACTCTCCATTCTGTTACCTTGTTTGTTTGCTTGCTTTCCTCTTCATGCCACTGGACATATTCCAAGGGTGTTATGGAAGGGATCTGAGATACCCTCCCCCACCCCCGCCAAAAAAAATTTCCATATGCCCATCCCAATGAAACATAACTCTTCATATAGACAATCGAAATGGTCTCAATTTTTAAAACCTTGCTTACATTTACATTTTAAATAAAATCATCATGCATCCTTAGCAAACCGGCTTTAAGATGCGTTTCCTTCTATCCAACTGGTGGCCCCCAAGTCCCTGTGGATGGGATTCTGGAATGGTGTTGGCCCTTCTAATCCTACTGTGGTGGTCAAGTTTGCTCTCCTAGTGGGAGATATAGACTGGGGCAGGATTGACCCTATCATCAAAGAGCAAAAAGAAAAACAGTCCATCCCTGGGAGGAAACAGATTATGGACCAAGACTCAATACATTCAGAAAAACGAGGGAAGTTGGGTGCTTTAAGCCTGGGGTGCAGGTGCATTGTGGTTAATCAGAGGCTTCCTGTGTAACCAGCCATTTGTGTTGTATTTTAAAGGGAAAAAGGAGACTATAATAATCACAATAGTAAGCATTGTGTATAGCGCTTGACTTCATGCCAGGCACTGTTACAAAAGCTTTGCACATTTTCATTTAATCCTTGCAAAAACCGTTTGAGGTGCATACAGTTATTCAATTTTGCAGATGAGAAACAGGCACAGAAAAGCAAAGTAACCTTCCCAAGTTTCCAAGCTAGTTAGAGATTGACACAGAATTCAAACCCTGGAAATGTGTGTGTGTGTGTGTGTGTGTGTGTGTGTGTGTGTGTGTGTTTTAATGAGATATAATTCACAGGCCATAATATTGATCCTCAGAGGTTTTTAGCATATTTACAAACCACTCTAATTCCAAAATCACCACTGTGTAATTCCAGAATATTTTCATCACCCCTAAAGGAAACCCTGTACCCACTGCAGCCATTCCCCCCTCTCTTCTTCTCCCAGCTCCTGGAAACCAGAATCTACTTTATGTTTCCATGGATTTGTATAATCTGGATACTTCATGTAAATGGAATCATACAATATGTGGCCTTTCATGTCTGGCTTCTTTTGCTCAGCAAAATGTTTTCAGGGTTTATCCCTATTGTAACACATATCACTACTCCGTTCCTTCTCGTGGCTTAATAATATCCCATTCAAGGATATGCCGCATTTTAATCTATTCGTCATTGATGGACATGTGGGTTGTGTCCACTTTTTGGCTATTACAGATAACACTGCTATAAGTATTCCTATATAAAGTTTTTTAATTAGAGAAGTTGTAGGTTTACAGAAAAATCATGCATAAAATAGAGTGCAATACACCGCTCCATGTATAAGTTTTTGTGTGGACATACGTTTTCAGTTCTCTTGGGTACTGGGAGTGGAATGGCTAGGTTATATGGCAACTCTTCTTCCTCTCCAATGTGACATCAGCAGTACCCAAGTTTCCATAGGTCTTTATGGTTATCCGAGGCAGTCTCCATACTCGGATCTGTTTTAAGTGCCTGTGAAGTGGCCAGGGCAGCCCTTTTATTTCCATTTCCTACATGAGACTGCTGAAGTTGGTGAGATTAAGCAAACCACCCACCCAAGGCTCCTAAAAAAAGGAAGCGGCAGAATGGGATTCACATGCCTTCTAGAGAGCATTTAGGGTTCCTGTCCTCTAACCACAGTCACCAAGCCCCAAGCCCTGACAAGCAGAGGACATTCAGGGAAATGACATTGGAAAGTCAGCAGGCAGGCGGCGTGCCTGCTCCTTTCCCCCAGCCCACTCTCTCCTGGCCGTAAGATATATATAGCACCAATGGAGAAATGAATCGCATGTTTGTCTGCAGCCCCTTCTGCAGATCCATCACAGAGCAGTGCTCAGTGCAGATTTTGCAAACAGCTTGAAATTACTGAATTAATTAGAATAAAATTAATCAAAACACCCACCACAAAGGAACCTGAGTGTGGAGTGTACTCGGGTGAGGGAGAGGACGCAGCAGAGAAACAGCTCAGCCGCTGTACTGGCTTTCTGCCCAGATCCCACTGGGGCAGGCCAAGGGGCGGTGGGGGGCGGCTCTGCCTGTGCTCCCACTTCTGCAACCTGGGCCTCGCCCAGGAGAGGACCCTGCCATGCCCTTCCAGGCTGTACATTTTGTGGGGGCTGAGGTTTGTGTGCGGGCCGGAGAGTTGGACTGAACCTTCAAGGAGGTGCTGATGGGAGGGAGGGGAAACATGGGTGTGGGGAAAGGGAGTCCTTGAAAGGTGGTGGAGGGTGGGTAGGGGTGAGGTAACAGACTAGAGGTCAGAAGACCTGTGGCCTCTGAGCAACATAATTCCAGTGTTCCAAGATGGATGGTTTTGACTTTATTCACCTGTTTCGGTCTTTGTACGTTTTATAAAATAGACTAGTGGTTAAGAGCAGGGAGAGACCCTGAGCTAGATGGCCTGGGTTCAAAGATTGGCTCCACCCCTTTTTAGCTGTGTGACCTTCAGCACTGACTAGCTGTGTAAACTCTCTGAGCCTTCATTTCCTCATCTGTGAAATGGGAATAAGGAAAGTACCTCTCTTATGGGGTTTTGGTAAAGATGAAATGAGCTAATAATAGAACATGCTTCAAACAGCACCTGGTATACAGTAAGTACTATATAAATGCAAGCTATCATTATTATATCTAACCAGAGACAAAACCCCACCCATCTTCCTTCAGTTTAGCGTCACATTTCCTTTTTCTTCCTGCTGCCACTATTTCCATCAGGCCTTCATTGCCTCATTCTTTCCTTCCTTCCTTCCTACCTTCATTCATTCCACAGCCTTTGTTGAGTGCCCACTGTGTGCCTGGCACTGGACCAGGTCCTGAGGATGCAAAGATAAGACCAGACCCCTCCCTGGCAGGAGACTGACATATATGCAGAGAGGTGTAGGCGTGCCTTGGTCAGGGAGGGCTTCACAGAGGAGGAGACATTTGAGTTGCGATTCTTGGGGTACACCTGTCTAAGAAAGGCATTGCAGGCAGGGAAACAGCATGTGCAAACCATTGCCACCCCCAGAGAAAAAACACGAATTTGATCAAGTCAGGTTCTGGTTCAAGAACATGTAATTAGCCCCACTAACCCACCAGAGTCAATGTTGTCATCCATGTAAAACCCACTGCTTGGGTTTACGGCTTTTCCCACAGTCTGTACCCACCTACCTACCTCCCAACTCTCCAACTCCCAGCACCTCTCCAGCTGTCTTCTCTGCTGTAGAACAGTAGGGTTATTATAAAATTTAAACAATCATGTGCATGCAGGAGGTGCTTAATAAGTGAGCACCACACCCACTCACACTCACACATACACACACACACACACTCTCACACACACACACAGATGCTTGGTCTGGTTCACTTTGTTTCAAGTGTGTGCAGGAGGCAGCACAAAGCCCCAAGCAATGGCCCAGGAGCCATTAGGCTGATTTCTGTTCCCTGGCTTTGCCTCCAACCAGCCTCCCCAAGCTCATTCTCCTTTTATTTCCTTATTTACAAAATGAAACAGTTCCAGCACTTCTCAGTGGGGGTGCTATGGCATTTAAACAATTTTTTGTTGTGCACGGCTTCCCATGTAGCAACCAAACTCCCCCTCATATTTCCAACCCTTCCCTCCCTGCCCTGGGGCTTAGAGTCCCTTTTGAGAAGCATGTCTATGGTCCTTCCCAGCTCTGACCTGCTACTAATCTCTGACTCCTCAGTTATATGTCTAATGCCTCAAGGGTGGGGACTCTGCACCCTCCACAGTGCTTAAAGGATTTGGGGGCATATGGTAAGACAGTAAACCAGGACCCAGCGATAGATTCCTGGGAGCAGGTATAGCCAGGGTCTGGAAGGACAAGGAGAGGTTTCAAATCCAGCTCTGCTACTTACCAGTTGTGTGATGCCTGGAAAGCTACTTAGTCTCTCCAAGCTGCGCACATCTGTAAACCGAGCTACGGTCATAAGAGTAGTGCCCCTTAGGGTTATTGTAAGGGTTAAATAAGATAGTAAATGCAGAGCACTTAGCACAGAGTCAAAGGTTTTTGGGGTCATCTTGGGCAAAACTGAATCTCTCAATTTTCTCATCAAATGATGATAATAATGTCACCCTCTTAGGGCTGATGTGAGGCCAAAGTCAGCGAGACACAAATGCCTGGCATAGAGTTGGTCATCAGCACGGTGCGTGATTGGTGGGAGTGCAAATGGGTCACCATGTTTGGAGGTCAAATTGACAATATGTTTCAAAATTACAAATACACATGTATATGTGCCAGCAATTCTGTCTTTAGACATTCTTCCAAATGGTAAAAATGACATATGTGCTAGGTTTGTATTAGCAAAAGATTCAAAATAATTCAAAATGTCCATATGTGGAGGAATGGTTAGAGCAATTATGGAGCATGACTGGAATACTATGCAGCTGTTAAAAGGATGGAGGAAGTTCTTTCTCTCCAAGACATGTTTGGGGGGGAGAAAAAAGAACAGTGTGTCCGGAATGCCTACATTTGTGTGGCTGTCTACACAGAGAATATCTCTGGAAGGCTACACAGTAAATCAGCAGCAGCAACTGTTGTTTCCAGGACAGGAAACTGGAGAGTGAGGAAGGGAGAGAGGATTTTGTGAATTTGGAAACATATGTACATAAAAGCTACTGGTAAGTATAAAACCTGACGTAAAACGTCAGGAACCATAATCAGCCCAAGTCTGAAGTGAGGTTCTGTGCTGGTGGGTGACCGGGAGACGTGGCTTCCCGAATCTTGTGCATATGGCCCATTGCCTTCTCATCAGCCCGTGCTTCCAGAGGCTGAAAGGGGGCCCAACTGGAGGCTGGGAGGCGCTGAGCCCCCTCGGGGCACGCAGCGTCTCAGTCCATCCTGGCACCTCGGGAAGCCACTTTCTCCCAAGGATCCCCACATGTTTGCACTTAAACTGGGGACTGTGATGCCAAGAGTCTGATTGCTCTGCTCAGGCTCCGAACACCTAGGGGCTCTGTGGGCGTCCGTCTGATTGCAAAAGGAGTCCCTGGGCAGCATTTCAGCAACTGCCAGGGGGGAAATTTCCCAGATGGCCCTAGCCCTGCACCCCTTCTCCCTGTCTGGGGCAAAGGAGCTGCTGCTCTCGCTCTGAAGAGGTGAGATGTTCAGGACTCAGCCTCAGAGGGAGCGGGATGGCGACAGAGAGCCTCTGGGGTCACGCACATCTAGGCTCAAATCCAGCTGGGCCACTTACCTGCTCTGTGACCTCGGGCAAGGCCCTTAACCTCAGTGGGCCTCAGTTTCTACATCTGTAACACGGGGACAATCACAGCCCCTTCATGGAGTTGCTGTGATAAGTGAAGGCAGCGTTTGTAAAGAGCATGAGGCAAGGATTAGAGAGCAAGTAGTGTATTTGGAGGGCAATCTTGGGCAACACTGGGCATGAGTGAAAGCCAGTAGTGGGTGTGTTCGTGGCTGGTTACACACAGGGGTCCTGGGCTCAATCCTGCAGGGCGTGCAGAATTTGCCTCCGAGTTATCTCAGCAGAGGGAAGGTTGCTGGGGTATTTGTACACAGACTTCCTAAGTCACCAGTTAAGGGTTATTCCGGGGCACTTAAACTCTCTGACCAGAACTCAGGCCAAACAGGCTGGAGGTTGGGGTGGGGGGTGGGGGCCAGGGATCAAAGGAAGTCAGACAGACAACCATAGGTGCTCGGGGCCAGAGAAGGTCCAAGAGTCACACCGGGGACTAGTGAGTGCCAAGAGCACTGCAAGTGCTTGGCACTGTTTTAAGCACTTTGCAAACTTAACTCAATCCTTACTGTCATTCAGTGAGACAGATGAAGACACTGAGGCACAGAAAGGTCAAGTAACTTACCCAAGTTCAACCAGCTAAAAAGTGCAAGAGCCGAGATTTCAATCCAGGAAATCAGGTTGCTTAGGTCAAGCAGGCCTTAGAGACCTGCTAGCTCAACTCCTTTGTTTTATGGATGAGAAAACTGAAGACCGGAAGGGGAAGCAATTTGCTCAAAGTTACACAGCCAGCTAGTGACAGAACCAGAACTCGACCTCTGATCTCCTGTTCCATCTCTGACGCCCCCCCCCCCCAGTCTTCTCTCCCTGTGGGGTGCCAGTCCAGGTGGGGGCAGATGGAGGTGGCAGGGGGGTGCTGGGAGGAGGTGGCATGCTGCAGAGGGCTGGGTGCTGCAGTGCGGAAGCCAGGGGCCTATTAATCGGGCCAGGAAGGCGGGCACAATCAGATTATGATCTTTAAGATGCATGCTGCGAATTTCAAAATCAGCAAAGGAATCAGGACCCAGAGGAGGCGTGTGTCGCCTGTCCCTGCTTTTTAACCCCGGGCTGGCATCAAAGAGGAAAAAATGAGCTGAGCTCACTAGGGTGTGAAATTTCCTTTTTGTCTCCTGGGGTGGGGAGGGAGTGATGAGAAATTGCGATGCACCCCGGGTGTAATTAAAGGCTCTAGAATTTCTTGAGGCTTTTGTTGCTCAAAGAGACAAGGGGCTCTGGGTGCTATAGCTGGCCTCCAGCTGATGTGCCTCTCCAAAGACTGAGGGAGGAAAGAGGTATGAGCTTGTTTGGGGGGGCTTGGACTGAGAAGAAAACAGGACTGACAAGATGTAAATTAACTCTTGCAGCTTCCTACTTCTCAGAAAAGCCAGAGAGGGGGTCTGGTTGTCTTCACTGGGGAACAACCTCCTGGAATCTTCACACTTGGGTTGCCTGGAGGTGTCTTTGTCAAAGTCCCAGAGGACTGCTGCAAAGCTGTCTGGCACTACCAGGGTGACCAACTTGCCCCAGTTTGCCTGGGACTGCTCCAGCTTTAGCACTAAAGTCTTATGTCCTGGGAACTGTCTTTTGTACTGGGCAAATCGAGATGGTTGGTCACCCTAGGTATAAGGCTTGAGCCCCCACCCTCACCATGCCTGGATCCAGAGTAGCCAGCTGTATCAGAAGACTGGGCTGGGTCATGGAAGGGAGCTGGACCAGGGCAGGGCTGTGGGAAGTTCAGGCCCCCTGCTGTGTTTCCAAATCTGTCTCCATGTCCGATCCTTGTTTTCGGTTCTTCCTGCCTTTATCTGAATGTGCCCTCAAATCAGGCCACACCTCTCTCAGGGGCCCTCTCTGGTCCATGAGTCCGTCTGTGTCCTGGCCGGCTGGAGCCTGCGGTGGGCAGCGCGCAGGGCAGAAGCTGGGGCCAGCCTATGAGTGCTGTGCAACCTGCAAAAGTCCCTGTCCCCCCCTTGGATTGCAGTTTCAAATGAAAGGGTTGGACTGGACAAGTTCCCTTTTTTTTTGGAAAGATTTATGTTTAAATTATGAAAGTAATATAATTGTTGAAAAAAAACAGTGCAGGAAGGAAGTGAGAGTTTAAAGTTCCTTTCTCCTCCTCACTCAATGGGACAACCACTGTTGAGTCTCTTTTTTTCTTTTTCTAGACAGTTTCTATGCATATGCAAGCATGTGAGTATATATAGCCTTTATTTAAAATGTAAACAGATGAGACAGCACTCTGCATGCTATACTGCAAGTTGCTTTTCCTATTTAACAATATATCTTGGACAGTCTTCCATGTCCACACACGCATATACCTCCCTCGTTCTTGTCAGCTGCAGATGCACCGTTGCTAATTTACCCAGAACAAAGGGTCTAAGAACCCTTGTCGTTCCCAAGTCACGGCCCAGGCAAAAGAGAAACAACAAAGGGAATGGCACGCGGCTGGGGACTATCAGCAGCCTGTCGTGTCAGTCCAGGAAAGCTCGGTGTCTGTCGCTTCTCTTCGCTGGAAGATGTAAAATGACTTGGAGCCGAATGAGGAGGAACTGGGTCCTCCTGGGTCCAGGGAACTAGGTAACAGGGGAGACACACAAACAGCCCCTCCGGCACTGAGAAGGGGCCACCGAAACGCATTAGCTCTCCCCTAATGCAATGTGAAGGGGCTGCAGCGCCCGATAAGTTTTTCCATTTCTTTGTCCTTCCTGAGAGAAGCCAATCATTATCACCTCTTGGGTCACCAGGAGCGGAGCGCAGCTCCAGCTGGCTCCCATCAAGAAGTTAGAAGGGAGCCTGCAAATACATTTCCTGCTATCATCTCTCCATCCCAGAATGGCTCTCCCTGACGGGGCTTGCGGGAAGGAGGCGGGCAGCAAGCCCCGCAGGAGGAGCAGCGCAGGCATATTAATGCCCGGACCTCCCAGCGCAGGGGGCGGGGAGAGGCCGCGGCCCGGTCCGAAGCTAACAGACACAGGAAGATGGTTGCGGAGCCGCGGGTAGGAGAGACGGGTCCGCCGGGCCGGGCCAGGGGCCGCCCAAGTCCTGATGAAAACATCTCCTGGCTCCTAGTAGGAGCGCCTAGGCCTCCTGGGAGAGGATGGGCGCAGAGCCGGACGCCCAACGTGCCTGGCTGTGCGCGCAGGGTGACAGCGCTTTTCTCCCGGCGGGTGCATCGTCTCGCTGGGGCTACATGGAGATAATACAATCTCTCTGCCCACACCCCATTTGCTGGGAGACAGGCTGGGCTTCTGAATTTTTTATGGCCTCAGCTTGGAGGAAATCCAGAGGTCATAGCCGGCGCAGACGCTCCAGTCACCTTGCCCTTCCCCGCGCGCAGCCTTTCCGAAACGGGTTTACCCACGGGGCCCTAAATTACGGAGATTACACTGCAATTCGCGGCGCGATATTACTTTGATACACTACCTGCTACAGCCCGGCCCGGGAGGCGTGCATTATTTACCAGGGAGTCTGCCTGAGCTGCGTACCAGAGCCGCCGAGCTCTCCGCGGGGTCCCTCCTGTCCCTGCAGCCCCGCCCCATCCCGCGGGGTGCGGAGTTTTGCCGGCCCGGGGGTGGGGGTGGGGAGCGCGAGCCGCTGGAGCAGATTCTCCCTTTTCTGACCTCAATATAATAAGCCCAGGGAGCGTAGTGGCCAGAAGTGGCAGCTGGGGTGGGGAGTGGGGGAGAAGTGCTGAGCCCGCGGTTCCTCCAGGCTCTCGAGGACACCCCGATCACCCTTGGCCGGCCTCTAGGGGCCCTTGTCCAGAGCACCCCTGGAACCACTCCAAGGCGAGTGCAGGGTGCTGGGCTGCCTCCGCCACCCTGGTGGTCTGCTGGCAGCCCCTTGACATCGCAGCCAGGCTCCGCGATGTGGCCTGTTCTTGTCCCGGGCAGAAATGCAGAAATCAGACCACCCCTCTGCCCCTGGCCTCTGGAAGCTGAGTTTGCTGCAGCTGCAGCTGCTCTCGCTGGGAACCTGGGGTCGGAGGTGGGCATTCGGCCCCTCTCCGGCTCCCCCATTATGGCTTGGCATCAGCATCTAGATTGCAGGTTACTACTTCTGCTTTTATCCAAAGCAGTCCTTAAGGGAGATGGATTTCTGATTGAAATCCAGTCAATTGGAGCTGAGGCTCGCAGGGCACAGCGTGAGCACACTTCTGGGGAAATTGCCCTGGGCCTGGGAGGAGGGGAAGCCAGAGAAGGGGAGGAGGAGTCGCCAGCCCTGCTCACCGCCCTGCTCTCCAGCGGGTGAACCAGTCTCCTGCTCCCTCACCTGGTGCAAAGGGGTCTCCAAATGGGAACCCGCTCTGCCCCTCCATTCCACAGGTTGGATGGAGAGACTCTCCTCCCCTGGAGGCATCTGGTCTCTGGTCTCTAGACAGTGTGTGGGTAGAAGCCCTGAAGGCGCCGTTAGGTGTGTTTCTTTCTCTGGAAGAAGGAGGGTGGTCTGCAGTGGGTCCCCGGGGCTGGTCTGCCCAGGTGTGGTTATGCCGACCGCCCTAGTTCCTGTTCTGCAGCATAAACCAACAAACAGGGAGGAGTGTCAGCCCCTGCAGGACTCGCCCGGCTGCCGTTTCGCCTGGTGTCCTGCACTTGGGGGCAGGCTGCGGCTCACTCCTCCCCAGTGTGCACAGGGGTTTGGCCTCCAGGTTCCTCATTACCTGCCTCCCCTCCTGACTGTTGTCCCCCACCTTCCTTTCCCATCAGGGGTTGTTGGAGAAGCCTCGGGAAGGCATCTTTAACCTTCCCTGCCTCTTCCTATCAGGCCTGAAAGTCCTCATTATAGAAGTTCTAGACTCTAGATTGAGCCTTATGCGCTAGTATTAAATTTACATTTAAGATGTGAATTCATCTGGGAGGGGCAACATTTTGAATCCCCCAATATCTTCAAGTAGAGGAGTTTATCAGCCCACCAGGGGAAGCTTGGAGGAACTAGGTACCGGGTTTGACAGTACAGAGGGGCCCTGGAAAGAAGCAAACGGTGAGAAAGAAGGTGAATGAAGACAAATGCACCAAGCTTCCTAGTTGTTTGGTAGAGAATGCGGCAGTGGGGAGGGAATACAGAGGCAAGTGTAAAAATTCCCTGGTAGCCCAGAAATGTTAGAAGCTCATTCTGCCTACTCTTCCTGGGTTAGCAAAGAGCATGCATTTATATATACAATGTCATCTCTCCTTCCACATTGTCTGAAATGAACATATTTTTAAAAAGGAATCCCAGTCGCTGTGGGAACAGATGGTGGGAGAAAGAGCACCGGCTTGCACGTTAGGAGACCTGGCCCTTTGCCCTGCCCCTGACGAGTTGTGAGCCCCTGGGCAAGTCACACCCCCGCCCTGTCCCAGTTTCCCTCCTGAAGAATGAGTGGGTGCCCTCCAGGGCACAGAGCTTGCCAAGGCCTCCCTCCCCTGCAGGCAGGAAGACAGAGCCCTAGCCTGGTCAGCAGGGAAGATTTATTTTCTTTATTTGTCCGTTCAGCTGGCAGACAGTGGGGCCTGTCTTGTAGGAGGCTCAGGGGTGGGGTGGGGTGGGGGTGGGGGGAGCAGAGCCCCTCCCCAGCTACTGCCCGCTCATCCTTCTCTGCCTGTAGCTGTTTGCCTGATTAGTTTATTTCGCGCCCTCCCTGGCCCTGGGTCCCGCTGCACATTTGCCTCTGGCCTCTCCCTGTGGCCATAAGGAAGGGCAGCCCTAGGCGTGGAGGTGGATGAGGCTGGAACACCCATCCATCACTGACCATCTGTGGGGCCTAGAAATGATCTTAAAGGACGTCTGGTGCAGCTGCCCCCTCCCGCTTCAGGCTCTGCCTCTCAGGGCGGGAGGCTCACGGCCTCTCACTAACTCACTGCCTTGGAAAGTTCCTCCTTTTCTGGATCCGAAGTCTAGTCCCTGGATCATTTCCCTTTAATTCTCGCCTTTCCTGGGAGCAGCACACGGAACACGATGAATCCCAAACGCACAGGGCAGCGCTCTTGGATATTTCAGGCCTGCGTCTTGTCCGCGCCACACCCTGGCTCCTCAGGGCCAGTTGTGCCCCGTGTCCCCACACCGCTGCTGCCCAGTCCCCTCACGGTCTCAGTCCTGACTGGGGGTGATGGAGCCTCCAGCCTGATGGCAGAGCCCCCAGTCTACGGGGAGCTCCCAGTCTGGGACTTGGTTTTCTTGGAACCAAAAAAAGAGAGAATAATGCAAAATTATACAGGCATTTGGAGCTGTTGGAACTTCCAGCGCGTGCAGCTGCTGGACTGGAAAGACTCTCCGGAGTGACTGTGTTTAGTTTAGCCGTCCAGGGAGGGAGACGCTTTTCCAACTTCTGCCCTTTCTCAGGATGTGCGTGTCTGGTGGGGGGGGGCGGGGGGGGGCAACACCAGGGTGCTCCAAGGAGGCTGGGGAGGGAACTGGGGCCTGCTCTTCAACCCGCCCACCCCAACACCTGGCCACCCTGAGTTGTGGGGACCCGCAGAGTTTAGTACCACAGAGATCCGGGCTCTGGTGGGCATGTGCCCTTGGGGAGACCACCTCAGCGCCTTCAGTCTCGAGGGTCCCATTATTTTCTCCTGACTCCTGGAAAACACGCCTGTCTCACCGGCCCCTCACATCCATTCCTCCTCCACCCCACTCCCGCCTCTTTATTTGTTAATATTATTATTATTTTATTATTTTTTGCATGGACAGGTACCAGGAAACGAACCTCGGTCTCCGGCATGGCAGGCGAGAACTCTGCCTGCTGAGCCACAGTGGCCCACCCTCAATTTATTATTAACTCTGGATCTGACTTTGAAAAATTATGGAAAGCCCCTGTTGTTTCTTTCCTCAGGCGTCTCTTACTGTCCCCAAGGGGGAGCGAGATGAGAGCGCCAGACACACAAAACCCGCTCTGAAAACCCTGGGGATTTGTGGTTCTAGCAAGGTTGGGGGGGAGTGAGCTGCGATAAGCCCCACCTGAAAGGCTCCATCCACTGCCCTCCACCCCCCCCCCCCCCCCCCGGGGGCTCCCACCCCGCTCCTGGCCACGTGGTTAGAGACCTTTATCTTTGTGTCCCCGTCAAGGCAGAGACCTCACCCCTGCCCCAGCCCGTGCTGTGGCCTCACCCCTGCGGGTGCCTGGGGAGGAGGAGGGGACCCCCCCCTTTCCCTGGATAATCAGCTTGAATGGGGGAAGGAGAGGCAGCGGGAGTCGTTTTTCATTCTCTCAGAATTATTGGGAGGGCGAGAATTATTTCTAAGTTTCTGAGGTGAAGGGGATTCATTGCCCCCCAAAATAAAAGGCTCCATGGGCATCTGGACTTTCGCTTTTCATCTCCTGGGGAGAACCAAGGGTGAAAACCTTTAGGCGACTTCTCCACCGCTGCAGTGGCGCTTAGGCAGCGACTGGCGCTGGGCTGGGAGGGGCTGCGGGGGGTGGGCTGCCTCCAGCCCTCGGCTGGTCCACCGGCCCTTTGACCCCAGCCTTCCTCTCTGGCCTCCAATGCCAAAATCTTAACCAAACCGTCTGGCCGATGTTATATAAAATGTTCATTGAATCGTTGAATCTGGTAGATCAGAGTCTCCCTCCAACTTGCTGTGTGACCTCTGACAAGTCATCCAGCCATTCAGGGATCAGGTTTCTTTTGTGCAGAAGGACAGAGGAGTGAAGAGTGCGCCATCTTAGCGACGCGGGAATCCACACAGCAGGACACGGGGTTTTACACCCGTGGCCCCAAAGCAGTTTCCCACAGGCCCACCAAACAAAGTGACACCCCGTCTTCCACCAGCCTCACTGATAATGCTATTAAAAGGAAGGGTTTACACCCAATGGTAGAATCATGATTTTTCACTACTAATAATTATTATTTTTGTGATAATAACTTAATATCTTGGCAATGAAAGGGATTCCTGACGATATTGCTTTCTTTCTTCTTCTTCTTCTTCTTTTTAATATCGCTATCATTTTACTTCTTTAAAAGTTACTAAGCTTTTTCCTTGGACAGATGGCAGGATATAATGGTGAAGGGTCTGAGCTCGGGGTTTGAATCCCAGCTCTGCCACTTACTAGCTGTGTGACCTTGGGCATGTTTCTTAACCTCTCTGTGCCCCAGATTCCTATTTATAAAGTGGGAATAATAATAGTACACCATAAGGTTGTTGCAAAGTGTTTCACACATAGTGGGTACACGGTAAGTGTTACATGTTAACTACTGTAAAAAAATGTTAACACTTTTTAGGAAAAGTAGACTCCTTGTTTTTATCACGATGGCTCCTGGATCTTTGCTGAGTGATTGATTAGAGACATAGAAGATCTGACATCCCAAGGAATGCCCGACAGGGTGATGATCTTTAAGGGGTCCGTCTCTCTGAAGTGCTGGGTGCGAGGGGTGTGTGTGGAGGTCTGGGTAATAGAATCTTCTGGATAGTGGAGGTCAGCCCAACCCTTTTAGTTTCATTCCACTCGTAGTTGAACATTTCTTTAAAATGCGCAAATCTTCCTTGCTTTATTTAGCAGTTGTTGATGTTCCTTTCAGGCGAGGCAGCGAGGAATTACTGGAAAGAGCCCTGGGCATGGTTTTGGCACCCAGACCTGACTCCACTCTCACCCCACCACCCCAGGCCTCCTCATCTATAAACGGAGCTAATAATGCTTAGGAGGAGCAGGGGCTTTCCCTGCCCACCAGAAGCTAGCATGTGGGATGTTGGCTACTAGAGGATACCCAGGAGGGCACACGTGAATTCCCTGCTCCCAGCGATTCCATTTCCAGAACAGAAAGTCCCCTCATTTCAGGCCCAGGTGCCCAGAGGGCAGGGCAGGAGATTGGCTAAGGGGGCTGAGTCTGGGACTTCACCCCAAGGATCAGGAAGTTATTTTGTTCTTTTTGGGGTCTTTTTGTGATTTTGCTTTATCCTAAAAGGTAAAACAAAATCCAGTTAATAGTCCCGTGAATGGAGACTGCAGAGGCTGGATGTGTGTGACAGAACAGGCTGCCTGTGCCCGTGGGTCCACATAGGCCCTGACCTTGACTGACACTGTCACAGCGACCTTGGCAGTTTCCAGGGCTCGGCCTCTCGTCCGGTCCGGCCGTCACCCGTGCTTGGCGGGTGTAGACAGTCTTTTCGTTTGACAAGTATTTACTGAGAACCGGCCAGATGCTTGTCTAGGCATGTAAGAGAGCTGTGAATAAGACGGGTAAGGTCCTGCCCTCACAGAGCCCACGTTGGGCTGTAGAGAGACTGACAACGAGCGGAAAGAGAAATAAAAAAGCGATTTGAGATCGCAATGAGTGCTGGGAAGAAAATAAGCAGGGGCTGGGACAGGGAGTGCCTTGAGATTTGGCACATTTCCTTGGGGTTGGCACAGGACAGTTTCTGCTGAACGTGCACCTTTATGTAACAGTGATTGCCATAAGCCCTTTCTCTTTCGTGGAAACATAGCTACTACCACATATCATAATAATGCCAATAATCGACAGTTACTCAGAGCTTGCTGGGCGCCACATCCTGTTCTGAATAGTTTATAAGAAGTGACTTAACAACCTCCCAGGGAGGGTATCATTATTATCTCCATTCTACAGAGGAAGAGACTGAGGCACAGAGAGGTTAAGTAACTTTTCTGACATTGCACAGTGTAATAAGAAGTGAACATGGGATTTGAGGGTTCTGGAGGATTTATGAAAAGTGATGCTTTGGGGGGCTGTGGTATAAGTATTTGAGCTGTCACTTGAATAGTTAAGCTCTACTAATTTTTTTTTAGGGGGGCGGGGGTCGGTGCACAGTCCGGGAAACAAACCTGGGTCTCTCACATTGCAGGTGAGAATTCTACCACTGAACTACCCCTGCACCACCCTCTATTAAATATTTTTCCTTCAATTTGATCCATTTTCAAAATCTGTTTGGTAATTTGTAGGTTTTATTTCATTTTAGTGAAGAGGGCTTCCTTTGGGAATTGGGAAACTGGTGGTCCGGGGACTTTTGTAGTTTCCGAGGTGGTAACGGTAGAGGAATCAGAACCTCATGTAATAAGAGCTGTGGAGGCCTGGCCCATCTGGCACATGCGCGCACATGTACACACACACGCGCACGGGCACACACACACACACACACACATGCTGTGATTCTCCTCCCTCCAGCCTCCCGTGCACTTTGAAGAGTGTGTCAGATTCTATTAAGAGTCAATGTTCAAATAGGGTTTGGGCCCCTGTGTCCAGGGACACCACAGCTCTAGAGGCAGCAAACACGCCCATTTGTCACTATTTGCAAAGATGGTGTACACCGAACAAGGGCTTTCTGTAAATAAATGAAAAAGCAATAAGGTGGCCCCATCTGTACACTAGAGCAACGAGTTTCCGTTTTTAATTTTTATTACAATCGTTTAAACATTTTATTGACTTTGGGGCCAAACAAGGCAGCATTTGGTCAGTTAAAAAGGCACAGTGCCACTGCGTGAGCTCAGTCACAGAATGTGAGGATGGAAAGGACAAGCTTTGGATACTACTTAGGACACTTGCTTATTTATTTAAAATGGTCCTTTCACACACCGTGGATGAAAGAAGACAAAGGCTTAGGATAATGGTGAGTACTGGGTGACTGCTCAAAGTTTACCTGCGAGAGCAGATCTGCTGTAAACCAGTGGCAAAAAAGTGAGACCAGCCTGCCCTCCCCTCCCCATGCCTCCTGCAAACTTGATTTGCTGAGTCACCCTCCCTGAGAACCTGCCCCATAAGTCTCTCAAAAGTGGAGGTGAGTTTTTGATCTCATGGTATGGGGATTCTGGGTCAGTTGTGAAACTCTCCCTGTGCCAAGCTAGAGGACAGACAGGACAACGGCTCAATCTCCTGCCTTCTTGGGCAGGCAACCCATGAGGCTCTGAGAAGAAAGCTGAGATGTTGGGAACATTGGCTTTCTTTTGGGGGGGGGGGTGCATGGTCCAGGAATCGAACCCGGGTCTCCCACATAGAAGGCGAGCATTCTACCACTGAACTACCCCGCTGTACCCTTGAACCGCCTGTGCACCCCGACATTGACTTTTAAAAATGTCCCCAGTCCCGAGTATAAGAGAACCAGATTCCTTAGAAATAATACTGAATCTTCCTATTTCTACCCACACCTTCCAATCCCAGTTTATTTCAAAAATTAATTTCTCCTTTACTCTTTCTATTTAAAACTCCCTCCTATGTGAAAAAGACTACACTACCACACTGCTACTCTTCCAAATACTCCTCTTGAGCCCCTCGACATCCTCCTTCTGCATCCTTAGCCCTGACCACCCCTCCCTCCCTCCTGTGCTGGGGTGCAGCCTCGCCTGCTACTGGGGTGCGCTGCTAGGACGCTGGCAGACACAAGTCAGGGGTCTGCGCTGCCCCGATGGCGGGGCGGGTCCCGTTCGCGTAGCCCTCCACGGGTGGGGTGGTCTGAGGGTGGTCCCCATCCGGGGGGATTTTCAAGGCCCCCTCCTTATCACCTGATCAGCAGACCCAAGGTTCCCTGGGAATGTCATCTCTCACGGGCTCCTGCAGCGTGTGGGTGAATCGGCCTTTCCGTGACCCTCCAGATACGCAGAGTCTGGGATGCTGAAATCAATCACAGAATCAAGCTTCTCTTTCCACTTCTCCACGAGGTCATTGAGCATCTCTGCCTGCCTCACAGTCCGAGGGAAACTGTCTAGGAGAAAAGCCCCAGGGCACGGAGGGTCTCCTGATCCTTCTGGAAGAGTTCCCCCACCATCTCATCGCCCACCTGCTTCGCGGCACCCATTTTTCCCAGCTCAGCCACAAACCACCGTGGCCCTCCGCATGTCCCTGGGAGCCAAACGGCAGTCACAGAAGTTTTCAGCCAATTCGGGTACCTGGGCACCCCTGCCGGCCCCAGGTGGCCCCAGCAGCACAGCCCGGAAGCCTGTAGGGCACTCTTGGGTCGGTTGGGCCACTGGCCTGTTGGGAGCCACATCTGCCCGTGCCTCGGGCCGGTGCACCCGTGTTCTTCCATTTTAACAAAGCTTGCTCCAGCAAAGCCGTCTGCAATGGCTTGTCGCACGTGCTGAGGCCCGTGGCTGAATATGGAAATCTGCCTTCCTTCTCTGGTGTGTCCTGGGCAACCGCATGGGTGGGCGGGGCTGCAGCACCTGGTCCCCGTGTCCCCATCCTCCCATGCAAGGGACGCCCCTGTGCACAGTGGATACAGTTAAATATCAAGGTCAGATGCCACGAGATGGTCCGCATGAGCCAAATGAACATTATTAATAGAAATCCTATTTAATCAGTGTTTACCATATGTCAGGGTGCCAGATAGCTTCTGCTTGCCCCTTCAAATCTACTCTCCACTCGCCCCCAGCCATGTGCTGCTTCCTCATTGCTCAGGGCTCCTGTCGCGGCCCCTCCCGGGTCCATAGTGGCTCCCCCCCTTGCCCCTTTAGGCCTGGCGGTAGGAACAGCTCCCCAGTACTGCTCCATCCCTTATTTTCCTTCAACCCGCCCACACCTCCACAGACATCTCTTTTGGTAAACGCTCCTCTATGGTTTACATGAACCATCTGTCTCCTGTTAGGCCCCTGATTAACACGAGCAGCTAAGCAGCTAAGCCTTGGCAGGCATGATCTCCAGCCTCACAACCGGAACGGCTGTTATTAGCCCCTTTTGCAGAAGAGGAAAATGAGGTTCAAGGTGCCCGAGGCAGAGGAAGTGGCAGAATTTGAGCCTAGCCAGTCAGTCAGCAGAGAAAAGTTCTTAATCGCTGCCTCATCTGCCAGAGAGGAGAGAGGGCTCCAGCGCTGTTGACCTTCAGGGCCCCCAGGAAGGTCACACAACCATTTATTAGTAAGCGGTTCCTGAGCGCTGACTGTGAACTGGGCATGGCGCTAGGTGCTCGGGCTTAGTGGTCAACTAATAGCCCTTCCTTCCTCTGGCAGCCACAGCCTTGTCCATGGTTCGCAAACCTGGCTGTGTGATTGAGTCATCTGCAATTAAAAAAAAAAAGATCATTCTCCCCCAAGCCCCCATTAAAACGGATTCTCTGGTGATGGAGGCTGGGCACTGGCGTTTTAGAAAACACCCTGTGCATCTAATGAGCACCGTGGTGGAGGGGCTGAGGTAGCATGGGGGGTCAGACGTGGTTGGGAGACCGCGGGGCTGCGGGGTCACGGGGAGAATATGGGCTGAGCCTGGAGGATTTCAAAAGAGGGAGGCTGGGTGGTGTGACAGTGGCTCAGTGGCAGAGTTCTCTAGCCTGCCATGCCAGAGACCGGGGTTTGATTCCCCGTGCCTGCACATGCAAAAAAAAAAAAAAAAAAAAAAGAGGGAGGCTGGCAGAGGTGACCGACCTGCATGTTTGCAATTATTCATTCGACAAACACGGACAGGGCAGCTCCTCAATTGCAGGTAATCCTTGGAGGCGCCATCCAGGCCCTGCAGCCAGAGTCAGGCTTGTGATTGGCTGGGGCTGGGGCACACAGCCCCTGCCTTAGGGAGGCCCGGTCTGAGGGGGAGACACAGCCCTGCCCTCAGGGAGCCCCAGAATGAGGAGACAAAACAGTGACCATGCCCTCAGAGAGCTAGAAGTGTGAGTACCAGGACTTTGAGGGAAACTGACCCTCATGTCTGGTTATGATTAGGTGCCCCCTTGCTGGCTTGCTCCCCTCAGTCCACAGAGCCTCCTGGTTCCTGCGCGACACCCCCTTTCCCCTGCAGGTGACAACACCGACATTTTGGGGCCCTGGGACCAGCCCATCTAGGGGGGTGGGAGGCCTAAAGTGGTGGCGGGGGGGCTGGAGGGCAGGGTGAGGGTCCTGTGGAGGGGAAGCCCAACGACAGATGGGGTCTCTCTGTGTCTGTCTCTCCCTCAGGAGTGGGGCCGAAAGGGAAGGAAACAAAGGATAAAGGAGAGAAAAGTGGCAGGCAGACAGGGCAGCCCAAACTTCCTGTCCCCTCCCCAAGGAGACTCCCCTGACTTCTCTCACGGCTCCTCCCCCCAGACGCCCTCTGCGTGGCCCCTGTCCCATTTTATCTTTCCCTGTTACACTTCGGTTCCCTCCCTCCCCATCCCCGCCCTGAGGACTTGAAGCACGTCTGTTTCATTCTTTTCTTTTCTCTTTTTTCATTCATATTTTCTGTCCACAATTATGCCAGGTGGACCAGCCACTGATAATTAAGCATTTACTGTTTGCCAGGGGTTGTTTGAAATCTTTATCTATATTATTATTTAATCCTTACAACAGCATTGGGAAATGGCTTCTATTGCCATCACCATTTTACAGGTGAGGAAACAGAGGCACAGAGAGGGTAAGCCACTTGCCCAAGGTTGCGGAGCTGGTATGCACCAGAGGTTGAGCCCAAGCAGTCTGTAGTCAGACCGCGTGGGCTTCTGATCACACATGACTCTGCAGCTCGATGAAAGTGTGTTGGATCAGCGAGGGGCAGGCCTGAGGCTGAGGCTTTGATAGATGGAGTCAAAGGAACCGGGCCTCACCTCCGTGCCCCTTTTGGCTAACCGTTCCTGGGAAGGAAAGAGTTTAAGCTGGAACTTGTTCCCCTGATTGTGCTTCCCTCTCCTTCTCTTGCTGAGAGGCAGAGGGCTTGGGGGTTTGGTGCTCTGGCCTGGTGTGGACAGGGAGGGTGGGGGGTTGTAACTTAATCCTCCGAGACTGGCAGGTCCATCCAACCCTGCACAGATGGCAGCCTGGGCTGGGACAGGAATCTCTATTAGCAGCTCAGGTTCCATTGCATCTGGAATGGGATACACCTCCCTTCTGCCCCTGGAGGTGAAGGTGAGTCATGCTGGCTTCAGGGTGGCCCAGGGTGAGCCAAGAGGAGTGGACCAGCCCTCCTTAGTGGTTCTGCTGACAGTGCCCCCAGCCCCCAACAGAGTGTCACTTCTGCAGACTAGTCTGCAGGAGGTTAAATCACCACCTACACAGGCCCCTCAGACTGGTACATTCACACATTTAACCCCCTTCAAACCCAGTGGGGTGGGAACTGTTGTAGTCCCAGTTTTGCTATAAGTTCAGAGAGGCCGAGTCCCCTGCCCAAGGACACACAGGTCATGCTGACTCCAAAGTCAGTATCCTGACCTCTGGGCATCCATCTCTGTGTCTTGCAGCCTTGTCCAGCCAGCCCACCCAACCACACCTGGGTATGGTTCTCCAAGTCTCTAGCTCCCCAATGGAAACAGAGCTCTGCTTGGTACCCCTGCCTCTGAGGCTGGGGTTCTGACCCTTTGCCCAGCTCTGTCCCCTGCTTTCTGCCCCCACCCCCAATCCCCACCTTCCTTCCCAGGGATTGGGGATGCCTACACCTGGGTCTGAAGGTGCCAGAGGCACAGCTGAGCATGATGGTTCAGAGCTTGGGCCCTTGAGTCACATTCGATTCTGCTGTGTGATTCTGGGCAAGTTACTTAGCCTCTCTGTGCCTCAGTTTCCACACTTACAAGGTTGGAATGATAATCTCTGGTGGGGTAGCTCAGGAATCTGAATTTTTAAATCAGCATCCAGGTGAATCTGATGTCCACTAAAGTCTGAAGTCTTTGGCATGGAGATTGGGGTGGGGATGGGGTTCAGGTCATAAAATTGCGTGGCTATGGGTCAGTTGAGATCAGCTCTGCCTACCTCAAGATTCTCTGACCTCTGATCTTTTTGTTCTGAGCTCCTGTTGTGGAAACTCTAGCAATATCCTCCTTCTCTCAACAGAGTGCTGGCCTGGGAGTTGAACTTCTCCTGATCACCCCAAATCTCCTATATGACAAACAGTCCCCAGGTTCCCCATCCCAGCACCAAACCTCTCTCCTTAGGAAGCAGGTGTAATGGTTCCTTCTAATGCAGCTCTGAGGGGGCTGAGCGGCTTGTGGGAGACAGTATGTAAGGGTGTATCTCTGTGTGTATGTGTGTCTGTGTGTCTGTGTGTGCACGCATCTCCCATGCAACAGTGTCTCTGGTGAGGAAGCAGCTCAGGCTGGTATCACCTCGCCTGGAGTAGGAGCAGAAAATTTTGCAGTATAGATTCGTCTCAGCCCCCTGGTATCCCACATCCCAGGGACCCACAGACAGGGTTTCTGGCTTCTGTGCTCTGTCTGGAGTTGACGCTGCATTTCCTCAACTGTTCCCTGCTTGACAGGCCAGCCAGGAGCCGCAGGCAGGAGGCAGAACCGGGAACCCCTAGATGGCCCCCAGGCCAAGACCCTGGGGCAGAGCAGAAGGGCCACAGAGTCTGCTTTTGAGACCTGCCACCTCTCTGGTTCCAACTCTGTGACCTCAGTGTCACCATCTTAAAAACAGGGTTGTGATGAAGGAGGAACAACAAACACAGGATATGTGAGAAAATATGAGAAGTCAGGAGCCCAGGGGAGTTGGGGAGATAGAGTCACCATCAAGTTACAATGTGATAAGGGCCAAACTGGACACACGAACAGTGATAATAATAACATGATAATGTGGATAATCAGCATTGACTGAGGGCTTAATAAGTGTCCTGCACTGGACTAAGCGCTTCACAAGCGCTCACTTAATTCCCACACCAACCCCTGGAGGTGGCTTCTGTTATGCCCCTCTTTTACAGATGATGACACCGAGGCCCAGAGAGGTGAAGTGATTTTCCCAAGGTCATACAGCCAGTAACTGGCAGAGCTGGGATTTGAACCCAAGGAGTCAACCCAAGCCTCAGGGGAGACAGAGGAAGGTGGAAATATTTCCTGCTGGATGGATGAGAGTGGAGGACAGCAAAGGTTAGGAAGCTCTTCCTGGCCTCTGCTGTTGGGGCGGTACAGACAGGACTCTCAGCAGGACAACAGTGAGGAACCAAGACCCTGCTGGGTCAGACCCATCCCCCTGCCTATGACCAGAGGCAGGTGGAGCTTGCAGGCCCTGAGACCCAGTGGGGTGGGCTCTGTCCCCTCTCCTCAGGTTGGGCTGGTTCCAGCTTCAAGCATCCCTCTTAGCTGAGGGTAATAAACCCGTCTCCACTTCCCCCTCCAAAGATGTCATTTTCTTACTCCTCAGTTCTCCTGTCACCATCGCGCCAATAAGCCCCGTCTTTATGGCCGACTGCAGACACATTGAGCTGGTTAGGGGCGCTCCCTCGCCTGGTGTTAGCCCAGCATCTAAGAGGAGGCCTGGGCCCCATTCCCACTCCTCTGTAGCAGAGCCGAATGGCTTCTTTCTTTTTTAATCGTTCCCCTCCAAGAGCCGAGTCCCCTAATCTCTTTTCCAATCTTTGATTACAACACTTTATTAATTCCACAGCCATATGGTGCATAAAAGGCCTCCTGATTCCTGGGAGTGGCGGCTGTGATGACATAACCCTGGAAGGTACCGGCTAGCTGGGGCCGGGGCTTATCGGGCATCCAACTCGCTGTGCAACGGCGGCCGGGCTGGCCAGTGCCGCGGAGCCCTTCCCCGCCGCAGCCCCCGGCCGTGCGTGACCTGGGCATGCTGAGTGACTGCTCTGGGCCTCGCTTTCCTCATCTGTGAAATGGACAAGGGGGTGTTGGACTCGAAGGCAGCTCTGATCCCACATTGGAGCCGTGAGAGCCTGGATTTCTATCATATCAATTTCTAGTGACTGAAGGAAATATAAAGCTCAGCTGGTTCAAACTGGTGGCCCGAGAGCTGTGTGCAGCCCACAGACCCATCCTGTTTGACCTGCAGAGTGATTTTTTTAAAAATTATGTTTGTATTAGTTTCCCTGGACAACTGTCTCTTGTTTGCCAAAGGCTGTTCCAGCCTGGGCTGCACCCCAGGTCTCGTCACAGGTGCACATTTCTCTCCGTGGTCCCTGAGCTGGTCTGACCCCTCACGGTTCATAATAATAATAATTTATTAATAATAATTCATAACAATTGTTATTATGGCTAAATTTATTGACTCTTCTGTGTCAGACACTGTTCCAAGTTCATTTATATGAACTGACTGACTTGACCCTCACTGCATCCCCGTAATGTAGGTATCGTTAGAGCCCGTTTTGCAGATAAGGAAAATGCGACTCAGAGCAGGTAAGTGACTTGCCCAGTGCCCGCCAGCAAGATTGAGACCTGGAGATGGCGCAGCGTTTGCCCAAACTGTCGAAGTGGACTCACTTGATTCACTGCTCAGTGTTCTTTGCAGTGATGTGCATTGCAGGAGTTGTCTTGGGGGTGCCCTCAGGCCCTGCCTTCTGGGGGCCAGTAAAAGAGGGAGACAAAGGGGCATGCGCCCACCTCCACTCTCTTCCCCCCAGAAAATCCCCACCCCCGTCTATCCAGGGGTCCTGCGTTCTGTGGCTGGAAAGGATCAAATCAGAGTGTTAAAAGCAAAAACCCACAGTGTTTTCCCAGCCATTCCCCCTGCCTGCTAAGGAGGCAGGAGGATTGGAAGGCAAAGAGGGGACACAGACGAGACCCTTCCCCTGCATTTGAGGTCTGGGATGCAAAGCGCTATCATTAACACTGCCTTTGCCACCCACCAAGCCTGCCTCGCCTGGAAGAAGTAACTAAAATTGCGTTGTTCGGGGCAAAATAAAGGTATATATTCACGTTTGCAGCCTTCGACATGATTGCATTTATTTTGACAGTTTTTATATTTGGGGAGTTTGTGGCTGCATCACATCTGAATAAGGCAACTAATTAGCTCTTGGGGCAGAGGGTACGGCCAGGTGAGGGGTTTCAGGACTGGAAACTGGGGCCAGGGATTGCTACAGAGGCTGTTGTCCTTGGGCCAGGCGGGGGCTGGGCTGTCCCCCTTGGTGGGGCACATTCTCGGGGTGGAGGATGGGATTGGAGGGTGTGGCCACTGCCCCAGGTGACCTGGGCTCAGCCTCTGGCAGCTCTGCCCTGTCTGAGCTGGGTGGTCTCCAGGAAGAAACTCCCTCTCTGAATAATCTTATCCGCCAGAGACAGAAACTGGACTTGATTCTTCCACTCTGTTCTCTCTTTTGGCCTCCACATCAAGTCTGTTCCCTAGCCCTGCTGGTTTGTCTGACTAAGCCTCAAATCCATCTGCCTGGCACGGAGCTCCAGAGTATAAACTTCAAGAGTTTGAATCCTGACACCACTGCACCAGAGCTGCCAGATTTAGTAAATAAAAAAAGCACAGGATGCCCACTTGAATTTTTGGCATGGGCAGGGATTCGAACCCAGGGCTCTGGCATGGCAGGTGAGAATTCTGCCACTGAGCCACCATGACACCGCCCCCTATTTGAATTTAACATGCAACATTTGGAACATACTTTTACTAAAAAAAAAAAAAAGAGTTTGTTCACTTGGAATTCAAATTTAACTGGGCTGTCCTGTATTTTATCTGGTAGCCCTACCCCGGACAAGTTCCTTTATCCCTCAGTTTCCTCATCTATAAAATGGGATAACAACAGTACCTGCTTCAGAGGTAGGTAAGTGAGTGAACATGTAAGCTCCGAGAACAGGATGACCATGATAACCATCCCGGCCCGGTCAGTGTGTGAGGAGGTGCTTCAAAGACGGCCAAGCACTCTGTAAATGCAATTGGTGTGATTACTTCTGTCTCTCTCCTCTCCCAACTTCACCAGAAGCCAGCAAACCAGCAAAGTGGGGGGGGTGGGGTGGAGGTTAGCCCCAAGGGGAGCTTCCTGGCAGGAAGAGAGTGGGGTGGGTGACAGGCCACGGTCCACATAGCTCCTTTGGAGCCCAGGGGAGCAGGCCTTCTGCTTAGAGCAGTTACCCTCACCCAGAGTGGAAGCAAGGAGCAAGTTTCGAATCTGGAAGGGGTCTGCTGGCCGGCAGAGACTCAGGAAGAGAGAACCAAATGCTGGGAGCTGGAAGGAAGGGAAGGGGCAGGTGGCTTCATTTCCTAGGGCTGCCATAACAGAGGCCCACAACTGGGTGGGTTAAAACAGCAGAACCACAGAAATTCATTCTCTCACACTTCTGGAGGCTGGACTCCAAAATCAAGGTGTCCCTGGGGTTGGTTCCTCCTGCAGGCTCCGAGGGGGAAGCCATTGTCCGCCCTCCTCTTCCCCTGGCTTCTGCTGGCTGCTGGCACCTTTGGCATCCCATGGCTTATAGCCGCATCACTCCAACCTGCGCCTCTCTCATCTCATGGCTCCTTCCCCATGTCTCTGTGTCTCTCCACTTACTAGGGCCCCCTAATTCAGTATGACTTCACGTTAAGTTGACATCTGCAAAGACCCTATTCCCAAATAAGGTCACATTCTAAGGTTCCAGGTGAACATGGATTTGGGGGGGCACTATTCAACCCAGTGCAGAAGGGCACCTAGAAGTCTGGTTTTAGGGATCCTGGGATGGGCAGTCATTCATTCACTCAGCAAACACCTACCAGGCAACAATTATGCACCAAGTGCATTTTCAAGCTCTCTCCCCCACTGCTGGTGCCAGCACCTGGGATGCCACTGTTAGAACTTGCTTCTGTGGGTGTCTATGTCTCCCCAGGTCCCGATGAGCAAGCAGCATCCCAAGGAGGGTGTGAAACCCTGGGCATGGGGTCCAGAGGCCTGGGCTCCGCTCAGCATCAGCACACCTTGCTGGGTGATCTGGGCAAGTCATTCTCCTGTGGGTCTGTCTGCTCCTCCCCCAAATAGGCAAAGGACCCTGTCTGATGAGCCCTCCAGGCTGCCTCGAGGATCTGCAGCACTCCCTGGGTGCAGGTGGCCTGAAGCTGGGTGAGACCTGGGTGGCAGCTGGAGAGGTGGGTGCTGGGGCCACTGCCTGCCCACGATGACAACCTTTCTCCGGCAGTGAGAATGAATGAAGTGGAGGAACGGATGAATTGCACCAACGCTCAGGTCAGCTGAAAGACGCGAGACCCCAAAGAATACATAGCATCTGATTCTATTTATACATAGTTAAAAACAGGTAGTAAACAAGTAAATACAGGGAGGCAGGCGGCTGTGAGCTCCAGGGGGTGAGGGGCTTTGGTTGGAAGGGGCTTCCGGGTACTGGCAGCATTCTGGTCCTTGACTGAGGTGGCGGCTACCCTGGTGTTTGCTTTAAAATAATTCGTTAAATGGAACATTTATTTCATGCCCTTTTCTGGAAAAAAAAAGAGGGAGGAGCCGAGGGCCAGCTTCTGCCTTCTTTCCAGAAAAGGGCCACCAGGCGAGGGCTGGGAGCTGGCTTCTTCTTGCCCCCGACCCCGAGAATTAGAACACGGAGCTAGAAAGCTTGGGCCAGGACCCCTCCTGCCTGGGTCAGACTCCTGAAGACCCCCCACCCCTCAACTCTGCCTTCAGGGTCTACCGGGGCAAAGAGAAACCCCTCTACTGGGGAGAGGGAGACAGGAAAAGGGGAGAGAGACCTGGAGAGAAAAAGAGGCTGGGGGCGTGAGAGAGAAAGAGAGGGGGAGAGAGACAGCGCGCGTGTGTGCGTGTGTGTGTGTGTGTGCGTGTGTGTGCGCGTGTGTGTGCGTGTGTGTGCGTGTGTGTGCGTGTGTGTGGGGAGAGATGGGAAGAAGGAGAAGTAGATGGAAAGGGAGCAGGGGAGAGGGGGAAAGAAGCGGGACAGAGAGAGGAGCAGGACAGAGAGAGGAGCAGGACAGAGAGAGGAGCAGGACAGAGAGAGGAGCAGGACAGTGAGGTTCCAACAGTAAGTGCCAGTCCGGCCTAATGACCTTCCCTCAGGAGCAGGGATAATTACTGGAGGAAATAATAATCACCTGGAGACTTTCCATTAACCCCAGACCTGGCAGCCCTCTCGGGGAGTCTGACCCCAACCCCCCTTCAGTCCCCGCCTGGGCCACACAATGGCCATTGCCCCTGTCACCTTAACTCCAGGTGAGTGACTTTTAAGGGCAAGCTCTTCATTCAGGCCATGACGATTTACTAACCATGCACCAGCAGGTTGTTTTGGGACCTGTCGTGGGGAGAAGTCACCCTTTATCATCTGCTGGGCGGGGGCCAAGTGATGCATGGCCCCCCATTAAAGACGCTGGCAGGTAGAACATTTCAGCGGCCCGCTCACTTTCCATTTCCCCAGCCGCCCTCCCTGCCAGGAAAGCCACTCCCAGCTTAGGGCACGTGGGAAAGTGGGTGATCTTTAAACCCTTATTTATCCCTTCCCTCCCCGTCCCGCACCTTCCAGGGCAGACAGCCAGCAGGGCCTCTTGCAGCCAGCCGGGTCCCATCTTGCCTCCTGGAAACATGTCTCACTGGCATTTACAGAGCACTTTCACCCACGTTATCTTCACGGAGCCCCTCAATCATTCAAGGTCTACTGCTAGCAAGTGCAGATGCAGGATTCGAACTCAGGTCTTAGGGGGGCATCTAAAGCCAGATCCTTCCCTCAAGGAGGTGGGGCCAAGTAGGCAAGGCTTTCAGGAAAGGTGACCTTGAACTGGACCTAAGGCCAGCAGAGGGGAGTAAAGGGGAGAAGGCACCCCCCCTCCCAAGGCTGGAGGCCCCCTGGGGCCTGTCTCTGCCTTCTCTGGGAGAATAGCTCATTATTTTTGCAGGAGGAGGTGTGGGAGGGGGCATGGGGGCTGGGGGTTGTGGCCTTTCTTTCCGCCCCAGCCCCGAGCCCTCCTGCTCTTTCTCATCTCCCCGTGTCACTGCTTGTTGTCCTTGCATGGGAATCGCAGCTGTCCTCTCTGTGCCTCCTTCTCTCTCTCTCGTGCTTCTCTCTGAGGCCTGAGCCCAGATAAAGGTCCTTTTCCTTCACTCCTCCCTCCCTCCTCTTTGTGTCTTCACCTCATTTCCCAGGGAAACCACTTGGTGCGCCGGGAAAGGAGGCTGCGCGGGCCTTGACAGGCAAGAACGTGCTTCCAATCCAGGCTTCTCCGCCTCAGGCTGAGCCTCTTCTCCGCTCTGAGCAGCTCTGAGCTGCTCCGTGTATGAAATGGGGATAACAGCCCTCAGGTTTCAAGGGTTGTTGAAGACTAAAATAAATCACATTTTAGAAAAGGCCTGGCCCAGCAGAGGCCTCCGGTGCATGCTAGTGACCGAGGCAGGGCTGGCCGCCGGCCACCAGCCGCTCAGAGCCCTGTTTCTGGGACTAGCATGCAGGGACCGCGTCTCTCAGACCCCTGCTGCCTGCACCCAGTCTTCCCAGGGGGATTCCCTCCCCCACCCCCACGGAGGGGGCGGCAGTCAGTCTTACTGGGGAGGGGGCCGTGCTCAACAAATGCCTCACCCAGAGAAGGAGGGAGATTGGAGCTGAGACTTGAAGGATGGCTCGGGGCTGGGCCGGGGCAGGAGAGAGGAGTGGGGAGGGGGTTTCAGGCCGCACAGCACATGCGCACAAAGGCCTGGAGGAAAGGAGGGGGCCAGGGAGATGGGCCTTCCAACCCTGCTAAGGAGACTGGACTTTATCCTGATGGTGGTGGGAATCCCTGAAGGGAGACAAGCAAAAGGAGGGAGGGGATTCTCCTGCTCCACGCCCCATTACTTCTGTCCCTACACCTCAACTGTTCTCCCAGCCCCCAGCTGCGTGCCCAGCACAGAGCAGGTGCCCAGTGCATGCATGGACGGGCACCCTCTTGCCTCTCACCCACTGCCCTTAGGGGAACCCCAGACCCACCTCTCCAGTCTCACTTGCCGCCTGCGCCCTGCCTCACCGGGCCAGCTGCCCTCCTAAGACCTTGGGGCAGTGCCCAAGCTCGCTGTGGCCTGTGACCTCTGCTTGGCCTGTGCCCTTCCCTGGGTGCCGGTTTCCCCACTCCCCACCCTCTGAGACGTGCACTTTTTCCCCTCTTGGTTGGCCCCTTCTCATCGGGAAGGTCCTGGCCACGTTTGGAGAGACTTTCCTAGGCCCCCAGGCTGTTATCCTCGCTCATGTCACACAGTCTTCCTTCGTAGCACTGGACACGACTTGTGGTGGCGTCACTGCAGTTTGTTTGTTGTCTGTCCACTTTACTAGATTAAACGTGATGCTAGAAGAAAATGAAAAAAAAAAGTGATACCAGGAGGTGCAAGGGTAGTTCAGTGGTAGAATTCTCACCTGCCATGCGGGAGACCCGGGTTCAATTCCCAACCCATGTATTCCACACCCCCACCCCCCAAAAAAGCAATAACAGGACAGTCACACGGAAACAGAATGAAATGTGACCTCCATCACACAGCATAAAAAAACAAAACAGGCAAGCAAAGCAACCTGATGCAGGGAGCACACAGCTTCTGCCTTCCACTGGGTTTCTGGGACCTGACTCAGAGCCTGGTATAGGGGAGGTTTCCATGGCCACCTGTCAAAGGAATCAGACTCAGGGCTCCCTGGGGGCAGGAATCTGCCTCTTTCCAGCCTGAGCCCTTCACTTCCTCAAGGGTCAGGGACTGCGCCTCCCCTCCTTTCCCTGTCTTCAAGAACCTCTCAACGCCTACTTTCATGAGTCCATTTCAATAAAAGATAATGTGGTTTAGGGGGCGCAAGCTTAGTTCAGTGATAGAATTCTCATCTGCCAAGTGGGAGACCTGGGTTCGATTCCCGGCCCATGTACCTCCCAAAAACAAGCAAAGAAAGAAAACAAACAAATAAAAAAATTCAACAAATGGTGCTGCAATAACGGGATACTCACTGGAAAAAGAATGAAATGTAACTCCCACCCCATAGCATACAAACAAAACAAAACAAAACCCAGAGCCATATCATATTTTATATACACACCCACATACACGCTCACTTTCACCCTCAAGCTCAACCATCTCTTCTGCCTCTTTGCTCTTTTCTGCACTTGTCTCTCTTGCCAGTTCTGTCTCTATTTCCACCTACTCCTGTCACTTTGTTCTGTCATCTCTATGTCTCTGCCAACCTGTGTCTCTTTCCATCTGTCTCTGTCACTTGCTGCGTCTCTGCGTCTCTCTCTGCCACCTTTTATAGCTCTTTTCTGTGTCTGAGTCTCTGCATCTCCGATGGTCTCAGGGTCCCTGTCCGTGTCTGCCTGTGCCCCGCTGTTCATCTCCGGGGACCCTCTGGGCCTCCCGCCTTTGCCTCTCCAGCTCTGCAGCAGCCCATCTCTCTGTGCACCACCAGCTCACACTTAGTAAGCTCAAGGCAATCATAGAAAGAAGAAAGGGGGGTGGGGTGGGGAACTTGAAGCAAGTGGTGGGGTGTCAGCATGAAATAGCGCTGAATAAATACGCAGCTGTCCCTTTTATCTCTCTACTGCAGGAGGGAAGGCATGTGGGGCTGTGGGGCGGGGGAGTTTCAGAAGGATGGGCGTGGAGGTGGGGTGGGTGATGGGGGCCAAGGGGAGAGGGGGAGAGTGGGGGGGGGCAGCAGGCAGGGCCTGAGATAAAAGGGGATACAAGCTTCTGTGACCTCCACTCCCAGCAGGGGACTTCTGATCCTGATTTTTGGGAACAGGGAGTGGTTAGGAGTCAGAGAGAGAAAAAGATAAAATAAGAAAACCGTGGGAAGAGCAGTGAGCGTGTGTGAGAGCACCCACCCGTGCTGCGTGTGGTGGTCATTAGTGCCATTTGCCAAATATTTCTGGGCCCCCCCCCGCCCCCTTCCGGATAGCACCTCCTGGCCCCCAGGTGGGTGGGTGGGGCCATAGGACTACTTCCGGCCAAAAAACTGAGAGCAGGGTCCCTTCCCGGCAGAGGAATTTGTCAGCGTGAGACCTTCTAGATGTCTTTCTTTCCCTCCGGGTCAAGGTGTGAGCTGACGGCTGCTCCATCAGCCTGGGGCCCCGGGTGACCAGGATGAGCGAGGCCACGATGCACATGCAGTGTGAGCAGGAATTAAGCCTTTGTGGTTTTAAGCCACTGGGATTTTGGAGTTGTTTGTCAATGAAGCATAACCTCACCTGTCCTGACTGGTACCGTCTATATGTCTGTGACTGTGTAGATGTCTGTATGTGAGTGTAAAGTGAATGGGTATGTTTGTTTGTGAGGATATATATATATATATATATACACACTGCTAGTACAAATCTCAGTGCATTTCATACAAGCCCAGCATTTGGCAAGGAAGGAAAGCTTCCATTTGGTGCCTTCTCACCTCCGGTTTCATTTAGAAATGCAAAGGGCCACATCCTCGTCCCAATTTGCTTCCTAATTACATATCCAGCTCTTGTCTACAAGTCTTCTCTTCCCAGCGGCCACCCTCTTCCCTGTCCTGCCTGCCACCACCACCCCTGTGTGCTCTGTGCTCCAGGGAGCTGGCCCCTGTGGACCCCCGCCCCAGGCTCCCTGCTCTCTGGCTCCTGGTTGGGCCCACCCCTGGGGAGCCCTGCAGGAGATGGGAGAGAGGGAGGGAAGTGGGGCTGGGCGTTTATTCCCCTAACTTGCTCCCTGCGGCAGTGTGTCCCTCCCCACAAGGCCCCAGCTGCTGTTCCGTGGCCCTCCCCCCAGAGCTTTCTCTCCAGGTCCCTTCAAGACAAGCTTCCACACCCCATTATTAGCCCTGGGGCTTCACCAACCCCCCACTGGTTTCCCTACACCCTTCTTACACCTTTGCAAATAGTCTTTTCAATAAATTCTCCGGAATTCCTCAGTTGGAATGGACCTTGAGTTTCCTGCCAGACCCTGATTATGAATAAGACGCCAAATGTCAAATCCATGGGGCACATCAGCATTTCCTCAGGGGTGCTTTCTGCTGCGTTGGACCCGGTGCTCCCCCTCCTTCATCAGCCCCTCTATTCCTTGGCTCTCTCGGCAAAGCGCTACCAACTTCCTTCTCTCTCTGACAGCTCCTCCCTGGCCCTCCTCTGGCCAGTACCCTGCTCTTCTCTTCCCCACTGGCAGCCACCACTTACCTTGCTGGTCCAGCCCTCGCCCAGGAGCTCAGGCCAGAATATCCAACAACCCCCTGACCTGCGAGTCTGGGGGCCTCAGGTGCTTCAAACTCCATGCCCCAGACTGGACGTCTTCCCCTAAGCCTGCTCTCCTTCCATGCCCCTTCTGGAGGGTGGCATTACCCACGTCAGAAGTCAGCCTGGCTCCAATTTTGTTTGTCTCTTCTCTTTCCTTTCAGGATCTTCGTTTTGTCTTTCTTCCATCCCAGTATTACTCTAGAGAGGTTTTCCCTCATTCCTTCCTGGGCTATCCTGGCAGCCTCCTAACTGGCCTTCCAGTCACACGCCCTCTGCAGGACAGATTTGAACTCGGTACTCCCTTGCTCAAAACTCTTTCATGGCTCCCTATTGCAGGCCTCTTAGACGGAGATCCACAGCCTCGATTCATTTGTAATCTGGACCTGAAATCTCCGTCCACTCCTCCTGGGCCTTCCCCCAGGAACAGAGCAGCCTCTACTCCCCTTCCCTAGGGTATCCTAGGCTGTCCCTTCTACCTAGGATTCCCTCTTGGGCCAATCCAGGATAACCCTCACTGCTCCTTAAAGACTATTTTCAGGTCACTTCCTCCAGGTAGAGGCACAGCAGACAGATTTCTTTTTTATCTCAAGGGAGATGGACTGAGGAGGGGAGGGGAGGTCTGAGAGCAGAAGTCGGGGACTCAGCCATTGTCTAGAGGGGAAGGCAGTACATGAAAAATGTCCCATGCTTTGACTACCTTCTCTGTGTGTCTCATAGTCTTCCTTCCTTGCTGCTTTCTCTAACTCTTCAGGCCTGAGAATTGGATGCTGGTTGCAAACTTGCAGCTGCCAGGTTGTGGTATACTGAGCTAGTGACTTAACCTCTCTGTGCCTCCCTGATTGGCCTTTCTGCAGGAGATTCTCCAAAGTCCTCTGTTTCCAGGGGCCCTGGGGTAGGGTAATAAGTGGTTGCTGAAAAGAGCTATGAAGGCCTGTCTTGGAGGTGGCAGAGCTTATATCTTCCGGAGGGCTTGAGTCTGTGCAGTTAGCTTCCAGGGAACTCAACGTATCATGGACTTGGGCGAGGGGTCTTTAGTTCCGCAGTGACAGCTCCACCTCCAGGAGGCCAGCCCTCCCCGAGTCACCGCTGCTGGGCCTTATGCTGTCTCCTCCTTTGCAGCTTCGTACCAGAGACATCAGATGTGAGCGGGGCCCCAAGGGAGGGCCGTCCACGGCCGTCTATCCTGGGAGCATGCACTCCCTATCTAAGATGTGTCTGAGAGAAGTGGGGGCTGCCGAGTCACACTCAGGCTGTGACGGGCCCCTCACCCCAGCTAGGCTGGGCTTGGGTCCCTCTGAGAGTTGTTGGGAGCAGTGACGGCAGCAGCTTCATCCTCACTTCAGCTGGAGAGAAAGGGCTCTATCTGCTCCAGCTCCCCCCTCACTTCTCCCAGGAGTTTGCCTTGCCCTTTCCAGCACAATAGCTTCCCTCACTGTCTCTTCATTCCATACCAGCTGCTCCGGAGAGGACAAGAGGGACAAGCAGAGGGAGTGACAGGGAAAAGCAGCAAACTGGCACAGGCGGCCCTGGAAGGCAGGCCGGCTTCAAAGACTTGCTCCGATTCTAGGCAACGTAGCCCAGCAAGAAGACGTTTCTCCTGCCCTTTCTTGGGGAGCAGTTTTCAACCAGGGACATTATTTATGAAAGGAAGGAGATGTGGAAGTGGGGAGGGGGTCACGTGGGCCTGGCCGTCATGGAAACAAACTCGCTGGTGCTGGACCTGCTGTAACCAGCATCCCTTCCCACCCCCGACGCCGGTACCCCGATCGCGGGCGCCCCCATGCGGCCACCAGTGGTGTAGCATCTCTCCACTGGGCTGGCCCCCAAGGACCAGGGAGCCCAGGTCAGGGCGGCAAATGAAGCTGAGGATGGTCATGGGGGGAAGGGGAGGGCTCCCTGAGCAATCCGCCAACCCATCTGTCCATCATTTCTCTGCGCACCCATCACCTGTCCATCCATCGGGGCTCCTTCAGTCCTCATCCCCTCCACCCTGCCGCCTCGGGTGCAGCAGCAGCAGGGCTGTGAGTGGAAGGCTCTGGGCATCCATTCATTGACCGATGCCTTTCCTCTAGTCCCCTCTGTGCAGGAACCCTCCCTCCTTGGGCACGTCCCTCTGCCTTGTCTAGCCTTTTATCTTCCTGTCTATCAATGTGTCTATCACCAATCCTGGATAGGTCTCTCCAGGTGTCCATACGGCTGTTGTCTTTGTAGCTTTCTCCTTCCATCAATCTATACGTATCTACACTTCTGTGTTCGGGCAGCTGCCTATACATCATGCAGGCCCCATTATCTATCATTTATCTGCATATGTATCATTCATGCCTCCAGCCATCTATTATCCATTACCTCTCTTGCCTCTTCTTTGATGTCCCACACTCTGCCATGGGGTGAACACTGTCAGGCCTGCTTTCCCCAGGCCCAGAGAACAAAGGGACCAAAGGGACATGGAGGGAACAGAGAGGTCACTGAGGGGTGTTTAAGAGAGCTGGGGGCTCGGCATTTAGAGGGAAGCGGAAAGACCTCGAGAGTACCAGATGAGGCTGGTTCTGGGGAGACTTCTGTTCACCATTCCTCTCCCAATGCCCCCACAATTCAAGAGGACCTGGGTTTGATTTGCATCATGGGGGCCTCGGGCTAGTGGAACTTGGAGAAGAGGGTGGAACTCTCTGGAGGAAAGGCTGCCTGCGAACGCAGCATCTGTGTGGAGATGGTCCAGGCTTGGTGAGTCTCGGGCTGGGATAGAGATGGGGATGGGCTGTGATGGGGCTGGACCGTCTCTGCCAACACCCACATGGCTGAGGCTGTGGGAATTTGCAGTTGGAGATGCTCTACTTCAGCTGAGCAATTCTCATTTAAACATGGCAGCCCAAATCCCCTGGGGTGGGACTGATGCCTGGCGTGGATGAGACGGGCATTACTCCTCTTGATAATGTGACATCTCGCCCCCCAGCACGGTTTCCTGGAGGAACTGCTGGACTGTGGTTCCTTCGCCTCTCTGGTTTTCACACATCCTGTTTCCTCAGCCTCCCTGCGGCCACCTCCCCACCCCACAGAGATTGCAGAAAGGGACATAGGAGCACCCAGTGGATACCCCTGGGCAGGGTGCTGTCCCATCTGTTTCTGAAACCCCAGTTCTCAGCTCAACATCTGGGAGGAAGTAGGCGTCAGACAAGGCAAGTTACGAGAGTGAAACTTCACCCACAGTTTTTCCCTGTCTGAAAGAGAATAGTGGGCTGGGATTCAGGAAGCAACCTGGGCCTGTCCCACCCTCAGGGCATCGTCCTGGGCTCTGCTTCCTGAGGAACTGTTCTTGAGTGCAGCCCACGTGCAAGTTCGCTTTGGCAGTCTTTATCTGGGGATCCTGGCAGGGAGCTTCCACGAGGGCTGATGTGAGGACCAGGCATTCTGGGGTGAGCTCTCAGCCCACCAAGTTCAGATATGAAAAGGACACACTGATTCCTTTCACTGCCTAAGTTATTTTGGGTTATGGGGCTGTGGGCATCTGAGCTTCCCGGGAGTGGAGGGCCTGGGGGCATGACAGAGAGGGGATGGCCTCCCCCAGACCTCGCTCCTCACAGCTCCAAGGGTTAAAAAGCACTTAGCAGCAGCACCTAATAAAAGCAAATGTAAGAGAAAGAATATCCTAAGGATTTAATAAACTGCAAGCAAAATTATCACGATTCTTTTCCTAGCCAGTTGAGTTTTCAGTGATTAAGAAAATACAATTTCCTGTAATTAAATCTTAACAAGAAATGTTATTAAAAACACTCTGTCCCAGCTCCTGTAATAATTGCATGCTCCCCTAGAACAGTAAACAGAATTAGACTTTGCAGCGTACATGCTAATCCATGTGTCATTTTGATCAAATTTGTACTAATAACCTGCCTCCTTGCTCCGAGACAGGGAAGGAAAGCAAGAGAGAGCCAGGCCCCAGGGGCAAAACTGAGCCTTGTCTGGGGAATGGGAAGCTGAAAGTGCTGGGTTTTGCCCCCACAATGATACTTGTTAAACTTTTTGAGCAAATGCTGTGTGCCAGGCTCTGTGCGCATCACAAGTACAATCTCACTTCACTCCTCACACAATCCAGAGCCGTGCCTACTCTTCTTTTGCAAATAGGAAACTGAGGCTCAGAGAGTTCTAATATCTTGTCCAAGGTCACTACAAGCTTGGTTAGCATCCTTGGAGCTTCCCTGCTCTCACCGTGTAGGTTGGGGAGTGTGGCCGTGGACTCTCCAAGGGCCGGTGCGTGGCGGCAGGTGAGCTCCCTCTCTGTCTTTGAGAACTGGGCAGGCCTGATTTTGTGGCGGGATTGGTGCTGGCTGGGAGGAAGGATGTCCTTACAGTGAAGTGTGCCAGAAGTAGGAGCAGGGAGACGATGAGATGTGCTTTGAGAAGTTTCTTTTCCTTTTGAAAGAGTCAAAGGGTGGGAGAGGATGTTTGTGAGGGAGTGGGTATGAGGGCGAAGAGCTGATGCTTGTCTGGTGCAGGGCGCCAGGCCTTGCTGGAGGCCCAGGGGTAGACCTGAGAACATTCTAGCACAGTTAAGAGGAATTGGCCCTGGGTCTGGAGCCATGGAGGTCAGAACTGCTCTGGGTGTGCGTGCGTGCGTGCATATGTGCATGCTTGCACAAGTGTGTGTCAGCATGTGAGAATGCGAGGGAGTGTGTAGGTGTGTGTGAATGTATGTGTGAGCCTGTGTGTGAATGCAAGTGCCTGTGTGAGCACGGGAGTGAGCATGTGTGTGAATGCCTGTGTAGGTATGTGTGTGTATGCAAGTATAATTATGAGCATGTGTATGCTTGTGTGAGTGTGCGAGTGTGTGTGTGTGTGTGTGTGTGTGTGTGCCCCTGGGGACCTTCGGTGGAGGGCACAAAGCCAGCCCAGCTCAGTAGCCCAGGCTGTTCTACTTGCAGCAGCCCATTTCCTGCAGCTTCCTTCTCTGCTGAAGACAAGCCTGAAATTATCCTCAGCTCACGCGCTCATGCACGTACTCAGGTGCCAGTGCCTCCGTCTATTGCTCTGGGTCCTCTAATTAGCTCTCCTAATTAAATTCCTGCCAGGATGGAATGCGAGGGGCTGCGCTTTCCCCAATTCTCTGGGGACCGGATCACACAGACCTAGAAGGCTCCACCCACCACTCCATTCCGCCCCCCACCCCAGCCCTTGCTCCTGAGGGGACCCAGGGAAGACAGTGAGAGAGGAAGGGCCCCCACTATGATGGATCCCTGGTCAACACCCCTGCTCTGTGGCCAGCACTGTGCTAGCTTTTGGGGATGAGGAAGTGGGGACAACAAATGAACGAGACAAATGGGCTTCCCCAATTTGAGCATCTTCTCTCAATCACTCCAGCTTCAAACTTCAAACTTATCCTCCACTCCTGTCCCTTCTGCTACACCCAGGCAGCCTCATCTCCCCTGCTTCCCTGCAGAAAGTTCTGCTTTTGCCAGAGAGCTTATGCATTGGGCCACCTGAGCCCCAGCTCATTCCTCCTGTCTCCTTCCTGCCTATTGAAGTGTTAATCCTTCAGGACCCAATGTACCAAGCTGACATCTCCTCCAGGAAGCCCTTCCTGACTGCAATGCTTCTCCGTTTTCCTCACTCCCACTGGATTTACTGTCTGCTGGGACCAACCGCTGGGGTCTCAGCATATGATACTTGTCATGACTATATCCCTTTTCACAGGCATATCATGCCCCACTAATTAGAACTTAAATCCTTTGAAACCAGAGACCTTGTCTTGTTCCTCTTTTAACCCCTTACAGAGCCCCGCAGAGTGCTCAGCACAAAGTGAGTGCTCTAAGAATATCTGCAGAGTGGATGAAGGAGAAAGAAGATGGAGACATGGTTCCCGCTTCTATGTTCTTGCCTTTGGGGGAAGCTCCAGAGAGATGGAAGAGAATCCTAGGACCCCGAATCACAGAGGGAATGGGTCTTCGATGTCATCTTCCCTAACTTCCCTGACGTCACCAGAGCCTAAAATGGATGTGTGGTGGGAGTGAGACAGGAGAGGGCAGAAGAGGGGGGAAGTTGGCAAGGATGAGTCCAGACCCCATGGGGATTTCTGAAGCATGAATTGTACCCACCACATTGTCCCCTTGAGGCACGGGGGCTGGCCTGTTATACACCCTCCACCCAGGGTGGGGAGGGACAGGACTCTCAGGCATCTGAGAAAGGTGCTTCATGAGTTGAGAGCAATTCTCAGGAGAAGAGGCAAATGTGAGCTGTTAGCAGCTGGGACTGGACATACCGGCCTGATGAAGGGGATCTGGGCAGGAATGAATGACACCCACTCCACCACTCACTCCCAGAATGCCCTTCACTTAGTCAGGGGCTTCTAAGCCTGTCCCAGAAGTGTGGAGAACAGAGGGCAGATGGGACACTTGTCTCCAGGTACTAGCCTTTAGAGGCACCACAAAGATGCCGGACAGGAGAGTATTCATTTCAATTTAGTATTGAATTACTTTCTTTCAAATGCATGAATGCACTCTGGTTTCACATGTATTTATTCACGTCTGCGTAAATTCTAACCCATTATATTGCCCTGGCTTCATTTGTCCTCACCTGACCCCTGCATTACTCCTTGTAAGGGACCCATCTCCCTGCTCCTAGGCTCTACTGCCCTTGTACTTTCTGTACCTATGAGCCCATCTCCTAGCCTCAGCTACTGGGGGAAGGGTGGCCTCTGACCCCAGGGACAAGCTGGGCAGAGACCTGTGACCTGAATGGATGACTCTGTTAATGGGATCTTTTCTTTTGAGAATCTGAATTAAGAAATCCAGGGTGAAGTTACAGATGGTGAGGAAGTTTTGTCCTGAAACAGGCTTAGAGGGACTGCCCTTTCAGAGAGAGGAGGGCGGAACAGAGAGAGGCAATAACTGGCATGAGAGAGGAGACCATGCAATCCGGAGAGACCTGCTGAGAAGAACTCTCTTCCATCCAGGACTTCAGCTCTTTCTAGTTCCTTAAACACAGCTACATTGTATATCTTCCTTGGGTGAGAGAACCTGGAGCTTCCTGGAGGAAAATTTAAAATCTGGGGCAGATACAGTTGCATTTCTTCCCTCCTTTTTCCTTAGACCACAGAACCCTGATTTTGTTGGGGGCAACATTCTCAAGGAAATGGACCCAATCTCTGGCCCCAGGAGATGGAACAAGATTTGTCTACGCCAACCCAAGTCAACCTTTACTAATGGTCAGTTCCAAGGTGGACATGAGACCCAGTTCTGGTCAATGAGACCAGAACCAGGGAAGACCCCTGAAGGGCAAAGAGGCTTCTGTGATTGATTCTGCTCCCCGATCAAAGGAGAGAGGCAAGAAAGGCTCCCCTCCTTCCAGTCTTGAATGTAGTTGAGTGATGGCTGGAGCTGTGGAAGCCATCTTGTGACCACAAGGCTACAAGCCTAAGGATGAAAAGCTGATATCCTGAGCTGGGGAAAGATGGAGAGAGCCTGGATCCGCACTGACATCACTGAACCGTATCACTGGGCCATTGAACAACATCACAACTGTCTCCTAACAGACATTCCATATATGACATAATTAAATACCTTTGTTGTTTAAGCATCTGTTGGTTGTGGGTTTTTGTTTGTTTGTTTGATTGGTTTTGTCTACCCCAGATATCTCCTGTTTTTATCTAGATCCACTCTAGATTACCTCTTCATTCTTCTTTTTACCCCAAGAGGCCTTTGGTTGTATTTGGCCAATAGGAGCCCCAGCAAAGTTTGAAAGAGGGAGGATAGTGACTTGAGGGTATTTATTTCCTGACTCCCCGTCTTCAGTCACCTTGGACTGGCTGAAGGTCACTGCTCCTCTCAGGGTGAGCTGCTCTACAGGGCAGTCTTCTACAGGTTCGGGTAACTCCTCCCTCCCCTCATTCCTTTGGGCCTAGGGGTGGTGACAGCTCCATTGCTTCTAGCCCTGGGTTTCTTCATTCTCCTTGTGGTCTCCCTAAATCCCAACCATAACTTTGTAATTAACCCCTTTGTAAAGAAGCCCTCCTCTATCCTAATTTGAGTATGTTACCTACTTCCTATGGCAATCCCAACACACTATTCTTGCAGCCACAGGCATTCATAGGTGATATGGCCCTTTTTTCTGGAGTTAATTTGAGTGAGGCTTAGTCCAGCAGAGCCCGAATGAAACTGCCTGTACATCAGCTGGCCCTCTGGTTTCCACCCGAGCCTCTCCCATGATGGGCATTCACAGGTGTCATGGAGGGAACACCCACTTTGGGCCTAGACAGACCTGGACTGGACTCCCTTGGTGGTTATTAGTTGTGGGTCTCTGGACAAATCATCTGTCCTCTCTGGACTCCATACTCATCATTGGTAAGATGGGAACAAAATGCACACCTTGTGGATTGGAGATACTGTTTATAAAATCTTTATCTAGAAAAAAAGAGGAATTTTTCAATACATTGATATGGAAAGAGTTCTAGAATAAAATGTGTTTTTTTTAAGAAAACAAACAATACAGTTAGAACCACCAAAAATGGATATTTTAGTTGGCTTAACCACTGGCATATTTAAATAAAGTATCCATATAATCATATAAAACCTGTGGTTGTGCAGTATGTTTCATAAACCAATTTAAAATTAGGGCAATATACTGTTAAGTTTTTAATGCACAATGTCTGGCATTTGGTAAAAGTAATAGTAGTTATGCCAAGAGGCAGGACCACTGACCTAACGTCAGAAGAGAAAAAAAAAAAAAGAAAGATATCCACAAGTGATCTAGATACTAAAGATTTTAAAATAACCGTGATTAATGTGTTGAAGAAGCCAGAGGAAAAAAAGAAAAAACATTAAAAGATGGAGAATTTCACCAGAGAATTGGAATCTATAAAAAAGAGTCAAATGAAAATTCCAGAAGTGAAAAGTAAAATAACTGAAATTAAGAACTCAATATATGGGTTTACGAGCAGATTAGACACAACAGAAAAAAAAGAAAGAATTGTGGCAGGTCAGTAGAAAATGTCCAGACTGAGGGCCATGTATATCAGGTGCTACCTTTTGTGTAAAAGGGGGGAGGTGATATCTATTTTTATTTGCACACGGAAACTTTGGAAGATAAAAAGTGGTTCCCCTCTGCCTGGGGTGAGGGCTAGGGAGGGTGGCCTTAGATGGAAATGCTATTTGCTTCTGAGCCGTGTAAGCACATTACGTATTCAAAATACGCAAATAAGAATAAGTGATCTTCACTTATTTTTCAATAAACTGCAGTTAGTATAATTTCATTTTGAGGTAGTGTATTTTAATACTGGGCAGTTTTTGTTTAGTATGTGACAACTTTAACAGCTCCTGGCTATATCTTACATATATTCAGGTTAAATGCTATATCAGTCAGGGTTCTCTAGAGAAACAGAACCAACAGGAGAGATCTATAAATATGAAATTTATAAAAGTGTCTCATGCAACCGTGAGAATGGAAGAGTCCAAAATCCATAGGGCAGGTTGTGAGGCTGGTGGTTCCAATGAAGGGTCTGGATGAACTCCCCAGGAGAGGCTCCCTGGCTGAAGAAGCAGTGAAAGAGTCTCTCTTCTTTCTTAAAAGCCTTCAACTAATTGGATTATCTCATTGTGGGGGGACACGCTGCAGTGGGTCACAGATGTAATCAGCCACAGATGCAGTCAACTGACTGATGATTTAGTACATGAGCCTTCCGGTATTTCAGCCAGCCACTAAATGTCCTTGCAGCAAAGGTCAGGCCAGTGCTTGCCTGACCAGACAACTGGGCATCATCATTTGGCCAAGTTGACACCAGAACCCAACCATCGCGAATGCCTTCTGGTATTTTAGTTTCCTCATCTGGCATGATATTCAGGCTTTTAACATTTCTGGCCACTTTCTGGACTGGTTGACATTCACCATGTACTTCTTCCATGATGCCCCAAACAGCACAGTGGGTGAGCTTGGTTCTTACCACTTCGGGATCAGCACCTCTCTGAGCTACAGGTGTCATCTGCTTTCATGTTGCTCACGATGGAGTCAGGTCTTATGGCCACGTGGCTGCTGGCTCTTGAACATATGGTCAACTAAAACCAGGTCTGCTAAACTTAAAGCCCCCCCACTGCTCTGAATTCATGCAGATATTAAGCTCAAGGTTACTCTGTCCCCAGTCTTTTTCATCTCTTTACGTTTCAGCCTGTCAAAGTCTTTTCAAACTGGATTCTGTCAGCTTTCCGTCACTGGCAGTTGGACAAGCATCCTTAAACAAAATATTGTATATCTAAGTGATGTGATGGGCAAACACTGTCACTGATAGAATAAAAAAAAACTTTTATTTATTTTTATATGTCCCTAGGTCTCTTTCAAATTCATTCAGTGGGATTTATCTTCTCCTGACTCAAATGAAAACACCAGCAGGCCCATGATTTTCTGTTCATTCCTAGGTAAGCAAGGGTTCTGCTGTCACTTAATTTTTAAAAAATAAGTGCTTTACTGAGGTATAGTTCACACACCAGAAAATTCATCCGTTTGAAGTGTACAATCCCCTGTTTTTTAGTATATTCACAGAGTTGTGCAATCACCACAATTTTAGAACGTTTTCATCACTCTCAAAAGAAAGAAATCCTGTGCCCATTAGTTGTCACCCCCCTTTCCTAACCCACCCTCAGCCCTAAACAACCACCAATTTACTTTCTGTCTCTGTGGATTTGTCTATTCTGGACATTTCATATAAATGGACTCATACGCTATGTGGCCTTGTGCGATTGGCTTCTTTCCTTTAGCATATCTTCAAGGTTCACCCATGTACACTATGTGTACCAGTACTTCATTCCATTCTATGGCCAAATAATATTCTATAGTATGTGATTATTAAAACACTTTTTGTTTATCCAGTCATCAGCTGATGATCTTTGGATTGTTTCCTCTTTCTGGCTAATATGGATAACGTGGCTATGATCATTCATATATAAATTTTTGTGTGAACATATGTTTTCAGTTCTCTTGGGTATATACTTAGGAGTGGAACTGATGGATCAACTGGTAACTCTAAGTTTAACTTTTTGAGGAACTTCCAGACTGTTTTCCAAAGTGGCTGCATTGTTTGCATTCCTACCAGCAGCGTATAGGGTTCCAGTTTCTCCACATCCTCACCAACCCTTGTTATCATCTGTCTCTTTGGTAGTAGCCAGGCCAGTGGATGTGGAGTGGGACCTCATTGTGGTTTTAGTCTGCATTTCCCTAGTGGCTGATGACGTTGAACATCCTTTCATGTGCTTATTGAGCATTTGAATATCCTCTCTGGAGGACTCTGAATTCAGACCCTTTGTTCATGTCACAAGAGAACATAAGCAGCCCTGGGAAGAGACATAAATGGAGGAGCTGAGACCTCCTGCCAGCAGCCGATACCACCTTAGCCACACGAGCAAGCTGCCTTAAAAGTGATCCTGCAAAAGTAGTTCAGTGGTAGATAGAATTCTCACCTGCCATGCCGGGGCCTGCATTTGATTCCCAGTTCATGCACTTCCCAAAATACACAAGCAAAACAAACAAACAAGAATTCAACAAATTGTGGTGCAATAACGGGATACTCACATGGAAAAATAATGAAATGTGACACTGCCATACAGCATGTAAAATATAAAAAAAATAAAAAGTGATCCTGCAGACCGAGTCAAATCACAGACTGGTTTGGGTGGAGTAGAATAATCAGAGCTTGGGATTCAGTCTGGGAGAAATCCCGCATGGAGCAGCCTGTGGGAAGGAGGGTTGAACACTGGTTAAGGAAACTCCGAAGGACTCGCGAGTCCCCCAGCTCTCCTTGATTTCAGCTCCTTCGCGGCCTCTGGTGTTCGTTCCTGGGTCTCATAACTGCCCACTGTTGGCCCCGTTATGTCATTCGGGGTCCTAAGAGGGAAGCATGGGAAGACGCATGCGCGCTTAGATGGCACGTGGGTGGAGGAAGAGCTCCGGACCTGGGCCTTTGGAGAGCCGCGATCACAGTGCTTCCCTTTTGGCCATCGTGTCTGGTTTTTGGTCTCAGTTCTGCAGTGGAGGAGGAGGTACGGGGATCAGAAGTACAAGAGGGGTGCTGAGCAGTGCTGGGTGGAGGCTGGAGAGTAAGCGAAGCAAAGACTGTATCGGCTCCCTGACTCCTCTCAGCCCAGTGTGTACGGCACCAGACAGCAGGCCGCCCACCCCGCTGAGGACTGGAGTTCACAATGTCAAATGGATTGTCACCATTTCCTTGTCTGGTGGTGTCACCTGGCTGCTGATAAAGTGTGGGAACCCATGGAGAGGTGTGTGTGTGTGTGTGTGTGTGTGTGTGTGTGTGTGTGCTGACTCCTAGTCTTATCCACCCCAATCCTCACCCCATCGCCTTCTAGGAGATGCACCAACGGCCTCAGGGGACCCTCCTCTCCTGAGGAGTGACCCGCTTCTGATTCATCACATGCAAAATTCTGCAGGCTCTGCTTGGCTGCTCAGGAAGAATCTTGGGGCACAAACTGCATCTGGATCATCAAGTGGGGGACCAAGAGCAAACTAATGTTTATTGCGCAGCTACTGCGTACTGGCCACCGCACAAGGTGCTTCTCGCATTAGATCTCATTTAATCTTCACAGCAGCTTGATAAGGAAGGTAAGATTAACATCTCCAGTAGGGGAAACTGGGCTCAGAGACGTTCAGTATTTCGCCCAAGGTCTGGCACCAGGTCAGGAGCTGAGCCTCGGTGGGAGATGGGCCTCTAAAGCTTATGGCCTTTCTCCTGCCCCTCCCAGGTCATGCGTCTCTCCCAAACAAGCACAGAAACCCACGCATGGCTTAAGTTGGGTCTTCCAGAGGCAGACCCTGCTGCAGGGATTCCTGTGTGAGAAATCTTCATGCACATACATTCTACGCATGGTGCGTAATCGATGGCTCACAGTATCATCACATAGTTGTGCGTTCATCACCACGATCATTTTTTAGAACATTTGCATCACTCCAGAAAAAGAAAAAAGAAAAAAACTCATAAATCCCATACCCCTTACCCCTCCCTTTCATTGATCACTGGCGTTTCCATCTACCCAGATTAGTTTACCATTTCTCCCCCCATTTTTTCTCTACTTTTTAAACCATATTTTCTACTCATCTGTCCATATCCGTTTTTGGTGGGCGAGGGGAAGTACCTGGAACTGTTGAGCTGTGTTCCAGGAGACCAGATTCTTGAAGATGATTGTATAAAGATACAATTTTTACAATGTGACTGTGTGATTGTGAAAACCCTGTGTCTGATGCTCCTTTTATCTGTGGTACGGACAGATGAGTAAAACATATGGATTAAAAATAAATAAATAATAGGGGGAACAAATGTCAAAATAAATTTAGTAGATTGACAATTAATGTAATACACCACATCAACAAATCAAAGCAGAAAAATCACATGATCATCTCAATTGATGCAGAGAAGGCATTTGACAAGATTCAACATCCTTTCCTGTTGAAAACACTTCAAAAGATAGGAATACAAGGGAATTTCCTTAAAATGATAGAGGGAATATATGAAAAACCCACAGCTAATATCATCCTCAATGGGGAAAAATTGAAAACTTTCCCCCTAAGATCAGGAACAAGACAAGGATGTCCACTATCACCACTATTCTTCAACATTGTGTTGGAGGTTCTAGCCAGAGCAATTAGACAAGAAAAAGAAATACAAGGCATCAAAATTGGAAAGGAAGAAGTAAAACTATCACTGTTTGCAGACGATATGATACTATACGTAGAAAACCCAGAAAAATCCACAACAAAATTACTAGAGCTAATAAATGAGTACAGCAAAGTAGCAGGCTACAAGATCAACATTCAAAAATCTGTAGCTTTTCTATACACTAGTAATGAACAAGCTGAGGGTGAAATCAAGAAACGAATCCCATTTACAATCGCAACTAAAAGAATAAAATACCTAGGAATAAATTTAACCAAAGAGACAAAAAACCTATATAAAGAAAACTACAAAAAACTGCTAAAAGAAATCACAGAAGACCTAAATAGGTGGAAGGACATACCGTGTTCATGGATTGGAAGACTAACTATAATTAAGATGTCAATCCTACCTAAACTGATCTACAGATTCAATGCAATACCAATCAAAATCCCAACAACTTATTTTTCAGAATTAGAAAAACCAATAAGCAAATTTATCTGGAAGGGCAGGGTGCCCCGAATTGCTAAAAACATCTTGAGGAAAAAAAACGAAACTGGAGGTCTCGCGATGCCGACTTTAAGGCATATTATGAAGCCACAGTGGTCAAAACATCATGGTATTGGCATAAAGATAGATATATTGACCAATGGAATCGAATAGAGTGCTCAGATATAGACCCTCTCATCTATGGACATTTGATCTTTGATAAGGCAGTCAAGCCAACTCACCTGGAACAGAACAGTCTCTTCAATAAATGGTGCCTAGAGAACTGGATATCCATAAGTAAAAGAATGAAAGAAGACCCGTATCTCACACCTTATACAAAAATTAACTCAAAATGGATCAAAGATCTAAACATTAGGTCTAAGACCATAAAACAGTTAGAGGAAAATGTAGGGAGATATCTTACGAATCTTACAACTGGAGGAGGTTTATGGACCTTAAACCTAAAGCAAGAGCACTGAAGAAAGAAATAAATAAATGGGAGCTCCTCAAAATTAAACACTTTTGTGCATCAAAGAACTTCATCAAGAAAGTAGAAAGACAGCCTACACAATGGGAGACAATATTTGGAAACGACATATCAGATAAAGGTCTAGTATCCAGAATTTATAAAGAGATTGTTCAACTCAACAACAAAAAGACAGCCAACCCAATTACAAAATGGGAAAAAGACTTGAACAGACACCTACCAGAAGAGGAAATACGGATGGCCAAGAGGCACATGAAGAGATGCTCAATGTCCCTGGCCATTAGAGAAATGCAAATCAAAACCACAATGAGATATCATCTCACACCCACCAGAATGGCCATTATCAACAAAACAGAAAATGACAAGTGCTGGAGAGGATGCGGAGAAAGAGGCACACTTAGCCACTGTTGGTGGGAATGTCAAATGGTGCAACCACTGTGGAAGGCAGTTTGGCGGTTCCTCAAAAAGCTGAATATAGAATTGCCATACGACCCAGTAATACCATTGCTAGGTATCTACTCAAAGGACTTAAGGGCAAAGACACAAACGGACATTTGCACACCAATGTTTATAGCAGCGTTATTTACAATTGCAAAGAGATGGAAACAGCCAAAATGTCCATCAACAGAAGAATGGCTAAACAAACTGTGGTATATACGTACGATGGAATATTATGCAGCTTTAAGACAAGATAAACTTATGAAACATGTAATAACATGGATGGACCTAGAGAACATTATGCTGAGTGAGTCCAGCCAAAAACTAAAGGACAAATACTGTATGGTCCCACTGATGTGAACGGACATTCGAGAATAAACTTGAAATATGTCATTGGTAACAGAGTCCAGTAGGAGTTAGAAACAGGGTAAGACAATGGGTAATTGAAGCTGAAGGGATACAGACTGTGCAACAGGACTAGATACAAAAACTGAAAAATGGACAGCACAATAATACCTAATTGTAAATTAATCATGTTAAAACACTGAATGAAGCTGCATCTGAGCTATAGGGTTTTTTTTGTTTTTTGTTTTTTTTTTGTTTGTTTTTTTTACTATTATTACTACTTTTATTTCTTTTCTCTATATTAACATTTTATATCTTTTTCTGTTGTGTTGCTAGTTCCTCTAAACCGATGCAAATGTACTAAGAAACGATGATCATGCATCTATGTGATGATGTTAAGAATTACTGAGTGCATATGTAGAATGGTATGATTTCTAAAAAAAAAAAAACCTCATTATCTGATTGATTGGACTATATAGTATATGAAGATATCTCAATACAAGTTTTTTTTTAATCATAGCTGTCCTTTGTAGAAAAGAAAAACAAAAAAGTAAATAAAAAGCTATTTAAAACTAAAAAAAAAAATTTAGTAGATTGAAATGATCAGTGAAAGGGAGTAGTAAGGGGTATAGAAAAAAATAGGGGAAACAAAGGCTAAAATATATTGGGTAGATGGAAATGCTAGCAGACAATGAAAGGGAGGAGTAAGGGGTATGGTATGTATGAGTTTCTTTCTTTTTTCTTTTTATTTCTTTTTCTGAATTGATGTAAATGTTCTAAGAAATGATCATGGTGATGAATATACAACCATGTGATGATGTTGTGAGTTACTGATTATATACCAAGAATGGAATGATCATATGGTAAGAATGTTCATGTTTGTATGTTGTTATGTTTAAAAAAAATGAAAAAAAAAAGGATACTATATAATGCATAAGAATAACCTCCAGGATAACCTCTCAACCCTGTTTGAAATCTCTCAGCCACTGACGCTTTATTTTGTTTTGTTTTTCTCTTCCCCCTTTTGATCAAGAAGGCTTTCTCAATCTCCATACTGAGTCCCGGCTTATCCTGGGATTTCTGTCCCAGGTTGCCAGGGAGATTTACACCCCTGGAAGTCATGTCCCACATAGGGAGGAGGGCAGGGAGTTCACCTGCTGAGTTGGCTTAGAGAGAGAGGCCACATCTGAGCAACAAAAGAGGTTCTCTGGGGGTGCCTCTTAGGCTTAATTTTAAGTAGGCTTAGCCTATTCTTTGCAGGAATATGCTGCAAGATCCAGGGCTCAGCCTATTGATTTGGTTGTCCTCACAGTTGGCGAGGATATCAGAAATTCTCCAAATGGGGAAGTTGAATATTTTCTCCTTTCTCCCCATTCCCCCGGAAGATTTTGCAAATACTGCTTTATTCACTGCCCAAATCACTCTGTGATTTATCAGGCCGTCACGGTGGGATATATTAAGGATGTGCTCACTCAAGAAGCTGGTGAGAGAGGGTATGCCAGTTTTGATCTGTGGTGGACCCCAGAAAAGCTGTGTCCTTTAATCCTCATTCAATATTGCTGGGTGGTATCTTCTTTATGGTTTCCATGGAGATGTGACCCCCCCAATTGTGGGTGGTAACTTTTGATGAGATGGTTTCCATGGAGATGCGTCTCCACCCATTCAAGGCTGCTTACTGGCATCTTTAAGAGGGAAATATTTTGGAAGAAGCTTTAAAGCCACCAGAACCAGAGAGCCCACACAGCCAGGGACCTTTGGAGCAGAAGACAAATGCCCCCAGGGGAGCTTCAGGAAACAAGAAGCTCTCATTAACTGCTAGTATTTCCATCTACCCAGTATATTTTAGCCTTTGTTTCCCCTATTTTTTCTATATCCCTTACTACTCCCTTTCATTGATCATTTCAATCTAATAAATTTATTTTGACATTTGTTCCCCCTATTATTTATTTATTTTTAATCCATATGTTTTACTCATCTGTCCGTACCATAGATAAAAGGAGCATCAGACACAGGGTTTTCACAATCACACAGTCACATTGTAAAAATTGTATCTTTATACAATCATCTTCAAGAATCTGGTCTCCTGGAACACAGCTCAACAGTTCCAGGTACTTCCCCTTGCCCACTAAAAAAGGATATGGACAGATGAGTAAAAAAATAAGAAGCCAGGAGAGAAAGCTAGCAGACTTCGCCATGTGCCCTCCCAGCTGAGAGAGAAACCCTGAACTCCAGCCTTTCTTGAGTGAAGGTGACCTCTTGTTGGTGCCTTAATTTGGACATTTTTACAGCCTTAGAACTGTAAACTTGCAACTTAATAAATTCCCCTTTTAAAAATCATTCAGTCTCTGGTATATTGCATTATGGCAGCTTGCAAACCAGAACAGAGGAAATGAGGCAGGACAGGAAAGAGGAAGAAGCCAAGCAAGGAGAGATCTCGGGTAAGGTCCAAGCCTCAGCCTGACCCCGAGGGGAACTCTGGAGTGTAGCTTACACCTCAGGATTGTTCTTGCTTTGAGGCAAGGTTGGTGGTCTTACTCTCCCACCAGGCACCGGCCACATGCTGTCTGAATGTGAGTAGAGGGGAAGGGACGTGAGCTCCCAGGCATTCCCCTTCCTCCTAGCAGGTGAGGGGGCTCCACTCTTCCGCCACAAGGCTCAGCAGTGTCAGCTGTTAGCTGCACGTGGAGGCTGGGGGTGAGCACACGAGGCCAGTTAAAGGGCCGAGGAAATCTTGCCGCACCCCGACAATGTCTGCCACACTCAGCTATTCCAAGTGTGGAGGGGCAGAAGGAGCACCTGGCTGACTCTGCAGATATTTGGTCTGCCTGTGGGTTCTGCCATGGATTTTCTCTGTGCAACTAGGGATAGTGCCACCTCTCCCCAGGCCTCTGTTTCCTCATCTGTGGACTAGATTCATTCATTCATTCATTCATTCAACAAATAGGTCCTGTGAATTCTCTGTGTTCTAGGTAGCATCCCGGTGCTGGGGAGACAGTGAACAAAACAGACCAATATCCCTGCCCCCGTGAAGCTCACATTTCAGTGAAGAAAAGACGTTAAAGACAAATAAATAATTGAGTTATATAGTATATTAAAGGACAATGAGTGCTATAAAAATAAAGCAGGATGGAGGTAATAGGGAAGACTGGATTGGGGCGAGGTTACAAGTTTAAGTAGACTCATAGAGGTTGACATTGGAGCAAGGCTGGAAGGAGGGGAAGAAATGAGCTCTGAGACATCTGGGGAAACAGTATCCAGGCAGAGGGAACAGACAGTGCAAAGGACCTGCGGTCAGACTGTGTCTGTGTGTCTGAGGAGCCATCAGGGTGGCAGTGCAGCAGTAAGCAAGGGGAAGAGAAGCAGGTGGTCACGAGGGCCCACAGCACGTGGAGCTTCTAGTCCATTGTAAAGACTTGCACTGACTCGGAGTGAAACGAGCAGCCATTCTGGACAGAGGCGGACGTGACCTGACATGTTTCTAAAGAACGCCATTCTTTTTTTTTTTGATTGAGAAAAATCTTCACACACATACTTTCTGTATATGGTATATAATCAGTGGCTCACAATATCATCACATAGTTGTGTTTTCATCACCATGATCATTTTTTAGAACATTTGCATCACTCCAGAAAAAGAAGAAAAAAGGAAAAACTCATACATCCCATACCCCTTACCCCTCCCTCTCATTGACCCCACTGTTTCCATCTACCCAATTTATTTTACCCTTCTCTCCTGCTATTATTTATTTATTCTTATCCATACTTTTTACTCATCTGTCCATACTCTGGATAAAAGGAGCATCAGACACAAGGTTTTCACAATCACACAGTCACATTGTGAAAGCTCTATCATTATACAATCATTTTCAAGAATCAAACACAGCTCTACATTTTCAGGTACTTCCCTCCAGTCTCCCTAATACACCATAAACTAAAAAGGGATATCTGTATAATGCACAAGAATAACGTCCAGGATAACCTCTTGACTCTATTTGAAATCTCTCAGCCACTGACACTAAATTTTGTCTCATTTCTCTCTTTCCCCTTTTGGTCAAAAAGGTTTTCTCAATCCCTTGTTGCCTGGTCCAAGCTCATCCCGGGAGTCCTGCCCCACTTCGCCAGGGAGATTTAAACCCCTGGGAGTCAAGTCCCAGGTAGTGGGGAGGGCAGTGAGAAGAACCCCATTCTTCATATTTTTAAAGACTGCTGTGTGGAAAATAAACTGCAGGGGGCCAAGGGCAGAAGCAGGGAACCCAGTGAGGAGGCCACTGCAGTCCTCCAGGTGAGAGGTGCTGGTGGCTCGGACCAGGCTGGTAGCTCAGGAACTGGGAGGGGTGGGGAAGTGGTTAAACGCTGGGTAGTCTGTGAAGGAAGAGGCCTTCAGATCTGCTGATGGACTGATGCGGCGTGTGAAAGAAAAACGGGAGTCAAGGGTGATTCCCTGGTTTTGAAATGAGCCTCGGGAAAGGTTGAAGCTGCCCTTCACTGAATGTGGGAATTCTAAGGGTGAAAGAAGTTTGTGGGGGAGCTCAGGAGCTCAGTTGGGGACATGCTGAGTTTGAGATGCCCATTAGACATCCCCGTGGAGATGCTGAGTCGGCGGTAGGCTATCAGAATCTGGAGGTCAGGAGAGCGGTCTGGGATAGAAACTTAAGAGGCACTGGCATGCAGATGGCATTTCTAGCCGAGGCTGCCAGGATCACTAAGGAGTGAGAGCAGGCAGGGCAGAGAAGGGCACCAACTGCAGAGCCTGGGCCCTGGAATGTGGAGGGAGATGAGGAGGCTGAAAAGGAACACCCAGGGAGGCAGGGGGAGGAGTGGGTGCTGGAGCCCTGGGGGCCGGGGGAAGGGAATTGTAACCGCAGGGTCCCCAGGCTCCTGACCGGGCCTCCAGGAGTCGGGTCAGAACTGCCCCATTTTAAATCTCAGCTCATGAGCTGAGCATGCCTTGGGGTCCAGGATTGGCTCTGCAGAAACCCCTTTCCTTCCTCTCCCCGCCCCCCATGCTCCCCGCCCCCACCCCTCCACCTGAAGTCAAGGCATAAGCCTGGGCTCTAACAACCTCTTGGGGCTTCACACTTGACCCTTGGGACCCCTCCACAAAAAACCACACTCACACACACATATGTGCACACTCATTCTGCACTTATGCACATCAGACACATGCATGTAAACACACTCATACACACATGCACACACTCACTCGTGCACATTCTTTTTGAAAAAACTTTTATTGTGGTAAATTATATGCAGTATGTTACCCATTTTAGCCACTTTCAAGTGTACAATTCATCACACACACACATTCCCATACTCACATTCACACACTCGTTCACACACACACACGTGCACACATTTTTTTCCTTAGGTGGGCATTTCTTTGTCAGTGCTCCCGTCAGCTTATCCTTGTCCCAGTCACAGCCCCTCTGTCATTCGTAGCCCTCTGTCCCTGTACCCTGCTCTCCAGGAACCACTCACCCATCCCACACCTCCAGAAACATGCAGGTCGCACAGCCCCCCATGCTGGGGGAGCCCCTCGGCACCTGAAAGCAAACCAGCCAGGCTGGACAGCTCAGGCGCAGCCCCTCCCTGGCTACGCGGGGTCTCAGCTTCCCAGGATTGCCGGCACAAAGCGTCACATATTGGGTGGCTTAAAGCAACAGAAGTTTATTGTCTCAGTACTGGAGGCAAGAAGTCTACAATCCCGATGCTGGCAGGGCCACGCTTCCTCTGAGGCTGGAGGGAAGAATCTGTTCCGTGCTCAGTCCCGGCTTCTGGTGGTTTGCTGACAATCCAGCGTGTTCTCTGCTTCCGTCGCCGCACGGTGTTCTCCCCTCTGCCTGTCTGTGGCCGGATTTCTTCTCCTAAGGATACCAGTCACACTGGATCAAGGACCCACCCTTCTCCAGCGTGACCTCATTGAACTTGCCTCATTCCATCGAATGACCCTATTTCCAAATACGCTCACATTCTGAGGTACTGGGGTGTAGGACTTCAGTTTATCTTTTTTGGGGGCGACGCATCATTCCATCTATAACAACCCCCTAAAACTCATTTTCCTCATCTGTAAAATTGGGAGCAAGATTAACCCCTCAGTTTAGAGGGCGGTGGGTTCAGATGAAAGCAGGGAGGTGAGAGAGGGTCTCTGAGATGGGATCTCCCGTGGGCACTCCATGACTTCTCAGTGCTGCTCTTCCCAGACCCACCTTTCCAAGGCCGTCAGCCTCAGGGACCCAGAACCCAGGGTCTCAGGCCTTCTCAAGGATTGGTGGAGAAGTGGCCCAAGGGCTGGGGCAGGGCAACAGGCCAGGGCCCAGCTCAGCCCCCGGCTCACCCCAGACCCTCCTGGGACATGCTGTCTGGTTCTCCCTTCCATCACCTCTGGGGTGAGGGTGCCGTGGCAGTGCCCAGTCTCCACGCTCAGCTCTCATCTGCATGCCCAGCCGGCCCCTCTCCCGAGGCCCCTGCTCTGTCTCCCATTCCATGCCCTCCCCCTGCCCCGGGGAGTCAGCCCACCCCCCACTAGGCTACCTCAGCATTTATCATGGCACTTTTCATCAAGAGCTGGAGGGGCTGAAGGGCATCTGCTCGACCATTTCTTTTGCAAATGGAGAAACTGAGGCCCAGAGAGAGGAAGCAGCTCGCACAAAGCCACGGGGTTAATTAGTTAGACCAAACCTCACCTTGGGAGGCCCTTGGCTGTCCCGCTGGTGCTTTCCCACTGCACCTCAGCTCTCATCCTATTCCTGCTTTACTACTTAAGCAGGTTCTATTCATAAGGAGCACTGGGCCAGGAGTCTGATCTGGGGTCCAGTCTGGGCTCTGTCGTTACTGCTGTGTGACTCCATCCCCAGGGCCTCGGTTTTCTCAGTTCTACAATGGGCTTTTTTATAAAACTCCATGATGCACAGTTGCTGCTGGAGAAAATGTTGATTGTAAACCAACTCAGGCCCAAATCTCAATTACAATGCTGGCAGGGTGTCATGGAAACCAAAACGTCCCTAAATGATTCATCTATTAAATTGGTAAAAATTAATTAAGGTAATATAAGCTAATGTTGGCTGGGCTGGGAGGAAACAGGGACATTGGCTCCAAAAACCCCCATAGATCTGTTGTCTGAGCCAATGTTTGGGAACCTAGTCCAGCAAACTTTAACAGCAGCTTCTGCCAGAGAGAATGTCACACCCTTCAACCTGGCAGGTTATTGCACATTTGGAAATAAATCTCAAAAAGCTAACGCAAAAGGAGAAAAGACATTTACACTAATATGGTTATCTGAAATGTGAAAAAAATGAGAAAAGACCCAATCATCGAACTGGGGAACTTACATATAAAGGAATATCATCCTATACTGAGGCTGCAGCTACTAGTTACTTCCCTTACAACACTCCCCAACCTTCCATTTCTCTTTCCTCTTTAGAAAAAAAATTAGTAGGATGCATAGCTGCTCAGAATAAATCTCCCATTTCCAACCTCCCTTGCAGCTAGGTATGGCTTTGTGACCAAGTTCTGGACAGTGGGATCCAGAACTTCTGGGAAATGTCATTTTAGAGAGTGGGCGTGCTCTCCTGGTACCTTCCTCCTTTCTGCCAGATGGAATGCAGATGTGATAGTTTGAGTTTCAGCAGCCATCTTGACCCATTTGGAAGAAACCATTCATTGACAATGGCAGAACAACATGGAAGGCGGAGCATGGATTCCTCAGTATCATGGAACCACCATATTGACCCTGGACAGCCTACCTCTGAACTTTTCTCTCGAGAGATTGAACCCTTGGGTGTTTGGGCCAGGATTAAATTGGGTTTCTGTCACTCACAGCCAAACCCATTTCTAACTGATACATATGCACAGAGGAAAAGGCTAAGTGGAAAAGTAGAACATAAGTGTAATGGTTTGATGATGACAACTGCGTAAAATATATCTTGGTACAGATATCATAATTGAGTGAGGAGCCATCAATAACAGTGTGGGGGTGGGGGTTGGATTTCTTACTGTTAACAAGTTTAGTTGCTGAATCAGTCAGGAGAGACTAGGTTATGCTGAGATAACAAACAACTCCCAGTTCTCAGGGGTTTAAACAACCGAATGCAATTCTCACTCTTCACATTCAACATGTGTCAGCAGGTCTCCTGCTGGTCTCCCAGGGGGCTGACAGAATCTGTACCAGAGGGAAAGAGAAAACTCTGGAGGGTCACACACTGACCTGGAAGAGACACACACCACTTGGCACTCACAACCGATTGAGCAGAACTGGTCCCAGCATCCCACCCACCCACCAGGAGAGCAGCCGAGCCTGGAGGTCTGTGCTGAAAGACCAAGAGCCTTCTCCCCCCATCCCCGGTCTCTGCCTGCTTCCTTCTGGGCTGGTCTCTGACTGGTCTCTCTGTGACTCAGTCCCCCGAGCTGGTATCCCGTCTCTCCCCCAGTGGCTCAGCAGAGACAGTGAGGGCCTGGCCTGTGGAGGCACGGGTCATGCACCAGCCCTGGGAAGTGAGGGGCCCAGGGTGCAGAGGGAAGTGGGCCCAGATTTTAAAGACCCCTCATGTATCCCCAGGAGGAAAACCAGCCAGTGGGAAAGAGGGGCAGGCCATGGGTGGGGAGTCCTGCTCTGGAGACGGAGCCAGGAATTGACCAGGATTCCAGGAATGAGATAGGTCTCTGCAGAGACACAGAGAGTCAGAGACAGAGATAGCGGCAGGGCGAGCTGGGGCGGGGGGGGGGGGGGGGGGGAGGGGGGGGAGGTTAGGAAGAAATAGAGAGCCAGAGAGATAGAAGGCAAATCAGTTTCATTGATCCATAACAAAGACAGCTGTAGGTCTTTTTCCCCTCACCCCTTAACTACTCGACCCCTAAAGGCATAGCTCCCCCACCCCAAACTGGAGCTTTCTTCTTTACATTTCTTTTTTTTAGGATTATCCAGCAGGTGCTGATGTCTTCCCAATATGGGAGGTCATAACTTTAACGTGTGTCCAGTAAGCATAGCTGTTTGGTTCTCCCAACAGGGATCAGCTGCTTGGGCGCAACCAAGAGAGCAAGCAGACAGCTGGGTTTAGCAGGGAGAGCCAGGCACTCCTGATCCTGGCGGAACCAGGTGCCGCCAAAGCTGAAATTCCACTTCAAAGCACAGCACCCCCCACCCCAACCCCGCTACTCTCCGTGACCTGCAAGTCCTGCCTTGCTCTGCCCCGCCCCCTCCCGGGTCTGCCCGGATCTCACGCCCTCCCTGGTCCGCTGCCCCGCAGTGTTTCTACCACTCCGGCCTCTTCCAACGCCTTTGCAGCTGCAGTTCCCTCCGCAGGAGCGCCCTTCCCCTGACACCAGCTCTCCCCTCCTTTCACTCCGGCTTCAGCCCAGGTCACGGCCCTAGAGAGGCCCTCGCTGACCTCCCTTTCTGGGACAGTGGCCTTCCAGATCACTCTACAACTCTAATTTTCTCCATCGCATTTATCACAACCCGAGCCTACCCCACATGGATATCTGCTTGATGTCCGCCTCCCCAGCTGTGACGCCATGTCACCCCCAAATCCCCGGTATCCCAATACCACTTGGTCCAATCCTATTGCCGTACTGGATAGCACAGTATTCACATTCATTGTAATTAAAATGAAATAAAATGTAAAATGCAGCTGCCCAGGAGCACTAGCCCCATTTCCAGTGCTTGCTAAGTCACCGGTGGCTAGCGGCCACCAGACTGCACGACACAGCCAGATTGCACTTCCAGCATCAAAACTTTGCACCAAGAATCCAGAAATCCAGCGTAGGCGGGGGGCGCGGTAAGGTGCTCCCCCAATACAGGTGACTTTGCGCTGCGCAGGTCTAACCTAGAGGTCCCTCCAAGCCTCCCGGGGCTGCTCGCTCCCCCTTCCTACCTCTCTCTGCCTAGCATCATCCTCCGCTCACTCCTGGGTCTCCCTCTCTCCCTGGATGCACGAGGCAGGCTTCCTGCATGCCCCCACCGCCTGAGTTTGCCGTCTCAACTGTATTCGTTGGACTGTTAGCGCTTATCTATGTGCCCCCCACAAGAATGCGGAGCATCCCAGGAACTGGGGTTCGCCTCTTCTGGTCGCACAAAAGACCTCAGTAAATTTTGGTTCCCACTGGTGGTTTTTTTTTGGGGGGGGGGGGCATGGTCTGAGAATCGAACCCAGTAGGCCAGCATCCTACTACTGGCTGCACCTGTGCATCCTCCCAGTGGCGTTTTCACCCTTTGCCTTTCTCTATGGTCCTGCACTCACCGTCTAGACTCCCCCATCTCCACACCCAGGCCCAAGGATCCCCAGCTCCCTCCCTAAGCTGGTAGAGGCAGGAGGCAGGCCCCAGACAGAGGTGTGTGTGTGGGGGGGTTGGCCAGCAGCTGCTAGGGGAGCAGACCAGGAAAAGTTGCCCCCTTTGACTGTGTGCTTGTTGTACCTCTTGGTCTTGTTTGTGCGCAGTTTTCTCATGCAGTCTTAGCAACATGCCCGTAGCATGTTATCGTTCAACTGCTGGAAAGGCTTTGCTTTTGTGGCGAATGTGCTCTTGGGGAGCCCTGTGCTGCCTCACGGCCAGCTCCCCCAGCCCCTTTGCCCTGTGTGGCTGTATAGGACAGGTCTCCCCGGAGAACGGCTGCTGCCCTTCCTCTCCAGCTCTCTCTCTCTGGGGTCCTGGCCCAGACCACAGGGCTTCCGGGTGGGGGCAGGGGAGCAGGCGGAGAGCAGGGCCTGGAGCGATGCGAGGATTTTGAGCCATCTGGCTGGAGTCATCTGGTCCAGTGTCTTGCATTGTGCAGGATGCCACTCTGAGGAGAGCTTTCCCTGACTTTCAACCTCCCCAGATGCTTCTGCTTGGAGCTGTGGGGTGTGAGCTATCCCACCCCCTCTAGGGCCCTTGCACCCATGAGATGCCAGCATGGAGAGCAAGTTCCTCGGACAGTACGGACAGTACGAGGGCTGGGAAGTGGTGCTTCGTAAGGGGCAGGCCTGATTTGGGGGCCATAGGGAGAGAAACTCGGATGCACCCTCCTGGGTGTCCAGGTCTGAGAACCTCTCCCTCCCTGCTGCTCTACACACAGGCTTCCATTTTCCTAGGGGGCTTCGGCCACAAGCCTGCAGGAAATCAGAGTGGGCTCTCCCACCCCAGACAAGGAAGCAGCTTGAGGATTAGGGTGGCCTAGGGGGCACTGTCGAGGAATGGGGTGGGAGACCCTCCCCTCCCCAATTCCTGGAGTTGCAGAGAGTTAGGGTATGTGACTCGACTGCTGGACTGCCCTAACCTTCTCATTAAAGGCATTCCACTGCCCTCCACTGTCCTCCAGGGCTGGGCCTCAGGGAAGCCCCCACACCTGGATTTCCAGGCACCCACCAGAGCACCAGCCAATAGGAGAGGCACAGTCCAGAGCTGCACCCCTATTGGCAGTCTTCCCTCTCACCAGAGCCTCCTCCTTCGGCATAAGTGCTGGCTGTCAGGAGGGGGTCTCCCTGTGACTGTGGCCCAGGAGAGTGGCGGGTGTGTACTTGGGTTACATCAGAGACCCCAGACTCCCTAACGTCCAGTTCCACTGGTCCTGGGCTCAGCCGACCCGAGCTGGCAGGTACCGCTGAGAAGCCCCCACCGTGTAGAGAGGACAACTTAGCCCAGAGGGAGAGGGATTTATTTATCATTCAGAAGTGAGAGCCAAAGTCCAGATGAGAGCTCAGGTGTCCTGATGATCAAACTCATAATTTGGGGGGTATTTACAAATGCGTATCTGAACCTGAGTATGTGTATCTGTTGAGTGTGTGTACCTGAGTGTGTGTCCCTGTTGAATGTGTATACCCGAGTGTGTGTACCTGAGTGTGTGTCCCTGTTGAGTGTGTGTACCCAAGTGTGTACCTGAGTGTGTGAACCTGTTGAGTGTGTGTCCCTGAGTGTGTGTACCTGAGTGTGTGCACCTGCTCTGGTCTCCGTGTGTGATCTGTGTGGGCTTGAATGAGACACTGGGTTCCCTGTGTCCATTTGGGTCAGAAGCCTGCTCTCAGTCCTCCTTTGGGGATTGCTGATGCATGGGCCTTTGGCGAGGGAGGACATTGAGTTCCCCGTTGCTCCTTTGAGGAAGCAGGCGTCTGTCCATCTGTTGGCCACCCAGGGTCCGAGCTCCCCACCCTTCAGTGGAACCTCCCAGGTGCGAGGCAGCCCCCCTGCATCTTCTGAAAGCCAAAGGGATGCACGAAGTTCCCCTCCCCTGGCCTCTGAAGCCCGCTGGGCCAGTAGGGTGTTTCTGCCCAGGATTTTATTTTAGTTTTAAGTTAGCCTACAGCAAATTGACTTCCTATTTTTGTTGTACAGGTCTTTGAATGTTAACCCAGGTGTAGATTCATGTAACCACCTCATTCAGAATACAGAACAGCTCCGCATCCCCAAAGCACTCCCTCCTTCCTGCTGTGCCCTTGCCCGGCATCTTTACCTGGAGGGAGTGGCAGAGAGAAGTGGGGGCCGAAATAAATTGTTCCCCACGTGCAGGCATCCACAGGTGGCCGGTGCTCAGAGGTGCCAGCATCCCTCCTGTCCCAGCTGGGCTGTCTCTAGGCATGACTTTGGCTGTCTCTCCTGCAACCAGCCTTTCTTGCTTCTTGCCACTTTTCCAAGCCTTCTTCTCCGACCTTGCCATCGGTTCCCAAGGACCTACCTGATGTGTCCTTCCAGCAAATTCCTTCCGTGTTCAATTTGGCCAGCGTTGATTCTTTTGACAGTTTGCCACCATGATCCCTGAGGAGCTCAAGTGGGGCTGGGGGCTGGGGCCAGGGGACTTCTCAGAGGTGTACAGGGCAGAGGTAAATGGGGGAACTTTGGGGATTTCTTGGGAAGGAAAGATCCTGCCCCTTGGTCCTTTCCAGGTGATGAAGACAGAGATCGCCCCTGCCACCACCTCCTGCTCCCATCAGCCTCATTTCCCCCTTGCCTGGCTCTCAGTGTCCCCACATCTGGACCGGAGCACCAGAGACAAAACCAGCTGCCTGCCCCTTGGCGAAGCGGAGCCCCTGCTGGAAAAATCTGGGGGAGGGGGATTATTTTCAACTTGGGTCCCCCCTGCAGGCTGGAGCAGGGGTGGTGTGGGGGCGGAGGGGGCGGGGGCGGCTGCCCAGCTCCTCCTTCCCCAGGTTGGTAGGGGGGGAAGGTTTCCATGGAAACTGCATCTCCAGCATCTCCAGAGATTTGGGGGGAAGCTGGCTCTAAAAAATCACCATCTTCGCTTTCTGTGGGGAGGGAGAGCTTAGATCAGCAGAGAAGCGAGGTGCTTCAGGGGGAGAGGGTCCTGAAGAGAAGAGCTGGTAGCCCCACGGGTGCACGTCTCACCCCCATCAGTTCCCAAACCTCCCTCAGACGCTTTCTCCTTCTGCATCTTCTTGGCCCCCAGAGATAGGCTGGCTTCTTTCCCCGCCAGGCTGCCTTCCAGCGCCACATCGGCTACCCCCTGTCTTCATCTCTCCACCTATTCCCCCCTCCTCCTCCTCGGGGTAGGGGGAGAAGCCGTTCCCTTGCCCCTCCTGGCTCCTCAGTGCCCCTCCGCCCTCTCACCACGCACGGAGCCGGCTGCTCCCCACCATCCCCCAACCTCAGCTCGCTGCTCCCCATTACAGCCTTGGAGAGAGAAGGAGACACGGGCGGGCGTGGGGACTCTTGCTGGGGAGTTAATCAAAGTGTCCGCAACTTCTCATGTTCCTGTCCCCTCCCTGGGGAGAGCCAGGAGGGGGGGTGAGGACCAATCTGCCTGTGACCGATGGAGGGGCAGCATCCAACACGCCAGCCTCGAGGCATGCAGAGACAAGAAACCAACTGGAACACTAGCTTTAAAAATGGTTTTTCCAGCAGTTTTCCTCCCCGGACAGGGTCCCCCACCTCTGCCAAGAAGTTCTCTAAATTTCTGGTGCTGCAGCAGCCCCTGCCAGCTTGTTCCTGGAGAAGGAACCCAGCCCTGCCCTTCCTGCACCCAGGCCCCATCCCACGCAAATATCCACCCGTCCACCCAGCCATCCGACACCTATCAACTCTGTGCTTGTTTTGCATCAAACACCATTCTAGGTGCTGGAGACACAGCTAGGGGCAAGAATGGACAAAAACCCAGGCTTTGTGGAGCTTATGCTTTGTTGAAAGAGAGAGAGAGAGAGAGAGAGAGAGAGAGCAAATAAATAAAATGCATCATATGTCAAATGTGATAAAGTGCTCTGGAGAAAAATAGAGCAGGAAGAGAGAGAGAGAATGTTTGTGTTGGGGAGGAGCCAATTTCAAATAAGGTGCTCAAGAAAAGTCTCACTGAGAAGGGGATGGTTGATAATCCCCTGCAGGGGGCTATACAGTGGGCCAGGCAGATTTCCAAGAAAACAGCACTCCAAGCAGAAGGCATAGCACATGCAAAGGTCCTGAGGCAGGTGTGGGCCTGACCTGGGCAAGGAATAAAGGAGACAGGTGTGGCTGGAATGCAGTTAGCAAAGAGGAGAGCAGTTGGCAATGAGGTGAGAAGTACCTGGATGCAGTGGGTAGGGCAGATGCGGTGGGCTTTGTGGGCTGTTGTAAGGATTTTTTCCTAGTGTATCAGGCTCTCTAAAATGCACCCATATTTTGTGCATGTTGCAGGGCTCCTGAGCTCAGGTTGGAAGGACTATAACACTTCACACATGCTGATAACCCCAGATGAGGAAGCTGGTAATTGTGACCCCACTTAATTCCCCATACCCACTTCCCTGTTTGGGAAGCTCAATATGGTCTGTTGACCAAGATCCAAAGAGGCCCTGGGCTGTCCCAAGGTCAGGCAGCCAGGCCTCCTGCCCACCAATGACCTCTGTCCTTCATTCCTGCCCCGCCCCCACTGGTACCTGCAGCTCTGTGATGCCGGGAGCTGCGGCAGTGTCTGTATAATTACAGTGATGATTTCACAACATGTCGCTTTCCCTTCTCTTATCACCTCCCAGTGCGAATTAAACCGTTCAATAATTAATTGACAAAGATGAACTTGTTGTCGTCAGCCGGGCTGGGAGGATGGGGGGTGGTGTGGCCGCAGCCTCCACAGACGGGTGATGTGAGTAGTAATTGCCCTAGGAGAGGAGGCGAGAGGTATTAAGATCATATTTGCAAGGTCCCTTTCCAAGAGCCCGTGGGCACCAGGCGACGGCAAGTGCCGGGATTTATGTTGCTAATTCATCACTAATTAATGTTCCAAATTGGGCCTGACAGGAGGAGAAATAAATGCTGAGGCATCCGCAGAGATACAGAGATGGAAGCTGGGGACAGAGAGAGACAAAAGGGAAGAGGCTCACCACAGAGAAGACAAGGGGCGGAGAGAGATGTCGCCGGAAGAGCAGACGTGGGGAGGGCCTGAGACCAGATTCCAGCATCATGTTCCCAACCATGGGTGGGGTCCCAGGTGGGTCCTTTCCCCTCTCCGGGCCTCATGTGGCCTGTTTTGTCATCTATAAAATGAGGTTGGAGGGTGCACATGTGGAGTGGTAGAATGCTCGCCTTCCATGCAGGAGACCCAGATTCGATTCCTGGACCATGCACCCCCCTAAAAAAAAAAACAACAAAAAAAGATCTCTGAGGTTCATCCTAGACCCGGTCAATGCAGTCAGGCATAAATATCCAAATAGATCCAGAGTTAATTGTGTGCTGTGCATGTGTATGTGTGTATTTATACACCTCCCTCCATTGCCACTACCATCTCTCTTTTCCCGGACACCATCGCCTCTTATCTGGATCATGGCATCTGCCTCTGCCCTTGTTTCTAGTCCATTCTCCACATAGCAGCCAATGGGAACTTTTAAAACAACTTGGTTCCCGGGGTGCATGGATAGCTCAGTGGTAGAATTCTTGCCTGCCATGTGAGAGACCTGGGTTCAATTCCCGGTCCATGAACTTCCCCAAAACCAAAACGAATGAACAAAAATTCAGCAAATGGTGCCCCAATAATGGGATACTCACATGGAAAAATTATGAAATGTGACCCTGCCATGCAGCATACAAAAACAAAAAAAACCCCACCCAACTTGGTTTCCATGTGTGCCCTACGTCAAAGCCTATGTCTGTGCGTCCCTCTCACCTACCCCCTGAGTAAAAGGAAGGCCCAGGAGTCCTGTGCCCTGTGGCTCCTGTGGCCTCATCCACTCCAGCCACACCGGTGTCCTTGCTGCTCCTGGAAAATGCCAGGCCTGTTCTGCCTCAGGACCTTTGCACTCACTGTTCTCTAGAAAGTTCTTCCCCTGCATATCCACATGGTTTGCCCCTTTTGCTTGTCCGTATCTCTCCAGTATCACACACTGCAGAGCACTGAGGTGCTCAGCGAATATGGCTGAAAGGGTTCTAGGAGAATCCCTCTAGGACTTGGGGAGGGATTGAAAGACATAAAATACAGAGATGTAGAGAGACTAGGGGTCAGAGCAAGACACGACAGGGTAGGCCGTAGGCCATGTGGGAGCGCAGAACTTTGCTCCCTTGAATGGGGTAGCAAAGGCAGGGTAGAGACTGAGGAAGGAACAGGGAGAAACCTGCTGGGCCCAGCCCAGCCCAGGACTAGCCCCAGACCTCTTCCCAAGCCAAGTTCTAGGCCATCTCAGGCAAAACCACCACAGCCCCAGAGCACCGGCGCCTCCCCCTAGTTTAGGAAGGGCTGACAAAACATCCAATTGCTACACAATAGGGGCCAGTTAAGTAAATGGAGTCTGTCAACAGAGTGGAAAATTAGGCAGGCATTTAGCAGGCCAAGATGATTCTGTCAATATAGGGGCTTATAACAGCCAGGGAGGCCTCAGAGTGGGAGACACACGTGGGTCAGGTGAGAAGAGGTGGGTCTAGGGGGCATCAGAGATGGACTGGGCCTGGCTAGAAGGGCCTGTGAACTCTTCCCTTCCCTCACTCCCGGCTACACTCAGCAAAATTGGGAAATCCTCAGGGGATGGTCTGATGTGACGATACTGTGATGGGCTGTGGCAGAGAGGGGCAGTCAGCCCAGGTGTGGGGTGACAGGCAGCACGGAAAAGGAGGGTGATCTCTGAGGGGCAGTGAGCTGGGACACTGAAGCGTGACCTTCTGGGAGTGGAAGGAGGGGAAGGGAGGCCCGGGCAGCCCCGGAGAGGCCCCCAACCTGTACCCCCAACCACCCTCCCCTGTCCCCCATGCCTGCATCCCGACTCAGAGGGTAGGAATTTGGTTCAAGGTCGGTTATGAGGAGATCCGGGCTAGATCCGGTTCTCTGGGGCTGATTTGTTAGGTGACCTTGAAGAAGTCATAACTTCTCAGATTGTCTATTCGTAGAGCTGCAAGGAGGGCTAGGGGAAAGGAAGTCATGGAAATGCAGAAGGACGGAAGGACACAAACAACGAAGAAAGATGTTTTGTGTGGTCTTTCCTCCCCTCTCTATTTCCAAGCTCAGGTCCTTGCTCTAGGGGGGACTGAGAAAGGAGACCTTTGTGGGGAAGGAGCGTTTCCATCCCTAACCCCAACCCCAGTCTGGGACTCATTTCCTTTTACAACTTCCTGATCATTTCACCAAGGGGAGGCCCAGAAAAACCGGGAGCACGGAAAGGAGACAATTTTTGTGGACATTTAAAAACCCTTCCCCAAGGGGTGTGGGGGAGGCAGGTTTGGAACCCCCCAGCTGAACCCTCTATCATGCACATTTCTCCTGCAGTCCCCTGCCTTTTCCCCCAGACGAGACAAACATCTCAGCACCCCGTGGGCCCAGCCTCCACGCTTGCGTGCAAACGGACATAACGCTGGGCGGCAAGTGCACGCTAGCTGCGCACTCAGGCAAGCAAGAGCCCTTGGGCCCAGCCTCTCGAGCTGCAACATGGTAGGTTCCCTGCCTGCCACTCAAGGACCCTGGGAGATCATATGTGACTACCGGAGTTAGGGCTCCTTATAACCTGGAATGTGCCAGTCACATGGAAGGGACCCACTTAGCACAGTTATTGAACGCCTGCTGCATACATATACTTTTGTTCTGTCCGTTGAAAACTACCCAAATTAACAGCACATGTAACCATTGGTTCTCCACTTTCTTAACTGGGAATTTATTCTACAAATAGACTTTCTGTTTTAGATTGGATTCCCTGGAAACAGAGTCTGAGGCGGAGATCTGCATGCAGGAGGCTTACTGGAGAATGTTCTAGGGAATAATACTTTCGGGGGTGGTGGTGAAGGAGGCAGAGCAGGCAGAGGGAGAAGTTGCAACAGAGCCTCCGAAGACCCATGGGGACTCTGGTCCAGGTGCTTCTGCAGAGGCGGGGGGTTCCAGGTTGATCAGTTAGTGGGTATTTATGCCCCAAAGAGGGGTGTAGTCCCGGATGAGGGTCAGTGGGAGGTAGTTCCTGGAGAGGTTCGAAGCTGACCTGTGAGCAGTGATGCTCCCAGCAGCAAGGGTTCAAGTGCCTGGTCCTGAACGGGGTTTCAGAACGCACAGGCAACATCCACTCCGTCCGGGTACATGAGAAACGACGTAAGTAACGAGGATGTTCAGTGCAGGAATTTTTGTAGCGAAAGATCGGCCGACCTAATGTCCATCAATAGAGACCTCGTTGAATAAACTATGCTACACCCATACCGTGGAATACCATACAGTATAAAGAAAGCAGGAGCTATTAGAGCACCGATGTGGAACCATCCCCAAGATACAGTCTTAAGTGACCCAAGTAAGGGGTAGAACAGTGTAAAGAGCATGCTGGCATTTGCATTAAAATGTGGAAGAACGTCGTCATGTAAAGCTTTTTCGTGTATGGATAAGATGTCTCTGATAGGATTCAGAACAGTGGTTGTCTCCAGGTTTGGGAACTGGGTGGCTGGGGATCGACAGGGAAATTTTTCACTGCATACCTTTTATATCTTCTGAATATTGAAACATGCAATTGTATTACCTATTTAAATAAATTAAATTATATTACCTAATTAAATATGTTAAATCAAACACCGTGAAAGAATTCTATTGCAGAAGCTTAGAAGGAGAAGGGGTTGGGGACTTTAACCAGGGGAGGGGGCACTTTAGAGTTCAAAGGAGGTGGAGGTGGGAGTGGGAGTGGAGTGGAAAGGCTTCCTTTGCACACAGCAGAAAGGTCAGCAGACCCAGTGAGAAGAGACGAGAGTCTGTCTCCGAACCTGCAAAGACGCGAGGCCTCCCATGAAGGCTCTGACCAAGGTCAGCCTCTTACTGCTCTGTGACCTTGGGCAAGGTCGTCTGGCTCTCTGAACCTCAGTTTCCACATCTGTGAAGTGGGGATACCGTACCCTTCAGGGAGTGCCCAGCAGCAATGACAAGCAATGTAGTAAATGTACAGACAGATCCACCACAGGTATTAAACACATAGTGTTGAGTGGGGCGGGCGGGGGAAGAAACAGAATTAGGCACAATATCATTTATGGAAATTAGAAACACCTTCTCACGCAAAACAACACTACATATTTAACAAGGGTAGACATGCATATTCAAGGATATAGATCAAGTGCATTGGAATCATGCTGGCGTCGGGGAGAGAAGGAGAATGGGGTCAGGGATGAAGGAAAGGAAAAAAGATTAAGATAGAGGGGGCCTTGCCAAGACCAATGAAAGTGCAGCACGAACTGAAGAGGGTGATTTTCTCATGTCTTGGGACCCTGTCCCCAAATTATGACCACTTTACAGGGATGTTGTAAGGGCTCCACGAGAGAATCTATGATGAACGTCTGAGTTCTGAGTGGGTACTTAGGTAGATATTTTAAGAATCAGAATCTCTGTCTCGTTCTTCATTCTTCATAGGTTGATGTTCTATGCATGAGCGTTGGCAACAGGAAAACAGAAATGACCACACTAGTAAATAGCAGAGCCAGAATTTATCCCAGGTTGGCCTGATTTCCAAGCCAAGGCTGTTTTCCACCATATTGCAACATGTGCCTCAACCTTCTCAGCAATGAAAATCCTGAGACTCAGAGGTTTAAAATCCTGCTCGTTCTAGTGTGCTAGCTGCCGGAATGCAATATACCAGAAATGGAATGGCTTTTTAAAAAGGGAAATTTAATAAGTTGCTAGTTTACAGTTCTAAGGCCAAGAAAATGTCCCAATTAAGACGAGACTATAGAAATGTCCAATCGAAGGCATCCAGGGAAAGATACCTTGGTTCAAGAAGGCCAATGACATTCAGTGTTTTTCTCCCAGCTGGAAAGGCACATGGCAAACATGGCCACATCTGGTGGCTTTCTCTCCAGGCTTCTTCTTTCATGAAGCTCCCCAGGGGGCATTTTCTTTCTTCATCTCCCAAAGTTGCTGGCTGGTGGACTCTCTGCTTCATGGTTCTTCGGCATTCTGTCATCCTTCTCTGCTCTCTCCGAACCTCCAGCTCTGCTCTCTCCAAATCTCCAGTTTTCTCCAAAATGTCTCCTCTTTTATAGGATTCCAGTAAACTAATCAAAACCCACCCGAATGAGTGGTCATGTCTCCATCTAATCAAGTTTAATACCCACACTTGACTGAGTCACATCTCCATGGAGATGATCTAATTAAAGTTTCTAACGCACAGTATTGAATAGGGATTAGAAGAAACTGTGGCTCCCACAGCATTGATTAGGATTAAGACATGGGTTTTCTAAGGTACATGCGTCCTTCCAAACAAGCACGCTCCTCAAGGACACGCAGAAGGCCAAGGCTTGGACCTGATGGAGCTTCGTTCTGGCTGGACATGCACAGACCCAAGGAACTGACTTTACACAGAGGCATCTCTGTCTTCTTTTAGGATTCTTCTCTTTTGTGTTTGATGTTTAGCAAGATGATTCCCTCTGAAATAGCCAAAACCCATCTTTAAGAAACCGGTGAGTGCTCTCCCCCTGTCCACGTGGGACAAGACTCCCAGGGGTGTGGACCTTCCTGGCAACATGGAACAGAAATCCTAGAATGAGGTGGGACTCAGCATCAAGGGATTGAGAAAATCTTCTCAACCAAAAGGGGGAAGTGCGAAATGAGACAAAATAAAGTGTCAGTGGCTGAGAGATTCCAGAGTCTAGAGGTTACACTGGAGGTTATTCTTACACATTAAATAGATATCACCTTGATAGTTAAGGCGTAACAGAGAGGCTGGAGGGAAGTACCTGAAAATGTAGAGCTGTGTTCCAGTAGCCATGTTTCTTGAAGATGATTGTACAATGATATAGCTTTCACAATGTGACTGTGTGATTGTGAAAACCCTGTGTCTGATGCTCCTTTTATCTACAGTATGGACAGATGAGTAAAACATATGGATTAAAAATAAGTAAATAATAAGGGGAACAAATGTTAAAATAAATTTAGTAGATTGAAATGCTAGTGATCAATGAAAGGGAGGGGTAAGGGGTATTGTATGTATGAGGTTTTTTTCTTTTTTCTTTTTATTTCTTTTTCCGAATTGATGCAAAGGAAAAAAAAAAAAACCCAGGGAGGCATGACTCCCTGGGGCATAAACCTTCCTGGCAACGTGGAACAGAAATCCTAGAAAGAACTGGGGCTCAGCATCAAGGGATTGAGAAAAACTTTTAGACCAAAAGGGAGAAGAGAAAAGTGAGACAAAATAAAGTGTCAATGGCTGAGAGATTTCAAACATAGTTGGGAGGTTATTCTTATGCATGATATAGATACAATCTTTTTAGTTAAGGCATATTGGAGAGGCTGGAGGGAAGTGCCTGAAAATGTAGAGCTGTGTTCAATGTAGCCATGTTTCTTGAAGATGATTGTATAATGATTAGCTTTTGCAGTGTGATTGTGTGATTGTGAAAACCCTGTGTCTGATGCTCCTTTTATCTACAGTACGGACAGATGAGTAAAACGTGTGGATTAAAAATAAGTAAATAATAGGGGGAACAAATGTTAAATAAATTTAGTAGATTGAAATGCTAATGATCAATGAAACGAGTTGTAAGGGGTATAGAAAATAAATAGGGGAAACAAAGGCTAAAATATATTGGGTAGATGGAAATGCTAGCAGACAATGAAAGGGAGGAGTAAGGGGTATGGTATGTATGAGTTTTTTTCTTTTTTCTTTTTATTTCTTTTTCTGAATTGATGTAAATGTTCTAGGAAATGATCATGGTGATGAATATACAACTATGTGATGATATTGTGAGTTATTGATTATATACCAAGAATGAAATGATCATATGGTAAGAATGTTCATGTTTGTATGTTATATTTTTAAAAAATTTTAAAAATCAGTAAAGCATATTGGGAGAGAGAGAGAAAAAAACAAAGAAACCATGAGGACTCACTTGTCCTCTACCCACAAAATTCAGGCAGCCTCACCAGGTCCTGATGCGGCCTTTCTAATTTATCCTGCTTTTCAGTGCCTCCTGTCTTTACGAATCGATATGTTTAATCAAAACTGAAAATTTTCCAGCTGTTATCTTTTCAAATATTTCTTCTCCATTTGCTCTCTTCTACTGTGATGCCAGCTACTCTTCCGCATTTCTTAACCCCTCTGCATATTTCATTTCCTTAACTTGCTGGACTGCAAGATGGGGTCTCTTGCTCTAGTTTCTAGTTCACTAATTCTTCCTTCAGATATGTCTACTTTTCTGTTTGAAAACATCTGTTGAACTCGTGTTTATTAAAGGTCAATTCAGTCCCTTTTAAAAATCTGGCTTGTCAGTTTGAGGGTCTTTTGTTACTCTATTATACCTTTATTTCTTTAAATATTTCATGCACAATTATTTTATAATCTGTCTGATGATCCTAGTATCTGAAATCTTTGGAAATCCCAATCTGTTGTTCATGGCTTCTGCTAGTTCTCACTCACGGTGCCTCAATTTTTTTTAAGTGTGTTTGGTGAATTTTGATAGTGGGACTCCTAAACTTTGAGAATCCTGGAGAACTAAATTACAATGTTTGCAGTAGCTTTTTCTGGAAGCCAGGGGACACTGGGTCCCTGGCTTAAGGCAGGGGTCTCATGTCAGTTCCCTACTTTCTCTATAGCTAAGCCTACTGCAGAGCTGGCTCTGTGTTATCTCTCACGGCCGTCTTCAAGGTTTTCCTGACTTCTCTCAAGCCCCACAAGTCATTACAAATGGTTTCCTAAGGATCTGGGTGTTTTGTAGGGAAGGACCCCTTTGAAGTATGATGGATCCAGAGGAGAGGACCAGGCTGGAGTACCGCAGGAGCCCTGAGCAGGACGATCGGTTGCCGAGGGCTGGGTCAGTGGAGCAGTGGAGCATGAGAAAGTAGGGGCGGGGATGTCAAATAAACAATTTCCCAGACCCACTTCCGGGAAGTCTGATGCAGCAGGTCTGGGGTGGGGCCCACGAATCAGCATGGCCTGACGTCCCCCTCCTGAGACGTTTCATGTGATGCTGATGCCGATGGAACGAGCCCACATTGAGAAACCCTGGGCTGAAGCCATCCAAGGAGATTTCATGGAAGCAGTTGGATTCACTCAGCGTCTTAAAGGAGATTAGTTGAAAAAGGCAGAGACAAGGACAAGCAATAGACAGACTTGTTTGTCAGAGAGTGGCAGTCAAGGAGACGAGGCGGGATGTAGGAAGGACCGGATGATAGAAGTCCTGAAACCCCAGGCCTAGGACTTTGGACTTCATCCTCGTTCTCTTGGGAGCGACTGGAAGCTCTTGCAGAAGGGAAGCATGACAAGCTCAAAGCTGGGTTTTAGGAAACTCAATCAGGCTGCAGGGAGCTGGATGAATTGTGTCCTACAGTAACCCACTTGCTATGGAGAATAATTAACTGAATCACACTGTTATTTTAAAAGAGTTGTTTTTTGTTTTTTTCTAAGACAGAGGAACTGTGACTAGCTAATGCTCAGTGTTCTGGGATGACAGCTCCCGGGGCCTGGGGGCTGGGGCTGAACAGGGGCCCTATGGGCTCCCACAGGCGGCAGCATCCACCTGGTGAGGCTGCCTGTGTTTTGTGGGGACAGGGCCCGGTGGGTCCTAATGGACCCCCTGGAGATGGGCCGTGGCCTTCGACTCAGTGACCCCAGAGGGCAGAAAGCTGACCAGGGCCTCCCGATGCCACCACCACAGTAAAGTGGATAATAACTATTAAACTGGAGTAACAGCCCATAGTGCTTATGGAGTGATTTACCACCTACAAGCCGCTTCCCTGACAGTACTGCATTCTATCTCACAACCATCTCAGGTCATGGCCTCTCCTCCCCATGAGACGGATGTGGTACCTGAGACTCAGAGGTTCACTGGCATGCAGAAGCAGTGCCAGGATTTGAACCCAGGGCTCCTGGTGGCAGCTCAGAGCTCGGCCATTGTGCTGCTGGTGATTGAAGTTATGGGGAGGGGACGTCGCAATCAGGGCACTGTTGATAAGGGCAGGCAGCAGTGCCGAGGGAGTGGGGAGGTTTTGTTTTATCTGAACAGCCGGGAAGGAGTTCTTTCTAGGTCCTGTCCATTCATTTTCAAAGACAAAGCTCAGATTAAAGTGCTTTTTGAAAAGTGATCTGGTTCACCTTGCCTCCCTGCGGGTGGCACCTGTGCCTCAAGGGATAAGGGAGAGAGATGTCATCGTGGGGACAGATCCTTCCCGGCACCAAACTCCACTTGTCGTGGTGCCTTCATTTCTTATGGGTAGGAAGTCCTTCCTGCTGTCTAACTCCAGTTTCTCCTGACATTTCAGTCCATGCCCGGCAAAAGCAGGATGCAATGGTTTCACACATTCCACAATTATCTCTGTGGACTCTAGGTCTGGAATCAGAGACCCTTCATATCCTAGTTCCTTCAATCCCCACTTTGTGCAGAACTTACAACCAGCCAACGGGGAGCTCCCCTCAGACTGGAATAGGTCTAAGAGAAGGAGGCTAAGCTGATGACTCTCTGGATGCAGGGGCTGTGCCTGTCCCCTGAGAGCAGAGGTAGCACAGCCCGTCCCCTCAGACTGGGAGCTCCTGAGGGCAGGGGCTCCCCAGTTTTCTCCACTTTTTCCAGTTCAAGTGATAAGGCAGCTGGACCAAGAATGATGGAGGGAAATCTGCCCCTTGTCAACAAGGAGGATACAAAGTGATTTTAACTACAGAGGTGTGTGTGCATTTGAAGACCCTCCCTCCTGCCTGTAGCAGACGGGCTGAGCCTGGGATGGGGCAGGGAGCTGGGGACCAGGAGGCCACCGCTAGGCTATTTCATTCCCTCCTGCTCCAGACCAGTGTCCCAGACACAGCCCTGCCTCTCCTGTTCTGGGGGTGGGAAGGGCTCCCCAGCCCAACCAATCCCCTGCTGCCAGGCCTGCCCCCATCCCCACCACAAGTGTTGCCTGCGTCCTCAGTTCAGCCACCCAGCAGTGGCCCCCCGCATTTCTTCCTTGGTTATGGGCAGCGGGGAGTGGGGTGCCCGCCTGCGGGGCTGTGGGGTGCCCGCCCGTAGGGCTGCGCAGAAACTGCGGTCAGAGCAGGGCCCTCGGTCTAATTCTCTGTGTGGCCTTGAGCCTGTCCATTTGTCTCCCTTGTCCCCTGGAGCACGAAGCGGGGACGAGATGCTGGCTCCTCAGCGTGTGATTCCCTGACTGGCAATATTACCTAGTGCTGGTCTGAAATGCAGAGTCCCAGGCCCCACTTCCCAATTGCTGGATTCAGAGGCTGCACTTTAAGAAGATCCCAGGATATTCACGTACACACTCAAGTAGGCGGAGCCCTGGATCCCAAGGTCTCTCCCAACTCCTCTGTTAGAAGGTTCCAGAAGCTGTCTTCAGGATTATAATGAAGTAAGCGCTCAGATTTCCCCCACTGGTCTTGGGCAACCCTCATCAGGAGGGAGTCAGGGTGGGCCCTGAACTGGGAAGGAGCAGAAACCAGGGTCCAGTCCTGGTTCTGGAGGGGCAGAGAGATCTCGACTCATGCAATTCTGGAGGCAAGGGATCTGCTGTGTTTTCAGGCTCCTGCAGCCCCTCCCTCCTGGCTTTTCCCCATCTGCCTCTCTCAGGTGCCAGCATCCCCGCCCCAGCCCCTTCCTGACCTAGCTCCCATTCAGCCCCCAGGGACAGGCAGATGGGCAGATCCAAGACCATCTGCCTGGCCACAAGGACACCCAGATGGCTGGAGGTGTAGCCACGCCCGGGGCCAGCTCAGAGTGCCCCAGCATCCTACGGCAGCTAAGGAGGACGAGATGTATGGGAGGGTCGTGGCCTCATGGAGAAGAGGCCACGATCCCCTCTCTCCAGCAGGCTGTGAGCCACTGAATCCTCACCCCAAACTCAAGCTAGACCCTTTGTCTCCCAGGACACCTGGACACCAGGCTCCAGAAGTCTCCGGGCTCAGAGGTTTGTCTCTGCTGTCTTGGGAGAAGAATACAGGACTTCATTGCCCTCTGAGCTATCACTACGCTTCCAGTTCTGTTTGCCTGCCCCTCCCAGGACCCATGAGGGCCCAGAGCATGTGTGGTGCGAGCAGGCAGGCAGAAATATGTCCCCATGAGGAGAAGGGTAGGAAGGCAGGATCCTTCCCAGGTCCCCTGAGAACTTCCAGTCCCCCTCACCAGCCCCACCCCCCCAAGCACATATTGAGTTCCTTCTCTGTGCACCCAGCCCTGTATCAGGCTCCTCAGCTAGGTAAGACAGGGCTGATATCCAGGAGACAGGACAAACTGAAGGGAAAAGCTAAACATCAATGCACGATGATTGGAAACAACCTAAATATACATAAATAGGGTGACAGCTGAATCTTTATTCACACCCATGGCACACCCATGTCCCACTTATCTATTGCTGTGTAGCAAACCACCCCAAAACTTAGCGGCTTGACACAAAAACAATAATTTATTTTGCCCACAATCCTGCAATTTGGCTCATCGAGGCAGCCTGTCTCTGCTCCGGGTGGTGCCATTCAGGACAGCTTGATCAGGCCGGGTGTTTCCCTTGGAGATAGCTCACTCGTGTGGCTGGCAAGCTGCTGCCGGCTGAGGGCTCACCTGGGGCTGTGGATCAGCTCCCTCTGTTCCTCCTTCCATGAGCCTCTGCGTGACTGCCTGGGCGTCCTCAAAGCATGGTGGCTGGGTTCCAAGAGCAAGCATTTCTGGAGAACCAGGTAGAATTTCTATGACCTAACCTCAGAATCATGTAGCATTTATTAGTCGAAGCAGTCACAAAAGTTGGCCCAGGTTCAAGGGGAGGGGACATAGGATCCACTTATTGAGGGTGGAGTAGCAAGTTTCTGCAAGAGACTGTGGTGGCCATTGGTGGAAAACGTCATCTGCCACAATCTATAATATGCAATAGCACAATCTATAATATGTACTAGCAGGCCATCATTAAGAGTTTTTAAATATATATTGTTAAATGAAAATAAAAAGAAGTTATTAAACATTTGTGAAAAAGAGAGAGGCACGTGCATATTTATAAGGAAAAAAAAAAGCACTGAAAGGCTATGTACCTGAATGTTAGCAGTAATTTTCCCTCTGTGATTTTTGCTTTGTTTTTGTATTCGTAGGCGTTACTTAACTTTTTTTTTCTGCAGTGGGCATGCATTATTTTCCTAATTAGAAAAACAATACAAGCTATTTCTGTGTTGAAAAACAAATGACAGCACAAGGGACACAATTAAGAATTAAATGGTATGAAACAAGTGAAGGGTCCTAAACAGAAGGAAATAGGTCTCTCTAATGCGGAACTTTTCAAAGCCTTTGATACTCTAAAATGTGTGCTGGGAATCTACGGGGAAATTGAGGGGATAAACATTGCCCAATCTTATTTGACTGAGAAGGAGTGTAAGCGACGTGTGTGTGTTTGTGTGTGTGTGTGTGTGTGTGTGTGTACGTGTAGGGTATGTGCATGTGCTGTGATTCTGTTTCTGGATTTGTGGACATGATGTGGTGGTTTATATAGGTGTGTGTCTGTGTGTATGGTGTGTGGGCTTGCTAAAATGGGTGTATATGTGGTGTGTGTGTGTGTCTGTGTGTGTATGGCATCTCAAGTGATCTGTGAGTAGTGTGGGATTTGTGCAGTGTGGTCCAGGCAGCATTGTTGAGCTCAGCGAAGGAAGTGCCGCCACCTGACGGCCCCCATTTGCAGCCCCAGCCCTTCGCTCCCGCTCCCCGCGAGCAGCTGCAGGGCTTTCCTCTCTCCTCTCCCCTCTTCCTCCCTAAGGCCTTTTCATGGGCCCCACACAATTCCTAGGAATTCGGTGAGGAAAGTAGGAGAAAGAGGCTAGACAGGCAAGGCAGGAGAAGCCAGGCGGGCAAGGAGAGGAAGAAAGTGATTCCCAGGGAAGCTTAATAAAGGACATCTGAATCATCTTCCAACGGACACATTGTATGAGGAGTGGAAGTACTTCAGGGCTTAGTACTTAGTGCTCAGACAGGGCCCGGGGACTCGTGGGCATTAGGGTTTGTTGTCACGTGCCTACGCTTCATCCCCAACCCTTGCAGATACCCGCACACGTCACGCATCACTGCACTGGTTGGATTGCAACCACTTTATTATGGACTACAGGAAAAAAGAAGCCTTAGCATCCAAAGAATTAGACTGTGCCTGTTCTCTCCCTAGAGAAATTCCCACGCATTTACACATAGAGACATGCACAAGAAAATGGCAATACTATTTGTAAAAGCAAAACAAATCAAAAGCAAATAAATTGTCCATCAATTGAAGAATAGTTGAGTAAATGGTGGCATATCCTGCAGTGGAATGCTATACAGCCGTAAGAATGAATGAACTAGCATGAATGAATCTCAGAACACAATATTAACAGAACAATCGATAGCTGAAGGAATGCATTAAATGTGATATCATTTATATAAACTTTTAAAACATGTAAGACTATACCATATGAGGTGTAGGGGTGTATATACCATGTAAGTGTAGGAGTAAACATATTAAGAAACCCGTGGGAAAGTCAAAGAACATTTTCAGGCAAATGGTTACCACCTGGTGGCATGGGAGGTAGGGTGAAATGGAGTGGGAAAAAAGGAGGGAGGAATAGAGGGGGCATCAGTTGTGTTGCTAATATTATTAGTTATCTATTGCTGAGTATCAGATTAGCACAAAATTTAGCAGCTTAAAACAACATGCACTTATTATCCCAGTTTCTGTGTGTCAGGAATCTGGGCGTGGCTTAGCTGGATAGCTCATCTCAGGGTCTCTCTGGGGCTGCCATCAAGGTGTCACTTGGGCTGTAGACACCTCAAGGAAAGAGCCATTCCACACTCAGAGGTTGTTGATGGGATTCAGTTGCTCAGGGATTGTTGGACTATGGGCCTCAGCTCCTACCAGCCCCTTGGTCTGTTGGCCTCTCTGGCATGGTAGCCTGCTTCCGCAAAGACAGCAAGTTGAGTCCATGAGCAAGACAGAAGTCACATCTTTTGTAACCAAACCATGGAAGTGGCATCCCCTCAATGTTGCATATTCTAATGGTTAAGAGCAGTCCAGCTACTATAGAGGTGCACAGGGTATTACCTTAGTTTATGATGTCACAAGAAGAGACTCTGTTCTTAAACTGGGTAAAATGAATTGGAGACAAGAAATGACATAGTAAACATGCTAGTTAGAAATAAAATTGATAAGGAAAATCAAGAAATTGATAGAAATGAAGGGCTGAAATTTGCACGAAAGCGTTCTATGTCATTCATGGAGGCAAGTGCAAAGACCTGAGAGATGGAGAACAATGTGCCTTTGAGGAACTTGTTGAAAGGATCTTTCAGACCCCCTGGACTGTGGGAAAGTGAGAACCAGAATAAGGAAGTAAACCTGTCACACAGAGAAAATGGCCAAGCAGCAGGTGCCTGTCGTGGTTATTGTTCTGTTATAAACTCTGGGAAATTCTGCCTCTTGCATATTTGATCAATAGTCATTTTTCTGTATGTAAACTCTATCTGCTATTTTAAGGACCTTGCAGTTTGCACATATTTGTTTTGTATCATGGCAGTAAATATTTGCAAAAAATCCCACTCACCAGCTTTCCCAGGTAAAACATGACAGTAAGCATGCACAATTTTCAGTCTACAGGCTTTTTTATGTAACATAAATAGGCATACCTTTATGAGAACATTTGATGTTGTGAATTACGCTTATCGTGTACTTTTAAAAAATTCTATCCATCTAGTATATTTTGTCGCCTCTTTGCTTAAATCTTTCTATCAATTACGGAATTATTTGGTATGAAGAGCTTCTAGAAACACTGGGTGATGTACACTATCATTAAACTGGTAAATTTCTTCAGAAATAACAAAGAGCATGATTTCACAGCATTTTTAGGATGTGCACTGGCAGATTCTTTTTTAGTACTAAGCAAAGTTCTTGCTACAGAATGTAGCCCAGGTCATTTATAATTAAACCTCTATTTGTTTTGATGATGCTTCTAATTAGCATGGATATGTTAAAGCAGTTTGATCTTACTTCGTAATTTACTGCAGTAGGTAACTCAGTTACTTACCTGGAGTTTGTAAGTCTGTAGTATGTACATTTGATGAGTGGCTCCTTTGCACAGACTGTTGGGTTATGCTGGTTTGGAAGAATGGCAGTAAGATTTTCCCCCGTTTTGGTTTCACAAGGACACGAATAGTGTGTTTATTGTAACTCACATAGTGCTTACCACTTAGCAAACCAATATTTTTTTCATAAATGTTGGTAGTGTCCAAGCACCTCAATTGTAGCTTGTTTAATGTTTATGAAGACCTGTATCTTGTGACTTTGTAAATTACTAGTTATTATTTAAAACATTATTTCTAAGTGATCAGACATCAAGTATAGACATAAATGAAGTTGATCTGGATAGGACTAAGGTAGATCAGAAGACTGGGTAAAGGATGATAATCGTCCATATTTTAAAACTTCAACTTCTGTGTGAGACTGAAGGGAGAGATGTTTATTTGGTGCAAAATTTTTGTTTTGGGTAGTGTATTTCCTAGTTTAACTTGTATGGCCAGTTGAATCGAACACCGTAAGTACCGGAAATCTTGAACAGGGCATGAAATTTTGTTGGCTTGTCCAGGTTAGTGTGACGCCCCAATAAATCCCAGAGTTATTTTGACAGTGAATACAGAAGTATTTGCAAAGTCCCCTTGGGAGAATGGGGAGAAAGGAGGAAGTATTCAATTTCCCCATTTGGACAATTTCTGGTATTCTCGCAAGCAGTGGGGACAACCAAATCAATAGGCTGAGCCCGCAATCTTGGAGTTCACCCCTATGAAACTTCTTCCTGCAAAGGATAATCTAAGCCTACTTAAAATTAGGCCCAAGAGTCACCCCCAGAGACTTCTTTTGTGGCCCAGATGTGGCCTTTCTCTCTCTAAACCAACATGGCAAGTGAACTCACTGCCTTCCTCACCCCTCTCCCCAACCAAGTGGGACATGACTCCCAGGGGTGTAAATCTCCCTGGCAATGTGGGACAGAAATCCTCAAATGAGCTGGGACTCAGCATCAAAGGATTGAGAAAACCTTCTTGACCAAAAGTGGTAAGAGAGAAATGAGACAAAATAAAGTGTCAGTGGCTGAGAGATTTCAGAGTCTAGAGGTTATCCTGGAGGTTATTATTATGCATTATATAGATATCCCTTTCTAGTTATGGTATAATGGAGAGGCTAGAGGGAAGTACCTGAAACTGTAGAGCTGAGTTCCAGTAACTTTGTTTCTTGAAAATGATTGTATAATGATAAAGCTTTTACAGTGTGACTGTATGATTGTGAAAACTTTGTGTCTGGTGCTCCTTTTATCTAGGGTATGGACATATGGATAAAAAAATAAACAAATAATAAGTGGGACAAAGGTTAAAATAAACTGGGTAGATGGAAATACTAGTTGTCAATGAGAGTAAGGGGCAAGGGGTATGGTATGTATGAGTTTTTTCTTTTTATTTCTTTTTCTGGAATGATGCAAGTATTAAAAAAAAATGATCATGCTGATGAATGCACAACTATGTGATAATATTGTGAACCATTGACTGTACACCAGGTACGAAATGTTTGCATGTTAAGAATGTTTGTAAGTTAAGTTTTATCAATAAAAATATTTTTTTAGGTGGTGCAGTTCTACAGTGGTAGAATTCTTGCCTGCCATGCTGGAGACCCGGGCTCAATTCTGGGTCCATGCACTTCCCCAAAAAAAACCAAATAAGCAAAACAAAACAAACAAACAAAAAATCAACAAATGGTCCTTATGGTAGTTAGGTTCAATTGTCAACTTGGCCAGGTGAAGGCACCTAGTTCTATTGCTGTGGACAGGAGCTAATGGCATGTGAACCTCATCTGTTGCTGATTACATCTGCAGTAGGCTAGGAGGCGTGCCTGCTGCAATGAATGATGTTTGATTTAATTGGCTGGTGCTTAAATGAGAGAGCTCAACATAGCACAGCCCAAGCAGCTCAGCATACCTCATCTCAGCACTTGCAGCTCAGTCCAGGCCTTTGGAGTTGCAGAAAGGAATCACCCCGGGGAAAGTTGTTGAAACCCAGAGGCCTGGAGAGAAGGCCAGTAGAGATCGCCCTGCGTCTTCCCACATAAGAAAGAACCTCAGTTGAAAGTTAGCTGCCTTTCCTCTGAAGAACTACACATTTTTAATGAAATAAAACCCCTTTTATTAAAAGCCAATCCATCTCTGGTGTGTTACATTCCGGCAGCTAGCAAACTAGAACAGTGCTGCAATAACGGGATACTCACACAGAAAAAGAATGAAATGTGACCCCACCATACAGTATACAAAAAAAATTATATATGTATATACATATATATATATATTTTTTAAATACTATTTCTGTGTTTTGATTGGTGGGGGTAGAAACACTAAATGACAACTTAAAAAGACATATTGCTTCCAGATTGTGATACATGTTAGAAAATACTGTTGCAATGAAAGCCTTGATCATATACTATGACAACTAACCAAAGGTTTATCAAACCAAATTGTACAGGGTGCATGGGTGGTTCAGTGGTAGAATGCTTGCCTTCCATGCAGGAGACCCGGGTTTGATTCTCAAACCATGTACCCTTCTCCAAAAAAACCCCACCAAACTGTACAAACTAATAAATATTTTCCACAGTGGAAAAAAAAAAAAAGAGAGAGAGAGAAGCAATTGGCCACATCTGTGGGGATCTACTTCTAGACTCTATTCTGTTTATTGATTTATGCATCTATCTCTTTATGAATATCTCCTGTCTCTTTTATTGTAAGGTTATAGTGAAATTAGATAGTATAAGTCCTCTAACATTGTTCTTCTTTTTAAAAATTGTTTTGGCCATACTAGTTCCTTTGCCTTTCTAAATTTTAGAATTAGCATGTCTGTATCTATAAAATATCCTGCTAAGATTTTGTTTTAAATAGTATTAAGCCTATTGATCTATTTGGGAGAACTGATATCTTAACTATAGTGTTTCCAATCCATGAACATGGTATATCTCTCCATTTATCTTGATCTTCTCTTGCTTCTTTCATCAGCATTTAGAAGTTTTCAACATACAGACCCAGCATTTATGTTGTTACATTTTTGCCTAAGTATTCCATTTTGGGGGAAGCAATTGTAAATCATACTTTTAAAAAAAAATCCGGTTTCTGAATTTTGATTGGTAGTATTAGAAATATAATTGATTTTTAAAATGACATTTAAACTCAACATGTAGTATAAACACTGCACAGAATTTGGTTGAAGCAATGACCATGGGGAGAGCTATGACCACATTCACAAAGGCTCAAAAAATATTTCTTACATGACAACTGCCAGTTGATAGATGATTATTGTAACTGACAATGGGTTGTTAATTTTCCTGAATTTGGATGTGTAAAATGTAAAAAAAGAAAAAAAAGGACATCTTAGTATCAGTGAATACATATTTTTTTGGTTGTTGTTTTGCCAAAAAAGTACTTAAAATGTTGGTTATTTTTTTTAATGATTTTAATATCCAGGCTGGCAGAGTTTTTAACACTTATTTTTCCAGAAATATTTAAAAACAAACAAAATAAGAAACTTATAAGGGAAGCAGTGGTAAATATTTAAAATAAAGTAAGAAGGGAGTGTACAAATCTCTTTTTCTAATACCTGACAAATAAATAGTTCTCTGTGATCATAAGAGAATCATTTCAATGCTGTTGAGTTTCTAACAGGTAATGTAATATTGTTATTTTTTGGGGGTGGTGGTGCATGATATGGGAATTGAACTCAGGGGTCTCCTGCATGGAAGGCAAGCATTCTACCACTGAAGCACCCATGCATCCCTCTAATAGGTCATGTAATACCGAAGTAGATAACCTCAAAAGTCCTATCTAACCTCTGAAATGATCAACAATTTACGGTTTGAGTGTGTGGTAGTTGTTGCTCAGTCAACACTCTGAGTAAAGCTCAGAAACTACAAAGGGTGGAATTGGAAAGGACTTTAAATTTTACTATTTCAAATCTTCATTTCACAGAATAGAAGACTCCAGTCATACAGCTAGTATTAATATAAATAATAATTAACAATATCTGCCCCATATTATGTACAATGTCTAAAGTTTTAAATGATGCTATTGGTATTTGAAAACTTAGAAAAAAACATTAATTTAATTAGAAATGTGCCAATCTTACATTCAACTATGTCTGTCTATCTATCTAACATATAATTAAAGTAACAACCATTTCTATGAGATCATTTCATTAAAATGAAAAAAATAAAACTATTTACATGTAGACTAAGCATACTTTTCTCTAAAACTTTTAAAAACATTTGTGGATTAAAAAATATTGGCTGAAGGAGGCCCAAGATGGTGGCTTAGTGAGGTGTGGAATTTAGTTCATCCTGCAGAGCAGCTAGTAAATAGTCAGGAACAGTATAGAACAATTGCTGGGGCCACATCAGTGACCGAACACAGCATACACCAGTCTGGACAAGCTGGACCAGCTGCGATCCCACCCAGAACTGCTTCTAAGGCTCCAATTGCCCCCAGGCAAGGGTGGAGTTAGGCTTGTCTGAGAGGCATAGAGCTGATCAGGTGAAATGAAGTAATTCCCTGGAGGCTGTGCCTTTCCCAGGAGAGGAGTGGGGCCAAGCTCAGGCGGAATCCCTCCCTCAAGGAATTCAGACCCCCAGGTCTGGAAAAGTGAAGTGATTAAAGCCAGCCTACAACCTCTCCTCTGTTGTAAAGGGAAAAGGAGGAGAAGAACCAATGGAGGAAATTGTCACTGAAAACTTCCCAACTCTTATGAAAGACTTAAAATTACAGAACCAAGAAGTGAAACATACCCCAAACAGAATAGATCCAAATAGACATACTCCAAGACACTTAATAATCAGAATGTCACATGTCAAAGAGAAAGAGAATTTTGAAAGCAGCAAGAGAACAGCAATCCATCACCTACAAGGGAAGCCCAATAAGACTATGTGCAGATTTCTCAGCAGAAACATGAAGGCAAGAAGATAGTAGTATGATATATTTAAGAAACTAAAAGAGAAAAACTGCCAACCAAGAATTCTATATCCAGCAAAATTGTCCTTCAAAAATGAAGGGGAAATCAAAACATTTTCAGACAAAAAATCACTGAGAGAATTTGTGACCAAGAGACCGGCTCTGCAAGAAATACTAAAGGGAGCACTGGAGACAGATAGGAAAAGACAGGAGAGAGAGGTGTGGAGAAAAGTGTAGATATGAAGACTATCAGTAAAGATGAAAAGAAGAAAAATTTGAAGTGGCATGTAAAATCCAAAAGACACAATGGTAGAAGAAAGTACTGCTGTTACAGTAATAATACTAAATGTTAATGGATTAAACTCCCCAATCAAAAGGCATAGACTGGCAGAATCGGTTAAAAAACAGGACCCATCTATATGCTGTCTACAGGAGACACATTTCAGACCCAAGGATAAACATAGGTTGAAAGTGAAAGGTTGGAAAAAGATGTTTCATGCAAACAACAATCAGAAAAGAGCAGGAGTAGCTATACTAATCTCCAACAAATTAGACTTTAAATGTAAAACAATTAAAAGAGAAAAAAAATGGGTGAAAATGATCTCAGATCATCACTGTAAAGGCTTTCTTATGAAGGCATTCTTTCTTTCTTTTTTTTTTCTTTTTAGAGAAGGAAGGAGGCTACTTCATTTTTGAGTTTTGACTTTGTAATCTGTGATCTTGTTAAACTTACTTATTAGTTCTAGGAGTACTTTTGGGATTCCATGGGATTTTCTACAGAGACAACATATCATCTGCAAATAGGGACAGCTTTATATCTTCCTTTCTAATATGGATGCTGTTTATTTCTTCTATTTGCCCTAGTGCTCTGGCTAAGAATTCCAGTACAATGTTGAAAGGTAGTGGTAAGAATGGGCATCCGTATTTTTTGCCCAATCTTAGGTAAAAGCAGTCAGTCTTTGACCATTAAGTATGATGTTTACTATAGGTTTTTGTAGATGCCCTTTATAAACTTAAGGGAATTCCATTGTATTCCCAGATTTCCAAGCTATTTTTTTTAAAAAATAAAAATGAATGGTTTTCAAATGTTTTTTTCTGCATTAACTGATATTATTATGTGGCCTGTTAATATGATGGGGTACATTAGCTTTTTTTAAACATTTTTTATTGTGAGATACGTATATAAAAAAGCAATAAATTTTAAAACACATTTTAACAAGTAGTTATAGAGCAGATTTCAAAGCTTTATATGGGTTACAGTTCCACAATTTCAGGTTTTCCCTTCTAGCTGCTCCAAGACACTGGAGACTAAATGGAAATATCAATATAATGATTCAGCAGTCATACTCATTTGTTAAATCCTAACTTCTCTGTTATAATCCTGCCCCTCTTGATCCTTCTCCCAATATTTAGGGATAGTTGGGCTATGCCCATTCTTACTTTCTCATGTTGAAAAGGGACATTGACAATATGGGATGGAGGATGCAACTAGCTGATGTTCTTGGAGAGGCTGGCACCTCTGGGTTTTAGGACTTATTCGGCCTAGGAGCCATTTGAAGGTTTAATGTTTCTGAAAAGCAAACTGAGTGCATGAAACTTTTGTAGAATCTCAGATAGAGCCTTGGATGTTCTTTTGGGTTACAAGAAAAATGTTGGGGTTTGTCAAACCATGGCAATTAGCAGTATCTAGTATAAGCTTGCATAAGAGTAGCCTCCAGAATAGCCTCTCAATTATTCCATTTGAATTCTCATAGCCACTGATAGCTTATTTTAAAAACATTTTTATTGTTAAATATAACATATATACAAAGAAAAGAAAGAAAAAGAATAATTTTCAAAGTACACTTCAAGAAGCAGTTACTGAACAGATCAGAGTTTGTTATGGGTTACCATTCCACTAGTTCAAATTTTTCCTTCTAGCTGCTCCAAAATACTAGAGGAAATATATTTTTCTTTTTTGAAAAATAACTTATATACAAAAAAGCAATAAATGTCAAAGCACATTACAACAATTAGTTGTAGAACAGATTTCAGAGTTTGATATGGATTACAATTCCACAATTTTAGGTTTTTACTTCTAGCTGCTCTAAGATGTTGGAGCCTAAAGTAAATATCAACATAATGATTCAGCAATCATATTCATTTGTTAAACTCGACAAATTCTGTATAACTCCACCATCACCTTTGTTCTTTCTCCCACTCTTTAGGGGTAGTTGGGCTATGGCCATTCTAACTTTTTCATGTTGGATGGGGCTGTTGATTACATGGGATGGGGATGGAACTAGTTGACGTTCTGAAAGGCTGGCCCCTCTGCATTTCAGAACTTATCTGGTCCCGGGACCCATCTAAAAGGTGTAGGTTTCTAGATGTCATGTCCCATGTAGGGGGGAGAGTAATGCTTTCACTTGCAGAGTTGGGCTTAGAGAGAGTGTAGCCACTTCTGAGCTACAAATGAGGTCCTCCTGAAGTAACTCTTAGGCATTCCTACAGTTAGGCTAAGCTTCTCCACTACCCACATAAGCTTCACAAGAGTAAGCCTCAAGATCAAGGGCTTGGCCTATTGATTTGGATGTCCCTAATGTTTGATACAGTATCCTGGGTTTCCCTGTTGTAAAGTTTCATAGTTCCATATTTTTTCTCCCATCCCTCAAGGGACTTTGCCAATATGTTTTGATCATCTTCTTAATATACTCTTGGGATTTACCCAGACATCACATTAAGCTATACATGATACCTTAACTTTTTTCACATTTTTCTATTGTGAGTTATAACATACATACAAAAAACAATAAATTTCCAAGTACATTTTAACAAGTAGTTATAGAACAGATTTTAATGTTTGGTTTGGGTTACAGTTCCACAATTTTTCATTTTTTTCTTCCAGCTGCTCCAAGATACTGGCAACCAACAGAAATATCAACATAATGATTTAACAGTCATACTCATTTGTTAAATCCTATCTTCGCTGTTTCTCTATTCTTCTTAAATAGCATACGTACATAAAAGCAATACATTTCAAAGTACATCACAACAATCAGTTTAGAATAGATTTCAGAGTTTGATATGAGTTACAATTCCACAATTTAGGTTTTCATTTCTAGCTGCTCTAAGGTACTGGAGGCTAAAAGAAATATCAGTATGATGATTCAGCGCTCATACTCACTTGTTAAACTTGACCTTCTTTATATAATTCCACCATCTCTGATCTTTCTCCCTCTCTTTAGTGGTATTTGGGCTGTGCTCATTCTAACTTTTTCATGTTGGAAGGGACTGTCGATAATATGGGGTAGGGGGATGGAATTAGTTGATGTTCTAGAAAGGCTGGCCCCTCTGTATTTCAGAACTTATCTGGTTCAGGGACCCATCTGGAGGTTGTAAGTTTTGGGAAGTTACCCTAGTGCATGGAACCTTTGTAGAATCTTATATAATGCCCTAGGTACTCTTTAGGATTGGCAGGAATGGTTTTGGTTGCCATTTGACAAGTTATGACGGTAGCAATGTCTAACTGAAACATGCCTAAGAGTGACCTCCTATGTAGCGTCTCGACTCTATTTGAACTCTCTCAGCTACTGATACTTTATTTGTTACACTTCTTTTCCTCCTTTTGGTCAGGATGGCATTGTCGATCCCAAAGTGCCAGGGCCAGGCTCGTCCCTGGGAGTCATGTCCCACGCTGCCAGGGAGACTTTCACCCCTGGATGTTATGACCCACGCAGGGGGAAGGGCAATGATTTCACTTGCAGAGTTGGGCTGAGAGAGAAAGAGGCTGCATTTGAGCAACAAAAGAGGGTTCCTGGAAGCCACTCTTAGGCATAATTATAGCTAATCTTAGCGTCTCTGTTACAAAAATAAATTTCATAAGGGCAAACCTCAAAATCCAGGGCTTAAAGTATTTTCTTGAGAGTCCCTAATGTTTGAGAGAGTACCAGGGGTTTCCCAGATGAGAAAGTTTTGTAGTGCCATATTTTTTCTCCAGTCCCTCAAGGGATTCTGCCAATACCTTCTAATTATCAGCCCACCATAGCCTAGGATGAATCCAGGTATTGCATTTAGCTATACAGAATTATAAGGCCTCACCAGTTCTGGGCTCCATGTGTTTGGGTTGTTTAAATGAGCTATCTAGCCAGGTTGATTTGGGTTGTGTAGTACAGAGGGTTTAGGTTCTAGACACAATAAATCTCTCTGCCTTTGGTCTCATACGGTAGGTGAAGCTCTACAATATATATTCTATAATCCTTTGGCCTGTATTCTGATTTACCTTAGCCCAGCCACATTAGCTTCACTTTTTTTTTTTTTTTTTTTTTTTTTTTGAGATTGTTGCAGACGTGTTAGCCTACCTAGGGGATTTTTTTTTTTTTTAATTAAAGAAAAGAAAGAAATTAACACAACATTTAGAAATCATTCCATTACACATATGCAATCAGTAATTCTTAACATCATCACATAGATGCATGATCATCATATCTTAGTACATTTGCATCGATTTAGGAAAAGAACTAGCAAAACAACAGAAAAAGATATAGGATGTTAATATAGAGAAAAAAATAAAAAATAATAATAATAATAAAAAAAGAAAAGGAAAAAGAAAAAAACAAAAGACAAACAAACAAACAAACAAACAAAAAACTATAGCTCAGATGCAGCTTCATTCAGTGTTTTAAAATAATTACATTACAATTAGGTATTATTGTGCTGTCCATTTTTGAGTTTTTGTATCTAGTCCTGTTGCACAGTCTGTATCCCTTCAGCTCCAATTACCCATTATCTTACCCTGTTTCTAACTCCTGATGGTCTCTGTTACCAATGACATATTCCAAGTTTATTCTTGAATGTCGGTTCACATCAGCGGGACCATACAGTATATGTCCTTTAGTTTTTGGCTAGACTCACTCAGCATAATGTTCTCTAGATCCATCCATGTTATTACATGCTTCATAAGTTTATTCTGTCTTAAAGCTGCATAATATTCCATCGTATGTATATACCACAGTTTGTTTAGCCACTTGTCTGTTGATGGACATTTTGGCCGTTTCCATCTCTTTCCAATTGTAAATAATGCTGCTATAAACATTGGTGTGCAAATGTCCGTTTGTGTCTTTGCCCTTAAGTCCTTTGAGTAGATACCTAGCAATGGTATTGCTGGGTCGTTTGGCAATTCTATATTCAGTTTTTTGAGGAACCAGCAAACTGCCTTCCACAGTGGTTGCACCATTTGACATTCCCACCAACAGTGGATAAGTGTGCCTCTTTCTCCACATCCTCTCCAGCACTTGTCATTTTCTGTTTTGTTGATAATGGCCATTCTGGTGGGTGTGAGATGATATCTCATTGTGGTTTTGATTTGCATTTCTCTAATGGCCAGGGACATTGAGCATCTCTTCATGTGCCTTTTGGCCATTTGTATTTCCTCTTCCGAGAGGTGTCTGTTCAAGTCTTTTTCCCATTTTGTAATTGGGTTGGATGTCTTTTTGTTGTTGAGTTGAACAATCTCTTTATAAATTCTGGATACTAGACCTTTATCTGATATGTTGTCTCCAAATATTGTCTCCCATTGTGTAGGCTGTCTTTTTACTTTCTTGATGAAGTTCTTTGATGCACAAAAGTGTTTAATTTTGAGGAGCTCCCATTTCTTTCTTTCTTTCTTCAGTGCTCTTGCTTTAGGTTTAAGGTCCATAAAATCGCCTCCAATTGTAAGTTTCATAAGATATCTCCCTACAGTTTCCTCTAACTGTTTTATGGCCTTAGACCTAATGTTTAGATCTTTGATCCATTTTGAGTTAACTTTTGTATAGGGTGTGAGATACGGGTCCTCTTTCATTCTTTTGCATATGGATATCCAGTTCTCTAGGCACCATTTATTGAAGAGACTGTTCTGTCCCAGGTGACTTGGCTTGACTGCCTTATCAAAGATCAAATGTTCGTAGATGAGAGGGTCTATATCTGAGCACTCTATTCGATTCCATTGGTCGATATATCTGTCTTTATGCCAATACCATGCTGTTTTGACCACTGTGGCTTCATAATATGCCTTAAAGTCCGGCAGCGTGAGACCTCCAGCTTCGTTTTTTTTCCTCAAGATACTTTTAGCAATTCGGGGCACCTTGCCCTTCCAGATAAATTTGCTTATTGGTTTTTCTATTTCTGAAAAATAAGTTGTTGGGATTTTGATCGGTATTGCATTGAATCTGTAAATCAATTTAGGTAGGATTGACATCTTAACTATATTTAGCCTTCTAATCCATGAACATGGCATGCCCTTCCATCTATTTAGGTCTTCTGTGATTTCTTTTAACAGTTTTTTGTAGTTTTCTTTATATAGGTTTTTTGTCTCTTTAGTTAAATTTATTCCTAGGTATTTTATTCTTTTAGTTGCAATTGTAAATGGAATTCATTTCTTGATTTCACCCTCAGCTTGTTCATTGCTAGTGTATAGAAATGCTACAGATTTTTGAATGTTGATCGTGTAACCTGCTACTTTGCTGTGCTCATTTATTAGCTCTAGTAGTTTTGTTGTGGATTTTTCCGGGTTTTCGACGTATAATATATCGTCTGCAAACAGTGATAGTTTTACTTCTTCCTTTCCAATTTTGATGCCTTGTATTTCTTTTTCTTGTCTAATTGCTCTGGCTAGAACCTCCAACACGATGTTGAATAATAGTGGTGATAATGGACATCCTTGTCTTGTTCCTGATCTTAGGGGGAAAGTTTTCAATTTTTCCCCATTGAGGATGATATTAGCTGTGGGTTTTTCATATATTCCCTCTATCATTTTAAGGAAGTTCCCTTGTATTCCTATCTTTTGAAGTGTTTTCAACAGGAAAGGATGTTGAATCTTGTCAAATGCCTTCTCTGCATCAATTGAGATGATCATGTGATTTTTCTGCTTTGATTTGTTGATATGGTGTATTACATTAATTGATTTTCTTAATGTTGAATCATCCTTGCATACCTGGGATGAATCCTTCTTGGTCATGATGTATAATTCTTTTAATGTGTTGTTGGATTCGATTTGCTAGAATTTTGTTGAGGATTTTTGCATCTATATTCATTAGAGAGATTGGTCTGTAGTTTGCTTTTTTTGTAATATCTTTGCCTGGTTTTGGTATGAGGGTGATGTTGGCTTCATAGAATTGAATTAGGTAGCTTTCCCTCCACTTCAATTTTTTTGAAGAGTTTGAGGAGAGTTGGTACTAATTCTTTCTGGAATGTTTGGTAGAATTCACATGTGAAGCCGTCTGGTCCTGGACTTTTCTTTTTAGGAAGCTTTTGAATGACTGATTCAATTTCTTTACTTGTGATTGGTTTGTTGAGGTCATCTATTTCTTCTTGACTCAAAGTTGGTTGTTCATGTTTTTCCAGGAACCCGTCCATTTCATCTAAATTGTTGTATTTATTAGCATAAAGTTGTTCATAGTATCCTGTTATTACCTCCTTTATTTCTGTGAGGTCAGTGGTTATGTCTCCTCTTCCATTTCTGATCTTATTTATTTGCATCCTCTGTCTTCTTCTTTTTGTCAATGTTGCTAAGGGCCCATCAATCTTGTTGATTTTCTCATAGAACCAACTTCTGGTCTTATTGATTTTCTCTATTGTTTTCATGTTTTCAATTTCATTTATTTCTGCTCTAATCTTTGTTATTTCTTTCCTTTTGCTTGCTTTGGGCTCACTTTGTTGTTCTTTCTCCAGTTCTTCTAAGTGGACAGTTAATTCCTGAATTTTTGCCTTTTCTTCTTTTCTGATATAGGCATCTAGGGCAATAAATTTCCCTCTTAGCACTGCCTTTGCTGCGTCCCATAGGTTTTGATATGTTGTGTTTTCATTTTCATATCCCTCGAGATATTTACTAATTTCTCTTGCAATTTCTTCCTTGACCCACTCGTTGTTTAAGAGTGTGTTGTTGAGCCTCCACGTATTTGTGAATTTTCTGGCACTCCGCCTATTATTGATTTCCAACGTCATTCCTATATGATCTGAGAAAGTGTTGTGTATGATTTCAATCTTTTTAAATTTGTTAAGATTTGCTTTGTGACCCAGCATATGGTCTATCTTTGAGAATGATCCATGAGCACTTGAGAAAAAGGTGTGTCCTGCTGTTGTGGGATGTAATGTCCTATAAATGTCTGTTAAGTCTAGCTCATTTATAGTAATATTCAAATTCTCTATTTCTTTATTGATCCTCTGTCTAGATGTTCTGCCCATTGATGAGAGTGGTGAATTGAAGTCTCCAACTATTATGGTATATATGTCTATTTCCCTTTTCAGTGTTTGCAGTGTATTCCTCACGTATTTTGGGGCATTCTGGTTCGGTGCATAAATATTTATGATTGTTATGTCTTCTTGTTTAATTGTTCCTTTTATTAGTAGATAGTGTCCTTCTTTGTCTCTTTTAACTGTTTTACATTTGAAGTCTAATTTGTTGGATATTAGTATAGCTACTCCTGCTCTTTTCTGGTTGTTATTTGCATGAAATATCTTTTCCCAACCTTTCACTTTCAACCTATGTTTATCTTTGGGTCTAAGATGTGTTTCCTGTAGACAGCATATAGAAGGATCCTGTTTTTTCATCCATTCTGCCAGTCTATGCCTTTTGATTGGGGAATTCAGTCCATTAATATTTAGTGTTATTACTGTTTGAATAATATTTTCCTCTACCATTTTGCCTTTTGTATTATATATATCATATCTGATTTTCCTTCTTTCTACACTCTTCTCCATACCTCTCTCTTCTGTCTTTTCATATCTGACTCTAGTGCTCCCTTTAGTATTTCTTGCAGAGCTGGTCTCTTGATCACAAATTCTCTCAGTGACTTTTTGTCTGAGAATGTTTTAATTTCTCTCTCATTTTTGAAGGATAATTTTGCTGGATATAGGAGTCTTGGTTGGCAGTTTTTCTCTTTTAGTAATTTAAATATATCATCCCACTGTCTTCTAGCTTCCATGGTTTCTGCTGAGAAATCTACACATAGTCTTATTGGGTTTCCCTTGTATGTGATGGATTGTTTTTTTCTTGCTGCTTTCAAGATCCTCTCTTTCTCTTTGACCTCTGACATTCTAACTAGTAAGTGTCTTGGAGAACGCCTATTTGGGTCTATTCTCTTTGGGGTGCGCTGCACTTCTTGGATCTGTAAATTTAGGTCTTTCATAAGAGTTGGGAAATTTTCAGTGATAATTTCTTCCATTAGTTTTTCTCCTCCTTTTCCCTTCTCTTCTCCTTCTGGGACACCCACAACACGTATATTTGTGCGCTTCATATTGTCATTCAGTTCCCTGATTCCCTGTTCAAATTTTTCCATTCTTTTTGCTATAGTTTCTGTTTCTTTTTGGAATTCAGATGTTCCATCCTCCAATTCACTAATTCTAGCTTCTGTCTCTTTAAATCTACCATTGTAGTTATCCATCGTTTTTTCCATCTTTTCTACTTTGTCCTTCACTCCCATAAGTTCTGTGATTTGTTTTTTCAGTTTTTCTATTTCTTCTTTTTGTTCAGCCCATGTCTTCTTCATGTCCTCCCTCAATTTATTGATTTGGTTTTTGAAGAGTTTTTCCATTTCTGTTCGTATGTTCAGCATTAGTTGTCTCAGCTCCTGTATCTCATTTGAACTATTGGTTTGTTCCTTTGACTGGGCCATATCTTCAATTTTCCGAGCGTGATCCGTTTCATCTTCTGCTGGTGTCTGGGCATTTAATCAGATTTTCCTGGGTGTGGGACCCAGCAGGTTGAAAGATTTTTCTGTGAAATCTCTGGGCTCTGTTTTTCTTATCCTGCCCAGTAGGTGTCGCTCATGGTGCTCGTCTGTCTGAGGGTCCCACCAGTAAAGATGCTGTGGCTCCTTTAACTTTGGAAAACTCTCACTGTAGGGGAGGGTCACCAGCCGAAGCAGCTTGGGGGAGTGCCAATCCGAATCTCCCAGCTGGCCCGGGAATCCGCGCGTGGGGCGGGTCGCCGGCCTCCACGGCTTGGGGGAGCGCCTGTCCGAATTTCCCAGCTGGCCTGGGGCACCAAGCGTGGTGGGGGGGGCGCCGGCTGCAGCGGCTTGGGGGAGTGCCTATCCACCGTTCCCAGCCGGACCAGGAAGCCACGTGTTTGGAAAGGACCCCGGACGCCGGTCCACGCGGCTTGGGGGATCTCCAATCCAATTCTCCCAGCTGGTCCGGGGGGCCGCGCGTGGGGCGGGGGGCACCAGCTGCCATGGCTTGAGGGGATCGCCTGTCCAATTCTCTCAGCCGGCCCAGGAAGGAGGGAGGGAGGGACTCCGGCAGCCTGCCGCCCCGGCCCGGGGAAGTGCGCGCCCCTCGGTAATCTCACCGCAGTGGGTTCTCCCAGCCAGTCAGCTGTTCCAGAATGGGGTACGCTATCTTCTTGGCCTCTGTCTTGGCTCCGGGAGCTTAGCTTCACTTTTATTTCTAATTGAAGCCTGACCTCTTTTTTGGTCATTTTAACAGTTATTGTATGTAACCAACATACAACATATGTATACTGACTTTCAGAGCTGCAAAACTCCAGCTCTGAGTTGTAGGTATTACAGAAGTACCCAAAGTTCCAGGGAAATACCAGCTATACAGATAAAGCACAGCATCTCAAAATCTAGAAATACACCTACAACTCTGGACTAAATATGAATGCCATAAGAGCCTACAGTGTAGGCTCCATTTTCTAAGAGACCATACCATATTTGTTCTTTTTGTCCTGGCTTCTTTGGCACAACACAATGTCCCCAAGCTTCATTCACTTCATTGTGTGCCTCATGACTTTGTTCCTTTTTGTAGCCACACAATATTCTGTCATGTGTATACATCACAGTTCACCATTCTGCTTCCCAGTCATTGTACCACTGAGCCCCCTCCATCTATCAGGTATAATGGATAATGTACAAAATAAACAATCCATGTCTTACAATGCCCTCACTTAGTTGTACAGTCATCAGCACTCTCAGTTTAAGACAATTTTCATTGGTCCAAAGAGACAAAGAACCAATAAACACAGCCTCACCAAATGTCACATCCAAACTTCCCTTATCACTTGCCCCTCCCCCCCAATTATGTACCGCTGGTATTGCTGTGGTACTGTTGATGTCTTCCTGTTATCTATAGGCCATAGCATGCAATATTAGCTTTCCCCCAATACACCTCTATTGTTGTCTCTTTGTACAAGAGCAGACCTTTGAAGTAGTTCGTGCAAGAACTTATTTATAACTGTAGAGTTGATCAGTGAGATACATGACTCTATACAACCCCTTTCAATCCTGTTCACCTTCAATATGACGATATTGCTTATAACCCCACTAATGAACTACCTTCACTTCTATCCATTCCCTTACATTTAAGTTCCACCTCATTGGGTAACCATTCACCTCTAGCTTCTCTGAACCTCTAAGTCTCCTGTATTCTACATTGTAAGCCTCTGAGTTTATCTTTACCGGAGGCATGATAGTGAAATCATATAGTATCTATCCTTTTGTGTCTGGCTTATTTCACTCAGCATTTGTCCTCAAGCTTCATCCTCTTGTCATGTGGTTTAGGACTTCATTTTACTGCTGCATAATATTCCATTGTATGTATATATCACATTTTGTTTATTCACTCATCTGTTGATGGGCACTTGGATTGTTTCCATCTTTTGGTGATTGTAAACAGTGCCACTATGAACATCGGTGTGAAAATGTCTGTTTGTGTCACTGCTTCCAGCTCTTCTGGGAGGATACTGAATATTGGTGTTGCAGGGTCATAGGGCAATTAGTTTTCTGAGGAACTGACACTGTCTTCCACAGCAGCTGTAAATTTTACATTCCCATCAGCAATGAATAAGTGTTCCAGTTTCTCTACAACCTCTCTAATATTTGTAGTTTTCTGTTTATTTAATAGCAGCCATTCTTATAGGGGTGAGGTGATGTCTCATTGTAGTCTTGATCCACATTTCCCTTATAGCCAATGAAGATGAGCATCTCTTCATGTGCTTTTTAGCCATTTGTATTTGCTCTTTCAGAAAAAAATGGCTATTCAAATCCTTTTCCCATTTTATAATTGAATTGTTTGTTCTTTTGTTGCTGAGTTGTATAATTTATTTATGTACACAGAATATCAAACCTTTTTCTGATATGCGGTTTCCAAATATTTTATCCCATTGAGTTGGCTACCTCTTCACCTTTTTGACAAAGCCCTTTGAAGCACAGAAACTTTTGATTTTGAGGAGTTTCCATTTACCTATTGTTTCTTTCATTTCTTGTACTTTAGGTGTAAAGTTTAAGAAGGTACCTCCTATTACTAAGTCTTGAAGATGATTCCCTGTATTTTCTTCTAGGAGTTTCATGGTACTGTCTCTTGTATTTAGGTCTTTAATCCATTTTGAATTAGTTTTTGCATAGGATGTATGGTGGGGGTCCTCTTTCATTCTTTTGGCTATTGATATCCAGTTCTCCCATGCCCATTTATTGAAAAGACTATTTTGTCCCGGTTTAGTGGATTTGGGGGCCTTGTCAAAGACAATTGACTGTAGATTTGAAGGTCTGTCTCCACACTCTTGATTCAATTGCATTGGTCAATATTTCTTTCTTTGTGCCAGTACCATGCTGTTTTGACCACTGTGGCTTTATAATAAGCTTTATAGTAAAAAAAAAAGTGTTAGTCCTCCCTCTTCACTCTTTTTTTTAAAAGATATTTTTAGCTATTTGAGGTCTCTTTACCTTCTAAATAAATTTGATAACAAGCTTTTCCAAGTCATCAAACTAGGTTAAACATGTTTAGATTGGTATCGTATTGAATCTGTAGACCAGTTTGAGCAGAACTGACATCTTAACTACATTCAACCTTCCTATCCCTGAGCACAGAATATCTTTCCACCTATTTAGATCTTTGATTTCTTTTAGAGGTATTTTGTTGTTTTCTGTGTACAGGTCCTTAACATCCCTCGTTCTTTATTCCTAGTTATTTGATTCTTTTAGTTGCTATTTTGAATGGAATTTTTCCTTAATTGTCTCCTCAGTTAGGTCATTACTTGTGTATAGAAACATTACTGATTTTTTTTTACAGTAATCTTGTATCCCACCACTTTGCTAAATAGTTTATTAGTTCAAGTAGCTTTGTCATAGATTTTTCAAGTATAGGATCATCTGCAAATAAAGAAAGTTTTACTTCTTCCTGTCCTATTTGGATGCCTTTTATTTCTTTGTCCTGCCTGATTGCTCGAGTTAGAACTTCTAGTACAATGTTCAAGAGTAGGAGTGATAGTGGGCAGCCTTGTCTCATTCCCGATCTTAGGGAAAAGCTTTCAATCTCTCACTGTTAAATATGATGATGGCTAGGAGTTTTTTTTCATATATGCCCGTGCTAGTCAGGGTTCTCTAGAGAAACAGAACCAACAGAATAGATCATAAATATGAGATTCATCAAGGTGTCTCATGCAATTGTGAGAATGGAAGAGTTCAAAATCCATAGGGCAGGCTGTGAAGATGGTGGCTCTGATGAAGGGTCTGGAGGAACTCCACAGGAGAGGCTGGCTGGCTAAAGAAACAGTGAAAGTCTCTCTAATGCCTTAAAAGCCTCCAAACTGATTGGATTATCTCATTGTGGAAGACGCACCTTACTTGATTGCAGGTGTAATCAGCCACAGATGCAATCAACTGACTGATGATTTAATACACCAGCCTTCTAGTTTATCAAACAGCCATGGAATATCTTTGCAGCAACAGTCAGCCCACTGCTTACCTGATCTGACAACTGGGCATCATCACCTGGCCAAATTGACACCAGAACCCAACCATCACAATGCTGTTTATGATATTGAGGAAGTTTTCCTTGATTCCCACCTTTTGAAGTATTTTTATCATAAAAAGGATGCTGGATTTTGTCAAATACTTTTTCAGCATCAATCAATATGATCATAAGACTTTTCCCTTTTGATTTGTTAATGTGCTGTATTACATTTAATGATTTTCTTGTGTTGAACCACCCTTGCATTCCTGGCATAAACTCCACTTGGTCATGATGTATAATTCTTTTACTGTGTCATTGGATTCGATTTGCTAGTATTTTGTTGAGAATTTTTGCATCTATGTTCATTAGGGAAATTGGCCTATAGCTTTCCTCTTTGGTAGCTTCTTTATCCAGTTTTGGTATTAAAGTGATGTTAACTTCATAAAATGTGTTAGGTAGCATTCCTTTTTCCTCAAAATTTTGGAAGAGTTTGAGCAGGATTGGTGTTAGTTTTTTTTTAAATGTTTGATAAAATTCCCCTTTAGGTCCATCTGACCCTGGACTTTTCTTTGTAGGAAGATTTTTGATGACTGAGTGAATCTTTACTTGTAATTGGTTTGTTGAGATCTCCTTCTCAAATCAGTGTAGGTTGTTCATGTGTTTCTAAGAATTTTTCCATTTCATCTAAGTTGTCTAGTTTGTCGGCATATACTTGTTCATAATACCTTCTTATGATTTTTTAAGTTTCTTCAGCATCCATGGTAATGAACCTCCTCTCATTTCTGATTTCTGTTTTTTTTCTTTGTCAGCTTAGCAAGGGGTCCATCAATTTTATCTATTTTCTCAAAGAGCCAACTTTTGGTTTTGTTGATTCTTTCTATGGTTTTATTGTTCTCCAATTCATTTATTTCTGTTTATACTTTGTTATTTCTCTTCCTCTATTTGCTTTGAGGTTAGGTTCCTGTTCTTTCTCTAGTTCCTCCAGGCAAGCAGTTAAACCGTCAATTTTTGCTCATCCTTCTTTTTTAATATAGGCCTTTAGAGCAATATATTTCACTCTCAGCACTGCCTTTGCTGCATCCCATAAGTTCTGATATGCTGTACTCTCATTTTCATTCATCTCCAGATATTTATAAATTTCTCTAGCAATTTCTTCCTTGATCCACTGATTATTCTAGAGTGTATTGTTTAATCTCCATGTATTTCTGAAAGTTCAGGTTCTTTGGTGGTTGTTAATTTCCAGCTTTATTCCATTGTGGTCAGAGAAAGTGCTTTAAATAATTTCAATCTTATTAAAATTTTAAAGACTTGTTTGTGTTTCAGCATATGATCTATCCGGAGAATGTTCCACGAGCATTAGAGAAGGATGTATATCCTTTCGGGGTATAACAATCTATATACGTCTATTCAATCTAATTCCTTTATCACATTAAGTTCTCTAGTTCCTTGTTGATCCTCTGTCTCATTGTTCTATCTATAGTTTGTTAGCTGCCGGAATGCAAAATACCAGAAATGGAATGGCTTTTAAAAGGCAAATTTAATAAGTTGCTAGTTTACAGTTCTAAGGCCGAGAAATTGTCCCAATTTAAACAAGTCTATAGAAATGTCCAATCTAAGGCATCCAGGGAAAGGTACCTTGGTTCAAGAAGGCCGATGAAGTTCAGGGTTTGTCTCTCAGGTGGAAGGGCACATGGTAGACACGGTCAGAGTTTCTCTCTCATCTGAGGGGGCACATGGCCAACACAGTGCTATCTGTTAGCTTCTCCTCCTGGTTTCCTGTTTCATGAAGCTCCCTGGGAGTATTTTCCTTCTTCACCTCCAAAGGTTGCTGACTGGTGGACTCTGCTTCTCGTGGCTATGTTGTTCTGCTCTGCTCTCTCTGAATCTCTCATTCTCCAAAATGTGTCCTCTTTTACAGGACTTCAGAAGCTAATCAAGACCCACACAAATGGGTGGAGGCATGCCTCCAGCTAATCCAGTTTAACAACTACTCTTGATTAAATCACATCTCCGGGAAGGTGATCTAATTATAGTTTCAAGCATACAATACTGAATAGGGATTAGGAGAAACGGCTGCCTTTACAAAATGGGATTAGGATTAAAACATGGCTTTTCTAGGGTACATACATCATTTCAAACAGCACACCCACTATTATTGTTGAAACGTCTATTGCTCCCTTCAGTTTTGCCAATGTTTGCTTCATGTACTTTGGAGCTCCTTAATTGGGAGCATAAACATTTATGATTGGTATTTCTTGTTGGTGAATTGTCCTTTTCATTAATATGTAGTATCCCATGAAGAAGTAAAGCTCTCTATTCTCAGGACACATAATCTTGTATATAGAAAATACTAAGGAATCTACACACACAAAAAAACCTTTTATAACTAATAAGCAAGTTCAACAGGGTTGCAGGATACAAGATCAATATACATAAATCCACTGTATTTCTATGTGCTTTCAATGAACAATCTGAAAATGAAACTAAGAAATCAATCCCATGCACAATTTAAAATCACCTAAATAAATTGAAAAGTATCCTATGTTCATGGATCAAGCATTAAGATGACAACATTGACTAACTTAATCTACAGATTAAATACACTTCCTGTCAGAATCCCAGCTGACTGATTTGTGGAAACTTAGAAGCAAATAGTAAAATTCATATGAAATTGCAAGTGACCCAAAAGAGCTAAAACAACCCTGAAAAGGAAAAACAAAGTAGGAGAATTCACACTTCCCAATTAAAAATATATATATATGTAGTGTCCTTCCTTGTTTCTTATGACATTTAGACATTTAAAATTTATTTTATCTGATATTAGTACAGCTATTCCTGCTTTCTTTCGGTTACAGCTTGCGTAGAAGATCTTTCTCCATCCTTTCACTTTCAGTCTATTTGTATCCTTGGTTCTAAGACGAGTCTCTTGTTAAAAGCATGTAGATTGATCTAGTTTTTAAATCAGTTCTACCAATCTGCATCTTTTAATTGGTGAGTGTAGTCCATTACCATTCAAAGTTATTACTGTAAGAGTAGTTCTCAAATCTACCTCTTATCCTTTAGCTTTTATTTGTCAGATCAATATGTTCTTTTCCCTCTCTCCCTTTTTATCCTTTAAGTTATCCTTACTGATACTCTTCAGCTCTGTGCCCTCCTCCAGACCTCCTTTTCCATCTCTTGTTTTCAGTGGACAAAGAACTCCCTTTTGTATCTCTGGTAGGGCAGACCTCTTATTGACAAATTCTCTTAGCCTTCGTTTGTCTGAGAAGATTTTAATCTCTCCCTCAATTTAATTTGGTCATTTGGCCGTATCTGCCTGAATCTTCACATGCTTTGTGATTTTCTGTTGCATGTGGGACATTTGATTAGCCCGATAAGATTGGTTAGCAAGTTCGTTTCCTTCACTCGTCTAAGGTTTTTATTTGCTTAGGTTTGTGTTGCAGGTCCCCTGTTGCCCTGGGTTGGTTAGTAATTCCCCACCAAACCATGGAGGGGATGCAATTCTACTTGAGGCATCCCAACAGGTGGCGCCCTTGAGCTACCTCTTCTGCTCAGGCCTTCCTCTCCTCCACTGCAGTGGTCATGTGAGCAAGATGGGAATCTGATATAATTCCAGCCAGTGCTGCTGATTTCAGTGCACACTGTGAGCCACCAAGCTCCGGAGCTGGGGCGTCAACTGTACCTCAGCAGAGACTCCACTTATGGGCCAGATGGGTCTGGTGGCTCCCACACTCCCACTTCAGATGACCTTGGGCTGTGGGGCTGAATATTTCAGCTGCTCCTACCCACAGCCTGCCCAGAAAAGCCTGGCGGTTGGTCCCGGCATGTGGCAGGCGGCTGGTTCCAGCACGGCAGGGTGGTTGGTTAAAGTGGGTGGCTGCGTGCACTTCCGGGTTCCCCACGGGAGTTCCTGGCTGTGGACCAGTGTGAGAAGAATTCCCAAGCTAGCTGCAGAGGTCGGCTGGAGTGGGGTGACAGTAGCTCCTTTGGACCTGCACTTCCACGCCCACTGCTATTTGCCCTGGGTGGGGTCATCTCAAGTTTACTCACCCCATTCTCTCCATCTCAATTTCTGCACTTTTCCACCCAGGATTTCCCTATATAATGTAGAAGACTTTCATTGGTCACTTGCACCCTGGAACTGCAGTCTCGGTCGTTTTCAGTCCCTTCTCTCACTGTTCCATGCAGCAGTGGTGAACCCAGCTTATTCTACTCTGCCATCTTCCTGGGTATCCACATTGACTGCTTCTTGAATATTGAAACAGTCTGGCATTCTGGGGACCCGTTCGTCATGGTGTATTATGTTTTTATATATTGCTGTATTTAATTTTCTAGTATTTTGTTCAAGATTTTTGTTTCTGTTTTCACAAGGGATATCATTCTATCAGTTTCTTCAATGGTTTATCTGGTTTTGATATTAGGTTAATGCTAGCCTCATAAAATGAGTCTTAATATGTTACCTTCTCTCTTATTTTTGGAAGGGACTGTGTAGAATTTCTCCTTAAATATTTGGTAGAATTTACCGGTGAAAACATCCAGGCCATGGGACTTACTTTTTGGAAGGTTTAAAACTCCAAATTCAATTTCTTTAATAAATATGGGATGACTTTGGGTATCTATTTTTTTTGTGGTTTGTGACTTTTAAGGACTTGGTTTATTTCATCTAAGTCTAGGGTTGTCAAACTTTTCCTGCAAAAAGGGAGAGAGAAAATATTGTAGCTATTTTAGGTCATACATTCTCTGTTGCAAGTATTCAACTCTGCCATTGTAGTGCAAAAGTGGCCATAGCCAATACATAAATGAGTAAGTGTGGCTATATAAAAATCCAATAAAACTTTATTTATGAAAACAGGTGGTGGGCCAGATTTGGTCCATGGTGCAAAATCTGCTGACCCCAGGTATAAGTTGTTAAATTTGTGGCTGCAGAGTTGTTTGCAGTATTCCCTTATTATCATTTTAATGTGTATTTTTAAAGCATCCAGTAAGGCTGTTTAGGCTCAGATCCAGGCATACACAGCTCAGAGGTGAGCTCAGAAGTTCAAACAACTTTATGGGATTACTTTCTTAAGCTCCCTCCTTTTTCTCCACAATACACTTGACACTTTCCAGCTCCCTGGGGCTTTCCTTCCCAGATCTCCAATCAGAAATCTAGGTTGTGAGTTTCTCCACTCTGCCACGTTCTTTCTGTGACTGCCCCTTGTTGGGGACCAACGGTGGAAAGATAAAAAGAAAGAAAAAGGCATCGGGTGTTTACCCTATACTCTTGGGATCATAACTATCCTAGTCAGAGATAAGAGCTCCCCTCCCTCAGAGCTTTAGCCACCCGTCCAAGCACTGCCACCACTGGGCAGCCACTATCACAGTATCGCCCGACAGCTGGGGCAGAGAGAAAGGAATAAAGAAAAAGAAATAGGGGGTTCCTCCTACTCTCTCTGACCCATGGGGTCCACTTTCCCATCCTTGGCCCAGAAACAAAAAGGTTCTCATGGATCTCTTCCTGTCCACAGCTGGTGTACAGTCTAAGCTTCCGACTGCCATTGAATCCAGAATTGGTAATACCAGGGGGGAGAAAACGGCAAACTCACTACCAGTCTGCAGAACTCCTAATTCTTCCTTAACCCATTTGCCACCATTTATTTTTCAGTGCCCTCTGAGAGCTGCTCCATAAGTTCAGGATTTATGGTTTTGTTCGGTGGGAGACACAGGGTGGGGTATGCTTATGCCATCTTGCCCAAATTCATAGAAAAGAGGAAAAATCCAACACCTTTTGCTGATGTCTGAAATTCCATCAATAGAGAACCCCACCAAAATGGCAGCCATATTGTCAGTCTACTTCTAAGGACTACGTTACCTAGAAACTTATCCAACAAACTACATCAAGACACAAGCTGTCACAAACATAATGATGCAAACACCCAGGACTCTCCCCTTCCCCAAATTGCCCCTCCCTCATTCTTTTGTGTATTTAAAGGAAAAGTTCCCTCCACCTTGGGAACTTCCCTCACTGTGTTAGGAAAGGCCATTCTTATCCCTTGGTTGACTCTGCATCTCCCCAGCTGGTGGCTGGCAAGGCCAGTGCTGCATCAGTGGGTGACCCAAGTCAGAACCTTAGAGAGCTCCCAGCCCTGTCCTGGGGAGGAGGAAGGCCCAGGGTGCTGTAAATCTAGCTGAGCCTGTGGGGCAGGACTTTTTTGTTTTTAATATTTTTATTGATAAATCTTATCATACAAATATTCCATATGTGGTGCACAATCAATGGCTCAGAATATCATCACATAGTTGTGTATTCATCACCATGATCATTTTTAGAACATCTGCATCACTCCAGAAAAAGAAACAAAAAGCAAAAAAAAAACAACTCATACATACCATGCCCCTTACCCCCCCTTTCATTGACCACTAGTATTTCCAACTACCTGATTTATTTTAACCTTTGTCCCCCCCATTATTTGTTTCATTTTTATCCATATTTTTTACTTGTCTGTCCATATCCTAGATAAAAGGAGCAAGAAACAAGGTTTTCACAATCACACAGTCACACTGTAAGCTATGTCATTATACAATCATCTTCAAGAATCAAGGCTAATGTAACACAGCTCAGCAGTTTCAGGTACTTCCCTCCAGCCTCTCCAATACACCATAAACTAAAAAGGGATATCTATATAATGCATAAGACTAACCTCCAGGATAACCTCTCAACTCTGAAATCCTTCAGCCACTGACACTTTATTTTATTTCATTTCTCTCTTCCCCCTTTTGATCAAAAAGGTTTTCTCAATCCCTTGATGCTGGGCCCTGGCTCATCCCAGGATTTCTGTCCCATATTGCCAGGGAGATTTATACTCCTGGGAGTCATGTCCCATGTAGGTGGGGAGGGCAATGGGTTCACCTGCTGAGTTGGCTGAGAAACAAAAGAGATTCTCTGGGAGTGGCTCTTAGCCTAATTTTAAGTAAGCTTAGGCTATCCTTTGTAGGGATAAGTTTCATAGGGGCAAACCCCAAGATCGAGGACTCAGCCTATTTGACTTCGTTGCCTCACTGCTTGCAATAATATCAGAAATTGTCCAAATGGGGAAGTTGAATATTTCCTTCTCTCTCCCCAGGGGGCAGGGTGATTTACACTCATCTTTTAATTGCCTGTTTACTTGTAATACACTGTGGGTAGGGGACATCTTCAGAGGGGCCAGAATCTTGTTCCTGTGTATCTCCCAAGTCCAGCCCTGTGCCTGGCATGTCAATAGAGAGATGATAGTGGATGAGATGAATGAGACTAAAATCCAATCCTTTCTTCATAGCCCCACTTTCCCCGCTCCTCCTTCGTTGCTTCAAAGGGACTAAAAAAATTACTATTTATTGGGAATCTTCTATGTGCCATATATTTAACATTTAATATCTCAGTATCTTCACAGTGACTGTGGGACGGTGGTGGTATATATCATTCTCTGTACTAAAGAAAAAACCGAGGTTAAGGAAATTGACTAAATCACATAGCTGGCAAAATGGGGAAGTCAGGATTTGAACCCAGGACTCTTTGTCCCAGCTTTCCATCATTACTGGATCTCTCTTTGCTTCTCCAATTGCAGCACCGTTCCTAAGGCCTCAGCCCCACCAAACCCATGGCAGAGTCTGCAATTATCCCCTCAAATGTATTCCCTCCATATTGCCAATTCTATTCAGGCACCTGGAGCTATTTGGAATAAAGATTAGACTTTCCAGCTTCTTTTGCAGCTAGATGTGACTAAGATGTAAGTAGAAGAGTTACGTGCAGCTTCAGTAGACTGTCCTCACAGGGAAGAGGCACCTCCTTCCTTCTTCCTGCTGGTGGGAAAGTAGATGTGATGACTCAGTGCTGGGGTTTAAACAGCTATCTCAGACCACAGTGCAAAAGCCATCTAATGATGGTGGAGCAAAAAGATAAAGGGACCCTGGGTATCAACTTTGTTCTGATAGCCCAGACTTCATTTTCAAGAGAGAAAGAAATGTTCATCTTGACTTAATTACTGTTATTTTAGGGATTTCTGTCCATTTCATCTAAACTTAATCCTTAATCCTTACCCCGCCCTCTCACTGACTAGTATTTCAATCTACCTAATTAATTTTACCCTTTGTGCCCCCTATTATTTATTTATTTTTATCCATATATTTTTGTTTTTTACTCATCTGTCCATACCCTGGATATCAGACCCAAAGTTTTCACAATCACACAGTCACATTATAAAAGCTCTATCTTTTTACAATTGTCTTCAGGAAACAAGACTACTGGAACACAGCTCTACAGTTTCAGGTACTTCCCTCTAGTCACTCCAATACATCATAAACTGAAAAAGGATATTTATATAATGCATAACAATAACCTCCAGGATAACCTCTTGACTCTGTTTGAAATCTTTCAGTCACTGAAACTTTATCTCATTTTTCCCTTCCCCCTTTTGGTCAAGAAGGATTTCTCAATCCCTTGATCCTGGGTCCCGGCTCATCCTGGGATGGGAAATGCAGTGTTGGTGTGTGCTCAAGAGAAATGTTATATACATACACATAAGCTTGTCTCTGTCACACATGCCTTCTCTTCTCAGCTCTGAGTCTTTGCATTTATTTGCTTTTCCTCCTATCCTGCAATGCCTTCCCTTTATCCCCGGCCAAATCCTCCCATTTCTGGAGGCCATACTCAATTCCAGTCTCCTCCTTGAAGCCCTCCCTGATTGTCAAAGCCCACATGCATCTCTCCCCTGAATGAATGAATCACAGAATTTCCTGAAATAAGAGGTTTCGCCCAGGGCTGCCATAGCTTCCGTTTGTTTTGTGAATGCAGATGCTGTGGGGCGCTCTAAGAATCAATATGTCTTATACCTGTGCTCAAAAAATATTTGTGGGCATGAACACCATCAGAAATGGGACAAACTGAAGCTTGATAGGATGCCGTAGGAAGAACACAGCATCACTTCTCTGATATTCTCGCCAGGCATGGGCTAACTTGAATCTGATCATGAAGACACATCAGACAAACCCAAATTGAGGGACATTCTACAAAATAACTGGCCTGTAATCTTCAAACATGTCCAAGTTATGAAAGTCAAAAAAAGAGCAAAGGCAGCTAAGGAGACATGGCAACTAAGTGCAATGTGTGGCTCTGGACTGAAGCCTTTTGCTATGAAAGACATTAGAGAGACAACTGTCAAAATTTGAACAAGGTCTGAGGATCAGAAGATAGTAATGTATCAATCTTAATTTCCTGATTCTGATGGTTATGTTGTGGTTCTGGAGGCAAATGCCCTTATTTATAGAAAATACACACTGATGCATTCTGGGGTGATAGGACATCAGATCTGAAAGTTGTTCTCAAGTGGTTCAGAAAAAAAATATTTATATCATATCTCCAATTCTCTTGTGAGCATGATATTGTCTAAAAATAAAAACAAAATTTCCTTTGTTGAAGGAAAATGTCAATAAATCTCAAAGTTCAAGGAAAAAGGCACAATTCACAGGCACATCTCCGGAGCCGTCCCCGGGTCCCTTGACCCAGCGGTTTCGGCAGTAACTACTACAGCCATGGTGATGACACCACAGCCATCTCCCCTCCTCCTCTCAGAGCACCCTGACTGTGGGCCCAGCAGTGTGCCCAGCCCCCGAGGATGAATCACTGGTCTAAGCCAAATGTGACATCCCTTCCTCTTTGCCAGATACTGGATTTCTGGTTTCAGGTAACAATGGGCTAGGTGTTTTGGGCCAACCCTCCTCCTATAAACAACAACAGAAATGGATAAAATAGATTATTTTTTTAAATAAACTTAAAAGTTTCCAAAAGATGAAAAGGCACCAGGGACTATCAAGAAAATCTGGGGATAAAAGCTTATAACCAGTGAGATAAGAATCAACGGCTGCTTTTCCAGAGGTTTAGGAGTCACTGTGGCTCAGCTCTGCCCAATGAGACCTGAGAGAAATCTACTGAGTAGTTTCAGGGAAAGATTTTTCTCCCTGGTAAAAGGAGCGAGGGCATGAGGAGTATTCCCTTCTGGTATGTCCTCCCTTGCAGGTTTGGATACCAACCTATAAGACCGCAGTGCTGTGCTCTGGCAGCCCCCTTGTAACCATGAGATCGACCCTGAACGTACGAAAGGTGGCAGAGCAGAGGGGTTCATAAAGAGCCTGGGTCACTCACACACCCTGGAACCACCCACCTCCAGACTTCTTACTATGGGAGGAAAACCACTTAAAAACACTTTTGATCTGTTGTTCTGTTACTTCAAGTGGAAGGCATGTGTCTTAACCGAGAAAACTACACACACACACCCAAACTGCATGTCAGACGGGCCTGCCCACTTTTACCTTTCGCATTCACCCACCTCATAGTCACAGGTGCAGCTCCTCTCTGACTTCGCTGAGCTCCCAGAAAAAGCAAAAAATGTGGTGAAAACCAGATTGAAATGTAGGAACCCAGGCCCCCCCTCCCATCATTAGGGGCTCAGAGAGTTCACAGCTGTCTGTACTTACTCTTCGGTCTCAAGGCTGGTGATTTTTAGGATTAAGAGCTGGACCCCAGTTCCAGTCTCTGCTCCTTCCTCGCTACAGGATTTTAGTTAGTCTTTGGGGCTTGGTTGTTTAATGTGTAACATGGGGAAATTGATCCCTGCTATACCTGTGTCTGAGAGGTGACCTGATATTTGGCTGAGAAAACCACTTACCCCTTGCCAGTTCTTTACATACTAATTTGGTTTAATACTCACAGCACCTGCCGCTCAGGAGGTGGACATTATTAATACCCAGTTTACAGACAAGGAAACAGAGTCTCACTGAGTTGAAGTGACTTGCCTAAATCACACAGTTTGTAGGTATCACAGGAACTTAGTTCAGATCTGTCCAACTGCAAAGCATTGCCTTTTCCTACCCACCCCAACTCCATTTCCTGAACCCACCTGCAGCCCTAAGCAGCTAGTATCCTGAGTGGGTAGGCGGGCAGTTCAGGTCAGTGGAAACACTTTCTGGAAAGGGTGCGGTAGGACCAGGCATTGGAGGCTAGAGAAGAATAAGAGAAAGAAAATCAAACACTCTAAAGGAAACTAAGTTAGAGTCTCAGAGCTTGGGAGGGAGGCAGCGTCAGGGGGGTGGGGGCTGGGACTGGGAGGTGGCCAGTGGATGTACTTGTTCCTGAGGGAGAGAGCATGGCCTAAAGTTAAGCACACAGACTCAGGGGCCAGGCAGCTTAGATTGGCTTCCAGCTCTGTTATTTATGAGCCATATGACTTGGGACAAGTTCCTTAATTTCTCATTGCCTCAGTTGTTCCATCTGTAAAACGGGGAAAATCATTGTACATAACTCATAGGGTTGTCCTAGGGATTAAATGTGTCTTGACTACAACACCACCTGACACCTGATGAGTGTCTATTCCAGCTTTCCTTCTTTATAGTTTCCCCTGTAGATTTATGTGACGTCTGTGGGGTGACTTAGAGGCTGCTGAGTGTAACCCCAAGGCCTCAATCTCTGTACTGAAGATGCCTACTGTTGCTAGAATGTCACCAGCCAGGCCTCCCTCTAACCCCAGTCCTCCTCCCCACCCCACCCCGCCCCGGCTCTATGAGGGAGAACGAAAGATAAGAACCAGCAGCTTCAATTAAAACCAAGTCGCTTGAACAATAATAGAAAAGTAATTGAGCTAAATTGAAATGTAATTGGAAAAAAAAATCATGGCTTATCATGGATTTAGAAATCAGGCTGGGGGCAGGGGCCTCTCCACTCTCCGGATTCCAAATCTCTTCATCTCTTTCCCATCCTCAGTGGCCACATTCCTTCTCAGTCCAGAGTCCCCACAAGTTCCTTCCCACCCTCTTGGGGTCCACCCCTTTCTTCTCCCACTCTCCTATTATCCTAGACACTGCTTCTCAATTGGGGGCCGCCTTGTCCCCCAAGAGACATTTGGCAATGTCCAGAAATGTTTTGGGTTATCACAACTTCGGGGGTGGAGCGGGGTATGCTTGGCATCTGTTGGGTACAGGTCAGAGATGCTGCTAAGAATCCTGCAATGCACAGGACAGTCCTCACAACACAGAATTTCTGGGGCAAATGTCAAGAGAGCCGAGGTTTAGAAACCCTGCTTTATTCCAAGGACCTCCCAGGGACCTCCCAGGAAGGGACAGTCAACCCTTGATTCCTTTCTTTGGAGATTTCTTCCTCCTTCTCCTCCTGGAAGCTTCAGGCCAAGAGGGAAGGCTGGAGGGGAGGATCCCTGGAGCTTTGCCCCATGCTGCCTCTTTGGGAAGGATTGAGTTTAATTTGGGGGCTCTGGAGAAAGGGGGTGGGGGATGGGGGTTCATGTGGGACCCAGAGACTCAGGGTCTGAGATTTTCCAAATCCTGCCCTCTCCAAATCTGCAGAGACACACCCTCTCCTCCCCCCAGGGAAGCTCTTACTTTCTTCCTCTCCTCCCCCCACCTTCCTCTACTTTCCCTTCCTTTACTCCTCTCCCTACCCCGCCTCCCCCACCCCACTCCCTTGCAAAGGCCCTACTGGAGAAGTGGACGGGATGACCACTCAAAACTTCCCATTCACCCAAAAGGCCCCAGAGGCTGGTCCTGGGAGGGTCCCTTCAGGGCCCTAGACTCCCCTCATCTCAGGATGTGAAAGCGGGAAGTGCCCTCGGAGATCCCTGGGATACGGGGGAGCGGCCCGGGAGGGGAGGGCTGTACCCGTAGCCGCTGGGCGCAGAACTGGGGCTGCCCCAGTCCCCAGACTCCCAGCCCAGCCCCGGCCACTGCCCACGGCAGGGTCGGGAGGGCAGAGGCTCCCGGGGTCTCGGAGCCCTTCCCCTCCGTCCCCGCCGGCCCGGCCCGCTCTGCCTCCCCACCTCTCTCCCTCCCCTCTCGCCACCCCCTAGCCCGGGCTCCGCTGGGTGACTCCGGCGCGGGGGATGGGGGGGGATGGGGGGGCCGGGGGGCGCCGGGAGGTGCCAGTTTGGGCTCCGGATAAACTCGGGAGGCAGCCGGCGTGAAATGAAGAAATATGGCTCCCGGTAAATATTTATTTTCTATCAGAAATTAGCAAACCAAATGTAATTAAAACCAACTCTGTGTGCGCCTTCTCCACCGCCACCCCAACCCCAAGTCTAGAAAGTGACATCTCGGAGTGGAACAGTGAGGCATAAAGACCGAGTCCTAATTAACAGGCTGCCCGCTGCTCCCGAGGCCGCCCCCTCCCGGCGTGGGCGTGGGCCCGGCCACCCAGGCAGTCTCCTTAGGTCCCATCTCTGCCCCGGCCCCACCCTGAGCAAGGGCGGACCAGAGTGGAGGGCGAGTGAAGACAGACCTGACGCGATTGGGGACAGAGCCCCTCCCCTCCCCTTTGCCGACTGAGAGGCAACCAGGGGCAGCAGCTTGAGCAAGTGGCTTTGGGAAATCAGTAGAAACCGATTTCCCCAGTCTCTAGCTGTGTGACCTTAGACAAGACCCTGTGATTCTCTGAGCATCAATTTCCTCATTTGTGAAGTGGGGGTCATGAGGCCCACCTCACAGCCCGGACTGTGTGCTGGGGCTCTGTTCTAGGCTGGGGGATGCAGCAGTGAACCAAACAGACAAAGTCTCTGATCTTGTGAGGTGGCTTGAACCTTATACCATAGAGGATGAACCGAAGTGCCAGTGCACAGTAGTGCTTAATAGTCAAGAATGTGGTCTGTCACGGTCTCTATCAAACATCTGGGTCTAACGGAGGAGTCTTGGCAGTGTTATCGTCCAACTAGTCTGGGTAACAGCCTACTGTTCAGTAGGCTACTGAACACCTACTATGTGCCTGGTGCCATATTCAGTACAGCTCTTCCGCAGTGGATCAATTACTTAGAAGATTCACTTCCAAGCCCCTAAGCTCTAGGCTGCCTTGGAATGGGGGGTTAGAGCAATCAGAGACCCTGACTCACACCAACATTTCCCTCCTTTGGCCCAGGCTGGGGGCTGTTGTGCTCAATAATTATTTGACTTCCACTTTCCAGAAATGCTGTTTCCCTCCTGTCAGTGTCTCTATTTAAAACCCCACCATGCCAAAACCAAAAAAATTACAATGCCCTAGTACAGGCAAGGTGAAGCCCAGTCCTACATACACAGACTCCACAACCCACCTTTCCGACCTGAGTCATACATACAGCCCCTTGCCATGGCTACTGAAGATTGTATCTCTTCCTTCCCCATCTCTGCCACCAAAAGTTTTGAGCTCAAGTCCTGGCTCTCTAACTTAGCAGCTGTGTGACCTGGAGCAAGTTAATTAACTTCTCTGAGCCTCAGTTTCCTCTTCTCTTCTCTCATGGCTGTTGTGAGAAATAATGGAGATGAGGGAAACACAATATTTGACAGGCTTACAGGAACATAGAGAGGGAAGGGGACAGCATTGTCCCCATGATTGACAACTATTGTATGGTCTTTCTAGCCCCAGCCTTATTCCTGGGATTGAAACTCCCCTTCTTTTCCCCCATCGGCCCAGCTCCATGATTCTAGTAGGTGTTTATGAGCCCCCACTCCTTGGCCAGAGATAATCAGTTGAGAGGTGACCATCTGCTCAAAGCTAGAACAATCAGAATTCTTCCCGGGGGCTTCTAAAACTGGAGATGGGAGAAAGGTTCAGCTCTCTTCAGATGGAAATGCTATGAGGTGGGAGGGAGGGCATGGGTTCCTGCCATGTTGCTGGCTATGTAGAGGAAGAGGATCTGAGAGTCTCAGACAGTAGGAGAGTAAGAGAGAATAATGTGTTAGCATTTGGGGCCTGGGGTCCAGTTTTTCCCAAAGCGCTTTTGCTTGCCTATCTTTCCCTTCCTTTGATTATGAAAGACATTCCAGAATCCTTCCCATAAATCCCCTTTTTGCCTTCATTCAACAATTTTTTTTTTTTTTTAAACTTGGGCAGGCACCAGGAACCAAACCCAGGTCTCCGGCATGGCAGATGAGACCATTGCCCGCCCCATTCAACAATTTAAGCTAGATTTCTGTCATTTGCACTCCATCAAGTCCTGCCCAATAGGAGAACTCCCATGAAACTATCTTTCCTCCATACGCCAGTGGCAGAAGCCACAGCACTTCCTGGATGGAGAAGGAAAAGGAAGGGGGTCTTTGAGTTTCTTAAGGGTACTTACTATTTTCTTTACTCACAAAGGACATAATAGGAAGAACCTGCAGCCTTAGAGAGGGCAATTAGTGCTCAAAATGAATTTTCCAACTGCCAGGAGCGTGAGGCTCTTAGAAGCTGGGAGTGTTTAGACCCATGATACGTTAATTTAGCATGGTGCTGAGTCAGGGCAGAGGGCTGGTCATGAAACCGTGAGCCCTGAGGCCTGGGGTGGCACCTGATTGCCCCTCTCTACCCACAGACCCATGTCCAGGTAGGAGGGAAGGAGGAGGGCAGGGGTCTCCATTGGGCCAGTCGAGGTGGGGGCGGCTGCTGGCTTCTTGTCTGATTGGGTACCATTTTGCTTCATCCTTCAGACTGCTCAAGGAAAATTGCTTCCTTAATTGGCTCTTCTCTCAAACAAGCTGTAATGAGGCGAAACTTCATTCCAAGGGTGCTTAGCCACCCTCCAGCATCACTGGATGCCATCTGCGGCCCCCGCCACAGTCACTGCCCACATCACAAGGGGCCCCCAGCTGGAGAGCAGGGAGGGAGGACCCAACAGTTCTGACCTGCATTGGTCTCAGCAGCCCACAGGCCTGAGAAACTAAAGGAAGGAGGAGACAGCCCCCCGTCTCAGGGAGTCCCAGTCTGAAGGGAAACACAGCCCTGCTCTTGGGGAGTCCAGTCTATGCAGAGACATAGCTCCTGCTTCAGGGAGCCCCAGTCTGAAGGGGAAACACAGGCCCTGTCCTTAGGCAATCCCCAGAATTATAATGAAATATTAATTTGGTGCTGGCTAACTCACCCATTCAACAAATATTTATCGAGCATCTACTACCTATCATGTTCTGTTTCTAGCATCAGATTGGAGATATAGCTGTGAAGAAACAGGACAAAAATCTCTGCTGTCTTGGAGCTGACATTACAGCAGAAGGAAGCCCATGCCTGCCCCCGGCCCCAAGTTCCCAGTCTGTAGACAAGACTGAACCACTCCAGCACACCTTGCAGGAGAGGCTGGCTTGTATTAAATAAGCTAAAACCAAACTCTTATAACAACCAGACTCCAAAATGCAAATGAAGTGGAGTTTTTTATCTTCCTCAATAGCAGTCCGAGTTTTCTTGGGTAATGAACATCTCCCCTCCAAAAGATGATACAGAGATTCCAGTTCCTTCCATCTTGTTTCTCCACCACCTCCGAAGGTACAAGAGGAACAAGAGCAGTGGCGTCCAACAGGCCCTGGCCTGAGTGGCCTCCATTCCTTCCTCCCACGTTCCTCTGGGAGAGTCTAGTCCAAGCTACACGAGGCAGGCTGGGAACAGGGTGTAGGTGGACAGCTGTGCAATGCCACCACCACCACCCCCATGGAGGGAGAGTGGATGTGGGTTGTCAGCTAGCAGTCTCGGCTCCAGCACTAGAATTTCTTTCTCCTGTGATTACTCAACTAGGTGACCCACTCCTGGGCAGCAAGACTCTTGTTTCCTCCTATACCTGACTCCAAACCTAGTACAGCACTTTGCATTCAATAATACCTCTTGATTCGTATGTTGGTTCAGAAATTGATAGTTGATATTATCAATTACCGATGAGCAACAAATTTAATAGCTTAAAACAACAACCGTTTTATTTATTCACAGTTCTGTGGGTCAGCAATTTGGGCTCTTCTGTAGCATCACTCCTGGCTTCAGTCACTAGGGGGCTGGTTTAGGATGACCTCACTCCCACATCCGGTGATTGATACTGGTGTTGGCTAGATTTTGTGTCTCTAGCACCCAGCAGGACAGCTCAGGCTCCTTCTCATGGTATTCTCTGGGAAGCAAGGAAATGAGAGCAGAAGCTGCAAGGCCCTTGAAGCTGGAAGTTGCACATCACTGCTGCTATATTCTATCGGTCAAAGACAGCCCATGTTCAAGGGGCAAGGAAATTGATTCCATCTTTTGGTAGGATGAACTGCAAAATATGCATGGCTATTTAAAATCTATCACTCTGCTTCTCTCTCTAAGCCAACTCCGCAGGTGAACTCACTTCCCTCCCCACCCCACCCCACGTGTGACATGATTCCCAGGGGTCTAAATATCCCTGGCAACATGGGATATGATTCCCGGGGATGAGCCTGGACCTGGCATCATGGGACTGAGAAAGGCTTCTTGACCAACAGGAGGAGGAGAAATCAAACCAAACAAAGTTTCAGTGGCTGAGAGATTTCAAATAGAATCAAGAGGTCATTCCGGAAGTTATTCTTATCCATTATATGGTTATCCCTTTCTAATTTTGAATGTATTAAAATAGCTAGAAGGAACTAGCTGAAGTTGTCGAACTGTAATCCAGTAGCCTTGATTCTTGAAGATGAATGTATATTTATACAGCTTTCATGGTGTGATTGGGAAAATCTTGTGACTGATTACTCCCTTTATCCAATGTATGAGCAGATGAGTAAGAAAATAAAGACAATAAATAAAAAAATAATAGGGGGGATCAGGGGTATGACATGTTTTGGACGTTTTTTAATCTTAATTTTTATTATTTTTTGAGTATGAAAATGTTAAAAACATTGATTGTGGTGATGAATACACAACTATACAATGATACTGTGAACCACTGATTGTACACTTTGGATGATTACATGGTATGTTAATATATCTCAATAAAATTGCATAAAAATAAAATAAAATAAAACCTACCACACCGTTCTGGTTATCTACTGCTATATAACAAACTACCCCAACACTGAGTGGCTTAAAACAATGATAACATTTGTGTTCACAAATCTGAAATTTTGGCAGTGTTTGGTGGGCACAATTTCTCTCTACTTTACCCAGAACCAGCTGGGGTGTCTCAAAGGCTAGGGGCTGGAATTACCTGATGGTCACCCACTCATGTGTTTGTGGCTGATGTTGGCTGTTGGCTATTGGTTGTTGGCTGGGGCACCTACACGGGGCCTCTCTATGTGGCCTCTGCTTCCTCTCAGCATGGCAACTGGGTTCCCAGGGTCCCATCCCAAGAGAGAGAAAGAAAAATATCCAGGTAGAGTTATGCCGCAGTGGTTTGAATCGTGTCCCCCAAAATTCACACCCACCAGGACCTCAGAATGTGACCTTGTTTGGAAATAGGGTCTTCGTAGATTTAATTAAAGGTCTCAGGATGAAATCATCCTGGATTCAGAGTGGGCCCTAAATCCAGCGACTGATGCCCTTATGAGAAGAAGAGAGGACACAGAGATACAGATACACACACACACACACACACACACACACACACACACACACACACACACACACACAGAAGACGGTCACGTGACGACAAAGGCAGAGTTTGGAGTGATGCAGCTACAAGCCAAAGCAAGCCCAGAATTTCCGGGAGCCACCAGAAGCAAGGAAGAGGAAAGGAAGCCTTCTTCAGAATCCTCCCTCAGCCTTCAGAGACAGCAAGACCTACTCACACCTTGACTTTGAACCTCTAGTTTCTGAAACTGTGAGAGGATAAATTTCTGTAGTTTTAATCCACCATGCTTGTGAGTATTTGTTATGGCGGCACCTGGAAACTAATACGTATTTTGGTACCAGGAAGTACAGTTCTGCTGTAACAAATACCTAAAAAGGTGAAGTGACTGAACTTCCTTCTCTTCCTCTATTGCCCCACTGTCACCCCAGCCCAGCTCCCAGGTACTTTGTGCATCCTGGATACATCAGAGGGCTCTAGAGGTGTGGCTGTGGGTCAGGCAGGACCTGAGGGCATAGTGCGGTCAAGGCTGGCAGAGAAGGGGAAGACATCTTCCTCAGCGCCAGGCTGGCTCACCAAAGGCTGGGAATCTGGACTGAAGGATAAGATCTGGACATAACTTCCCACCTCGCCTCCTAAGGTCAGAGGTCACTGGGATGCTGCACAGCTCCCCTCCACCTCCAGCCTTGTCACCAGGGAGTGGTGTCTTGTTAGGGTGACGTGGGACATCTGCCCATCCAGAACCTGCTCAGCCTCTCAAGTTTTCGACAAAGAGAAGGACATTTCCTTTCCTGGTGAGAAGGAAAAAGGGTACTTTCCACCCTTACTGAACCCCATCATGTCCCCATCTCCGGATCCAGGGTGTAAGGGGACATCTCTGAGATCCAGCGCAGTCTCCTCTTTCCACCTACCTCCATCCTCACTCCCAGAGAGGATGGCCACCAGAGGGCGAGCCCAGTGACCTCTGGGGGAACTTTCTGGATTTTCTGAGCCACCCCCACATCCAGGGTAGAGGTTCAGGCTTTTCTGATGCCCCTGGGAGCCATGGAGGGCAGAGTGTGAACCCCCCTTTCCTTTCAGCTGCCCCCCTCTCCCTCCCGACTCTGAGCCCCGGCCCCACGTCTGTCTGCAGCCCTCCCGCCCCAGGCCATTTCCCCTCTGCCGCCCCTCTGCGGACCGCGCGTCTGACCTCCTCCGCTTTGGGTTCTGCCCTGCAGGGTTCCTGACATCCCTCTCCCTTAAAGAGCTCCCTGTCCTGGGGCTCAGCCCGCCGCCTGCCAGCTCCTGCCAGTCTCCCGGGCCTGGCGCCGCTACGCGGAGCAGGTTGCCCGCCCTTCGGCACAGAGCCCGGAGCCCCGGAGCCCGCCGCGCCCCGCAGCCGCCCCGCTCCGCGCCCACGCCCCGCCGGACGCCCAGCCAAGGCGCTCCTCTTAACCCCGCCCGCCACCTGCCTGCCTCTTGGCCCGGGTAGCTCCTGGCTCAAGGACCGGGGGCAGGGAGCAGATTGCCTAACTCCCACCTAGGCCTGGGTTACCGGAGGCCCCGGTGTTGGGGTCAGGGACAGAGACCTAGGCCTTTTCAGTCCTACCAAGAGAAACAGCTGTGTGGCTGGGGGGTCCATTCGCCCTTTTGCTGGGGCAGCTCCTCTGCATTCCTCAGCAACACTCTACCCCTTCGTTTCACAGAATCCCTCCCCGGAGCTGGAAGGACCTTCAAATTCAAACCACCCCACTCCCTTTCCCAATTTATAGGGAAATTGAAGCCCGGGGGTGGGAGGGTGGGGGTGGATGTTATTCAAGGTCACAAGCCAGAATTTTCTTATGGCATCTGGCCTTGCTGTCTAATGCCCTCTCCATTGTCTCTTCCAGCCCTCCCCCTCTCCATGGAACAAGGACCCCCTGCAGAGAGCAGAAGAGGCCAGTAGGACCATGCCTTCACCCTGCTGGGTACAGAGCCCAGGTCCTGGCTCCACAACTCACACAGGCCAGGGAAGCCAGCCACCCTTCTCCCTAGCGAGACGGGGGCCAGCATCAGCTTGGAGGATGCTAGAAGGAGGGAGGAGCTCCTTGTAATAATATCTGGTCAGGCTACAGCAGGAGAGGCTTAGGTGAGATCCTCAAAAAAATGTCCTAGCAGGAGTGAGGTGGTGAGACAAAGGACTGTGGGATCATGAAAGCTTCTGGAAATCTCCCCATTTCCTCTTGAGAACTTTTCTAAAATCAAGAGGAGTCTGTTAAGGAGGGAACCCTGGTTCTTTCTTTTTTTTTTTTTTGTATTATCAAACCAAAACGACATACAAACATGAACATTCTTAACATACAAATATTCCATGTATGGTGTACAATCAGTGGCTCACAACATCATCACGTAGTAGTGTATTCATCACCATCGTCATTGTTTAGAACATTTGCATCACTCTGGAAAAAGGAATAAAAAGAAAAAACTCATACATACCACACTCCTTACCCCTCCCTCTCATTGACCACTAGAATTTCCATCTACTTAATGTATTTTAAACTTTGTTCCCTCCTTTTTTTCTATACCCCTTACCACTCCTTTTCATAGTTCACCAGTATTTCAATCTACTCAATTTATTTTAACAATTGTTGCCCCTATTATTTATTTATTTTTAATCCATATTTTTTTACTCATCTGTCAATATCGTAGATAAAAGGAGCATCAGACACAAGGTTTTCACAATCACAGTCACATTGTGAAAGCTGTATTATTATACAATCATCTTCAGGAAACATGGCTACTGGAACACAGCTCTACAATTTCTGGCACTTCCTTCTAGCCTCTCTACTACATGTTAAACTAAAAAGGGGATTTCTATAAAATGCGTAAGAATAGCCTCCAGGCTAACCCCTCGACTCTGTTTGGAATCTCTCAGTCACTGACACTTTATTTTGTCTCATTTCTCTCTTCCCCCTTTTGGTCAAGAAGATTTTCTCAGTCCCTTGATGCTGAGTTCCAGCTCATTCTAGGATTTCTGTCCCACATTACCAGGGAGGTTTACACCCCTGGGAGTCATGTCCCACATGGACAGGGGGAGGGTGGTGAGTTTGCTTGTCATGTTGGCTGAGAGAGAGAGGCCACATCTGAGTAACGAAGGAGGTTCTCTGAGGGTGACTCTTAGGCCTGATTTTTTGGGGGGAAGGGTGCACAGTCTGGGAATCGAACCCGGGTCTCCCGCAGGAAAGGTGGGTATTCTAACTGCTGAACTACCCGTGCACCCAGGCCTAATTTTGAGTAGACTTAGTCTGTCCTTTGCAGGGATAAGTTTCATATGAACAAACTCCAAGATTGAGGGTTCGGCCTATTGCTTTGGGAACCCTGGTTCTTACTCCGTTCCTTCCAGGTCTCCTTAAATGGCCCCACTCCCACGAGAGGGAGGGAGAGCCCAGTGCTATACAGTCTGCCTGGGCACCCGGAGAGGAAGGGGGGGGACAGGAGGCCCACCGTCCCCAAGATCCTGGTTTCCCTTAAAGCCAAGCAGCTGCTTTCCTGAGCCTGTGCTCCTGCCTTGTCTCTACTGACTCCTTTCCCTTCTTGCTATCTAAACCTTGAGGGACACATCCCTTGGGAAGCCCTTGGGGACTGGCCCAGGCAGCAAGAGGTGGGGACAGGTTTCCTTCCACCCCTACCCCATGGACACTCTGCTCTGCACACGTACAAACACACTGCAGTGTATTCTTAGGTGCTTTAAACGTTGCCCTTCTAATATAAAGATGATGATGGTTGTTAACAATTGCTGTCTGTTCTGTGCCAGATGCTGTACTAAGCGTTTTAGATGGGTTATCTCATTTCATCCTGTTACTCTTATCCACATATCACAGACGGGAAAAAGACACTCAAGCTCAGAGAGGTTAAGTAACTTGTCCATGGTTGCACAGTCACGTGGAGGGAAGGGCCTTGATTCAAATCCAGGTCTGTCTGGCTCTGAGACCCGTACCCTTAGCCAGATTCTTCCCCACCACCTCCACCCCTGCATGGCCCTTTTGAGGCCCGCCTGCCCCTTCCAGAGCTCTTCCTGACCCAGCCCCCGGAAAGATTCAGTCCTGGCTTCCGCCAAGAGTATCCAGTTCCTTCCTGCAGCCACCTCACCCCACCCCTGTCTCAGAGTCCCAAAACTCATCTGAAGGCACTATAGGAGATTTTCATTTTCCTTTTGTTAGAGTCCCCCCCTCCCCGCCCTGCCCCCTACCCCACAATGAACATGGGAGACTTTGTAATGTTACTTTCGAAACGAGATAGTAAAGGGAAGTTCACTGGGCAGGAGGGCAGGAGACCGGCTCCTAGTCCCAGCTCCAGCCCTGGAAACCACGTGACCTTGGGTGAGTCCCTCCTCCTCTGTGAGCTTCAGCTCTTCCTACCTATAAAATGGGCATAAGGGCACTCTCCCAGGGTTACCCTAAAGATGAAGGGGAAAGCAGCATAACCTGGGTTTCTTTTTTAAATAGCTATTTGACTTTACTAACTAGTGACCCAGAATTTCGGTCCCCAGTAGACTAGTTCTTCCTTCTCTCTCTCCTGCTTTTTGGGGCTGGAGGGACCTGGCATTCTTGAGCATAGAGAGAGAATGCAGGGGGACTCTGGGCTACAGGGACAGAATGCAGGAATTCTGTCCAACCATGTCCTCGTCCCCTCTTCCCTCACCCCATGCCTCAGTTTCCCCTTCTGGGTCCTGAGTCTGCATAGGGGGACAGGCAGGAGAGGCTGGGGAGGGGGGCAGGAGGCAAGGAGCAGAGAAGGCAGAGATGCTGCCACTCCTGCACTGTCTCTGGCCCTTTACCCTCACCTGCAGCAGCTACAGACCCAGGACATCTCAATTAGCTGCTCACCTCATTACACAGTCAGGGCCGTGGAGATTTACACTTTTGCACGTGGGCATGTACATGTATATATATGCACATACATGCACGCGGATTCACACACTCACATACACTCACAGGGGCACACACACCCTCACAGGCACCCGGCATAATCTCAAATGTTAGTGTTTGTTCTGGAAGCAGTGCCATCCTCCTTGGGATTTCTCTTAGCCAGAACTTGGTTTGACATCTCCACCTCCTCAACCCATGCCCCATTGGGAAACTTCCCTGGTCAACTTAAACCAATTCTTGTTCTTCTCCTCCCAACTGAATGAATATTTTTATTTGAATAAATCAGCGGGAGAAGATTTCAAGGTCTAAATTCAAAACCCTTTCCCACATTCTATGATGTATGGCTATAAAATAACGTTAAGAAAAGAAAGTGACCTTTATTTCTAATCTATAGTCCTTGATGACTTCTGGCTTTTCTTTTCTCAAGAAAATAGATCTCCCTGGTTGTTAAAAAGAATACGTGTTCATATGAAAGTATTCGAACAATACAGAAAAGTCTAAAGATGTGAGTCAGAAGCATCTGCAATTTCACCACTGAAAAACCTCTGTTCACACCCTGGTGAATATCCTTCCAGACTTTAAAAAAAAAAAAATGCACATGCTCACATATACACACAGATATTTTTATATAAAAATGAGATTATCATATATATGCTCTTTTCTAATCTGCCTGTATCTCTCAACAATATATTATGGACATCTTTAAATGGTAGCAGAGACTGATTGTGTGGCCCCTTGGTGCCCTGAGCCTCTCTGAGATAGGTTTTACTCTATTTCTCACCACCTCCAGACGTGAGTGAATTGATGGGTGTCTCAGGGAAATGTGGGGTGCTGAGAGTGGGGCTCTGCTGAGGGGAGAGGGTGCAGACAGAATGAGGCCTTGAAAAGTGCTGAGTCCACTCAGCTGAGCTTGGGCTGGCCTCAGGGGACCTGAGAGATGGGGGAAACACCACATTTTTTAGAGAAGACCAAAACAGCTGAAGAGGCAGGATGATGGATTCACTTGTGGGATTTGTATCTGGGGGCTTGCCAAGATGATCGTGGAGCAGGAAAACATGCCAGGGAGCTGTGTGCCCAGGGAAGATGAATTTGGGAGCAGGGGGTTAGGAAGTAGTCGGAAAGATGTCTCTGCTGGGGCTGGGGTGACTTCAAGGAGAAGAGCTTTGCCTTTTCTCTTGGGTTTATTTATATCCAACTCTTTCTGAAAAGGTGTTATAGTAGCTTTCAACAAAGGACGTATGCAAAAAAGGGCAGGCAGCTAGAAATAGAAAATCAGGACCAGGGACGATTTCCATCTGAAGTGGACGGCTGGAGCCTGAGACGCACAGAACAGGGCCCTGCTTCTCCCAGCCCCTGGGAAAGACACAAAAGTGAGAATAAGCTGGTAAGAAAAGCAGAATGATCCCAAAAGCAGAGGAAGAGGAGGAGAGGATCTGGCTGACATAAACAAACAATAGACCCAAAGTCAAAAACCTAGATATGCCTCTAGGTTCTTCCCTTCCCTAATTTTATGAGCTTGGTTAACCACAGCACCTTTCTGAGCTTCTGCTTCCTCATCTGTAAACATGAAAATAAAAATATCTGAGTCATCTGAGTAACACAGGGATGTTCCTGTAGGTTACCTCATCTACCTGCTTAGTTGATTCTGAGACCTACCCTTGCAAGGGGGCTACTTGGAAGAGTTTTATGGTGCAAACACCAGACAACTGCCACCCTGGAGCAAAGGGTGACTAGAGGAGGGGTGGGAGAAGGAAGAGGAAAGGAGACATTTTGGGGGCCTGCCAGCCCTCAGTTCCTGAGTGGACTCATCCACCACCTCTCTAGAGCCATGTTTTATATCCATGACCTCTTCCTCCAACCCAGCGGAATGAATCATGGGTGGCACCTAACTGGAGGGCAGCCAATCAATAGGGTCACCCAGTCTGGGCACAAAATGGACCAGACCAACTGGTTTTTTTCTCTAGAGAGTCTGGCAGTTGCTGCTGCCCATGCTGGTTGTGAGGGACAGTTGGAGTTGGACAGGTCATAATGCCTGAAAAGCTGAAATTATGACAGAATAGGCATTGTGAGTAAGCAGAGGAATCCCATGGGCATAAAGAGGGTGATCCCGGGGAGGGGCTGGATCACACCAGGGTGGTTGGCTATTAGTTTAGGGCTTAGAACAGCAATCACTTTATTATAGGCCATCGCTTTGTGGTCAGGAATTCAGGCAGAAGTTGGCTGAGCACTTCTGTTCCATGGGGGATTGATGGACGTATGCAGGTGGCAGAAGGGTTGGGCTGGAGGATCTAAGGCAGCTTCAATCCCATGTGTGGTAGTTAGATTCAGTTGTCAACTTGGCCAGGTGAAGGCACCTTGTTCTGTTGCTGCAGACATGAGCCAATGGTACGTGAACCTCATCTGTTGCTGATTACATGTGCAGTCAGCTAGGAGGCATGCCTGCTGCAATGAATGATGTTTGACTTAATTGGCTGGTGCTTAAATGAGAGAGCACAACATAGCACAGCCCAAGCAGCTCAGCATACCTCATCTCAGCACTTGCAACTCAGCCCAGGCCTTTGGAGATGCAGAAAGGAATCACCCCAGGGAAAGTTGTTAGAACCCAGAGGCCTGGAGAGAAGGCCAGCAGAGATCACCCTGTGCTTTCCCACATAAGAAAGAACCTCAGATGAAAGTTAGCTACTTTTTCTCTGAAGAACTAACGAAATAAATCCCTTTTTATTAAAAGTCAATCCGTCTCTGGTGTGTTGCATTCTGACAGCTAGCAAAGTAGAACACCATGTTTGTGCTTTGGTGGCGATGGCTGGAAGAGGGGCTCAGGTGGGACTCTCAACCAAAGACCCCCACACAGCCTCTCCTGCATGATGGTCTCTGGGGAGTTGGACTTCCCACATGGTGGTTCAGAGCTCCCAAAGAGAAGTTTCCAAGAGGCCTGAGCTGAAGCTACAAGGTGCCTTCAATTGAGAATTCACATTTTATTGGCCAAACAAGTCACTAAGACCAACCCAGATTCAAGGGGAAGGAAATTAGATTCCATCTCTCTACAGAGAGATTACAAAGTATTTGTGGTCATCTTTACTCTACTACAGTAGGAACCATAAGCTTCTTTTGCAGAGGCTCCTAGAGCAATTTGAATCCAGAACACTCTTCTGTTACAGCACCTGTTTGGATTCTTCCAAGTGTCTGTCCCCCTCACTATGTGCAATCTTGTAATAGTATCCCTATACTTGAGGGAGCTTGAATGGGTCTCTATTCCTTGTACCCAATGAGCCAACCAAAAGCAGTGGTAAGTCCCAAGGCCTTAGAAGAGAAATCTCGGGTTGTGGCAGCAAGAAGTTACCCAACACATGAGTGGATAAAGCTCAGGGAGAAAGCCCCTGCTCTTGTTCCCTTTACGAGCCTCAGTTTCCCCATGGAACACGGAAGTAAAAACATCTGCTCTAACTACCTGAGCTGTTGGGACCAAGTAGCACCATGGTCTTCCTGATCTCCCTGTAATCCAGACCAAGGCATCCAGGCCCTTGATCCAGGGTCACCTCACAAATGCTCTCAGGAGTGAATTTACATCATCATTTCTTTCCTTCCTCCCCATCCCCATGACCTTGGCAAGGCTAATTCTCCTTAGGAAAACATGTGAGTCGATGGTTGGAATAAGTGACCTTTAAAAACCTCTGGGCTCTGAAATTCTAAGATTCTTTGAGGAATGGGATAAAGGGAAAGGCTGACATGAAATGATGTGGGAGTGAGTAGAGAGCTGGCTCATTGTGAATAAGAGAGTCAGCCAGGCTGGGATACAGAGTGGGGTTTATGAGCCAGGGCAAAATACAGAGCAACTCTGAGGGTGCAAGGGGGATGACTGGGGTGGGTGCCGAGGAGGGGAAAGGGCTCTGAAGCTACTCAACTGCCATGGGCGAACCTAGGGGGTCGCATGGAAGGGGCAAGCGGGACGGTCCCTGAGGAAAACATCAAAAATCATTTACGAAATTGAAATATTTGTCTACGTTCTTCTTTGACACATCATTTCATTCATTCAAAAAACATTCGTAAAACCGTGACTGTGAGCCAAGCACAGCACCAAGCACCATAGCGACAAGAAAATACTTTTTAGGTGGGGAGGTTTATGCCAAAGGAGGAGTTAAGTAGAGCACCCAAAGGAGAGAGACATCTGGCCTGGGGCTGGGTCTGTTCCCAGAGGCATTGGAGGAAGAGCATTGAAAGCGAAGTAGGGGTGGGCTGGGCAGGTGTGATGGTTGGGTTCTACCGTCAACTTGGCCAAGTGATGATGCCCAGCTGTCTGGTCAGGCAAGCACTGGCCTGACCATTGCTGCAAGGACATTTTGTGACTGGTTGATAAGCCGTAAGGCTAGTATAGTAAATCATCAGTCAGTTGATTGCATCTGTGGTGGATCACATCGCTCACAAAGAGATAACCCAATCAGTTGAAGGTTTTTAAGGAAGTAGAAACTCTTTCACTGCTTCTTCAGTCAGCGATCCTCTCCTGTGAGTTTATCCAGACCCTACATGGGAGCCACCAGCTTCACAGCCTGCCCTGCGGATTTAGGACTCTTCCATTCCCACGGTTGCCTGAGACACCTTTATAAATCTCATACTGACAGATCTCTCCTGTTGGCTCTGTTCTCTAGGGAACCCTAACACAGCAGGTAAGGCAGGCCAGGATGTTTCAGGCAGAGGCAAAATTGTATGTCCAAGGATGTGAAAAGCAGAAAGAGTGGGCCTGTCCACTGGGGTCAGCACCCAATGAGTTCTGACCTCTTGTCCCCTCTGGGGCTGGACTCTGGGTGGCAGGAGAAAGCAGTCAACAGGGCTCCCTGCTCCCACTTTTGTCTCCCTCCATCCCTTCTTTGGCTGCAGTCAGAATATCTGCTTCCAGGTAGACACTGAACCCATAACGGCTGGGAGGAGCCCAGTGGAAACTGTCTACAGACAAGGTAAAAATGACGTCAACAACCAAACCCGGGAGGTAGGGAAAGGGAGGTGGAGGGATTGGACAGCCCCCAACCTCGTGTTGGAAAGCAGGAAGTCAATCATTACTGCCTAAAATCAATAAGCAGCGTTTCACAAAACGACCCAAATGGGTCCTGGAACAGAAAAAGGACATCAGATAAAAACTCAGGAAAGTATGGACTTAGGTTAATGTGTCAGTATTGGTTCATTACCAGAGACAAATGTGCCTTACTAATGTAAGATTTTATATAATAGGGGAAACGGTACAGTGTATATGGGAACTCTTTGTACTATTTTCTCAATTTTTGTGTAAATCTAATGTAAAATAAAAAGTTTATTAAAAACAATGATTCTAACATATGTTTCCCTATTGTCTTTCTAATAAGCTTTTTTAAAGAACTACCATCTCTTGAGGGGTGAGGAAACATTTATCTGAAGTAGCAACACCTATTTTATTTGTCACTACCTCCCTCTCGCAAAGTCAAGTAAAATTAAATTTGAAAGTAATGTGGGATCATGTTACTCTCCTGCTTAAAATTCTTCAATGGCTTCTCCTCGCACTTAGGATAAAATCCAGAATTCTTGACATTCATTCATTTGCTCACTCATTCCACATTTACTGATCACCAGGCACTATTGTAGGTGTTTGGGAAACATCCACACAAAAATCTCTGCCTCCAAAAAGTTTTCATCCTTGTGAACAGGGCTTGGACCAGGGGTTTTCAATTAGAGGCTATTTCACTCCAAGGGGACATTTGGCGATGTCTGGGAACATTTTTGATTGTCACAACTGAGTACCAGGGGTGCTACAGCATCTGATGGGTAAAGGCTAGGGATGCTGTTAAATATTCTACAAGACAGGACAGCCCTCAATATAAAAAGTTGTCCAGTCCAAGATGTCAGTAGCGCAAGGCTGAGAAACCTTGGCCCAGAAGTTCTTTGGGACCACCCTGCCCTCCTCTCCAGCAGCATCTCCCCCACACCTGCCAGATTTACTTCTTCCTTGCCCTTCCTCTCCTTCCTTAAGCCTTCTGAGTCTCTGCACCCCTCCTGGCCTCTGCATATTTGGCTCCCTTGCTTGGAAGCCTGCCCTGGTCCCAGTAGGCTCACTCCCATCGTCCCTTAGGGCTCCCCTAAATGCCTCTTCTTTAGGGAAGTCTTCCCTGAAGCCATAACCCAAATAAACCCCCTCCTCTTCTCTTCTCTCACAACACCAGCTTTCTGCATAGCCCTAATTGTATTCATAATTATACATCTCTTGAAGCAATCATTAGCTCAATGTTCATCTCCCCGCTTAACAGAAGGGTCCATGAATTTGGCTAGAATTTGTTGAATGAATGAATCAATGAGTGAGAGTCCCTCAGTTCACAGGGGAGGAGACCAGGACACAGGTCCCCCACCCCCACCCTGCCTCCCACGTCCAGGCCCCATGATGGCAGCCAAAGAAAAGGGCTACCCCAGGGGCTGGGAGAAATCCCCAGTCGCCCTACACTCCCCTTCCCCTGGCCTGGTCTGCCCGCCCATCCCGCCTGCCCGCTACCCGCCCCCCCACCCCGCGACACACAGAGCCGCCCCTGAGCGCAGGAAAACTGCAGCTTTATTGATTGAAACAACCGCGTCCGCAACTAGAGGTTACATTTGAGGGACAAAGTGGGGACAGAGGCTAGGGTGGAGACAGAGAGCAAGGCAAAGGGGTGAGGACGGGGTCGTGTGACTGAAAAAACAACCCCAATACATGTCACCCATTAATAAGGGGTCTCCTGTTGTGCTTTTACCTTGGTGGTGGGGTGGGCGGGCCTGGGCTGGGGTGGGGGTTTGGCTTTTTTCCCATCTTGAGGGCTCAGGATTGGAGCAGTTCCCTGCCCCCTTTCCCTGCCTCTTCTCCTGGGTTAGGGATAAACGACCTTGGTGAGCCAGCCACCTTGGGACAGGAAGGATGCTTGGAGACCACTGGGACAAAGGGACAGCCATAGCTGGGTTGAGATAGTGGTGATGTGGGCAGCTGGAGGAGGGGAGGGCCTGGGCATTCCTCCCAGGGCCCCCTGGGAAATGAATGCAGGTGACATGAGAGAGGAGAAGGGTAGGGGCTTGAGTAAGTGCTGGTCCTCTCTGGACCTCAGCTTCCTGACCCATACCGAGGGGAGCTGGTGGGTCTCTTATGCTCCTTCCAGCTCTGAGGGTCAAGGGAGCATCAGGAAAGTAGGAGCCTTCTGCCCCCAACACACACCCTCACACTTGCATACAAACACGCGTGCACGCACACACACACACACACACACACACACACACACACACACGGCACTGACTCAACAGAGAGGAGGGTGCTCCCTGTTGGGAAATAGGGAGGAGTCCCCTGAATCTAGAACTAAACCTCAACCTGTGGCCCTAGTCCCCATGGCAGGTTCTCCCTAGAGCAAGTGCTCCCATCCCATTCCTGGGGGACAGACCCTGGAAATACTCCCCCACCCCAACTCCCTTGAGCCGTCTTAGAGGAAGACACAAGGATTTGCCCTGCATCCCCCCACCAGGCCTTCCTGGAACCTAGGAGGAGGACAATGGGATCAAGACAACCTGAGCTTCATTCCTAGCCCAGAGGTGAGGGAAGGGGAAACAGAGTCCCTTCTATCCAGGAGCCTTGGGGAGGGGCAGGAGCTGTACCCTATGTGGACAGAGGGTGGCAGCCTCCATAGGGCACCCGGGCCTGCCCTGGGGTGGTCTGAGTTGAGGCCACAATTTGAGGCAGGGAAACTGTACATCTTCCAGTGCAGTGAGGGAGCCCAGTGCTATCGCCACCAGCTCCCCAGAAACAGGACAGTGTGACCAAGCTCCCCCATGCTGCCTGACAGAAGAGCCTTTGGGCAGCGGGCCAGTGTGCGACACCCGTAGGGGTCCAGTGCCTGACTTGCAAGGCTGGCTCCACCCCAGCTGGCTGTCTCTTTCCTTCTCTGGGCTTCAGCTTCCTTCTTTGCACCATGATAGGTTTGGACCTCTGCGGTCCATCCTGGCTCTGACAGCTGAGCCAGGGACTGTCATGGAGCACAGAGAGGAAGGAGAATGAATGGGAAAGAGATGCCAGGCCTATCCCAGAGGGCAGGGGTGAATATCCCTGGAGGAGCCTTGGGCTGCAGGCTCTGCTCTGCACCCCTCGGTAGCTATCTGTGGTCCCAGGGCAGGAAGGCCAAGCCAAGACCCCCTACCATCCCCTACCCACACAGCAGGGTGGTAGGAAACAGGGCCTTTTCTCCCTCAAACACTAACCTGGTTGGGGCAGGGTAGAAGGCTGACCCTGGACTCCCCAGTTTAAGGCCACAAAATGCCTCAGCTACCCTGGTGCAGAGGTTGAGGCTGCACCTGGGGAGATGCACTGGATCCGGCCCACCCACTACCCCCTGGGCAGGGGTTTTTCATGGGCCACCCATTGACACACAGACCCTGACACACCCTGGAACACAAAGATACAGCACAGGCAGACCCCATCAGATAGATGCTGAGTCCACACAGACAAACACTGACACACAAGTCACCTGGTGACACACAAAGACACTCATGACTTGCAGACTCACCGACACACTCACACGCACACTCACACACCTCTGAGCACTCACATCGCTCATTTGCACCCACGGACACCCACATTGCCTGCACACCCACTGGCACACACATCACCCAGCACCCAATAACACAAGGCCCTCAGCAGCCTGTGCGGACATTCTGTGCTCATCCCAAGAGGCCCCTGCACCAGCGACCAAAGCCCAGGTCCAGCCACCCTCGGGGCAGGGCTGACCTCGGCCTGCTCTCACAGCCTGCAGTGCTCCCTGCTGTGCCACTCCCCCTCTTGCACACTCTGTCATTGCCACCCGTGTCTCCAAACAGGCCAGGAACTTGGGGACCATGTGTGTGCGGTTCCACTTGGCCAACATATACTGCACCACTTTTCCAGGCCAGGCTCTGTTTACAGAGGGGGATAAGGGTGATGTGGGTCCCCTTATGAGGCAGCCAGGACAGAAGGCATGGGTGCCATGGGAGCCCCAGGGGGAAGCACTTGGGGTGATTCATCTCTGAATCTCTAGCACTACCCCAGCCACCAAGGGCATAGAAGCACCGAGACGCGACAGGCCAGTGGCTGCCATCTTCAGGTTCTCCTGAGAACCTTCCAAACATTCCTGACACCAGGCTGTACTCCAGTCCACTTACATCAGAGTCTCTGGGGTGGGAAGCACTGGTGCCTCTTAAATGACCTTCTGGTGGTTCTTCTGCAGCCAGGGCTGTGAACCATGAGTTTATATCATCCATCCCACTTTTTTGGGCAAACCTTGCCAAAAGATTGCCATAACAGGCCAGGTCTGTGCTGGGCATGAGCAGGAGGTGAGGGAGAGGGGTGGGAAGGCACAGAGGAGCTCACAGTCTAGTTGGGACAACAGAACCTGCACAGATGGAACAATTAAGGAACAATACCTGGCAGACATGATGAAAGTGCATTCTGGGAACCTGGAGCAACTCAATTTGGGCAGAGCTTTTGGCTGGGCCAGGAAAGCAGCCATGCTGGTCAGTCAGGACACAGGAGGGTCTGCTCCAGCTCTGGCCTGGCCACCCACCAGCTGTTGATGGTGATGATGATAACACAGGCCTGGCCAAGGGGCGGGATGGGCAGCATTTGCCTTGGTTCCCTGCCTGCCTCCTGGCACTGCACTGCTGCCTGAGCTCTTCTCTGCAACTCTTCTCTGCAGTTGCTCCCACCCAAATGCCAGGAATAACCCTGCTGCATTGCCCCCCTCCGCAACAAAGTATTTGCATTTCACTAGGGTCATCTGTAAGCTCTCTGTCATCTACACAGGACAAAAAGTGGGATTTCAGGCCATGGCAGCAGCTTGAGACTATGGGTTGGAGCTGGAAGTGATATACTTGGCCAGCACCCGACAAGCTTATATCACTCATGAAGATGGACGTGTAGCTGACATACGCAGGCACACACAGAAACACAGCCTCATGGATGGATCTGTGTAATTGCACACACAGACCCATATTTGCAAATACTCCTGCCCAGAGATGTATTCACAGTGGCACACAGACACAGATGGGCACGCAATACACACACACACACACACACACACACACGCAGTCATAACGACAGTCTGGGAGGGGCTGGGCTGCCTCTTATCCATGAACAGCTGGGTGAGGAGTTCAGGGGTGACCCTGAGGAGAGGTCCAGACCCCATCATGCCAATCTCAAGCCCCCACCCCAGGACCCAAGGGCAGGGAACCCTTTCACAGCCCAAAGCGTAAGACTCAGCTCCCAGGAGCAAGGGAACCAGCATCGGCCCCATCCACCCTCCCTGGCTCTACAGACCCCTGTGTCACTGACCCTGGGTGGGGAGAGAACAACCAACTGGACAGAGCTTTGCAGCAGGGAGGAGGTAGGGGCAGCCCCCCCCCACACACCGGGGCTCCCTTTCAAATGAAGTATATAAAGAAGTGGAGGCTCCACTCCACTCCAAAATTCAGAGTACAATTTGGGGGAACAAAATTACTCAAGCAGGACTTCTCTGTCCCTCTAAAGTCAAGCCTCACGCCAACTCCTCCAAGCCCCAGCTAGGGCTGAGGTTAGGCCAGCCGACCAAGGACTGTGTGCTCAAGAATCCAGGTGCACGTGGGAGTGGGATGGGAGGGATCAGCCCTCAGATTGCCCAGGGCTGGTCCCTTTAGAGAGGACAGAGCCGGAGGAGGAAACGGAGCATCCCAGGAAGAGTCGGGGATCTGCAGTGACCCGGGGTCTCTATCACCCACTGCGTGCAGCAGGCCCCACCTTCTTCACTGTCCAAGAGCTCTCCAAGTCCCTGCTGGCCCTCCTCTGACTCCTGCCTCCCCAACCCCAAGGAATCCCAGGGCCAGGCCTGAGCAGGAGCCTCCGTGCCTGCCCCACTTCTGGCATCCTTCTGGCAAAGCCACGGAGCTGGAGTTCGACCTTGAGTTAAGGGGCAGAAGGAAGGTCAGAGACACACCACAAATGTGGCCAGGATGAGGCCCATGTCGCACCAAAGTCCTCGGGGGGTGGAGGCCTTCCAGGCAGAGTCCTCTGTTTCTGCAGGAAAGAAGGTGCTGGCAGGTTGGATAGAAACTTGTGCTTTAATATATCTCTGTGTGTGAGAGTGTGAGAGTGTGAGTGTGCACGTGTGTCGAACCACTGTCTGCAGGGCCTCAGCGCCGGGCCTCTGTCTTTGTTCTCTGCTCATCCTCGCAGCCAACGTGGGTCCCCTCCCTGGCGGGCCGGCCCTGCCCCTGGGCACCCCGGCTGGCGCAGGTCAGTCTTTGGTACGATGCGGACACTTTGGTGTGCCGGGGGCGGGGGGAGGGGCACGCAGCTCTCATCATCTCTGCCACACCAAGAGGAGGATGGCTGCAGGCCCCCAGAGCTGCGGGCAGGGCTGGCGGGAGGCTCCACTGCCCGGCATCACAACCACTGTGGTAGGAGAGAGAGAGGGAGACGGGCCAGGGCTTGGGTCAGCTCCGCACGGCTGGGGAGGGGCAGGGGCCGGCAGGCAGGAGGAGGGGAGGGCCCTGCGACCCTGCCCCATCTCTCTCGGGGGGGGGCTGAAGGTGGGCACCACACACCACCTGCCAGATGCACACAGACACACTTGTAGGCACAGACATGGGGTGGGGTGTGGTCAGGTCTGTCTGGTGGGGTCCCTGGCTCTGCACGTCTCTGGGCCTTCATGGGCCTCAGTTTCTTTTCTGCAAAATAGGTCTAATAGGAAGAGGAACCCCCAGGAGACTGCTGTGAGGCTTAAATGAGGCCACACACAGGCAGGTTTTTGTACCTTGTCGGGCACACAGTAATCGCTCAGGATACTCAAGCTGTTATTAGAAACACCTGGCTAAAGGAGGCCAGGCATTCATACCTGGACGCCCACATTACACAGAGATGTTCTCAGACAGCTGCGGAAGCTCAGGAGAGGGCAGAGTCAGGGCCTTCTCACTGCCTTCCATTTGCCCAACAGCTGGAGTCAGGTTCAGGGCCCAGAGTGGACAGCAGACACACGGGCATGTGTGCACCAGCCACAGCCACATACATGCATCTGGGCACCACCATTCACGCACAAACACACACGCTCACCCCCACAGCCCTTACCGATCCCGCTGCCCCACCCCTTCCCCGCCTTGCACCTTTATTGGGATCCATCTGCTTCCGAGGACACTCCCCCTTCTTCAGCGTGACGTCATCTATGGCGATATCCCCCAGGTAGCCTGAGCCTCGAACTCCCTCAAAAATAATCTGGGATGGGGTCGGATGGCAGGCGGCCAGGTTGAAGAGGTTCTACCAGGCACCAGAGACCCCCCCACCCCACCCTTTTCCCTCCATCTAGATGGAATCCCCCCTGTTCTTCTCCTCAGCTCCTGGGAACAAGCACTAGGCCTGGCCAAAGCCTCCTGGCAGGAGCAACCACCCAAGGGCAGGGCGAGCCCGTGAGGGGCTCTGGGCCCCACGCACTCACCTGGAAGGGCCCGCTGGGGTTGATGGGCACGTGGGCCTGCTGCCACACGTTGCCCTTATTGCCGCTGAGGGTCCAGGCATGAGTGTCCAGGGCCCCTTTGTTCCGAGACCGCACCAGGAGGTTGAGGGAGCCTGTGGGGGTGCAGGGGGTATGGGGGGCACTGAGGTCAGGACAAGGGCAGCTTCCACATCCACCAAGCGTCCCCTCTCCCAGCCAGCCCTATTGGAGGGGAGGGATCCAGGCCATGGCCATTGGAACAATGTCCCCATTCCCAGGCTGGTGCAGTGTCCCATCAGGCCAGGGGGACCTCAGCATGGAAAAGGAAGAGGACAGCAGCAGAGCGCAGGTCATTAGGACAACTGGCACTCTTTCTGTCATTTCCTTCCTGCTCTGATAATCAGCTAAGCCCCCCACCCCAAACCCAAACCCACACAAACTAAACAGATCCCCCATCCCTCTCTAGACAGGGAGGAGCCCCAGGGAGCAGGGCCTCATCTGGGCACAGAGTAGGATTCCCAAAGAGCACAACACACACTCCTCGTGGTACATGACATGCGAGATTATTTCTGGAGGGACAGGAACAGACCTTAACATTTTTTAATACTTAATATGTGCATTCTGAGTTAATATGTGCATTCTGAGAGGTGATTAAAGCTAATCCTTCAAATACATGATTTCTCTAATATTGATGCTTAGGACAAAGCTGGAAAAAAAAGTTGATTTATTGAAAGACATTATTATATGTGCTACACAACTGTGGTAAAAAGAATGAAGTTGCAATTTTGGGGGCCTTAACCTGAGAACATGGAGCTCATTTGCCCACAGCCACAGGGGCCTGGTGGCGCTGGAGGGCACTGGAAGAGGAGGGGACCGTGGCTTGGCTGATTGTGCCCAGGCAATGGCAGCACCCTCTCCCCTGTTCTTCCAGCCCACCCCGAGCCCCATGACACGACAGACCTGGCTCGGAGGAAAGGGGAATCAATCTTAGCCGGCGCCTGGTGGCTGGCATTTCCATGGCAATACCCCCAGACAAAGCCATACCATCTGTACACCAGATAGACAGACCCTCCCCCACCACTGGTGAGGGACAGCCTGCTTGGAATGAAAGGAGTTGGCTTGGACCAAAGAGAGTGAGCTAGACACAAGGTCTAGGGAGAGCTGGTATCCAGAACTTCTGGGTGGAATGGGAGCAGAGGGATCAGGTAAGACAGCGACAGCATGAAACCCTCTCCCCAGCACCAGACCAAGTTCAAGGCATGAGAGGGCATCTTCGCCAACAGGAGATGCACCCCAAGGACCAGGAGGTGCCCACTCCATCTTCAGCCGAGCCCAAGCCCCATTGTCTTTCAGGGTCCCCATCAGCCCCAAAAGGACCTCTCTCTCTTCCTCCTCCTCAAGATCTTCCCTGTCCCTATCCCTCTGGGGTCCAGCTTCAATCCCCATACATTTCCTTCCTCCTCCACCACCCTGCCCCAAGGACCCTGAAGGAGGAAACCCACTTGTTCACTGCTCAAAGGAAAATCTAATTTTTGTCCATTCCCTGAACACCTCATCAACTCCAAGGTTCCCTTTGCTCAGGGGCTTCCTGACATCCCTTCACAGGGGTCAGCCAGAGCACAAGACCCTCAGCCTCCTGGAGGGTAGGCTCCGCTCACCAAATCCTTCCCTCTCTTCCTTGTCACTTCCAAAGCCAAAATGAACTAGGCGCTGGTGCCTGGAAACACTCATGCTGTCTAGCCTTGGGACTGTTGCTCAGGCTGCTCCCTCTGCTTGACATATTCTCCCCTACCATGTTCACTTGGCTAAATCCTTCCCACTTTTCAAGGCCACTTTGAAATGCCACCTCTTCCAAGAAGTCTTCCTGGCTGGAGCTGGGAGGCCTCTACAGCCTCCCCAAGGTCCAGACCATTCTCTGCTCAGTGGTGTGGCAGCTATTGGAATTTACATCCTCTCCTCCCTACTTGACTCCTTGAGAAAAGCTCGAGTCAAATTCCTATTACTTCCCAATAATTAAATGCTGAATCAATGAAGAATCTTCTGTGACTGTAATCAAGGACATTCATAGCATGTCAAGATTGGAGAGTACTTCCGGGTTCATCAAAGCCAGTTCTCCCTAACATTCATTCATTCCCATTCAGCTGAGCTCCACGACATGCCAGGCCCTGTCTGGGCACTGGGGATACAACAGTGAATAAGACAAAAGGTCCCTGCCCGCATGGGGCTGACATTCTCTTGGTAGTAAGCATTCTAAAGGAAGTAACTCAGGGAAAGGGATAGCCCTGTCTGGTGCAATTAGTTGTTTAATATCTTTCTTTCCCGCTTGGTTGTGAGTGCCAAGAGGACAGGGAACTCTTCGATCTTGTTAACTGCAACATCTGCTGCCTGGACTGAGCAGGAGCTCAGGAAGACACAGCTGAACTGATGAGTTCATCGCTTCTTTGACACACCTGCCGGTGCTGCCTCTGCCAACAGGGCATTCCTTATATTCACCCACCCACTTAGAAAGTTGGAGTTACTCTCTCAGCTTATGAAGCCTCACCCTTCCAACCCTGTGTTTAGTGTTTGGAGGAGTCAGACCTGGGTTGCTGCACGGTCTTGGGCAAATTCTCAACCTCTGAGTTTGTAAAAACGCCACCTGCATCTCCTTCTCCTGGTGGCTGTAGCGTCCCCAGGATATCACCTAACCCCTGGCAGATCATGCAACCTCTTATTTTTCTTCATCCCCTCCATGACGCCCATCTCATCTTTGGAGCCTTTTCCTTTGCAAACTCAGGGAGCCCGATACATTCGAGACCTCAAACAAGCAGGACCTCAAACAAGCTGGTTGTGACCTCTCCACACCCCCTCCAAGGACCTGTGATCCAGCCAAACTGGGAAGCCCCAGCCTCACTTGCACCAATCCCCAGCTTCCTGTGGACCCCCTCCTCCTACGAGGGGTCCACAGACTCACCGATGTGCTTCCCGTACATGTGATAGAAGAAGGAGACGCAGTAGAACTTGGCGCTGGCATTGTAGAGGGGACTCACCAACCGCGCCCGGTCCCCTAGCTCCCGGGGCCTGGATGTCTCGATGAACATGTAGTAGCCTGTGGGGGAGGGGCGGATGCACCAACAGGCTCCTCCTCACCCCACCCCTGCCTCTTTCCACCTGCTTCCTTCCCTGTCTGCACTCCATCCCATGCCATCCTCCCCGCCTCACCCCATCCCAAGCCATCCTCCCTGCCTCATAGTATAGCAGGGGGAGTCTGAGTCTCTATTCACGGCTTCTTAGCTCTACTGCAATTTGTCTAGTTCTTGATCCTATTGGACTACACAGCAGAGCTGTGTCTCCCTTCTCAGACTGGGGTTCCCGGAGGGCAGGCCAGTGTCTCCCCACCACACTGGGGTTCCCGGAGGGCAGGCCAGTGTCTCCCCACCACACTGGGGCTCCCGGAGGGCAGGCCAGTGTCTCCCCACCACACTGGGGTTCCCGGAGGGCAGGCCTGTGTCTCCCCACCAGACTGGGGCTCTCCAGGTCTAGACCCCTCCCCGAAGAAGCCCTCCATCCCCGGTGGCAAGCCGTGCTCCTCACCCTCAGGGGTGCCGCTGATGTCAGTGGGGGGACCGGTGTTGGGTGAGCGCTTGGGGTTCTGGGTGAGTGCGTTCTGCCGCGTCCAGTCAAAATTATCTGTCAGGTCCTGGGTGTAGCCACAGATCTTCTCATCCTCAAAATGGCAGGTGTTGTCTGCATGGGGTCGGGGAGTTGAGACAACAAGCCAGCCTCCTCAGCCCCCTAGGGCAGCTCCACCCCTCCCAGAACCCCTGAGGCAGCCCCAGGCCGCCCAGCAAGGGGCCCAGTATTTCAGGGCTTCAGAAGCCAGGCAACAGGGCCCAGGACAAATCTGTGTTCCCGGAACAAATCTGTTCCTAAACCTATTTTTTTGTGTGTGGTACAGGCTCTTCTGGCACCTAGTTAAGCCTAAGGACCCCATTTCAGAATTATGGTTTTAGATGCATTAAATGAAATACATAAGGTTACGAGGAAAATCAGTTACTCTAAAATCCAGTTGTCAAAATATTGTAATAAATTGGCTTTCGAATTAACAAATTAAATCATGAAATCCAGTGTTAGATCTAATAAGCACCATGATTTCAAAATACTAATGAACATAAATATTTCTAGATATCTGCAACATCACTAAGGTGATGTGAAAAAACATGATTTTCCAGTGCTGACAAAGCCACAATTAGTGATTAGAATACCATGGTTTGTTGCCAACATTCATTACTGGAGATGTTAAATTGTCCATTAGAGGGTAAGGAAAATAAGGAAGTAATTGTATGCCCTGCCGGGTTCCAGGCTCAGGATCCCTGACTTCTATACCCAGATCCCTTGGGGGGGGGTCCACGGATCACAGATAAGGACCCCTGCGCCAGGGAATAGGGTGTGGATTAGCCTGGCCTCTCTTTTTCTTTCCTTTTATTAGGCTTCAATTTTTTTTTTATCATCACAATAAACTCTTTTTCCTTTTTCATGAAAAACAATATATATACAAAAAACAAATTTCAAAGCACATCACAACACTTAGTTGTAGAACAAGGTTTCAGAAGTTGGTATGGGTTACAATTTCATATTTTTAGTTTTTTTTTCCCATTTTGAGACAATGGTGGTGTTAGCTGAATGAGTCACAGAGGCCAAGAATGGTGTCGAGTGAGGGCAAAGGACCCCAGGTTAGAGGTGTCCCCACTTCACTCTTGATGCCCCTCTCCCACCTTTAAGCCCCCAAATAAATCCTGAACTTGAGGAAGTCTCCTCCAGCCCAGCCCTTCTCCCTTCTGCTCCCCACCCCAGCTACTAGTCCCCACCCCACGAGACACAAGGAAGAGATCAGTTTCTCTCTGGGTATCTCTCAGGGTCCCTTCCACCCCCTGGACATCCTTTGTAAAGGGAAGGGGGTGGGGAGGCATCTCTCACCTGACAGATTCGGAGAGTTGATGGCTGAGAAAGCAAGTGGGAAAAGCGAATCAGAGCCGGAGGTGTTGGGACTGTGCAGAGGGCGGTTGGGTGTGGCGTCAGGGGCCAGGGGCGTCAGAGCTAGACTTGGGGCTTGAAGGGCTTGGCCGGCAGCGAGGGGGTGGGCTCCATAGTGGGGAGCCCCGAGCCTGGGAGCCACATGGGAAGGTTGGGGGAAGTCTCTGGGTGCGAGCTGGGCCCCCCCACCCCGGGACCAAGACGACCACCACCTACGCTCCGTGTAGTGGACGATGCGGGAGGCCGTGTCGCCGGCCCCGAAGGTGGTGTAGGGCGTGAGGCGGACCTCGTAGCTGTGGGGCACGCGCAGGTCGGTCAGGATGTACTCCAGCAGCTGCCCCTTCTCCACACGCCGCACCGGGATGGCCTTCACCACGGCGCTGTGCTGGTTCAGCTGTGGACACAGGGAATCCCAGAGGCCCAGCAGGCCACACTTACCACCAGGCCACCAGCCCAGGCCCTGCGGGGCAATGCGGGGCAGCAGAAAAAGCTAAGGCCTAGGAAGTCAGGCCCTCAGTTTCCTCATCACTGAAATGGGCCATCATCCCTCCCATGCCCTCCTCCCAGCCCACACAGCAACACGTGGGGAACAATTAATGGTCAAAGTGCTCTGCCATTGTTAACTCATTTAATCCTCAAAACAATGATCCTATGAAGTGGGTTATCACTCCCATTTCACAGATGAGAAAACTGAGGGCAGAGAGCTTGCCTAAGCTCACACAGAACTGGGATTCTGGTCTAGGCAGTCTGCCCGAGAGCCAGACTCATACCAAGAGCACCTCGGGCTGGGCAGAACCAAAGGAATTTGACAGGGCAAGAGACCGGCTAGTGATTCTGGTCTTTCAGAGGCAAAAGACTGACACTCCACTTTCCAACTCAAGAACAGATACTATATTCTGTGAGTACTGCTGACTCTGGCACCCCAAGAGCCTAGCAGACCCCTGCCCAGTTCTCAGCTGTGCCCAGAGCAAGGACACAGAGGGGTCAGGTGCCCAGAGCCGCCCTGCTCCTCCTGCTGTGTCCAGCAGCACCTGACGCTCAGCCCACAAAAGGGCCAATATGTTTGAGCCCCCGTCTCCAACCCCTCCCCCGGCCTTGATGCGCATTCCCGGGGTCAGCCTCGATGCCCCCACCTGTGCCCAGGGCCCTGCTCCCATTCAGCGCACCTGGCGGACGCTGAGCCTGTAGTTAAGCACAGGGTCCACCGCGTCGGGCTCCCTCTGGGTCCACTGCAGAACGTAGGAGTAGTTCTTGGACAGCTTGTGGCTGCGGGTGGGGTTGGGGGTGTCGAAGTAAAACTCCGGGCTGTAGGCTTTGGCTGAGAGGTTGGGGAGGGGGCATGGGGCCATGGAGGGTGGGGGGGATGGGGAGAGACACAGAGAGAGAGAAGGCAGGGGAGAGGAAGTCAAAGAGGACGGGGTGGAACAGAGAGGGTGCGGGGGAGACAGAGAGAGGGGAAATCAGGAGGAGAGGATGTGGTGGGCAAAGAGGGGATGGGGGAGAGTGAGGTGGGGTCGGAGGAGAAGTGGGACATGGAGAGAAGGGGGATTGAAATTTTTAGAGGAAGAGATAGAGAAAAGAGAAATTTGGGAAGACACAGAGAAGGGATATTAAGGAAGACATGTGAAAAAGGTTCGGGGGAAAGGACACAAAGAAGGGTCGATTGGGATATCCAGGTAGAAGAAAGAGGGAGGACAGGGATAGAGATGGGGAGACAGGGAAAGTGTGGGAGAACAGGGGAAGAGGGAGAGGAGGTGGGAAATGTCACAGGGTCCTCTCGCTGGCAGGGCTGGGTGGCATGGGTAGGGGTTGGGGAGGTGGCCAGTGACCTGCAGTTCTAGCTAGAGCCCCACTGTTGCGTGAGAGGATCCCCACAAGGGCTGAAGGGGCACCCGGGCAGTGGGGAGCTGTGGGGAAAGCTGGGGGCGCCGTGGGATGGGGAGAGGCATGTCCGGGGCTCTCCTCCAGGGGGTGCTGCCACTAGTTCTGGCAGGGAGCTCTGGCTCTTCACAAATAGAGGAAGGGGGAAGGAGTGCCGGCAACCCCGGCAGCCCCTCTTGGTTCCCCTAGGCCTTCACACAACCGCCACCTCTTGTGACCATCTGCAGCCCCAAACAGCCCACCCGAAAAAGACTTGATGCCGAGTTGGGGGCGGGATGGAAAGGGATTTCTGGGCACGGGGGGCCTGCACCTCTGAGGTATTTAGCTGGCCCACGACCAACCCTGCGTTGAAGAGAAGCTGCCGAGGGGCGTCTTCCCTCTTCTAAGCTGCAGCTCAGGCCCCTCACACTGGGACTGAGGCTGGCAAAAGAGAGTGCTCCCCTCCGCGGCCTCAGAGGAGGGACTAGAAACGTGATGGCTGAGAGGAGGGGCTCGGGGCCTGAGTAGGGCGGCGTGATGGGTGACGGGGACGCCTGCTGCAGCAAAGGCTGGAAGCAGAGAGCTGGGGTCCGGCGAGGCTGGAGCCTGTGCCTTTCGTAGGCGGGGTCCATACTGGGTGTGGCTGAGCCTTGCAAGGGAAGGGGTCTCGACTGGGTGGAAGCCGGACTAGAGAGGCAAAACCTAGGTCTGGCCAGGCGAAGCCTGAAAGAGGCGGGGCCATAAGAAGGAAAGAAAGGGGTCTGCGCTGCAGGGGACCGGGCCTGGAGCAGGTGTAACCGGCCTCGGAAGAAGGCCTGGACTTAAGAAAGCGGTTGTTAAATGGAGGGCGGAGCCCACGTCTGGAGGGGGCGCGGCTTAAGAGTCTGTCACGGATTGGAAGCGGGCGGCACCGGGCAAGGTTCAGGACTCGGCTTGGGCGGGTCTTGGAGAGGCAAGACCCCAGGGGGCGAATCCCACGCCTGGCCCTGCCGGGCTGGGATCGGGGCGGAGCCTGCCTCCGGGTGGGCGTGGCTGGTGGGCCGGGACCTACGGGACGCTCACCCGAGACCTGGAACAGGCAGGCCGCCGAGCCCACGTCGTTGGAGACGCTGCACTCGTAGCTGCCGCTGCTCTCGCGGGTGAGGGCGTCGAGGCGCAGCTCCGCGTGGTCGGGGGTCTCGGCGGCGGCGGGGACGGCCGGCGGCGGCGGCAGCAGCTGCCCTTTGAAGCGCCACACGGCCGAGGCGATGCGCTGGGGGCTGCCGCGCAGCAGGGAGCAGCGCAGGAGCACCGGCCGGCCCAGCGCCTGGCGCACGTCCTGGGAGCCGGGCTCCACCTCCGGCGGGACTGGGGGCGAGGGGGCGATCAGCGGGGCCTCTCCTCGCCGTGGGGGGGGGGGGGGGGTAGGCAACACACCCACCCCTGCCCTCTTAGGGTACACACTCGCGGCATTCCCTCCCGCCACGCTTTCCCAGACTGGGTCACGCTTTAAATGCCCCCCCGCCCCGTGGAATAACAACCAGCGTAATGTCAGTTTAGAGCATCATCTCAGGTCGTAGATGGCTTAGCTTCAAGTCCCAGCCATGCCGTTTGCTAGCTGGGAGACCTTAGGCAAGTTACTTAACTTCTGAGTGCCTCGGTTTCCTCGTTTGTATAAATGGAATAATAGAATCTATTCGTCTGGCTGTGAAGGTTCATTGAGTTCGTACATTAAAACGCACTAACCGCAGCTCTTAGCTTTATTATGCTATCAGACACAGTGTGTTCCCCCTTGAGGAGCCTTCCTTCTCCTCATTTCCACTTGTCAAAACCAGAATATTTCTTTGCTCACTGGCTCCTTGGGAATGAAGAAGGGGGAGCACTTGATAGTGAAAGTGGGGCGAGGATCAGAGATCTCCGAGTCCTGAGCATGGGGGGATGTCAAGGGTTTAGGGGTATCAGCAGTAAGAGGAATAGTTGCGTTGGACTGGGGTGAAGGTGAGGAGGGGGCAGGAACGGGGAGGGAAGGCTCAGAAGGTTTAGCCCGGGTGGGGCGATGGGACTCACACTGCACGTTCAGCTGCACCTGGGCCTCGCGGGGGCGCACGTTGAAGCCATTATAGCGAGCCGTCTGGCAGCGGTAAGTCCCGCTCATGTCGCGGCTCACACGCTCCAGCCGCAGCTTCCCGTCGGGGGTCTCCTCCAGGGGCAGCCCAGAGGGCAGAAGAGCAGCCTCCTTGTCCACGCGGGACCAGAGCACGGGTGGTCGCGGCTTGCCCCGCACCTCGCATTGCAGCTCCGCAGGCGAGCCCTCCCGCACAATCACCACTGCCCTGCCCTTGGGCACGCTGATGGTGGGTGGCACTGCAGGGGGTGAGGGAAGGGGGAAGAGGAGCCTAGTTAGAGCCCTCTACTGGCCTGCGCCCTTGGGCTCCTACATCCCTCCCCACAGGTACAAGCCTCCTTCCCGGATCTCAGCCATCCCACTGGTCCTTGCAATTCAGAACTCACTTCCCCCAATCCTCTCCACCTCCTGGGGTCTCTACCTCATTGTCACCCAACTCAGAAAGAGACCTGAAGTCAGGCTAGCCTATTCCCTCTCCCCTCTTATCCCACCATTACTAAGTACTGGGGATCCCACCTTTTAAACATTTCTACTAAAAGTCTCCTACTTCAGTGTCCTCACTCCTGCCCACTGACCCTGCCCTAGTTAAAGCCTTAATCTTCTTTTGCCTGGAGTGTCCTCACAGACAACTAGACTGTTCCCCTAAATCCTTCCACCTGTTTCTAAAGTTACAGAATAGCCGCTTTTTATCAGGGCACAGGGCAGTCAGAATAAAGACCACATCTCCCAGCATGCCTTGTGGCTAGCTGTAGCCATGTGACTAAATTTTGGCCAATGGGATACGAAGGAAATCTTGGTTCTTTAAAAGAGGCCCTACCCTCTTAGCTTCTTCCTTCCTGCAGGGGAGACTATAGATTGATGGCTGCAGCTGGAACTACCACTGTGGACAAGGTAGCAGTTATTAAGGACAATGGAACAGCAAGACAGATAGAGCCTGGGGTCCTGAAGACTTGGTGGAGCCAAGCCACATACTACATGGGGCTGCACACCTCCAGATTTTTATGTGAGGAAGGAATACGTATCTACCTTGTCTAAGCCACTATTATTTAGCATTTTTCCATTATTCACAACCAGTCCTAATCCAACAGAACATGTTGACCAAATGGAGGGCCCTCTGAAGCCCTCCACGGGTCCCATCCCACATCACATCAAAAACACTAAAATGCACCCATGTCTACATTAAATACAGTTTGTTCATAACTCTGTAAGGCAATCTGAGGTCCAACTGTCTAATTAGTATAATTTATATTCTATAAACATTTATACACTTACTGACTCTAATTTTGCAGTTTTCTTTTTATATTTTGGAGCCAATTAATTTATTTTAACAGGTCTAAATCCTTTCCACGGGGCCTTAAAAAGCATCCATGCCTAGGGCTTCTGAGACAAACAGAGGAAACAATCCTGGGCCCAGTCAATTGCCCTTTCTCCAAACATCCCAGCTCCAAACCCTTCCACACCTACACAGGATAAAGAGCTGCCTCTCCCTCTGGGGTCACATTGTCTTCAGGTTAAAACTCAAACAAGGAGACCCTCAGGCTCCAGAACCTGCCACCCCTCAGCCTCACCTCCCCTCCCCGTTCCCGTGTCCCAGTTGTTGGGTGCACTCGTAGGGAACGCATTCCCTGGACACAGCAAGTCTCACGCACATTAGGGGTTCCCCTGTCCCTTCTGCTTGTTGTGTCCTCTTCTGGGCTTCTCCACCCACCTGGCAAATGCCAAAGTCCCTCCTTGGCTTACATGAAGCAGGTCTTTTCTGAGAACCCTTCCCCAAGTTCCTGAGACTGTCTGGTATTCCTTCTCTAGTACCCCCATGGCCCTTTACAGATCCCTCATTTACCTCTGTGTCGTACTGCCAAGGTTTGTCCTTCCATTTTCCATCTACCCCTCAACACGTCTGTCTCTGCCCACCCAACCCACCACCACACACACCCCACTCCCGCCCCTGGCCAGGCAGTGAGCTCTTAAGAACAGAGCTGTCGCCCTTCTGTCTGGATCCCCATCTCCTCTTCCAGGGCCTGGCCCACAATTTGCAAAATGAATTTGTGGAATCTGCAAAAGCCTGGTCTACTCCCAAGGCCCAGCTCAAATCTGCCTCCTTCTGGAAGACATTCCTGACCCCGCTAGTTTCCCCAGGCTTCTCTCAGTGCACATCACCACATCACCCCTAATAGAGACAGATGCCAGGGTAGGAGGGGACTCCGAGGCCATCTGGTCCAGTCTCTCATGGAGGAGAAACTGAGGCACAGAGAAGGGGCTTAGCCAAAGTCAGCCAGCTCTTCAGTGCAAGGTGCTGGGGCCTGGAGATGAGATTCTAGAGATCCTCTCCCAAGTTATCCCCTCCAACCTTCTGTCATTCTCAAAGTGTAAATCCTGCAATGGTAATGAAGAGTCAGGCTCTGAAAGCCGGACGGCCTGGGTTTGAATCCCAACTCTGCCACTTACTGTTGGGTTACCTAAGGTTAAGTCTCAAACTCTCTGAGCATAAAACTGTCTCCTTAACTTGTAAAATGGGAATATAAACTACCCCATAAATGAAATCATGAAGACAAATTAGAGAAGGATAAAGTCATCAGGGCACATAGTAGTCACTCAATAAACACTAGCCATTATTTATTTCATTACTGTTTTTTATTATTATTGGAATAAAGATCCAAGTCCTTACCATGGTATACAAGCCCCTGTGCCATCTGGCCCCTGCTGACTTCTCCACCCTCATCTCTCTCCATTCTCCCAGCCCCACTAGCCTTCCTTCGGTTCTCCAAATGGCCCATGCACTTTCTTGCCTCAGGGCCTTTACACACACTGATCCCTTGGCCTGCACTGCTTTTCTCCCAGCCCTCCCTTACTCCCCTTTGCCCATGAAAATCCTGTCTCTCCCTCAGATCTCAAATCAAACATTTTATCAGGGAACCCTTTCCCAACTCTCATGTTATCACAGTTTGCAATTACATATTTATTTGATATCTTATCTGCAAAATGTCTCCCTGTGAAACATTGAGGCCAGAGGCTGTTTCAAATCGCTGCACCCCAGCACCTAGCACCGTTCCTGGCATGTAATAGGAGCTTGATAAGTGTGTGTAGTATGAACAAATAGTGTCCTCCTCGCTCTGGTGTTCCTTTCCCAAGCCCCTCTAAGGACCCCCCTGACTCCCTCACACCTCCCCCAGGTGCTCCCAGGTGCCCACCTGTCTCAGAGGAGATGTTGACCTCGACGCTGAGGTCAGGCACGGGTGCCCCTGGGAAGGAAGCCACGCACAGGTAGGTGCCATAATCGCTGAAGTGCAGGTCAATGAGCTCCAGGCTGCTGGTGACAGCAGGCAACTCGGGGTCGTTGCGGGTCACCAGCAGCCTCTTGGACATGCGTGCCGGCTTGCCGTTCTTGAACCACTGGTAGGTCACCTTCTCCTGGGGCACTGCATCCACGTGGCATGACAGTTTCAGATCCTGACCCAGCTGTATGTTCTCACTCTCTTTGATCACGTCGGGGGTGACCTGGAACGTGGCATTCTTCATGGCTAGGGGTAGGAGGGCGGGTCTGAGGCCAGGGGTCTGTGTCCCACCCCCACCCAGACCCAGCTGCCCCCTCGAGCTGGCCCTCCTGGAAGCCGGGAGCTACAATCCACCCAGGAGAGGCCATCACTCTTTTCCGCTTTGAAATTACACTAGTTGTTCAGATACATTTTTAAAAATTCAAAATAAGCTCGCTGTAGAAAAGTGGCTATAGAAATCATAATAGCCACGATTTACTGAACACACACTATGTGAGAGGCAGTCTTTCAAGAACTTTACGTGGATTTATTCATTTAATCCATCCCACACTCTTTGAGGGAGGTACAATCATTTTACAAAAGAGGCCACTGAGGCTCAGACAGGGTAAGTAATGGGCCTAAGAAAACCTCAAACCTTGAATTCAAACTCAGAGCCTGTGCCCTTAACCACTACACCGCTTTATGTTTATTGTTGTTGCTTTAAACCCTGAATATGCAAAATTAAAATTTTGGAAGGATGCACCAGCATGAAATAGTGGGTATATCTAGAGAGTGAGACCGAGGGGGAACTGAGGGGTGATTTTAATTTTCACATTTACTCTGTTGTGCCGATTGACTCTTTGCAACAAATTTGTGTAATTCTTATATTTTAAAAAAAGACCAATATGATCATTTTGCATGCAAAGACATAAAATCCTAGCATTCAGAAAGAAATGGGTCTGGCCGCTTGAAAAAATCTGAGGCTTGTTCGAAATAAGTCAAGAGTTGGATAGAGTCCTTAATAGTCTGGGTGCTAATTGGACAGGATACACAGGCATAAAGCTGGCCTGGACAGGCCCCGCAGGCAGTCAGTCACCATTAATATTTGATGGAAGCTGAGATGCCTCACCAACACAGCTTTTAAAGGCCAAATGTAACCCGGTGGAGAAAATCTTCTGGTAGGAAAAGTAGTCATCAGATAGCCACGGTCTTGCCACTTTCTTTCTCACACTAAGTAAAATGTCAGAGTGAGCTAGTTTCTTTTTCTGCAGAGCTAGACTGACTAATCAGTGAGAGATGAACAAAGAAGCGAGTTCGAGTTATCAGAAGACTCTCTGTTGGATTTGGCAGAAGCTGTACTTTACCTTTAAAAGTTAATGAGCTGATCTTTTAAAAAAAACCTGACGTTGCACCAGCAGAAGAATTTAAAGTTTTCTTTTAAAAGTAGAGTAGCAAAATCAAGATCATATCAAGTAAGTAATGGTAACTACTAAAGCTGAGGTTTAGTAAGGAAAACATCCCGTTGCTCCTAGATGTTTGTTTTCTTTAGATCATAATTCAAATTCTGTATCATTTTTACATTAAGTAATTACTGTCAGATTTACTGAAATGCTTTACTAATAAAGTTGTATATGTAAGGCATGTGGAAATGTGTGTTATTTTCACTTTCATTCAGTTTGTCAATCATGTAGACACCATTGTGAAGGGAAAAAATCAGGAAATTTGGCCTGATGGCTGGATTGGTCACATTAAGTTTTTCGCAGCCTCAATTTTTCTGTCTTAGAAAAAAAAAATGCGGGTAATCAGCCCTTCCTACTTCTTGCATGACTGAGATTACATTTGGAAATGCAGACTGTAAACTGTAAATAAAATGTCACACAGAATTTAGTCTGGTGTCACCTGATGGCAGACACCTGAATTGCAGGGAAATCCAAGTGCCTGGAACATAACTCTTCAGCATACCTCACCCAGCAAGGGGAAGCAGACGGACCCCTTCTCCAGCAGCCCCTGTCTGCTCCCAAGCTCCCCCCAGCCCCCTGGAGGCCACGTACATCGCACCAGTAGGTTGACGGTCTTCTTGGCAGGGTTGCCCACATTGTTGGTGGCTGTGCAGTTGTAATAGCCAGAGTCCTGGGCCTGGACTGAAGGGATGGTGAGGGTGCCGCCCTGGGCCAGAGCACCCAGGGGCAGCGGGCCAGGCCCATGGGACCACTGCAGCTGGGGTAGGGGGTCGCCCCCGGTCAGCAGACACTGCACCGTCACATTCTCCCCAGGGTTCACCACCAGAGTCTCGTTCACAGACAGCTTCAGGGCTGGTGGTGCTAAGAGGACAAGGAGTTGGTGTCTTAGGGAACCTCCGGGGCAGGGTTAGATGTGGGGGAGGATGAGGGAGCTGGGGGATCCATGGGGGCTGGGGAAGCCCTGGGGAGAGGGGAGGAGGTGGGGGGCAGGCAGACACTGGGGAGAAGGGAGGGGCCAGATGCACTAGTGGTGAGGTGCCGAGGGTCCTATGTGGGATCAGTGCAGGGTGCTGGGTGGGGGAATCAACCCAGGGGGGCAAGGGGTGTGGGCTGGGAAGTGCCTGTACCCGTGGTGTTGGTGAGCCGGAAGGTGATGGCCTTGTCCGGGATCCCGCACACGTTCCTTACGGACACCTGGCAGGTGTAGCTGGCATAGTCCTGGGGCCGCAGGTTCTTCAGCTTCAGGACCTTGGTCTCCCCCTGGGTGGCAGTGGACCACTGGAGTGAGGGGCCTGCGCGGGTCTCTGGGAGCTCCACACACTTATTCACCTAGCACCAGAGGCTAAAGCACGTCTGTCCTCTAATTCTTGTCCCCCAACCTCCACTCACACCATTTATCCCCAGGGGGCCTGAGCCGTGGGTGGGTGCTGCCCTCTCCAAACCCCCAGCAATATCTTGTCAGGGGCTTCTGGGTCTGAGGCTGTCTCAGTCAACACTGGCCAGGACCAGGTATCAGTTTCCCCACTCTGGGAAATGGTACAAGAAAGGAATCTGGTCTGTGTCACAACTCACACAAACATAGGGCTGGCCCGCAGGGTCTTAGCTGCACATGGGACTCCAAGAGCCATCTAGGAAAGCCACCTCCGTAAGTCCCCCTGGGAGGATGGCTTCAGCACTGCCTCCCAGGACTGTGGGGCGCCCTCGGGAAGAGGAATGATCTCCCTGTCCCCCTACTCCTGCTTTGCCTGCCCACGGGTTCCCTATATTCTGCCAGCCAGCAGCTGGCAGGGATGACTTGCCAGCCCGAGGGGGTGCCTCCTCCCGAATGGCAACATTCCTAGAGGGCATATGGCCTTGGGGACTCTCCTCCCCTCACCACTGCCCCCTGACCTTTCTGCCCAGATTTTTTTGTGCCCCAGATTTTCTGAGTTACAATCAAAACACACGCTTCTGATGGCCCAGCAGAACTGATGAAATCAGAGTGGACCTGGATCCCGGAGCTTCAGCCCCACATGCCCTACCCCAATCCCCCCCCGCCCCATCATGGGTGCAAGAGAAAGAACGTGGGGTGAGCTGGAAGGAGACCAGCCCAGCTGCCCGCCCTGACCTGGGTGTAGAGGGGCTCGTAGATGTCGACCCCGTTGTCCTGGCTGTGGGACAGGGTGTCCGAGCCCCGCTTCCAGATGAAGCGGGCAGGCGGGTTGGAGTTGACAGTGCAGCGCAGGAACACCGTCTTCTCCTGGTAGAAGTTACCTCGGACGTCGCTCACCGTCTGATGCACCGTCAGCACTGGCTCGTCCAGGTCTGCAAGAGCATGGCTCCCATGGAGTCAGGGCTGGAGGACCCCACGCTGGGGGGCTCGGACTACTGGCAGCCCTCAGGGAAAGGTGAGTCACCCTCAAGGGATACTTGCAGGGAGTCAGAAGCTCATCTACCCCTGCAAGCTTGGCCAACCTGTTAGAGACAGAGGGCTGGAAGTGGTGGCTTCCCCAACTCCCTCCTGGATGTCCCTTCCCCCAGGGACCTGCATGGAATGTGTCCATCCGTATGCCCTCCTATCAAGGTTGGAGGAAGCAGCTGCAAACTGAAAATCAGGAGGCCCTGGCTCGAATCCCAGCTTAGCTGTTAAATTTACAGCAAGATCTGCCTAAGTCTCTTTTCTCTCTGGGCCTCAGTTTTTTCATGGGCAAATAGGACTAGATTGGTGGTTCTAACCCCTGATTGCACAATAGAATCATGTGGGGATATTCTTTTTGCTGTGACATAAGTCAAAATAGTGTTTATCTCTGGGAAAGGGTATGAGGAAACTTCCGAAAGTGCTGGAAATGCTCTATATCTTAAAGTGGATGGCATTTACATATGCAAATAGCTATGGAAGAATTTATTGAACAGTACACTTAAGCATAGTGTGCTTTACTAGGTATAAATTAATCCTCAAATTTAGTTAAAGTTTAATTTAAAAATCCCACTGTCAAGGTCCCACTCCCTATCAATTACATGAGAATCATTTGGGAATGGGGCCCAGGCATCTGTATTTTCAAAAAGATCCCCTAGAGATCGTAATGTGCAGCCAGGGTGGTGAACCACAGGCTCCAACATTCCACAACAGGTCCTCTGCCTTCCTGTCATTCCGTCCTCCTTCCACAGCCCACTCAGAGTCATAACCAAGGGCCTGGGCTTGGCAGCCAGGCCCTTCCAGCACCAATAGCCTAAGAAAGCACCCCTTAGCTGCTGGGATTTGGCAGAACTGTGGCTGATGGGGGCAAAAGAGAGTATGTGGAGTTCCATTGCTCACCACTCAACAGAGTCCCAGTAGGGAGGGCTAAGGTTAATGGGGAGATACATTCTGGGCATTAAAATGGTAGCAGGCCCCTGAGCCTTGGATGGGTGCAGAGGTGAGTGAGTGGCAAGCAGGGATAGAGGCTCCTACCAGCTATCCACGTGCCTATCCACGGAGGACAGGTAGGGGCTGTGGGCTTCTCATTTGACCTGCACCAAGGACTGGAGGATGCTTGGTTCTGCGGGTGGTTGGGGAAGGAAGCCTCAGAGGGCAAACACAGAGCCCCGCGTTCCTGTGGGAAGGGCAAGGAACCGAAGCAAAGAGACCTGTATCCTCCTTTCAGATCTGTAGCTACCCTGCTCTATGGCCAGGAGCAAGCCACATGCCCTTAGTCCATCAATTTCCTCTTCTGTAGAATAGGTAAAATCCAACTTGTTCTGCCTTCCCTGACCACTTTACAGGTATGTTGCAAGGTCCGGACAGGGTAACAGGCGGGACTATGTACGCTGCATAGTGCCGTACACAGGAGGAACAGCAGAGGCGCCTCTGACGCCCGAAAGAGAGTCTCTACTGCCCTCCTCCACGGAGGTGCTGCCTCTCCATTCGCCCCTGCCTTCTTTTTCCTTCTCAACCTGCAACTGCGAAGGACACCCCATGGTCGAGACTGGGCTGCCAAGGTCAGGAGGTGGAGGACACCGACTCACACTGCACGTCCACGCGGATGGACTTGATGGCAGGCACCCCCACGCCGTTCTCGGCCTTGCAGTAGTATCGGCCACCCTGCGTGCGCGCGATGCGCTCGATGCGCAGCGTCTCATTGAACACCGACGTCTCCTGGAACTTGTCCGACGCGCTCCCGGCAGTCTTGGTCCACCGCACCTGGGAAGGTACAGACCCGGCTGTGATGGGGGCACCTCAGGGCCAAACGCCCTGAAACAGGGCCCTTCGCCCCTATACTCTTTTCATAAACGCACGTGGGGCACCCACAGGCCTAGGGAACTAACTCCAGATGCCGGCAGCAGAGCATAGATGCGGCAGGAAGCCACGGTGTGAAAAGCCTGAAATCTGGGGTCAGAGGGAGAAGGCTTTAAACCTACACGCTGTAGTGCAGTGGTTCAGAGCATGGATTTGTGGGTGAGTTATCTAACTTCTGCCTCCATTATGTTACTTGCAAAAGGAGGATATTACCCACCTAGAAGGGGTACTGCGAGTATATACTTAGTGTCTGGAAGACCAAGAATTTGATTTTTAGACAACTTTGTTACTCCACTCACTAGCTCAGCAGCCTTGGGTAAGTTACTCGACTTCTCTCATCTGTGAAAGGGGTCCATATGGCAGCCAGACTCCCAGATGGCCCCCAGGGAGCCCTACACCCTTCTGTAGCCCCCTCCCACTCGATACCAGGGTCAGTCTGTGTGACCAATACAATACAGCAGGATGATACGACATTTCCAAGGTTAGGTCCCAAAAGACTGGCATTTCATCCATCCATCTCTCTCTCTCTTCCCCAGCCCCTTTCCCTCCCTTTCTGATCACTAATCTGCAGAAAGCCAGCTGTCATGTCATGAGCAGCTCTATGGAGATGCCCACTTGGCCAGGAACCGAACAGCCATGTGAGTTAGCTTATAAGCTAATCCTCCAGCCTCAGTCTCACAAGGGGCCCTGAGCCAAAATCCCGCAGCTCAGCTGCTCCTGGATTCCTGATCCACAGGTAGGGTGAGATCATAAATGTTTACTCTTTCAAGTCCCTAAATTTGGGACTATCTGTTATGCAGTAATAGAGAACTAATATGGCATAACATTTACTTTGCAAGGTTATTGTAATGTTTGGAAAGAATGTAATGCACCTACATATGGTACCAGGTACACATTAGTTACTCAACAAATTCCCATTATTATGAACATTGCTTTAGATTATGGAAAACTTCATGTGAGAAATTTGAGCTACTACTCAAAACTTCCAGAGGTTTAAGAAAAATGGATCAGTTCCAGTCAATGAAGTCTAAGGATTGTGGAATAGGGTCAAGAAGCCTCTGTCTTGAAGTTGGTGAAGATTGCTTATTACTGAAACAGGTTGAGGACCCTGATCCTGGTGAATAGCTCAGGCCAGCAGCCAGAAAATACGATTGGGGAGAAGCAGTTGAAAGGGCAACATTTGCCAGGCAGTGGAGGAGCCATTTGAGCCAAAATGGGAATTTTATTCCCCTGTACATCCTGACTCTACTGCTTTGGACCTAGAGGTTACAAAAACCTGGGGAAGGTAAGAGGCAGTTTCACAGTCTCAGACAATCCATATTTAGGTCAGGGGATGTTTGGAGAAAGAACAGAGCCATGGAAATATTTTTTTCTTTTTATACTTGATGTTTTACAGTTTACCGTGATTTATCTATGTAGGGTTTGTACACATACTGGTTGAGCCTTGGTTTGCTTTATCTATCCAAGGTTTGTATCTTTCTTCAATTCTGCAAAATTTTCGCCTTTGTTTCTTTAAATTTTGCCTCTTCTCTGTTTTTCCTATTAGTTCCTTCTAGCTTCTCATTCCTAACTGCCATGTCTCACAAGTTCTTTTCACATTTTCCATCTCTTTGTCTCGTCCATACTGTAATGGTTGGTTTCTCTGGATCTAGCATACAAGTCACTGATTTTCTTTTCAGCTATCTCTAAGGTATTAAGGCCAATTTCTTTTAAAGACTCCTTTCTTTTCTTGTATGATATATGATAGGGGTCTCATTTCATTCTTTTTCCATGTGACTATCCCGTTATTGCAGCAACATTTGTTGAATTTTTGTTGTTTTTGGTGGGGGAAGCACATGGGTCTGGAATTGAATCTGGGTCTCCCGCATGGCAGTAAAGACTCCTTTTTAAAATTTATTTCTAGGACTCCTATTTGCTTTTCCTCATATGTGACTAAGTTTTCATAGTCTCCTGTTTTATGGATTCTATCACTTTCATTATTTCTTTGAACATTCTTAACCATACTTATTTTAAAGATCCTTTCAGATTGCTCTATTATCTCTGGTTCCTAAGATAAAAATTGTTCAATTTTGGGGGTCAGTGGACTAGCTCTCCTGGCAATATATATTTAAATATGTTTTCATATTTTACTCTGCAGGCTTATATTCAATGAAAATTATCTTCCACAGAAGTCCTAAGTAGGCTCTAGGAAGCCTATCTGCCATCTAGTTTTATGGTTACCTATGCCCAGCATACACGGGTTCTCGAGTCCAGCCAGTTTTTCTATTATGCTGTAAGACAGACGGGCTTAGGGTTACGATCACTCACAGTAGACTCTGTTTGTGGTCTACTCTCTGCTGTGATCTGAGCTGTGGGACAGAGATCTGGTCCCCAGTCACAGGTGGTGCCAGTCTCATAAAGCTTCCAACTTCAGGTAGACAGTCCACGTCCAGGTCACAACCATGGATGGACCTGTGGCCTCCACTCACATCCCATGTGTGTATCAATACTGCTGTCCCCCAGGTGTGTGTGTGCTGTCCAAGACCCCTCATAGACCAGATTCTTCACCCTCTCTGACAGCCATTGCTATAGGTTCTTACCTCATTTCTGGCCTCTAGAGATTCCCCCCTCTCTTGCTATTTGTTTGCAGTGGAGTATTCCATGCCCACCCATGCCCCATTCCAACCACAAAGTGGACTTGAGATGCTTCTCTCTCTTGTCTACTAGACTGGATGCTCCATGAGGACAGGAACTGTGTCTGTATCCTCTGGATCCATCACAACACTTGGCACCTAGCAGGTGCTCACTAAATACTGTTTGTAATGAAATGGAAAAAGATATGCTAGAAGGCATTTCAGGAGAGGTAAGCAGCTGTGGCTAAAGGACAAATGGAGGAATGGACAGGAAGTTCTTGGGGAATAGTGAGGAAGCAAGTTTGACTGGAGCAGAGGGTGTGGGGAAGACAGCAGTGGGAGATCCGACAGGAAAGGAAAATGGGAGCCAGATTGTGTTAGGTCTTCAATTCCACCCTTAGAAGCTTGAACTGGGTCTTGTAAGTGAAGGCAGCCATTGAAAGCTTCTGAGCAGGGGAGGGATATGTGTAGCAGATTTGGGTATAGGGTGGATTGGAGAGTGAGCGGTGGGGGCTGGGAGATCAGTTAGAATCTACTGGCTAATCTGAGAGACAGGAACAATGGGGGGAGATGGAGAATGCAGAGGAGAAGATCCATGCAAGAGACATAAAAAGAAAGGCCTCGGGATTCCTAGATGTGGGGAGTGAGACCGGAGAGGGTCACATAGGAGCCCAAGATTTTGAGCCTGGATATAAGGAAAAACAATAAAAAGCCCTTGAGGGAAATAGACGAACTGTTGCATGTGATATAGACACAGACACAAATGACTCCTACATGGAATGCACAAGGGGACAGTACAGCATAAGGGAAAGATGGCCCTGCAGCTTCACTGGCTTTGGGAAGGGCCACCCCTACTTTAATAGTCATATGTGACTCCAGCACCAGCCCTGCAGTGTTGCTGGCACATCTAAATCAACCTCTGAGAAGGAGTGAGCAGTGATAAGAGAATTGGGTTGAAAGGTCTAGGGGTTTCCTTGTCCATCTGCTTCTCTCAAGGCCAGACCCACTAAAGCTGTTTCTTATTCCCAGAATCGTCCCCAAAAAGAGGATTTTGTATTTCACTGTCCTTTCTAGGTTCCAATTGCAACCTTTTCTGCTGCTATTAAAGGTCACAGGAGCGCACCAACAAATTCCACCCAGACCTCCAGCCCACCTCTTCCCTGCCTCCTGCAATCGGCCCTCAGGAATAATCAGCCATCACCTTCCTGTCTGAACCCTAGAATGGGCCTTTGACAGAATTCTTCAGCCATTTCCACACACTCATCTTCAGTTGCTTTCTAATTGCTTCGTGTCTTCTAACCTAAAGAATGTGGGACTCGCCTACTGGAAACCTCCTGAAATACAGACTGTTTTCTTATTGTGCTTTTAACCCCTGGGGCCCTTAACCCAAAGATGGATGCGCTGAGAAGAAATGTGCTAAGCTACAAAGAACTCTGGTTCTAGATTCACCTTCTGCTTCCACCCCACCCCAGAAGTCAGTGATCTTGGGAGGAACCCAGCCTCCCCGAGCCTCAGTTTCCTCAGCTGTAAAATGGAGACGCCAAGACCTTCCTCATAGCATGGCTGTGAGGGTTCAGAGAAAATACTGGAGAAGGCACCCAGCACAGTGTTGGCACATGGTCCACCCTTAAACACTGGGTGAAGGTGCATCTAAGTGATGTCTGCCCAACAGATAAAAGGACAGAGTGGAACTGAACAACCGACATTCAATTTTCCCCCTCAGCTATCAATTTTCACAGGTGAATGAGCCCACGTTCCTCCAGTCCTTCCCCACAGAGTTAAGTTTCCAGCTATTTCCCCAGCCCCTCTGCCTTCTGTTTACTTGCTGCTGTGCATCTTTAGTCCACAGCTCCTGCTGCCTCTTCTCAAGCTCTGATCCCAGGGCAGGGGGTGAGGAGTGAGAATGCAAGGGCGGGAGGTGCCTGAGCAAGGCCGAGATGGGGTCTTACCTGGGGCCGAGGGTGCCCGGTGACGAGGCACTGCAGCACAAGGGTGTCCCCTTCCCGGATAGTGTAGACTCGCTCGCTGATGTTGTCTTCTTTCACCACACACGCCTGGCCCGCGTGCACAATCTGGGCTTGAGCTGGAGCTGGCAGGTGAGGAGGGAGGGAGTTTAGACAAGAGGCGGCCAGATGGGGTCTGCGACTCCCTCCTGAGCATGTCGGGGGAGGGGGCAGCCCAGACCTCCCCAGACTCCTTTGAGCTCAGAAAAGAATCTTCCCAAAGCCCCCAGGCCAGACCAGAAGGGCCAGGGCAATTCCCCTCTTGCAAGAGATGTGTGCTCTTTAAATGAACTCATATGTGTGAGGGGATTTTGTAGTCTGCACTGGTTGTCATTGCATTTAGCAACGTTGTCTTAGCTTCCTGCGATGGATGCTATCAGGGCTGTACTCATAACTGGCAGGTGCGTCCATGCACCTGAGGGGTCACAGCGCTCTCACCTTCCCCCAGAGAACTGCCCTGAGCCAATAGCAGCTGCCCTGGCTGGAATCGCCTAGAAGGTCACCCCCCTCCAAAACACACACATATACCCATAACTGACTGACAGGTATGAAAGGCCAGCCCCCTTGCCTCCACACAGATGACTTTGGGGCTGTCCCTGCTTCACAGCCTGGGTTAAACTTCATCGGAGCCACATCTTTGCTTGGCTGCTTCCATCATTCCCTTGCGGTTTCTCCTGAGAGCAAATCACTTCCCTAAACTGCCCCTGCCTCCAACCATCTCAGACTCTGTTTCTAGAGAACCTAACCCATGACAACCCCCACCCACCAAAACCACAGGCTGCATATTCCTCCCACCAAAGGCCTGTTAATTTTCCCTCAATACTCCCTGAGCCCATGCCCAGCTTCTTCCCCAGGGGACAGAAATTCTCACTGGTGGTCCAGGAGCTTTAAAAAAGCCTGTGAAACTAGCCTCAACTGTTAAAGCCTATAGTATAACTACCTGTTAAAATGTACTTGGAAATTGAAAAAAAAAAAGCTTGTGGCTTTTGGTAGAGTCCCTTGAGGGTCCAAAGGGGGGAAATATACATATATGGAACTATTTTTTAAACTTTTCCATCTGGGAAACCCAAGAAAACCATTGGAGACTCCCAAGAAAATAGGATAAGTCCTGGATTTTGAAGCTTACCCTTATGAAACCTATTTCTGTAGGGAAGAAGCTAAGACTACCCCGTAACGAGGACTCAGAGTTGCTTCCAGGAAACCTCTTTTGTTGCCATTTGAGAACGCTCTCTCTCTAAGCCCAACTCTGCAAGGAAAATCATTACTCTCCCCTGTATGTGGGACATGACATTCAGGGATGAAAGTCTCCCTGACAATGTGGGGCATGACTCCCGGGGATGAGTCTGGCCCTGGCACTATGGAATCGATGATCCCTTCCAGACCAAAAGGAGGAAAAGAAGTATAATAAAGTAAGGCATCAGTGGCTAAGAGAAATCAAATAAAGTCGAGAGGCTATTCTGGAGGCTACTCTTATACAGACTTCAGTTAGATAATGCTAATTGCTGTGGTTTGCTAAACTCCAGCCAATATCACCCCTGCTAACTCTTAAAAACACTTAGGACTTGAACTGAGACTCTATAAAGGCTTCATATACTAAGTTTACTTACTTGGAACCTATAATTCCCAAAAGATTTCTAGATCAGATAAATCCTGAAACCCAGAGGAACCAGCTTCTCCAAGATTATCAATTAATTACATCCCCATATCCTTTAGTGTCCATACCCCTTCTCAAGTTGAAAAAGTCAAAAAGGCCATTGTCTAAAGATCCTCAAAGATTGGGAGAAAGATCAAAGGAGGAGGAGAAAGTACAACAGAGAAAACAGTATTTAAAAAACTAATAATATAGTGATATTATTATATTAATATTCCTTCTAGCCTCCAGTGTTTTGGAACAGCTAGAAGGAAAAATCTGAGATGGTGGAATGGTAGCCCATGATAAACTCTGGAATCCATTCTATAACTACTTGTTGAAATGTGCTTTGAAAACTTTTGCTTTTTCTTTCTTTGCTTTGTATATATATTTTACAATAAAAAAGAAAATGTTTAAAAAAATCTCAGCGGGCACTGTGGCTCAGCAGGCAGAGTTTTCACCTGCCATGCCGGAGACCTGGGTTCATTTCCTGGTGCCTGGCCATGCAAAAAAGAAAAAAAATCTCACCAGTTGGAAAAAAAAAAAAAAAAAGCCTGTAGCTCCTCCCTGACCTCTCTCACAGTGCCCAGAGGTCCAGCCCCATTGTCCTAAGGGCAAACCAGCCCACCAATGCATGGCTCTGGGAAGAAGGGAAAGGTCCCAATGACGCTCTCAGCTGAAGGGAGCTGGAGTATGTAGAGTCTGGAAGTGGGGAAAGCTGGTACAGGGCATGAGGTTTACAAGGGGGTGAAAGCAGAATCCCTGCCCTCAAGGAGGTCACAGAGGTGAGAGAAAACCTGCACCTCAAATGTGTAACTTCCTCCAGGAAGCATCCCATGACTGACCATCACTGCGCATCACTATCTCAGTGCAATAACAAAGGGTCCAACCTGGGTGTCTATCAAATTCTGGACTCTCCTTTCTGCCTCCCAGCCTGTGAGCCTCCTCTCAGTGTACCCAGCACAGTGGGCGCTCAGAGAATGTTAAATGAATTTCCCACAATATCCCAAGTTGAAGTTGCTTAGCACCATAAGAGGTTCAGAAGGCCCTAGAAAGTCAGAGAAGGGAGACATTACCACCTGCTGGAGGAACATTACAGAAGGCTCCATGGAAGAGATATCTTTTGAACCAGGCCTCAAAGAATAAAAGGCTTCATGCTAGTTGGCAGAGCAGTCTCAACATTACCTATGACCTGGGGTAAACCACTAGTGATCTTTGGGCCTTAGTTTTCTTTAAAATGGAGAGAATGCTACCAACCCTAGAACCCGCAAAGGTGGACGTGATGGTAATAGAATAAATGAAAAGTGCTTAGTAGAACTGTAACAAGTTCTACAGATGCCACGAGTAGGGCCTTAGCAGAGTCTCTTCACTCAACATTTGTGGGACAGACATGAACTAATTATAGAGGTAGGGTACACAGAAGCAGACTGGCAGCAGGTCTTGAAGCTTTTTGGTACCAATTGGGATGACATTTGGCCATGTTTGACCAGCAGAGTCTCTGCAAACAGCAGCAGATTCCGCAAACAGTGGCAGCTGTCACCAATCCAGAGTCTGAGTGTCCAGGTGACCAGCCCACCAGCCTGGCTGCCACAGAGGATGGAGCCTAGGAGAGTTGTCAGGAGACAAACCATGTGACATTGGGCAAGTCAGTTTACCTCTCTAGGCTTTGATTTTCCCATCCAAACGAAGGGAGCGGATTAGATAACCTCTAAGATCTTCTTCACTTGTACTTTCTATGAATCTTGTAATCAGCACATAGGTGCCATACAACATACCCCCTAGAATCTGGGGCCTGGACCTGAAACTGTCACCCCTGCAGTGAAAATGCATGAAAATCACATAACATGGAGGAGATAGCCATCTGTGGCCAAGGTCCCCAGGAAATCTCATCAGGAAGCAATCCACCAAGAGATGATGTGTATGTCGGTTGCTGATAAGACAAGGAGACCACATGGATGCCTGCAAGAGGCCTGGGGTGTCTCTCAACAAGGAAGACATCGATTTAACAGGCTCCAATGGAAGATAAGCTGTAATCTTGGATGATGTGGCCTGCCTGTAGCAAGGCAGTATTGTAATGACAAGACGCTTTGGTGACTGATAAGGAATATTGAAAAGGAGTTGGAGAGCTAGAGTTTCTCAGGGCACATCCAGCCCAGGCCAGAAAAGATGGGGCCTGGTCAGCAGACACGAGGTCTCTGTCTATCTGACAAGCATGTTTTCTCACTGGAGAAGGGACCATGAGTGGTCACCACAGATGATGACATTGGTAAGCATATCCAATTCTCTTTGATCCAGTTAATTATTAAGATTATCCAACTCTGAAATGGTAGAAGCACTTTGGGAAAAAATTTGGCAGTACCCCAAAATTTATACCTAAACAAGTATATTGCCCAAGACACAGCAATTCCACTCCTGGGTATATTCTAAACAAAAATGAGTACTTATAACAGCCAAACAGTAGGCCCAAGGACATTCATAGCTGCTTTATTCATAATAACTGAAAATGAGAAACAACCCAAACATTCATTAAAAGTAGTATGGGCAAATCAATTATGGTCTATCCATGTGATGGAATGTTACACAGCAATAAAAAAGAATGAACCATTGATAGACACTGGGGAATCTCACAGGCACAATCTGAGTGAAAAAACCATCAGACCCAAAAGAGTATCAAGTGTAGGATTTCATTTATTCAAAATTCAAATACTGGAGAACCAATCTTATAGTAACAGGTCTATAGCATGGCTGGGTGAGATTACTGTTAGGGAAAAGGGGTGCAAGGGAACTTTCTGGGGGAAAGGTGGGATCGTTTGGTGAGTGGGGGATGCATTACATCTTGATCTGAGCAGAGGTTACACAGGTAAAAACACATCAGTTCCTTTGCTTACAATTTTACTGTATCTAAGTTATACCTCATTAAAAAGAGGGGAAAAGAGAGAACATCCTCCTCCCTTTGGTGACATTAACTGTTGAGATTATCCAGTTTCCTTTGAGGCCACCAACCATGACAATCCCCCAACTCCCTCTCCTCTGACTGCTACTTGATGAGCCACTTCCTGTCACTGACATGGTTCCAGGTACAGCTTTTCCTTCTGGCAAGCTGCGCTCACTAGAAGCAAAGTACCCCAGTCCCCTTGGCCTTGGCATTTCAATTTGCCCATCAACACCCGCGGAGTTCCATTAACATGAGTCTGCCTCCCTGACTCGGCTCACTCCTGGGACTGCTGGAGCCACGTTTCTGACCCTTGATCAACAGAGATGTGACCAAAGCACAGACTCCAGCGGGCTCTGTCCCACTTGACCCCAGCCTCCAGCTCCATACTCCCCAAGAAGAGACCAGCAGCAGAAGCAGCTTCTGATTCAAAAGGCAGTGAGGCCAGGGCCTGTGAGAGAGGCACCGGGGCATAATCTCTTTATTCAGTCTGTCAGACAACAAATGCTTCTGGGCTGGGCTGCGTGCTGGGTGTTGGAGATGGTGACATGGAAAGCAAACAAGGACCAGCTCTCAAAGAGCTCCTCTGGGAGATGGGGGGCTACTGAGGAAACAGAAATCAACAGCATGGTTTTGCAATGCAGCACATGCTATGACGACCCTAAAACGGAGGGGTGTGATAGGGAACAGTGTGGGGAGGAGAGATCTGCCTTAGGGAGATGGAAAGAGGGGGGCTATGAAATCAGACCACCTGGGACTAATTCCTGGCTCTGCTACCCACGAGCTGGGTGAGTTCAGGCGAGTTTCTTAACCTTGCTGAGCCCCAGACCCTTTGTTTGTAAAATGGGAACAGAGATCCCTTCTCCTAGGCTGGTATGAGGATTTAATGCAGCATATATACAACATCTAGCCAAAAAGTGTGTGCTTTCTCAATAAATGGCAGTTCCAGAAATGATTAAATAGGAGCAAGAGACGAGGGCAGAAGTCTCCCCTCCCTGGCCACCTACATCCCAGGGGTGATGTTCAAAGCGGACATTAAACCTAGAGGCATGTTCTATGAATATGTTCAAAATTCATGTTGAGGGCTTGGCAGGGCTTCAGAGGAATTGGAAAATAGGGAAGAGGGATGGAAAGCTTTTCTGAGGACACCTCTTATAATATCAGTGCGCTCAGCTATAAGAGTTTCAGCAAGTTATTTGGGCCTTAATTTGCTCCTTTGTAAGACATAAGGAATAAATAATTAAACTCGTGAAAAGTGTTTAAAACAGTGCCTGGTTTATAGTAAGCCATCTTAAAAATGTTAGCGGGCATTATTAGGTTATAATGAGCCCACCCTCCTCTAAGCAACCCATTATCCCTGGAGGAGAACACAAGCCCTTTGAGGGAAAGGACCCGGCTTTATCGCCTGGGTAGCTCACACTCAGCTGACAGGATTGGTATGTTCCTGGCAACATGGTACATTGCCAAGCTCCTTGCTTCGGCTCCAAGAGACAGAAAGGGAAAATTGTATTTAGCCCTCTTGGGCAGAGAAGGAAACTGAGGCCTAGAGAGGAAAATGCCTCTTCCAGGTCACTCAGCAGTAGAACTGGGATTGAACCCCGGTCTTGCTTGGGGTTCTCTTCACTGTCCCAGTCCTGGTATGACCAGGTGAACTTGTTAAAATGCAGATTGCCAGATCTGACTCTTCTCTTTGGGGGTGGGCCTTTGAGTTTGTGTATGTGTAACAAGCTTCCTGGGAATTGCAGAGGCACAGTTGGATTTGATCATCACTGCTTCATACCACATTGGACAGAAAATGGAATAGGATTCCAGAACCAAGTACATTTCCTCACCTCTGGTCTATGTGACTTTTCCTACTTTGCTCTCTGGAGCTCTGTCCCCAAGGTCCCATGGAAAATGAAAACAGCCTCTTCCAACCTGTGTGCTATAAACTGTTCAGTGGCAGTCCACAGCAGAAGACCTTCACTGCCAAATAAGGATGCTGCAGGCTCTCTCTCCTTGGTGAGTCACAGTGCACAAAAGGATATTGTTAAAGGCTCTGAAAAGTCCTGCCGTAAATATACCATGTAAAACAGTTTAATCAAGTGTTTTCCAAATTTATTTGGCCATAAAACCCTTTCTTCACAGAATACCTCAACATCTTGAGAGACAGCAGTGTTCTGAAAAGCAAGTGTTCCAAAGTAGAGCTGATCTAAAGCTTAATACAAAACGGGGGCGGGCCACGGTGGCTTAGCTGCAGAGTTCTCGCCTGCCATGCTGAAGACCCGGGTTCGATTCCCGGTGCCTGCCCATGCAAAAAAATATATATATATATATATTTGTATATATATATACAAAACGGACAGCTGCGGGGTTGTATAATTCGCCTCCTCCCCAGCCCATTGGTCGAGAAGAGTAAAGTGGCATGATAGATATCACCCATAGGGCAGCGTTGCAATGAGAACAACGGAGGCAGAAATAAGAAGTCCCTGGCAGAATGCTACTGGTGTTTCAGCTCACTCTTTTCCTTACCAAAAACTGTACATCCCAGATTCTAGGTGGGGATGTGGGCTGCCAGCAGGCCCAGCAAGGAAGCCACAAATGCTCAGGGACTCATGTTAAGGCAAATTCCAACCTGTTTACTGGGTTTCCCAAGAGAGTTCTCACTGGAACTTAAAAAAAGAATTTCATCAAGGACATGAGAGAATTTCCTCCAAGGCTGCCAGACGGGTGGGGGCTGCTGTTACAGGCACACGGATGGCGGGGCAGGCAAACAGCAAAATGAATGGAAAATCTTGAATTAAAGCTCCCTGTCAGCTTTCTCTCGGGTCTCCTCCCCACCCTCCATTTAGAAAAGCTGCTCATGGCTTGGCCAAGTGAGAACTGCTGCCCTGCTTCCTGCCCCTGTCTGACTCTCTAGGAGAAGTGGGTCCACAGGCTGAGAAGCTTCCAGACAGGGGAGGGTGGGGAAGGGGCAAGGAGGAAAAAGTGTAAGCTACGACCATCCTTGGATCTGGTTCCATCTGCCCAATTACCAGATGGCAGGGCCCAGGTGCCACCAACTTAAGTATCACTGACTGCATGGTCTAGGCCAGGCTATCTGGAACCAGACCTGAGTTCCAATCCTGGCTTCCATTAGACAGTCATTCGACAAACCTTTATACAGTGTGAGGTCTGGATTTGGTGCTGGGGTCATAGGAAGATAAGACATCCAGACCCTATACCAGGGAAGCGTGTGGTCTAGAAAAACTGGGATAAGAATGACACATATAAAGCCCTGCTGAGAGGCAGAGAGGGAACTGGGGGGTGGGGGGGAATTGTTGTGAATTAGAGCTCTCACCCTCACCCCCCATCCCCAACAATAACCATAAGAGCTACCATTTATTGAGCATTTAATATGTGCCAGCATTGTATTGAATGCTTTGTATCTATTCTCTTATTTATTGCCTCTTAACAAGCCCTTTTCTATTCCCATTTTTCAGATAAGCAAGCTGAGGCTCAGCAAGGTTAAGTAAGTTGCCCAACGAAACCCTGCTGGTATGGAGTCTGTCTCATTCCCCAACTTTTGTGCCAAACCCCCATGACCACTTCCCATCCCCGGGGCCGCGGCCGGGCACAGTGCCAAGAACACAGCCAGGAACACAGTCACCGAGTCACTGGTTGGACCCATCCTGTGCAGCATCCTCAGAAACCACCCGTCCTGCGCTCTAATACCCCTCCACCTCCCAGGTCCTGGTTTATCGAACTTCTTATGCATGTCATAATGCAAATGGATGCTTAATAATTTAGGGGAGTTAAGAGTGCTGAAATATTAACAGGCTTTTCTTTTAATTAGCTGATTGGAGAATGGCGGCTGGGGGCCTGGGAGGAGGCTCTCTGGGGCAGGCACCCGGAAGTTCTGCCTGGACCTCCTTCTGCCTGGGACGACGCTCAGAACCTCTCCTACGGACCATGGACCATCAAGCGTACACCTTTTGGGTATACTTAACCCTGCCCCTCTGTGCTCTCCAAGTGGGGGATGCCCTTCCCTCACGCCAGCTCAGCTGTGTGCGGAGGTGGCTGAAGCCTATTGTGTGTTCTCCGCCAGCCAGGATGTGGACCAGAGGGCCCCAAGTCTAGGAGACACTCCAATTCTGCACACAAAAACCAGTTTGAAACAGTCTCAGCAACCCCACACAGTCTCCTCTGGCCCTGCTTTAATGCAGGTCATCCTGAGGGGAAGCACCAGCAGAGTTTGCCCCATCCACCATTGGGCATTCTCTCTCAGGTTATGTGAGCTAGGTCGAAGCTGATTCCCTGTCCATACTCCCTCTACTCCTTGGATTTTCTGTTCTTCAAAGGGCATGCTGCTTTTGTTTTGCTGTTGATGCACTGATTATTTCTGTAATACTTCCAGAGCACCTCTTACAAAATGTCCTGCCTTCAGGACGGAGAGCCAAATAAGCCATACTTATCCTCAGTGAAGAACCTCTGCTTTCCTCCTGCTGCAGACCATACACCAGTCTACTCTCCACCGAGACCTTTTTTTGTTCATCAAAACAAAACCCATATTCAGCTGACCTCTCCTTTGGCCACAGAAACCTCTCCCCAACGCAAGTGTATATGTCTGTGTACTTTGGTTACAAATGACATCTACTGATTAAGAATGCCAACCAAGGCAAGCAGCCATAGCTGAAAGATCAGTGCAGGGGCTTCCCCCTATAGCCATGACAGAATATGAAAACAGATTTTGATTTCATAGTCAAATGTAGGCCCTGTTTGCAGAGCCTGTAACTGTTTGCAGAGCCTGAAGCTTTTTCTGGCAGAACTTTGCCCTCTTCTGCTGAACGTGGTGGCTGGTCCATTTGTGCTCCAATCTCTGGAGAGGAACGGCAGCACTGTACCCACATCCGGACCTCAGTGGAATGTACACACATTTTGAGAGAGCCAGCTTATGCTCATAGAATGTGTATTGATGGAAGTCTAATCTGCATACTCACTTATGGAACTCTGGGATGTTGGATTAGGCCACCCAGAAATCCCTTGAGATGAGGACTCTTAGGTCCCCTGAGGAGAATTATAAAGACACTTTCTCCCATGGGTCCCCTAGGACCCAGGATAAAGACTCTCAGCAATGAGGGGACCTCTGACAGCTATAACTAGTGCAGGCAGGGCACTCAGACAAAAGAAAGAAGAAAGATGCAATGCTCAAGCTGGGCAGTGCTTGACCTGAGGCTGTAAATGCAAGTCTGGGGAGCTGCCCAGATGTAGTGGTCTGAGGTCAGGAGCTAGGGCTACATCCCTTACCTCCGACTGTGTGACCTTGGGTAGGCTGTGTAACCTCTTTAAGTCCTCCATCTCTTCATGTGCAAGACGGGGATAATATAGCATAGGCTAGAGTGGAAATACCTTTGGAGTATTATTAGGATTAAATGAGATAATGTACATTGTATACATGGCCCAATGACCAGCATGTAGTAGATGCTGAACAAATTTCAATCCCCTGAAATCTGCTGATTTGGGAATCTGTTCCAATGTTCTGTGAGAAGAAAATTTTAAACAGAATGAGGAGCCTACTTTGGGGGGTTGCTGAAAACCATCATCCCAAGAGACCAGAACACCAGGGTGAGCTAAAGTGCTCATCACTAATAGGAAATATCTCCCCATGGAACATCTGGGGTGAGAGTGGGGAAGAGAGCCTACCACACATCAGGGCAGAGAATGGTCTCTAAACCCAGGACCTGCGCCTGCCTAGAGCAGAACTGCAGGGCCCATGAATTTGGGGTGACTCATGAAAACCTTCCTGCCTGGAGATGGTCACCAAGCCCTGCCAAGCTCTGGCAGCCCTGGGGAACCCTGTCACCACAATTCACTTGACCCTGATCCCGGGCAGAAGCCCAGACTGTAGACCTGAATATGCCCCCCACCCACCAAAGGACACCTACTGAACCAAGCTGATGGAAGGAGCAGGGCTGGCATGGACACAGCCCTGGACTTGGGGTTCTGGTCCAGGTTGTTCCCTTAATCGCTGTATGATTCAGGACAAATAATTTTCCCCTACAGTCCAGAACCTCAGTTTGCTTACTATAAACTGGGTGAACCAATGTTCCCTACTGTGGGCATTAAATGCAGTAAGAGGGGAATGCTACCAATGCTACATGGCATATGCCGTGTAGGGGATACTCTAGAAGTATAGTTAGCATAGAGTGGAATAAAACCCAACTCATCCCTAGGGGTGTGTCTGCCCTGAGAACGTCCTCTTAGTCTGAGAGCTGGGGCTTCCGATGTGGAGCTTGGCAGGCCCCTGAGTGACCCTGTCTGTAGGACCCTGAGGCCCAGTTGCTGGAGCTCCTGTGACCTGTGCCAGCACTAAGGAAGGGGCATATCCTGGGTGGGCTCAGAAACATTGCCAGGTCCAGATCCCAACCCAGAAGACAGAGCCTGGGCAGTCCTGAGACAGGGGACAGAGAGAGCAGCAGTTTTGTGGAAGGAGCCCCCAAAGTTCCACTTGACCCCTATAGCACAGAGAGGCAAAGATATAATTTAGCTTCCTCCAGGCCCCACAGAGCCAAGAACAATCCTAAAGTGCACAGCACAGCTTGGGGTTCTGGTTCAGGCCCAAACGTGGGGGCTGAGGGGAGATGGTGGGAATAGGCACCTGTATTTGGGCTAAAACTGAGCACCTGAGGACACTGGGCCCTCAAATAAGAATGGGATGCTGGTAGGTGGGTGGCAATCCTTTCCAGGTGGCATCATAGAAAAGCGACCAAACCTACACAACCTGGTTGAGACCCCACTCTAGCCCTTAATTTGACTAAACGTCTAAACCAACATCTCTCCAGGAGTGCAAGGATAGTTCGGTGGTAGAAATTCTCGCCTGCCATGTAGGAGATGGGGGTTCAAGTCCCAGTCCATACACTTCCTCCAAAAACAAACAAGCAAGCAAAATAAACACAAATAAAATTCAACAAATGGTACTGCAATAATGGGATAGTCACATGGAAAAATAATGAAATGTGACCCTGCCTTTTGCAGCATACAAAAAAAAAAATAATAACAAACAAAAAAACCCCAACACCTCCCCTTATAAAACTGAGGCCAATAATATTTGGCTCACAGCGTCTTAAGTGAGATGACATATAAGAAAGTGTCATGTAAACTGTAAAGTTCTGCATTGATAGAAGGTCTTATTATTATCAGGTGCCAAATGACCCAAATATGGCTTCAGGAAGTGGAAGTGAAAAAACAGGGCAGAACGCACCTATTAAGCCCATGAAAGTAAATTAAAATGATAAAAATCCATTGTTGGCTTGGCTGCGCTCAACGCAGGCTCAAACTTTCTGGAGATCAACCCGGCAGTGCGAAATGAGAGCCATAAAACTGTTCCTATCCTATGACCTATTAGGCAATCTCACTTTGGGGAATAGGCCCCAAGGACATAATTTAAAAGGAAAAAGTAATTCACATAAGGATATGCACGGCAGAGCTATTTAGAAGAAGGGAAAATTGGCGCCTACCGAAATGCCCTGCGATAGAGAAATGGCAAACCAGGTTCCCTGGCCTCAACGCAGGGGCTGTCCTGCGGTCTTTTAAGTGACAGGTCTGAGGGCTCAGTCAATACGAGGAGACGTGTGGAGGAGATAAAGTCGGCCAAGGAAACAGAACAGACCACTTTTTCCTGCTATGTAAAAATATATTGACAGCTGTGGGCAGGGAATTCAGAGTGAACGGTTAATGTTTGATGGTCATTGGGGTCCTTTTATTTTTTTCCCCTTCCCTATGGAGTTGCTTAAGTGGATAATAACAACAATAACAACCCTGAAAGCAAAATCAATCTTGTAACTTGAAGGCAGGTGGGCCAGAGACCCCAGGACAAAGGGGGAAGAGAGGAAAAGTCGATGATTCTTGGAAGGCCTTCCACCTCCAACAGCCCCACCCCCAAGCGTGTACACACACACACACACACACACACACACACACACACACACACACACACACACACACCACTGTGAGTTCCTGGGCGCAGCTCCAGCTCCTGGAAAGCTGCCCCATCCAGCTGCGGGGTAGGAATTGGGTGTCTCTGCCTGGCTGCTTGAAACCTCCTTAAGCCTCCTCTCCAAGGTTCCTAGCCTTGGCCCAGCTAGGGAGAGGCTAGGATTAGCTCTGAGGTTTAAAAACAAAGGAGCAGAAATGTGAGGGCCTGATAAGCTTTGTGCCCCAGCCCATCCGTGGACTTCTAGAAGCCAGCCCCTACTGCTTCCCTACTTCCCCAAGGCCCAAGCATCACTCCTCACTCCTCCCCACATGGGTGGGAGCACACTGTCCCCTGCTGACCAAATGTAGGCCAGAAACCCGGGCGTCATCCCTTACTCCTCTCCTTTCACACCCCTCACCCAGTCTACCAGCAAATCCTGCTGGCAGCACCTCCAAAACGGATCCCAAAGCCTACCCCTGCAGTTATTCTAGCAGCCTCCTAATAGGGCTCCCCAATTCCTCTCTTGCCTGGTGCACTCTGCTCTCCACAAGCAGCCAGAGGGGTCCCTTTTATAACTAAGTCAGATCCCATTTCCCCCTCTGCCCAATACCAACAGCCACATTGGTATCTTTGTGGTTTTTCATGTAGGCCAAGCCCAGCCCCACCTCAGGGCCTTTGCACATGCAGTGCCTTATGCCCTTGTGCTCTTCTCCAGATATCCACAGAAGGTGGGAAGGCCAATCGGACCAGGCCAATCACCCCAGCATTCCCTTCAGTTCTCAGTCTCAGAGAGGCCTTCCCTAACCACCCTATTAAAGACAGCAACCCCCCACCCCCCCATCATTTTCAACCTCCTTTCCCTGCTTCGTGTTTTCTTCATAGCACTCACAACCACCCAGCATATTAAATAGTCACTTGTTCATTCTCTTTCTGCGTCCTTTTCAAAAGGCGAACACCACTGGGAGGGAACGCACATTAAATCCCTGAAAAGGATGAACGATCTTTTTTTCAAGAGTCAATTCAGGAAACATAAAGTTTGGGAACATATTTTCTTTAGCATTAGGTATATTTATAAATCAGAAAATGCATATAATACCCTCTTGCTCAAGTATTCTCTCTCTCTGTTTTCATCACTGAAGGGTTTCTCTCCTTTTTTGGCTAAAATTTTAGAAACTGCATAAGTAGCATGCACTGTAGGATCTGATTATAATGCGAGCCTCTCAACAACTTGTAAATGACTTGAAACCCCATAGATTGGGGGAGAAAAGGGAAGCATTTGGGGATGAGAAGGCCAACCGAACCAGAGTTTCATCATAGCCAGACTGGAAAGCCACTGCTCTTCAGAAGGTCTCCTGGGGGCTGAGGACGCAGGGGGAGGGGCTGACTTTGGGGACGAAAGGGACCCCGGGAATAGACAGCGAGGTGTGGCAGGAAAGGATTGGATGCAAAACACAGTCCTCTTCCAACCTCTCAGGTAGCTCAAGGGAACATGCTGGCTATGTGTCCCCCAGAAGGAATGGAAGGAGGGCTACAATTCTTCTCCCCTTTCTTTTGGGCAGAGTCTTGGTTTCATTCCTTTCTCCCCCAATACTGTGTCACATGACTACACATAGAGCCTCACCTGCCACCGTCTCTGAGGAAGGTGCTTTTATTGTCTCTGTCTCGTGAGGAAGGGGGTGGAAACTGAGGCAGAGAACATCCGAGACCGCACCGCCAGTGAGAGGTTCAGACAGAACTCAAACCCAGATCTGCTTCAGAAGCCTCCGCTGCTATCCTTCAGCCCACACGGCCTCCCTACACTCCCACCTGAGCGCGGGAGTTGATTATTCATCAGCCATAATATATTTAGTTACTTGTTTCTGAAATTAGGCCTTGGTGGGAGCATGGAGCCTGGCAAGTCATGTGCGACAGCTGACCTCAGAGCTGCTAGTCGCTGACACCTCAGAAGTGAAGAACTTCTCAGGTGACTCCCCTCCCCGGGGGTGCTGACGCGCGCAGGAAGGAAGCAGCAGCGATGGGGAGGCGGGGGTGCTGTGCGCGGCCCCTTGGCGGACCCTTCCCAGAATCCTCCGCGCTGGTTGCCATGACACTCCCTCCGCAGAGAGGTGCGGGGCTGGGGGCCTGCTGGAGAGGAGGGCAAGGTGGGGCCGAAGGAACAACTGGATCTCTTCATGAGCTCCTTCTAGAAAAGGGGGGACTGCAAAGGCCTCAGTCCAGACCTCTGTCAGCAAGTCCACCCTCAACTCAGGGAGAAAGGAAGAAGAGGGTCAAGAGGAGGGGAGGAGGTCCGAGCATAAATGGGTGAGTCAGGGGACTGAAGTAGGTGGAAGGGTGGCGGGAGCGCCCGGAAGGAAACGGAGACGCGTGAGGAAGACTGGGCCTTGGCAAGGACGGGGTACTTTGCAGCACTAGCCCAGTGCCTGGCAAATAGTAGGCACTTGGTAAATGTCAGCAAGAATTGTCTTCACTGTCGTATATCAAGAGACTTCCTAATGAGGAAACCAGTGAGTTTCAGTTTGCTCAGACCAGGAATGAAGCATGTTGAAACCAAGCTCCGGCTCCCAGGGCAAGGAGCTCTCAGCTCTGCAAAGAGCTTTCCAGAGGTGTCAGCTCCCCTCTGAGCTGGAGCAGTCTGACCCTGCAAGGCTGGTGGGGCAGGGCTTTGGGGAAAAAATAGACCCCCTGCCACCCAGCCCAGCTGGAGCCACTGTCTCTGTACACCCAGCCCAGCCCCCAGCCTGGCATGGGCAAAACAAGTGAGCGCACGCCTGGCACAGGCCCCAGTGCCCGGGAGAGAGGCTGCGAGCGGGCCGCTTTGTGTTTTGTGAAAACCAAATCTACAACTGAGTTCTTCAGCCAAGCAGGGCCTGCTGGGAAGGCTGGCGGGCCTCCCTTCCCGTCCCCCTGCTGGGGCCCATCCGCCCCCTCCTCGGCGACCCCAGGAACCATGGGGAGCACCAGCTGCCACCCTGGCTGGCGTGGGGGGCTGAAGTGAGGGGCCTGGGTGCAGCTTGGGCCGTGCCAGGGTTGACCCCCTTCCCCCCTCCCCACCCCCACTACACACACACACACACGCGCACACACACACACACGCGCGCGCACACACACACACACACACACACACACACACACACACACACACACACACACACATATGCCCTGTCCCCTCTCCCTGCCTGGAATAAATTGGAATACAAATCAGAGGGAAACGCTTTCCTCTGTTTGAACAAATTGCTATGGATTCTTCCCTGTCTCAGGTCAGGGCTCGCAATGGGGGATATTTTCACTCGCCGACTGCTAATAGACTCAGGAGAAGCTGCTGGATCGATGAAGACTGGGAAAATTAGCCAGGAGCTCCAGGCCAGCCTTGGCCTCTCCCCACCCCCCAAACTTCAGGTCTCTTGAAACTGGTTACAGGTTGGACATGAGTATCCGGTGGAAGGCCTAGGGTGCTGGGTGCCCCTGCCTGGTAACCTGGGCGAGGGCAATCCAGGGGCTGCCTGGAGGGGCAGTGAGATAAAGGTGAGCCCAGAGACGTCTCCAAAGTGGTCTGCAGGCTCCCCCGTGTACACGCATGGCCCCCTGCACACACACAGGTGTTTCTCGTATGCAACATCATCCTGCACAAACTCACCTCCAGCACCCTCCTGCCCACATATATTTACATGTGCACAAAAAAACAAGCAGATAAAGTGGGCATGCTCAGGGTAGAGAGAACGTGGGGAATATATTCCGGTTCCTGTCGTGGGACCCAGTGAGAGCGGTTTATCTCATGCAAATGGTTCTCCAAACACACACACACATGTGCACACACAAACATACACACCAATCTCCACCAGCAGCCAGGGCTCGTCACCCAATCACCTCCTTTCGCCCTCAGTCTGGTTCTGTAACTCTGCAGGGGAGCGTAAATAAGCCAACCCCTACACCTGTCCCAGCTCCAACAAAATGAGGAAGAGGGGCTGTGGGGCAAGGCAGCCCCCACTGCCCTCAGCCAGCCTCACAGCCCCTGCTCCCTTGGTCCCCAGAAGTGAGTGAGTGAGCTAGACAGGGGTGTCGGTGCTTCAGGCACATCAAGGCAACAGTACCTCTCAGTACCGAGCACCTCCCTCGGCCACTGTGCCAGTGAGCACCGCCAGGGACCACGGCCGTATTGGGGAGGGGGGCTGGGAGGAGATGACAGCTGGCTGCATCAGGAGAAAGCCTGCCTGCTGCCCTGGACTGCACCAAGCCAGTTACACACACACACATACACACACACATGCACACACACACCACTCAGTAGAGCCCAGATCTGGTTTGGGGGGTGGATGTTGGAGAGGGGGTATGTTCACGGGCAGGCAGAGCAGTACCACCAGCTTGGGATGACTCTTCTCCTCTGGCCACTGATTTCTGCTCTAGAAACCGATTAGGTAGTGGGCGTGACCTCAAAGCCCTTTATCTCTGACCTTCCATGATTCCAAGCTGGGTCCTCGACTTGCTTTGTGGTCTGAGGGCTTCTCTTGCCCTCTCTGGGCTTCATGGTTCTCTTCTGACAAATGATTAGATTTGCCCTGAGATCTATCCTGACTTTGTGATTCTGTAAGTCTATGATTCTAGATCATCTATTTGTCTCGTTCTCTGCTGTATTCTGGGCATCTAAAACAGTATCTGTAGATGCTCAATAACTACTGGATGAATGCCTACATAAACCTCAGGTCCCAGTTGGTAATGAAGCGGCAGAAATATACAAAGGATGGAAGTGCCATCAGAGCTGGACGCATAAGTTCCAGGGGTACTAGGGGTGCAGGCTAGCCTGGTCACAGTCCACGGGGGGGAACTGGCTCCAGGGGAAGGAGGTGAACAGAATGCAGTCACCTTATCTACCCCCAACGAGCCTTTCCCAGATTGCTGCCTGAAGAGAGCAGGGGCAATCCCTCATACAGGCGGTGTCCAGGCACTTTATCATGCTTAACACCCCCACCCCCCCACCCCCACCCCCACACACACCAAATACCCTACAATGTTTCCCGATCTCTACCTGTCACTTCCCGGGAAATCTTGCCTAAATCTCATGCTTCACGTTTGAACTCATCTAATAAGCCAACCTTATTAGAAGGAAGGAAGCTTGAGGGCTGCTGTGTATTCCCAAAGTCACCTTCTAGAAAAAGTGGCCTTGTACCTGCTGGGCTAACTTGTTAACATGTAGGCAATGTGATGGGTTTTGGACTTAGAACTGGCAGCAACCTCCAGTTCACACGTCAAGCAGGCTGCCTTGCCACCCCCCAGGGAGGCTTCCCGGGCCTCACTGACGTTTCCAATAAGGGCATCTAATATCTAACCAGGAGCCCTGACCCAGAGAGAGCACCAGATCCTGCAGTCCCAGTGCAATAAGGCTTGGAAGGAAGAATTGGGGATCCCAGGGGTTGAGGGGAGGATTATAGAGATGCGGCCATAAAACGAGCTTATGAGTTCCATGCAAACAGGTTCTGGCTTCTCCTGAGCCTGGAAGGTGACATAAGAGAGTAGAGAAGGATTCAACTTGAGAGTCCCTTGACATGGCTTCCAACTGCAGCTTTGGTGTCCACTTGCTGTGTGACCTTGACAAGTCATTTCCCTTCTTTGGTCTCAGTCTCGTCTTGCATTGAATCTTACAGTTCTGCCTCTGAGTCATGTACGGCCAAGGGCTGACCCTGAGCTCACTCGCATCCCTTTCCATGGCCTTCTCTGTGTCTTCCCTGTGGCCTTATTCCAAAAAGAATTCTGAGGCCAGGTCCTGCCACAACACAGACCCCCAGTCTATCGCTTGCCTTGTGGCCTTATATGTTGTGCCGGAAGGTAAACTGACAGACCCAAGGGTCCTCTGCATTTCAGTGCAGCGGTCAGATCCACACCCAGGAGGACGAGTCCACTGGAATCCAGCTCCCTCCCCACTGCCAGTACCACCACCCCCACGCCTATTACTGAAGTCAGGGCCTCGGCCTTTGCCCTCTCACCATCCCCTAACCCTTAGCCCTAACCCTAAGTCTAACCCTAACCCTCTTCTCCAACTCTTAGTCCCCAGCTTTTGGTAGATGGGGAAGTTTCTAGCTTGGGATGATGGAAAAGTTTTCATAATGGATGGTGTTGATGGTAGCACAACATTCTGAATGTAATTAACACCAATGAATTTATATTTAAAGTGGTTAAAATGGGAAATTTTATGTTGTACATATGTTATCACAATAATTAAAAAAAAAAAACCTCATAGAACTGCTCAACACAAAGAGTGAACCCTAATGTAAACTATGGACTTTAGTTACTAATACAATTATAATAATACTGGTTCATGAATTGTAACAAATGTACCATACTAATGTGAAAATGTTAATAATAGTGAAGACTCTGTAAACCTATAATTGCTATAAAAATAAATTACCTTTTACAAAAACAGCTTCTAAAAATCCATTGGGAAAGTTTTCAGTGACAAGGAGCTATTCGAGATTCAGCTCAGAGGCCTGAGCTCCTGAATCTTTCTGGTAAGAGGTAATGTAGCAAGCTAAACTGAAGTCAGACAATGAGAAGAACTTTCCAACAACGAAGGATCAGAATACAGCAAAGCAGTGGAGTCTCCTGGTCTCATCTGGACGTGGGCCTGCCCAGAGGCTGAAGGATGAGCTAGAGACCTCTACAGTACCCTCTGGCCCCTGGTTTCTGGCCTAGACCCTTAGTTTCTGTTCCCTAAACTCAGAAGGCTACAGAGAGCTCTCCTGCCACTGAGACTGAAAAAAAGCCACTTGCTAGTTGCAGGGGTGGGGGAAGTAGAGGGGTCATGAGGGAAACAAGTGTAAATAGGAAGCTGGGCTGGACTCTCACGTGAATGTGTGGGTGACCCCAAGCAAGTTACTTCCTGGCTCTGGGTCTCAGTCTTCTCTAAAGTCCCTTCTGGGCATCCTTAGAGCAACCAGAAACCCCCACCTGGATTAAGCTAGAGGGTAGGTGAGGAGAGGAGGGGAAGGGTAGTTTATATCCATCAAAATACTCTCATTCGGGGTGCAAAAAGTAGTTCAGTGGTAGAATTCTCGCCTGCCATGTGGGAGACCCGGGTTCATTCCCAGCCCATGCACTTCCCCCAAACAAACAAGCAAGAAAACAAAGAAAAAACAAACAAACAAAAATTCAACAAATAGTGCTGCAATAATGGGATACTCACATTGAAAAAGAATGAAGTATGACCCCAAGCATATAGCATACAAAAAAAAATCCTCTTTCATTCAAAAAACATCAACTGACTCTAAGGTGGGGATTAGTGGCGAAGACTACATTCTTTCCTTCTTTCTAGAAGAACCCCGTATTTTCTTGGATGAGACTGTGCCCATTTAAAGGGCTGTATTTCTCAGCCTCTCGTATCTAAGAGTAGCCAAGGAGATGTAAGCAGAAGTCACTGGGAAGGGGCTTCAGGGAAAGCTCTTAAAAGAAGCTTCCATAACTGGTGGCAGCTTCTAACTGTTCCTCTCTTCTTCCTGCCTGGAATGTGTCATGATGGCTGAGCCCTAGTAGCCCTTTGGCGACCTTGAGGCAAAAAGCTCTAAGACAGAGGTTCCCCAACTTCACTGCAGAACAGAATCACCTAATTTGCTTAAAAGAAGAAAATGCTACCCGGAAGAGTTGAGGGCAGTGAAAAGAACAGACATTTGCACATTGATGTTCATAGCAGCACTGTCCACAATTGCCAAGCGATGGAAACAATCCAGGTACCCATCAACAAATGAATGGATAAACAAAATGTGATCTATACATACGATGGAATATTATGCAGCATTTAGACAAAAGAATGTTCCGAAACATATGACAACGTGGATGAACCTTGAGGACATAATGCTGAGTGAAATAAGTCAGACACAAAAGGACAGAAAACTGTATGATTTCATTATTATGACTCGAGTAAAGCCTCCAGTGCTTTGGAGCAACTAAAAGGAAAAACCTGAAATGACGGCATGGTAGCCTATGACAAACTCTGGGACCTGTTCTGTAGTTGCTAGTTGAAATGTGCTTTGAAAATTAGTGATTTTTTCTTTCTTTGCTTTGTATATATGTTATATTTTACAACAAAGAAGTTTTTTTAAAAAGGTAGCTATGGTAATATTAGATAAAATGAATTCCTGAAATCAAAAATTTGAAAATGTTTAGTAACACAGGTTACTAAACTACTATATAAATTACTTCTATAGCAATGTTGATATTTGTAATAACTTCCTACTTGATATTTTGAGAATGTACACAGTTTTGATCGCATAATCAAATGGTGTTTAAGCTAGTGTTTAATATTTAGAATCTAAGAAACTCTGATATTTGTATCTGTAGATTTTTTCCTTCCTTGCTTTAATTTTAAATTGGTTGTATGAGATATTGTACAAACAGGCTTTACAATGATTAGATATTTCATTTAAATATGTCTATGGATAAGCTGAGTAAGATATCCATTGTAGGTGGTTAAGATTTTCATATGTTAATTATAAAAACATTTGTATCTTTATGTTTTCCTGAAATCAGGAAAATGTTTAGTAATATAGGTCATTACTATAGCAACGTTGATATTTGTAAATAACTTTCTACTTGATATTTTGAGAACATTCACAGTTTTGACAGCTGATCAAATGGTATTTAAGTTCGTGTTTAATATTTCGAATTTAAGAAATTCTGCTATCTGAATTTGTAGATTTTTCCCTTGTTGCCTTAATTTTAAATTGGTTTATGAAACTTAGTGGGCAAACACAGGTTTTATAATGCTTATTTGGATACTTTATTTAAATATGCCTATGGTTAAGCTAACTAAAATATCCATTTTTGGTGGTTCTAAGTGTATTGTTCGTTTTCTTAAATAAAAATATTTAAAAAAAGAAGAAGAAGAAGAAAATGCTGATGTCTGATTCCTACCCCCAGACTTTCTGATCTAATCGGTATGGGGTGCAACTTGGGCACTGGAATTTTTAAAAGCTTCCTGGGCAATTCTAGTGTGCGGCAAAGTTTGAGAACTACTGTTGTAAGGAGAGCTGAGCAGCAAGATGAAAGGAGCCTGGGTCTCTAAGTCGCCACACCAACCGCGGATAGCCTAACCTCTTTTACATAAGAAAGAAAGTCAGCTTGAATTTGTTTGAGCTTCTGCCTTTGTTTCTAGCAGCAGAATGTGATTCATAACTGATACTGGAAGGGGCCCTCATGCTGCTCCCACTGATATTTGTAATAACTTCCTACTACATGGGGGGCAACACACCCCCATGGCCCAGGGTAGGGACTAAAAAAATGACCAGATCCTGCTCCTGGGCAGGCTTGAGTTCAAATTCAGTTCTACCACCATCTAACTGTAGGGCCTTGGGCAAGTCACCCAACCTGACCCCCTCAGCTTCTTTACTGGGAAGCTGAGGGTACTGGGACAGTCTGTGCATTTAACTGGCGCTCTCTGGGGATGGGTGACATTCACCTCTGCAACCACAGCACCCACCATCCTTCCTAATGCTTGGTAGGCACTCATTAATGTGCTTGATTCACACTAAATTGCTATGATGTGGTCCAGCTCTAAAACTTCCATTTTATTCTAAACCAAACAGGAAACTGAATAAACAAAAGGGCCACATTAAAAAAAAAAAGTTAACTGTCTTTATTTACTGAAAACCAGTGACAAGCACTTCTGAGGCAGTATCTTTCAGTCTCTCTAGGCTGGGGATTGGAAACCCCTAGTTATAAGAGGGGAGAGAGCAAAGGACGTTCCAGTTAGCATCTTTAAAATGAAAGTTTCCTTACTCGTATTTTAAAAAATAATAAGTGGGAATTTTTTTAAAGACTCCAGGGTCCAGATGAGCTTGGGCAATGACCTGGAAAACCCAGAGATGCCCCCAGAAAAACCCAAGGGAAGAAGACATCTGTTTTGGCCTGACTCATTAGAATACACTGTCTTCACCAGCTGTGCCTAAGAATCAACTGGAGAGCTCTTAAAACCACAGCTGCCTTGGTGCCACCTGCAGAGTTTCTGATTCAGGAGGGTCTGGGGCGGAGCCAGGCATCTGTTGTTAGAAAAGCTCTCCAGGTTCTGATGCGCAGCGAGGATTGAGAACCACTTCTCTAAGCACCTTCCAACCCTCCAGATAATCAAGGTCTGAGTTTCTGCAACTGGAAAGGAACCAAGAAGAGCCTGAGGTGGAATCTCCAAAGCCAGCCAAGCAGCGCCCTCACGCCTGCCTGAGCCACCATCTCCCAGCCGAGGTTATCCACTCCACTGACCCCAGCCGCCCACAGGCAGGAAGAGGCCAGGCCTGAGTTGGGGGAACTGCCGTTCCGCCTTCCCTGCCCTGCCACATTTCTCAAAAGCGCAGCCTGCACCTCCTGCTTGCAAACGACACCCACACTCGGGGCTCCCTACCATCTGCCTGCCACCCCCTCTGCTCTCGTGAAATGGAGTCCCCATACCTCCCTTTAGTGTTCTCACTCTTGGACTTGTCTATAAACCAGTCTTCCAGATAGGGAAACTGAGGCTCAGAGAAGTGAGGCTCAGTAGAGCCAAGGTCCTTCAGAGGCAACAAGCGGCCCACCTGGCCCTCGCCCCAAGTCTGTCCTTCTTGGTCCGAGCCTTTTTCCTTCATGCCACTGCTACTCAACATGCGCTCCGTGGAAGAGCAGAATCGGCAGCACCTAGGAGTTTGCTAGAAATGCAGACTCTCAGCCCAGCCCCAGCCCCCAGCCCCACTGAGTCAGAACCTGCAGTTTCACAAGAACCCCAGGGGTTCCTGGACACAGCGAACTCTGAGGAGCCCCACTCCGTGTTGCAGCAGCCACCTCCGCAGGTCTCCACGTCGCCGTTTCTAACTCGAGCTCTGCGTCTACCTCCAGGCAACCCACCCTTGGCTTTTTGGACCCGCCCCCTCCGCGTCTCCTCCCACCTCCCTGATGCCACCTACTCTGTCTCCTCTTTCTCCTCCTACCCCCTAAACGATGCTGCACCCCAGAGCTCGGATTTTAGCCCAGTCCCTTCTCCCTTCCCCTCTCTACACACACTCTCTCTCTCTCTCCTTCTCTTCCTTGACAATTTTATTCCACCTCATGGTTTCATTGCTCACCATTCTGTGGACAGAAATCCAGATCTGCAAATCTGCCTCTTTAGGGCTGATCTCTCTCCTGAGCACCAACCCTCCTGTCCACCTGCCCCTTCAACATCTCTCCCAGACATCACAGCACCGGCATCCATGAGGTTCAAAGCCACACTCACACTGCTATTAAAATTAAAGTATCTATCGAGGGCTTGCTAATCGCAGGGCACAGTGTTTCCCAGGCACTGCTCATTGCATGCTTATCACAAACCCATGCAGCAGGCACGATCATCTCCATCTCACAAACTGAGAAGCCACGGCTTAGAACGCAGAGGCGCCTTCTCAGACTCTCACAGCTGGTGCTGCGCAGAGCTGGGATTCAGACCCAGGTTTCTTACCCAGAACTCTAGGCTCTTAACTACTTCACACCACTACCCTTACTTAACCTGTCTCCCCTGGTGGCCTTTGTTCTACCTTCTACCTTGTGCCACTGTGTGCCAAATTCCCTCCTCCAAACCTCCAGCCATTTTCATCAACTATCCCTTGCCTGAGCTCTTTGCAATGTACTTCTAGAGCCTAACAATGTACAGTCTTGTTCTCACCTTTTGCAACGACCTCTAACTAGATTCCTCCCCCAACCTCCACGCCCTACCCCCACCTCTGTTCTATTCTCACATGTCAACTAGAGGGATTCCATTTAAAAGATTCACATCCCTACTCTGCTTTAAACCCTCACATGGCTCCCTGCCTCACTCAGAATAAAGTCCTCACTCAGAATAAAGCCCACAGTCCTTACATGGCCTTCAGGGCCCCAAACAATCTAACTCTGCTAACTCTATCACCTCACCTCCTACTAACTTCTGTCTCACTTATCTGCTCTAGCCACACTGAACTTCTCCTCACTGTTGCTTAAACATACCAGGCATGCTCTGGCCCCAGGGCCTTTGCACTTCCCACAGATATCCAGGCCTTGCACACTCAGCATCTCCAGGTCTCTGCTCTGATGGCAACTCCCCAGGGTAGCCCCCCCCCCCGACAACTGTTAAATGAACTCACACCACAGTCCACCACTCCCTGTCCCCCTAACTCCTCTACCCTTCTCTTCATAGCATTAGTGACCATATGACACATTACAAACATTCCTTGACTTTTTATACTGCCTGATTCCCTCCAGTTTGAATGTAAACTCCAGGGAAGCAAGAGCTGGTTTTTCTTACTACATCTCTCAGGTGCCTGAAATAGAGCCTGTACTCAGAAATATGTTAAAGGACTGAAGTTCTTCTACCCCTCCCTCTTGTCCATTCCCTCAGCCACCAGCTCTGGTCTCACTACAACTCCCCTGAAAAACCACAAGGCCTTCTGACCTTTCTCCCTGAGCAGCCTCCTCCAATACCCAGGGTACCCAGCCCGCACTGAGGCTCACATCAACCTATTTCCCTGCTCAAGATCCTCCCAACAGCTTCTCCCACACCCAGGATTCCAGCCCATCTCCCCTCAAGCACAGGCTTTACAATCAGGATATCTGGGTTCAAGTCTGACTCTGCACCTCAAAGGGCTTCATCTCTCCGAGCCCTCAGTTTATTCATCAGTAAAATGGGCTGATGAATGACTATCTCAAGGTGGTTGTAATGAGGACTGAAGAAGATAATACATTCTCGTGATCTCAGCCCGGGCAGTAAATGTTAGCGATTTTAATAACGCGGTTTTTCCTTTTTTTTTTGCATGGGCAGGTACCAGGAATCAAACCTGGGTCTCCGGCATGGCAGGCGAGACCTATGCCTGCTGAGCTACCGTGGCCCACCCAACATCAGCGATTTTTACAATTATCCTTTACTGTTCCAACCCTAATTGCCCCATTGCCTTTCAACCTCTGCGCCAGTCCAACTGAGCGATTCACGGTTTCCCACACACCCCCAGGTTCCTGGCGTCCACCCGGGCTGCCCTTTGAAGTCTTTACTTCCATTTGCCAAAGCTAGTTTAAGGCCTTGTGGTTTCTCCCTCCTTCAAATCCCCACAGCCCTTTATCTGCCCTTGCCACATGAGCATTTGTCAAGCTCTTCCAGGAACAATCATCTTGTGTGTGATTGCTGCCCTCCCTTTCTCTGAGAAGGCAGAACTTCCATTTTATTCACCTCAGTAGCCCTGTCAAGGCCCAGAACCGGCCTTGCTCAAGGGAGGTGTTCAGTATATACTATACTAATGAATGGTGATTTCGAGAGATACCAGGCTGCTTTCCTACTCCCAAATCAGAAGATCCACTGCGATCAAGTGTTAGAATCACTTCCTACCAGCTGCATAATCCAGAGCAGGTCACAGAAACTCTCAGAACTCAGTTTCCTCAACTGTTAAATAGGGACAATAGGGCCTGCCGTGCTGACCTCCCAGGGTGTTACAGGAATCAAAGGAAGTAGGGGCGTCAAAATGCTTCCCACGGCACAGGACACTTAAACACCTATAAAGGATTACAGTATTATTATAGCCAATCTAAAGGACTCATTCTTCTCTGCACAAAAAGATGAATGAAAGAACATCAGCACCAAATGTATGGCACAGGTCAAGTGAGTTTTATTTTTTTCTTTATGCTTGCATGTATTGTTGATTGTTTTGCAGAGTGCACTTGTCACTTACAGGCTTGGGGTGGGGAGGGAGATGTTGTTTTTTAAGAACATGCATTCTTTTACATCAAACCTTGTTCTTGCTTCCCACATCATCATTTAAATACCACAGGGAAGCAGGGTCTTCTGACACTGGAGAGGAGATACAGAAGAGGGGTCCAGCCCCACGTTTACATAATGGAAGTTCTGTAAGGAGAGAAGCATGCAGCCACACCTGGGAGGAGTCACCGGCTTAATCCCACTATAGAGTGCTCCTCTGGCCTCGGGGAGACCTGGGCCTCGCTGGGGGCTGGGCGGGGGAGGGGGGGAGGCTGGAAATACGGCTCTGACCACAGGCGAGTGCCCTAGGACATTGGAATGGGTACATCAGAGCTGGAGGGAGGCCTGGAGCTTCAGAAGGCCCTATGGAGCTCCAGTTAGCCTCAGGCTGAAGAATTGGAATAACTCTCATCCCACCAGGAGTGAGGCCGTGGGAGCCAGGAAAGGCAAGAGGAATGCGGTGGCCAAGCCCTCCCCCTGCTGGCCACATCTGGAGCGGCAGCACCAGCTGCACAGGGCAGGGCCCCAGGCCTCTGGGGCACACACTCAGATGCACACCCCAGCATCTGGCTCTGGGATCAAGAGGCAGGTGGGAAGCTGGCAGGGCTGAGAGGCCCAAGGTCTCATCTCCTACCCCCGTCTTTGCCTGGTGGGGCATCTTCTGGCCTCACCTCCTTGAGCCACAAGGGAATGAACTTGTGGGTGGAGGGAAAAGGAAAGGGCTTCTTCTCCCAGGCCCGCCCATACCTCCTGGGCAGCTGAGAGGAGCGGGGGCTCTTACCACTGCCCAGATTTCCACTCCCGCCCCCAGGTATTGATTTCCTGCATCATTCATTTGCCGGGTCTTGGCGGCTGTGATTAGCTCCCTCCATTCTCCCTATGGAGCACCCCCCCGCCCAACTCTCCATGTTTCAGCAAAGCAGAGCTAATACCGAGCTCTAAATGAGGCTCTGCCGCCCCACTCCCGGCAGCTCACGGCCAGGCCTGGCCAATTACACGGGGGCCATTGGCAGGTCCCCAGCCTGTCCCCTCAAGGGTAATAAAACCCCCTCTAACCAACCACCACAACACAAGCCCCCACCCATCCACAAAGGGCAGCTCCCCACACTGCAGGGCGTTCCCTGAGGATCCTAGATCTGAGGGGGGCCCTCCGGCTTGACACCAAAGGTCTGGGGAGCCCTCAGGCTGGCTCAGGGGCTGACATCAACTTGGGGGGGGGGAGGCAGGGAGGGTCAGGCAATGCCAGCAATGCAAACAAAACAGCCTAAATTTGAGAATACAAAGCCCTCTCTCTCTTCCTGATACAATTTCTATAACCAAGAAGGAAGACGAGACAGAGGTATGAACCTTCTTGAGGACATTCAGAAAACCCAGTGCTTTCCATTAGCCCTAGGGAACTGGGGTTTTCTGATACGAACACTCCCAGACTTCTCCAGGAGAACAGCCAGGGATGGACAGCCAGTTTCAAGGCATGGGGTGGAAACGCGAGTGAAAAATCCCAAGAGTTTTTCACTCAGATGGAGACCGAGAAGGTGGCACTGGGAGACACACTTCCTGAAATTCCTTCTCCACACCCCCCAGAGGAGGGGAAAAAACCTGACTTGGTGATAATTCTGTAAGCTATGTTGCTCTTGTCAAATTATTCAACATCTGTCTTCATGTTCCCACAAAAATTAGCATAGGATAGTAGTTTCTGATGACACCTTTGGTGAAATATTTTGACTTCCACCAGTAAGTTGCAAACAACCTGTCTTAAGGATAATGTCAATTCCCACTCCTGCATATTAAATAATCCAGGGGTTGTTGTGGGTTTTTTTTTTCTTTGTCAGGGAGAGGAATCCCATCAGCCTGCCTCTAACTGAAAGTCCAGCTGCAGTGGGAGGAGAAGAGGAAGCCAGGACGGAGGAGAGGGAGTTCTCGGACAATACCCACATATAGAAGACTTCTCCATCACCTGGCCAGCCTTTGCACCAGAACCAGGCGTCTGGGGCCAGCCCACCCCCCTGGGCGGTCCCTGAGGACAACAAACTGGGCCAGGAGATTGAAAGGCTGGGGGGTGGGCGGGGGATGCTGGCTCCAAATGGTCATCTGGCCCACCACTTGAATGCTGTAGCATCTGTGCCCCAAAGATGAATGAAGCCACCTGGCAGGACTGAGAGTGCCTCCCCGGCCCGACTGTGCACAGAAGACCTAAGAGAAGGCAGGAAGACCTCAGAGGGAAGCAAAGCAGAGGCCTCCAGGCACCTGCCACCTCCCAGCCTCAGCAGAGACCCACAGAGCAAGCCAGCTCTAAATTGGCTTGTCCTCCATGGAGGGCTCTTCCTTCCTTCTCCTCAACCCAGCTCCATGTTCATCCACCTCTCCCTCAGCCACACGGGCCTCAGGACAGAGGGGCAGGGGCTGGGGCTCCCTCTTCGGGTCACATTTTTCTCCTGTGCCTTGACTAAACCCACTACCTCTCTCCCTTCTCACTGCAAGGGTAGCAATGGGCTTCCAGCCTCCTCCTCTTTCTTCTCCTCCCTGAGGTCCGCCAAGGCTGCAAGTCTAAGAGTCCAGAACTTTCCATAAGCAAAGACCCACAAAGAGTGCCCCACTGCACTGCCAGAAACCATTCTTCCTGGGGAAAACAATTTCCAGAAGCATTTCCTCAGTCTTCCTCTACTGTGGACTTTCATTCCTTCAACAAATATTTGCCAAGCTCTTGCTGTGTGCCAGGCACCACGCTGGGTGCTAAGATTCAATGACGGACATGATGGTCATTTCTAGTCCCTACCCTTCACCCTTACTCTCTCAAGCTGCTTCATCTGCTTTGGGGGTAGAGAGAAACTGGGGTGCAGAACTAATTCCAGCTCTCCATATTACTTCCTAAACTGGTCCTACAAAAGTGCTCCCTTTTTATAGCTAACCAAACCTAGAATCACAAGAAACTCCACAGACAATTGCCCTCTTCCCAATACATACTGGATCTTCCTCTTTCTTCATCCATCTCAGTAAGGTCTTTCCACCCTGCAGCTCCCCTGATGTCCCAGCCTTCCCTGCAGCCAGGGGTTGGCCCCAGTGCACCCAGTGCATCCAGGCCTCCCTGATTTGCTGAGTGAGAGAAGTTGTGGCCAGGCACATGAGGGACGGAGAAAATACAGAGAGCAAAGGGGGCAGATGAGCTTCTGGCTGAATCTTGGTGCAAAGGACTCTGAAATAAGAGTCCTCTAAGACCACTGCCCCTGTCCTCTGGTGCCCTGCCCTCATTTCCAGGGCTTCCAGGCTAAGGTCCAGAGGCAGCTTCTCGAGATGGGACACTATAGCCCTGGGGAAGGTTAGAGGAGCTGGAGGGAATGGAAGAAGAGTGGCCAAGAGATGGGTTTGCCAGATCTGCCCAGAGCAAGGGGTGGGGTGGAAGACAGCAGCAGACAGGAAGGGTTTTCTCTTACTCTCAGGAGCCTCCCTCTCAGGTGGCCTCCAAGGAGGCAATAAAGCTGTTGGAAAACCTGGGGGAAAAGGAACACAGGAGGACCCACAGATTCTCAGTGTCTTCCTCTGTGCCCTGGGAGGCCCGGGCCCTAGAGACCAGCTCAGTGGCCTCCTCCCAACCCGGCCTCTCCCAGTCCCTGCTGCATTCTTCCTCTTTCCTTTCTTTTCTGGCCTCTGTGAGGGGCCAGCAGTAAGAGACACAAACTAATTAAGAAGCAGAGTTTGGCCAGATGCCTGGGTTGGCCTCACCAGGGAATTAAGCCCAAGCTAGATGGCTGTGTAGGGCCAGGAGGATGTCACCGCCAGACACCCCTCAGGACACCCTTTCCTCTTGCCAGGCACAAGCAGAGAGGCCAGGCGCCCTCCAGAAGGAAGCATTTAGCATTTGCACCTGAGACCCTCAGCCTGGGGCACAATGCCTCTGCCACCCCTGCACAGAACTCATCAAATTCTCCCCTGATCTGAAGGCAGATAATTAGGTCCGTAGCCCCAGACAGAGGATAGAAGAGAAAATCCTCCCAACCATAACCACACATCACTGAAAGTCACCCACAAAGGCCACCTGGTCATCAGGAGAAGGCCAAGTAATGGCCACTGCACCCCAGAGACTGACTTTCTGTCCTATGCGATCCGGGTACTGCAGATAGCATGAAAACTCCGAGGGAGGGTCCCTAGGAAGGGGTGTGCCCGGGTGACCCTGAACGGATACCTGCTCTCCAGGGCTTTCCCTGGGAAAACCCACTGGAGGGAGGAGGGATGGAGTAGCCACAATCCCCTTTTGCGCCAGGGAGCAAAGCTGCATGGAAGGAGACAGAGTTTGGACTGTATGGGGTACATGCCCTGTTCACATTTCCTGGGGACGGTGGCTAAATGTATCCGTGTGCAAGTGCAGGGAAAAGGAAGGTGGGGCCGGGGTGTTGTAGTTTGGAAACGGGGAACAGGATGAACTGACTCGGGAGAGGTCTGACAAAGGGTGCGGAGGGTCATAGGCACTGGAGCCAGGGGATGCCGACATCCACTCAGGCTGTCAAGAAGCGGGTAAAATAGACAAAGCGGTGGAGCAAGGAGACAAGGTGGAGACAAGGCAGGCGAGTCCACCGCCCAGCCGCGGAGCTGGCAGCCGGCTCGCCCGGAAGCCGCGCGCAACTCCGGGTGGGGCACCTCCCGGCTTCCACGCCCGGGGACCGGCGAGATTTTTGTGTAAGTGACTGCCCCGGCCCTGGGCTTTGGCTCTGCCGCGGTCTCTCGAGCCGACTGGGCGCTCGCAAGCGTTCCGAGTCACAGCCGCCCCTGGAGTGGGTACCTCCCCCTGACATCTCCAACATCACTCCAGACCCTACGACCCTTCCCTGTACTCCCAGGCAGCCGGCTCGGTCGCCTCGCGCCCAGGATAGGGCGGGGACGTGGGCTTCCACTCCTGAATCCGATCCGGGGTCCCCACCAACCCACGGCAGCGCGTAGTTTGCGCCGTTTGCAAAGTTTCCGCGCGCGGGGCCAAGTCGGCGTGGAGCGGGACGTGGGCTCTTACCGTAGACTCCTTGTCCCCGACAGTGGAAAGGGATCAGCGCCAGAAGTAGAAGGCAGGTCACCTCCATCTTCACGGCCGGTGCTTCATCCCCGCGAGGCGGCGTAGCCCGACAGGCGGTGGGGGCCGCATCCGCCGGGGACCCCGCGACGCCCCCTTCGTCCCCCCTTTGCCCCGATCGGCGACAGAGAAGGCGGCAGCGACGACGGCGACCGGGAGACTGAGGAGGCGGCGGCAGCGGCGACCTGGGTTTCTCCTCCCGCGGGGCCGCTGCCCGCGTGGGGACGCAGGGGGCGCTGGCCCGGCCCGGGTGCCTTGGCGCGCCCGGCCCAGCAGCAGCCAGCGCCCCGACCCGAGGAACCTGGCCGCCGGGGAGCCCCAGGTCCCCGAGGCTGTCCGCACGGAGGGCTGGGCGCCGGGGACCCCTCTGTGGCGGCGGCGCTTGGATCCAACAGGCCACCGACCGCTGACAAACTTGTCGTTTCCCCGCCCAGGGGACGCCCCGCCGCAGAGCGGGGGCGGAGAGGCCGCGACTCCGCTCGGGTTAATCCGCTGTCTCGGGTCCTGAGCCCGCTACCGGCGCTGATGGCTAAGCGGTCCGACCCAAGGAGGTCGGGCTGAAGGAGCCCCGGCCCTGGCCTTCCCGAGCGGCGGAGCAGCGCGGGTTGGCTTCGGCGGAGCGGCGAGCACCTCGGGTCTCTGGGTCTGCAAAGTTAGCCAAGGCGCCGAGGAGCCCTGAGGAGGAATCGCACCCTGGCGCCCCGCGGGAAACAGGAGAGCAATTCCGAGCAAGAGAGACCCCAGAAAACGACGAAAGGAGGAAAGTTTGAGTCGTTTGAAAAATATTCGCGCTCTCGCCCAGGCCTGGGCTGCAGCGCGGGCGCAGCTCGCCGCCTCGGCTCGCCGCGCTCAGTTCCAGGGGTCTGGCGATCGCCGTGGTGCTGCCGGGCTTCGAGCTCTCCCGAGAGCGGAGCTGCGCCGCGCCCCAAGTTGGTCGTCCCCGCCCCCGCCCAGCGGCCTCCGCCGGTTGGGGGGGGGGGGGTGCCTCGAGCAGGCGGGGCCCGGCCGGGCTCCGGGTTGCCGCGGCTGCTGTGCTTCGGGCCACCGGAGCGCTCCGCTCGTTCGGCAACTTGGGCTTCGCTGTGCTGCTTTTTCCCCCTCGGAGATTTTCATTCCTCGCTCCCCCCGCCCCTTTCCCTTCCTCCTCCTTCCCTCCCTTCCTCCTCCCTCCTCCTCGCGTCTCCTCGTTCGGTCTCTCGCTCTCCCACCCTTTGTCGCTCGTTCTCCTGTTTGATTCCCCTCCAGTTAAAAAAAGGAGCCAATTAAAGGCAGCCCAGCTCGTCCGGCCCAGCCTCTGTCCAATTTCTTCGCCTCCCCCAGGACCAATTAGAGAAAACAAAACAGGGCTAGGGGGGAAGCTGACTGCCTGCTTTCTTTTTTCTCTCTACCTCTCTCTCTCTCCCCCCTCTCCCCGCCCCCTCTCATTTCCCCCACCCCCCGGCAGAAAAATGTCAGAAAGCAGAAATGGATCCATCTATCCCGAGGACGGTGGCGGAGGGACGTGGGTTTCGGCGCGGGCTCCGCAGCCGCGCGCTCGCACACTCGCTCTTCTCTCGCCCTTGCATCCCCAGGCTGGCTGACGGAGCTTCGTTCCCAAATCCCAGCACACTCGCGCCAGGAACCCAGGCCTTTAGGGCACTGCACACTTTGTAAATGTTTTGCACTTTGGGAGGCTGAACCGAAGCGAGGGTCCGAGGGAAAGGCCGGGGCGCCTGCAGCTCCTGGGGTCCTGCAGGCGCGCGAGCCGGCCGCCTGCGGTCGGTCTGCAAGCCGGCCCCGAGTCCCCCGCCCCTGGCCAAACACCCGCCCCTTTTCCGACCGCTTCGGCCTCTCCCGGCGCCGGGCGCTGGGGCCACGGCCAGAGCAGCTGGCGGAGCCGGCGGCGGAGAGAGGGCGCTCCAAGCGCCGGCCCTTGATGAGGCCCACAGGGTGCCAACAGGTTTGCCCGCAGGTCCCCCTCCGCCGGAGCTCCTCAGGCCACCCGACATTCTCCCCAGCTCTGCCCCTAGCCCCATTCTGCCTCCCCCTCTGGATTTCGGACGCCCCCAAGCGCAAGGGCTCACGCCCTTCCTGCAGCCAAGCCAGAGCCGCACTGTCTGGCATTCCGGGTCTCAGCCGGGCCCACACCCGGAGTAGCTGTGAGGAGCGCGCTCCTCCCAAAGGCCGGCCGGGAGGGGCGTAGTCTGGGAAAGGAGAGGGCCGGCCTTCCCTGCGCCTCAAATCGCCACCCCCCTTCCGGTCCTGCTAATCTCACCTGCTCCACCTGTCGCCGTTATTTATATCGGCGTGGGCGAAGGGATTGTATTAGGGCCACCCGTGGGAGTGCGGACGGCCGCAGCAGCTAACAAGCTGAAAGATTATAAATCCTCCCCAACTCCCCGTGGGACTGTTCTGTATCTCGGTTGTGTGGTAGTTACACGACTATATCCGTTTGTCAAAACTCATAGAAGTGCATATCAACAAAGAGTTAATTTTATTGTTTCTAAATTAAAACATAAATTTTAAAAAATGAACCATCCCTTCCCTAGGCCCATTGCCTGCTAGCCCCCTCCTTCCGGAACCGTCCAGAGACAGACCCCACAGGATCACGTGTCCCCGCCTGGGGGGAGAGGGGTGAGGGCTGCGGGGAAATACCCGCCAGCTTTTGGGGGTGAGGGGTGGGGGGGTCGTGTCATCAGCTAGGACTGTCTCAGCAAAGGTTGTCGATCTTGGGAATCCCAGGAGTGTCCTAGGATTCTGATTCCCAGGCCCACACCCTACCTTGCCGTTGTATCCCCTTTCACCCCTCCCCACTCTTCTTTCTCTTTCCTTCCCTTGTAGATCCAAGGGTAAATCCGGGTAGGAGACTCGACTTAGAGCTGGGCACCCAGCAGCTTGAGGCTGAAGGTCTGTGAATGAATGAATGCTGCCCAGCACAAGCCAGACACCAAAGACCTAAGGTAGCACCAAAGCAGCCATCCATTCTACTCCACCCTAAATCTTTAACTTGAGGAAAAAAAATCCATTTTCTGCCTCAAGAGACACAAAGATACCATGCCTCTTCCCACCCAATTAAGGGTGTGAGGATGAGTAGGTTCAATTATTGTCATCCTCCTATTATTCAAAAATTCCTGGAAATCCCCACCTCCTTCAGAAAGCTCGCAGGGAGTGATCAGTGATGCTGGCTCTCCCCTGCTGCCCATTCTGAGCAGAGTGAGCACTTATCCGTGTCATGGAAAACCACCTTCCCATGTTCTAATTGACTGGTCCAGCCCTAAGCAGCAGTTAATCACTCCTCTTTGTCTTCGGGGTGCTTTACTGGGGCGGGGGGAGGGAGCAGACTGACATTCCCAGCTGACATTTTCTTGAGTTTACCCTCTCTGAACACACACTCACACTGGCCTGCAGTAGAAAGAAGACTCATGATGGGGGAGGGACAGGGAGGAAGGGGGAATGGACTGGGATTGAACATTTGCTGTAGCTAATCCATTTGAGAATACTCTGCAGCTAATTGTATGCAGTGTAAATACCTTGGCAGCCTGTTTGTGCGTGCCTGTAAATTCAGTCATCTCCTCCCTCAAGTGTGCTCCACCTGCTGCCTCTGGCCCAGTGTCTAACAGCAGAAGACCACCGGAAGGGAAAGAGCACTGGACTTTGAAGCTATTGGCCCTGCGTTCCAGTCTTAACCTCTCCAGGCCTCAGTTTCCCCAGCTGTAAAGTGAATAAGATCCTTATCTCACAGAGTGGTTGAGAGATGGGCATAATAATAAAAGTTGACACTCCATGCCAGGCACTGTCCTAAGCCTTTCATGTGTGCTATTTAACCCTTGTAACAATTATGTGAGATAGGACCACGCATCTCATAGAATGGCATGGAAATGTTTAGTGACTCACTCAGCTGCTAAGTGACCAAACTGGGCTCTGACCCAGGTATCGTGGCTCGGCAGCCTTGCTCTTTCTCACTTTTCCGTACTGAAGAGATAAAAGGGCATATGTGCCCAGTAAATGTTTTCACAAGGGTTTCCTATTCTTCTCACATTCAGAGAGCAATTCTCTGGACCCCAAATCAGGGCTGTGGATGACATGAAAGCTGACCTGGGGTGTCCATGGGTCAGGCCACTGGGCACAGGATGAGAACAAGGCCTGGCAACTTGAAGGTTCAATGGTCAGTACCAGGGTGCCCAGTCTTGGGTCCACCCAAGGTGGTCCAGGGTCACTTCCCATGGAAGAAAAACCCTGTTCTTTTGCTCCAGAGAAAATCCAGCCCTTGGACTCCAGGAAGGGCTCAGGAACCAGCTGCTGACTGCGAGGGTGTGTGACAGGCTGGGGAACCAGGAGCCCCAGACCTTGGCCAAGGAGGATAGCTGTGGGCTTTTATTGTGAGATTGTTGCTAGAAAGCTCCTCCATCTCCTGCTGCTGGCTCGCTTCCCGCGAGTCGTCGGAGCCTTGAAGAAGAGAGAGAGAGAGAGGGAGAGTCTACGCGGGGATGGTGTCATCGTCTTGCAAGGGAAATTGTCTCTGAAAATCATACAGTGGCAGGTATTGATTCAATCTCAGGGCAAGACACTTTCTGTTTGGGGCGGGGGTGGGGCGGGGAGGGCGGGCTGGGAGGCCGGGAGGGACCGGGAGAGTTATGACCCTGCTAAAGACCAGTTTATTAATTCGGGCCCTAGCAAATAGCCAATTAATGGCTCCAGCTGCTAATTAGTAAGCAGTTAACTCCTGTTATAAATCGTGCTGCTCAAGACTAGTGATAATACAATCCCACCATGACAGTTTTGGAGAGGAGGGGCCCCAGAGACTCTGTCACCCAGGATCTGCAGCCACACCACCCCTTCCTTGGCTCATACCCCAGGCAGACCTTCTCCTGGTGGAATGCAGCCCTCACGAGAGAAGGCACCTTGTCTGTATGCTCACCATTCGGTCAGGCAAAAACTATTTAGTGTGCTAGGCACTGCTCCAGACACTACAGATTCAATGCGAACAGAACAGACAAGAATCCCTGCCCTTGTGGCATCTATATTCTAGCAAAGAGACAGACAATATACTACAAAAATAAGGAAAACAAATAGTAATGAGTGTTAAGGAGAATACTAAAGCTTGGAAAAGGAGTAGAAAATACTAGGGGCTGACAAGAAAGAGAAGGTGTCCAGAGAAGGTCCAGTTGATGTTTGAATCATGACCTGAAAGAGGTGGGGATTTAACCATGGCAGTATCTGGAGGAAGAGCATTGCAAAGAGTGGGGAACAGCAGGTGCAAAGGCCCTGCAGTGGTGAGGAGGCAAGTGGGGTTGCTGCTGAGTAGGTGAGAGGAGAGTGGTAGGGATCAGAGAGGTTAAGGGACAGATTATTTGGGTTTGGGGTCATTGCAAGACATTGGCTTTTACTCTAGGGAGTGAGATGGGAGCCACAGTAAGGTTTTGAGTAGAGGAGGGGTGGGATCTGACTTAAATTTAACAGGCTTTCTCAGGCTGCTGTGCAAGGAATAGTAGCAGCACCTGGCACTTAGTGGGTGCTCAATAAATGCTTGTGATATGAACTGCCAGATGATGGGGACTAATGGGAACCATGCCCACACTTGAAAGTCTGACTCATTTGGATTCTCTTACAAATTATTTCATAGCCATCACCATGGATGCCCTCACATTTGAACTTTCCAAAGGATTCCACACTTCCTAACCAATGGGTCCTGTGGTAAGACATGCAGCCCTTCATTTTACAGATGTGAAACTGAGGCAAAGAGACAGTCACCACCTGGCCCCTGAACACACAGTGAGTTACTGAAAATACTAGTTGTAGAATGATGGCAGGGGTGGGAGGATATGAAAGACACAGGAGTCCCTCTCCCCTTCCTGGCCACCCTGTCATAGTTGTGTCCTGCCTTACTGTGTGAACTTATGCAAGTTTCCTCCCCTCTCTGGGCTCCAGATTCTCGTTTCCACAATGAGGGAATGGGCCTAGACCAACTAAAATTGCTTCCCACCCAGACTCCAAAGACTCGTAAGCTGTGTTTGGGACTTGACATCAAAATGCCACCACTTCCCAACTGGAGGTCACCTGGGTTGTCCCAACCTCTTTTGTCCACACTGATGGAACAGGCGAGATTCGGTTTAACTTTTTCTAGCTGGCTGTTCGATGGATCAAAAGTAATTGTCTTAACACCCCTGTGAACAGGTGTAAGAAACACTGATTTACCCAGCTCTGGTTTCCCACTGGATAACTCTAGACAGGGGGCAAATGGGTTGGAAGGGTCAAGTTCTCCTATTTATTCATTAATTTAATAACTATTTATTGAGCCAGGCATTGTGACTACATCACAATGTAGAACACATCCAGCAAGTAAAGACACAGCTCTGGCATCAAGAAGCCCCAGTCTGAGGGAGAGACCCAGCCCCTACCCTGAGGTCCCCAGCCTGATATAAACAAGGAGATACTAATATAGGGCTGTAGTACCTGATATTAAAAAAAACGGAGCTGGTCTACAGATCTAGGAGCAGATACACTGCAACAGTAATAAAGTGCTCATTACATGGGTAAGGGCTAAGGTTGGAGAACAGAAAATGCTTCTGACTGGTTGCTCCTCCTGCTTGGCTCTTAATGCAAGATTGTTTCCTAACCTTTGAGCCTGGTTGCCTGCAGCCTTCAGAGGTACATCCAAGCCCAGAGGAAGAAGCCTGGTGTTTAATTTGGGAGTTTTTTCCTAATGCAAATGCCCCCCTGGGCTCCTCGGCACCAGGCTTATGTGAAGACAAGGTTGTATAGCCAATAGCAGCCGCTCCCTCAGGGCTCCCCCCCCTTTTCTCTGGGGGCCAGGCCCCACCCCAGCAAAAAACCCCCATCCCCACCTCACTCCACAGACCTCTCCGGGTCTGCAGAGCACCTGGAGATCAGCTCCTCTCTGAAGTCCCCGCCTGTCACTCCAGCTCACACCCCCACCCCCGTCTGAGAATGGGCATCCTTACCTTGTGCTCTCTTTACGTGTGTGCTGTGAGATCCTTGGGACACACATACTTGGATCACTCACAGAATAATGCTGAGCACACAGTAGGTCCGAGCCCCTCGAGATATGCTCATTAAATTGATTCAGTTGGACACTGACTAATTCAAAAAGTGAGTTTGGGCAAGGCCTGAATTCTCAGGAGAACAGAGGCCCAAAATAACCAGACAATATGTAGATTAGGGACAAATAGAAATAACGAATACACAAGAAGAAATGTTTGAACTATGTACAGGCTGAGGGGACGCAAATTCCTGGGGAAGGAAAGTAGGCAGGAGAGGAGCAGAAAGTTCTGGCAAATCTCAATGCAAACGAGAGGCAGGGGAAAGTGACTCCCTCGACTCCTACCTGGCCCTGGTGTCCAGGAGGGGAGATACAGGTCAGGGAGTTTCCTGAAGGTGTGGGCGCTCCGCCCAGCTGAGGGCAGCCCTGTCCTCCAGCGTCTGCCCCAGGGCTCCAGCAGCCCCAGCCGAAGGCAACGGGTTTCACCGAGCTTGTCTCCCTCCCCCTCTCCCAGGCTGCTCCGAGGGAAGGAAACGGGATAAAATGTTTTCAAGCTTCAAAGGACAGACTGGGGGGTAGTGAGAAAGGGAGCAAAGAGTAGGAGGGTCCCATGGGGTTGAGCTCCTGGAAGGAGAGAGTAACAGGGCTGAGGCCCAGAGACAGGGCTCTGGTTGTTCTCGATTCCTTTCTATTTATTCTTCCCAGCAATTTATTTTTCCTTTAACCGTCACCCTCTTTGTGATTCACGTGAAGGGGGACAGGAAGAGCAGGGTGGAGTTTGAAGCAAATCCTGGAGAATTGAGGAACGCACAGGAACACACACACACACACACACACACACACACACACACACACACACACACACACACACACACACACGGAGCCGCCGCGTGGCATAAACTCCAGGGGGCGCCATTCCCATAAAATCCGACTGGAATGGCGCCCACCTCCCACCCCCAACCAGGCTCCCTCTTCTGACCTGACCCGAGGGCAAGCTGGTGCCCTGCTGCCCAGTACTGCACTTCCTGAACTCCTCCTCTCCCTGCTCCTCCCAGCCACCTCCGCCCCGAGTTCCTCTCCGCTGCCCTCGGCCTCCAGCTCCCGCCGGGCCTGGCCACCCCAGCCCGGGGATGATGTGCCCAGCTGCTTGGCTGCTCTGGCGAGGGGCTCCGAGGACAGAGGGGGTCTCGGGCCACGCTCCCGCCACGCTTGCTCACCCTTCTGGGTCTGGGTCTCGCCTCAAGCCCTGGGGACTCACTGCTCTTTTGATTAACTTGCCTCATTATCTGCCTCTCCTGGCCCTCCTCAGGGACCCGTCACGCCCACCAGCGGGGTGCAGGGGAGGGAAGGAGGCTTCAGGACCCACGCTTCATCTGGGCGGTGGAGGGGGGGCCACAAGAAACCCGTCCACTCAGCTCCCGTGTCTCGTCCTTTTCCACTCACAAACCCAGGACTCATCTGAAGAAGCCTCTGTTACAGTCGCCTGACCTTCAAATGCCCAGCAGGAAAGCCATTTGTCCTCACAACTACATTATGGTGTTATGATAGTTTTGCAGTTGGGGAAACTGAGGAACAGAGAGGTTCAGTCACTCCCCTAAAGTCACACAGCTAATAAGTGACAAAGCTAGCATTCAAACTCGAGCTCAAGAGACTCAATAGGCTCAAGAGACTATTAAGAGTCGACTCTTTGTTACTTGATGTTGCTTCTCACATAGAAAAGCAGCCCAAAACCGACACCCTGAAGTGTGCTGTCCAGCACATAAACTCCTAGTGACAAGTAGCTATTTAAATTTAAAATCAAGTAAAATAAAATGAAAAAGTTCAGCTCCTTGGTCTCACTAGCCACTGTTTCAGGTGCTCAAGAGTCACGCGTGGCTAGTGGCTCCTGTGTGTTGGACTGTGCAGACATTTCCACCATCACAGGAAGTTCCATTGGATGACTCTGCTCAGGAGTCCTTAATTTAAATCGTGGCTCTCCTGCTTATGAACTGAATAACCACGGGCAAGTTACTTAACCTCTCTGTCTCAGTTTCCTCATCTGTTAAACAGCGATAAGAATAATGTCAAATGCATGGGGCTATTAGGGAGAACAAATGAGAAAATGCATATAAAGCAATTGGCACAGTGCCTGACACATAGCAAGGGTCCTAAAAATGATTGGTTTTAATATTAGAAATCATGGTCCAGGTCTTCATTTAACACAGTAGGTGATTAAAGACCAGAGAAACTAAGGAGTTGGCTCAAAGCCACACAGCAAATTAAACGTCAAAGCTGGGACTCCTGTTTCTTTTCACTTCACTGCAAGGCTTAATGATATCACAACAGTTGATAAAGGCTCTCCCCCCAAATATTGTGAGATAGGTAAATGAGGTTTCCTCAACCCCATTTTACAGATTAAGTAAAGGAGGCACAGAGAGGGTGAAGTAACTTATTCAGCATCGTGATGCTGTTTAGTAGCAGGATTGGGACACATTATGGTGCAATGTTCTTTCCCCTGTTCTGTTCTCCGCTGTCTGTGCAAATTAATTGTGAGCGTGGGAGGGGGTTCCTCATTTGTTTGCCATGGGGAGCTCAGGGACCTGTAGTCCTCCATAGATAGAATATCAATTATATAAATAATATTAATATGATCTCAATTATGTAAAAAATCTGTATATGGAATAAAGATGAGAAGGACGGATAATACCATTTTAATGATTATCGTGGGTGATTTGCATTTCTGTCCTTTTATGTTTCTATTTCTCTCCAATTTTCTACAAGTAGCATGTATTATTTTTACAATCAGAAATAAATTGTTATTTTCAAATACATGAAAATCAATATAAAATCCCTCCAGTGTTTCCCCCTGTGGCCTCCTCAGCCCTCTGGGTAGTCAGCTGTGGCTCTGAGCCCCCACCCCTTCATCCACAGCCCTCACATCCCTCTGCACTAGAATGGGTTTGAATTTACTCCACAACATCCACACGCAATAAATGTCAGGCTGTTTTATTTTTTCGAGGCAAATAAATTCTGATCCCAAGCCTCCGCTTGCCTGAGTGCTGAGTAATCAGCCTTAGTTATGTTTGGGGAGACTCTTCAGGGTCGTAGAAGAATCTGAGACCCAGGAAGAGAGGCCTTAGGCTTTGTGGTTGCCATGGTAACTGACTCCTGTCACCCGTGGCCCCTGGTCCCTGGGCCGGGCCTCAGTCAGACCCTGTGCCCGGGGCAGGTTCTGAGAGGTCTCCACCGCAGCCCTCTTGCGAGTGGGCCCAGAGACCCTCAAGGTCCAGTACTTTGAGACCAGCTTCTGCAAGCATCCCTGTCTGGAGCTGCAGGCCAGAGGGACCCTAGCCTCCAAACAAGGCCCCCGAATCTCTGTCCCTTCTCAGGCTGAGGAAGCCACTGCTCCCTTCCCCCTCACTTTCTCCTCATCCCTTTTTCAGGCCACTCTCTCTCCCCTTCCCTCTCAAGAGACCTCCACCTCTCAAACCCAGCTGGCTGGGGGTGCCCCTACTGTTTTGTTAACAAAACCCAAATCTCCTCAAGGGAAGAAAGCCTGAACTCCCAACACTGACCTTGTTTCCTTTTTTTTGGACAGAGGTTTGAAAAATGTCTGTCATTATTCCAAGAGAAATGGGAAAGCAAAATAAAATCTCAATATAGGTTATGACTGCACATCTCATGCCCGAAACTCAATTTAAGGCTTCTCAGGTCTCTCCCTGCCTGGTCAGATACCCCAAGAGGGCAGAGGAGTACTTATGTGCCCCAGGGGCAGGGAATGGAGGCGCAGAAGCCCCACCTCCCTCTCCCTAGGATCCAGGCTGGGGGAGAACGCTGTCTGGTGGGAAGCCCAAGAATCGGAGGCAGAGAGACTGGGTTTTGCTCCTGCCTGAGCACAAATGGACTCAAATAGATGCTCAGTAAATGCTTTCTGTGTGATTGAATCTAAACTAGGGCTCAGTCCTCCACCTCTTTGAGCCTCATCATCTGCATCTGTAAAATGGGCATCCACTCATTCAACAACTATTTCGTGGTCACCAGGCACCATTTCAGGTACAACAAAGTCCCTTCCCCGTGGAGTTTCCACTTTAGTGGGTGAGACACACAGTGAAATTATGTCATATCAGGTGTAGGATTTGCTGTTCATGCTCAGCCCATAAGCTGTCATCTTAGCTTCAGTGCCCTCGGGCTGCCTTCTAATGACGTCACCTGCATACCTGTGCCTAAGGTCTTCTTTGGTCACCAGAGCCTGCTTTGCCTGTCCACATGGCAGTGAGAAGGCCAGGCGCCCCAACTGCCTGGGATCAGCCCTCAACAATGGATTCCAGGAACTGGAGCAAAACTACCTTCAAGCAGGGTTCCTCTGAAGTATGTGTTCCCTACCAGCTCCTGGAGGTCCCCAGCAGGATGGGCCTTCAGTCATCCATGTCGGTAACTGGATTAATAATGCACCCTTTATTTATCGGCTGCCTTCCCTTTCTTGTATCATTCCTTCCCTGCTCTCCTATCGGTGTTTTCTGGAGTCACCAAATACTGCTTGCACCAAAGTCCTTGTCTTGTGGTCTGCTTTTGGGGAAATCCCACCTAAGATGATTGGTGGTAGAGCAAAGAGTGGTTTTCCTTTAGATAAGGGAGTCAGGGAAGGTCTGTCTAAGGACGTGATGTTCAGGCAAGGACCTGAGTGAAGTAAGGGTGGGAGCCAAGTGAATATCTGGGGGTAAGACTCCAGAAGAGACGACAGCAAGTACAAAGACCCTGAGGTGGGAGCACCCTTGGAGTGGGGGGATGTTAATGACACTGAACCAGCTGGGTTATGGAGGAGGACTCCTTGAGCACATGGGTGCGAACTTAAAGCCCTGGGCACACATGCACCATTAGAGCTTTTTATTTATTTACCTTATTTATTTATTTTTGACATGGGCATGCTCCGGGAATCGAACCCGGGTCTCCAGCTCAGCAGATGAGAAGTCTACCATTGTGTCACCGTTGCCCGCCCACCATCAGAGATTTTTGAATTCCCTTTCCTGCACGAGCTGCCTTCAGGGAATGCTTCAGCCTCCTGCCCTGCCTCCACAGCCATGCTCGTTACCTCCCCCCTCTGCACTCCCCCAGCCTCTCTGGCTCTGAGCAGGGTTTGGTTTTTCCAATAACTCATTAGTGTAGCTTTTGTCATGATTGAAGAAACAAAAGCCCCAGTAAGAAAACCACATTCAGCGGCATTACAAGTTATTTATGAGAGAATGCAAAGCAGCCTCAGCCCTGGGGGGAGACTGGGGGAGGAAGGAATGCCCACTGGGTGGGGACAGTGACATCCTTGGTCTGCCTGGTGTCAGTCACTGATGCACCTGCCCAACACAGACACAGACCTCTGTCTCCGGTCCCCACCCCCACCCTCACCCCCAAGCCAGCCAGGGATCACCGCTGCTCTAGCTGCTTGATTTAATTCCACCCACCCATCTGTCTTTTCATCCGTTCATTTATTTATATATCCATTCATTCATTCAAAGATGTATTGAGAGCCTACTATGTGCCAGGCACTCACTGATGTCAACATTAAAGGTGCCTGGACATGAATCAGCAGTTGTGAGCTGGAACCAGCTCATAGCAGCTCAAGAGCTGATTATGCGCGTCGGTGGTTTTAAATCAGCCATGGTGAAAGTATCTATACCAGGGAAATTGGCAAGTGCTACAAATCAGGGCTCTCTGCACACACCCTCAACCCAACCAGAGAACCAGTTGTTAACCATTTACCACTACAACGCTGTCCAGACCCTGATGTCTCAGACGACACAGAGCTGAACCCCAAGAATTTACAATTTAAAACAGGGAAAGACATGGACCCAACTGAAAGTCTAACGTTGGCCTTCCCAGAATCGTGGCCTCAGAGCCACTCTGAAATAACATGCAGTTGTCTTTGCCACCTACGAGCAGCAAGAACAGAGAATTTATATATATATAGATTGCTTGCTGAGCCACCATGGCCCGCCCCAAAACAGAGAATTTAATTCTATCAGTGAAACCTAGGAAGCCTTGATGAAGGAGGTGCATTTGAGCTGAGGCTTCAAAGAAAGCTAAGATATGAACTTGAAGGGAAGGTTTCTGGATGATGGTGGCTGTTTGAACTAAAGTCAAAAGAGAGAGGCAGGCAGCGTGTGTTGACTCTGCCATAGCAGGAAGGTGCTTCCACCTACTGCCTCCCCTGTCACAATTTGCAAAAGCGAATTACTTTCTGGAGGAAAATATTGATATTGTGAGAGCTGGGTTGTCAGGAAGGGGTCTCTGGTCGCACACCAGCTGGGCACTAAAAGATGAGGGCAACTCAAGTCCACTTTCTCCCTTCCCACCCTCTCATCATCACCTTTCCTTCTCAAGTTAAGGCCTGAGGTTCAGGAAAAATGTCTACCATGCGTGAAAGGGGGCAGCCGAAAAACCACTATCAACGCACCCTCAACCCACCACCCCCATTGAAACCAGGAGCGTATACCTTCGTCTAACCTCCAGGACTGTCCCCACCAACATCACACCAGCCTTCACGGTAACCCTGTGGGTGGCTCGTTGGTTCTGTTAGGCAGCCCATGCAGACACATGTGCACATGTTTGGCTTACAGTTGCCCAGATACATACCCAGACACCCAAATGCACCCAGTACTTCAGTGATCTCTATTGCACACAAAAGGGGGTCAGAATGGAATTAACCTGAGCAGCAGGCTTCCAAAGAAGACATGGTATCTGCCACCTCCCTACTCCGGGGGATTGCTGAGCCTCCCTTAAGTGTGCATGCCCACATACATATACACACACATGTGTAGAGACAAGTATACTTCTGGGATGCAAAGCCACTGGATGCCAAGCTGTTAGACATGAGCTAGGACAGGCTCATGTTGGGGAGGTGACTGTCCGTTAACCTCAACAATCCCTCCTGGACCTACGGGCCAGTGCCAGCTCATGCCTTGGCTGCATCCTCCCAGCCTCCCACCCACCTTGCCCCACTTGTCTGATAAATAACTGAGCCTCCCACCAGATCAAAACAGCCTCCCACTCTCTTCCCCAGTCTATCCCCAGCCGCTCCAGGGAGGGGGAAGCAAGGAAACAGTGACCATGCGTCGCATTTGTAGGTCCTTCAAACGCAGTCACACAGGCTCTCATTTAATCCTGGGCTGGTGACTAGAGTCTCCAGTGTACCGATGAGGAAACCGAGGCTCTGAGTGACTTGCCCAAGGTCACCCAGCCAGCGAATGGGAAAGCCAGACCCAGGACATTTATTCCATGGGCTGTCGTTAAGTCCCAGACATGGTACATAAACTTTGATGGAAACACAGGTAATAACAATGGCGAAGCTTTCTGGAAGGCATGTCATCATTGCCTCATTTAATCCTCACCACAACCCTTTAGGAGCTACTCTGTTTATCCTTCCTTTTCAGAGGAGGATACTCAGCATCACTCATTTGCTGGAGAAGTTCTCCTTGAGGTCCAGTGTCTCTCAAGTTTGGCCCACCTTGACTCTTGACCTTGACTCTTCCGGAACGACTGAAGCTAGGTAGGGTGGATGCAAGAATATATTGTTTAAAGAGAGGTGTGCACTTTAGAGCTTGGGCACCAGAGGGGTGGGGAGGCCAGGAGGCCAAGGGTCTTGGAGAGCAGCACTGACAGTGTTCCCTGGACCTGAGTTCTTCTCTGCCTTTCACACTCCCCCATTGAGGGCTTATCAATGCCTCAACTCTGGTCACTTCCACGCTCTGGGAGCCACAGACAGCGTGATGTGGGGTCATGAGCACTGCCCTGGAGTCAGACTGCCAACTTCTTGGCTGTGCCACCTTGGGCAAGCTATGTCACCTCTCTGTGCCTCAGTTTCCTTGTTCAAAGTTTTCAAGAGTGCTTACTTTGTACTAGGCACCATTCTAAGGACTTTACATTTCACTGATTTTACCTTCGCCACATCCCCATGAGGTAGGCCCATGCATAGGGTCTAGAATGTTGTGTGTTTAGTAATTGTTAGCCATTATTAGCCGGATCTTAAGCTCTGAGTCTGTGAGATTGCCTGCCTCTTTCTCTCTGCTTAAAACTTGCAACCCCATCTTCTTCCTGCATTTCTTATCTCAGTAAATGGCTCGCCATTCCCTGTCACCTAGGCAGACAGGGACCTCACCCTTAGCTCTTCCTTTAAACCCGCATGCCCATCTTGCAGATGCTCCCTCTGCAGGGTCGCTCATATCCACCCCCTCCATCTGTTGCCTCTTCTTTGCTTCAATACGGCCTTTGCTCATTTCTCACCTGGATTATGCAAAGACCTCCCGACAGCTCCGTGCTCCCAGCCCACACACACTGCAAAGCCAGAGGAAATTTCCCAGCCTCAAATCTACTGAAAATCCCTCCATAGCTCTCCACGGGCTCCAGGATCAAGTTCAGACCCTTTGGCTGAGCCCACAGCACTCTGCAAGAGCTAGTCACTGCCTTCCTCTGTGCCACCCCCCCCCACCCCCCACTGCCCCACCCCATGTGGCCACTCCAGTCATGCTACTTTATCCCTCTGGCTCTTTGCACAGGTAGTTCCCCCAAGTCTGGAGTGCCCTGCTTTGTTCCCCTTCATCTAACCAGTTCCCCACATAACCTCGTGACTCAATTCCAGAAACATCTCTCCCAGAAGTCTTTCTGGAACTCTACTCCAGGCTGTGCTAAGTGCTGATTTCAACACACTGAAATTATAGTATAATCTGGGTGTATGGCAGTCTCCCCCACTGAACCCAGATGTCACCTGAAGGCAGATGTTTAAGAGCACCAACACAGGAGTCAGATGGCCCCACACTCCAATTCCAGCTCACTAACTGTGCAACCTTGGATGAGTTACCGAACCTCTCTGAGCATCAGTTTCCTTGTCTCCGATATGAGGTTAATGATGGCATCTACCACCTAAAGTAGTTGTGGGAATTGGGAGAGACAGCAGGAAAAGAGCTTAGCACAGTGTCTGGCACAATCCAAGCGCTCAATAAGTGTTAGCTAACCTGCGGTAAAGAAGTGGCTTCCCCTAAGGTGAGGTCTGGCTGGATCCTAGAAGAGTAAACTGTAATCACACTTGATGGCTTATCCTAACGAGATGACTCAAGGTGGGGGCTGGCTAGTCCAGTATTCTTAGGGAGGGGTTGGCCTTGCTTGGAAGACCAGCCACGTGATTAGAGACTTGGGACTTTGAGCCACACGCTACCATCCCCGCTTCCAGGGACGGGAGGAAAAGCGGAAGATTCAATTCAACCAGGTGACCCGTGAGTCAATCTCATGCCTACCTGACGAAACCCCAGGAAAATCTCTGGACACCAAAGTCCGACTGAACTTCCCTGGTTGGCAATATTCTTTGAATATTGTCTCAATGACTAAGTTGTCTCAATGGAAGCTTTGCCTCTGACACCTCCCAGACCCCACCCTATGCGTCCCTTCTCTGGGATGGTTCTTATTTGTGTCCTTTCTGCTATAATAAAACTGTCAGCCTAAGAATAGTGCGTCCCTGAGTTCTATCAGTCTTTCTAGCAAATTTTCGAACCTAGGGAAGCAATGGGAAACCCGGAATTGGTAGGCAGCTGGTCAGAAGTGAGAGCGGCCCTGGCAACCCCTGAACTTGTAATTGGTGTCTGAGTTGAAGACAGTCTTGTAGAGGGCTTTGCTCTCAACCTCTGAAGTCTGACCTAACTCCAGGTAGGTAGTGACAGAACTGATTGTAGCTATTATTATTTAAAAGTAAGACTCTGTCTATCTTTGTATCACTATTGCCTAAAATGGGGCCAGCCATGTGGCAGACACTCAATAAATGTCTGTTGAACTGAATCAAAGTGAACTTACCTAGAGCCAATTTCAGTTTCTAGCAGGGTTTCTACTTGCAAGCAACAGAAACCGCTTTAGCTGCCATAAGCAGAAAAGGAATTCACAAAGGATATTAGAATCTCTTGGAGGGATATGGAATCTCTGGGCGGGTCAGAGGAAAAGGCCTGGAACCCACCCAGCCAGGAACAGTATCCTTATGACAACCTGCTGCAGTGGACACTTTTCTGCCCCCACCGCTGGACACAGAGCCTGCAGCTTGCCCTGCTGACCCTGGGCACCCAACCCTAGGGATAGTCCCTAAAAGTTGCAGGGCCCAGGACAAGATTACAAATGGAGGCCCATCTCCTATATTTCAAAATACTTCGAAGCTATAAAGCTAACAATCTATTAAATGAAACATTCAAATCTGCTGCAGTTACTATGGCTGCATAACAAATTGGCCCAAAACTTAATGATATAAAACAAACATTTATTATGCTCAGTGGTTTGAAAAATTCAGATCCTGAGCAGCTTCTCTCTGCCCCCCAAGGTCCATAGCTTCAGCAGACAGGCTGAAGCCATGGACCTCTGTAGGCTCACTCGGTCACACATCTGTCCGTGGATGCTGGCTGGCGGCTGGGGGCCTCAGCTCTTCTCCCCGTGGACCTCTCCTTGTGAACGATTTTGGGCTCCCTTACAGCGTGGTGAATGGGTTCCAGGAGCACATGTCCTAAGAAGGAGACTGCATTGCCTGTTATGACACAGCCTCAGAAGTCATACAGGGTCACTTCTTTTTGTCGAAGCAGTCACAGAGTTCTGCCCAAGTTCAAGGAAGGGGAGAGAAACTGCCTCTTGACAGGGAAACACAAAGTTCTGAAAGAGCATGTGGGATAGGAAATACTGCTATGAGCATTTTTGGAATATACAATCTTCAGTATATTCTCCTATCCCGACAAATATATTTTTTGTAATAACCTGGAAGGTCAGGCTCAGATTTAGAATCATTAAACCTGTTGGAACATTGGACCACAGTATGGCCCCTGTACCCTGCCCCCACCCCACTCTCCTTCCCTTTCTCCCCCCAGCCCCATCCTGCACTGCAAGGGGCCTCACGTGCGTGTGTACAGACAGCCCAGCCCGCTCGGCCAAGCTCTGTTCACATTAGTGTTCACGCTGATAGACACTCAGGCTTTAGGCTATACAACGGCAGACCTGCCGTGAGCAGACAGACCCAGGAAAGAGGACTGCACAGGTCCTGGGACTGGGCTTGGGCTCATTTGGACAGAAAACTTGAGATCCTGGCTCTGGAAGCATGGTATAGAAGTGGGAATGTGGGTGCTGGGTAGACATGTCCCTCGGTCCTGCAGATTCCTGGCCCTGAGGTGGGGACCGCAGTGAAGGAGGACCAGAGCACAGCCCTCTAAAATGCAGGGCCTAAAGCAAGGACTCTTTGAGTCCAGTGTGAGGGTGGAACTGCCTAGAGCCTTTGCCTTTCTCTTGAAGCCAAATGTGTCTGCTGCTATACTCATTGGAGTGTATTCCGTGTTAGACTTCTGAGGTGGTTTGGGACTGAATGTAGCCCTGAAGGACATGTCCTTAAATTTAATCCATTCCTATGAGTGTGAACCCACTGTAAGTAGGACCTTTGATGAGGTCACTTCATTTAAAGTGCGGCCCGCCTCAATCAGAAAGGGCCTTAATCCCATTACTGGAATCCTTTATAGAGAGAATAAAATTCAGACAGAGAGAAAAAAACCCACAGAGGGAGCAACAAGAAGCTGAAATCAACGGAAGCTGGAAGAGAAGGAAGAGGCCAGGAGACACCGCCATGTGTGCTGTCCATGTGACAGAAAAACTGAGGACCAAGGATCAGCCAGCCCCAGAATACCAGCCTTCGGGAAGAAAGCATTGCTTTGAGGACACCATAATTTGGACTTTCTATTATCTGCAAAACTGTGAGCTAATAAATTCCCATCGTTTAAGTCAGCCCATTGCATGACATTTGCTTGATCAGCCTTGGAAGCTAAAACAGCTTCTTCAGAGGCTTTTCTGAGTACGTCTCCTCAGTGCCACCTAAATTACATACCTGGTGCAAGAGCGTCTGGGAGAGTGAGCTTCTAGCATCTACTATGGGAAAGACAGACACATGAGGTAGAGGTCCCACATAAAGAAAGAGGGTTTAGAGACTCTAGGCAGCCAAGAAGAATGCCAGATGTCCACTACAGACCACTTCTTGACTTCCCAATCTCAATGTTTATTCATGCTCCATTCTTAAACTCTCTCACCACCACCACCACCAAAGCCTGCTTTCACCTAGCAAAATGTAAATAGTGCTCACACTAATTAAAACGTACTCACTTATTTCTTCAAAGAGGGACGACCCAAAATTCGTATGAATACTTGCACTAGGAAAACCGGTGATGCTCATTCTCCCGCTAATTCTATCATGAAATCATCTTGATATTATATAGTCTATGCAATGAATCACAAAAACAACCACAGATAACATCCCTATATGAAAATAGGGAATGAGGGAGGGATTAAAATAGAAATTTTGAAAAACAGATGAATATATCCATAGCAAAGCAAGGATTACAATATAGATAGATATCACAATTTTTGATTCTCAACTCATATCCCATTTGCCCTGTACAAGTACCTTAGCTGGTCAGAGTTCTCTATCTGGTGGGGTGATTTTTACCCTCTTTCTGGAAAAATCTGAGCCTTTGATAGTGCTGCCTGTTTGGGGGTGCTGTGGGCTTCCATTAACTTTTACCACCTGAGTTAAAAACTAGTAGGTGCTCCAAACTCCTCCCAGCTCCCATCGTGTTGCAGCAACCCTATTTCTCACTGATAATAAGGTTCAGTCACCCCAGCCGACATTGTAATCCCCATTTTTGCATAGAAAGCCAAAATATCCTGGTGACAAATTCACTTTCCAAATCAATGGAACCATTACTTTCCCCTGATGGAAGCATTGCTACCTTGGGTATTCGACTTTCTAAACCAGCATGTACATAGGAAGCAAAGAACTTGCAGATGGGTCTTTAGGTATAAAAGTGGGAGAGACCTGGGTTCAATTCCTGGCCCATGCACTTCCCAAACAAACAAACAAAGAAATCAACCAACTAACCAACCAACCCACCAACAAATGGTGCTGCAATAACAGGGTACTCACATGGAAAAGAAATGAAATATGACCCCATCATACAGCATACAAAAAGAGGGGGGGGGAGAGATCTGGGCTGGAGATATGAGTTTGGATGTCATCAGTACAAAACCAAGATTTTGGATGGGATGCCCCAGAGAGCATGAAGACAAAGACAAGGAGATAGCCAAGGATAGTGTCCTGAAGAAGGCCACCTTATAAGAGCCCGTGAGAGGAGACAGGGACTTGGGGGAGCCCAAGAAGTCAGATGGTCCTTCTATCAGAGTCCATCCCCTCTCTCCTCAATAACCTTTCCAACCTCTGGACAACAGCATCCCATCCTGCCCAGTGGCAGGCATGTCAAGTGCTCACTCTCCTTGGATAGAGAGCTCATGTCCCTTAAGCCAACTTGCAAACTTAATGCTACCATGCAAGGAATGTCTCCCAGTATTTCTCAAGAATTATTTTTTTTCCCAATTCCAAAATTCTGCAATTAGTAAAGAAATCTGAAAAATGGGAAAAAGTGTAATTCTCCTGCGAGAATGAAGGCTTAATAATCAACACAGAGATGTTACTGGATTGAAGGAACCAACTGATGTCAACTTGAAAGCAAGAGCAGAAAGCTGCTATGTGGAGTTGAAGGTTCATGTCAATACTTCTGGGAACGGGGACAGGGAGTTCAGAGGGGAGAACATCACGATCTAATTAGCTGGGCTTGCTTGGAGTTGTTGCCATTATTTAAATGTATGTTTGTGACTCTGTCTGCTGCTAATGGTGAGTCAGTCTTTCAAATAAAATAAATATTAATAGGTTTGCATGCATAGTATACTTTATACAAATCCTCTGAATGATACTCCAAGAAATAAGTTTTGGAAGCAAAATAAGTCCTTAAATTGGCTATTTTAGCATGCATAGTGCTATTAACCTTACTAGGAGATAGAAATGTTATACTCTTCAAATCCTATCCAATCATGGCCACTGGTATTTTCCAGTGTTTAAATATTCACTATAGAAGAAACACAAAGAAAAGAAAATGGGAACGTTATAGAATTCTCAAACACCAAGTCAGAAACTGATTTAAATTCTGAACGAGCAAAAGCAATATCTATTTCAATGGTAAAAAGAAAATCAGGGCAAAATATTTTCAGTGCTTAAAAAAAAAGAAGAAAGAGCTTATATAAAGCAAAATGTACCCTAATATAGAAACTAAAGATGTTTTGGAAACACACTTAATTCAAGCAATGTCAACATGAAAGATATTTCTCTATATCTGGAATATTTGTTGCAAACCAGAGATTAAGACTGACAGTCGAACAGGTCAAGTAACGCTTTGTATGTTTAAAAAATTCATTTTAAGAATTAAAATGTTTAAATATTATGTATTTGTGTTATCTCAAATTTTAATGACTTTTATTTGGCATTAATTTTGTTTTAATGTCCTCTTATTTGATGTTTTCTATTATCAAATGTCTATATCAGATACAGATCATTTTTATGTGTCATAGAAATACATAATCTTGTCAAAGATATTGGTTCAAAATAGTAATAAACTATGCATTTAATATTGTATCTTTTTTTTTTTTAAGCAAAGACCTCTGAAACTACTTGTTTAGTTTCCTAGGCTGCTTCAAGCAGAGACTAGGAAATGGTTCAGCTTAAACGGTGGGAATTTATTTGCTTGCAAGTGTACAGATTTGAGGCCACGAAAATGTCCAAATCAAGCCATCAACAAGGCGATACTTTCTTCCCCGAAGACCGGCTGCTGCAGGGAGCCTCGGTTCCTCTGCCACATGGCAGAGCACGTGGGAGCATCTGCCGGCTTCTCCCTTCTCTTCCAGATTGAGTTGCTTTCAGCATCTTTCTTCAGTGGCGTCCTCTTCTCTCTCTCTCACTCTCGCTCTCTCTCTCCCTTCTGTTTATAAAGAACTTCAGGAAAAGGATCAAGACCCATCCCGAGTGAGGTGGGGCAGACTCGGACTGAAGCAGCCGCCTGGAAAGGGCCGACGTACAGTGGGTCCACACTCCCAGGAATGGAATCACTTGAAGCCCGTGTTGTTCTGGGGTGCATGCGCCTCCAAACCACCCCACTACTAATATAACCTTTTCACAGAAAGATGACTCACTTTATTTCTGTCCACTCACTATTATTTAAGACCCAAAGTAGAATGAAAAATACAAAATACTTCATGATTTTTCAGGAATTTCAAAAAATTCTCAGGAATTCTCATTTCTTGTACCCAAATCCTGAAAGTTAATATTTGCCAGCAATTTGGCAACACTTGGTGAACCAGCAGCATCACCCTCGGTGGGGACCAGCGGCTTTAGCCAGCTGCAGGGGCGCCGGGACAGGAGGCAGAGGGTAGTTTTGCCCCCACGCCAGCCCCCCCGTAACCTCGTTGCAGGCTGCCAAACCCGCCAGCAGCTACCAGCTCCTTGTACCACGACCTCACGCCCGGCACCCCGGCACCTTCGCCTGCTGGAAACAATCACAGCCGTGGGCGTCTGCTCCCCTCTTCCCTGGTCCCCTGGAGAAGAGAAGAGTAACATTTACCTTCCTCCTAATTTTGTCCTTTTCAAATGTCAACAGGGAAGGGAGGGGGGCTCTGTTCCTCGCTGGGCTCCACACCAGCCTCCCCAGCAGAATCCCTCACTTCACATCTCCCTGCCTGCTTCTACCAAGCTGGGGAGAGGAGGAGGATGGGGGAGGAAGATGGGGGAGGAGCACCTCTGAGACCCCTCGAAGATCAGGCGGCGCAGGGGCAAGCGAGGCTGCTCCTGTTGGGGTGAGGAGACCCGAGGCATCTCCCCTTTGGGCTGCCTGGGACCCCGATAACGTGGAAGAGGATAAGTCACATGATGAAGAGACGTGGTAGGGGACCACCTGGCCCTTTGCCACAAGGAGATGCCAGTTCAGTTACTTATTGCTGCCTAACCTAGTACTCCAACACGCAGTTGTTTCAAACAATAAGTATTTCGTTTCATCTCAATTTTATGGATCAGAAATTTGGACAGGTTACAGCAGGGACAATTTCATCTCTGAACCATGCGATGTCTCCTGGAGCTTCTTCACTCACAGATTGGCCACCCCGGCTAGGAGGGCTTTAGCAGGCTGGGGGCTGGATGGCAGGGCTCGACTGGGGTCACAGGTCTGGGGCCTCAGTTCCAGCTATGGTTTGGGTTCCCTGGTCCCCCCATGCGGTCTCAGGGTCTCTCCCTCTCCATGTGGCCCTACCGTGCAGTAGGCTTTCCTGAAGGGTAGCAGAACTCCCTATGCTGTGGCTCAGGGATCACAGAGTTAAAAAATAGGAGCTATCAGGCACTGATGGGCTAGTAAATGGCTCTACAGGGGAAGAAAAAGAAAGGATGGAAGGGTCCTTGATTAGTAGTGTTTGTCAATTTCGTGGTATAACTACTTCCACCAAACCTAACTTTAAGCTACTGACTTGATATATACCAGCTCAAAAAATTCCTGAGAATTTCACAGTCAGTTTCTTGCACAACGATTACAGGCACACCACTGCTGCCAGGCCTTCTTAAGGCTTAGGCCAGGAATTGAACAGCCATCACTTCTGCCATGTTCTATGGATCAAGGCAGGTATTGGGGTCAGCCCAGAGTCAGGTTGGGAGGGCATTATGCAAGGATATGAATGCTGGGACCTGAGTTTCGTTAGGGGCCACCAAAGTAGCAGATTGCTGGGGACAGGAACACCAATCACATTAGTATTACATTGTGCCCACCGAGCGCCAGGTGCCAGGCCAGGCACTGCAAATATTACCCCTTTACAGCCCAACCACCATCCACCTGATGAGGCAAGTGTTATTTAGCCCATTTCAAAAATGAGGACACTGATCTTTAAACCAACTCAGCAGGTGAACTCACTGCCCTCCCTCTACATGAGACATGACTCCCAGGGGTGTAAACCTCCCTGGCAACGTGGGACAGGACTCCTGGAATGAGCTGGGAACTGGTATCAAGGGATTGAGAAAGCCTTCTTGACCAAAAGGGGGAAGAGAGAAACGAGACGAAGTGTCAGTGGCTGAGAGATTTCAAACAGAGTCAAGAGGTTATCCTGGAGGTTATTCTTATGTATTATATTGATAACCCTTTTTAGTTTGTGGTATACTGGAGTGGCTGGAGGGAAGTACCTGAAACTGTTGAGTTGTGTTTCAGTAGCCTTGATTCTTGAAGATGACTGCATAACTATATAGCTTTTATAGTGTGACTGTGTGATTGTCAAACTTTTATCCAGGGTATGAACAGATGAGTAAAAAAATATGGATAAATAATAAATAAATAACAAGGAGGATAAGGGGTAAAATAAATTGGATAGATGAAAATGCGAGTGGTCAATGAGAGGGAGGGGTAAGGGGTGTGGGATGTATGAGTTTTTTCTTTTTATTTCGTTTTCTGAAGTGATGCAAATGTTCTGAAAATGATCGTGGTGATGAATACACAACTATGTGATGATATTGTGAGCTACCGATTGTGCACCATGTTGGACTGTATGTGTGTGAAGATTTGTCAATAAAAATATATTTTTTTAAAAATTAAGGCACTGAGACTAGGGGAGGGCAGCCCTGTGTGTAAGCCTCAGATCCTCTCTCCCTCTAGCAGTGAGATATCTTCTCTCCGGGAGGGTAGGGGCTGTAACTATTGGACAGAACTTAAGGATATGGCGGGGGGTGGGTACTAGAAATCCATTTTTATTAAATGAGAATTTGGGTGGGGTGCGTGGTGTGGTGATTGATCTGGATGAACACCAGGAGGAGGGGAAAGGGGAGTAAGAACTGACTCACCTGGACCATCAATAATAATCACAGCATTTAACATCATTTGAGTGTTTACTATTTACTGGGCACTCTGCCAAGAATTCTACATATATTGTCTCAGTGAATCCTTGCAACCCTATGTGGGAGGCTCTGTTGCTGCCTTTGTTTTACCTATGAGGAAACAGGCTCAGAGAGGTTACCTGGCTCACCCAGGGTCACACAGCCAAAATATAGCAGAGCCAGGATGTGAACTCAAATCCCCCTGATTCTGAGGTCCAGGCATTCCTCTAGAACTAGAGCAAGAAGTTGTCCCAGGGCAGGGTTCCCACTCTGAGTCTGAGGATCTAACTGCATTTCCATACAAGGGGTCTCCTTTGTAATCTGGGGGTTTTATTTCATACATTTGAAGCATTATACTGAGATGGGGTCCAGAGGCTTCACCAGACTGCCAAAAAGCCCATATATAGCACACAAACAAACAAACAAAAAGGCTAAGAATTTCTGTTTAAGGGAAGAGGCAGTGCTTTGCTGGCTGGTGAGTGGCCCCCAGAAAAGCCTTCCTGGCTGAGAGAAGACACGGACCCAGTTCCAGTGACTCCTGGGTGACAGGTGGGGGTGTGGGGATTTACTTCTCATCCATGAGCCTGGTGTTGGCTGTCTGCATCAGGAACCACGGAGCAGATCTGGACCAGGGGTTCCGACCTGCTGGGGGTGGTCACTGAGCAGAAAACATTGCCTCTGAGCGCGTGCCGGCCTACCCCTAGTCCCCCAGGCTGCCGCCTCGGCCGACCGGCTCTCCGCCCCCGTCTCCTGCCACGTGTGGGCAGGCTGGGCAGCGCCAGGAGCCAGGTGCCTGCTGCACTGAGAGGCAATTTATGAACTGTGGATATTTTGTCTGTTTACTTGAAAGCACAAAAATTTGTCACTTGTGTGGGTAATTTGCTGCTAATTACGAGCTTACAATCTGCAGATAGGAAAATCAGGGCCAACGTGTGCTTCTTGAGGAAGAGGAAAATTACCCCAAGTACTGTGTAATTATACACTTAGCGGGCACCGCTCTCGCAGCCCTCACCCTTCCCACGGAGGGCTGGCGGTGCAGGGCGAGTTTGCACACACGCCCACGCGACTTCCACGCTTGGAGGGAAAGGGGGCTGCTGCTGAGGCCATGAGACGCCAGGGCCGTTCGCCTCATCCCTCCCACCCTCCGCTGAGCTCACGGAAGGAGGTGGGAAAGGACTTAGGCGCCTCCCTCAGGGGGCATCCAGTCTGAGTGGGGAGACGCAGCCTCTGCGCTCAGAGCCTCCCAGGTCCAATGGAGAAGGTGTAGGCCAAGACCTCAGGAAGCGCCCAGGCTAACAGCGGAGACCCAGTTCCTGCCCAGAGAGGCCCCTGCTCTGTTTGGGAGGACAGAGTGCCTTCCAGGAACTCCGGAGCTGATGGGGCGGACATCAGATTAGGCCCATGCTCTCAGGCAGCCTGTAGGAGGCACAGCTCCTGACGTTGGAAGCTCCCAGTTTAAGGGGGGGGGGGGGTGTCAACTCTTGCCTGTAGAAGCTCCAATTCTGATGGAGGAGTCACACTTCCTGTCCTTGGGGAGCTTCTGATCTGATGGAGGAGACACAGCACCTGCCTCAGGCAGTCTCTGGTCTGGTGAGGGAGACACTCAGAGTGCCACTGTCTGTCTGAACAGGAAACATAGCCCCTGATTTCTGGTTGTCTCTGAAATTCTTTCTGTCCATCTTCAAGCAAAATGAACAATTCACAGTGAGATCCGGGTTGGCCTGTTGAGTGCCCTACCCTGCTCTGGAAGGCGTGTCTCCAACCCCCAAAGCCTCCCTGTAGGTACTCCCAGCACCCTCTCCTTCAAGGACCCTCATACCTTTCAGATTGCAACCAGCCACCCCTACCCAAAGGGCTAGGACATCCTAGAAAATCCCTTTTCCCTTCTCTTCCCGCTCCCTTTTATTCATTGGTCTAAATCATTCATGACTTGCAATAAAGTCCGCCATGGTCCTCTCCCAGCCCCCTGCAGAAAATATTATTTAACAGAAAGGTGACAGTTATGTAATTTAGTCTCGGTCTCCATTATTGATGAATTTGATCATGAAATATTTAGGCTCCTCTGTGTTCTGCCACTCAGGGTCTCACAGAAACAGTGTCACGTTCCAGTTTATCCCCATGGAAGATGTGCCAATCAGGAATGCCGCGCCCCATGTGCCCAAAGCTACCCCGCACCTCTCCACTCAAATCCCAGCTCTCCCCATTCAGGGTCCCAACCAGCACTGACAGTAAGGATCCATTTGTCCCCCAGGAATCCTCTGTCCCATCTTCTCACCAGCAAATTGGCTAGAGTCCACAAAGAAGCCTGTGAATTCTGGACAGTCAGAAATAAAAGAAAGGGAGGGAGGAAAGCATTGATTTGTAAGTATCCACTGAGTACTAGCACTGTGTTAACTCATAATTCTCCAGCCCCATAAGGTGGATGTTGTTCTCACGCCTTTGCTCAGAGCAGTTAAGACACTTTCTCGAGATGACCCAGCTCGCCTGCGGCGGAGTCGGCGGGGGGACACAGATCTAAGTCACAAGCCTCTGTCTCTCCACTCCACCGGGGTGGAAACAGTCCGCAGAAGACGGCCTCATCAATGTGACGCTCGTGTTCAGTGACTTCCAGGTATGTGTTCTTTCTGTTTCAGACCACAGCTCTCAACCAGGAGTTCTGGGTGGGGTGGGGAGAAAGGAGAGATGATAGAAAACAGGGTTCTTGTCCTCCCGGAGTTCCTGGTCTGACGGGGAAGATGGTTTCCTTGGGGAGTTGACATTACTAGCAGGAAACCACAGCCAGCTCTGCTGGTCCTTGTAGGATGGAGCTGCGCTTAGGAAAACTGAGGCCTGAGCATCATTTTCTTACCCTACAAGCGGGAGCCACCAGGAAGACTGAACAGGAGACAGCATCCCAGATGCCTCCCTGCCCTCCTGCCCCAAGTTCTGTCCCCAGCCTGGGCAGAACGCAACACTTTTCTGCTTCCCTGGAAGCCCCCAGCCCGGTGTCTGAGCAGCCCAGGCAGTAGAAACAATGCCCGTCTCTGTGGCCGGGAACCGTCTAGGAACTGAGCCCCTGAGACTGGGTGTGGGGATGGAATGAGGCTGTACTGGAGGAGGGGGAACTGCACGCCAGGCCTTTGGGCCTTTGAACATGTAACTCTCTGGGGTTGCTGGGCCCTGGAAAGTCGCTAAGAAGATCTTCTTCCTCCTGACTCTGCAGGCAGTCTGTCTGTCCCCAGCTGACTGATGAGCAGTTCTGGTGTGCTGTTAAAATATGCAGTAGGTAATTGCATGCTAATTAAACAGAAGAAGCCCCTAGGGCTGCTCAGCGGCTCCCTCTGTGCTCAACATATCCCAAGTTGGGCAGCAGGGCTGGGGGCCTCCGGACTGGCAGGGGAATGGACAAAGTGACCCTCAGAGGGAGCTGAAGGATTGTCAGCCGAGGAGGCCTGGTGAGTAGAGTTTGCAGGTCTTAGCCATTCAATAAGGAAAGAGATTTCTAACCATGAATCATCAGCTCTTTAATGGGGGTAGTGAGCCCCCTGTTGTTGGAATTAAGCAAGGAAAAAAATGAGGAGTCCTGCAGCTTTTGTGGGAGGAAGGGATGGATAAATTCGGAGAGGTACTTCCTTTCTAGGATTCCGGGATCCTATGATACAGGACAAGCCCTCTCCTTGGTTTTCCTGGCGTGTCTCCCCTTGGCCATGTGCCGCCAAGTAGAGGCATCCTTACCGTCATGGGGAGGGCTCCAGAGGGGAGAGCCATCCACGGAACAGAAAGGAGGCTGGAGATCTGCTTCTCCCCGCCAAACAAGGACCCCCGGTGGGGGCTCCGGAGCTCCGGGAGGAGAGTTGGGGCCCTGGCCATGCCCAGCTCCTTCCCATCCCCGCTCCTGTTCCTGCAAAAGAGGTATTCTGTCAGGGTCCGGGGGCAGGCTTGCTTCATTTCATCGTCTGGCGCCTCGTGTGTAAATATTTCATATCCCTATTGAATATTTTGGGATGATTATGAATTCTTGATGTGAAAAGAACCTTGGTATGTATGAGATGCTGTTGGCCGCTGCTGAGAGAGGAGGCACGGGGGAGGGCAAATCAGATAAATCATTACGTCCCACGGAGCCCAGCGTGGGCCGGCTGGGCCCTGTGCACCTCCTCCCTGGCCTCCCCCCCCAGGCCCCCTTTGCAGCACCCGCACGCCACCCACATGTCAGCCGCACATCACCCACGCGGCACCCACTCGCCGTCCAGACTCTCTGAACCTGGTAGCCATCACCATCATCATCGTCAACGCCGCCTCACCCATCCACCTAGTGAGTGACCATCACCAAAGTGTCTTGGGGTCAGAAGGACAGGGGTCACACCCTGCAGGGACCACAGCACAGAGAGGGGATGCCAAGCCCACGCACAGCCAACGCTGCTCTTAGGTAGTAAAAAGTCCTCTGTGAGATATGAACGAAGCCGATCTGGATAGGACTGGGGTAGAACAGAATACAGGGTAAAGGATGGTATCGTCCATATTTTAAAACTTCAACTTCTGAATGAAACCAAAAGAAGAGATGTTTACTTGGTGCAAAATTTATATTCTGTGTAGAGCATTACTTAATTTAACTTGTATGGTCAGTTTAATTGAACACCATAAGTACGTGGAATCTTGAATAGGGTGTGAGATCTTGTTGGTTTGTCCAGGTTAGTGTGATGCCCCGATATATCCCAAGGTAATTTGGGCAGAGAAAAAAGAAGTATTTGCGAAGTCTCTGTGCCAGTTTGAAAGTATTATGCACTCCAGAAAACCCATCTTTTATACCTGATCCAATCTTGTGGGAGGAGCCATTTCTTTTAATCCTGATTCAACACTATAGATTGGAAACTTCGATTAGATCATCTCCACAAAGATGTGATGAGCCCAATTGTGGGTGTGACCTTTGATTAGATGGAAATGTGACCCCACCCATTGAAGGTGTATCTTGATTAGTTTACTGGAATCCTTTAAAAGAGGAAACATTTTGTAGAGAGTCAGAAATGACAAGCCTCAGATCTGACAGAAACTTCACAGCAGAGCTGACACAGATGCTGACAGGTGGAGAACAGAGACACGGATGATCAGAGATGCTTGGAGCCCAGCAGACGTCACCATGAGATACTAAGCAAGCCAGAATCTGGAGAGAACCAAGCGAAGCCAAGAGATGGAAGCCAGCCCTGGAGAAGCAAAGTGAAGAACCCCACAGGAACAGAGGCTGAAAGCAATGGAACTCAGGAGCAAGGGACCAGCAGATGCCAGCCACGTGATTTCGCAGCTGACAGAGAAGTTCCTGACCCATTGGCCTCTCTTGAGTGAAGTTAGCCTCTTGTTGGTGCCTTAACTGGGATACTTTCAGTTGCTTAGAACTGTAAACTTGTAACTTATTAAATTCTCCTTTTTGAATGCTTTTCCAGTTCTGGTATATTTGATATTCTCACAAGCAGTGGGGACAACCAAATCAATAAGCTGAGCCCTTGATCTTAGGGTTTGCCCCTATGAAACTTATTCCTGCAAAGGATAGGTTAAGCCTACTTGTAATTATGCCTGAATCACCCCCAGAGAACCTCTTTTGTTGCTCAAGTGTGGCCTCTCTTTCGACACCAACTCAGCATCCCTCCCTCCTATGTGGGACATGACTTCCAGGGGTGTAAATCTCCCTGACAACATGGGACAGAAATCTCAGGATGAGCCAAGGCCCAGTATCATGGGATTAAGAAAGTCTTCTTGATGAAAAGGGGGAAGAGAGAAATGAGACAAAATAAAGTCTCAGTGGCTGAGAGATTTCAATCAGAGTTGAGAGGTTATTCTTATGCATTATATAGATACCCCTTTTTAGTTTATGGTGTATTGGAGTGGCTGGAGGGAGGTACCTGAAACTGTTCAGCTATGTTCCAGTAGTTGATTCTTGAAGATTATTGTATAATGATATAGCTTTTACAGTGTAACTGTGTGATTGTGAAAACCTTGTGCCTGATGCTCCTTTTATCCAGGGTTTTTGCATAGCCAGAAAAAAATAAATAAATAACAGGGGGATAAGGGATAAAATAAATTGGGTGGGTGAAATACTAGTGGTCAGTGAGAGGGAGGGGTAAGTGATTTGGAATGTATGAGTTTTTTATTTTTTCTTTTTATTTTGTTTTCTGGAGTGATGCTAATGCTCTGAAAATGATCATGGTGATAAATACACAACTATGTGATGATATTGAGTTATTGATTGTATACCATGTATTGACTGTATGTGTGTAAAGATTTGTCAATAAAAATATTTTTAAAATTAAATTAAATTAAATTAAATTTAAAAAGTCCTCTGTTTACTTGAGTTTTAAAGAAATGTCAGTTTCAGTGAGTAATTAAAACGTCTAGTCCACCAAAGGGAACGGGAAGAGAAGAGGGGTGCAGATGAAGTAAAACTAGCCATGTGTTGATAATTACTGAAGCTCAGCAGTGGTACGTGGGAGTCAATTAAAGCATCCTCTCTACTTGTATAAAGGTTTGAAATTTTCCATAATATAGTTTTTTTTTAATCCCCATCTATGTGTTGGCCAGAGCAGCTTCTTTGTATAAAGTTGAAGCCACTCCTGGTGGGGGAGTCGGGGGGAAGGATGCGGCGCAAGGGTAGCTCAGTGGTAGAATTCTCACCTGCCACGTGGGATACCCGGGTTCGATTCCCAGCCTATGCACTTCCAAAAGCAAACAAACAAAGAAACAAACAAAAATTCAGCAAATGGTGCTGCAATAACAGGATACTCACATGGAAAAAGAATGAGTTGTGACCCTGCCATACAGCATACAAAAAAAAAGTTAAAGCTTCTCCTTCACTGCCCAGCCTGGACAGGGTGGGTGGCTGACTGCCAGCCCCCTTCTGTGGGAAAGGGAGGGACATATTTCACTTGCTTCTTTTCTGCCCACCCCCCCATAAAGCTCCCCTCAGCTCCCCGCTCACCAGGCTGCTTCCTCACCAAGCAGGAAAGATCTTACTTGCCCAGTATTGTCCTGTACTCCAGTGATGGCCTCTCTGGGTAATAAGATTAAAATATCAAAATGCCCAGGTTTCAATATAAAACATACAAAGAAATGAGATGCAAAGGAGAAGACTAAAGTATTAGAAACTATCAAAAAGGTGCCAGACCAGGGACATACCAGACAGAGACTTAAAGAAAAATGGTCCTAAATATGTTCAAAGAGCTAAAGGAAAACATGGACAAGGAACTAAAGGAAATTAGGGAAATGATAGATGAACACAAAGAGAATGGCAATAAAGATGGACATTATGAAAAGGAACCAAACATAGCTAAAGATACAGTGACAGAAATTAAAAATTCCCTAGACGGGCTCAAAGTAGATTGGAGCTAACAGAGGAATCAGTTGAAGTCAGCTGGTCTTAGGAGCAGAAAAAAGGAAGAATTAAGAAAAGTGAACAGAGCCTGAGAAACACGTGGGACGCCATGAAGCACACCAACAGATTTCTTGTAGGAGTTCCGGAAGGAAAAGAAAGAGAGGAAGGGTCAGAGAGAATACTCAAAGACATAATGACTGAAAACTTCCCAAATTTAACAAAAGATATGAACATACACATCCAAGATGCTCAACAGAAATGAGAGAAAATGAGACAGGATAAACCCAAATTAACCCATACTGCAGCATATTATCAATAGGCTGTCCAATACCAAAGATTAAGAGAGAATTCTGAAAGCCACAAGAGAAGAGCACGATATGTCATGTTTAAGGGAGCCTCATAAGATTAAGTGTCAATTTCTCATCGGAAACCACAGAGGCAAGAAAGTAGTGGCATGACATATTTAAAGTGCTGAAAGCAAAAAAATTGTCACCCAAGAATTCTATATTCAGCAAAACTGTCTTTCAAAAATGAGGGAGACAGGGATGAATCGGCCCTGGCACTGTGGGATCAACAATTCCATCCTGACCAAAAGGGGGGAAAGAAGTATAACTAATAAAGTATCAGTGGCAGAGAGAGTTCAAATAGTGGAGAGGCTACGCTGGAGGCTGTTCTTATGCAAGCTGCAGTTAGACCTTGCTACCTATCATAACCTGCCAACCCCCAACCAGGGCCATTCCAGCCAATTCTAAAGAACACCTAGAGCAATATATAAGATTCCACAAGGGCTCCATGCACTAGAGTAACTTTCCAGAAACCTACAACCTCCAGATGGGTCCCTGGTTCATGTAAGTCCTGAAACCTAGAGGGCTCAGCCTCTCCAGAACATCAGATAGTTCCATCTCCCTACCCCATATTAGTGACAGACCCTTCCAAATATCAAAATTTTAGAATGGCCATAGCCCAAACACCCCCAAAGAGAGGGATGGAAAGATCAAAGGTGATGGTGGAGTTATACAGTGAAGATAGGATTTAACAAATGAATATGAATGCTGAATCATTAAATTGATATCTCTTTTAGTCTTCAGTATTTTAGAGCAGCTAGAAGTAAAAACCTAAAATTGTGGAATTGTAACCTGTGTCAAACTCTGAAATATGTTCTACAACTAAATGTTGTGCTGTGCTTTGAAATTTATAGCTTTTTTGTATATATGTTATTTTTCATAAAAAAGGAAGGAAAAAAGTCGATTGTGATGATAACAAAAAAGTTTAAGCCTTCTAGCCGCCTATATTCTGGAGCAGCTAGAAGAAAAAATCTGAGATGATGGTATGATCACCCACGACAAACTCTGGGATCTGTCCTGTAACTACTTGTGGAAGAGTGCTTTGAAAACTATTGCCTTTTTCTTTCTATGTTTGTATATATGTTATACTATACAACTAAAAAAAAATTTTTTTTAAATGAGGAAGAGAAAGGGTGCAAGGGTAGTTCAGTGATAGAATCCTTGCCTGCTATTGGGAGACCTGGGTTTGATTCCTGACCAACGTACTTCCCAAGCAAACAAACAAATGAAAGACCAAATAAACAAAAATTCAGCAAATGGTGCTGCAATAAGGGAAGACTCACATGGAAAAATAATGAAATGTGACCCCTGCCATATAGCATACGAAGAAATAAAAAAAAAGAGGGAGAGCTCTTTTCCTCCCTGGCTGCCTCAGCATCACCCGCCACCGTGAATGGCATGGTAAGTGTCCAGACCAGGAAATTCATAACCAACTGACGACTTTTTAGCAGAAACAAATGGTCATCAATGTCCTTCACCCTGGAAAGGCAACAGTACCTAAGACAGAAATTTGGGGAAAACTAGCCCAAATGTACAAGACTACACCAGATGTCATCTTTGCATTTGGATTTAGAACCCATGTTGGTGCTGACAAAAAGAAGGAATAAAGATTCTTCAGTGACTTGATCAGTGATTGTGCAGATTTTTCACCAAAGGATTAATAAGACTAAAGCCTTCATGTTTGGTTGTTTGAAGTTTATTGGACCTGTTGTAAAATCGGTCTCCTGTTATGGCAGATTAAGATTGATGCTCAGGGGTCATGTTGTCCCATTAAACATTCTATGAACACTTAAAAAATAAATGAGGGGGTGGGCCACGGTGGCTCAGAAAGCAGAGTTCTTGCCTGCCATGCCGGAGACCCAGGTTCGATTCCTGGTGCCTGCCCATGTAAAAAAATAATAATAATAAATAAATGAGGGATATAAGAGTCACAACCAGAGAACCTCTTTCGTTGCTCCGATGTGGCCTCTCTCTCTAAGCCAGCTCCACAAGTGAACTCACTGCCCTCCCTGTATATGGGAAATGACCCCCAGGGGTGTAAATCTCCCTGGCAATGTTGGACATGACACCCAGGGATGAGTCTGGCCCTGGCACTGTGGAATTAAGAAAGACTTCTTAACCAAAAGGGGAAGAAAAATGAAACTAAATAAAGTTTCAGTGGCTGAGAGATTCCAAATAGAGTTGAGAGGTCATCCTGGAGGTTATTCTTATGCTGTATACAGATATTCCTTTTCAGTTTGGGGGATTTGGAGTAGCTCAAGGGAAATGCCTGAAACTGTTAAACTGTAATCCAGTAGCTTTGATTCTTGAAGATGATTAAATAACTATAGAGCTTTTAAGGTGTGACCACTGACAGTGAAAACCTTGTGACTGACACTCTGTTTATCCAGTGTATGGACAGATGAGCAAGACAAAAAAGACAAAAAATGAATAACTAATATGGGGAAGGGGGAGTGTGGGATATTTGGGGTGTTCTTTTTACTTTTATTCTTATTTTATTTTCTTGGAGTAATGAAAATGTTCAAAAATCTATTGTGGTAACAAATGCATAGCTATTTGATGATACTGTGAACCACCGATTCTACAATTTGGATGACTATATGCTGTGTGAATATATATTTCAATATAATTGCGATTTAAAAAATGAGGGAGAGTTTAAGACAGTCCCAGATAAACTAAAGCTGTGGGAGTTCATCACCACTAAATTGCCCTACAGATGATGTTAAAGAGATTTCTTTAGATTGAAAGGAAAGGACAATAGACAATAGATTGAAGCCCTAGGAAGAGATAAAGATCTCCAGTGAGGGTATGATATGAGTACATATATGCCAGTACTACTGTATTTCTGGTTTGTAACTCCACATTTTGCTTTCTACAGGATCTAAAAAGCAAGTGCATAAAATGTAATGAGAAATCAGTGGTTTGGGGCTCATAATGCATAACATGTCATTTGTGACAAAAACTACACAAGGTGGGGGTATGGCGGGGTACAGGAACATAGTTTATGTATACTATTGAAGTTTATATCAACACAAACAAGATTGCTTTAGATTTAGGATGTTAAATTTAAGCCCCATGGTATCTGCGAAGAAAGTATTGGAGAATATGCAAGCTCATAGAGACAGAAGTCAAAATGTAGGTTTCCAGGGGTGGGGGCAAGAGGAAAGGGGAGCTTTTGCTGATGGGCATAGGGCTTCTCTTTGGAGAGAAGGGCAAGTTTTCTTTATGGAAGGTGGTGAGGGTACAGCTATATTGTGAATGTGATAAACCCCAATGAATGGTATGCTTGGGAATGGTTGAGATGGAAAAGTTTATGTTTTATATATGTTCCCACAATTAAAAAAAAAGACTACTAAAGAGACAAGGACAATTAAATGCAGTGCACGATTCTGGATGGGATCTAGCAAGAGAGGAGGAAAAGGCTTGAAGGGACATTATTGGGACTCAGGAAAAAATTGGAGCATAGACTGCAAGTTTATATCAATTATTAATTTGCTTGAACTTGATAACTGCACTTAAGGTAGTTATATAAGCAAAAATCCTTGTTCTTAGGAAATGTACATGGCAGTATTAAGTGTTCGAGGAGAATGATGTACACAATCTACATTCAAAGTGTTCAGAAAATGGACTGACAGATGATAGAGAGAAAGACGTAGACAGATTGATATAACAAATAAGGCAAAAAGTTAAAATTGGTGGATCTGGGGGGTGGTTATATAGAGGTATGTTGGAGTTCTCTATATGGGATTTGCATTATTTTTGTAACTATCCTATAAGTTGAACATATTTCAAAATAAAAAGTAAAAAAGAAAAAAAATGCAGAAGATAGCCAATCCCAGCCGGCCTCAGGTGTCCATGAGAAATCCTCAGCATTCTTTGCCTCTACATGTGTTGACTCATCTGTCAACAAAGCAAGTGAGCAACTAAAGCTCACTTTAGGTTTCTTGTCCATTAGGTTTCTCAGGCGTGAGCCCTAAACCTGGCGCCCATGTCTGCCTTCATACATATCAAGTTCTCTAGGTCAGCTGGAGAAGCCCCTTTCCTAAGCTTGAAGTGAAGAAAGAAACACATCCCAGCCTCCCCACGTGGGGAGATGAGACTCAACTCACCAATAGCTCTGTCCTTTCCTAACCTCCAGCCCTCTAGCCTCCCAGCCTCCCTCAAGGTCTGGAAATGAGCCATTGGCAACAGGTCCCTGGCTCTTGACCACCTCCTCTGTAAGTGGATGTGGACTAGTTGGCCCCTGAACATGTTCCCAACTCAGTATGCAGTTCAGTGGGCTACTACGCTCACTTCCCGCATAGAGGAAAGGAAAGAGAGCCTGGAGGACAAGGTTGGAAAAGTGGGTGCTCTGGGTCTGATCACAGTGGGCCTCGAATACCAAGTGAGGGGGTCCAGACCTTATTAAGGGACTTCATTGCCCCTTTGAATGTTGTCCTAAGTGTGCTCCCTAGAAACAGAGCCTGAGACAGGTATTTGGCTACCTGTGATTATTGAGGATGAACTCTCAAGAGAAACAAAGGGAGGGAAGAAGGGCAGGGCAAGGGGAAGGAGCTAAGCAAGGATGTGAGTCCACTGGAATTTGGCTTCAGCCGGATTCCACAGAGAGCTCTGGAGTGTGAATTGAACCATCTAGTTAGCCCCGCTGTTCTAGTTTGCTAGCTGCCGGAATGCAATACACCAGAAACAGAATGGATTTTAAAAAGGGGAATTTAATAAATTGCTAGTTTACAGTTCTAAGGCCAAGAAGATGTCCCAATTAAAGCAAGTCTATAGATATGTCCAATCTGAGGCATCCAAGGAGAGATTCTTGGTTCAAGAAGGCCGATGAAGTTCAGGGTCTCTCAAGTGAGAAGGCACATGGCAAACAGTCAGGGTTTCTCTCTCATCTGGAAAGGCATGTGGCGAACACAGCGTCATCTGCTAGCTTTCTTTCCTGGCTTCCTGTTACATGAAGCTCCCCAGGAGGCGTTTTCCTTCTTCATCTCCAAAGGTCACTGGTTGGTGGACTCTCTGCTTCATGGTGCTGCAGCATTCTCTGCTCTCTCCGAATCTCCAGCTTTCTCCAAAATGTTTCCTCTTTTATAGGATTTCCATAAACTAATCAAGACCCATCCGATTGGGTGGAGACATATTCCACCTAATCCAGTTTAACAACCACTCTTGATTGAATCACATCTCCAGGGAGATGATCTGATTATAGTCTCAAACATACAATACTGAATAGGGATTAGAAGAAACTGCTGCCTTTACAAAATGGGATTAGGATTAAAACATGGCTTTTCTAGGGTACATGCATCCTTTCAAACCCGCACACCCACTTTGAGACAAGGAGCCTGGCCTTTTGATCTTGGAGTCAGTCAATCGTTGGCTGCAGTCTGCACCAGGGGAGAGCATAACCTCCTGGACAAGGCGGATCCTCTTGGCCCAGGACAATTCTCCAAGGAAGGAGCAGTTATGAATTATTATTAGTCAACATTCAAAGGAGGAGGATGAGTTCATCTGACAGGGCATCAGCAGGGTCCACTACAAAGGTAGTTTGTTTCGTTTTTGTCTGCTTTTGCTTTTAGCAAGAAGGAGGTGGGATGTCACATGATAACTACATATTTTAGTTTGCTAGAGTTTCCAGAATGCAATATACCAGAAACAGAATGGCTGTTAAAAGGCGAAATTTATTAAGTTACAAGTTTACAGTTCTAAGGCCACAAAAAATGTCCAAAGTAGGGCATTCAGGGAAAGATACCTTGATGCAAGAAAGGCCAATAGGTCCAGAACACCTTTGTCAGCTGGAAGGGCATGTAGTGATATCTGCTAGCTTTCACTTCTCATTTCATAAGGCTTCCCCTGGGGTATTTCCTTCTGCATCTCCAAAGGTCTCTGGTTGTGCGGGCTCTGTTGACCTGAGCTTTTCAAAATGGTTCCCTCTAAAATGGTTCCAGTAAGCAACCCCACCTTGAACCAGTAGAAACACATCTCCATGGAAACCATCCAATCAAAAGTCGCCACCCACAAGTGGGTGGGTCACATCTCCATGGAAGCAATAAAAAAGATCTCACTCTGCAATACTGAAAGGATTAAAGACCACAGCTTTCCTGGGGGTACACAACAGCATCAAACCAGCACTTGCCAGCCTTTGGACCCCCAAAAGACATGTCCTTTCCGAATGCAAAATATAGTCATTCCAGCACAATATCACAAAGCCTTACACCACATTAATAACAACACAAATGCAAACAAAGTTAGAAACAGTACAAAATCTCATCAAAGTCAGCTACATGCATGGTCTGTCCTAAAGTAAAACTCTCCTCTGGCTCTGGACATGTAAATCTCAGAACAAGTTATCTGCTGCCAATATACAAAGGAGAGAATGTCATAGGATACATATTTCCATTTCCATAGGGAGAAATTAGAAGGAACACGGTGGTCACTGGAACCAAACAGTTCTGAAAACCTACAGGGCAAACACCATTAGATTTCAAAGTCTGAGAGTCGTTTATCCTTGGGGCTTTAGAAAACAGAAGTTCCAACCTTTCCAAGGCCCTATTCAGTGGCTCTGCTCTCTCCAAATGCTGGCATGGAGTTTGCAACCTTGGAGGACACTGGGGATACCACCTTTTTCTCAGCTCCACCCTCTCCAAGCAGTAGGTAGCATCTGAGCTCTCTACCATCTCTGTGGCACACACTCAACCCATCCAGAACAATGGGGTAGCAGTCAGGCTCTCCCCAATCCCCAAGGAATGTGCTTCAGCCTCTACAAGGCCTGGGGCACAACTCTTCCAGAACATCGAGATGGAAGGCTCAAGGCAAGTACTTGGGTGGGTCTGCTCTCCTGGCCCAAGGTTTCTTGGCTTCAGACCTTAGCCTCCATGGTTTTGCCTTTGAAGTTACTTTTCCTTCAATCTGTCCCTTTTCTGTCCCTTTTAGTTCAGCTGATAATGGTTCCATTTATATAGATCCCACAGCACTCTTGTAGGTTTTCTATGCAGTATGCTGGGATCATAACCATCAGATAATAGGACTTTCCATACATCCTTCCTAGATAATACCATCTCCAATCATTTTTCTGAAATGGCTGACAGTCCCATGTTTTGTTAAATCCTCATATGGGGTATTATTCTCTGGGATCTCTCTTTCTGGAATCCCAGAATTTTCCAGACTGTCAATTTCTGGTTTCTTTGTGCCCAAGAGTTCAGATCTCAGCTTATCTCTTTCCCGTTGCATTTCACTATAAGCTTCAAGGAGAAACTGGGTTGCACTTTTACACATTTAATTTGGAAATCTCTTCTGCTAAATACCCAAGTTCATGGCTTTTAAAATCTGCTTTCCATCCACAACTATTAGTCAATTTTGCTAAATTTTGTGCCACTCAAAAAATAAGGATCACTTTCCTTCCAGTTTGCAATAACACATGCATCATTTCTGTCTAAGTCCTTATTAGAAGTATCTTTTAGAATCCACATTTCTACCAACAGTCTCTCCAAAGTATTCTAGGCCTTTTCTTTCAAGCTCTTCAGAACTCTTCCAGAATCTTCCCCTTATCCATTTAAAAAACTGTTCCAATATGTTTGGTATTTGCAAATGGAAGCACCCCACTTCTCTGGTACCAAAATTTGTTTTTGTTTGCTAAAGCTGCCAGAATACAATATACCAGAAATGGAATGGCTTTTTAAAAGGGGAATTTATGGAGACCCATTGAGGCTGGGAGTTCAGTTGCCTTTTTCCTGCACAATGCATATTTTTGTAAAAGCCTTAACAGGCAAAACTATCACCCTCAAGGTAGAGCCTAGTGACACCATTGAGAATGTCAAGGCCAAGATCCAAGACAAGGAAGGCATTCCTCCTGACCAGCAGAGGTTGATCTTTGCTGGCAAGCAGCTGGAAGACAGATGCACCCTGTCTGACTACAACATCAGAAAGAGTCTGCTCTGCACTTGGTCTCTCCGCTTGAGGGGAGGTGTCATAAGTTCCCCCTTCTTTTAAGCTTTCAAGAAATTTCATTGCACTTTTCTTTCAATAACATTGTTGCATTCCCTCCCCAAAAAAGGGGGGTGGAATTTATTAAGTTGCAAGGCTATAGTTCTAAGGCCACAAAAATGTCCAAATTAAAGTATCCAGGGAAAGATACCTTGATTCAAGAAAGGCTGATGGATCAGCTGGAAGGGCACATGGTGACATATGCTAGCTTTCTCTTTTTATCTCATAAGGCTTCCCCAAGGACAATCTCCTTCTGCATCTCCAAAGGTCGCTTGTTGTGTAGGCTCTGTCGATCCTGAGCTTTTTCAAAATGGTTCCCTCTTAAAGTGCTCCAGTAAGTGACTCCACCTTGAACTGGTAGAGACACATCTCCATGGAAACCATCCAATCAAAAGTTACTACCTATAATTGGATGGGTCATATCTCCACGGAAATTTTAAAAAAAAGATCTCACTGAGCAATACTGAATGAGGATTAAAGAACATGGCTTTTTTGGGTACATGACAGCTTCAAACCAGCACACGATATTATGGAAAATTAATTATTCAATCCTATGTGAAATGGCTTAAAGAAGTGATTGTAACAGTCCAGGGTGAGGGTCTAAACTAAGAAAATGGCAGGGGAGAGGGAGAAGACAGAGACGGTTGGACAAAAGAATAAGACCTGGCCATAATTTGTCAAGGAATAAATGAGGATGCAGTTGAGATTTTTCAACTCTGGATGAAGTCCAGGAGGGGATGCCACAAACAAAATTAGGGTACGTGCAAGAGGCATGGGTTTGGGAAAGTAGGTGATTACCTCTGCTTAGGGTATTTTGGCTTTGGGGTACCAGTAGACTATCCAGAAGGAGAAACATATTTGGCATTTGAGAATGTGGGCTGGAAGCTAGAAAATAACTCCTTCAGAAAATTAACAGGGAAGGAGGTGTCAGGCTAAGGCCAAGAGGGGAGAAAGGTTTTATGTACTGTTCTAATCTTCTGCATGGCATTCCACAATACTTGATGAGGGAGAGTGAAAGAGAGGGAGAGACTCTTTGTGACGTAGCAGATTCAGCTGGAGAAATATTGAGGGAGGGGGGCTGTGAAGCTGCATGTGCCCCAGAAAAGATCATGTTCTTAAAACTAATCTATTCCTGTGGGTGTTGACCCATTGTAAGTAAGATCTTTTGGTGAGTAGGATCTAAACTTAAGTTGATATGTGACCCACCTCATTCAGAGAGGGTCTTAATCCTCTTACTGGAGTCCTTTATAAGAGGATAAAAGACAGAAAAGCTTACAGGGAAAAAAAAAAAAAAAAAAAACAGCAGAGAAGCTGAGAGAGCAGCCAGAAGCTGAAAGCAACGAAACTCAAGAGAGAAGGACCATCAGACGCCACCTTGCCACATGACAGAGAAGTCCCAGTTCACCAGCAGCCTTTCTTTAGGAAAAAGGTATCATCCTGATGATGCCTTCCTTGATTTGGACACCTTCATGACCTTGGTTGTACACTTGTAAGTTAATAAATCCCATTGTAAAAAACCAACCCATTTCTGGAATATTGCATTTTGTCAACCCTAGCAAACCACAACTGAGAAAGAATAGAACCATTTCCCCAGGGGTCAACAGAGTAGGTGCTCAGGGTGAACGGGGGGAGTGGATTCCCCTCCTGATTTGGCGGAGAACTTCAGAGAAGCACCCTAACCAAACCCTGAAATGCCTACCAGCTGATGCACTCTGTGTCTAACCCGTCATTTTCAACAGATTTCTGATTTCCAAGTGGGATGATTTATAGAGCTCATAGCATGCCAGGCACTGTTCTAGATGCTGGGGACACAGTGGGGGACAAAGCAGACAAAATCTCTGCCTTTGTGGAGCTGACATTCTACTAGGACTGCACATTAAATTCATGTTTCAGGGAAAATTCACTTTTCAGATCACTTCCTAGGTAATTCAGAGCACAGACCTTGAAGACTGGGACACACAAGTAGGTCTGTTTTCTTCTGGGTTTGATGGAGGAGATAGTTAAGTTTAAAAGAAGTAAACTTGGAGTCAGGATACCTGCTGGTAATAGATGAAGTGACCTTGGGCAAGGCACTTTCCCTCTGGTCTCAGTTTCCTCATCAGTAAAACAACAGGACTTGACTAGGTAACATACTAAGTGATTTCCAGTTTTGAAATTCTCCAGGTCTGTGAGTCATTCAACAACTTCTAGTCTAGCTCACTACTCTCCATTCCTGCTCCAACATTTTTGGGCCCCTTGAATCTATCTCCCAATCTCAATTCCCCTCCCTGGGGTCATTGCAAAGATAGACTGTCCCTTCCTTCCATATGACAACCTCTTTCAATCCCTTCAAGAGGCAAAGCTATGGGATAGTTGATTCTGTAAGTCCCCACTCCAGAGAAAACTCTTGACCCTGGGCAGTATCTCTGGGAAGCAGACAACTCCTTCAGAATCTGCCAATAAAAACCAGAGGAGCAGATACATACAATCTGCTGGTGACTTCAGACCCTGCTTTACTAGATAAATAGGAGGAATCCGACCCCACCCTCTTACCCGCCCATTCCCCTATCTGCAAACTGCCCGTTGGGTACTACACCCACCTTCAAAGTCTGGCTTACTCATACATCAAAGGTAGCTGAAGATAGATGGAATCCAAGAGGTCGTCTTATCCAACCCCTTTATAGTGAGGAGAACAGAACTCAAAGTGCTTGAGGGACATAATGGAAATCATACCGCTAGTTGGCAGCAGGTCTATCTCCAAAGTTCTATAATCTGGACTTGGTCTTGAGGACCTGGGTTGGGAGGAGGGGGTCTCCCTGGTGTCTGGGAGAACATAAAATGTCCTCTTTAACCCAATTCTGACCTGCTGGCCCTTCTTAGAATGATGACTGCTTGGCCCCAAGTCAGGCTAAGGACCTGGGTGAGATGACCATCCTCCCAGCCCAATCTCTGACCCACAAGCAAATCATTCAGCCTCTTTGAACAGTCCTGGCCTGTTTTGTTTGTTTGTTTGTTTGTTTCCAGTTCCATCCCTTTCTCTTCTCCTGCTCTGTTCTACAATAGAGGTGACCCCTGCAAGCCACATGTATCAGATGCATGTCAGCTGGCTTCCTGCTGGGTTTGACTAGTAGAGGCACTGGTGAGAGGCTGAAAGAAACAAGAAGAGAAAAGCCAGGATATTTCCCCCCTCCGCCCTCTGCCTTGGTTAGCATCTTTAGCAGCTGCTGAGTTTCCACGGCTCCAGCTTCTAGAATCACTGTGGTTTTTCTGGGGCTTGGTAATACCTTCCTCCTTTTGCCTGTTCAGGTAAAGAGTCATAGCACTTTCCCGCTCTCACTAATCCTTGAATGACCTTATCACTACTTGTTGGGCTTCTCTGCTCTCCCACCACCAATTCCCTGTATTAAATTCCTCCTATTTGAAACACCTGGAGTGGTTTCTGCTTTTCTGTTTAGACTCTGATTGACAGACCTCTACAACCAGGTGCTGGGGGAGAAGAAAGGGGCCTTTCCCCTCTGGGGTCCCCTTCCCACCACAGCTCGTTCATTCAGCCAGGCACTCACTCGATGGCTATTCCTTGAGCCCCTTCCATGTACCATGTTCATGCTCCCCAACTATATGCTAAGGTGCCCTGTGGCACTGCAGTGAATTTATAAGGGCACTGTGGGATATTTTAGATTTTCAAAGAAGCCTTAGCAACATCTTTTGTACTCACAACCAAATAGCTTGAAGTAGTTCACAGTTTCAACGTTAGATTGCACTACATTTCTTTTTATGACATTATATCTTTATGAAGGGGGGGTTTGTCCATATGAAAATCAATATGGAACAAGAAATAAGAATGGTTGTGTGCAATCCAATCCCAAGGTTTGAGAAGTTGTGCAGTACACATCCTACAAGTAAATAATTGGGGGTTAAGAGTGAAATTGTGTTAAGAATGAAATAAAAATACTTTTCTTTAAATTTATCTATAGTATTTTTTCAAATGGCTGCTAAAGTGTTAGGTCATAAATACTTATCACATTGTTTGGATACAACTACACAATAAATGGCAGGGTTAGTTATTTCTTTTGATCTAGGAGCATGGTGGAAAAAACACAGGGGACGCTAAGGACTTTGTGAACTGACAAAGTTTGGGCATCTCTGTGTTAGGGACTAGGGATATCCCAGTACAGAATAAGGCACAGTCCCTGCCCTCAAGTTGCTCACAGTCCAGAGCGAAAGGCAGTTATGTCAATTACCCCAAATTTAGCAACTTAACAACACCCATTTATTATATCACAGCTTCTGTGGGTCAGGAGGGCAGGCGTGGCCTAGCTAGGTCCTCTGATCAGGTTCTCACAAGGTTGCTGTCAAGGTGTTTCAGCTGGGCTGGATTCTCATTCCAGGCTTGACTGGAGAAAGAGTCACTTCCAGGCTCCTCAGGTGGCTGGCAGAATTCATTTCCTTGTCACTGTAGAGCTCATGACGGCTTGCTTCTTTGACCTTGGACAGCCTCAGTCCTTCTTTTAAGGGTTTTTGCCTGATTTAGTCTGGCCCACCCAGAATAGCCTTCCTTTAGATTAACTCAAAATCAACGAATTTGGAATTATAAAATGCCTTCACTTTTTAAAATTGTATTTATTTATTTATTAAAAAAAGTTTAACAACAAACGAACTAAAACATTCCTAACATATGATCATTCTGTTCTACATATATAATCAGCAATTCACAATATCATCACATAGTTGCATATTCATCATCATGATCATTTCTTAGGACATTTGTATCAATTCAGAAAAAGAAATATAAAGACGACAGAAAAAGAAATAAAACTAAAACAGAAAAAAAAAAGATTGTACATACCATACCCCTTACCCCTCCCTTTCATTGATCACTAGCATTTCAAACTAAATTTATTTTAACATTTGTTCCCCCTATTATTTATTTTTATTCCATATGTTCTACTTGTTTTTGACAAGGTAGATAAAAGGAGCATCAAACACAAGGTTTTCACAATCACACAGTCACATTGTGAAAGCTATATCAAAATATCTTCACTTTTGACATTGTCTATTGACCAGAAGCAGGCCGACAGGTCTCTCTCTCACTCGAGGGGAGCAGATTATACAATGGCATGAATCATTGGAGAGTCACCTTAGAGTTACGAAAGGAAATGCACAAGATGCTGTGGGAGTGCAGACATCGGTCTGAGTAGACTTGTGAGGCAGTAACGTTTAAGCTGAGATGGGAAGTCCAAACAGGAATTAGATAGGCCAAGTGTGGAGAAGAGTGCTCTAGGAAGATAAATGGCATGTGCCAAGGCCCTGGGGCCACAGAAAGCTGATTGAGTTAAAGGAATTTAAAGAGCAGTATGACTGGCACATAGGAAGGTGGGAGAAGACTTGAAGCTGGAGAAATAGATGACTTTCAACCTGAGCTCCTGCTTTCTTTACAGTCACTAAGCTTCAGTTATTGCTGAAGTTAACTGAAGCAACAATAAAACCACAGCCACACACAATAAAATGTGAAGAGTGGTTATTTCTGCGGGGTCATGCACCCAAGAAAAGCATTCTCAAATTTAATCCAATCCTATTGGTGTGAACCCATTGTAAGTAGGACCTTCTGATGAGGTTACTTCAGTTAAGGAGTGGCTCAGTCCAGTCAGGATGGGTCTTAAACCTATTATGAAGTCCTTTAGAAGTGGAATGAAATTCAGGCAGAGAAAGCGAGCCACAAGAAGAAAGAGGCTGAACATCAATGGAACCCAGAAGAGAAGGGAGAGGCCAGGAGACGCTGCCATGTGCCTTGCCATGGGACACAGGAGTCAAGGAGTGTGGGCAGCCAGCCCCAGAACACTGGTCTTAGGGAAGAAAGCATCACCTTGATGACGATTTGATTTGGACCTTCTTTTAGCCTCAAAACGGTAAACTAAAAAATTCCCATTGTTTAACCTGACCCATTTCATGGCATTTGCTTGAGCGATTTAGGAAAATAAAACAGGCTATTACTCAAAGGAGCCCAAGTATGCCTTCTGAAGTGCTGTAAATGTTCTCTCTCTCTTGAACTGAGTGGTGATTCTGCAGGTGTGTACATTTGTAAAAAGTCATTGAGCATACATTTAAGATTAGGGGACTTGAAGGCATATATGTTATACTTCCATAAAGTGCTTTTAAATAAAAGCAAACGAACCAGAGCGACAGGGTAAATCCATATGTGCATGAACTCCAGGCTGCTATCGTGACAGCAAAGTCACGCTGCTGGTCCTGAGGGATGAAGGGCCTGAGATGCTTAAGGATCAGTTAAATCTGGTCAAGATGCATTTACTGAGCACAGTCTCTGCCCAACCTGCAACTGGCTGTGCAAAAGCTCGAGGCTGTAGAACGACCTGCCCCTGCCCCTCAGGAACTCATGGTCTAAGAGGGGAGACCAACTCCAGAACCAACTGCAACAGCGGAGAGAAGATCTGGTAAAGTTCTGCGGGGAAGGGCCCAGGAGGAAGTCGTTCATTCCATCTGGTAATCTGAGAAAGCAGGTTCTTGAAGCGGGAGGCGCTTGAAGAGTTCTCAGTCGGAGGATGTCAGAGATTTCTAGTCATTCCACAATAGCCTCTCCCTCCTTCCCTAGTAGTAAGAACCCCAATCAAATTTTTCGCCAAATACATGGTTCAAAATAAAGACTAAATTTTACATGCTCCCTTGCAGATGGCCAAGGAGATGGAGGTGGAAATGCAGCACGTTGATTCTGGGAGATTTCCCTAAAAGCAGCCACACTTGCCCTTTGCCCTCTTTGCTGCCTAGAACACAGAGGTGATGTCACGTGCTCTAGCCAGAGTCTTGGGCTAAGAGGTTTGAAACAACACCATCCACACGACAACTCAGTGAGCTGTAATGAGCCTGAGTCCCTGAGGACTCTATGGAGTGGAGCACCATCGTGACTCACATGAATGAGGACATCAACTATGTTTGTAAGTCACTGTTACTTGGAGTCTCTGCTATTTGCAGTTAAGCCTGATGCTAAGTAACATGGTATATAGGAACAGAATAGGTAGAAATGAAGGATGGCACAGGGAGAACCCTTCAGGCTGAGGGACAAATGAATGCGAAAGCCTGGTGCATTCTGTGAAAGACGCCACACCCAGGGTGATGGTTGAGCAAAGGGGTCAGGGAGAGGGAGGTGATACCAAGAGATGAGGTGGAAGAATTTGGTCAGAACTAATCACGGAGGACTCAACAGTGTCCTCCTGAGTAGTCTGGACTTCAGGCCACAGTCGGGATTGGAGGGGGTACGGGAGGAGGACAAAACGAAGGCAAAGAGTCCCTGCGTGCTGGAGAGAGACTCCACCTGGGAGGGTGGTCAGTGGAGATGGTGAGGAGGGCGTGGAAGGAAGAGACATTCAAGAGCGGAAGCCCTTGGTTCTGGCGGGGGGGGCAGGGTGTGACTCCCATGTCTCTGGATTGAGGCACTGAAAGGGTGGTGGTGTGGTTGAGAGTTTAGGGATCGCAGGAGGACAATCTAATTTGCAGAGGGAGATTCTGACGAATTGATAAAGACAAACTGAATTTGACTCTCCAACAGGAGAGTCTAGTGGAAGTGTCCAGTTCACAAGGGGAACTGCTGGCTGGCATCCTTGGCATCCTTGGGAAAAGCACAGGACAAGAGCTAGGGGTTTATTTAGGAATTGTCTGTTTGGTGGAATTGAAGACAAGAGGATCCAAAAAACCACACCTGGCAGGGTGGGGGCGGGGGTGGTGCCAGAAGTGAACTCTGCTGGGGATGGAGTCTCAAGTGCTGCCTGCATTTAAGGGGAGGGCAGAGAGAGGGGCCAGTGGAGTGACCTAGGAGGAATGACAAGTGCAGCAAAGTAGAGGGAGTGGGGGAGTTTCAAAAAGAAGGAAATGGATTAAAAGTATCAACGCTGTGTAGAGGGAGTGAAAAAGCCCAGCTCCCTGCTCACCCATCCGCCCAGAAAGTGGGACCTACCCACAAGAATCAGCAGCCTCACCTTCAGAAATAAGGACCCTCACCCCACCCCACACCTGCTCCACCAAGCCCATTTGCCTGCACCCTCTGCAAACTGGATGATCTGTGCGAGCATGGAAAACAGCATTTTAAAATTCTTTTGTGGAGTTTAAATTATTTTTAAAATGCAATTAGTCATATAGTCTCACCTATTTGACAGACAAGTGTTTCTAAATTAACTTATTAATTCTCACCTTGACAAAAGTGTCTGTGTGACAGGTGCTCCTTGACAATATGTGCACAGGACAGCTCATTTGCAAATCAGGAGTGTGAACCCACGTGTGTGCACAAGCACACCCAGGTATGCATGCTCAGGGTCAGGGACCCAGCAAGCCAAGACTGGGAAGTGATCTGGGCATCACACATCACCTCAGCGAGCTTGTGCTCCTCTTACCATGGATCATTGCTTACTTCACCAAGTTCCGACCCAGTTCTGGGCCCCCTGGGGTCCAGGGCAGCAGTTCCCATGGCTTCTTTCCCACCTCCCTCATCACCCAGTGGTGTACCTGGGAGCCAACCCAACAACACGGCATCCCCCAGCACCCCAGCCCAGATTTCCCCTGACTTAATGCTGCGATGTCCCTTCCTGAGAGAATTAGCACTGGTCCTCCAGGGCCTCTGATGACCCGCCTGCCTCTGCTCCCTCAGCAGTTTAAGTCAGTGGAGGAGAGCAGGAGAGTAAGGGGAATGCTAAAATAAACCAAATAGAACTCTCGGGGGGGGGGGGGCATAATTCAGCCGTGAGGTGGCGGCATCCTCTGTGACCATCCTCTTGGTCCCCAATCGCAGCTCCATAGGTAATGCCCGTGCACAGGAAATGTTAGCAGCAGTTTCACCCGCCTCACCTGCCCCTCCCTCAAGCCCTGCCGGAGCCGGAGCCGCTCCAGGAAACTCTCAGGCACCCGCCTCTCTCTTTTGCTTCTCCTCTGGACCCTACAGATGTAAACAAACTCTATTCCCCTTGAGTGGTAATAATAACCAACATTTCTGGAGTGATTATGTGCCCTAAAAGCTTTGCATGCATGATTGCAATAAATCCTCGCAACAATACTACCAGGAAGAGACTCTTACTGCCTGTGTTTCGTTGTACTGGTGACACGACACAACGTCTGAGACTGATTTTTAAAATATTGGAAAGACAACCAGAAGGGAGGGTGAAATAGATGAAACAAAATAAGAAAAATATTGATCGCTTGTAGAAACCGGGTGACGAGTACAAGGGAGTTCATTATCACTCCCCTGTGTGTCTTTTTGAAAATGTCCATCACAAAAACTAAAAAAACAAAAACAATCAGTACTGGCACGAAATAAGCACCCATCAAGTGTTTACTATTGTCTCATCCTTATTAAATAGGATAATGTGTGTAAAGAACTTAACACTGTTCCCCTATTCCATAAAAGATAGGTATGGTTGTTACTTTGCTTCCATTATTATTATTATTACTTAGAGCAGGCCCCTCCTCTCTGCCCTATCACCCGTCCCTTCGCTTTCTATCAGTCCTTCCTCCCTCAGGAAGCCACCCTGTTTCACCCATGGATCTCGGGTGGGATCTCTACCCACCAGCTCCAGCGGCCGGCCGCAGCGCCCCCGACCCCCGCGGCGGCTGTAAAGTGCGCGGGCGGACGGGCGCCCCCTCTCCCCCATGGGCCCGGGAGCCGGTGCTGCCCGCGCGACACGGGCCGGAGCACAGCCGCGAGCCTCCGCGGTTCAGCAAACTTCTGCCGAGCCAGCAGCCGTGGGAACTGTGCAGCAGGGGAGGCCGCCGGCTCCCCGGGGCGCAGTCGGGCCAGATCCCAACGTGAGACCAGGGGAAGCCGCTCCGAGGACCTGCGAGTCCTGAGGGTGTGCCCCACGGCTCCCCACTTGCGCAGACGCTCGGGCATAGGGGGTGGGGTGGGGGCACCCCTGCCGGCTCCTCCCCAAACTCGCAGATGCCCACAGTGGAGGGTGGCCTCCTCCGGCTCTAATTTTAACCCCAGGGAAGGTGCCAATCGTTCATTTTCAAAGCTGTTTCAAAGTGACTCTGATAAGCAAATCGCTGGCAGCCCTGGCGGGTGATTATTCCTGCATTAATCAGGGGGAAATTATGCCAGTTACTGATTAACTAATTACAGCAATCAGAACGGCTGGGAGAACAGGGCAGGGGGAGGAGGCCAAGGTAAACACAACCTGGGGAAGGTGAAGGAGGCAATTTGAGGCTGGGAGGAGGACACAGGCAGCTGGCCTTGGTCTGCTTCCTCTTCCCCACCGTGTGTCCCCCTGGGGTGAGCAGCCCCTTGTGGACAGAACCAGTGTCCAGTCTGACCCGGAGGCGGACCCTGTCCCCTGGGAACTGATGCCCTGTGTGATGGGGAGTTGTCCTCTCCCTGTCTTTGCCTAGTTCCCCACCTACTGGAGGACACAGATTCTAGAGGAGGTTGAGATTTCCATGCACACCACTGAGGCAGGAGACTCAGCATTATGCTCAGCATTAGGACAGTCTTAGAAGCAGGGAAACAACTGCCAAAAGAGGGTGAGGTGTGGCTGCTGGGGCCTCAGGACACAGTACGCAGAAGTTGCCTGGTCTGCCCCCATGAAGACAGGAACTGCCCACCCAGCCGCCATGCAGCTGAGAGAGGCATGAGAGATCCTTCCAGAATCCTTTATGCTCAGCCCCTGACCCCTCCTGTCTTCCAAATACTCATGTTTGTTTGGTTGATTGGTTGGTACGTGTGTGTGTGTGTGCGTGTGTAACCAAATTTAGAGCCTGTTGTACAGTTTTCTGACCCAGTACCGGAGGTGTCACTGAATGAGGGGCTAATCCTGGATATAGCAGAAGCCAGAAGACAAGGAGGGGCAGCCCTTTTTTATCCTGTGGTCTATAATGATGGGGTGGGGTCCTCTGACCACACAGAACTCTCAAGAGGAGCTGAGGGTCCGGGGAGGCCAGCTGGCTTGTGTATACGTGCATGGACTTCAGTTAAGGTTATCGACAGGCCAGGTTTATAGAGTTCCCACACGCAGACCAGAATCCCCCTCCTCCCCCGAAGCGCCTCTGCACAGGAAGCCTGAGTGCGTCCCCCTCCCCGGAGTTGAGGATGATTTCTCTCTTCCTGGTGTGGCAGGCCCTGAGGATAGGGGTAGCTGCCCAGCCAGAGGCTGTGGGGCTGGGGCTGCCAGAGTGGGCAGTGGCTGGCACTGGGGTCTAAGATAAGGGGTTCTCCCCACCTCAAGCACCTGTCCTCGGCAGGGTCCTGGAGAGCTACCGCTGCCCAGTGCCACACCCCATACCCAGAAGGGCGACTAAAGGTCCTGTGGGTAGAATCTCCCTTTGGATCGATGGGAAGGAACTGGAGCCGGAAGCCACACTGTCCGTGACCTCTGCTGCAGGAGTGATTGCTTAAGGACATCACACTGCAGTCTTCCCCTTCCTGCCCTGTGCCTCCAGCTCCCACGTTGGATGGACCTGGCGGGACCACAGGGCTGGGCCGAGGATGTGGGCAGCGTGACTCTGCCAGACGGGACAAGCGCTAAAGAAGGGAGGGAAGAGAGCAAGATTCCAGCCCCAGCTACCTGATAATCAAGAATCACTACTGTTTTGATTTGGTAAAGCTGCCTGAATGCAATATACCAGAAATGGGTTGGCTTTTAAAATAGGAATTTATTAGCTTACAAGTTTACAGTTCCGAGGCCATGAAAAATGCCCAAATTAAGGCATCAACAGGGTGAGACCTGGACTCTGAAGATAGGCTGTCAGCAAGCTTGGGCTCCTCTGTCATATGGGAAAGCACATGGTGACGGCTGCTGGTTCTTCCTTTCCGGTTTTGTTGCTTCCAACTTCTGGCTTCAGTGGCTTCCTCTCTGTTTCCCTGGGCTTTTTTCTTTGAGTTCCTCTTCACTTCTCTGTGTGTTTTATCCTCTTATAAAGGACTCCAGTAAGAGAATTAAGACCCACTTTGAATGAGGTGGGTTGCATCTCAATTGAAATAACCTCACCAAAGGGTCCCACCCACACTAGGCCTTCATCCACAGGAATAGGTGAAAAGAATATGATCTTTTCTGGGATACATAACAGCTTCAAACCATCACAACTTCCATTTTTTGAGTGCCTACTGTATGCAGATCTGTTGAGTGCCTACTGTATGCAGATCTGCCTGGCTCCTTATTCATAAGCACTAAACAATATTGCCTCCCACTTTTCCCAAATGGGATAAGATGGTGCTGATTTCACTGTGTGTGTGTGTGTGTGTGTGTGTGTGTGTGTGTGTGTGTGTGTGAAGATTAAATGAGATCATGCTTGCAGGGACCACCTGGCATATAGGGGTTAGTGAACCCCTATAATGTAACAGGTGTTACCATGAGTGTCAGAAGTTATGAAAAAATGAATGCCAGTTCCTACCCTTGAAGGACTCCAGGTCTAACAGAAAAGTGGACACAGAAGAAATAAACCACCAGAGAGCACAGTGCATGCTCTTATAGAGGACTGACGACATCCAAGGCACAGGGAAAGTGGTGACAATGCAGGGCAAGGAGAGAAGATTTCTCTTAGGAAGAGACTCTTAACAGTGGCATTTGTAAAGAGAAATGAAGAGTGGGAAGGGCATTTGGGGAAGAGGAACCCAGATATACACAGCCACTGAGGCAGGGGTTCACACTGGCCACAGCTAGGATGCAGGGAGGAAGAGGAGGAGGAAGCTGCAGAGTGTGGCCCAGGCTGATGCAAAAGGCCTTGAATTGGCCATGCTAAGAGACTAAGAGATTTAGGATATATGCTACAATAACAAGGGCATCAGAGAGGTTTCTAAGAAATCGGTTTCAGTACAAAAATAATAAAAGTAATAAATACTCAAACAGATGAAAGTAATACAGAGGTGCTAGATGTAAAAACAACAATAACAAACCCTCAGTTACTCCCTATGATCTTTCCTAAACCCATCCTTTAAAAGCGATAATATTAAGTTTGCTTCCTTCCTCTAGGCATGATCTCCAATATCCATTCTCCTCATTTTCTTAAGTAAAAGCCTTTTAGCTGGCCATGTGGCCACCTGGAATAAAATGGAATGTAGCCAAAAATAATATTGAACATTTTGAGGAAGTGACCTTAAAGAGAGGAGGCATGCCACTCTTGGTATCTTCTTTCTGGCTGTTATTGGAATGTGGAAGTGAAGGCTGAAGCTGAAGCAGCCATCCTGGGTCATGAGGTGGCCTTGGGAATGGAGGCCACTCAGGGCAGACAGAAGAAACCTGGAGAGCATCATGAAGTAGAGCTGCCATGCAAGCCCTGAGCCTTTTAGCTCCAGCCCTTTAAGTGAGAGAAGTAAGCTTTATCTTGTTGTAGACACCACTGTTTTGTGGTCTTTTTTTTTTTTTTTTGCTGTTTTTTTGCTCTGTGCCTAATCCCAATATGACCCATCTTATGCTTTTCCTTGCCTACTCCAGAAATATAAACATATACAATTTTTAAAATGGGATCCAAATACACATAATACTCTGCCACTTGATTTTCTCATGTACAATTTTCTGAGTCAACAATTAGCTCTACCTCCTTTTTAATGGCCTCATAATAATCCAAAATTGGATCATAATTTATTCAACCGTTTCCCTATAAATAGACATTCAGTTTTCCAGGCTTGGTTTGGTTTTGTTTTCTACTGCCAGCAAAGTTTCAACTGACATCAAGTACACAGATTCTTGTGAGTTAGTGCTTTTTTTAATGTTGGCTAAATTTCCCTGAGGTGAATCTGCTGGGTCAAAGGGAGCATGCACTTAGCCTAGATCTGCCCCTGTGTCCTGGGTGAGGAAGATGGAGTAGGAGGCTCCTTATTTATTTGAGTGATTTCTTTTTCTTTTTCTCTCTCTCTCTCTTTCACTCTCTCTCTCTTCCCCCCCCCCCCCCTTCCCCTTTCTCTCTGGTTCTGGTTCTTCTGTTTATCAGGATACAAGCAAGTTTGCACCTCTGGAGAGGGTGCCACTTAAACTCACTCAGAGGCATCAGCTCTTGGAAGTAGATGGGTAAAGGAATTTGTATTAGTTAGGGTTCTCTAGAGAAACAGAATCAACAGGGAACACTCGCAAATAAAAAATTTATGAAAATGTCTCACGTGACTGCGCGAATGCAGAGTCCAAAATCTGCAGGGCAGGTTGTAAAGCCAACGACTCCGATGGAGGGTCTGGACAAACTCCATAGGAGAGGCTCACCAGTCGAAGCAGGAATAGAGCCTGTCTCTTCTGAATCTTCCTTAAAAGGCTTCCCATGATTAGATTAAGCATTACTCATTGCAGAAGACACTCCCCTTGGCTGATTACAAATGGAATCAGCTGTGGAGGCAGCTGATGGGATCATGATCTAATTCTATGAAATGTCCTCATTGTAACAGACCGGCCAGCACTTGCCCAACCAGACAAACAGGTACTACAACTTGGCCAAGTTGACACATGAACCTGACCATGACAGGGTTCAAAAAGGATGCTGAAGGATTAAAACAAAACCTTATGCAAAAAAGCAAGCCCAAGGTTTCTAGCCCTGCCTCCACCATAACTTGCCATTCAAACTCAGGCTGGTCTGTCCTCTTCCCTTAGCTTCTATGTCCTTAGCTGTAGATGGGGATAAAGTCCATCTTACCTTTTGTCCATGGTGGGCCTGGGTCTTCTTAATCCAGGGCTCCCTCTCCCGCATCCCTTTACCTTGCTCTTCTACTGTCCCCTCTGCTACATGGCCCAGAAGAAGGGGAGTGGTGCTCCCTGCCTCAGTTTCCTTCCAGTTGAGCTTTGAGGCAGTCTTCCTTGTGCCCTGGGCAGATAGTAGGGGTACAACTCTAGAAAGAAAGCTGCAAGTATTGTGGGAGGAGCCTGGTAGCACTCTGGTGGACTGTCAGGAGGCGATTTAGGGCAATTGCTTTCCCCGGGACACATTGTCTCACTGCAGCAAATATTTCCTCAGCTTTGCTACAAGATGCCCATTTGGCAAACCACAGCGGACCCGCAGGCCCTGCTCTCTGCCGGTAAAGAAGCAGGCGAGCGCTGCTGATGGCTGGAGTAAATCTGAGCTCTCAATTAAAATCTCTTTAGAGATTGCAGCCAAGTGACTGATGGATGGGACCCCAGGCTCTATCCATTCCACCAGCACCACCCCCGTGTTCCTCCACCAAGACGGATATCGACAGGGCATCATCAATAGCTTCACACATCCAGGGCCGGGGAGGCATGGCGGAGAGGACAGGGCTGAACTGGGTTCTGTCCTGCCAGCCCGTGTTGGGGGGTGAGGGGTCTGTGCTGCCCACCCCAGATGGGGAGAAAGGTGTTCTTATCACTGTTTTATAAATGCAGAAGCTGAGGCCCAGATGATACAAGGCCAGATGTCCTGGATATTGGATTTTGGGATCAAGGTCCTGTGGTCTGAAATCACCATACCCTTTGCGCTTGCTCACCCTTTTCTACCTGTCTGGCCCTTCTCCGCCAACACCTATTGAAGAAGATAATGTTGGGGCTGCACTTGCACCCCTTCATCCTTACCACTTCAATGCACACCAGCTGGACCCCCAACTGTCAGAACCCGCATTTCTTCACTTGAGGACTTTCCCTGGCCACCGGCACCCACTTTGTCGTGGTGCAGCAGACCCAAGGTGCTGTGGGACCGATGCCTCCCTGGGGGAGCCCTCACTAATGATTGATGGGAGTTGAGGCAGAAGCACCCTGGCTCCTCCCCCTCTGTTGGGTAGACTCTGAGGCATGCCCCACACAATCTCCCAGAGGTCCCCAGAGGAATGGAGCCCCAGTTGCCCACATGGTGACCTGCTCATTGATGTACCCTCTACTGACCCCTTCCCTTTCTTGTCTCTCTTCCCCGCTCCCCTACCCAAACTATCTTCTTCCACCCAGATCCTTGTCTTCAGGTCTGGTCTGCTTCTGGTTGAGCCCAAATCAAGACATCTATCTTGAATTCTCAACCTGAGTTGCTCCCCACCCAGGAAGCCTTTCCCACACACTCCCTCATGCTACATCCAATCCCACGTGCAGTGACACAGCACCTCTGACATTTTGTGGCACATAACAGTGCTAGATCAATTTCCCCAGCAAGACAGGAGCCTCTCGAAGGCAGACACAATGCTTTGTGTTGTCTCTATATATAAGCTGAGTCTAGCACAGTGTCTGGCACACAACTGGGGCTCAAGAGCTATTTACTGAATAATTAGCTGAATGAATGAGCCACTGAGTGAATTAAGCCTTCTTGTCAATTGAGAGAATGGGGATGAGAAACCTTTTCTTCTGACAGAGAAAGAAAGAGGCAAGAAAGAGCTGTGGGAACAAATAACAACTTAACTTAGCTTTGTTTTGTTTTAAGTGAGGAATATAAAGCATTTCTATTGATCTGCCTTTTAAATTAAGAACAGGAAATGTAAAGCCATTCAATAAATAAAACATGATAAAAACACACTTCTGTTCCAAAGTATGGCTAATTAGGGGAGACAGAGAGGACAAAGGAGGACATGAGAAGGGGATATGAGAGACAGGAAAGAGAGACAGAGACAGGGTCAAAGACAGGGAGACAGAGACAGAGACGGAGAGACAAAGCAAAACCACCTATGTTGGTAGAGCACAGAGACTCAGGAAGAAACCTGAAGTTGAAGGTCATAGCACAGCTGGAACCACTCCAGAAACTGGGCAACAGGGCAGATGCAGGGGGGTAGGAAAGAGAATTCTTTGCTGATACTTGAGGACCAGGAGTAAAGATCTGCTGCAAAGAAGATACCCACTTCAGACCTGGATGCAAAGAAATGGGGAAACCTTTGAGTCATTGAAAGGAGAATTTTTAGGGCTGCTTAGGACCAATGAGGATACGAGCTTCTTTGAGATTAGAGATGAGGCCACTCTTTGGAATGAGGAAGGTGGGTGGCAGGTGGGCTGGACACCTGTGTCAGCCATACTAATAACTAACAAAGATCAAGCACTTCCTAACTGCCAGGCTCCAGGACTAGGTACTGTATGTGAATAACTGTATTGAAATATAACAACTCTATGGAGTAGGGACTATTATTATCCCCATTTCACAGATGATAAAATTGAGGCTTATAAATGTTAAGTAACTTGCCCAACACATCACATGGTAAGGAAAAGATAGAACCATAAACTCACCCTGCATTATCTGATACAAGAGCCCTTACCTAATGCTTCCCCTCTGCTACTTTGGAGGGGGATGGGCCACACAGGAAAGCGGGATGGCAGTTCTGCGGCACTCAAGAAGACAGAGATCTTTTCCATACTATAGTCTCTGGGAAAGCCAGCCCTAATCCCACTTCTTTCTCTATGCTATTTGGTATTTTTTCCCAGCCTATAATAAGTATAATTTGCCAACTGACCATGGAGCATATTAAAAAGAAAGTACAGTAGGGTGGGGAGAAGGGGATTCCATTTTGGCCTAAGACTTGACACCTCTAATTGGAAGGTGTTGGGGGTGTAGGTTGGGAACCTGTAAAGGTGAGGGCAGTACTTTCTATGGACACCATTGCCCTGTGCCCTTCATGACAGCCTGTCAGCGGGACCAGGATACATACCCCTTTCTGGCCCCAAGTCCTTGTCCAGACCCCACAGAAACTCTGACTTGCCTTTTCTGAACTCAGGCTCTCCCCTTGTACTTCTCCCAGCCTTGGAATTTCTGTTCCGGATCCTTCATGGTCCATGGGCTGGCGTAGCTCCCTTTCTCTTCTTCTTCTTCTATCCCGCCCAGAATTGACTGTTGCCATGCCCAGATCAGGCTTTGGGGCAGGGTCCACAGGCTAAGGACACAGCTGTTCCCTTGGAAAAGGAGGGTGGGGTTGGGGAGGGCCTCCTATACCCTTTTTATTCCAAGCTTAAAGAAAATTTTTTTTGAATTGGAGAGGGGAACGAAGAGGAAGTTGAAAAGTTGGAAAGGATTTTGGGATTGAGCATCTCAAATCCCAATTCCAAACCAACATCAGCCAAACGTACAGAAAACTCCTCACCAGTACCTGCTTTCACCCACACCCACCCGATGAGAACTCCTCCTACTCAACCTTCACCCAACACTGGTCCACCATCCATTTGGGGCCTGCCTAGTCAAGCTTCCATAACCTCCTGGGACCTCAGTGGCTTCCCCAGTGGATTTTAATTACTCGACAAAAATAATACCAATATTTATAAGGGAACAAACACAGATACCATAAATAAATACATTACTGACTCATTGAATTAATTATTGTTTAATTACTTGAAATTACCATCAGTTAGTACAATTACTTGAACAACAAATGCATTCTTTTTCCATTACAGATGGTAATTCCTAGGGTGAAACCCAAGAATGTTTGGGCTGTATGAGAGGCCTGAGGCCACCTGAGATAGCCTCCGGCCCTTCCCCCACCCCAACCCTGCTTCCTCCTTCTATTCATTCATTTACTCCTTCATCACATATTTAATGAGCACCCGTGCTATGCCAGGTTTAGTTCTAGGCACTGGGGATACATCAGTAAATGAAACAGACAAAAATCCCTGTCTTTATGGATCTTACAATCCAATGGGTGAAGAAAAACAAAAAGTTATAGCATTTTATGCTAGTAATCAATGAAAGGGAGGGGAAAGGGGTATGGTATGAATAATCTTTTTTTTCTGTTTTTATTTTATTTCTTTTTCTATTACTTTTTTATTTCTTTTTCTGAATTGATGCAAATTTTCTGAGAAATGATCATGATGATGAATATGCAACTATGTGATGATATTGTGAATTACTGATTGTATATATAGAACGGAATGATCATATGTTAAGAATGTTTTTGTTTGTTTGTTGTTAAATTTTTTAATAAATTAATTAATTTTTAAAAAGTTATAGCATTTTAAGTGATAAGTGGCACACAGAAAAATAAGCAGAGAAGAGGGGTAGAGTGTTAGGAGCACTATTTACATAAAGTGGTCAGGGACGATGACCTGTACATCCCCCCTTAGCTCCTCTGGACCCTCTCTCCACAATTCTCTGCTGGTTCTGTACCCCAGGAGGCCAAATGCCTGGACAATATCAGGCAGGACTCCCTGCCCCTGGTCTCTGTTCAATTTGACCAATGGGGAGCCCCTAAGAGAGCGGAGGGGAGGGGGAGCATGCCTGGACTGGCTGTACCCCTTGACCAAAGATCTCAGTTCCTCTCAGCTGGCCCTGTCCCCAGTGTCCAGGATTCGGTAACAGCTGTCAGCACCCCCCAACTCCCCATCCCATCTGACCTTTGGATGATAAAAACCCCTCACTATTAACAGCTTATCCCCGTGGTGATCTGAATTTGAGTATGTCTTCTCTTCTGTGGGAACCTGAAAGATAGAGATGGCTCTGTTGGTATCAATTTGAGCAGAGGTCTGAAGGAGGTGAGGGAAAAAGCCATGCGGATACCTAGAGGATAGCTTTCCAAGCATAGGGAACAGCCAGTGCAAAAGTGCTGGGACAGAGTGATTGAGGTACAGAGTAAGAGAGACAAAGTCAGAGCGAAGGCAGGAGGCCTAATCGCCTAGGGCCTGGCAGGCATATTCAGGATTTTGGCTTTGACTCTGAGCAAAACAGGGATTGGCCTGCGTGTTTTGGGCAGCGAGGCAACTTGGTTGGATACACATGTGAAAGGATTGCTGCAGTGGCTGTGTTGAGAAGAGAACCAGGGAGCCCACTTAGGGGTCGGTTGCAGTCACCCAGGCAAGAGGTGTTTGTGGCTTGGACCAGGGCGGCAGTGGAGGTGGAGAGAAATAGCCACAGTCTGGACATATACTGAAGTAGAGCCAAAAGGATTTGCTAATGGATTGGAGCGAAAAAAAGAAAGGAGTTGAGGATGATTTCAAGATTTTAGACGTGAGCAATTGGAGAGACTTACTGAGTTGAGGAAGACTTTGGGAGAAGAGATTTGGGGGAAGACTTGGAGTTCAACTTGAAACATATCAAGTCAGGGCAGCCTGGAACATGGGTGTACCGTGTCCCAGCTTTAGGAGGTCAGCCGCCACCCCTTCCCCAAAAGCAACTAGTTCCTCTTTGACTCTCCCTGGCTGGGCAAAGACATTCCGACTTCTCTTCCTGACCTTTCCTACCCCCTTTTCTGTTAGAAGTTCTTCTTTCAATCTCATTGAAATTCTAAAAGTGTTTGGGTTGCCCTTTCTCCCTGGACACTCTCTCTACACCACACCCCTCCAGTTCTCTCTCTAAGACATCTCTCGGTGGAAATACAATCTTTTCAGCCTCAGCCTTACCCTACAGCAGGGATTGGCAAACTTTTTCTGTAAAGGGACAGATAAATAATTTAAGCAGTGCAAGTCTATTTTGCCATTGTAACACTAAAGCAGCTGTAGACAATATATAAATGAATAGGCATGGCTGTGTTCCAAAAACACTTTACCAAAAGCAGGCAGCAGGCCGGATTTGACCCGTGGGCCATAGTTTGCCAATCCCTGCTCTAAAAAAGGATGCAAACAAAAAAGGGTTATAGCCAGAGGGAAAATTCAGTCTGTCTGAGATCACAGGACACACGACACACACGTGCCAGATACAATCAGCAACAGAAGGAGAAATGGCTTTCTATTCCAAAGACTTTCCGATGCTCCATTTTAGCGGTGGAATGCCCAGGTATTGTTGGATTCAGCAGTAGGTAAAAATAAAAAATCAGGGAACCCAGGAGAAGATTCCTGCTTGGGGACAGTGGAGGGGAACAGAGGCTCTTTTCCTCTTCCCACATGTTAGGAAGCTTGTGCCAAAAAATACAATGTGGATTGAGAATAACCCCAATCTCACTTGGGTCAGAGCAATCAAAATGTAATTGGGTTTGTGAATAACTAATGTTTACTCTGATGTGTTCCTAATAGGACGATGAGACCTGAAGATGTGACTCTGCCGTCTCTGCTCGGTGTGAAACTTGGGTTTTCAGAGAAACTGGGTCAGGCAGTGGGAGAGGGGTAGAAGAGCCGCTGTCCTGAGCTATGAAAGGGGAAGCCTAGGAAATTCTCTGCTCAAAGGCAAGGAGGCTGTCATCTTGGGAAGTCGGTGTCTAGACGAAGAGCAGTCTCATCCTAAAGTAATAATAAATGCTGAAAGTACTTGTATGTGTCCATTTATTGAGCACCTACTATGAGCCAGATGTTTACTGTGTATCCTGACAGTAACCTAGTAAGGGTAAGTTTCACTATCCCCACTTTACAGATAAGATCACTGAGGCCCTGGGAAGTACGTGACCTGCTCTGGGCCGCTCATCTGTTCAGGAGCACAGAGGGGGTCAAGGTCAAGTCTGTCTAGAGCCAAGATCTTCGTGGGACCCCAGTTTGCCTCCATGGAACCAGGGGCGCCAGACAAAAAGGACACCCCTTCCTTCAGGACCTGCGGAGCTCCCATGTGGAGACAGGAGGAAGGAGTAGGGCAGAAACAATGGTGAAAACCCTGACTACCTAGCTTCTCTGAGCCAAGCCAAAGTGGGCAATGAAGCCAGGCTGGGAATTGCATTCATGGTGATGACAGTGGTGGAGTGACTCGGACTGGTGAGATGACGGTGATGTCGTCAGTGACCACATTGGTCTAGGTGGCAGTGGCAGTGCCTGGGGTGCTGGGAGGGGTGAAAGCAAGAGTGGGTGTCGAGGATGCTATTGGGAATCCCATGAGTGCCATGGGTGGTGGTCGTCGCTGTGGCGCTGCCAGAGGCCTCCTGGGAAGCTGGACACAGGCTGCCATTGCTGCTGGTGCCTTGCCCCACCCCCACCAATGGAGTCTCTTGACCCCCTCCCCACTCAGTGAAGGGACAAGGCTCGGGGCCTCCCGTGGGACTGGCTTTATTGCGTTCCCTGGTCTAGACAGTATAAGTGATGGCCCTGCCTCTCCAGAGGGACAAATGTGATAAATAACCAGGGAGGACAAGCGGGAGGAGGCGGCCCAACCACCAGAAGTCATAATTCTCTGTCCAGCCGTATGGCAGGCTCATTACAGAAAGCTCCAGGGCCATTCCTGGCTGCCGGGCCTGGGGCTCTGGAGAACCCCCTGTGCAGGGCTCCTAGCACTGATGGACCCGCAGCTCAGAGCTCACGGACTTGCCCATCTCACTCCTGCACACCAGATCAGGAATGCCCAGCCCACCCCACAGCTGCACCCAGGAGCTCAGGTTTCTCTTGTCCCTTCCATCCATGCCAAGAAATCCATGGAAGCAGTTGACAAAGGCTTTCCTGGTGTCGTTGGGTGTAGGTTGGATGTATATGAACTGCATAGCAGTACAATTAGAGGCACTGGATCACAACATCCCCAGAGAGCCCTGGGTTCAAATCCCAGCTCTGATACTGGTACAGGGCAGGTGACCTTGGCAATTCACTTAACCTCTCCTCACCCGCAAAATGGAGATGATAATACAAACCCTACTTTGTTAGAGTGAAAATGTGATATGATATATGAGTTCCTGAAAAGAACAGTTATAGTTAGCATTTGGGTGCCTTCTTTGAGCTTGGTATAGGTCCTTATATAAATGATCTCATTTAATTCACACATTGACCCTATGTGGTTAGGTCCTGTTATGAATTGAATTATGTCTCCCACAAAGACATGTTGAAGTCCAAATCCTGTATATATGAAGTTTTTGTAAATAGGATCCTCGAAGGTTTTATTAGTTAAGGTGAGGCCATACTGAATCAGGATGGGCCTTATCCAATGTGACTGGAAACCTTCCAAAGCAGGGAAAATTTGGACACAGTAAGAGACAGGGAAGGAGATGGCCATGTGACAGAACTAGAGATTGAGTTATGGACTGCTGGCAAGCCACCACCAGAACACTACAGACTTCACCTTGATTTTGGACTTCTAGGCTCCCAAACAGTGAGATAATAAATTCCTGTTGTTTAAGTCAACCCGTCTGTAGTATTTGTGATAGCAGTCCTGACAAATTGGGACTATCCTATCCTATCCCTATTTTACAGATAAGGAAACTGAAGCACAAAGATGCTAATTGACTTGCCTATAAACATACATCTAGTAAGTTCTGAAACTGGATTTTGAACCCAGACATCAGTCTCTTTATCACTAGACTGCCTCCCTGCTATATATTAGGCACTCAACCATGCATATTTATTGAGCAGCTACTATCTTAAACCAGACTTGTAGGGTCTTCCCAACTCTGATGACATATGACATTTGTGTAGAATATTACATCTTATAAGTTATACTGTTATTTAATCTCAGGAAACCCTGTAAAATGGGTATTATCTTTATCTCTCAGAGGAGATAACAGATGCTTAGAAAGATTAAGTGACCACATCCAGAAGTGGTGAGGCCAGTACCTGAGCTAACCCCAATAACTGATCTCGACCACTAGGCCTTCATGACACTTTGATGCTCTCTCCTGCCATCCTACCCCTTCAAGGCTATTGGGGTTGCCCTTTCTGCTTTGTTCCCCTCAACATGCCCTTTCTGGATCATTTCATCTTCCACACACCCTCCCAACCACACACGCTTCCAGCCCTTTTCAAGAACAAGAAGGCAGCCTCATTGCAAACCATGACAACTAGAAACACCAGCCCCTCTGTGTTGCAGCTACTCCAGGAAAGAGATGCTCATTCTCTCCCAGCTGCCTTCTAGGACTAAATATGCTCATTTGTAAAGCTAATTGGCTGAGATTAAGAGCAGAGTCAGTGCACATCCAGAATATAAAAAAGAAACAACTACAGATCAATAAGAAAACAAGCCATACAACCCAATAGAAAAATGAGCAAATGTTTTAAACAGACACTTCACAAAAGAGCCTATCCTATTAGCCAATAAGCACCCAAAAGGGTGCTCCGCATCATTAGTTATCAGGGAAATGCGAATTCAAGGAGATGTCACTTCACACCCACAGAAGGGACAAAATTAAAAAGACCAATCATACCAAATGTTGGTGAGAATGTTCCTATATTGCTGGTCGGGATATAAAATGGTACAATTTTCCAAAACCATTTGGCAAAATCTACTAAAGTTGAACATTTGCACACACCACGACCCAGCGGTCCCACTCCTAGGTATAGACTCAACCGAAATAAGCCCATACATTTGCCAAATTACTAATAGCAGAATGTTCCTAGCCACACTATTCATAGTAGCTCTAAACTGGGAGCCACTCAAATCACCAACAGTAGAATGGACAAACAAATTGCACTGTATTATAATCATAATAGTATATGTAGCAGTCATGAGAATAAATATTTACAACTACACACAATTTGCAAGCAAATCCCACATACAATAACGAGCAAAAGAAACCAGCCACAGAACGCATCCTGTATGATTCCACGTATACAAAGTTCAAAAATAGATGAAGTCATTGAAGTCACAAGAAAATTACTTTGGCGGGTTGCGGGTGGGCAGGGAGTGACTGGAGGGAGAAATGAGGGGAATCTGGGGGTGGCATTGTTTAGTTTCTTGTTCAAGGTACTGATTATATGGTGTCTCATCATGTGACCCCTTTTATGAACATGTTATACTTCAGTAATGATTTTTTCTTTTAATTTGGAGTCAGTGGCTGGAAAGCAGAATCTCCTCTTCTTGACTGGGTTGCTAGAGAGACAGAAAGGAAAATGTGTCAGACATGGCATGTCTGGACTTCACTGGGGGATGTGACAAGGTCTCTTGTGATGTACTAGTGAACAAGACGGACAAATGCATCTGAGTAACCATGTAATTAGGTAGATTGAACCACCATCCCCAAAGGATGCTGGTTAAAGAAGCTGTGTCCACCTGCAGGGAAGCTTCCAGTGTCTCCTGGCTCTGTCCTCAGCCTGGACAGTCAAACACTGTTATCAGGGACTGCAAGGAAGACAGAACAAGCAGGCTTATCACATTCACTGATGACACCAAGCCGGGAGGCAGAAGGAGGACAGGGCGTGACTGAAGCAAGATCCAAATGATTTTGACAGAATAGCCAAGTTGAGCAAATCTAATAAGATAATATTGAGTCGAGGATTTGTGGCAGAACCTGCGATTAGGGCTAAAAGCTAATTTCCCTGGAAGAGGGAGGAGTGGGAGTTACTACTTTCCAGGCGCAACTCCGTGAGTGGATGGTACAAGCTCCCTGAGGGCAGAGACGCTCTTGTTTGTCTCTGGGTCCCCAGGGCCTACCTCAGGGCCTGGCACAGACAGAACTTCCAGAAATCATTGTCAAATTAATCCATGAATGAAGGATAGGGCAGTGCCCCGTTGTGACACCTGGTCCCAAGGCCATGAAAGGGAATCAATGGATGCGTAGACTTAGCTGCCCTTCTCAGGCAGGCAGGATCAGCTGGCTGTCACTCAGTTCTGGACCCTGCGAAAAAGGATGCACACAAAATACCACCAGGGTAGACAGGAATCAGGGACCTGTCTTTGAGGGACTGTGGAAGACACTGATCATGCTTAACCAGCAAAAGAGAAGACTGGGGGTGGGGACAGGGGTGAGGATGGTCATTATCCCCTCAAATCTGCAAAGTTGTCCTGTGCAAGGCGTCGCTCATTCTCCATGGTCTTAAAGCAATGGACCTTAGGGGACTGAAGGGCAGAGTTTTGTGCTTAATGCAATATAGACTTCCTAATAGGAATAGGGTGATGCGAAGAAGGACAGATATTCTTCTTTGGCATGTCTACATCATCTAAATCTCCCACATTATCAGGCATTGTTTTTGTCCTCAGTGTGGATGCAGTAAGGTCCCTGGTGCTAGAAGGTATTTAAGCACAGGTTGGAAACCACCAAGCAAGAATGGTTTCCCTTCAAGTGGGAAGGATTACCTTCTCTGACCTCAAGATTCTAAAATTCTAGCCCAAGCATTCAGGGGGCTAGTCCTTGGTCAGTGCTGTGAAAGGGCAGCTGCTTATCCTCTAGTGCCTCAGGACTCCAAGGAGCATCCCAAAACTAGATTTTTAAATGCATTTTTAAAATGAGATATAATTGACATACAATAAAATGCATAAATTTCAGCGTAAAGCTCAGTGACTTTTTGTCCATGTTTCATGCATGCAACCGCCATGCAGACCAAAATAAAGAAACTTCCAGTGCCCAGAAGTCTCCTGCATGTCCCTATCTGACCCACTCCCCCAAGATCACCACTATTCTGACATCTACCAAAATTGTTTATAGCAGAATACTCACTGGGCTCGGAGTCAAAAGTCCCAGGTTTGCTTCCGCCTATAATAGCACCACTTTAGGCAAGTTACTTTCAGGCACGTATCCCTCAGCCATAAAATGGGGATGCTAGGATCTATAACATAAGAGCAGGGAGGAGGAATTAAAAAACGGCTTCTGGGGTGTGCCAGGGTAGTTCAATGGTAGTATTCTCACCTGCCACGCGGGAGACCCGGGTTCGATTCCAGGCCCATGCACTTCCCTAAAACAAACAAGCAAGCAAACCAAAGACAGAAAAAACAAACAAAAATTTCAGCAAATGGTGCTGCAATAACAGGAGACTCACATGGAAAAATACTGAAATGTGACCCCGCCATACAGCATACAAAACAACAACAAAACAATGGCTTATGAAGGCGAGCCCAGGAGGTACTCACCGCAGTGGGTGCCTGTGAACACCCTCCCCTGGTAGTGGTGCCATGGTGGGGAGATGCGGGGAGGGGACTGTAAAATGGGTGTGATGGAATGGGGTCTTGGGCTATGGGTGACTGTGAGGATGAAGGTCTGCGGGGGAGTGGGGTGGGGGGCACCACGGGTGGAGAACCCTGGTCAAACTGCTGAGCTGCCAGCCAGAGACCTGGGGCCACAAGCCCACAAACAGATCAAGGTGCAACCCCCAGTCCAGCCGCACGAGACTCTACATCCTGAAAACACTAGGTGCACGCTGCATTGCTCTCCCCTGTTCCCTAAAGCACACCGTTCTCAAACACGGACAGGCATCAGAATCACAGGCAGGGCTGGGTAAATCTGAGCTTGCTGGCCCCACCCCCAGAGTTTCTGACTCCGGATGTCCAGGACGAAGCTTGACATTTTCCATTTCCTAGATGATGCAGACGCTGCTGGGACACAGACACACTTTAGAACTCTGGGGTAGCAGAACCACCCAAATCCCTTCTGCCAGGCAGGTGCGCCCGTCCCTCAGCTGCTCTGGGCATTGCCTGCTAACAGGTCCCCGCTGCCTGCTTGCTGCGTCTCACCCTCTGCTGATGGGAAGCACTGGTCCCCGAGAGCCCACAGCCAGTGACTGACCAAGAAGGGCTGGTGCTCATCTCAAAGGGAGAGGCAACTTCGCAGTGAGGTTTATGCTTCAGAGCTCCTGCCCATCACGCCAAGGCTAAGCTTCGGCTCAGCTCCTTCCTCATCCCTACCTGCTTCCCTCCTTCCTCTGCAGGATGTTGCTAAAGAGCAAGCCGTTCCTCAAGGGACCACATGCATCTGAATCCCTGTCCCAGGCTCTGCTTCCAAGGAACCTGACCTCAAACACACAGCAGGGGCCCAATTGTGAATGTTGAATGAACAAGTTCAAGACACTACCAGGCTTGGGCAGGTGACCCGCCCTTCCTTCTCTTCCCGCAGCCCCTCTCAGACGCCCAGGCCCGGCTCCATCTGGCATGGTTGGCAGGGCCTCCCCAGGCCTAACCTGGCTGGAGATGCTGCTGTCTCTGTCTGCTGTGCTGTGTCCAGGAGACACTCCGACGGCTGCTGTGAGCCTCCCTGGATGGACTGATTAATTAATTACTGCCAGGGCCAGTAAAGAGAAGGCAGCCAGGCTGACAGTTCTGGGCTGCTGGCAGGGGCCACGGCATCCCTCCCAGTTCCTCCGGGCAGGTGAAGTCTTTATTTCCCAGTACTTGGCAGAGTTGGGCTGGAGAGAGGAGAGTACTGGATGGGGGTGGGAGGGTAGTAAAACAGGGAGAGAGAGGATGGGGGGCAGGGGACGAGGGGATCGAAGGACTGCTAAGGTCTGGAGAATTAGCATTTCCTAGGCATCCCCACTCCATCAGGGTCTCCCTGTGGGGAATTAATCCCACTGTCCAGATAGAGAAACTGAGGCTTAGAGAGGGACAGGGATTTGCTTAGAATAACAAGTTTGGTGAACAGAGAGGTGACATGCCAGGCCCTCTGCTTCTCAGATTGCTTTTCAGCCTGCTTTGGCAGGTGGATAGAAAGGGCAGGGGGAATTTCTGCTTACTCTTCCCCTTTTCTGCTCCTTACTGAAAACCTTCCCCATTATCAGGCCTCCCAAGCCTTGACAGACAGACAGAGAGATATAAACCCTGAGGAACCCTGTATCTACTTACTCCCAGGATGATCCAGGAACAACTTACTGGTGTCTGTCAGGCAACGATGCCTCTGTGACTTTCCTCCCTCTTCTCACCGCCCCTCCTCCATCCCATTCTCCCCTTCCGTGTCGCCTGGGCTGAGCTGATAGCTGTTGGGCTGATCGGAGTGACAGCTGCTTCCACGATTGATCACTGTACATGCACACGGAGGAAATGGGAATGGGAGCAGGGAAGCTTTGAGAGGAGAGGAAACGTCTTGTCAGCCAGAGGGGAGGGCCTGGGGTGGGGGGGCACCCACAGCCAGCTCTGGGTAGGAGGTTTCCAGGTGGGCTCCCTCCCCTTGGCATTCCTTTCGCTTCCCTGTACACAGCTCCAGTGTGGTTACAAGCTGGGCTTATACCCACCCCATCGGGCTGTTTACTCCTTGAAGGCAGAAATGCAAATTTGCCCCTCAGTGCCTCAGTTTCCCCATCTCTAAAGTGGGAACAGTCATAATTCCTGCTTCAGGGGTGGTTGTGAGGACCTAATGTATTGACACATGTAGAGCAGTTAGAACAGTGAGAAGTACTACATGCGGACCTATTACCAAATATCATCAAATCTTGGCTGTCTTGGTTCGGACACACCATGACTTTACAGGCCTTTAAGCAGGGTGAAACACTACGGGGAAAAAACTAAAACGCACCGCTTGTAAGACGCATCCTGATTTCAGACATGTTAAAATTGTGGGGAAAATGCATTTCTTAGAAGGATGAAATATGGCATTGTTCTCATCCTCATCGCTCCTTAACCGTGACCGCAGCACTTAGCCCCCCACCAACTGCGCGGCAGGGGCTGCGCAAACAATTATTGAATGAATGAATGAGTGACAGGCCAGCACCAGCACAGTATAAGGAAGGCAAAGGGTGCTAGCCGCTATGTGACAGTGCTCTCTCCCCTCCCTATGGGCTCCTGCCCCCCCCCCCAACCCCACTCCCACCCCCTTACTGTGGAGCCTACCAGGGCTGCAGGGCTTTTCCATCCCCATCCTCCCCCCTTGGCCCAAATCCGATTCACCCCCCCAGGGCCTGACACAGCTCCCACGGGGTTGGTTGAGTAGACTGGCTAGTTGTTCCTCCCCCCCCCCCCCCCCCCCCGTGCCCACACCTCCCTGTGCTCTGGTGCCTCCGGCCCAAATAAAGCACCCCTTCTCTGCAGGATCCGGAAGAGTGATAGAGATTGATCTTGGGGAAATGCGGTTAAAAGGACTTCTGCCTCCTGAACAAGCCTCGGAGAAAAGCCAGGTGGGGGGAGTGGAAGGAATAGAGGGAGGGGAAACTGTGTGTGTGTGTGTGTGTGTGTGTGTGTCTCTCTCTCTCTCTCTCTCCTTCTCTTCTCCCTTCTCTGAAAGGATCATGACCTGGGTCATGTCACTTAACCTCTCCAAGCCTCAGCTTCCCTTATCTGTAAAGTGGGGTTAGCATAGTAATTCCCTCCTTCACTTGGTGAGAGGGTTAAAAGAAATAATATATAGCGTCTGGCAGTGCCTCTCCATTCCCTTCCTCTCCCCCTCCCCTAGCCCTTCTACTCCCTCACCTGCTTTTTTCTCTCCCCCTCTACCTCATTCTATCCTGACCCTATAATCTACTTAACACAAAGACTGATTAATTTTCCCACTAGCTGCTAAGATGCACTTTAATCCTGGGGGAGAGAGGGAGGGAGGCGGAGCACAAGATCCATGGAAACCTGGAGGTGGGGCAGTGGTGCGGTGCCGGGTGCCATGAGGGGCCTGCCTCACACGGGGGATCCACACTCTGGCTGCTCCCACAAAGATTTAATTTGTGTCTTAATGGGCCTCAGCCTCCTCCATAAAAGCCCTAAAGTGCCTTCTTATTAAAAAAAAAATAAAAGTTGCTGATTGCCTCTGCAGCTTCCTGGGGTGTAGCAGAGGGTAGGGCAAAGGAGAAGGGGAGGGGCGAGGGAGGGAGGGGGGAGATGTGGCAGGGCTTCGATACTGTCCAGTTCTCTATCCCCCTCAGACTCCCTCCCCAGAACCAGCACCATCAGGCATTAGCCCTGGTGGGCAGTGAGGCGGTGGGGCTGCTCCTGGCTGACCTTTCTGAGAGAGCAGCTGTGGCCTGCATTACTGGACCCTGTTGCCTCAGTCCCAGCCTCCTGGGAGGACAGATTCAACTCAAGCCAACCAACAACCCCCACTAATCAGAACTCCTCCACTGTGGGAGGCCTAGGCTGGAGACCTGGGATTATAGGGAGGAGGGAGGAAAGGGAAAAGGGAGGAAAGATGAAGTCTTTTGCCAAATACTTAGTTGGCCCTCACTGGAGAGCTGTAGCCAGGCCCATCTCCTTTCCCCTTCCCCACACACAGCAACTGCTCAGTATTCCCTGCAAAGCCCCACCAGAGACAAGTGGCCTCGACTCAACCACCTCTGCATCTCTAGCTGCTCCCAGAATCCTTCTTACTGCAATTTATCGCTTCCATAGCTGAAAGACTACACCCTGCAATATTGGAGGAAGATGGTTGTGAAATTGCTGAGGAATGCAGAGTGTGGTGCTCAGGTAAATTCCAAAACCAGGACTCCCAAACCATAGTCTCCTAGTACCAAGAGAGGAGCAGACGCATCAGAACAATACAATTCAATGCCGACCAAGATGGCATACAACACCGACAGATAACAGTGAAAATAGCAAAGCGCTGCATTTCTTCTGTTAAGACTTCTTATGTCTTATCTCATCATGCCAACTTCACTCCACTGGGCGCAAATGATTGTGCCCATTATCCAAATACAAAAACTGATTGTGCCCATTATCCAAATATGAAAACTGAGGCAAGGAAAAAATACGTTGTATAGCTTAAGAATCAGAAACTCAACCAAGTCAATGTGAGCCATCCTTAATTGCCCCCTCTCTTGCTCCAGTTCCCTAATTCTAATTATATTGCCAAATATCACCTTTGCCATAGTTCTCTGGAATTCTGATCTCTGAAGCCAGAAGAGATCAGAATTCTACCTGGAGTCATGATCACACATGTAGACGCCTATTAGAGGAAGCCAGGTGGGAAACAAATGTGCAAATCAGATCAGGTGTAACACTGCAGAGGGTGGTGAGGCCTGTGGCAAACTGGAGAGTGCATGGCCTTCCTTACAGCAATCAAACTCAAATGATTAAAATTAGGAATATGAATCTTCTGAGTAAACAAAGCAATTGAATGCACTCATTCATCTCTGCTCCTTCCTAAAATGTCACTAAATGACAGGTCAAAAATATTTTTAAAGACATACGTTGATGAAAAGAAAGAATGGAAGAATTGACAGCAGAGCAGAGATGCCATCAAGATGCTGGAAGCTGGACAGCAAATGGATGGTGTTTCGGTTTGCTAATGCTGCCAGAACGCAATATACCAGAAATGGATTGGCTTTTATAAAGGGGATTTATTAAGTTACAAGTTACAATTCTAAGGCTGTGAAAATGTCCAAATTAAGGCACCACCAAGAGGTTACCTTTTCTCAAGAAAGGCTGATCATGTCCAGGGTTTCTCTCTCATATGGGAAGGCACATGGTGATGTCTACTGTCCTTGTCTCCCCGCTTCTGGACTCAAATGGTTCTCTCAGCTCCTTCTGCATCTCCAGATGTCTGTGTCTCTGCTCTCTGTATCAGTTCTGAGTCTCATGAAGGGTTCCAGGAAAGGATAAAGACCCACCATGAATAGGCAGGGTCACATCTCCATGAAAACAACCTAATCAAAGGGCCCACCCAACAACAGGTCTGCCCCCACAAGATTGGATTAGAAGAACATGGCTTTTCTGGGGGTACACAAAAGTTTCAAACCAGCACAGTGGTAATGGATTTCTACTGTTAAAAAAAACAAAAAAACAGAATCTTAAGCCCCCAAGTTAGAGGGGAAGGAGTGCCAATGAGAAATCAGACAATTCACACCCAGAACCTCAGCAAGGCTCAAGCTCTGAAGATGGAAGTTACCGCTGAAGGTAGGAGGGAGAGATGAGGTTGAAAACTGGAAGACTGATTAAAAGTCTCTATCGGGAACAATTGAACACTTGGATCTACTCTCAGATCTCAGCCAGTTAATTACCCTGCTTCTACCCCAGGAGAAGTTTTTTTCCCAACACAGTTTGAACCAAAGGGACTTTGGTCCCAAGAGATACCAGGCCAGCTGGAGGTAAAGTACAGTTTTAGTTTCACAGGGCTGCCACAACATATCACCGTAGCTGGTTGGCTTTAAAATATTCTCTCACCGTTCCAGAGGCCCAAAGTCCAAAATTGAGGTGTAGGCAGGGCTGCATTCCCTCCAGGGGCTCTAGAGGAGATTCCATTCATTGTCTCTCCCACCTTCTGGGGGCTCCAGGCATTCCTTGGCTTTGGCTACATAAATCTTCAATCTCTGCTGCTGTCTTCATGGTCTTCTCTGTGTGTCTCTCCTCAGTGTGTCTTTTGTAAGGACACTTGTCATTGAATTTAGGATGATTTAAGGATGAACCTTAATTTAATTACATCTTAATTAGTTAATTACAAATAAGATACCATTCACAGGTTCTTGGAATTGCAATGTGGACATATCTTTTTTTTTGGGGGGGGGGGACATCATTCAACCCACTGCAGGTATTTACTGGAAGTAATAAAGTCAAAGTTGTTACACAGGACAGTGCCTGCCAGCTCTCTTCCCTTGCTCAGTTCTCAGCATTATACCTTGAGGTGGGAGATAGCATGGAGAATATCTCCCTAAAGAAAATGACTTTCAAAAAAAGTTCACATATACTGACACCCCCAATAAGGCATCTGTGTCCTCATCTGATCAGCCTTCCTTGAGGCCCATGGAGCTGTCAATTGATCTCCTAGGAAACCCACTTGTAAATATGAATAGACAGCTTGATCATCACATGTGTATAGGAAGTCTCCAACCTGAAAGACAGAAACCAAAATAAACAGAAAGACAGGCAATCAAAGGAAACAGAAACCATGCAGGGAACAGATGAAAACTTACAAAATAAAAGGCAATATAATAATTATTTCTAGAGAGATGAAACTATGTTTTACCCACAAAATAAAAATAAAATGCTATAAAAGAGAAACAACGCGAAAACAAGTGCTTTTGAAAGTGAAAAATAATTTAAAAGGATTACTGTCGAAATTTAGTAAAAGGATTGAAAGATGAAGTTGCGGAAATCTCCTATAAAGTAGAACAAATTTACAGTAGTGGTAAATAGGAGATAAAAACTAAGAAAAGTCAAGGATCAGTTCAGAAGTTCCAATATATGTCTAATGGAGTCTCAGAAAGAGAAAAACAGAATATGGAGGGGGAAAAAAAAAGAAATACTACAGGAAAGTTTGCCAACATTAAGAAACATACTTGAGGTGACCCTGAACAATGAACAGAAAAAAGATTCCTACAAAGTCCCATCTTGGTGAAATTTCAAAGCATTGGTGAAAAAAAGAAATCTTCAAAGCTTCTAGAGAGAACAAATAGATCACTTGGAAAGAAAAGTGATTCAGAATGGACTCAGATTCTTCATCCATGACAGTAGAAGCTAGAAAACAATGGATCAATGCCTTCTAAAGTCTGAGAGACATGGTTTTCTCTCTAGAATTATATACCCAGAAAAAACTATCAACCAAAGGGAGAGTAGAATAAAGGCATTTTCAAACATGCAAAATCTCAAAATATATGTCTTCCATAGACTCTTTCTCAGATAGCTGTTGGAAGAAATGTTCCACTATTAGAGGAAGTCAATCAAGAAAGAGAAAAGCTTTTGATCCAGAAGAGAAGGGGTGCAACATAGGAGAAAGGCAAGGGACATTTGTAGGATGAGGGTAAACAGAAGCCCCAGGGTGAGAGCTGGGCAAACAGTCCGAGAGAAGAACCCATCCAGATTGCAGTGGGAGACAGAGGGCTCCAGGAAAGATGTCATAAAAAAGAAGAAGAAATAGCTAGGTTGCCTTATATGTTTAAAAATATCAAAGAATAGAGTTGAGTTAATGATTGACCAAACAAAATTTTAAAATTGAGGCGATAGTTAACGCCTTCGGGGGTGGAGAGTGGGGAGTAATACAATATAGAAAAATGTAATCAGAGTCCACTCTTTGGCTCAACCATGAATAATATTTACATAATATTAACAAAATAAACATTGATATATAAAGTATATAAAAATATAGTTGGGGAGGAAAAGTAGAAGGTGGGGTATAAACTGCCATAGCGTGAAGTGAATAGTTAATACCCAAAATGGAAAAATAAAAAGAATAGTAAGTATGTTTTGTTTAGTAATCTGAAAGCAAATACTAGAAAAGACAAAACTTAAAAGTGGCTGCCCTGAGGAGGAGAACTGCAGGTTGGGAAAGGCCCACATAGAAATGTCTGGTTTTGTTATAAGGCTTTCAGTAGTATTTGACTTTTTAAACTATGTGCATGCATTGGTCTGATTTTTAAAACATTAATATAATATGCTGGGCAAGCACAGAATGCCTTTGAAACCTCTAACCTTTGAACTCCGCTTCCAGCCCTAACTCTCTGAGTCTCTTTTCTGTGCCAGTTTCTAGCTGCACCTCAAAGCTCTTTTGTCTCTTTTCTTCTTCCCAACTCTTCTTTCCTCTCTTCAGTTCCTCCCGCTCCCCCTTTCTTCCCCAAGACCAAATCAATCAGTGAATCCCAGGGACTTGCTCTCCCTTGTCCTTCCCTGCTCCTTATTCCCACCTGCAGTGCAAGGGTGGACTGGGCATCGGATTAGGGGCTGCGGTCTCCCTGCCGGGAGCCTGGACTCTTCTGAGCCCATCTTTATGTACAATTTTGATCTCTGATTCATCATTATATGAGTTTTCTATTGCTGCTGTAGCAAATTACCACAAACTTAGTGGCCTCAAGCAATACAAATGTATTATTTTATAGTTCTGTAGCTCAGAAGTCCCTGGTGGGTCTCACTGGGCTAAGATCAAAGAGCAAGCAGGGTGCAGGCCTTCTTGGAGGCTCTAAGGAAGAAGCCAGTTCCTTGTCTTTTCCAGCTCCCAGAGGCCTCCTGCTTTCCTTGTCTCACAGACTCCTTCCTCCACCTTCAAAGCCAGCAACATCGGGCTGAGCTCTTCTCATGCTACCGTCAGTCTGTTCCTCTTCTCTGTTTCCCTCTCCTACTTTCAAGGGTCCTTGTGATTTTATTTAGACCCACCTGGTTAATCCAGTCTAATTTCCCTTTTTTTTTTTTCTTTCGGTTGCATGGTCCAGGAATTGAGCCCAAGTCTCCACATGGAAGGCAAGCATTCTACCACTGAACCACAGAATTTCCCTATTTTAAGGCCAGCTAACTGGCAGCCTTAATTCCATCTGCCATTTTATTCCCCTTTTCCATGTCACTTGATCGATTCACAGGCTCTAGGGATTGGACCGTAGACATATTTGAGGGGAGGCATTATTCTGTTTTCCATAATCATGATTTCTTTGCCCTAATTTTGATTTTTTTAAATATTACATTAAATATTACTTATCTTGATGATCGAGTTTTTTGGCATCCCTTAAATTTTGTTCCTGAGGTGAATGAGGCACCCCAATCCAGGCCCCTACATACTTTTCCTCCTTGGCCAATGCATTCCAGTCTCAGCCCAGCCCAGTAAAACAACCCGGGCCTCAGGCTGCCGAGAACCCAGCCAAGTTCGGCAGGCCCTTTCCCAGCTGTACACTTCTCTGCTCCAGTTTAACAGATGGGGCTCAGGTTGCCGAGTCAGAGAAGGGAAGAGAAGTTGTTCAATTCATCCTGGTCCCCAGGGAGGAGCCAGGACCTTGCCCCACACTTGATGCCCCCTTGGGGCTGCCAAGATAGCAGGTTTTATAGGCTGGCAGCAGAGCAGGGAAGACTGAAGCTGAGTGGGGGGAGCAGAGAGGAGAAATGAAAGAGGATCCTGGTACCGTCTGAAGGTCACGGAAGCCAGCAGCCAGCGGGAGCTGGGCCACCGCAGGGGAGGATGCTGGAAAGCTGATGCTGCTCACGTACTGGAGCAGCCCCCCACCCCTGCTGAAGCTGGGGGGTCTGATTCCCAGGCCTTCCAGCAATGTCACCAAGGAGACTGCTTTAGTGTGGATCAGAACGGGAGATAAAGGCTGAGAAAAGGGGTCTCAGTCCCAGAGGTGGTAGGGAGTAAAGGGAGAAGCTAACAGAAAGTCCTCAGTGGAGACAATGTGTAACGGAGTTCCCAGGAAGGGGAGCCCAGGAGGGAAGAGGAGAAGGAGGGTTTAACAAATGCTAAGATTTATACATCCACCTGAACCTGCAAAGCAGTTCTCCCCGGAGGTTATGCACTGGAGACCTTACCTTGCGAGGCATTTTAAAGTCCCCAGAGCACTTAAGCATTCTTATCTGGTGCTCAGTACCCTCCCGTGGTGGGTGGGACATGATAATCCCATTGTATAGATGAGGGAACTCCACGTGGAGGGTTCTTGGCCTCTCCACCTTTCATTGCTGTTCAGAGAACCACCATTTCTCCCAATTTCTTCCTCGTTGCCTCCTGGCTTCTCTCCCAAGGAGGAACAGGGAAATACAGGGGAAACTGGGAGCAGGTGAGGACAACACCACCTCTGCATTCGCCACTGCTATCTACAATGAACTTCAAGAATTATGGTGTAGGAAAGTGCCAATCTCAGCCTATCCTCCTAGAGTCACCACTTGGTGGAGCTGGCATAGGAGCCCAGAGGGAGGCCTTTGTGAGGAAATTAGGGGTGGAAGACACAGGACTGGGGAGCCAAGTCTTATCTCCAAGGAGCTCTGGGGCTGCTGGTGTCTACATACTCCCTACCAGCAAGGCACCCCAGTTGGTTAGGGGAGTGCCTCCTTGCCATAGGGGACTCCAAGTCTGAGGGGAAGACGTACCCTTACCCCCAGAAAACTCAGGAGTACAGTCCCTGCGGAGCCATTGGACAGAAGGATACCATTTGGGGAGAGTGTGCTATGGGCCCTTTGCAGAGACTCCCTTTCTGCTTGCTGTGCTGCCCGGGGCATGGGCTGAAGGGGTCCTCTTTGCACAAACGGGGAAGCCAAGGCACAGAGCATGGCCTGAGCCACACGTCAGGACGAGGACCCATAGTTCTGACTACCAGCGTGCAGGGGCTGCCAGCACTCACTCCTGGGCCCCTGAGTCAGCTCCCGACCGGCTGGGCCCCCGTAAGAGAGGACATTTAGGCCAAACTGAGGCCAGAACATAAATCCCAGCAAGGAATTTGGGTTCCCAAGGCCCAACCCCACTCTCCCCTCTTTCTTCCCATCATCAGAGAATACTAAAAGGGATGCTCCACACTTCCCTCCACTGACAGAAGGCCACACTGGGGTGCCATTAGCCAGTATTGACTGGGCCCTTACCAAATGCCAGGCACTGTTCTAAGCACAGAACCTGAGTCCACTCATTTCATCCTCACAAGCAGTCCCTGAGATGGGTCCTTTTGTACTTGCAGATTGACAGATAAAGACACTGAAGCACAGAGGAGTGAGGCAGTCTGCACAAAGTCACACAGCTGGTAAGCCGCAGAGCTTTGGATTCAAACTAACTCAGGCAGACACACTCCAGAGGACACTCTTAACAAGTACAGTCTAGTGAGTACTTAGAACCTGGCCAAGGCTGAATAAATGACAGCTATATGTATATATTTAAAATTTTTTGTTCCACTTCCTTCCAAATTTCCTGCTCAAAAAGAGAAAAAAGGACACACTAACAACCAGTCCTTCCAGATACCACTCTCACCTCTCCTGGCCTCAGTTCAGAATGCTTCTGTGCCCAGCCCCTACCCCCACTAAGGTTTTGGGAAATCTCCCAGCACCTCTCAGGGCTCAGCTGTTTGGACAATCCTCCTGGGAGGCCCAGGTAACCAGCACTGCCCTCCTTGCCCAGCCTGCTCCTCTCCAGGAGTGCAGTCTCCCTGCAGACAGGGCTCTACCTACTCCACTCATATCCATGGGGCCTGACACTAAGGGAGCTCTCCCAACAACTCAGGGCTGGCTGCCCTCCCCTGCCCCCGCTGCCCTCCTCCACCATACGACAGGGTCTGGGGTCTCAGACCTCTCAGCGCCCTCCCCTGGGGTGAGGGTTGGGCCAGGTGGCTCCTCTCTCCCATGGCCCTCCTCTGGGACCTCTCACTTCTCAGAGAATGACCCAGAAATGGAGCCTTTTATTCAGGCCCACCAGGCCTACATCGCACCCCTGCTGGGGGGGGGGGCACCTTGAGGAAGAGGATTTCAGATGCTCCCCCCTCCCCACCCCCACTTAATTTCACGGTACCTAGAATACTGCTGGGCATGGAGCAGGGGCTCAGCAAATAGTAACTCACATCTCTCCTCCCCAGCACAGAACATGGGGTCCTGTGGAGACTCTGCACTGGCAGAGACTCCAAGAAGAATTGCCCCCCTAGAGGGCTGCCGGCAGCAGGCCCCAGGTACTCAGAAGGCCATGGCCCCCTCCCGGGTCCTGCCAGCGCGAAAGCCCCCTGCCTGCATCCGGCATGGCTGCGTGGGAGGCACTGGGTGGGAGGCAAGGGGCCGTCTCTGGTTTCCCTCCTCGCTGCCCTCAGAGGCAGGCGTGACTCCCGTCAGCAGCTGCTGTTTCCCTGACGGAGTGAGAGGATGGAGCAGGCAGCCCGCTCCCCACCCCCTCCTGGGCTGGCCGGGCCGTGTCAAATGAGAGCCAGGTGAAATGAAGTGACTGAGGCACAAAGGCATTGAGGCTGGTACGTTTTCCACCAAGGGCACTGAGGGAAGGTCACCTGGAATAACTAACAGGTGGAGAGAGGGCGGTACGGTGCACAGACAGACGGAGAGGAGAGAGAAAAGGCAGAGTAAAAGAGGTGTGGGGCTGGGGAGAGGGAGATTAACATACCATGAGTGGGGAGGGGAGGGGAGGAGGAAAGACCAGCGCCCTACAGCCCAGCAGGCAGCCAGATGTTTGGGGGCAAGGCTGCGGGTGAGGATGGCATGGCCACCTCGGGGCTGAGGGCCGCCCCCAGCCCGGTGGTATGGGGGGCGATGGGAGCAGGTTGCAGTGTCACTGGGTATTTCTCTGAGCCTTCGGCTGCCTGAGCCCTCACTTGGTGAGGATGGCCTGGGCGGGCACCCAGGAGGGTGGGCGACCTGAAGGGTCACAGGACCTGGTCTGGGTCCATCAGGGCCGCGCTGCCTGACCCTCCCCTGGGCCCAGACAGAGACTTCCAGCGCAGAGCTGCCAACTTATTACTCAAATGACCGACTGGAGCTGTTGACCCACAACTAATCACGAATGGTTTGCATAATTTGCATATCATTTGCATGCTCCTGGGGGTCTGTCCAAGCCTCTGCAGGTGCTCCCTAGAGACCCCTGTCCCTGTCTCTCAGGCCTCCGTTCCCCGACTCTGCCCTCGGACACGTCTTATGCTCAGCCCCTCCAGCCCCCAGCCCACCGTTCGTTCTGCTCTCTCGCTTGGGGTCACACAGGGGCAGAAGTGGGTGGGGACATCTTTAAGCCCAAATTTCAGGCTCTCTGACTTGAGGTCCCAGCAGGGGGGTGCTCAGCTGGGGGCACCCTTGAAGAGGTGACCAAAATCTATCTGGTAATTAATCCTGCTAATGGATGTTTCACTGCCACCGGGGTTTTTAAGGAAACTTGGGGAAGCCCTTTAGCACGGTCAGAGCTGCCTCTGAGGTGCTCCGTGGGCTCGTCAGCAGCCCTCTACCTGCCAATCAGCAGCCCCTCCTCAGGACGGGGGTTGAGCAGCAAGCAGCTGGTAGGGCACACCCCCCCCCCCCCCAAGCAGAACTGCTGCAGCCTCCACGGCAGCCCAGCCCCACCCACTCCCTGAATTCCCCACACCTAAATTCTTGGACAGGGAGTGCATCTGCCCCTGCCTCCCTTCCAAAGCCCATCTGTCAGCTGGAAAGGGCTTTTGTTCACCCAGACCCGGGAAAGAAAGGCCCAGAGAGGATGTGGACTTGCCCAGCAGGCAGTGAGAAGAGCTAGGCTGGAGTCAGATGTCCAGCCTTCCAGCACTGCCGCCCCACCCCCAGGTCATTGCTGCTTCACCCCTAGTCCCCTAGTCTTAGAGAAGTAGCCCCTTCTCCGAGGGCTTAGGAGGCAGGCATCCCTGACCCACGACCCAAAGCCAGAGGCCAAATGTGAAGACCCCGAGACTTGCTCATCAGACCCAGGACTCTGGATTTCTCTGATAGGCTGGGCAACAGCAAGTGAGGGGGCCCATTTCACTTTCAAAACTGGCAATTAAGCCCTTCCTTTGTCACATAGCAGTTGAAGTTGAAGGCAGAAAAGGTCTCTTCAGGGTAGAAATCATGCTCAGAGAGTGGGCAGCACAGAGCAGCCATACTTTCCTGGCAAAGGTGCTCAAGAGAGGGGTGTGGGAGGACTGCAACTTCTATCTATACAAACAGGAGCACCTGTCATGAGCCAGACCCTCTGCCGGGTGTGAGAAGGCACCAAAGGAAAAGAGACATGTCCTTATTTTCAGGCCAAATTGCATTATTCTGAAATTCAGTTTCCCCATCTATAAAATGGGACCACACCTGATGTTCTGGGAAGCCTGGAAGGCCATCGAGAATTGGGTCTCAGGGAGCAGCCCCATACGATGGCAGAAAGGACATTTAAAGTACCCAGTGCACCACCTGCCACTGGAGAGCTCAATAAACAGTCGTCAGTAGCGACCGCAATATTTTGTTGTAGTCCTGGTAGCTCTTCAGATGGTTTTCTAACCTCTGGGTCCCAGGATGGAAACTGTATACAGCAGCCTCAGGACAAAGAGAAGCCTATTACGGTTTAAGGAAATGGCATTTGTTCAGTACCCACTGTGTGCCAGGCTCCCTGTTGGACATTTCGCATGCATCACCGCATTTAGTCCTCATGGCTACCTAACATAATAGTTCATCTCTCTCCCTTCCTCCTGTTGTAGAGATGAGGAAACTGGGGCTTGGAGAACTCAGCCAGCTTGCCCAAGGTCACACTGCTCTTAATATGCAGAGCACAACGGGGACAAGAGAATAAAGTGCATAGAGCTTTATTCATAATAGGCAAAATTAAAAACACCCCAGATGCCTTTCCGTGGGAGAATGGGGGAATAAATTATGGTATATTCATGCAATGGAGTACTCGACAGCAACAAAAAATAACAAGCTGCTGTTAGAAACAGCAGGATGGATGAATCTCACAGACATAATGGTGAACAAAAGTAGCCAGACTCTAGAGTACGAAGTTCATACAAAAGGTCAGAATCATAGTTACTGGAGGTGGCCGAGAGCGGGCACGGACTGGGATTGAGGCATGAAGGGGGCTTCGGCGTGCTGGAAATGTTGTCTGTCTTCATTTAAGTGGTGGTTACATGGTGTGTATATACATATGTAAAAATTTATCAAGCTATACCCTTCAGATTGTCCTCAAAAAAAAAAGGAATATGAATAAATAACAGGTGATATATGTGTATGTGTGTGTTTTAATGCAGGGCAAAACTGGGGCATCCAAGTAAACTCTGGCTTTGTGCCCTGGCAGGAAGGGAGCACTGGGAGACAGACCTTACCCCCACCTCCCTTTCTCTGGAGGGAGAGGTCCTGAGTCTTCCTCCTTCCGTCCAGACAGGACCTCGCCCAGTTTTACACCCTGCTGAGAGGTCTGCATCCAGGGCTCCCCGCTGCTACTGAGAGTTGGCGGTGAGTGCCCGGTTAGCGCCCCCTCCATCCAAGGTGAGAAAGGGCAAGGAGTAGGGAGGAAGAGAGAGAAAGGAGGAGGAAGAACAGAGTGTGTGTGTGTGGGGGGGCCCAGGTGGGAGGAGAGGCGGGCAAGGAGTGGGTGGAGGTGTGTATCCTCCGAGCATTCTGCACTCTGACCTGGGTGGGGGTAGTTTCGGTGAGATGTTCTCCGTGCTCCCAGGCAGGAGGTGTGGACTGCAGGAGCCTGGGAGGCGGGTGGGGGGGGGAGCCATTTCTGTGCATTTTGATGGGTCATGGAGAACATTTGCCTTGAGTGCTTGATGATATGCGGGTGCATGTCCCAGAAGAGGCAGACCTGGAGGCCGGCTCACAGGCAGACCTTCCTGGAGGGGCGAGCTCTTCCCTGGGCTCGGGTGCTCAGACCCGTGACCCTGCAGGTACCAAGAGCAGAGCCCACGCCCACATCCCCAGCGCCCAGCTCAGCCCAACCAAGCCCAGAGCCTAAACCCAACCTGCTCTCTTCCCGGCTCCTTCATCCTCTGCTTCTTTCCCTTGGACCACCTGACTGCCTCTTCTTTTGTTTCTGTATTTCTGATCCTTTCTCTCTCTCTCTCTGCTTCTCCCCTCCCTCTCCTCTTTCCACTTCCCTCTCCTTGTCTCTCCATCTCCCACCTCTTCTCCCAGGGCCCCCTCCTCCCCCCGCTCCACTCCCACGTGTGGCGGCTCCCCAGCCCAATATAAATAATAGAAATTAATTTGTCAGCCAGCACACGTGGCCCAGCCGGTGCAGTGGCGAGCTGAGGAGGAAAGCTGGTTGAAATAATTATTCTTGACTTAAGAAATCGTTCTTTTTATTCCTGAGGGCTAATGGAGTGGGAGCTGCGCCCGGCCAGGCTGCACTGCTGGCGGCCCGTGGGCCTGGGGAGACGCCTCTTTGGGTCTGGCAGTAATGAGCTGCACCTCCCCCAACTACCACCCCACTCTTTACTTAAAAGGCAAATGAAGCATTGAGAGGTACTCTCTAGGTTAATGGAGCCACACAGCAGATTTGGGGGGCAGGATCTGTCAGCGGGAGCACTCCCTCCAGTCCCTAAATCTTCCTCTTTCCTGTGCTTTCAGGGGCAATGCTTACCCCCAGGTCAGCTTGAGGCAAGTGTGAGCAGGGAAAGGAAACCAGCGTTTACAACATAATATGTCAAGCATTATGCTCGGCACGCGAGCCGGTGCAGATTCATTCGCTCTTTACAACCGCCCCAGGAATGAAGTCTTCCAATTATTCCCATTTTACAAACTCAGAAAACTGAGTTTCACAGATCTTAAGCAACTTGGCCAAGGTCAAAGGGAGCAAGCACCCATGCCCAAGGGGAGATATGCACAAACAGCCTCACTCCTGCAAGAGTGTGGAGGGCAGGGGAGGGGGGCGGGGAGGGAGGAGAAGTGTGTCTGTCTGTCCCAGCAGGAAACATAGGCACACTCAAAGGTTTAATTGATTGGGCATAAATGAAGGAACTGTTGACAGAGGTGTGGGCAGGGTTAAGGGAAACTAATGAGATAAAACAGCACCCTGGGCTAGTTACCCTCCCAGGCTCGAAGGGGAGGCAGCAAGAGCTGCCGCTGTGGGAACCCGCTGCTTGCCCCACAGGAGCGGCAGCCTTTGGCCTTGGTACAGACATGCAGCTTTGCCCACCCTGCAGCCCGGCACAGAAGGAGGGGTGGGATAAATACCGGGACTTTCTTTCCTCCTGCCCTCAGAGCTCCTGCCAGCACTCCCCATTGGCAAATCCAACTAGAGACCAGATAGCAGGAGAGTCTGGTGACACAGTCGTAAGGTCAGCCTCCCCGGGCACAGAGCAAGGAGAAGGGCACCCAGTCCTGCCTAATGGGAGGTTCCAGGTTGGGCATCAGCCAGGGAGCCAGAGAAACACCCACAGAGAAACTAGGCCCCCTAGACATGACTGAGTAGCCAGGAGAGGGTGAGTGGAAAATGAAGTCTGCCTGCAAGTTTGGAGGACAGAGGAGAAGGAACTAATTGATTGATTCCCAGGTGCCAAGCCCTTGACATACTTGGAAAGAGATGAGGGACTGCAGAGTTTGGTGACAGGGAGAACACCCGGTCAGCCATAAAAGCAAAGAGGAAGGAAAGCTGATGGGGTTGGGGTTGGGGAGCTCAGGAAGCAGTTTACTCAGCAGGAGGCTGAAGCCAGAGTTATAGTGGGTGGGGTCTGAGGGCTCATCTAATCCACCTCCCTTCATTTTGGAGGTGGGGGACCATCGCTCTGATTTCCCCAAACTCACACGGTGGGTCTGGCTGCTGATCCGGCAGCATGGTGAGGCCCCGGGCCTGGTGGGTGGAGCTCCCAGCCCGCCTCCCTGCTGCTCACCTGGCCCGGCTCCTGTCCCTGTCCATCTGCCTTCCATGCTGCAGCCACGGGATCTTCCCAAGCAAGCCCGATCAGGCCCATTGCGCTTCAATCCCTTCAATGCTAGGGGTCCAGTCTAACATCCTTCAGTTCTGCGGCTGACAAGGTGAGCCCCCCGTGCCCTCTGACCTCATCGGCTTCCTTCCCCACCCGCGCCCACGCTGAAGCAAAGCGCCCAAATGTCTCATGTCTGCTCCTTACACACGTTCTCTTCTCTGCCTGCCCGTACCCCCATCTGCCAAACTCCTACTCAGTGTCAGTGTAGATGTCAGTTCCTCCAGAAGCCTTTCCCAGCACTCCCCTGACTCTCAATTTTAAAACACAGTTTTCCTATTGTACAGTTTTTTACACGCTAAAGCTACCTGCCACAGTTATTATCTTGTCCCCAACCCTGACTATAAACCCCACAAGGGCAGGAATGTTGACTGGCTCCTTCCCTGTTATAACCCAATCTCCGGCAGTTAGGAGGCGATTTGTATAGATCTGCTATAACTTGTATAAGAGAATATTATGCAGCTGCATACACAGTGAGAAAAGCTTGATATGTACCAAAGTGGAACAACCTCCAAAATACACTGGGAAAAGTTTGGATAAGCGTATATCCATGTAAAACGGAGGGAAACAAAACATACGTACATTGATGTGTCTATGCATAATATCTTCAGAAGGACACTCAAGAAGCTGATGACGTTAATGGTCCCTGAGGAGAACTGGTGGTTGGGGATAGGAGTGGAAGGAGTTTGTGGCTTTTGAATTTTGGATCATGTGAATGTATAGTAACCTATTCTCTCCTCTCTCTCTCTCTCTCTCTCTCTCTCTCTCTCTCTCTATATATATATATATATATATATGCATGTATATATTTGCGTACATATATATACACACATAATATATATTGATTACATATATATATCATTTAAACTGATTATACTTGGTGGTCAAATGGGTGTTCAGGAAGCCCGGGGCAGGTATGGTATGTGTGACTCTAGTTGTAGTGACTGGACACTGGGTTGTGACAGGTGCCATCCTACACCCAGAGAGGAACCCAGAGAGACTGGTGCAGACAGCAAGGAGGTGAGTCTTCCCTAGGTGAGGGGAGTCCAGGAGAGATTTCTCAGGGACACAGAATCTCAGAGGAGAGACAGAAGTGGCGTATCTTTGCCTCCCAGCTCCACTGGCTCCTGCTACCTCTCCACTTTCACTGAGCTCCGAACCAAAGGGCAGGGCAGAGAGTTGGATGGCACGGATGGAAGTTAAACAGCAGAGAGAACATCTCAGAAGAAAAGGGCTGTTGCTCTTTCTCTGTAGATCCTCACAGTACCTCTGGGCTGGCTGGAGGGCAGGGCTGCCTCTGTCCATCTCCTTCCCACATAGCAGATGAGCTACATGTGTCCTTTCCCTTGAACTGGGACCTACGAGAGAGGTTCTGGGGGTCCTAAATCAGAGTGTGAGCAACCCAACCCTCTGCATTCTCCTCCTCCCTGGGCATCACTGTCTCTCACCTGGGCCTCACCTGCCTTAGCTTCCTTACTGCACTCAGAATCAGCCAAAGCATGGGAAATCCTCTTAAAGCAAAAGCCATATCACAATTGTACTGAAAGGGCTTAGCACCGGCCAGGGTATCAGGCAGAGACCTGAGGAAGGGGAAGAGATGTGGGGAGCCCTGGACATAGAAAAGAAGGAAAGCTTCCAACTACCTTTCCTCTTGGGGTGGAAAGGAGGGAGTCTCCAGAGTACCCCATACAGCCCCATTATCAGCCCAATGCACACACCCCCTTTTCCATAAGCAGGCTCCAATGTTGATGTGCCACAGCTTCTTAGACCACCAGGTTAACGGATAAGTCCACCCCCTCTCTGAACAGTGCCTCCAGGAGCAAGCCTGCAGCTCCCTTCCAGCATCCTACTTTAGTGGAAGTTCTGAGGATGGAGCCCTCAGCTGGAAGAGAGAAGGGCTAGACTCTGGCCCCAGCTCCCTATTCAATTATCAGTAGATCCTTGACAAGCTCTTCAATTCTCAGGGCTTCAGTTTCCTGAGCAATAAATACAATAAAACCCAGGAGGTTTCAACAAGGATATACACCTGCAAGGGCTTTATGATGGTTGGGTTCTGGCGTCAACTTGGCCAAGTGATGATGCCCAGTTGTCTTGTCAGGCCAGCACTGCCCTGACTGTTCACTGCAAGAATATTTTTGTGGCTGGCTGGTGTATTTTTAAATCATCAGTCAGTTGATTGCATCTGTGGCTGATAACATCTGCAATCCACTAAGACGCGCGTCTCCAAACAGAGATAATCCAAACAGCTGAAGGCTTTTAAGGAAGTAGAGACTCTTTCACTGCTTCTTCAGCCAGCGAGCCTCTCCTGTGGCATTTTTCCAGACCCTTTGTTTAGAGCTGCCAGCTTCACAACCTGCCCTACAGATTTTGGACTCTTCCATTCCCACAGTTGAGTAAGACACCTTTATAAATCCCATATTTACAGATCTCTCCCATTAGTTCTGTTTCTCTAGAGAATCCTAACACAGGCTTTGAACATGGTCTCTTCTTAAAAGAAATATGGTGGATCATTATTCGGATATGAGGATTGTTGGTGCCCTTTGCTCAGCGTCTGCGGGAACCCCAGGCACAACCCCGCACCCCAAGGCCAACATTCCTTTGAAATGATCCAGAGGAAGTTTAAGCAAATGGGGCCACCCAACTACTCCTAGAGCACTGGGATGTGGCCAGGGAATAGTGAGTGCCCATCCTTTCCCCCAAGAGAGCCCCTCATTCTCCCCACCTGCCCACACACTCCCTTACCCTTCCCTCAGGGAAAGCTTCCATTTATCACTCCTGCTTCAGGAGGCCACCCCTGATAGTGTGCTTCGGAATTTGGTGGAGTAGCAGGACATGGAGTCTGGGTGAACATTAATATTATTTTTTTTACTGATATCTAACATATATACAGTAAAGGGCACAAATGTCAAGTGTACTGGTCAATTAATTCTTACACACACACACACACATATATATATACACACACTCATGTAACCACCACCCAGATCAAGATATAAAAATTTTCAAGCTCTGTGTTTATTCAAAGAGCTCTCTTATGACTCTCCCAGTCGATACCTACCAAAGAACAACTATCCTGATTCCTATTGCCATAAATTAGTTTTGCCTCTTCTTGAACGTCATATAAGTGAAATCATACACTACATATTTCTTCGGTGTCTGGCTTCTTTCATAAAACATTATGTCTGTGAGATTCTTTCATGTTGTTACATGTGGCTATTGGCAAGTTTTTAAACTTGCTGAGTAGCCTTTCATTGTATAAATGTAAATATATCACTATTTATTCAGCCTCCTGTTATATTGTTTCCTTTTGCTGGCTACTATGAATGAAGCTATCATGAACATCCTTTCCCTGTCTTTTGATGAACCCATTGTTTTAGCTCAAGCAGATACCGTGCAATGGGTAGGCGTAAACACGGGGAATTTGTTAGCTCACAGTTTTGAGGCTAGGGAAAAAAGTCCAAATCAAGGTGTCATCATCAGGGCGATGCTTTTTACTCAAAGACTGGCATCCTGGGTTAGCTGCCAGCGATCCTTGGTTCTGGGCTCCTTTGTCATATGGCAAGACACATAGTGCCTCTCCTGGTCTCTCCCTTTTCTTCTGGGTTTCATTGCCCTTAAATTTCTTGCTTCCCATGGGGTCTTCTTCATCTGTCTGAATTTCAATCTGCTTATAATGGACTCCAGTAATAGAACTAAGACCCCCTCTGACTGGGTTGGGCCACACCTTAACTGAAGTAACATCATCCAACGGTCCTACTTACGATGAGTTCACACCCAAAGGAATGGATTAAGTTTAAGAACACGTTTTTCTGGGGGTACATACCTCTCCGAACCATCATACCCATTAATGTTTTATGGGATATATACCCGACCTTTTAAATAAGCAATGACAACACACCATTTTCTTCCCCCTCAAACGGTCTGAGCCATGCTGTGTTGAGATTACCAAAACTCTGCAGTGTGGAAGTGTCAGCAGAAGAGGGCAGCCTCAGGACCCCTGGACAGACCCCCTGATGCCACTCACAATCTTGGGTCTTCTTGTTACTCCTGGCACAGCCAATGCCCTGGCCGAAGTCTGGACCCAGAAACTAAGGGCAAGGAGAAACAAATGTTCTTAAAAGCTGCTTGGCTGGGATGGGTCATGGTGGCTCAGCAGGCAGAGCTCTCACCTGCCATGCTGGTAGACCCAGGTTCAATTCCCGGTGCCTGCCCATGTAAAATAATAATAATAATAATAAATCATTTATGGGAGCTTAAAAAAAGAAAGAAAGGTGCATAGATGTATCAAATGTGGATTTTATAGCACAGATGAAGAAACGGAAGTTGCTGCAGCCTGGGTTCAAATCCTGACTCTCCCACTCACCAGCCGTGTGGTCTTGGGCATGTTTATTTAAGTTCTCTGAGCCTCCATTTCCTTACCTAGAAAAATGTGAATAATATTTACCTCATAGGGTTGTCAGGAGAATTAAATAACAGATGCAAATCACCTAGCATAGCACTTGGCGTCTATAATAATGTTTTTTTTTTCCTTGATTGTTTTCTGCTCAAGGTCACACAGCTAGTAAACAACAAATCTCAGAACCAGGGCTTTTGAAGGGAAGAGGAAAAAATGGAAAGTAACATTTTTGAGTGCCAAATTAGGGACTGCAACAATACATTGTATCCCTGTATCCCCTTGTGTCCAGCACAGTACCTAGCATTCAGTTGGCATTTGATAAATGTTTTTTGAATGACTAAGTGAAGGAATGAACAGACAGACTTAGGGATTTAAACCAAAATTGCTTTTAAGCCTTGTTTTATTTAGACTGGCTAACAATTGGGATTTATAGGGAGGAGAGACCATCTAGATTGGACAGCAGGGCTGATGCTTGTCACTAATAACTGATCCACTGACAGGCTCTCATCTCAGCCAGGAAGGGTTCTCTTGGCCTGGCAGATAATGAGGTTGAGTCAGAGACTACATGTTAGGGAGCAGGGAGAACGGGCTGCAGGGGAGAGAAACTGGTCTTAGGTGTAGATGCCTGAGGGAGACTGGAGGAGCCAATAAATGGAACTCTCACCAGGAGAGAGTTAAATATGGGGGCTCTGGAGGTTAAGCGTGGTGCTGGCTGGGTCAAAAGGTCAGCCAGGACCTCTCCCAGATAGCATTGCCATCTCATTCCCCCTGTAAGTATGGGGGCTGGGCAAGGAAGTTTGCAAAGAATGTGCAGCAAGGTGGGGAAGCCGCTCTGGGAATCCTCCTGGAGGTGGGGATTGTTTTCCTGCTCATTCATCCTTTGGGATGACTCACTGCGGGGGTTGTCATTGAGGGCAGAGAAGGGAGGGGGCAGCTGCCGCCTCGCCCATCTGTGCTGACAGTCCTGGCAACGTGGGAACAGAAGGAATGTTCCCAGACTGGCCACAGGAGGGCGAGGAGGAGCCAGGGCCTGGCCTTCAAACCATCTGGGTGATTTCCCAGCTGCGAAGAACACTGGCCTGGGAGCCTGCGGGCTGGGCCTTGCTGGGCCTCCTATATGCTGGTCTCCCTGGGCAAATCACTTGCCCTCTCTGTGCCTCAGCTAACTCCAAAATAGGGATAATACTTCTCCGGCCTAAAACCAGGATATCTCATCAATCATTTGGGTTTGTGCCTAAATTTTGATAAATCAGGGAAGTCTTCCAGGTTGATTTATGTAGTTAATCATACACTCAATTTTGTTCCTCAGAAGGGCTTAGGACAGCTACTTTCCTTGAAAATATGTCTTACAATGCCATTAGGGGTACAAATAGGAGATGAGAGTGGCAGGCCCAGGGTGAGATGCTTTGTTTCTAGTCTCTCAGTTAATCCTCACAACCACCCTTTAGGATAGATTTGAGAATGCAGGGCAGTTTTTCTGCATATTTTCTTTTATACTGTCGTATAATTTACATGCAGAAAAATGCCCTAATCCTAAGTGCACGTACGGCTCAAAGATTCTTTACATATATGCACATCCATGTTTCTTCCACCTACATAAAAAAACAGTGCATTTTCCAGTGCCCCAGAAGGCTTCCTCTATGCTTCATCCAGTCAACAACCCCTACAGGTAGCTTCTATTCTGATCTCAAAATAGTTTTTTTTCCCCCATTAGCATAGATGAACATACTGAGGCTCAGATGACATGACCTGTCCAAAGTCACACAGCTAGAAAGAGCACAGATTATCCTTTTGGAAGGAAAGGAAACCTGGAAAGAAGATACAGATGTGCTGGAACCCAATCTCACGATTTGGTGGCTGTCCAGGGTGCTGTCTGTCCCAGGCTTCTCATCTCCTACCCTCCCCATGACAGCTAGCTTCAGGCAGGGAACACTTTTACCTCTACTGCTTGAATTTGCACCCTCCCTTGTTCCCTCCTCCTCATCCCTGCTGGTGCCAGAGTGCCCACCTTGACTGAAGAGTACTCCCTGGGAGAATAGAGCCATGTTCAATCCTGAAGAGTTTAAGCCTGCAAGCCTTTACTAGACAAGTGATTGAGGCTTAATTCTATGAGTGAAATCCAGTCATTTCCCATTAGTAGTTGATGATTCCTCTCCATAGTCCAGCACTGGCCCACTCTGGAGTGCTGAAACCCTCATGGGGGAATCTTGGCCCCTCATAGACGCTCCCGGGGGTTCTGCCTGAACTCTGAGGCTATTTGCCCAGGAAATGACCCTAGTCCCCAGGAGCCTTCTAGAAGCCTTGACCCAAACTCCTCCCCTGAGGGGATACACTAGCCAGCGACATCATGGGTATTGCTAGCCCCTCAACAGTAGGTCATCCTTCCCTGGGGGGTCTGACTCAGAACCTGCATTTTAATGAATGTGTTTATATTGCCTTGACCTCAGAACTCTCCTTATCTCTGATCCCCAATATGCCCTACCCTCTCTTTAAAAAAATTATAAATACCTTGCCTTCTCTTCCTGATTGTAGGTGGTGACATGGTTTACAAGCAGGAACATTGGCTGTGTTATCTCACCAGAGACAGGGCTGAATCTCAGTTCTGGCAACTGCTCTACTACGTGACCTTGGGTAAGTTAACCTCTCTGTGGCAAAGGCTGCTAGTATTGCCTCTTTCTTTTGTAGTACTGGAATCTCCAAATTCTAGCATGGCACGTGGCCAGGCAGAATAAAGACTACATTTCCTAGCCTCTCCTGTGCCTAGGTGTGGCCATGTAACTGAGTTCTGGTGAATGGATATGTTTTAGTTTGCTAATGCTGCCAGAATGCAATATACCAGAAATGGGTTGACTTTTAAAAGTGGATTTATTAAGTAACAAGTTTACAGTTCTAAGGTTGTAAAGATGTCCAAGCTAAGGCATCCAGAGAAAGATACCTTGACTCAAGAAAGGCAGATGGCATCCAGAACATCTCTGTCAGCTGGGAAGAAATGTGACTGGCATCTGATGGTTCTTTGGCTTCTGGTTTCCTACAGCTTCCCTGGTGGCATTTTCTTTCTGCATCTCCAAATGTTTCTGTCTCTGTCTGGGTTGGCTCTGAGCTTTTTTCAAAATGGTTCCCTCTGAAAGGACTCCACTAAGCAGATTAAGACCTACCTTAAGTGGGTGGAGACACATCTGCATGGAAACCACCTCATTAAAACCACCAATTGTGGGTGTGTCACATTTCCATGGAAACAACTTAATCAAAAACATCCTACCCAAACAATAGGTCTTCCCCCTCAAGTGTGGATTAGTATTGAAAGAACAAGGCTTTTCTGGGGTACACAACAGTCTCAAACCAGCCCAGGATATAATCAGAAATGTCATGTGGCACCTTCTGGAACCTTCCTTAAAAGTCACCTGTCTTGTACCCTTTGCCCTTTTCTTCATTCTCGCTTCATTCATCTTCTACTTGAAAAAAGCCATGCTGGCTGGAGTTCTAGCTACTATCTTGGACCGTGATAATAAGGGTCACACCCTAGGGAAGCAGCGCACCCTGAGGAATTTATGCAGCAGAGCTTCTATACCAGACTGGGACAGTGCAGCTCTGGGCTTCCACAAGAGTGAGGAATAAACATCTCTCTTGCGTAAAGCCACTGTTACTTGGGGTCTTTGTTACTTGCAGCAAAATCTACTTCCAACTGTTAATACCCTCTAAGCCTCAATTTCCACCAAAGGCTGCTCTGAGGATCAAGGCAGGTAGCATACTAAAAGAGGTCCGCACATGCAATAAGTGCTAAGAAACATCTGTCCTCTCTCCCACTCCAGGGTCTGTTCTCATCTAGTCTTGCATTGAGCATCTAGTGAGGGTTCGGCACTATGTTGGGTACTGGGGATACAGAAATAGAAGGTGCAGTCACTACCCTCACTCCCTAGTCTGCAAGGAGTCAGATAGATAAACAAACAATTCAACTCGGTGTGGCCAGTGCTCAGCTGGCAAAGGAAGAGGGTGTCACCAAAGCCCAGAGGACTGGGCGGAGGGGACAGAGGCAGGAGAGGCTTCCTGGAGGAGGAGATGCTAGAGCTGAAACTCAAAACCCACACAGAAGTTAGCCCAAAGGGCAGAAGTTCTGGTAGAAGATACAGAATGTGCAAAGGCATAGGGGTAGCTTTATGAGTCATATTTATGGAACTTCAGAAAACTATTAAGGCTGGAGCTATTAGAGATAAAGGCCTTGCCTGCATGAGGTACGTATATTTTGGCCACAGGGCTGGAATACCTGCCTGACCTTGAGTAATGGTGGGTGATTGAAGTGGGAAGTGAGTATGTATTTTGGAGTAGGAATACACACAATCACATATGTGTGTGTGTGTTCACGCACAGAGAAACTGAGAATAGATTATACACATACATAAGACTATATTTGTTATTCTCTGGTTGCAAGCAATAGATACTAACTTAAGGAAGAAAGATGAAATTCATAACGGAAACAAAGGAGTGTCTTGTGGATTCCAAGGTTATGATCACAGCTGGACCCCAACCTATGAGGTCTCTGCCCCCAAATGAGTTTATATTCCAGGACCAACCTCAAGTTGAGTTTGATTCCATTTCCCTAATGCTCTGTCTCCCTCCCATTTTCAAATTCTCAGGCAGATCTTCTGCCTGTGGAAGCTCAGAGCAGGTGCTGACCCTAATCCAATCACAGGGCCCAGTGGGCAGAGCCACAGAGAACTAATTGGTCACTGGGAAACCATGCCTGTGAAAGGAAGGAGGAGGGGACAATGGAGGATAGGGTAGCGAGCCCCACAAGGGTATGGTAGATACCAAGGAGGACCCTCAGCGATCAAGATGAGAGATTAAGGTGTCCTTATTCTCAGTTTGGTGTCTTACTAATAATAGTAATAATAATGGTAAGGATAAGATCTGTGCCCGTTTGAGGGCTTACTCTGTGCCAGGTGTACTAAGCATGTTTAGTACTCGAAACAGTCCTGTGATGTAGGTACTACTGTCATACCCACTTTACAGATGAGGGCACTGAGGCATGAAATGTTTAACTGACTTAGTCAAGATTGCACATTTAGAATCCAGGATTTGAACACAGCAAGTACGGTTTCAGATCACATTTTGTAACCATTTTGCTCCACCCCCTCCCTCCCACAATGCTATGGAGATTCTACTGTGTATCCTAAACACATATGTTCTAGCTTTGGCCCCCAACTCATATGCATACATATGCACATATGGTACAATTTGTGTGTGTACCATTGTCTACTGACTCCTAGCCCAGCCTCAATCACAGTTAAGCGCCCAGGAGGAGATGCCTGGCATTGGCTGCTTAAGGTTTATATCAGCCCTCCCTAGGCTGAATCTCATGCCTTTTCTCTTCTTCTCTCCAATAAACCTGCTCCCAGGAAAGTATTTGAAACTCATCCTCACACACATCTATTTGACGGAGAAGAGCTCACCACACTACCCTGCTTTTGCTAGTTCTTAAAAACCAGTCCTATGGATACCTTGCCCAGTCCACATCATACTCTTTCTTAAACACCATCTGTGGCTCCCCATCTATTTCAGAACGAAATCCAAACTCTAGCCTAGCATTTAAAAACCCTCTAGCACTGGATCCAAACCATCTGTTTAGCCTTATCTCCTACTTTATACAAACAACGTGTCCATTTGTTCAGATGCACAGTTTAGATTTTTAAAACTTCTTGTTTAATTTTGTGAGGAAAGTGCAAGGGTGAGAACTTTGAGTATTTCCATGAAAAAGGTGTTCCCCTAGCCCCACCCCAAGATAAACAGTGGTGCTGAGAAGTGTTAGCTGAGGGTGTGGTTAGCAAAAATGGCACAGGGAGTGAGCGAGAGGAATGGGAATCGGGGCTAAAGGAGACCTGCCTTTCTCCGCACTGTGTCCTGTGTCCTGGGGCTGGGAACCAGAGGTGGTGATGATGATAATAACAATAATCATTATGATAACGACAGCTAATATTTATAAAGCATATATCCTGTGCCTGGCTTTGCTATAAATGCTTAACATACATTAACCCATTTGATCGTCACAACCCTGTAAGGTAGCTGCTGGTTTATTGTATGAGGAAATTGAGGTAGAGGGAGGTGCTAAACTCAACTCCTCTGGGGCCTCTGCTCTATCTGAGTCGCTGCTAGAATCCCATTTCCATTGTCCTCCCCTCCCACTCATCTTTCTGTATTTCTTCCTCAGTTACCCCCTGTCTGTATTTGGGCCTCTCATTCTGCCTCCTGTTTCGGCCCTATCTCTCCGTTTCTGACTGCCTCATCTCCTTGCAATCCAGTTAGCACACACACACACGAACCACTCCAATCTCTCAACATCCATCAGCATCAAACATGGGGAGCTGGCACCATGACCAAGCACTGTGCAATCAGTAAAGTGCTAATGCCCCATCCTAGAGGAGGCAGACGAGAGAAGGACTGGGGGCCACCGACAGGCTGGGGCTGTGAGGACAGGGTGGGAGGGCGGTGCCCTAGCGGGCAGAGAGAATCTCATTTAATCCTATTTGTCTGGAGTTGGTTTTGAAGTGAAAGAGGCAGGGATTTAAATTGCAGCTCTCCAGGAAAGTTCTGGAAAATGATCTGAATTTCTCACACTTCAGCTCCCTTTCCCTGCCACCTTCCAGAGTGTGGAAGAGAGACACAGAGCCCATAGATGTCCCGTTCATATCCCAGGCCCGGCCCATTGGGGCAAGGCTCAATCCAGGACAGAAGTGAACAGGCAGGTAAAAGGCCCTGGGAACCGTGAATCTGATGCACAGAGGGGACCCGAGCAGGAGGTGGAGGAGTCATTGTTCCCGTTGCACTGTAACCCCCTCCTTTCCACCTGTTGTCAGGAAGGTGACAAACAATGTTACCAGTGCGGAGAGATGAGAGCAGCTCTTCTGGCACACCTGGTACTTGGATGGGGATTCCCGTGTCACTGCCTTGCTAATGGAACATGAGAAGATGTCTGAAGTGGCCACCCATCTGTTCTTGTCAGGGGATTCTTTATCATCTGCAGTAGGGTCTCCTAACACAGCAGAATTAGCAGACAACTTTTCAGATTAGCCCAAAGACTTTTAGCACAATGCAAGTGAGTCTGGCTCAGCAGATTTTGATAAGTTAATGGGCCCGGTAGCTCTGGTTCAAATAAACAGCCTACTAACACGAAGCTGGCTGATGGACGGTCTCCAGATATGAATGTGTTTTTGGATCATGGTTTTTACTGACTTTCAAAGATCAGAAATTCTGCCAGGAACAGACTTTGGCAAGAGATAGAAATACAGTGAACACATACACACAAATCAGATTACGATGAAATACAAGGATGGGAGGAGGGATTTTAATTCTTTTGTGATAATGAATCCAGTAGGAGGTAGGGACGCCTCCCAGGCCCCTGGTGTACTTTTGGGCTCAGGCTTTGTCCTGTAACTCTAATCCATTTTCTTTGATTTCCTCTGTGTAAGCTGCAGTGCTCTGGCCAGACCTTTTTTCTGGACCACATAAAAGCTTTAAGAGATTTATAAATAGAGTTAAAATCACAGGATTGTTTTCCCACAGTTTGGTTCTGTAAATCGAGATGGCTGAAGAGCGAGGTAGGAGGGCAGATGTGGAGTGGGAACTTGTCCCTGCTCCCCCTCACTCCCACCCCCTGCTCCTGCGAATTTGTTGTTATTGCTCGTCCTACCAGTACCTCTGAAACCTGGAAGATAATGGTCCTCTCCTTACCAGCTTTCTTCTGGCCCAGGAGTGAGAGGATAGCTCTCTGGAAGAGCTTCCTGCTAGCCCTCCACCCCACTCTTCCTGGGAGCCTGGGCAGTTGGATGCTAGGAAGATGGTGAGGGGCCTAGTAGTCAGATAGAAATGTTTCTCCTGGAAAATCACTTCCTCTTTGGAATTTCCTTCTTTGGGGCGTCTCTTGGCAAGAAATTTCTTCCTCCATGGAGAATCTACCCTATTGAGACCTCTTTCTCTGCCATTGGAGAACTCATAAAGGAATACCCCTTTCTTGGTGGGAAATTGAGGCCAGGCTGGGTAAACTGAGTGAGTAGAGTGGAAGAAGGTGGAGCAAGGCTCTTGGAAAAGAGGTCAAGGGTTCCTGGTGTTTAGTCCAAAGGTTGGATAGTTATTTATTACATTTTTTGTCATCTATAACTTTTATTAGAACAATGGTCCAAAACTATAGTGAAGGGGAGGTGGGATCAATGAGACTGGCAGAGAGTGGAAAGACCCACATGCGTTGTAGGATACTGTAACCCACCCCTTCCCTCATGCTCCCCCCATTTCCCTTCCCCTGCAGCAATGTCTTTCAGCCAGAAGTGATGTTGCCCTCCTTGGAGACATTTCTGATTGTCACACTTGGTGGGGAGAAGGTGGGCAAAGATTGCTCCTGGCAGAAGTAGAGGCCAGGGAAGCTGCTATACACCCTGCAATGCACAGGATAACCCCCCACAAAAATTCCAGGTCAGAATGTCAATGGTGCTGAGGCCAAGAAACCCTGATCTAGCGCAGTGGAGCCCATTCGGGTGAGGCAGCCATTTGTCTCCTGGATGCCCAACTCATAGACTGGCCTCCTGGAGAACATGCCCTTGGCTTGGGTGAGCAAAGAAAACAGCTATTCTAAGGTTCCAGGAATTTGTGAGCTGAGGGGAGTGGGGCCGGTGGGGGTGGGAATGGCTGTGGAAAGCAGTTACATGGTCTTGGGTTGCTTTAGTCTGAGGTGGAAAAAGAGGGGTGGAAGTGACACCATCACCTCCCCTCTTAGCATTAGTGAGTCTCAACAGTGTAGTCTTTTAGGGCGAGGAGGGAGGTGGGGGCAGCCACGCTGCCTCTCTCTCCACAGCTGATCTCAGGGGTGGCATTACTGCAGCCCATTACAGTCCTAACCAGATACAAATACAGTAGCATTAATTTAATTTTATTTACATTTCAGAGTCATTTAGAGGGAATAAATTGAACCGAAGTTGATTGAAAGTGTCCTGCAGGATGGGCCCTGAGCTTCCTCAGGCTGCCAAGCTTTGATGAATGATGGCAGCAGCTTCTGCCCAGAGCACCAGCCTCCCTCGATGTCTGGGCAGGAGGCAGGAGGAACCAATGAGGGGGCAACCCACTCCAGGAAGCCAGCCCACCCCTCTCACTTAACTGCCATCCACCAGCTCCTTAAATGATTTGTTCTTTCTTCGCTCCAGTTTTCCTCACAGGCTTAGAATGCCTTCCTTCCCGAAGCCATCCTTTAATTCGATTCAAATATAACATGCATTAATTGAGCTCTGACTATTGCACTGACACTATGCTGGGGATACGTAGATGAACAGGTCATCTTCATGGACTTGGGAATCAGAGTTCAGCTTCGAGTTTCACCAAGTAAGAGCTTTGTGACTAGGGCAAGTTATTTTACCCCTCTGGGTCTCATTTTTCTTCATCTGTAAAATGGGACTAAAAAAATAAGAATTGTTATTTTTTTAAAAGCTGATGCAGGGCAGTACGATGGTGGCTCAGTGGCAGAATTCTCTCCTGCCATGCCAGAGACCCAGGTTTGATTCCTGGTGCCTGCCTATGCAAAAAAAAAAAAAAAAAGTTGAGGCATTCTCTTCTATCTCCTGAGCAGGTGATTCCTTTATTTAGGAACACCAAACTCCATGGCATTTTTGATAGGAAAGAAGAGATGCTGTGGGCCCAGTCTGGATGTAGAGGCAAGGCTAAGGGGGAACTGGATTGCTCTGTATAATAAAGATGGGGAAGTTGGAGGCCCGGAAATGGAGAGAAGAGAGAAAAACGGGAAGGTTCTGGCACTCTCAGTGCAAACAGGCTGAAGGCAGGCCACTTTGATCAAAAACACAGCTCTTCCTCTTGCTTCAGGAACAATGGGGTGGAGCTGACTGCAGCTGCCCTCATTTCATGGGTGCTGTGCTCTGCAGTTCACCACAGTGCCTCCTTATACCTAGCAGACTTCACCCATGTACATTACTCTCCAGTCACCTGTAAAATTTGGAGTATGCGATCCTCACTGGGGAGGAGGGTGTGAGCAATCCTAATATAGAGAAGGGAACTGGGGGAGCCTGTCCAGTGACAGGGAATGGCTGATACAGTTCTAGGAATTATGATGCCTAAACAAGGAATTGTAGGTTGTTTCCTGCCCTGTGTTGTAAATGACCCTCAACTGACCCCAAATCTTCAATAAAAATAGACACTTTCATGTTTAGCAGTGCTTTGAGGGGATGAAGAAAGAGGGGTAATGTCCAATGTGGAGCAGAATGTTGCAAACAGAAGTAGTCAAAGAGCTTAGGGCAATCGTCAAGAGCCATGTGAGAGCAGGAAATGGTGTTTAATACCCATTGAGTATCTGCTCTGGGTAGAACTGTGCTAAGGGCAGGCCACACTCGTCTACCATGACAGAAATTGGAATAGCGGTTAGCTTTGGGGGGACTGATTAGGAAGGGGCCTATTGATGTGCTGGAAGTATTCACTGTCTCGAGCTGGGCGTTGGCTGCACAGGTGTGTGTAAATCAAACTGTACATTTAAGATTTGTGTACATTTTATATCTATAACTCAGTTAAAAAATTTAAGCCAGAACAGGAAAAAATTAATAAATTTACAGCATTGTGCAGCCATCACAATCCTCATGCTCATTTGTAGGCATTGTTGTCTCTCTAACCCCTACACCCAGTCCCTGACAACCACTAATCTGCTTTCTGCCCCTATGCATTTGTCTTTTCTGGCCATTTTATATAAATGGAATCCTATGATAGGGGCTTTTTTGCTGAGCCTCATGTTTTCAATGTCCATCCATGTTCTAGCATTTATCATTGTATCTCTTCTTGTTATTGCTGAATAGTATCCCAATATATGGGTATACCACATTTTATCCATTCACTAGTTAAAAATATGCGAGTTGTTTCCACTTTTTGGCTATTATGAATAATGCTGCTATGAATATTTACATACCAGTCTTTGCATCAACATATATTTTCATTCCTCTTGGGGAAATACCTAGGAGTGAAATTTCTGGGCTGTATAAAAACTTATGTTTAACCTATCCAAACTATTTTCCAAAGTGGCTGCACCATTTTACATTCCTACCTTCCATAAATGTTCAGCAACACTTACTATTGTTTGTCTTTTGTTTATAGTCATTCTAGTGGATGAGAAATGGTATCTTGTTGTGATTGACTTGCATTTTGCTAATGACTAATGAGCATCTTTTCATGTGTTTATTAGCTATTCATTTATTTTTGGTGAAATATCTGTTCAAATCTTTTTTTTTCACTTTTTAATTGGATTGTCTTTTTATACCAGTTTTAAGAGTTCTTTATGTAGTTTGCATATAAGTCCTTTATCAGACATATGACTTGCAAATATTTTCTCCCAGTCTATGACTTGTTTTTTCATTTTTTTGATGTTATCTTTTGAAGCACAAAGTTTGTGTGGATTTCTTCTATGTGAAACCAAAATAAACTGCTGTCTTGTTTAAGTCACTGTTATTTGAGTTTCTCTTTTAAGCAGAAAAATAACTCATGCATGGCTCTCTCCCTACCCCAGGCGGAATGTCCCAGAGGCCATGCAGTGCATACAGTATGTTATAGAAGCATGAAAGAGAAAGTGCAAAATCTAAATGGGAGATGGGGAATGAAATTTTTTGGGGTAGTTGGCACTTGAGTTAGGAGCTGAGTTGTAAATTCTTCCTTAGGTAACTCATCTGCCAGCTGTGTCTTTAGAGGGTTGGTGCTCCCTCGGTCTGGCCAAACTTGATCCTTTCATCAGTTTCCAAAATAAATTTTATTAGTCTCTGTATTTTGTAGGGGAAAAAAAAATTGAGCAGTTGATTCCAAATGTTTTTTTTTTATTTTATTAATGAACGGAAAAAAAAGAAATTAACCCAACATTTAGAAATCATACCATTCTACATATGCAATCAGTAATTCTTAACATCATCACATAGATGCATGATCATCGTTTCTTAGTACATTTGCATCGGTTTAGAAGAACTAGCAACACAACAGAAAAAGATATAGAATGTTAATATAGAGAAAAGAAATAAAAGTAATAATAATAGTAAAAAAAAAACAAACAAAACAAAATAAAAACCTATAGCTCAGATGCAGCTTCATTCAGTGTTTTAACATGATTACTTTACACTTAGGTATTATTGTGCTGTCCATTTTTGAGTTTTTGTATGTAGTCCTGTTGCACAGTCTGTATCCCTTCAGCTCCAATTACTCATTATCTTACCCTGTTTCTAACTCCTGCTGGACTCTGTTACCAACGACATATTCCAAGTTTATTCGCGAATGTCCATTCACATCGGTGGGACCATACAGTATTTGTCCTTTAGTTTTTGGCTGGACTCACTCAGCATAATGTTCTCTAGATCCATCCATGTTATTACATGCTTCATAAGTTTATCCTGTCTTAAAGCTGCATAATATTCCATTGTATGTATATACCACAGTTTGTTTAGCCACTCGTCTGTTGATGGACATTTTGGCTGTTTCCATCTCTTTGCAATTGCAAATAATGCTGCTATAAACATTGGTGTGCAAATGTCCATTTGTGTCTTTGCCCTTAAGTCCTTTGAGTAGATACCTAGCAATGGTATTGCTGGGTCATATGGCAATTCTATATTCAGCTTTTTGAGGAACCGCCAAACTGCCTTCCACAGTGGTTGCACCATTTGACATTCCCACCAACAGTGGATAAGTGTGCCTCTTTCTCCGCATCCAAATGTTTTAATAAAGGAAGAACTCTTACCCTACAGCACATAGCTTCATAAACCTCCATTAAATTAGACTGTTTTCCCCAAAAGTTCCTCTCTGGTTGGGCTGCCAACCTTAGAAACCTCTTGTCCCAGCTTGGATCTTTTTCCTGGGTCCCTTTTCTTGGATCTCAAGGGTGGTTCCGTTAGAGCAAACTGGTCAGTCCCAGCAACCACCGCCAACCTAGCACTTTCCTGCATATCATAGACAAGGTGTCATTTATGGGTAAATAAATTTATTTATGTGGTTTATTTACAGATAATAAACCACTATGTACTGGCCATGATGTACCCAGAGTGAATGTGAGTCATCTCCTATATGCCAGCCTGTCTGATATTTGAGGGAACGCTCAGATTCCAGAGCATCTTTTCTTCCTCCTTCCAAACACATCTTTAGATGAAAGCCAGTCATGTGTTCCAGGTATCTTAGATATATATCATTTACTCCTCAGAGAAGTTTTTGGTATTAATCATCCCCTGCACAGAGGAGGTAAGCAAGGCTCGGAGGGGCTAAATAGCTCTCTCTGGTTTCTATTGCTAGTGGAGGTATGAGCTGGTGGTGATAACCAGGTCTGTTGGGCTCCAAAGGCCACAATCTTCTCTTGGTCATTACACATCGGCAGCTTCTGGTAGCTTCTCTCATGACCTGGTCTTTAGACTTCGTACTATCTTGTCTTAAATCCACTTGGTCCTTATCCATTAAGCCTCAATATCCTTCTCCACTCCACAGCCTAGAAGCTTCCTGAGTTGAAGTGGTGTGCTTCCTTTCTCTGAATCCTTTGCAGCCCCTGGGAAGGTTCTTATTGTTCATTTTAACTTGTTATTGAAGTATAACATTCATATAGAAAAGTGCCCAAATCATGCATACATAGCTTGATGAATCTGTACAAACTGAATGAACCTATCTAACCAACACCCAGATCAAGAAATAAAATATCACTGTTTTATTCCATCCCCCTCCCTCATCCCTGTGCCCCTTTCCAGTCATTTCCTGAGCTCTGCAAGGGTAACCATTCTCCTAACTCAATACCATGGCTTAGTTCTTCCTGATTCTGACCTTTTGTGTCTGGCTTCTTTTGTTCAACATGATTTATTTATTATATATTCACATACCAGGTAACCATCCAAAGTGTACAGTCAATGGTTCACAATATCATCATGCAGCTGTGCATTTATTACCACAATCAACATTTTTTTTTGGTGAAAATTAGCATATATATAAAAAGCAATGAACTTCAAAGCACATCACAACAATTGGTCAACATTTTTGTGTGATGTATCCATATTGTTGAATGTAGTAGTAGTTTGTTCTTGCTCATTTTGAGAAGATGTGGGGAAGGTGGAAATTAAATATCACACATAAAGGAATCAGAAGGACATGGACTCAATCCAGGCTCTGCCACTTACCATCTGAATCCCAAGGCAGCTTATTTAGCTTCTAGGAACTTCAGTTTTCCTAAATGTAAGATGGAAAAAACAAAACTTTTCTTCCATAGTAGTTTGTAAGATTTTTTTAGATACAATAACCAACATGTGCGAAGCACCTACCACGGTTACTGGTCTGTGGAAGGTACTAAAAAAAAATGGTAGCATTAATATTTATCAATGTCTTCTTTGCTAAATGATCCTGAGAAGGAAATAATATCTGTGAAGGAAATTGAACCACAATGGTTTCGAACTCCCGAACTTTACATCCACACTTGTGTGCACAATACCCCCCACATGCCTGGGTTCACACCTGTGTACATGCCCATACCTGTGTGTATACACACTGCTCATGTGCATACATGCACACACCCCCACCAAGCCGAGTGTGTGCAGATTTTTCCTTCCAGCAGCTCTTTCAGGAAACATGCACCAGATGGGCTTGGGCCTGCTACATGACTGAGCAGCCCCCACATCAGAAAGTTATAATCACTGAATCCATCATGTGGTGCAGCCCTGGCGAGGGCACGGCTCCTCATCATGCCCGATGGGCCGTGGTGGAATGTGTCCTCCTCCAGAGCAGAGAGCAGACATGGGCAGGCAGTTGCCAGGCAGCTGAGCCAAGAGAACAGATGGCAGCTGCACAGCCTCCTCCTAGCCCTGTTCCCGGGCTGCTGGGGAGTAAGCAGCAGGCGGTAGGGATCCTGTGGCCATCTCCCTCCCTTCCCTGGGCCACACTGCACACTGTCAACTCTTAAGGGGCTTTGGGGTAACACAGACCAGGCTCCGATCCTGCTCTGACTCACCACCTACTGCTTTAGAACCTGAATGGAACCACAATGGAACCTAATAGAATCTAATTCTCTAATCTCAATTGTAAACTTAACTCTGCTGCCTAACGCCTAATCAGAAGGTAATTAGTCTTACTTGATTAATCACAGCCTTAGGAAGAAACCCTGTATAATTTAACAAATATCACACCCCACAGATTATACACACATACCGACCACATCTATAGCAGACACTGTAGGTGCCCTTTCCATATTGTTCAGGCCTTCCCACTTCAGAGTGATCCCACCAACTTCCAGTTACCAGTACCTGCATCTCCTTGCAGAGGGAAGACTTTCTCTAAGACCAGGGCTGCCCTACCTCATGCAGGCTGCAATGCTGGGGAATTAACAGCTGCTGGGAGTAATACTCAACTACAGACAGAAGTGGGTGTATAAATACCCAGCACCCATCCCCCGCCTCTTCGGGTGGGATGACGTTAAGGTGTAATTTTACTGCCTTCCCAGAGTTCACAACAGAACTGAGCTCTAGCACTCCCAGTGATGGCTGGCTTGATGACACACACTTCACTGGCACTTTGCCAATAAATCATCTAGTGACAGTCTCTGCACCTTCCAATCTTTGTTGCAGGGTCAGCTTCTGGGGGAACCCGAACTAAAACACTAGTCTTAATCTTTCAGCTGCATCTTGGATATCTAAGTCTCTTCCCCAATCATAACTGTTTCTCTAAGTTGCCAATTCTTCTCAGCATCCGTTCTAGTTTGCTAGCTGCTGGAATGCAACACACCAGAGATGGATTGGCTTTTAATAAAAGGGGATTTATTTCATTACTTCTTCAGAGGAAAGGCAGCTAACTTTCAACTGAGGTTCTTGCTTATGTGGGAAGGCACAGGGTGATCTCTGCTGGCCTTCTTTTCAGGCCTCTGGGTTCCAACAACTTTCCCTGGGGTGATTCCTTTCTGCATCTCCAAAGGCCTGGGCTGAGCTGCGAGTGCTGAGATGAGGTATGCTGAGCTGTCTGGGCTGTACTATGTTGAGCTCTTTCATTTAAGCACCAGCCAATTAAATCAAACATCATTCTTTACAGCAGGCACGCCTCCTAGCCTACTGCAGATATAATGAGGAACAGATGAGGTTCACATGCCATTGGCTCATGTCCACAGCAACAGAACTAGGCACCTTCACCTGGCCAAGTTGACACCGGAACCTAACTACCACAGCATCCTAACAGCCTACTCCTAATACCCTAGCCCAATGCCCCCTTCTGGCTCCCTCCTTAATTTCATCCTAACAATGAATTCTAACCACCCCCTCCGCCCTTTTTTCCCTACCCACTCCCCCCTTCCTCAAATACCCTTGATTCTTCTCATTGGTTTAGTCCTTGGAGCCCAACTTGGCCACGTGAAATCCAATTCACCCCCAGAAACTTAACAAAGGACTTGCTGGGAAACACCAGGCCAATACCTAGGAGCTAACAGAGCTATAGGGCTGCTGCATCTGGCTGCTTTTTCACGGCTATGAAGGAAATCAGGAAGGCTGGGACACCATGTCCTGGATGATTCACCCCAGAGAGCGCAGGACTGGCACCGAGCCAGAGAGGCTAGGCTGACCCATGGAGGCCTGGCCATTTGCCTCAGAGCCGAGCCTGCCAGAGATGGGGTACCATGAAGCTAGCTGAGAGAATGGGATTCGTCTCAGCTGCCTGCCTCCCACTCCCTACAATTTCCTGTCTTTATGCCCCACTTTTCTTTTTTTTCTCTTCTAAACAGCAATTAGAAGTTTTAGGAGAAAAGTACCCATGTTGACAATCTGAACATTAGCCAAGGTTAATTCAAGGTTAATTCACATATTTCCCTTGCATTTTAAAATCAAAAGGCTAAAGAAAGTGAAAAGACAAATAACAGTGTATACGACGCTGCAGTGTATATGACAAAGCATTCAAAGTCTTAATATCCATATTGCTATCTTACCTGTAGAAAATGACAAAAGACATAAACAGATAATGTGCACAAAATATTCAAATTTAAATGACATAAAAATACTCTGGACCTCATTAATAACCAAAAATGCAAATTAAAACCACCTGTGAGATGTCATTTTTTTAACCCATTAAATTGGCCACAATTAAAAAGAGTAATGATCATCCCCAAACTACTGAGGTGTAGGAAAATCTGCCTTCTCAGTCACTGTTGAAGGGAGTGTAAATTGGTACAGCCTTTCTGGAGGGTAATTAGGCCATATGTACAATTATTAAATGATATTGCAATTCTTTTTCTAAAAAAGTCATCCAATATTCCAATGATATCTCATGAAATAATATTCATTGTAGAAGTGCTTATAGAAGTGGAAAGCTAGACCTAACTGTCCTTCCAGACTTTTTTAAACTTGTTAATTGCCTGCCTACACCATTAGAGGATAAATGCCCACAGAGTAGGAGACCTTATCTGTCTCATCCACTACTATATCCTTAATGTCTAAAATGGTGCCTAATACAGAGTAAGTACTCAATAAATGTCTGTTGAATGAATAAATGAATGAATTAATAGCAGAACATGTGAATTAAGAGGGGATTTGTTAAATGGTTCACTTATAGGGTAGAGTGATCAGTAGCCATTAAAAAGAATAATAATAGTGAATATTTATTGAGCTTGTTACTATATACTATATCCTGTGCTAAGATTTCTTCACAGATTATATGATTCTATCCTCACAATTAACTTAAGTCATAGGTAGACACTATTGTGTTGAAACATACTGAAATCTAACTCAAATCAGCTTAGGAAAGAAAGGGAATTTACTAGTTCACGTAAGCGAAAGGTCCAAGGGGGTAGTTCTCACTTCAGATTTAGTTGGATTCAAGGACTTAAATAATGTCTTGAGGATTTAGCCTTTCTTTCTTTCCATCTCTCCTCTTTTCTCTGTATTGGCTCTATCCGCAGGCGGCTTTGCTCCATAAGGCGATTCAGTCCCTTCAGGAGCTCAAGGCTTATATAATCCTTAGGTCACTTGAACTGAGAGGCAAGGCTAGCAAATCAGCCCTGGGAGAGTCTTGCCTCTCCCTGAACCAGTCCAGATTTTTGGGGTCAGAAGGATGGGACACTCTGGCAGAACCTAGATAGTGCATGCATCCCTGAGAATGCCTGGAAGCAAAAAGTGGGACCACTAAAGAGCAACTGGGCAGATGAAAAGCATGCACTACTACCACAAACACCTCCTGTTGCATATGAGGAAACTGAGGCACAGACAGGCTAAGTTACTTCCCCAAAGTCTCAGAAATAGCAGGTGGCAAAACACACGCTCAGGCTCAGGCAGCCTGACTTAAGAGCCCATATTAGCCACAAAATTATACTGCAATACTGTGTGCAGAGATGTGGAAGATATCTATGACATATTCCAAAGTGAGAAAAAGTCAACTAGAGTACACTATGTGTTACATGACCCCCATTTAGATAACCATTTATAAACGAAAAGCTTGGAAGACTAGATGCTAACAAATCTTAGGGAAGATTTTTGCATTTTCATTATTTGAATTTTCCCTCCACAAAGGTCAAGTATTTCTGGGAAAAACAGTATTTCCATTCTTTAAAATAAATCTAAAAGTCAGTAAAATCAAATTTCACACCAAGACGTGTGTGAGCAGCAGGAAAATTAGCAACTGTCTCATGAATATGAGGAACATGGAATGTGAAATGGCAGCGTTTCTCCTCTCCTTCCCTCTCTGTTATTTAACTCATTCTTAGTTTCCTGAGACGGGCTGGAGAGGGTATGCTTGGTTGCCTTTCTTTTCCCATGGCTCTGAGAGTTTATCCATGCCAAATGGACCATAAGTGACTGAAAGAATCCACTACATATCAGAAAACTCGAGGGCCAGAAGGAACTTGAGCAAGGTACTGGTTCAGTGGCTTTCAAAAAAAAATTTTTTCTTTTTTTTTTTTTTTGCCTTGGCAAACCCAAACCCAAGTGAGAGAGGAGAGCAGAAATCACAATTCTTGGTCTCCAAGTACGTGGTTTGACAGCCACTCTTCTAATTTAACCTTATCATTTTGCAGAAGGGGAAACTAAGGCCCGAAGTAGAAGAAGGTTAAGACTATATGCAGATCTACTCTAGTCCAATGGTGACACATATTTCTAAGCCCACACAGGCGATCTGGATTTTTCTGAACCTTCAGAGGCTGAGCAGTTCCTTAATTAGGCAATAGGAAATGGTACGACTGGGCAGGGTCACTTTCTCTTTCCTGGAAGCTGAAGGCCCTTTACTTTTTTAGGATTATTGAAACTGGCATCCATTCTCCCCAGGGGTCCAGGATGATAGGGTTCTTTGTCTCAAGGAGTGGGTCAGAGTCAAGGGTCACAAGAAAGAACTGGTGAAAAACAATGAGTTGGCAAGACTAGGAGCCTTTGTTAAATAACTAGGATTAGGCTGGAATTAGGTTTGAGAACTGGGATTAAATTTTACAGATAGTATTAAGTTTAAGATTAAAATTGAGGACAGAGTTTGAATTGGACATTGGGGCTAATATTGGGTTAGAATTATAATTATGGAAGGGGTTGAACTGGGAGTTAGAGTTGCAGCATAAGGATTAGGATAAGAGTTGGAGGATCATCTACTCTGAAGTCTTTACAAGCTCCTTCTTTTTGTCTTCCAGGGCTAGGGTACAGTTTGTCCTCTTAGCAAAAAAAAGCAGCCCTTTTGAGTCCCTGCCCTTGAGTTGCACCAGATTTTTTCCCATACAACCTCAACTGCTATCTTGAGAACTCTGGTTGCTGAAGTATTAATATTATCCTTTATGAGACCCTACTGAGCACATGATGGCCCCTTTTTGGTCAATGGTGATTATAAATTACCCCCAAGAGTCACATCACAGGTTCATCTGGAATGTAATCCATACTAGAAAATAGTCAAGACAATGATGACAAATGTACTTCTGCCAATTACTCCCACAATTTTGTTCCCTAATTTGATGATGCCCTGAAATTTCATGTCCTCTCTGAGCTTTCAGCCAATTAAGTGGGCATATTATAGGAATTGGTTCATGGGCTTTTCCGTTAGAGGCCTTGGGAACTAAGAATGAACAGTTAGCTGGCTTGAGAACATCACAAAAGGAAGTAATGAACATGTGGTTTCATTTCACACAACAGCAACAGATGAAAAGGTAACAGAGAGTTTCAGTGTCTTCTAAGGAAGGCTCTTTGGTGACTTAAATATTCCCCCAGGATAGTCTGATTAGGATGCCCATACATAGGTCTTTTTTGATTTACAAATTATTGTGCCTTTTTATTCACTCAACAAATATTTATTGAGTTCGGACCAAATTTGCCCTGGGCATTGTGTATATGGTGATAAATAAAGCAGACATGATCTTTGGAGATGAGACACAGATAAATATCTAATTATAAACTGTGGTAGGTGCTATAAAGGAAAAGAAAAGGGTGCCAGGTAAGATAATAATGACGTAACATAATTTTGATCAGGGCCAGGAATCAGTGAAAGTTTCTCCAGGGGAGTGCCATTTAAATTTAGGCCTGAAATAATTTAAGTAGGAATTAGTTGGAAAATGAATCCAAATTCTTGAACATGTCCATCACTCTTTATGCTTCTGAATTACAGGTTGCAACTTATTTCTTTTTGGTTTGTGTAGACACCTTTTGAAATCTTTACCAAGAACATAACTGACCTTTTTTGAGAACTACAGGCAACAAAAATAGGCCTCTGGAAGTCAGGTTTTATTACAAAACAAGGAGCCTTTACTATGTATGTCTTCACTGGCCAAAGTTGATGGTACCAAGAGTCAACATCTGACAAAAGCTGGACCAATCAGGTGCTTTCTCCTGGGAACTGGGATTCATAGACAGATTTATTAGTCTCTGCTGGTTTCTTAATATGAGGATGGGTAAGTTTGGACAGTTAAGTTTTATTATGACCACAGTTTCAGAAAAGCAGAGAAAGCAGATCTGCAGAGAAGAATGAAGCAGCTCTGCAGAGGGGGAAAGATGGAACATATTACAAAAGAGAAAAAAATAAAGACATATTAAGGAAATAGCTACTAGGCTTCCTGATGGTATTTTAGGTCTTTGTTACTGTCCCTCATGAGATCGTGTAGCTCTCTGTGCCCTTGGGTTCCATAAGACCATTTCAGTAATGTTTTATATATATTTTTTTGCTTGAGGAAGTTTAGGTGGGTTTCTATTACTTGCAGATGAAAGAGGCTTCACTAAGATATTGAATTTTGTCAGATTAGTTCTTCCATTCAGCAAAGAAGGACTAAGTTTACTCCAATCTCAGTCCTTTTTGAAACTAGGTTTGGTGAGAAGAGACAAACATGTAAATTACCTGTTCAGCAACCGAAATTATGTGTGCAGAGGGAGAAGGAATCAATGCTGTCTTGACGGAGTTTGGAAGGCATTATTATTGAAGAGGTAACGTGCTTCTAATGGAGCAGTAGGAGTGTGGAGCAAAGCAAGGAAGGGCAGTTGGGGTGGGGGTGGGTGGGTGGGAAGGAGGGACAAAAGCAGAGATGTAAGAAAGCAAGGTGTATTTGAAGACTAGCAACTAGTGGTTGAAGTGCAGGGTGCATGGAGGAAGAGTAGAAAATGAAGGCTGAGAGGGAGATTAGAGACAAATGATTTAACTTTGTATTCATAGGGAGTTTGGATCTGGTGGTAAGGGCTATGTTTTATTAAACCCTTTAGCCTCCAGAAGGTTGCTCAGGAAATGCCTTGTATATACTAAGTACTCAATGAATGTTTGCTCTGTAACTGGCAAACAGGCCAGCAGGTTGTAAGAATGACAAACCTTTTATATTAAATTTTTCTTTTGGTTTCAGGGTTTCCTTTTTCACATATAAAAGTAAATCATTAAGATGCCAATAGAGTCCCACTGAATCATACTTTATTAAATTTAAATGCTATAAGTTTCTCACGAATGTGGCAATTTTATGTCAGTTCTGGTCAAGATTTAAGAGCAATATTAGTCCAGTGAAAGCTAGATATGCTGTATAGCTTCATCTATTCTATGGAATTTTGACATAAGTATTTATTGAAGGCTGGAGAAAATCCACATAATCTAAATAATATGCAATATGAAAAAGTATGTACAACTAGAGGTACTCTGCCCTTAAAGTGGCTTGCTTTTTGCAATTACTGTCTTCGCCATCAACAATTAGCATCTTTAGGAGGATGCTAAGTTAAATGTGATACATCCTTTTTAGATGTTCAGAGGCCAAAAGAAAACTACATCACATTAACAAATCTACAGAGAATGCAGAAACAGAAATGAGTCTTGGTGTATATATAGGGAATAAAGTATTAACATCTGGTAATAAAATTAACCTAGGTAATATCTTCTGAGACTCTAGATTGGGAGAGTACATAGCAGCAATTCCTGGACGTAGCAGCGACTTAGAAACTGGCCCGGAAAACCCTCCGTGTGTTGAGATTAGTTATCAACAATCGACTACTGCTCACAATGAGCTGGGGATCAGAATTAGTTCAGGATCAAGAAAAGGAGAGCTAAAGGACGCATTTTTTGGTGGTTCAAACTTCTGATTTCCACTACGAATTGTGCCAAAGCTCTCTCTCCTTGACCTCCCAAGACCAAACTCGAGGAAGATGAGAAACTCTCCTAGACTAGGTAAAGGTCCTGAACTTGCGGCTCTAGGGTTCCTGGTGGAGTAAGAGGGTTGCAGATTCTGCCGAAAACATCCAGTCCCCACCATTGTGGTGTAGGGGCCCATGACTCCCAGTTTTTCGGGTAGTAGAGTAGATCGGGTATGGGGGACCTGGGAAGAAAGAGAGATCCCCACCGGAGTTGACAATTTGAGCGGAGAAGCTCCCTCTCACCGTCCAAAAGCGAGAGCAGCCGGGCTACGGATCGGTCTCTCAGAGGAGGATCTCGGCAGCCCTGGGAAGATCCAAACCCACTTCCGGGGTTGGAGGTACTCCCTCTTGCTTATCCCAGCCACAAGGGACCCGGTCCCCGGACGCATGCGCTGCGCTGGGCTGCCTCTGGGACTGGCCCAACTTATCCCGAACAACTAACCTGCTCCTCCCTCTCCTTCTTGGGGCGTACCATTTGCGTTTAGGGGGAGCCAACGCACCCTAGAGTACTCAGAACTGTTCTCTTTCTCAGACACGAGGAAGGTAAGTTTGCCTTAGACTTAAAAAGAGTTCCAAGAATAAGAAGGCCTCAGAGGCCCGTCGCCAAGAGATAGTCTGACATTCTTGGCTTTGCCCATAGCCCTGAACTCTCCCTTTAGAGGTGCTGAACAAAGTGGCACGCCCGGATCCCAGCTGATCAGCTGCTGGGCTTTGACGGCGGCTCCCCTGGGCGAGACCATTTGTGACTCTTTGGGAGGGGTGCGTGAGGAGGGGGCGGAGCGGCCATTGTCCGGTCAGCGCAGCCTAGGGGGAGGGTAGGGAGTGAGGTGGGTGGGAGGAGGTGGGTTTCACCGCGGCCGCAGTTAGTCCAGAGCCGGCGGGGGCCTCAGGTCCTTCCCAACGCCGCCGCACACAAGACATCGCTCTGGCTGGGGAGCGGCGGTGGGGCCTGCCTAGGGCGCCGGGTCTTCCCTCCGCCCCCGCGGTCCTCGATTCACCCGCAAGCCTCTTCTCCTCGACTCCCCTCCCTCTCCCTGCCTACCCCCGCCTTCCCACCCCCATCTCCGCAGGCCAAGTGGTGCGGCCCGCCTCCAGCTGACCGGCCTGGAATCCCGGCTTGGAGCTCCGGACTCGCACCCTCCCGCGCGCCCGCTCCCTCCCCCTCCCCCCGCCCCGAGACCCCCGCTACCGCCGCCAGCGCCTCCTTCCAGCGGGGCCCAGGCCCAGCCGCCACCACCGCTGTCGCCGACGCCGAGCTCCACCGCCGCCAAGCACCATGGGAGACGCCGGGAGCGAGCGCAGCAAAGCGCCCAGCCTGCCGCCTCGCTGTCCCTGCGGCTTCTGGGGGTAAGTGCCCCGTCGGGTGGGGATGGGGGTGGGGGGCGTGGGTGCCGGGGCTGCAGGGACAGGCCTTGGAGCCCGGAGAGACCGGGACCCTGGGGGCTGGGCCCAAGGCGGGCCTAATGGGATGGGGCAGGGGCCGCGTCCTCGGGAGGGGCGCTGGTGGAGGGTTGGGAGTGGGCAAAGAAGGCCCTATCCGGGGTGCGCTGCTCACCCTCTGGGACTAGCCTGAGACTCTGGCCTCTAGGGGCCGCCCGGGCCACGGGTGTGGGGGGCAGGGCAGTGGTGGAGGAATGAGGAGCGGTGTTGACACCTCCCGGTGGAGAAGAGGTGTTCCCTTCCCTTAGCTTATGGAGGTCAGCTCCTACCCCCCACCCCCCGTTTTGGTATGTTGGTGTCCTGGCCCTAGGAGGGTATTTCCTATGACTTTTTCACCCCCTGTCCAAGAGACTTGCATCATCACTTCCTAAATTATATCCCAGTGCCCTGTTTGCTTTCAGGAAGCTGTTCACACGTCGCCCATTTTTTAAAAAGTGGAGACCAGTATCCAGGCTGGGGTAAAGTTTTAAGACTCTTGAGGTGTCATCTTTATTTAAAACATGTTTCAGATTATCTGTAAAATCTTTTTGTGAAAAGCACCTCAAGTTAGGCTGTCTTGGGAATGTGAGAGCCAGTTTGTTCCAAGGCTAAAATTCCCCCCTCCCATTTTTGAAAATGAGAAATATGTTCACATTTGGCAGTGAATAGTAGTACTTGGCCATCCTGTGTCAGGGTGAAAAATGTGATAACTGCTTTTCTCCCCAACGTTAGTTTAAATTCTCTCCTTCTAATACTTTAAGTTTCATGCATTTCTGTCCCTCTTACCTAACAGGTGCCTCCATCATACCTTTGACTGTAGTTACTGTAGTAAGGAAACTGGGAACTTTGAAAGCCAACTTTTGTGATTGATTATTTTTTCCTTTTTTCTTAAAATTTGGTATGTTCTGAAGGGCATAAGGCAGGAATGAAATGAATATTTCTGGTGAGATTTTGGGAGAAATATTTAAGTATTTTGTCTTTATCTCCCAGGTCTTAGGAATGGTTACAATAGAAATTAAGGCTATGATTTGGGAGTGCAGAGAAAGATTAGAAAATGGATCTTAATGTAGATTTCTGTGTCATTTCAAAGGTTAGAATGAAGTGGTTTCTTATTTTCTCATTTATCTGCCTTTATCAAAAGTTTCCTGATGAAACGTTAGTCAAAAATAGATTATGGAATTACCAAAAGTCCAGAAAGTGTGAAAATATATTAGGTTTATAGTCTCCCCTTTATTTTGATTTGAAAATAAAAACTGAGTGATCTGTTAAGTGCTTTCATAGACAATCTAATTCCCACAAGCAATTTATGAATTAGGAACCATTATCTCTTTATGAGTAGATGGAGAAACCAAGGCTTTAGAAAGGGTGAATAACTTGCCCATGGCACTCAGGGAGTGTAGGGTGGAGCTGGTGAGCTCTCTTTAGAGTGCTGAGTATGATCACGTTTATGACATCAGTGTGCTGCCCTGGAAAAATCTTGTGTCACAAGCCTCTTAGTGTAACTCATTGTAAAAAGACTTGTGGCTCAATTGAAAGAAGCTGCCGGTGGCAACTAATGCCTAGGACTCTCAGAGGTTTATTTCCTGGCACCATGTTTATGTCCTTTAATTAACATGAGTGGAACCCATATTGAAACTTATATCAAGGTTTAGAAACTAAGGAAAAGCAATAGTTGTTTTATGATCCATCAGGGTACTGAGTAACTCCAGGAGAGATTGGTAGTAGCTTTGAGGAAAATGTTATTAATGTTGTAAGCAGCCAGAGCTTGCACATTCTTGCCTAGTAGGAGTAGTGAACACACACACACTGATATTTTTGTGTTGAAAAGCATTGTGTTTAATGTGTTAGTGTTTCCTAAGATTGTGTTCATAGGCACCAAAGCATAATGAAATTGTTGCCTTGTTTACATCATATAACTAACTTTGAACATGTTTCCCCTATGGTATAGATCAGATTTATACTATGTTCATTAAGTAAACTTAGAATATTTTCAATAAATATTCCTGTTCTGTGCTTTAATGGTGGGCAGGATGGGACTGATCCCATCCTCTGGGAGAAGGGAACATAGGGAAATAAATTGACTGTTAAAGTATGCTATGACTGGTACAGGATGTTATGGGAGGGGCACTTGTTTCAGTGGGGTGGGCATGGAGGAAGGGTAGCCTGGGGAAGTGACAGTTAAGTCTATACCTGCAGGATGGGTAGAAGAAGAAAAAAGAATTGAAAGAGGATGAGGAGTGTTACTTTTAGGCAGAGAGAATAGCATGAGTGAAGGCCTGGAGGTGAGAGAGAGCACTACCCATTTGAGCATCTGAAAGTTCATTGGGGTAGATTGGTAGATTATGAAGTGGAATCAGCTAGTGATGAAGCTAGGGAGGGGAGAAATTGGTGGTGCAGGGTCCCATAGGAACTTTGGACCTTTATCCTAAGAATAGTGGGGAACTATCAAGTGGGGAGTGACATGATTTTCTTTAATGTGAAAGATTTCATTGGTAAATCTTGAGAGTGGTCTGAATGTGTGGGTTTGGGTGTGTGTATCTGTATGAATGTGTGATGTATGTGTGTTCATGGCTGTGTTGTAGTCTGTAGATACAGGAGGCCTGACAGGAGGAGTAATCCAGCCAGTAATGGTCACGGTCTGAACTGGTGTAGTGGAGAAAAGTAGATGGATGTGATAAGACATGCTGGAGATATCTTGGCCTTTTCTCTTCATGAAAATGAAGGTATGTTTTCTACAAACTTGCGCACCATTGTGCCTTGTGGAAGCCATTAATCTATAAAGTCAGCAAGCCGGGGCCCACACATAACCCTTTGCAGAGAAGCCTCTCGATAGAATGTTCTGAAACTAGCAGACTAAAGGCATTTTATTTAGGATTGTTTGTTTCTCCAGTGGCTCAACCTGCAGAACTTGCTGCCTAGCATTGAACAGTCAGGACACCAGTCAGTGAATTAAATTGGGGAGTTTTGAGGTCTTTCTTTTTGATAGCACAGAAAGGAGAATGCCAAGAGGAGCATTCAGTTCAAATATGTTAGTGCTTAGAACACTTAACTTTCCAGTTCTACCTCTCTTGATTTATAGCACAGAATTGTGTACAGGTGTTGCTGATTTTATAGAAAGACCATTTCTCCGCTAGATGATTTGCTTCCTTGGAAATTGCTAAAGATGAGCTTGTTTGGAATATTAACCTGAAGGTTGGAAGTTGTATAGTTATACAATATTCTTAGGGTTATGATCAAAAACCATTTTCTCCTGAGACATGAATTTAAAACTTTTTGCAAAATATGAACATATTCTTGTCTCATTTAGACATTAAATAATCATGCAAACATATTAATTATTGTCAAATCTGAAATGAAACAGTAAATGAATACATTTCCTTTAGTTGAAATATATACATACACAAAAGCATTTTCTTAACTATACAGATATAAGAGGTATTAGTTGAAGCTACATTTTTAAATGGTTTAGGCTTTAAACATGTACTGAAGCACATAGTCTTCATAGATATTTTCAAAGGTTATTGAAGGAGCAGACCTCGAATATTATTGAAAAGACAGGAAAAAGAAAAAGAAATAAGAATATACTGAGTTTATTATAGATAATAAAAAGGGTAATTAGGATGGGGAAAGATAGAAACATATTTTTTCTAATTGTACTTGGTAAATATAAAAATTCAATTACTGTTATTGGTATTTTGCTGTCACAGTTGTAGACAGTCTCTGTCACAGAGTAATATTGTGGAAACCTTTGGAAATGCTATTTCTTTTACAGATAATATTCAAGTATAGTAGACATGAATTTTCAGTCCTCTAGTAGTTAAGGAATAATGGAGTATTTAAATACAGGGCTTACTGAGTAAACTATTCATTGTTTTGATGAAGGAAAAAAGCAGCTCTTCTGTTCTAATGAATCATGTCAACCAATAACTATTACACAGATACATTTTCTTTAGTGAAATAGGTTTTATGAGTATTTCATTTCTTTTTTTTTTTTTTTTTTTTAACATGGGCAGGCACCAGGAATCGAACCCGGGTCCTCTGGCATGGCAGGCAAGCGTTCTTGCTGCTGAGCCACTGTGGCCCGAGTATTTCATTTTTGTGATCTGTTCTATTGAAGCATTTTTTCTAAAAACTAGATCTGCTAGATTATATATGTATTTGCTTTTCTTTTTTTTTTTTTTTTCATGGACAGGCACCGGGAATCGAACCCGGGTCTCCAGCGTGGCAGATGAGAACTCTGCCTGCTGAGCCACCGTGGCCTGGCCGTTTTTTTTTCTTGAACATATATATATATTTATTTTAAGTACAGATGGAATCAGGCAGAGATAAGGAGTAATCTCACAAATTAATTTCCAGTCCTGAAATGATTACTAGTAGAAAGTTGATTGAAAATATAAACATGATTTATTTTATCACATTTTATTTCTGGCAACCACAAGATACTGACTAGTTTAGCTTAAATGGAATGAATAAATTTTTTTCTTTGAGGCCAGTCTTTATGAATTGATGTAGAACATTGTCATTTCTTTGTGTTTCTGTCACTGTGTATATCATCTAGCTAGGGTGCTTGGCTCCTAGCAGTGTGTGACCCTTAAACTCATTTTGCTTCTTCAGACTCAGTCTCTCAATTGGAACATGTTGCCATGCTTGAACCAGCTTAACCTGGGCTTTCAAGTTCATGTGAACACAGCATGAGTCATTAGTTCTTCATTTATTTCAGTGATGTCACTAATTATCCCTTGATTATAACCCCCCTGAAACATTCCCTTACAAACAGAATGGCTTATTTATGTAGTTAATCAGCAACTTTCAGTATTTTATGTGCATCTGAAGATATAACATGATTTTAATTAAGTGTTCACTGTCAGTGCATTTATCTACTTTCCTTATCACTTTGGGGCATCAAAAACATGAAATTTACTCCATTGACATGATGGAGTACAGGGAAATTTCTATTTTATTTTTTCACAAAAGAAAACAGTGGTCTTTGTTTTCTTTGGAGGCAGTAGCTTTTTAGAATTAGGTCTAGTTAGCATAGAGGACATAGATGGGTCTTTTTGGGATTATCCACTTTTTCTCTCCATTCTGCTCCCTTTCCCCAAAAAAGAGGAGAATCTAGTACTTCATGATCTCTGCCTATTTTGATTAAAAATCATGCTGAAAAGTTTTGAATGAAAGTCTCTTCATAATCCTTAATGGTGTCAAAGTTAGTAGTTTTTATAAATTAAACTTTTCCTAGCTGAAAAAACTTGGAAGGGGTAGATAAGAATTATTTTAAATAAAGTCCTTTAAAAACAACCACTCGCCCCAAAAAAAGGAGGAGGAGGAGATATAACAGAGAAAATAGTATATAACAAATGAGTAAGACTGCTGAGTCACTATATTAATATTCATTCTAGCTGCTAGTGTTTTGGAGCAGCAAGAGGGAAGAATCTGAAATAGTGAAATGGTAACCCATTAACAAACTCTGAAATCTGTTCTGTAACTAGTTGTTGAAGTGTACTTTGAAAATTATTGCTTTTACTTTCTTCTCATTGTATATATGTTATATTTCACAATAAAAAAACATTAAAACAAAACAAAAAAGAACAACCATTTCAAACAGTGTGTTAAATAATGTTTACTAGAGCTGAGAACAAGAGAGTAGGAACTAATAAAATTTTTGGATTTTTTTTCTTAGCTCTTGAGGTTGTGTTTATTCAAAGTGTACAGAGTTTTGAAATCCTGCACTCACAGATCAAGATTGAGAACAGATCAAGATTGAGATTAAAAATTCTTTTCTGTTTTTGAAGAAAGGTAAACTTTGGTATCTTAACCAAGCCAAATGAAGGAAATGACTGGTCAAGACCCAAAGTTGCATAAATTTGATGAAACACTTAAAAAATACTCCAGATTCTGGCTTGTTAGGTGTTGCAGGACTTTATGGCAGAATGGTTTGCAAAGGAAGGCCTTTAGTCCACCTGTGTGGATGACACTGATGTCGCTCAGTTTTGGTAGGGTTTAATGAACAGGCTGATTTTGCTCTGAGTTGAGTCCCTGTATTAGAAGATTAAATTGCTGAATGAGATGTTTAGACATAGGAAGAATTATTCATACATATTAAATGCAGAAGGGAGGTTGAGGGACTTGATTTAAAGGGTTTAATAACCAGAATCTAAGACAGTATTCTAGAATTGCACTGTCCTGTATGATAACCACAAGCCATAGTGACAATTTAAATTCAGATTAATTAATTAAAATGGAAAAAAATTCAGTTCTGCAGTCACACTAGCAACATTTTAAGTGTATACTAGTTCAATAGCTAGTGGTTGCCCTGTTGTAAAACACAGATAAAAAAACATTTCCTCATCCCCAAAAGTTATTTTGTACAGTGTTCTAAAACGTTAACCCTGTAGGCAACAAGGAGTTTCAAGCCTGATTTCTTGTAGGCTTTCCGGACCTCTGTTTTCTCATATTCTAAAAATTTAGCTCTAAAAGTTTGCTTCCACCTCTAACTTTTTAATTTCACTGGGAAAAGCAATGCTGTTGTTAGTCCACATTACTGGTAAGTGTTCCTGTGACCTTTGGATTTAAAAATTCAGTACAATTTAGTCTGTAATATGAACAGTTTTTCATGTTAGCCATTGAATGAATCATTTTAATTATTATTATTTTTTTTTTAGTAGTATTAAACTGGCAACCTCGGAGGCCTGTATAAGAGAGGAGGTTGGTCTAAGAGGGTGTCAGTTTTTTTCTCTTTAGTGAGAGAATGTTTGAAGGTACTCACCCTGAACTATTAAGTGACTTTTGTAGAGGAAAAATGTTTTCACAAGTGTAAATCCCCTATGGCAGCCTTTGATATGTGATTAGGAATAGGTGTATTGGATGTCCTAGTAAATTCAAGTACTTATGTATAGAGGAAGGTGGAATGTATTGTAATATTCACCTGCAGTGGGCCAGACCAAACTGATCTGGACGCACCAGGTTGAAGGATGGCAAAATGAATGAAAATTCCATGTCATCCATGAGGGTAGAGAACAGAGCCGTGAACAGTACTGAGCACCCAAAGTTGTGGTTGCAGCTGTTCATTCAGCTGTACCAGATGTCCTCTGTCATAGGGAGACACAAGTTTGCATTAGGGCAGAGTCTCCTGGGAGAGGTCCTAAGTAGAAGCTACTTGCTTCTACTCTGGCCTTGAGGACGGGAACCACACCCACAGTATTTTGTGTGTCTAGGTGTGGATGGACTCTCTTTAGTCTCATGCTACCTCATTAATGACTTGGCAAAGAATGAGGTTGTTGATGATGTACTTGGGACCTTTGGGGGAGTGCCTTTTCTTATTTTTCTCTGCTGAAGTGAAGTGGTATGGAATAACGTGGGTGTCATAGCTATTTCTTGGACCTTATATACATTGGTAAGTTGAAATGCATTTATGTAAGATAAGCATACTCTCAGCCCACTTCTTAGAATGACAAGCATTCTGACCATTCCAGAGCATCACAAATACTCTCCCCAGTCAGGTTCTCAGGCCTGCCCTTGGTTTTCTCATACAAGCTTATGCTGGTAATATTCGTGAACATAGTGGGAAGAAGTTTCCGTAGCTTAAGTTGGGGAGTATAGAAAAGGTGTCGGAGAACTTTACTTATTGTGTCTGTGCTTTCAAAGCCTCTGCCTATTTCACGTCATCCTTTTTCAGTTTTTAATCTTTTCTGTGGTGCCTTATATGGATATATTTGCTGACAAAATTATTTTCTGAGAGAATTTTTTTTAATTTAAAATTTTAAATTTAAATTTTATTTTTTAATACAAAAAACATCAAGTAAACGCAAACATTCCTATTTTGATCATTCCGTTCTATATATATAATTGGTAATTCACAATATCATCACATAGTTGCATATTCATCATCATGATGATTCCTTGGAACATTTGCATCTATTCAGAAAAAGAAATAAAACAAAAACAAAAATTATACATACCATACCCCTTACCCCTCCCTTTCACTGATCACTAGCATTTCAAACTAAATTTATTTTAACATTTGTTCCCCCTGTTATTTATTTTTATTCCATATGTCTACTCGTCTGTTGACAAGGTAGGTAAAAGGAGTATCAGATACAAGGTTTTCACAATCACACAGTCACATTGTGAAAGCTATGTCATTATACAAATCATCTTCAAGAAATATGGCTACTGGAACACAGCTCTACATTTTCAGACAGTTCCCTCCAGCCCTGTGAGAATTTTTTTGACATAATGGATGACACGTAAAGTAGATTGAGTAATACAGTCATTCTTAAACTGGACAGAAGTGTATTAACCAGTAAGAAATAATAAAAAACTGGAGGTGGGGGAAGGTTTGCTTTTTCAACATGAATTGTTTCGTTCTAGATTTTCTTGGTTCTATGCCTGGGGAGACATGGATATGGTATTCCATTTAGGGCAATATTGTTTTTAACCATGGTTTCCTTCTTTTTCTTCATTTGTCACTGAAATCCAGAACACCAGTCTTTTTAAATCTGTGTGCCTGCATATGAAACTTTGTGACGACAGTGTATGACTTAGTAAAGTATATTACTGTATATGATTTTTTTTTTTTTAACATGAGCAGGCACCGGGAATCGAACCCAGGTCCTCGGGCTTGGCAGGCAAGCATTCTTACCTGCTGAGCCACTGTGGCCCGCCCTGTATATGATTTATATACAGTTTTATCTAGTTTGCCTTCCCCTTTTATTATAACACAGAGGTGTGCTCATCTTTAAAAGTAGTGTTCTTGGATGTTGACCTACAAAAATGTTTTCATAGGGGAATTCTTTGTTTATTCTTTTGTTAATCTGGGGGTGGAAATGTTCTTTTTTTTTTTATCTCTTGCATGGGCAGGCACCGGGAATTGAATCCGTGTCTCTGGCATGGCAGGCGAGAACTCTGCCTGCTGAGCCACCATGGTCCGCCCAGAAATGTTCTTATAATCTCTGAGAACCTTGTGCTGGTTTGAAATGATGTATGTACCTGTTCTAGTTTGCTAGCTGCCAGAATGCAACACACTGGAGATGGACTGTTAATGTATAGTTCCTCAGAGGAAAGACAGTTGAAAAACTTTCAACTGAGGTTCTTTCTTACATGGGAAGGCACAGGGTAATCTCTGCTGGCCTTCTCTCCAGGCCTCTGGGTTCCAACAACTTTCCCCGGGGTGATTCCTTTCTGCATCTCCAAAGGCCTGGGCTGAGTTTCGAGTGCTGAGATGAGGTATCTCAGCTGCTTGGGTTGTGCCACGTTGAGCTCTCTCATTTAAGTACCAGCTAATTAAATCAAACATCATCATTGCAGCAGGCATGCCTCCTAGTGGACTGCAGATGTAATCAGCAATAGATGAAGTTCAGATGTCATTGGCTCATGGCCACAGCAATAGAACTAGGCATGTTCACCTGGCCAAGTTGACACCTGAATCTAACTACCACAGTACCCAAGAAAAGCCATGTTTTAATCCTAATCCCATTTTGTAAAGGCAGCTGTTTCTTCTAATCCTGACTCAGCATTGTATGTTTGAAACTGTAATTAGATCATCTCCCTGGAGATGTGATTTAATCAAGAGTGGTTGTTAAGCTGAATTAGGTAGAAACGTGTCTCCACCCATTTGGGTGGGTCTTGATTAGTTTTGGAAGTCCTATAAAAGAGGAAACATTTTGGGAAATGGGAGAGATTCTGAGAGAGCAGAACAATGCAGCCACGAGAAGCAGAGTCCACCAGCCAGCGACCTTTGGAGAAGAAGAAGGAAAATGCCTCCCAGGGACCCTCATGAAACAGGAAGCCAGGAGAGAAAGAAAGCTAGCAGATGATGCCATGTTCGCCATGTGCCCTTCCAGCTGAGCGAGAAGCCCTGCCTATGTTCACCATGTGCCCTTTCAGATAAGAGAGAAACCCTTGACTGTGTTCACCATGTGCCTTTCTAGATGAGAGAGAAACTGTGACTGTGTACACTATGTGCTTTCTCACTTGGGAGGGAAACCTGGAACTTCATTGGCCTTCTTGAACCATGGTATCTGTCTCTGGATGCCTTTGATTAGACATTTCTATAGACTTATTTTAATTGGGACATTTTCTCGGCCTTGGAACTGTGAATTAGCAACTTATTAAATTCCTTTTTTTAAAAAGCCATTCTGTTTCTGGTATATTGCATTCCGGCAGCTAGCAAACTAGAACAAGCCTGTAGTCCTTGTTTCTGTGAAAAGGTCACTCTTGATTACCTTTACTCACATGCACCCTTCCCCAGTGCCATAGCACTTCCAAGATATGTTTAAACCATATATTGAACCAAAATATCATTTGTGATCTTTTTTTCTTCACTGCCTAAGCCTTAGCATGTGACTGATGCAATCTTGAGTGATAGTGTAGAGTATGGAACAGTGCATACTAGAGTCATTTCAGGGGTTTATAATGTATCAGTATGTATTGGTTTGGAAAATGATAGCCACAGTAAAACCTATTCTATGGGAGTTTGTCCCTAAAGACTGCAGTTTCTTAGCCATGGTTTGATATTGTCTAGTGACTGAATACACTAATCTGATAATTGGCATCTCCCTAAGTTTACTTGAATAATTTTCATTGTAGATGCATTAGATACTTACACTGTGTTGTTTTTGGTTGGAGCTAGGGACATGAAGAATGGATTGTGCTGGTTTTGTGTTTAAATTTGGGATACAGAAAAGTGACTGGACAGATTCGTATTAGACACTGGATTTGGAGGTTAAGTTGGAAGAATAAGAACTCTGAAGGAGGTCAAGAGAGAATCTGAAGTGTGAGGGGGTAAGAATGGGGAAATGTGGATGAAGTGGGGTGCTAGTAACTATGAATGAAGATGGTTTGTGGCTACCATCTTATAGCCAAAATACAAAAGGCAGCCACATAAGTAAGGGTTAGCGAAATTAATGTGAATGGTGGTGGATGGGGCTAAAGAAAATAACTGTGTTTTTTCTTGAAATGCGGTGTGAGTCCCTGGAGTTTTACAGGGAAATGCTAAAGAGCACAGGGTGACATCTGTGATCCAAATTCCTAATTAAAGATTAGTGAAAATAGCAATAGCTTTGAGCAAAATTGCTGTTCCATCTGTTGGAATCCCACAGGATCTCTCTTCTGGTAAGCCTATTGGCATTTTCTCAGCCAGTTAAAGGATGGTTCTTTATGATGTCTCTTTGCAGCAGGCCATGTGAACTTAACCTACAATCTTTCTTGTACTGGTATTACCACAACCTACTCCATTCCTTGGGATATCTCTTCTCTTTCACCTACTAGCCTGGTGTGGAGTTCAACAAATTCTTGCCCATGTTCTACTTTATTTGCCATTCTTGGAAAAACAACTTGCATGGCCCTTCTCGTTTCAAGATTTAGCAGCTGATACATAAAGGAGAAGTTATATTAAATCTTAAAGATCTTAATAGCAGTGCTTCCGGAAGAATAGAACCTTTTTTTATTTGCTGAGAGGCTCATGAAGGCCCCTTCTCAACAAACCTAGGCTTCTCCAAAAGTCTTCCAAGAATGAAGGGCATGTTTATTTCTCATCTCCAGAAAGCCAGTTGGGCTCAGTGGCTAGGCATGGGCTTTGGAATCAAAACTGGTTTTAAAACCAGACTTGACCACTTTCTGCTCGACGCTGGGCACTTTCCCTTTCCCTTTTTGTCTTTAAAAAAGATCTTAGGAGTTGCTCTGAGGTTAAGTGAGATCTAACACCTGTCAAGCCCTTGTTACAAGTGCCTGCCATGGTTATTATATTTAATATGACTAATTTCCCAATCCTCAGTCATGGAACCTTTGACGGCAGATTAATAGATGCAGAACTGTCTTGACTAGCTGGGGGGTTGCATTTATGGTGCTCTTCAGATCAGTTATGGTGTTCTCTAGACTGGTGCCATGTAGTTAGTTGATCAGGTTTCTGACCAGCCTGGTAGTGAGCCCCTTTGGCTTTTTTCTAGAGCCTCTCTCTTGTTCAGCAGGCATTTGTTAGGCACTTTGTGTGTCTTGAGCTCTGCTAGGCATGGGGATACAAGCTCTGGTTCTGCCATACGAAAGCTCACAGTATTGGCAGACCAGTAAACTGACAAAAGACCCTGAGGAGAATTACATAGGAAATCATTGCAGGGTGCTGTGGGAGCGTTGGTGGGGAGCATCTTACTTGGGGCAGTGTACAACTGGATAAATTTTCTCAAAGTGAACACCCGCATATCACCAGTACTTATATCAGGCATTACCAGTGTTCCTACCACCCCCCTCAGAAGCCTGCCTCTTACCATCTTCTAGTCACTGCCCCCCTCTTCCTCACGGGTAATCAGTATCCTGATTTTTAGTGCCATAGCTTACTTAAAAACATTTTCCCCTTTTGTATTGAGGCATAACTTAGTTTATTGCACATATTTCAAGTGTATGCCTTGATTAATTTTTATGTAAAACCTGATTATGAAGTTATTTTTTCATGTATATATACTTGTATAATTATCACTTACGCAAAGTGATATATAGTTAGTACATTTCTAGTACCCCAGCTGGAGTTTCCATGTGCCCTCTCCCAGTTGAAACCTCTATCACCATTGATTAGTTTTGCTTGTCTTTGAATTTGCTTATAGTAAGTGGAATCATATGATATTTACTCTTATGTTGGCTTCTTTTCCTCAGGGTACGACTATGAGATACATCTATGCCTGTGAATCAGTAGTTATTTTCATTGCTTTGTAGTATTTGATTGTATGGTGCCACAATGTATCCATTCTACTTTTTGAGGTTTTCTGTTTTTTGGGTATTATGAATAATACTGCTGTGAACATTATTGCATGTGTTTTTGGTGGACATAAGCACTCATTTCTCATGGATGTTTTACCCAGAAGAATTGTTGGGTGGTAAGGTATATGTATGTTTGTTTAGATTTAGCAGTTTTCCAAAGTGATTCTATCAATGTATACCGCTGCCAGCAATATATGAGAGTTCTGGTTATTCCACATCTTTTCCAATACTTGTTATTGACGGTCTTCTTCATTTTAGCAGTGTATAGGGTTATTGGTTTTAATTTGCAGTTCCCAGGTGACTGATGAAGTTGAGCACCTTTTTTTTTGAAGTGACTATTATCTCAAGGTTGTATTGTCATAATAAAGCAAAAGACAAAGCTTAACTTGGTTTTTTCTCTTCTTGTCTCTTCCCAGTTCAAAATGTTTGTATCCCTTAATAACCACTTGTTCTAGTTTGTTAGTTGCTGGAATGCAACACACCAGAGACAGATTGGCTTTTAATAAAAGGGGATTTATTTTGTTACTTCTTCAGAGGAAGGGCAGTTAACTTTCAGTGAGGTTCTTGCTTACCTGGGAAGGCACAGGTTGATCTCTGCTGGCCTCCTCTCCATGCCTCTTGGGTTCCAACAACCTTCCCTGGGGTGATTTCTTTCTGCATCTCCAAAGGCCTGGGCTGAGCTGTGAGTGCTGAGATGAGGTATGCTGAGCTGCTTGGGCTGTGCTATGTTGCGCTCTCTCATTTGAGCACCAGCCAATTAAATCAAACATCATTCATTGCAGCAGGAATGCCTCCTAGCCTACTGAAGATGTAATCAGCAACAGATGAGGTTCACATGCCATTGGCTCATGTCCACAGCAATAGAACTAGGCACCTTCACCTAGCCAAGTTGACACCTGAATCTAACTACCACACCACTGTTCTCTTAGATCTGCAGCTTGGTTCAAAGCATTCAAACCTCACTGCAATCTTCTTTGGAGTTTTAGCATTCTTATTAAAATTGGTGTAGTCTGTCCACCTAGCCACTCTTCTTCCTGTTGCAAGGCCGCTATCTTTGGGCATAAAGAGAATGTTTGCCCTTCTTGTACTTTGTCATTTTGTGGAGTTGGTGCTTGCTGAACTTTTTATAGAAAGTCCATTGGGTTTTAGAGATGTCAGCATATCTGCAGAAGTATTATCAGCATGAAAATGTCGAGCACCTTTCTTAAGTGGACCTTTGGCTGACATTTCCTGTTCAAGCCTTATGCCTATTTTTCTTATTGATTTGTAGGAATTTAAAAAATATTTTGGATATGAACCCTTTTTCAGATAGCATGTAAATGTGCTTGTATATTTTATCATGTCTTTCAATTCCTTTTTCTTTCTTTTTTTTTTAATTTTTTTTCTTTTTTATTTGCATGTGGGCAGGAGGCACCAGGAATCGAACTTCAGACCGCCAATATGGCAGGCAAGAGCTCTGCCTGCTGAGCCACGGCAGCCTGCCCTCCTTTTTCTTTTTAGAAAAGAAATGTATTTATATAGTAAGTTAAAATGGGTATGCTGTGAAAGGGATGTCTCCCTCTTTTGCCATACCCTTAATTTCATGGATTGAAATAAACTTTTCTTGAATTTAGCCTCAGTTCTCTTCCAGCCTAAGTTGTGTAAAGTTTTTAGGTGAATTTATAACAACAAACTTTTGTAATACCTTAGGTTTCAAGAGGCAGTTCTTATACATCTTCTAGGTTCTGGTGGATAAGATTGTATCCATCTTGATATTTTACGTAATTTTATAGATGTAATACTTCTCTCCCAGTTTTTGTTTTTCTAGGAAGGAGTCCATCTTATTTAGTCTGGACATTCATTCCTGTGAATATTTCAGATGTCTTTTCTGAAGTTTCTTCGGTTGTATGCTTTATCTTTTTCATATGTGTCCATGCTGCTTTAGACTCTCTCTTTTCTTGTGGTGACATTTTGCATTTATGTAGTACATTTATAATTGTTGATGAACCAAAATATTATAATTATGTTATTGACTAAAGTCCATGGTTTATGTCAGGGTTCACTCTTTGGGTCGTACAGTTCTTTTTTTTTTTTAAATTTTTTATTGTAGTAACATTTGTATGTAATAAAATTTCTCAATTTCTCATTTTCACCACCTAACATGATTTCACTCAATTTGATGTCTTCAAGGTTCATCCATGCTGTAGATGGAACGTAGAACTTCATTCCTTTTTGTGGCTGAATAATATTCCATTGTATGTATATACTGGATTTTATTTTTCCATTCATCTGTTGATGGACACTTGGGTTGCTTCCAACTTTTGGCTTTTTTGAATAATACTCTGTGAACATTGTTGTGCCAATATCTGTTCAAATTCTTGCTTTCAGTTCTTTTGAGTATTTACTGAGAAGTGGGATTGCTGGGTCATGTGGTAATTCTTTACTTTATAAGTAACTGCCAAACTGTTTTCTATAGCAGCTGCACCATTTTAAATTCCCTTCAACAATGTGTAAGGGTTCCTGTTTCTCCACATCCTAACCAATACTTATTTTCTGGTTTTTTTTTTTTTTTTTTTAGTGGGTGTGAAGTGTTATCTCATTGCATTTTAACCAGTTTTAAGTGTACAGTTCAGTGGCATTAATTAGTTTTACGATGCCTTGCTACCATTACCACCTTCCATTACTACAATTTTTTTTGTCACCCAAAACAGGAACTCTTTATTCATTTTGCAGTAGCTGCACATTCTACCCCGTCCCTGCCAGCTCTTGTTAACCTCTAATATTCTTTGTCTTCATGAATTTGCTTAATTTAGATAGTTCATGCAAGTGGAATAATATAATATTTGTCCTTTTATGTCTCGCTTATTTCATATAGCATCATGTTTTCAAGGTTCATCCATGTTCACATTAGCATTTATCGGCATGCATCAGATTCTCAGGTCTTTTTTGCTGAGTAGTATGCCATAATATGGATATACCATATTTTGTTTGTCCATTGTTCTGTTGATGGGCTTTTGGATTGTTTCCACTTTTTGGCTATAGTGAATATGAATAATCCTACTATAAACATTGGTGTACAAGTATCTATTTGAGTCCCTTCTTTCAATTCTTTGAGGTGTATAAGAGTTTTAAAATTTTAGTACTTCTCTTACCTTTTAGGCCATTGATCCATTTTGAGTTTATTTTTGAATATTGTATTTGTGGAGTATGGTTCTAACTTCATTTTTTCTCATAGCTATCCAGTTGTGTCTTCACAGCATCTGTTGAAAAGTCTATTTTTTCCCCATTGAGCTGTCTTTTCACCCTTGTTGAATATCAATAAATCATAAATGTAAGGGTTTATTTCTAAACTCTCAGTTCTGTTTCATTGATCTATTTGTCTTTCCTATGCCATTACCATGTTGTCTTGATTACTGTAGATTTGAAGTAAGTTTTCAAATTGGGAAGTTTTTTTTTCCTGTTTCCAAATGTGATTTTTATTTAGGAAAACAGATTGTGTAAATTCATTTTATTCATTCACTTACTAAATGTTTCCTGGGTCCTACTAGGTAGCTCTTCTTTTTTTTAAAAAAAATTTTTTTTTCTTTTTTTATTAATTTTTTAATTAAAAAAATATAACAACAAACACAAACATTGTTAACTTATGATCATTCTGTTCTACATATATAATCAGTAATTCACAATATCACATAGTTGCATATTCATCATCATGATCTTTTTGTAGAACTTTTGCATTAATCCAGAAAAAGAAATAAAAAGACAACAGAAAAAAGTGCATACTTACCATATCCCTTACTCCTCCCTTTCCTTGATCACTAACATTTCAATCTAAATTTATTTTAACATTTGTTCCCCCATTATTTATTTATTTTTAATCCATATGTTTTACTCATCTGTCGATAAGGTAGATAAAAAAAGAAGCATCAGACACAAGGTTTTCACAATCACACAGTCACATTGTGAAAGCTATATCATTGTACAATCATCTTCAAGAAACATGGCTCCTGGAGCACAGCTCTACACAGGCAGTTAGCTCCAGCCTCTCCATTACACTTTAACTAAACAGGTGATATCTATTTAATGTGTAAGAATAACCTCCAGGATAACCTCTTGACTCTGGAATCTCAGCCATTGACAATTTGGTCTCATTTCTCTCTTTCCCCTTTTGCTTGAGGTTTTCTCAATCCCTTGGTGCTGAGTCTCAGCTCATTCTAGGATTTCTGTTCCATGTTGCCAGGAAGGTCCACACCCCTGGAAGTCGTGTCCCACATAGAGAGGGGGAGGGCAGTGAGTTTGCTTGTCGTGTTGGTTGAGAGAGGCCACATCTGTGCAACAGAAGAGGTTCTCTTGGGGGTGACTCTTACGCCTAATTTTAAGTAGGCTTAGCCTATCCTTTGCAGGGTTAAGTTTCTTATGAACAAACCCCGAGATTGGGGGCTCAACCTTTTGCTTTGTTTGTCTCCACTGCTTGTGAGAATATCAAGAATTCTTCACTTGGAAAGTTGAATTTTCCCCCTTTCTCACCATTCTCCCAAGGGGACTTTGCAAATACTTTTTTGTTCACTGTTTAAATCACTCTGGGATTTATCAGGGCATCACTCTGGACAAACCTACAAATCTCATGCCCTACTCAAGGTTCCAAGTATTATGATGTTCAGTTAAGCTGTCCACGTAAGGCTTTCAGTTTGTAACTATTGATTGTGATGTTAGCTGTTGGTTTTTCATATATGGTCTTTATTGTGTTGAGGAAGTTTTCCTTGTATTGCTACTTTTCTGAGTGTTTTTTTTTTTTTAAATCAAAAAGGGATGCTGAAAAGAAATAAAAAAGGGATGCTGGATTTTGTCTGATGTCTTTTCTCTATCACTTATGATCATCATGTGCTTTAACCCTTTGTATCTTTCAGTGTGACATACTGCATTAATTGACTTCCTTATGTTGAACCACCTTTGCATACCTGAAATAAATCCCACTTGATCATGGTATTTAATTATTTTAATGTGCTGTTGGATTAAGTTTGCTGCTATTTTCTTGGGGATTTTTGCATCTATATTCATAAGGGATATTGGTCTGTAATTTTCTTGTGTTATTTTTTTTTATTATTTTTTTTTATTAATGGAAAGAAAAAAAAAGAAATTAACCCAACATTTAGAAATCATACCGTTCTACATATGCACTCAGTAATTCTTAACATCATCACATAGATGCATGATCATTGTTTCTTAGTACATTTGCATCGGTTTAGAGGAACTAGCAACACGACAGAAAAAGATATAAAATGTTAATATAAAGAAAAGAAATAAAAGTAGTAATAATAATAAAAACAACAACAACAAACAAACAAACAAGCAAACAAAAACAAAAAAAAACCCTATAGCTCAGATGCAGCTTCATTCAGTGTTTTAACATGATTACTTTACAATTAGGTATTATTGTGCTGTCCATTTTTGAGTTTTTGTATCTAGTCCTGTTGCACAGTCTGTATCCCTTCAGCTTCAATTACCCATTGTCTTACCCTGTTTCTAACTCCTGCTGAACTCTGTTACCAGTGACATATTTCAAGTTTATTCTCGAATGTCCGTTCACATCAGTGGGACCATACAGTATTTGTCCTTTAGTTTTTGGCTGGATTCACTCAGCATAATATTCTCTAGGTCCATCCATGTTATTACATGGTTCATAAGTTTATCTTGTCTTAAAGCTGCATAATATTCCATCGTATGTATATACCACAGTTTGTTTAGCCACTCTTCTGTTGATGGAGATTTTGGCTGTTTCCATCTCTTTGCAATTGTAAATAACGCTGCTATAAACATTGGTGTGCAAATGTCCGTTTGTGTCTTTGCCCTTAAGTCCTTTGAGTAGATACCTAGCAATGGTATTGGTGGGTCGTATGGCAATTCTATATTCAGCTTTTTGAGGAACCGCCAAACTGCCTTCCACAGTGGTTGCACCCTTTGACATTCCCACCAACAGTGGATAAGTGTGCCTCTTTCTCCGCATCCTCTCCAGCACTTGTCATTTTCTGTTTTGTTGATAATGGCCATTCTGGTGGGTGTGAGATGATATCTCATTGTGGTTTTGATTTGCATTTCTCTAATGGCCAGGGACATTGAGCATCTCTTCATGTGCCTCTTGGCCATCCGTATTTCTTCTTCTGGTAGGTGTCTGTTCAAGTCTTTTTCCCATTTTGTAATTGGGTTGGCTGTCTTTTTGTTGTTGAGTTGAACAATCTCTTTATAAATTCTGGATACTAGACCTTTATCTGATATGTCGTTTCCAAATATTGTCTCCCATTGTGTAGGCTGTCTTTCTACTTTCTTGATGAAGTTCTTTGATGCACAAAAGTGTTTAATTTTGAGGAGCTCTCATTTATTTATTTCTTTCTTCAGTGCTCTTGCTTTAGGTTTAAGGTCCATAAAACCGCCTCCAGTTGTAAGATTCGTAAGATATCTCCCTACATTTTCCTCTAACTGTTTTATGGTCTTAGACCTAATTCTTGTGTTATTTTTATCTGACTTTGGTATGAGATGAATGAAGTTGGCCTCATAGAATGAGTGAGGAAGTGTTTGATCTTCTTCAGTTTTTTTTTTGGAGAATTTGAGCAGAATTGGTGTTAATCTTTCCTGGAACGTTTAGTAAAATTCACCAGTGATGCTATCTGGTTCCTGGGCTTTTCATTGTTGGAACGTTTTAGATTACTGAGTTAATCTCTTTGCTTGTTACAGGCTTGTTGAGATCTTCTATTTCTTCTTGAATCAGTGTGTTGTGTAGCTTGCGTGTTTCCAGGAATTTGTTCATTTCATCTAGATAATGTAATTTGTTGGCATACAGTTTTTTTTGTGTGTGTGTATGATAAATTGCTTTGTATTCTATCACCTGAAGCTATACAAGGGTACACTTTATAAGCTTCTTGGGATTGTTGTACACATTCAGTAAAGTGACAGTTTTGCTATATTACTTAGTATGTCAAAATCAGGAGACATACTTTGGGGTTAGTCCATGCAATTAAAGACAAAATCCGAAGTCATCCACAGTTATACTAATTGTCAATTAAAAATTTTACATTTAGTAGTTGATAGAGCAGTTGATATGTAATAGGGGATATTGAAAGTGATTTCAGATTCTCAGCCTGTAAGTTTTACTCTATTGGGGAGCTTTATTGAGTAGGTTTGGACTGACTAAAGGTGAGTACAAGCAGCACAGAACAGGAGGTGAAGTTCTGCCACAGTTTCTGCAGCTTCCCCCCTTTTTTTTTGTCAATTAAAAGTGAACAGCAAGAACTAAGTACTTATCTTTATATGCATGTAAGGTATGTGTGTAAACATATTTTCTTACAAACATATAAAAATACTTAACTAGTTTTATAAAATAATGTATAAATGTTTATAGCAAAAACATTAATCATCTCTGACTCTGGATATGATCAATTCCATATCATCAAATAAAAAGTTTTTAGTTTTCTTTTTCAATCCCTTATCCAGAAACACTTGAAAAGGTAGACAGACAGAAAGTATTTCTACCTCCAGTGTGGCTGTGCAAATAGTTATTTATTTATTCATTTAATTTTTTTTTCACCCACATGGGCAGGCATCGGGAATTGAACCTAGGTCTCTGGCGTGGCAGGCGAGGATTCTGACACTGAGCCACCGTCGCACCACCCTTTTTTTAAATTTAATTTTTATTTTTTTTGAAAAGAGTTAAAAAAACCAAGAACAGTAAAAGACTTAAGTACAAAATGAACCCAGATATTAGGCCATATTGATTATTATCATCTTGAGAGTAGGAGTAGTAATAAAGGCTTTATAAGCGGTTTTGCCATAAATAGAACAGGCATTTTGGTATTTTGGCCACTGGAAAAACAAAAGTTTTAGACATCAGTAAGGTCTGAGGTGTCTCACTTTGTAGATTCAATTCAGAGTATCTAAGGTGAGTTAAAGCTGACATCAAAATTGTTAAAGATGGGCAAAAATTAACATTAAAAAAATCCATTAAAAAACCAAACCTGTAAGTTTCTATCTAGAATAACAGTAAGTAAAATGATTTCAGAAATTAAAAATTATTTCACAACCTAAGACTTAAGCTTGGCAAATAGTTTAGGTTCAAAAGCTGATTCATCCCTATTAAAATAAAAGCCCTTAAAAACAAGTCTGAGTATATGGACATATATTTTAAAGGAATCAGATAATCTTGAAAACAGCCTTAGTGTTTCCTTTGAACCTGTCTTGAAATGACCATAGTGTTATCTTCATGGAAAGGATTATCATGTTTCTTGGTCTAAGGCTAATTCGGTGATCATTTGTCAGACTTGCTTGTCTAAGGCTAAAAAGGTACCAACAAAATTTAAACTGTAAGGAGAGAAGGCAGTTAGTGGCTGAAATTTATGGAATTCTTAGAAGATGGCACAATGACAGCCTTTCTTGGCTTTTTCTTTCCTTGTTGGTTCTGGAGCAGAAGGACATTCCTGCTCTTGAAATTTCCTTATAACCGATCACATTCATCCTAATTTTTGCTGAAGGCCTCCATGTGTGTTACCTTTGTTGCTGTGCTAACAGCTGTTTTTTCTGTGTTAGCTATCTTTGATAATCTGGATCTGCTTTGTTTCCAATTAAAGTAATCAGAAATTCATCATGGTCCTTTACTCTGAGAATCGGTCTTTGAAACATAGGTTTCTTCAAAACTGCCTCTATCTGTGACTGAAAAGACCATCAGAAAACCCTTGCCAGTCCTCATACATTGTTTTCTTATAGCAACAAATTCTGGTCCTGCTCTATCCAAAATATAGCTGGGCTGCTCTGTCATGTATCACACACTGGTTTGTATTGGACTCTTCAATGGTTGGTTCATAATACATTACAAAATAGGACTGGATGAATTAGACTGTGAGTGTGAACTTGCCCCTGTCGACTCCCACAAGCCGATACTTTCCCAGCCAGAGCTGTTGCCAGCCAGTCACGGCTGTGGGGACTCCCCTGAGGCCAGCCCAGCCAAGCTGAGCCATCGCTGCTCGCCCTAGGCCCTGCTCCAGGGTAGTTGGCTGCTGAAGAAGCAGCTAGAGGCTGTCTGGGGCGTCCATGCATGCAGCGGTCCGTCCAAGGCAAGGAGAAGGAAATGCCCAACCCGGCTAGGGAGTGGCAGTGGCCAGGGAGCGCAGTTCTCTGTCGCCATCTCTGCAGCGCCAGATGAATGCAGCCTCTAGAGCCGCTACAAATGTGTACAGTTTTTTTATACTGTCCTCTTACAATCTTCTACTTTCTGTGAGATCCCCCTTTCATTTCTGAGTTTAGTTACTTGTATGTTTTCTCTTTTTCTATGTCAGTTTAGCTAAAGGTTTGTCCATTTTATTGATCTTTTCAAATAACTGATTTTTTCTTTTTTTGATTCTCTAGTCTTTAATTCTTTATTTCATTTATCTTCTTGTTGATATTTATTTCCTCCCTCCTTCCCCTCTGTGTTTAGTTTGCTCTTCTTTATCTAGAAACTCAAGTTGTGAGGTTAGGTCTCTGATTTGTTCTTTTTTTTTTTGGCATGTGCAAACTCCGGAAATTGAACCCAGGTCTCCTGCATGGCAGGCAACAAGTCTCCCACTAAGCTACCCTTGCACCACACGATTTTTCTTCTTTTTTAATGTAAATATTTAGAACTATCAATTTCCATCTCACCACTGTCTTTCCTGAATCCCATAAATTTTGGTACTTTGTGTTTTTGTTCTCATTCTCCCAGAGATATTTCTTGCTTTCCATTGTGATTTCTTTTTTGACCCATTGGTTGTTTGAGTGTGTTGTTTACTTTCCACATTTTTGTGAATTTTCTTGTTCTCCTTCTCTTATTAATGTCTAGCTTTATTACATTGTGGTTGGAGAAAATACATTGTATAATTTCAGTATTTTTAAATTTAGTGAGATTTGTGACCTAACTCATGGTCTATCCTGGAGAATAATCCATGTGCACTAGAGAAGAATGTGTATTCTGCTGTTGTTCTGTATATATTTCTGTGTGGTCTAATTGGTGTAGAGATTCATTCAAATCTTCTTTCCCTTTATTGATCTTCTGTCTGGATGTTCTATCCATTATTAAAAGTAGTATATTGAAGTCTGTTATAAATGTAGAACATTCAGTTTGTTGCTTTGAATGTCAGTATTTGCTTCATACATTTTGGGTCTTTCTATTCGGTATATATATATTTATAATCATGTCTTCTTGTTGCTCCCTTTAATGCTGTATAGTGACCTTTGTCCCTTGTAACAGTTTTTTTCCTTTAATTTTGTATGCTGTATGGTGGGGGTCACATTTCATTCTTTTTTCATTGTATCCCATTATTGCAGCACCATTTGTTGAATTTTTCTTTGTTTGCTTTTTGTTGGTTGGTTGGTTGGTTTGGGAAGTGCATGGATTAGAAATTGATGAGAATTCTGGTTTTTTTTAAGTCTTTTTTCTGGTAGTATAGCTACCCTAGTTCTCTTTTGGTTACTTTTTGCATGGTATATTTTTTTCCTGTCCTCTCATTTTCAACCTACTTATGAATTTAAGGTGAGTCTTTTGTAAATAAGTTATCGTTGGGTCATACTTTTTATCCATTCTGTCAATCTCTTGTTTTGTGGTTGGAAAATTTAGTCCATTTACATTTAAAGTAACTACTGATAATGCACAACTTTTTTTTCCTGATATTTTGTTATAATCATTGTAGTCTTATACCTTTTTTGTTCCATAATTCTTTGGTTAATGCCAACTTTCATATTTAAATTTTTTGTAGTGTACTATTTGAAGCCCTTCTCATTTTCTTCTGTATATATTTTCCATAAATTTTCTTTGTGGTTTCCATGGGGCTTAATTTTTTTTTATTGTGAAATATATATATACTAAACAATAAATTTCAAAGTACACTTTAACAAGTGGTTATAGAACATTTTTCAAAGTTCTTTATGAGTTCCACAATTTCAGGTTTTTCTGTCTTGCTGCTCCAAGACACGGGCAACCAAAAAAATACCAATATGGATTCGGTAGTCATATTTTTTCTGTTATAACTCCTTCTCCCTTGATCTTTCTCCTAATTTTTAGGGATATTTGGATATGTCCAGTCTAACTTTGTTCATTGTTGAAAAGGGATGTCGACTATATGGGATAGGGGGATGGAGCTGGTTGATGCTCTCAGAGATACTGGGACCTCTGGGTTTCAGGACTTATCTGGCCTAGGAACCCTCTGAAAGCTTTAGGTTTCTGAAAAGTAAACTTAGTGCATTCAACTTTTTAGGATCACATATAGAGCCCTGGGTGTTCTTTAGGGTTAACAGGACTGATGTTGGTTGGGGTTTGGCAAACTGTGGCAATTAGCCATATCTGGCTGCAGCTTGCATAAGAGTAGCCTCCAGAATAGCTTTTCGACTCTTTTTGAACTCTTTTAGTCACTGATACCTTATTTGTTACATTTCTTTCCCCTCTTTTGGTCAGGAAGGTGTTGTTGATCCCATGGTGCCAGGGCTCGGCTTGTTCCTTGGAGTCATGTCCCATGTTACCAGGGAGATACCCACTCCTGGATGTCATGTCTCACGTAGTGGGAAGGTTAATGCTTTACCTTGCAGAATTGGGCTTAGAGAGAGAATGGCCACATGTGAGCAACCAAAGAAGTTCTCTGGAAGTAACTCTTAGGTATAACTATAGGTAGTCTTAGCTTCTCTGCTACAGAAATAAGTTTCATAAGAGCCAGCCTCAAGATCAGGGACTTGGCCTATTAAGTTGGGAGTCAATGGGGCTTAAATTTAACATCAAATAAAACTATTACAATCATGTTTGTTCAGCTTAACTAAAATAGCATACACATTGTTCTCATACCCTTCCATCTCCCCACCTTTTTGTTAAACTTGTTTCAGATTATATCTTTATACATTGGATGTCCATACCCATATGTTTATCATTATTTTTTACACATATGCTTTTTAGCAAATTATGCTATTGTATGTCTTAAAACTGGTAATCCTTTACCCCAGGTATTTTAGTTTCCTGTGCTGCTCAACAAATACCACGAAGTGGGTTGGTTTAAACATTGGGAATTTATTTGCTCATGGTTTTGAGGCTAAAAGAAAATCTAAATCAAGGCATCCTCAAGGTTGATGCTTTCCCCCTGAAGATTGGTGTTCTGGGGCAGGCTGCTGGCAATTCTTGGTCTATGGCTCCTTTGTCACATGGCAAGACACATGGCAACCTCTCCTTGCCTTTCTGTTCTCTTCTGGGTTCTTGCTTCCGTTACTTTCTCTCACTCTTAATTTCATTCCGTTTATAAAGGACTTCAGGAATAAGATTAAGATCCATCCTGATTGGTCTGGGCCACACATTAACTGAAGTAACCTCATCAGAAGGTCTTGGTTACAAAGGGTTCACACACACAGGAATGGATTAGATTTAAGAACATATCTTTCTGGGTTACAATACAGCTACACATTACCACACCAGGCCACTTGGACTTAATTGTCTCTTATATTACTTAACCTTTCCGCAAGCTGCTTCTTCCTGCAGGGTAAGTCCTGAAAGTTCGAGCCAAGATCATTTTCGTGGTTCAGTCTTTCACTTTACCCCCTGCTAGATTTGCACTGACTGACATAGTAGGATCCATTATGTGCTTATGGGGTTACTCTGCTCCCTCCTGAATAGTGCTAGTGACCCACAATGGGAGCACATACTAGCTTCACACTGGAATGGGTAGGGCGTGGGGAAGAGGCCAGCAAGGGTGTCAAAAGCTTAGCCTATCCCTTTTAAAGCTGTGTTTTCTTGATTTGGCACTTTCTTGGTTACTGCATCACTCTGTTTTCTAGAGTTTTGAGGAAGATGACTCTGCCAGTTTTTGCTAGTTTTTTGAAGATTTTTGGGGGAATGGTACCCTGGAGAATGTTATGCCTTCATCTTGGTTGACTAGATGTTGGGAGGTGTTTTCTTGTAATCTTTTTTTTTTTTTTTTTTTATCTGTAAGGTCAGTAGTGAGGTCCTCTCTTTCTTTCCTAAGTTTAGTAATTTGAGTTCTTTCTTTTTCTTGGTCACTTCAGCTAAAAGTGTGTCAATTTTGTTATTTTCAGAGAACCAACTTCTGATGTCATGTATTTTCTCTATTGCTTTTCTCTTCTGTATCATTAATTTCTGCTCTAATTTTTATTTCTTTCCTTTAGGTTACTTTAGGTGTAGCTTTTTCCCCCCTCATGTTTTAAGATAGAAGATTAATTTATTGATTTGAGATATTTATTCCTTTTTATATAGGTGTTTATATTCCCCTGTAAACATTGCATTAGCTGGATCTCATAAGTTTTGGTATGTTGTTTTTTCTTTCCTTCATCTCATTGTATTTTCTAACTTCCCTTCTGATTTCTTCTTTACTTAATATCTTTTTTTTTCAAACTTTTCTATTATATAGTATAACATATATACAAAGCAAAGAAATAAAAAAGCAATAGTTTTCAAAGCACTCTTCAACAAGTTGTTACGGGAGAGATCCCAGAGTTTGTCCTGGGCTATCATACAATCCTCACAGATTTTTCCTTCAAGCCTGCTGTAGGCTAGAAGGCTTAAGTATTTTTTTTATCATCACAATCGTTTTTTTTTTTTTTTTGAAAACTAACATATGTACAAAAAAGCAATAGGTTTCAAAGCACAGCACCACATTTAGTTGTAGAACATATAATATTTGGTGTTTACTTCTAGCTGCTCTAAGATACTGGAGACTAAAAGAGATACCAGTTTAATGATTCAACATTCATATTCATTGGTTAAATCATATCTTCACTATATAACTCCACCATCACCTTTGATCATTCCATCCCTCTCTTTAGGGGTGTTTGGGCTATGGCCATTCTAAATTTTTCATTTTGAAAGGGTCTGTTACTAATATGGGGTAGGGAGATGGAACTGTCTGATGTTCTGAAGAGGCTAGGCCCTCTAGGTTTCAGGACTTATCTGAACCAGGGACCCATCTGGAGGTTGTAGGTTTCTGGAAAGTTACTCTAGGGCATGGAACCCTTTTACTTCATATCTTTTTAAAGAAACTATTAGCTTAATTATGCATTAGTATTGGAAGCAGTAATAATTGCTGTCATTTACTGTGTTCTTGTTACTTCATATGTGTTATTACCTTACTTCTCATAGGAATTGTGTGGTATGTGAAATAGGGGTTGCCAGTTTAACACATTAAGAAAAGGAGGCTTAATCAGTTGTCCAAGGCTATACAGCATGTCAGTGGCAGGACTGACTCTCTTCAGAGCTTGTATTCCTCCCAGTATGCTACACTTCCATTCTTTGGAAATAATGATGGTTCTTGTAAATAGTAAGCTAAATATATTCATTTTCATAGCGTACAGGCAGTAGCAGGAACTTGGATGTATTTAATGCTTGTCACATTCTATTCAAATGTGGGATCTCATTCTTTCTTCTACTTAAAAATTTGAGGTTTAATATTTTTCTTCCTAAACATTTCAAGGGCTTTGACTGGGCTTGGCTTTTAAAAATGTGCTTTGTGGAAGCTTTGCTGAATCAAGAAACAGCTTTAGAAGGGATTTTTGCATTCAGATTTTAATGTGAAAGTTGATATGTGTCCATACTTTGTTAAATGTTATTTTAAATGGGCCATAGCTATGTTGAAGACCAAGTTTTCTTGTGTTTAAATATTTTCATGTTTATTTTTAGTTTTTCTATATACACTTTGGAAAATTGGCTAAAGAAATTAGCATGCATTTCAAACTTCTTACTAGATTCTTGTTATTATAGGGGTTGTATAAAGGATGCAGCATTTTTGTACCTTTTTCAATTTTAGTGCCAATTAGTAAATGTTTATAGAATGATACAGACCTTGGAATAAGCTTTGGTGAGCCTTTTTTTTTTTAATCTGTTCTGTCCAAGGTGTGTGGTGGTTGTAAATGTTGAGCCTGTAATTTTAGGCTCAGACTAAAGTTTTTTTTTTTCTTAGCATTTTAATTTTTATTAATAAAACCAATCAACATATAGACGCAAACATTCTTAACGTATGGACATTCCATACTTGGTATGCAATCACTGGCCCACAATATCATCTTATAGTTGTGTATTCATCACCATGATGATTTCTCAGAACACATTTACATGATTCCAGAAAAAGAAAAGAAAAAAAAAACTCATACATATCATACCCCTTACCCTTCCCTCTCACTGACTACTAGTATTTCCCTCTACCCAATTTATTTTAACATTTGTTCCCCCTATTATTTATTTTTAATCCATATTTTTTACTCATCTGTCCATACCATAGATAAAAGGATCAGAACAAGGTTTTCACAATCACACAGTCACTTTGCGAAAGCTATATAATTATACAATCATCTTAAAGAAACATGGCTACTGGAACAGAGCTCTACAGTTTCAGGCACTTCCCTCTAGCCTCTCTAATACACCTTAAACTAAAAATGGGATATCTATATAATGCATAAGAATAACCTCCAGGATAACCTCTTGACTGTTTTTGAAATCTCTTAGCCACTAACACTATATTTTGTCTCATTTCTCTCTTCCCCCTTTCAGTCACGAAGGTTTTTTCAATCTCTTGATGCTGAGTCTAAGTTCATTCTAGGATTTCTGTCCCATATTGCCAGGGTGGTTTATACCCCTGGGAGTCATGTCCCGTATAGATCGGGGGAGGGCAGTGAATTTGCTTGCTGTGTTGGCTGAGAGATAAGCCACATCTGAGCAACAAAAGAGGTTCTCTGGGGGGTGACTCTACCTGATTTTAAGTAGGCTTAGCCTATCCTTTGCGGGGCTAAGTTTCATATGAACAAATCCCAAGATTGAGGGTTTAGCCTGTTGATTTTGTTGTCCTCACAGCTTGTGAGAATATCAGCCTTCTCCAAATGGGGAAGTTGAATTTTCCCTTTTCTCACCATTCCCCCAAGGGGACTTTGCAAATACTTTTTTATTCACTGTTCAAATCACTCTGGGATTTATTGGGGCATCACTCTGGACAAACCTACACAATCTCATGCCCTACTCAAAATTCCATGTACTTAGAGTGTTCAGTTAAACTGTCCATATAAGTTATTTTAGGATATGCACTAGTCAAAATATCAATTTTGTACTAAATAAACATTTTTTTGCTTTAGTCAGACTAAAATTTTTTAATGAAGCAATTTTTTCCCCTTCACTCCTAACTTCTTAATTAAAAAAAAAAGTATGTCTCAGCATTCTCCGGGTGACCCTTTCTTCAAGTTGCAGTATTTCTCCTGTGAATGAATTCTCTTAATATTGTGGTGAATCTGCTTAGTAAGTTTAGGGATGAAGAAAAATTCTCAAAACCCAAATGAGGGTCTTCATGGGGATCTAAAATGTACAGGATAATTTACAGAATAATACCTGCTTGAATAAAGGCCTTTTAAATTGCTTCCTAGTGTACTAACCTTGAGTTTGAAACATATTTATAGTTCTCTCACAAAGATGCCACTAAACCTTTAGACTCACAACATTACTTTGTATAGTTGAATATGGATGAAACAAACAAATCACCTGGGTAAATTGAGAGTTGTAGTTTCTGACTCATGCAGATATCTGGATGAGTCAGCCTTAGTCACTATGGACCAAGTGTTTGTTCTGGAAAGTTCTCTTAAGTAACCTTACTCCTTTGTGGTAGTAATCTGTTTAAATAATTTTTTTCCTTATTTGTTTAGTGACACAGGTGATTTCAAGAGGTTGTTAGTAACATTATGGAATTATAAGATAATATATTACACTTTTGTAGAATTTACCATTTCAAACTGTTTTCATGTACATTATCTTACTTACCCTCACAGTTGTGTTGTAAGTAGGAAAGATATCCAGATTTCACAGAGGAGGAAAAACAAGCTCTCTTCCTCAGGCACGGCTACCTTCATAGGGTTGGTGGTATTTTTTGAGATATCACTGCTCAAGGTCTGGCCCTTTGCTTTCCAAAACCAGAACTCTTTATTTATTTAACGTTTCCTAAGCTGTTTGGAGAGGTGATTATGAAAACCAAACTCACAAGAGAGAAGTTATGCAGTAAAAACCAGAGATAGAAGCTATAATACTTGAATTGACTATACATTTGTCTCAGTCTAGAGTATCCATTTTTTGATTTTTGTAATACCTGAAAAACAATTGGTAATAGTCAGAAGACCTTTGATGATTGAAGAATCAGCACAGAGGGAATTTTTGATCTTCAGTAATATTTCACTCTGCCTATGGAAGAGGGTAAATTCTACTCCCTACCCTAAAGAAGAGACTTCAGAGGAGTCTTCGTTCCTTGAGTAAGAGCTAAATGGGAAGATGCTGTTTCTCTAGTATGTAATTTACCTTTTTCTCCCAATTTATCATGGAAATTTTCAATTAGAAAAACTGAAAGAATTGTGCACCTGTGTATATGTATACCACCTAGATTCTGGAATGTTTTGCTTTGTTTGTTTTCTGTCTATTAATCTATCTTATGTTTTGATTCTTTTCCAGATAATTTACAGTATATTGTTCCATCAAACACATCTTTATTCATATTATTAGATGTGAAATCTGCTTTTGGTTTTTTGAAGTACAGTTATATACAGTGAAAAATTTAAGTGTACTTATTCAATGAGTTTTGACAAATGCATATACTTATGTAACCCAACCTCTATCAACATATGTACTATTATGTATTATATATTACTACCACTCCAGAAAGTTCCCTTCCCAGTCAAACTGTCTGCTCTTCCTCCTCCTTTCCTAGTTCTCCCCACCATTTGCCTTTTTTTCCTCCCCACTGCCATAACTTAGTTGGTTTTTTTGTCTTTTACTTTTTTTATTAATTAAAAAATTAAAAAAAAATGGCAAGAAACAAATACAAACATTCTTAACGTATGATCATTCCGCTTTACATATATAATCAGTAATTCACAATATCATCACATAGTTGCACATTCATCATTATGATAATTTCTTAGAACATTTGCATCAATTCAGAAAAAGAAATAAGACAACAGAAAAAAATTCGTAAATACCATACTCCTTACCCCTCCCTTTCATTGATCACTAGCATTTCAAACTAAATTTAACATTTGTTCCCCCTATTATTTATTTTTATTCCATGTTTTACTCATCTGTTGATAAGGTAGATAAAAGGACCATCAGACACAAGGTTTTCACAAACACAGTCACATTGTGAAAGCTGTATCATTATACAATCATCTTCAAGAAACATGGCTACTGGAACACAGCTCTACATTTCCAGGCAGTTCCCTCCAGCCTCTCCATTACATCTTGACTAACAAGGTAATATCTATTTAATGCATAAGAATAACCTCCAGGATGAGCTCTCGACTCTGTTTGGAATCTCTCAGCCATTGACACTTTATTTTGTCTCATTTCACTCTTCCCCATTTTGGTCAAGGTTTTCTCAGTCCCTTGATGCTGAGTCTCAGCTCATTCTAGGGGTTTTCTCAATCCCTTGATCCTCAGTCTCAGCTCATTCCATGTTGCCAGGAAGGTCCACACCCCTGGGAGTCATGTCCCATGTAGACGGGGAGGGTGGTGAGTTTGCTTGTTGTGTTGACTGGAGAGAGAGGCCACATCTGAGCAACAAAAGAGGTTCTCTTGGGGATGACTCTTAGGCCTAATTTTAAGTAGGCTTGACCTATCCTTTGTGGGGCTAAGTTTCATATGAACAAACCCCAAGATTGAGGGCTCAGCCTATAGCTTTGGTTGTCCACACTGCTTGTGAGAATATCAAGAATTCAACTTGGGGAAGTTGAATTTTCCCCCTTTCTCACCATTCCCCGAAGGGGACTTTGCAAATACTTTTTTATTCACTGTTCAAGTCGGTCTGGAATTTATCGGGGCATCACTCTGGACAAACCTACAAAATCTCATGTCCTTCTCAAGGTTCCATGTATTTATGATGTTAATTAAGCTGTCTACATAACTTATATTAGGTTAGGAAGTGAACTAGTCAAAATATAAATTTTAGTCCAAATAAACATTTTTTGCTTTAGTCTCACACATAACTTGAAGTTTTAAAATATTAATTACCATCTATTTTCAGCACCCTGCAGTAATGACATTCCTTTGTTCTTCCTCATGAGAAAACATTTTTAAAATTTGTACATTTAGTCACTATCATTATACACGCTAGGCATTCCTAGATTATACCATCTCGGTCTTTATGGTCTATCTTTCTTTCTGATTTCATTTGTGCCCCCAGCCCTCCTCCCTCTATCGTTCTCACATTCAGCTTCATTCAGTGTTTTAATATAATTGTATTACAGTTAGAAGGTATTGGGCTGTCCATTTCTGAGTTTTTACATTTAGTCTTGTTGCATGATTTGTATCCCTTCAGCCCCAATTACCCAATATCTTACTCTCTTTCTACCTCCTGATGGTCTCTGTTACCAATGAGATTCTCCTAGTTTATTCACTAATGTCAATTCATATCAGTGAGACCTACAGTATTTGTCCTTTTATTTCTGGCTAATCTCACTCAGCATTATGTCCTTAAGGTCCTTCCATGTTGTTACGTACTTCATAACTTTAATCTGTTTTACAGTTGCATAATATTCCATCATATGTATATACCACAGTTTGCTTAACCACTCATCTGTTGATGGATAGTTTGTCTGTTTCCATCTCTTCGCAATTGTAAATAATGCTGCTGTAAACATTGGTGTGCAAATGTCTGTCTGTGTCCTTACCCTCATGTCCTCTGAGTAGATAGCTAGCAATGGTATTGCTGGGTCATATGGCAATTCTGTACTTAGCTTTTTGAGGAGTCGCCAAACTGCCTTCCAAAGTGGTTGTACCATGTGACATTCCCACCAACAGTGGATAAGTGTGCGTCTTTCTCCACATCCTCTCCAGCACTTGTCATTTTCTGTTTTATTGATAAGGGCCATTCTGGTGGGTGTGAGATGATATCTCATTGTGGTTTTGATTTGCATTTCGCTAATAGCCAGGGAAGTTGAGCATCTTTTCATGTGCCTTTTGGCCATTTGTATTTCTTCTTCTGAGAAGTGTCTGTTCAAGTCTTTTGCCCATTTTGTAATTGGATTGGCTGTCTTTTTGTTCTTGAGTTGAACAATCTCTTTATCTGATATATTGTTTCTAAATATTGTCTCCCATTGTGTAGGCTATGTTTTTACTTTCTTGACAAAATTCTTTGATGCACAAAAGTGTTTAATTTTGAGGAGCTCCCATTTCTTTCTTTTTTTCTTTCTTCAGTGCTTTTGCTTTGGGTGTGAGTTCTATGAAACCGCCTCCAAGTATAAGATTTATAAGGTATTTCTCTACATTTTCTTCTAACAGTTTTATGGTCTTAGATCTAATGTTTAGGCCTTTGATCCATTTTGAGTTAATTTTTTTATAGGGTGTGAGGTATGGGTTCTCTTTCATTCTTTTGCATATGGATATCCAGTTCTCTAGGCACCATTTATTGAAGAGACCGTTCTGTCCCAGGTGAGTTGGCTTGACTGCCTTATCAAAGATCAATTGTGCACAGATGAGAGGGTCTGTATCTGAAAACTCTGTTCTGTTCCATTGGTCAGTACCATGCTGTTTTGACCACTGTAGCTTCATAATACGCCTTTAAGTCAGGTAGCATGAGACCTTCAACTTAATTTTTCTTTCTCAGGATACTTTTAGCTATTTGGGACACCCTGCCCTTCCAGATAAATATGGTTATTGGTTTTTCTATTTCTGAAAAGTAAGTTTTTAGAGTTTTAATTGGTATTGCATTGAATCTGTAAATCAATTTAGGGAGAATTGATATCTTAGCTATATTTAGTCTTCCAGTCCATGAACATGGTATGCCCTTCCATCTATTTAGGTCTTCTGTGATTTCCTTTAACACTTTCTTGTAGTTTTCTTTGTATAGGTATTTTGTCTCTTTAGTTAAATTTATTCCTAAATATTTTATTCTTTTGGTTGCAATTGTAAATGGAGTTCTTTTCTTGATTTCCCCCTCAGATTTTTCATTACTAGTGTATAGAAACACTACAGATTTTTGAGTGTTGATCTCGTAACCTGCCACTTTGCTGTACTCATTTATTAGCTCTAGTAGTTTTGCTGTGGATTTTTCAGGGTTTTTGACATATAGTATCATATCATCTGCAAACAGTGAGAGTTTTACTTCTTCCTTTCCAATTTTGATGCCTTATGTTTCTTTTTCTTGTCTAATTGCTCTGGCTAGAACTTCCAACACAATGTTGAATAATGGTAGTGATAGTGGACATCCTTCTCTTGTTCCTGATCTTAGGTGGAACTCATGGTTCTTGTTAAGAATGTTTTTGGCAATTCGGGGGTCCTTTCCTTTCCAGATTAATTTGGTAACTAACTTTTCCAAGTATGCAAAGTAGGTTTGATTATTATTGCATTGAATCTATAGATCACTTGGCTAGAACTGACATCTGAATGACAATTAGCCCACTTGTTCATCAAAGCAGAATATCTTTCTATCTATTTTGGTCTTTTTTATTTCTTTTTAGTACCTTTTCTTTTCTGGGTCAAGGTACCTGAGATTCTTTTAACATTTTCAACCCCCTGATGATTTTTCTATTTCAGTATATCTTGTAGTTTCTATAAAATAAAGGAAAGAAAAAAAATAGTGATTGGAACGTACTCCAGTAGTTATTACATGTGTGTAACTAAGCTGAATATGTTAAAATCATTGCTTAAACTTTGCATATATTATACTGCTTTAAAAATAACTCAGTATATTTTCCTCTCTTTTGTCGCTTGCTTTTCAAGTTGTTCTGTAATAAGTGTATTCAGTATGATGTATTCAGTATGATTGATCATTTGGTCATTTCCCACCTTAATGATTTCCTAGCTAATGTTTTATATCTAAATTTACTTTATTTCAAACAATTCAAAAGCAGAAAGTGAAAATCATCTGTCATTCTTCTTCTCGTATCCTGGCCTTACGAAATACTACTTTCCAGAGATGACTGCCTTTTGGTATCTAACCTCCTCGGCTCCAGGGCATCATGTGTGTAGACACAAGAAACTTGATTTTTTTAATAACCTTTTCTTTTTTTTTTTTTGACTTTTTTTTATTGTATAGTATAACATATATACAAAGCAAAGAAATAAAAAAGCAATAGTTTTCAAAGCACTCTTCAAAAAGTGGATACAGGATAGATCCCAGAATCAAACTAATTTTTTAACAGTCCCATTACTTCATCATTTCTCGATGCCATTTCTATCATATTTTAAATTCTATTAAGTGTGTGAGTTTGTTTCTGGGTTCACTTCTGCTGCCTCAATACCGCAGGAGTTTTTTTTTTATTTTTTAAATTTTTTTTTTATTTTTAAGCATTACATTTTTTTTATTAATTAAAAAAAGAATTAACAAAACAATTAGAAATCATTCCAATCTACATGTACAATCAGTAATTCTTAATAACATCACATAGTTGCATATTCATCATTTCTTAGTACATTTGCATCGATTTAGAAAAAGAAATAAAAAGACAACAGAATAAGAATTAAAACAATAATAGAAAGAAGAAAACAAAAAACCTATATCTCACATGCAGCTTCATTCAGTGTTTTAACATAATTGCATTACAATTATGTTAAAGTATTAGTATTGTGCTGTCCATTTCTGAGTTTTTATATCCAGTTCCGTTGTACAGTCTGTATCCCTTCAGCTCCAATTATCCCTTCTCTCTTTTTTTTTTAATTAACGGAAAAAAAGAAATTAACCCAACATTTAGAGATCATACCATTCTACATATGCAATCATTAATTCTTAACATCATCACATAGGTGCATGATCATCATTTCTTAGTACATATGCATTGGTTTAGAAGAACTAGCAACATAACCGAAAAAGATATAGAATGTTACTATAGAGAAAAAAATAAAAGTAATAATAGTAAAATCAAAACCAAACCAAACAAAACAAAACAAAAACCTATAGCTCAGATGCAGCTTCATTCAGTGTTTTAACATGATTACTTTACAATTAGGTATTATTGTGCTGTCCATTTTTGAGTTTTTGTATCTAGTCCTGTTACACCGTCTGTATCCCTTCAACTCCAATTGGCCATTATCTTACCCTGTTTCTACCTCCTGCTGGACTGTTACAAATGACATATTCCAAATTTATTCTCGAATGTCTGTTCACATCAGTGGGACCATACAGTATTTGTCCTTTAGTTTTTGGCTGGACTCACTCAGCATAATGTTCTCTAGGTCCATCCATGTTATTACATGCTTCATAAGTTTATCCTGTCTTAAAGCTGCATAGTATTCCATCGTATGTATATACCACAGTTTGTTTAGCCACTCTTCTGTTGATGGAGATTTCGGCTGTTTCCATCTCTTTGCAATTGTAAATAACGCTGCTATAAACATTGGTGTGCAAATGTCCGTTTGTGTCTTTGCCCTTAAGTCCTTTGAGTAGATTCCCAGCAATGGTATTGCTGGGTCGTGTGGCAATTCTATATTCAGCTTTTTGAGGAACCATAACCTTTTCTTAATGAACCTGTCTGATACATTTTTTGGTGGTTTACATTTCTTAGAAGAAATTAGGACACTTTGGTATGCTGTTTTTATGTTCTGAAAGTTGACAACATGTTCTGTTTGAAACCTATCCTAGTAAGTTTTAATTCCTGAGTGTTTATTTCCTTTTTTAAGTGAAACAGCTTTTTGGCTATTGGTATAGTGAATACTCTGAAAGCTGGAGCCATAGTCTGACGGCTGCTCCAAAACTTAGGGTCTTAAAAAATATATCACCATCTTTAAAATGTAGTCAGTAGGTTCAGTGGAAGTTAATGTTAACTTCCTTTGTGGTCTACTGGTTAAAGCAGCTGCAGAGCCTGTCTGCGTTCAAGGGGAGGTCAGTTTTACCCTGCCATTGAAAAGAGTAGCAGTTTGTGTCCATCTTTTTTGTTTTTCTAGGGGGGAGGAGGGCATATTAGATGTTTTTATGAAGCCTCTAATTGTGCTATCTGGAACAATGGTGTAATTTCCATAGTTAACAAGTTAATAAAAGAGTGTAAAATAAAGATATTTTCCAACATTAAAAAAGTGAGAGAAAAAAATTAGGCTTATCATTAAGTAAAATACTATGGAATGATTTTAGAGAATATTTGCAATTAGGGAGATGGTTGTGATGGAATATTAATTACAAAAAAGCAAGATAAACATTTATATTATTTTAAACAAAAGTTGCATTCAGTCCCAAATATTATATATTGTATATATGTATTTTTAGAGAAGTATTGTGGGTTTACAGAACAATCATGAATACAGGATTCCCATATACCATCCCATCTCCAATACTTTACATTGGTATGGAACTTTTATTATAATTTATGATAGTACATTTTAATAATAGTACAAAGTCCATAGTTTAACTTAGGGCTCACTGTGTAATACAGTTCCATGGATCTAAAAAAAATGTTTATTCTGTTACCATATATGCAATCTAATGTTTCTCTTTTTAATAATATTGAGATATGTATTTCATTGCTGTTAATTACATTCATGTTGTTGTGCTACCATCACCACTATCTGTTACCAAAATATTTCCATTATTCTAAACAGGAAGCCTGTGCATTTTAAGCCTAAATTTCCCATTCTCTGTCCCTGGTAACCTGTATTCTAGATTTTGATTCTGTCAGTCAGTTTGCTTATTGTTTGTTTCAAATCACTGAGATCATATAATATTTGTCCTTTTGTGTCTGGCTTATTTCACTCAATGTGTTGTCTTCAAGATTCATCCATGTTGTTGCATGTATAAGGTCTTCATTCATTTTACAGTTGACTAATATTCCAGTGCTTATAAATATACCACATTTATATATCCATTCATCAGTTGATGAACAACTTGGATTGCTTCCATCTTTTGGTATTTGTGTTTATTGTCACTGTGAATATTGGGTGTACAAATTTATCCGTTCATATCCCTGCTTTCAATTCTTTGGGTACATACCCAGTAGTGGGATTACTGGGTGTGGTAGTTTGGAGCTGTTATGTACCCCAGGAAAGGCCATGTTCTTTTAATTCATTTTTGTGGGTGCATACCTATTATGGGTGGGACTTTTTTTGGTTAGATTATTTCAATTGAAGTGTGACCCACCCCAAGGTGGGTTTTTATCCTTTGCTCGAGCCCTTTATGGAAGGATAAAAGGCAGAAATACTGAGAGAGAGAACTTAGAGAGAAATGCCCAGAGATATTTGGAGAGAGCCATTGAAACCAAATCCCAGGAGAGAAGGACCAGGAGACTTTGCCACGCACCTTCCCATGTGACAGAGGAACCCCGGATGCCAGGAGCCTATCCTCAAAGAAGGTGTCTTCCTCATGGTGCCTTAATTTGGACATTTTCATAGCGTTAGAACTGTAAATTTTAAACTAATAAATCCCCATTGTAAAAGTCCACCCATTTCTGGTATATTGCAGTCTGGCAACTTTAGCAAACTGAAACACTGGGTCATATAGTAGTTCTGCATTTAGCTTTCTGAGGAGCCACCAAACTGCCTTCCACAGCAGCTGCACCATTTTACATTGCCACCAGTAGTGGAGTGTTCCTGTTTCTCCACATCCTCTCCAATCTTTGTTATTTTCTGTTTTTTAAAATAACAGCCATACTCATGGGTGTGAAGTGGTATCTTATTGTGGTTTTGATGTGCATTTCCCTGATGGCTAATGATTTTGAGCATCTCTTCATGTATTTTTTCACAATTTGTATATCTTCTTTGGAGAAATGTCTGTTTATGTCTTTTGCCCATTTTCTAATTGGGTTGTTTTTCTTTTTATTATTAAGTTGTAGGATTTCTGTATGTATTCTGAATATTAAACTCTTATTAGAAAGGTGATTTTCAAATATATTCTCCCATTGTGTAGGTTGATGTTTTACTTTCATAATAAAGTCCTTTGAAGAACAAAGGGTTTAGGATATCCCATTTATCTATTTTTACTTTTGTTGCTTGTGCTTTATGTTTAAAGTCTAAGAAACCATTGCCTCCCACAGGGTCCTGAAGATTCTTCTCTATGTTTTCTTCTAGGAGTTTGAAAGTTCTGGCTCTTAGATTAAGGTCTTTGTGAATTTTGAGTTGAATTTTGTGTATGAGGAGAAGTAGAATTCCTCCTTTTTCTAGTTTTGGAGATCTGGTTTTCCCAGAACTATTTGTTGAAGAGAATATTCTTTCACAGTTGATTCTTTGCCATCTTGTCATAAATGAGTTGGCCATAAATGTGAGGATTGATTTCAGAGCTCTGAGTTCTGTTGCCTTGGTCTATATGTCTGTCCTTGTGCCAGTACCATGCTGTTTTGATTACTGTGGCTTTGTAATAAATTTTAAGATCAGTGTGTTTGAGTCCTTCAACTTCATTCTTCTTTTTCAAGATGGCTTTAACTCTTTGGGGCCCCTTGCCCTCCCATATAAATTTGGTGATTGTTCAGTTTCTGCGGAGAAGGTTGTTGGAATTTTGTTTGGGATTGCACTGAATCTCTACATTTCATTGAGTAGTATTGCATATTAACAATATTTAATCTTCTAACCTTTGAATATGGACTATCCTATTTATTTAGATCTTGATTTCTTTTAGAAATGCCTTGAAGATTTCTGTGTACAAGTCCTTTACTTCCTTGGTTATTATCAAGAAAGTGTTCTGTATTTTGTTAAATGCCTTTTCTGCGTCAATTGAGATGATCATGTGTTTTTTTCCCTTCATTCTCTTATTGTGGTGTTTTACATTAATTGACTTTTTGATGTTGAACCAACCTTGCATACCAGGGGTAAATCCCACTTGATCATGGTGTATAATTATTTTAAGGTACTGTTAGATTTGGTTGCCATTGTTTGTTGAAGAATTTTGTATCTATATATCTATCGATGTTTAAAAATATTTTCATTGACAAAGCTTCACACATATACAGTCCATACAGTGTACAATCAGTGGCTTATAGTTTCATCATATAGTTGTATATTCATCATCATGGTCATTTTTTAGAACATTTGCATCACATCATAAAAAGAAAAAGAAAAGAGGAAAAGCTCATCCATTCCATACCCCTTACTCATGCCTCTCATTGACCACCGGTACTTCAATCTACCCAATTTTTTTTCCCTTTATCCCCCACCTTTTATTTATTTATAGTTTTCAAAGTGCTCTTCAACAAGTAGTTACAGGACAGATCCCAGAGTTTGTTATGGGCTACTACACCGTCATCTCAGATTTTTCCTTCTACCTACTCCAGAACATAGGAGGCTAGAAGGAAGAAATAGCTTTTTATCATCACAATTGATTTTTTTCTTTTTTGTGAAAAATAACATGTATATAAAAAAGCAATAAATTTCAAAGCACAGCACAATAATTAGTTGGAGAAAAGATGTAGAGTTTGGTATGGGTTACACTTCCACAATTTTAGGTTTTTATTTCTCGCTGCTCTAAGATACTGGAGGCTAAAAGAAATATCCATTTAATGATTCAGAATCATATTCATTAAACCCTATCTTCTCTGTGTAACTTCACCTTTGCTTTTGATCTTTCTGTCCCATTCCTTAGGGGTATTTGGGCCATGGCCATTCTACCTTTTTTATTTTGGAAGGGGTTGTCGATAATATGGGGTAGGGTGATGTAACTAGCTGATGTTCTAGAGAGCTGAACCCTTTAAGTTTCAGGACTTATCTGGTCCAGGGATCTAGCTGGAGGTTGTAGGTTTCTGGAAAGTTACTGTAATGCATGGAACCTTTGTAGAATATTATATATTGCCCTAGGTGTTCTTTAGGATTGCCTGGAGTGGTTTTGGTTGGGGTTTGGCAAGCTATGATTGATAGCAATGTCTAACTGAAGCTTGTGTAAGAGTGGCCTCCAGAGTTACATCTATATTCATAAGAGTTATTAGTGTGTACTTTTCTTTTCTTGTATCTTTATCTTGCTTTAGTATGAGGATGATGTTGGGGAGTGTTCCCTCCTTTTCAATGTTTTGGAAGAGTTTGAGGAGCATTGGGGTTAAATCTGGGAATGTTTGGTAGGATTCCCCTGTGAATCCATCTGGTCCTGGGCTTTTCTTTGTTGAGAGGTTTCTTTATTTTTGATTCAATTTCTTTCCTGGTAATTGATTTGTTAAGATCTTCTCTTTCTTCTTGAGTCAGTGTGGGTAGTTTGTGTGCTTCTAAAATATTTCATCTAGGTTATCTAATTTAATGGAATACATTTATTCATAGTATCCACATATAGTCCTTTTTTTTTTTTTTTAGCGAGTTTGGTAATTATGGTCCCCTTCTCATTTCTTATGTTCATTATTTGCATCCCTTCTCTTTTATTCTTTGTCAATCTAAAGTTTTGTCAGTTTTATAATCTCGTCAAAGAATCTACTTTTGGTTTAGTTGATTGATTCTCACTATTGTTTTTTTGTTTTTGTTTTCTATTTCATTTGTCTCTGCTCTAATCTTTGCCTTTTCATTCTGCTTACTTTGGGTTTATTTTGTGCTTCTTTCTCTAGTTCTTCCAGTTCTGAGATTAGGTCTCTGATTTGAAGTCTTCATTTTTAATGTAAGCATTTAGAGCTGTACATTTCCCTCTCAGTGTTGTCTTTGCCGCATCTCATAAGTGTTAGTGTGTTATATTTTCATTTTCATTCACTTCAAGATATTTCCTAATTTTGCTTCTGATTTCCTCTTTAACTTATTAGTTAAGAGTATGTTGTTTAATTTCCAAATACTTCTGGATTTTCCATTTATCCCTCTGTTACTGATTTCTGGTTTCATTCTTTGGTGGTTGGAGAGTAAGCATTGTATAATTTTAATATTTTTGAATTTATTAATACTTGTTTTGTGACCCAACATATGATCTGTCCTGGAGAATGGACCATGTGTGCTCAAAAGAATATTTATTGTTTCATTGGGTGCAGTATTCTTTATATGTCTGTTAGGTCTAGTTGGTTAATGTGTCATTCAAGTCATGTGTTTCCTTGTTGGTCTTCTGACTAGATGTTGTATCCATTATTGAGAGTGGTATGTGAAAGTCTCCTGCTTTTATTATAGAACTGTAAGTTTCTTCACTCAAAGTTGTTAGTATTTGTTTCATATATTTTGGGACTCTTCTGTTAGGATGCATATATATTTGCAGTTTTGCATTTTCTTCTTTAATTGTTCCCTTTATCAGTATATAATGACTATCTTTGTCCTTCATAACTTTTTTTTTATGTAAAGCCTGTTTTATCTATATTACTGTAGCCACCCCAGTTCTCCTTTGATTGGTGCTTGCATGATATATATTTCAGTTTTTTAAAGCTCCTGGAATGCAATATGCCAGAAATGGGTAGGCTTTTACAATGGGGGTTTATTAATTTACAAATTTATAGTTCTAAAGCAGTGAAAATGTCCCTGTTAAGGCATCAACAGGATGATACCTTCTCTGAAGAAAGGCCACTGATGTCTGGGGTTCTTCTGTCAGTTAGCAGAGTATGTGGTGGGCATCTGCTGTCCTTTATTTCTGGATTTTGTTGCATATATACCCTCCCAACCATTGGGAATTCCCCCAAAATGGGCCAGGCTCTTATGAAACTTGTTTCTGTTGGGGAGGTACTAAGACTGCCCTTGGGAAGTTTTAGCCTGCTCCAAGGCCTTGGAATTGCTTCCAGGAAGCCTCTTTGTTGCTCAGTTGTGGCCTCTCTCTCTCTCTAGCCCGAACTCTGTAAGGAAAATCATTGTCTCCCACCCTGCTTGGGACATGACATTCAGGGGTGAAGGTCTCTCTGGTGGCATGGGGCATAGCTCCTAGAGATGAGTCTGTTCCTGGCATTGTGGGGTTGACAGTGCCTTCCAGAACAAGGGGAGGAAAAGATGTGTAATTAAATAAGGCATCAGAGGTCAAGAGAGATCAAGTGGAGTTGAGAGGCTATTCTAGAGGTAACTCTTAGGCAAGTATCATGGTCATGTTCATGTGTCATCTTGGCCAGGTGATGGTACCTGTTTGGATGGACCAGTGCTGCCCTGTCTGTTGCTATGAGGACATTTCATGGAATTAAATCATGATCACGTCAGCTGCATCCACAGCTGATTCCATTTGTAATCAGTGAAGGGGCGTGTCTTCTGCAATGAGTGATGCTTAATCTCATCACTGGAAGCCTTTTAAGGAGAACTCAGAAGAGACAGGCTTTCTTTCTGCTTCGGTGGCGAGCCTCTTCTTTGGAGTTTGTACAGACCCTCCATCAGAGTCACCTTCACAGCCTGCCCTATGAATATAGGACTCTGTGTTCCCATGGCTATGTGAGACACTTTTATAAATTTTATATTTACGGATATTTTCTGCTGATTCTGTTTCTCTAGAAAACCCTAACTAATGCAGCTTGGCACCAGGAGTGGTTCTTAGAAAATAAAATCTTAAAAACGGGTTTCTATGATAGGTTTTCTACTCTGACTGGACTCAAAGGCACTAAGGACGCTACAGATATTTCCTGCTGATTCTGTTTCTCTAGACAACCCTAGCTAATACAACAAGCTTCAGTTGATAATGCTGATTGCCATGGTTTGCTGAACCTCAGTCAACATCAGTCCTGTTGACTCTTGCAAACACCTAAGACTCGAACTGAGTCTCTATAAAGGTTTCATGCACTGTTTTCTTTCCTGGAACATATAATTCCCAGAGGGTTCCTAAGTCAAATAAATCCTGAAACATAGAGGGACCAGCCTCTTCAGGATTAGCAGTTAATTACATCTCCCTGTACCTCCCCACGTTCTCAGGGGGATTTTCACCCTTGAATGGCTTGTACTGTGTTAGGGGAAGGGCAACGATTTAACTTGCAGAGTAATACCAATACTTTTAAATTATCAGCCAGGATACGTAGTCTGAGATGTATCCTGTAATTATAGTAAATTATATAGAATTACAAAGCTTTGTTTCTGTTCTGGACTCCAGGAGTTTGGATTGTTGAAATGAGCTATTGATGAGAGAGGTTCTTACAGATTATGTGTTAAAGAAAATTTAGGTTCTAGACAACATAAACCTTTCTGCCTTTGATCTGTCTGTACTGATGTATATAGTAACTATCATCTCTTACCCTGCATTCTAATTTACCTTAGACCTAGCCAGATTGGCTTCGTTTTAAACACTAATTGAAGCCTGATCTCTTTCTTGGTTACTTCAGCTATTATTATATATAGCTATGTTAACTTTCAGGGCTGCAGTGGTCCATTTCTGGGTCCTCGGTATCACAGAGCTAATGCAAGTTTCAGGTCAGGGAAATACCAACTGATCTACATATAGCTCAATATCTCAGAATCCAGAAATACTATAACAACTTCAGACCCAGTGTGGCTGCTATAAAGGCCCACAATCTAGGCTCCCATTTTCTTATAAGTGTTTTCTGAGAGAGACCTTAGCAAATTTGTTCATTTCTGGCTTCTTTTGCCCAGCCCATTGTCCTCAAGGTTTGCTCAGTTTGTTGTATGCCCCTTGACATCCTCCTTTTTGTGGCTGCACCATATTCCATCATATAAATGTATTGCCATTCCCCAGTGTGCTTCTCAGTCATTGTAATCTTCAGCTCCCTCCATCTATTGGACATCATGGATAATGTTCAAAATAAATGAACTATGTCTTATAGTATGTTCGCTTGGTTGTACAATCAGCAGCACTCCGATTTTTAGACAGTTTTTCATTGGTCCATAATGACAAAGGATTACAACCTATCAAATGAAAACTTCCCCTTATCATTTGTCCCTTCCCTGTTAACTTTTGATGTCTTCCTGTTAACTATTGGCCATAGTATACATTTTTAGTTTCCCCTACACCCCTCTACTATTGACTCCTTGTCCAATAAACCTTTGAAATAGTTCATATGAGAACTTATTTATAATTGTAGATTTGATCAGTGGGATACATGGCACTGTACATCACTGTTCTAGTTTGTAAGCTGCTGGAATGCAACATACCAGAAATGGAATGGCTTTTAAGAAGGGGAATTTAATAAGTTGCAAGTTTACAGTTCTAAAGCTGTGAAAATGTCTAGTTTAAAGCAAGGCTACAGAAATGTCCAATCTAAAGCATTCAGGGAAAGATACCTTGATACAAGAAGGCTGATGATGTTCAGGATTTCTCTCTCAGCTGGAAAGGCTCATGGCAAATATGGTGGCATCTGCTAGCTTTCTCTCCAGGCTTCTTGTTTCATGAAGCTCCCCTAGGGGTGTTTTCCTTCTTCATCTCCATAGGTCTCTGGCTGGTGGGCTTTCATGGGTCTCCTGGCTCTCGGGACTCTGAAGCTTTTTCCAGAATGCTTCCTATTTTAAAGAATTCCAATAAACCAATCAAGATCTACCTGGAATGGGTGGAGTCACATCTCCATCTAATCCAAGGTTAATACCTATGATTGAGTGAGTCATATCTCCATGGAGATAATATATAATCAAGCTTCCAACCTACAGTGCTGAATAGGGATTAAAAGAAACTGCCCCCACAAGATGGATCTGGATTAAAACATGGCTTTTCTAGGGTGAATAATCCTTTCAAACTGGCACAGTCCCCTTTCAATCATATTCACCTTCAGTATGACAGTGTAATTTATAACTGCACTAATTGGTTACCATGCCTTCTGTCCTTTTCCTTGCGTTGAAGTTTAACCTCATTGGGTAGCCTTTCTCCATCTGTAGCTTTTGGGTACCTCTAGGTCTATGTTCTACAGTGTGACCTCTGAGATTACCTTTACCAGAGTCATAATATCATATAGTATCTGTTCTTTTGTGTCTGACTTATTTCACTCAGCATTATGTCCTCAAGATTCATCCATATTGTCATATGTTTTGGGACATCTTGTCTTATTGCTGCCTAATATTCCATCATATGTTTATACCACATTTTGTTTATACCACATCTTGTCTGATGATGGGCACTTGAATTGTTTCCATTTTTGGCAATTGTGTATAGTGCTGCTATGAAAATCAGTGTGCAAATGTCTGTTCATGTCACTGCCTCCAGCTTTTCTGGATATATATTGAATATTGATATTGCTGGCTTATAGGGCAACACAATATTTAATTTTCTGAGGAATCACCACCCTGTTTTCCACAGTGGCTGCACCATTATACATTCCCGCCAACAGTGAATAAGTGTTTCTGTTTCTCCACATCCTCTCTGTTTGTAGTTTTCTGTTTGTTTAATAGCAGCCATTCTTATAGGTGTGAGGTGATATCTCATTGCCGTCTTAATTTGCATTTCCCTGATAGCTAATGAAACTGAGCATCTCTGGTGCTATTTAGCCATCTTTCCTCTGCCCATTTTATAATTGGGTTGTTTGCTCTTTTATTGTTGAGCTGTATAATTTCTTTATGTACACAGGTTATCAAACCTTTATCTGATATGTGGTTTCCAAATGTTTTCCCCCATTGAGTTGGCTGCCTCTTCACCTTTTTATTTATTTATTTTTTGCAGCTTCATTCAGTGTTTTAACATGATTACTTTACAATTAGGTATTATTGTGCTGTCCATTTTTGAGTTTTTGTATCTAGTCCTGTTGCACAGTCTGTATCCCTTCAGCTTCAATTACCCATTGTCTTACCCTGTTTCTAACTCCTGCTGAACTCTGTTACCAATGACATATTTCAAGTTTATTCTCGAATGTCCGTTCACATCAGTGGGACCATACAATATTTGTCCTTTAGTTTTTGGCTGGATTCACTCAGCATAATATTCTCTAGGTCCATCCATGTTATTACATGGTTCATAAGTTTATCTTGTCTTAAAGCTGCATAATATTCCATCGTATGTATATACCACAGTTTGTTAAGCCACTCTTCTGTTGATGGAGATTTTGGCTGTTTCCATCTCTTTGCAATTGTAAATAACGCTGCTATAAACATTGGTGTGCAAATGTCCGTTTGTGTCTTTGCCCTTAAGTCCTTTGAGTATATACCTAGCAATGGTATTGCTGGGTCGTATGGCAATTCTATATTCAGCTTTTTGAGGAACCGCCAAACTGCCTTCCACAGTGGTTGCACCCTTTGACATTCCCACCAACAGTGGATAAGTGTGCCTCTTTCTCCGCATCCTCTCCAGCACTTGTCATTTTCTGTTTTGTTGATAATGGCCATTCTGGTGGGTGTGAGATGATATCTCATTGTGGTTTTGATTTGCATTTCTCTAATGGCCAGGGACATTGAGCATCTCTTCATGTGCCTCTTGGCCATCCGTATTTCTTCTTCTGGTAGGTGTCTGTTCAAGTCTTCTTCCCATTTTGTAATTGGGTTGGCTGTCTTTTTGTTGTTGAGTTGAACAATCTCTTTATAAATTCTGGATACTAGACCTTTATCTGATATGTCGTTTCCAAATATTGTCTCCCATTGTGTAGGCTGTCTTTCTACTTTCTTGATGAAGTTCTTTGATGCACAAAAGTGTTTAATTTTGAGGAGTTCCCATTTATTTATTTCTTTCTTCAGTGCTCTTGCTTTAGGTTTAAGGTCCATAAAACCGCCTCCAGTTGTAAGATTCGTAAGATATCTCCCTACATTTTCCTCTGTTTTATGGTCTTAGACCTAATGTTTAGATCTTTGATCCATTTTGAGTTAATTTTTGTATAAGGTGTGAGATACGGGTCTTCTTTCATTCTTTTACTTATGGATATCCAGTTCTCTAGGCACCATTTATTGAAGAGACTGTTCTGTCCCAGGTGAGTTGGCTTGACTGCCTTATCAAAGATCAAATGTCCATAGATGAGAGGGTCTATATCTGAGCACTCTATTCAATTCCATTGGTCGATATATCTATCTTTATGCCAATACCATGCTGTTTTGACCACTGTGGCTTCATAATATGCCTTAAAGTCAAGCAGTGCAAGACCTCCAGCTTTGTTTTTTTTCCTCAAGATGTTTTTAGCAATTCGGGGCAACCTGCCCTTCCAGATAAATTTGCTTACTGGGTTTTCTATTTCTGAAAAATAAGTTGTTGGGATTTTGATTGGTATTGCATTGAATCTGTAGATGAGTTTAGGTAGGATTGACATCTTAATTATATTTAGTCTTCCAATCCATGAACACGGTATGCCCTTCCATCTATTTAGGTCTTCTGTGATTTCTTTTAGCAGTTTTTTGTAGTTTTCTTTATATAGGTTTTTTGTCTCTTTGGTTAAATTTATTCCTAGGTATTTTATTCTTTTAGTTGCGATTGTAAATGGGATTCGTTTCTTGATTTCTCCCTCAGCTTGTTCATTACTAGTGTATAGAAAAGCTACAGATTTTTGAATGTTGATCTTGTAGCCTGCTACTTTGCTGTACTCATTTATTAGCTCTAGTAATTTTGTTGTGGATTTTTCTGGGTTTTCTACATATAGTATCATATCGTCTGCAAACAGTGATAGTTTTACTTCTTCCTTTCCAATTTTGATGCCTTGTATTTCTTTTTCTTGCCTAATTGCTCTGGCTAGAACCTCCAACACGATGTTGAATAATAGTGGTGATAATGGACATCCTTGTCTTGTTCCTGATCTTAGGGGGAAAGTTTTCAATTTTTCCCCATTGAGGATGATATTAGCTGCGGGTTTTTCATATATTCCCTCTATCATTTTAAGGAAGTTCCCTTGTATTCCTATCTTTTGAAGTGTTTTCAACAGGAAAGGATGTTGAATCTTGTCAAATGCCTTCTCTGCATCAATTGAGATGATCATGTGATTTTTCTGCTTTGATTTGTTGATATGGTGTATTACATTAATTGATTTTCTTATGTTGAACCATCCTTGCATACCTGGGATGAATCCTTCTTGGTCATGATGTATAATTCTTTTAATGTGTTGTTGGATTCGATTTGCTAGAATTTTGTTGAGGATTTTTGCATCTATATTCATTAGAGAGATTGGTCTGTAGTTTTCTTTTTTTGTAATATCTTTGCCTGGTTTTGGTATGAGGGTGATGTTGGCTTCATAGAATGAATTAGGTAGCTTTCCCTCCACTTCAATTTTTTTGAAGAGTTTGAGGAGAGTTGGTACTAATTCTTTCTGGAATGTTTGGTAGAATTCACATGTGAAGCCGTCTGGTCCTGTACTTTTCTTTTTAGGAAGCTTTTGAATGACTGATTCAATTTCTTTACTTGTGATTGGTTTGTTGAGGTCATCTATTTCTTCTTGACTCAAAGTTGGTTGTTCATGTCTTTCCAGGAACCCGTCCATTTCATCTAAATTGTTGTATTTATTAGCATAAAGTTGTACATAGTATCCTGAATAATAGTGGTGATAGTGGACATCCTTGTCTTGTTCCTGATCTTAGGGGGAAAGTTTTCAATTTTTCCCCATTGAGGATGATATTAGCTGTGGGTTTTTCATATATTCCCTCTATCATTTTAAGGAAGTTCCCTTGTATTCCTATCTTTTGAAGTCTTTTCAGCAGGAAAGGATGTTGAATCTTGTCAAATGCCTTCTCTGCATCAATTGAGATGATCATGTGATTTTTCTGCTTTGATTTGTTGATATGGTGTATTACATTAATTGATTTTCTTATGTTGAACCATCCTTGCATACCTGGGATGAATCCTACTTGGTCATGATGTATAATTCTTTTAATGTGTTGTTGGATACGATTTGCTAGAATTTTATTGAGGATTTTTGCATCTGTATTCATTAGAGAGATTGGTCTGTAGTTTTCTTTTTTTGTAATATCTTTACCTGGTTTTGGTATGAGGGTGATGTTGGCTTCATAGAATGAATTAGATAGTTTTCCCTCCACTTCGATTATGTTGAAGAGTTTGAGGAGAGTAGGTACTAATTCTTTCTGGAATGTTTGATAGAATTCACATGTGAAGCCGTCTGGTCCTGGACTTTTCTTTTTAGGGAGCTTTTGAATAAGTAATTCAATCTCTTTACTTGTGATTGGTTTGTTGAGGTCGTCTATTTCTTCTTGAGTCAAAGTTGGTTGTTCATGTCTTTCCAGGAACCTGTCCATTTCCTCTAAATTGTTGTATTTATTAGCGTAAAGTTGTTCATAGTATCCTGTTATTACCTCCTTTATTTCTGTGAGGTCAGTAGTTATGTCTCCTTTTTCATTTCTAATCTTATTTATTTGCATCCTCTCTCTTCTTCTTTTTGTCAATCTTGCTAAGGGCCCATCAATCTTGTTGATTTTCTCATAGAACCAACTTCTGGTCTTATTGATTTTCTCTATTGTTTTCATGTTTTCAATTTCATTTATTTCTGCTCTAATCTTTGTTATTTCTTTCCTTTTGCTTGCTTTGGGATTAGTTTGCTGTTCTTTCTCCAGTTCTTCCAAGTGGACAGTTAATTCCTGCATTTTTGCCTTTTCTTCTTTTCTGATAAAGGCATTTAGGGCAATAAATTTCCCTCTTAGCACTGCCTTTGCTGCGTCCCATAAATTTTGATATGTTGTGTCTTCATTTTCATTTGCCTCTAGGTATTTACTAATTTCTCTTGCAATTTCTTCTTTGACCCACTTGTTGTTTAAGAGTGTGTTGTTGAGCCTCCATGTATTTATGAATTTTCTGGCACTCCGCCTATTATTGATTTCCAACTTCATTCCTTTATGATCCGAGAAAGTGTTGTGTATGATTTCAATCTTTTTAAATTTGTTAAGACTTGCTTTGTGACCCAGCATATGGGTCACATTCTCTCATGGAGAATGATCCATGAGCACTTGGAAAAAAGGTGTATCCTGCTGTTGTGGGATGTAATGTCCTATAAATGTCTGTTAAGTCAAGCTCATTTATAGTAATATTCAGGTTCTCTATTTCTTTATTGATCCTCTGTCTAGATGTTCTGTCCACTGATGAGAGTGGTGAATTGAAGTCTCCAACTATTATGGTATATGTGTCTATTTCCCTTTTCAGTGTTTGCAGTGTATTCCTCACGTATTTTGGGGCATTCTGGTTCGGTGCGTAAATATTTACGATTGTTATGTCTTCTTGCTTAATTGTTCCTTTTAATAGTATATAGTGTCCTTCTTTGTCTCTTTTAACTGTTTTACATTTGAAGTCTAATTTGTTGGATATTAGTATAGCCACTCCTGCTATTTTCTGGTTGTTATTTGTATGAAATATCTTTTCCCAACCTTTCACTTTCAACCTATATTTATCTTTGGGTCTAAGATGTGTTTCCTGTAGACAGCATATAGAAGGATCCTGTTTTTTAATCCATTCTGCCCGTCTATGTCTTTTAATTGGGGAATTCAGTCCATTAACATTTAGAGTTATTACTGTTTGGATAATATTTTACTCTACCATTTTGCCTTTTGTATTATATATATCATATCTGACTTTCCTTCTTTCTACACTTTTCTCCATGCCTCTCTTTTCTGTCTTTTTGTATCTGACTCTAGTGCTTCCTTTAGTATTTCTTGCAGAGCTGGTCTCTTGGTCAGAAATTCTCTTAGTGACTTTTTATCTGAGAATGTTTTAATTTCTCCCTCATTTTTGAAGGACAATTTTGCTGGATATAGGAGTCTTGGCTGGCAGTTTTTCTCTTTTAGTAACTTAAATATATCATCCCACTGTCTTCTAGCTTCCATGGTTTCTGCTGAGAAATCTACACATAGTCTTATTGGGTTTCCCTTGTATGTGACAAATTGTTTTTCTCTCGCTGCTTTCAAGATCCTCTCTTTCTCTTTGACCTCTGACATTCTAACTAGTAAGTGTCTTGGGGAACGCCTATTTGGGTCTATTCTCTTTGGGGTGCACTGCACTTCTTGGATCTGTAATTTTAGGTCTTTCATAAGAGTTGGGAAATTTTCAGTGATAATTTCTTCCATTACTTTTTCTCCTCCTTTTCCCGTCTCTTCTCCTTCTGGGATACCCACTACACGTATATTTGTACGGTTCACATTGTCCTTGAGTTCCCTGATACCTTGTTCAAATTTTTCCATTCTTTTCCGGATAGTTTCTGTTTCTTTTTTGAATTCAGATGTTTCATCCTCCAAATCAGTAATTCTATCTTCTGTCTCTTTAAATCTGTCATTGTAGGTATCCATTGTTTTTTCCATCTTTTCTACTTGATCTTTCACTTCCATAAGTTCTGTGATTTGTTTTTTCAGTTTTTCTATTTCTTCTTTATGTTCAGCCATGTCTTCTTCATGTCCTCCCTCAATTTATCGATTTCGTTTTGGAAGAGGTTTTCCATTTCTGTTCGTATATTCAGCATTAGTTGTTTCAGCTCCTGTATCTCATTTGAACTATTGGTTTCTTCGTTTGACTGGGCCACATGTTCAATTTTCTGAGCGTGATCCGTTATCTTCTGGTGGCGTCTGGGCATTTAGTCAGATTTCCCTGGGTGTTCGACCCCACAGGTTGAAAGATTTTTCTGTGCAATCTCTGGGTTCTGTTTTTCTTATCCTGCACAGTAGGTGGCGCTTGTGGCACACGTTTGTCTATGGGTTCCACCAGTGAAAGTTGCTGTGGGTCCTTTAACTCTGGAATATTCTCGTCGTAGGGGAGGTTCGGCAGCCGAAGCGTCTTGGAAGAATGCCAGCCGGCCTGGGTTTCCGAATGCGGGGAGGGTCGCCGGCCGCCACAGCACGGAAGAGCGTCCGGCCGAATTAGCTAGTCGGCCCGGGGCACCAAGCGTGGCGGGAGGGCGCCAGCCGTCGCAGCCTGGGAGAGTGCACTGTTCCCAGCCGGACGGGGGAGTCACGTGTTTGGAAGGGATCCCCCGGTCACTGTTCTCCGCAGTCTGGGGATTTCCGACCCAACTATCTCAGTTGTTCCGGGGGGCCTCGCGTGGTGGGGGCACCAACCGCCGCGGCCTAAGGGGACCGCCTGTCCAATTCTACCAGCTGGCCTGGGAAGGTGGAAGGGAGGGACTCCGGTCGCTTGCCGTCCCACCCAGGAAAGCCCGTGCCCCTTGGTGAACTCACCGGAGCTGGTTCTCCCAGATAGTCAGCCGTTCCAGGATGGGGTACGCCGTCCCTTTGATCTCCCTCGTGGCTTCGGGAGCTGCTCTGTATTATCTCCACTCCCCCAGTAGCTGTTCTGGAGGAGGAAAGGTGAGGGCGGCAAGGCTGTCGAGGTTGGTGGCGGAGGAGCCGGTGAAGGCGGGGGAAGAGGGCACCGTGGTGGTTGGAGAGCGGCCGGAGCAGGAGGGGGAAGAGGGGGGAGAAGGAGGGCGTGCAGATCGGCTGCCGCGGGGCATGGGCGCCGCGCGGCGGGCCGGCGGAGAAAGAGAGGGGAGAAGGAGGGCGGGCCGGCGGAGAAAGAGGGGGGAGAAGGAGGGCGGGCGGGCCGGCGGAGAAAGAGAGGGGAGAAGGAGGGCGGGCGGGTCGGCTGCCGCGGGGCGTGGGCGCTGCGCGGCGGGCCGGCGGAGAAAGAGAGGGGAGAAGGAGGGCGGGCGGTCGGCTGCCGCGGGGCGTGGGCGCCGCGCAGCGGGCCGGCGGAGAAAGGGGAGAAGGAGGGCGGGCGGGCCGGCGGAGAAAGAGAGGGGAGAAGGAGGGCTGGCGGGTCGGCTGCTGCGGGGTGTGGGCCCTCTCTTCACCTTTTTAACAAAGTCTTTGAGGCACAGAAGCTCTTGATCTTAAGGAGTCCCCATTTGTCTATTTTTCCTTTCGCTACTTGTGCTTTAGGTATAAAGTTTAAGAAGCTACCTCCTTTTACTAGATCTTGAAGATGTTTCCCTGTATTTTGTTCTAGAAGTTTTATGGTACCAGTTCTTACATTTAAGTCTTTAATTCACTGTGAATTATTATTTTTTTTTTATAGAGTGTTTCATTCTTTTGGCTATTGATATCCAGTTCATTTATTATGATATCCATGCCCATTTATTGAAAGAATATTCTATCCCAGTTAAGTGAATTTGGGGACCTTATAGAGATCAGTTGTCCATAGGTTTGGTGGCCTGTCTCTGCCCTCTCGATTCTATTACATTGGTCAATACTTCTATCTTTGAGCTTGTAATAGCTCAAAGACAGAAGTAAGGTTTAAAGTCAGGAAGTGATAGCCTTCCCACTTTGTTCTCTTTTTTGGGATATCTTTAGGTATTTAGATTCTCTTTCCCTTCCAAATAAATTTGATAACCAGCTTTTCAAGTCTTCAGAGTAGGTTGTTGGGATTTTCTTTGTTATTGCATTGAATCTGTAGGTCAGTTTGGGTAGAATTGCCATCTTAATGATTCTCATTTTTCCTATCCATGAGAATGAAATGTCTTTCCATCTATTTAGGTCATTTTTAATTTCTTTCAGCATTTTTTGTAATTTTCACTGTACAAATCCTTGACATCCCTGGTTAGGTTTAAACCTAGATACCTAATTATTTTGGTCGCTGATGTGAATGGATTTTTTTCCTTTGTCTCCTTAGAATAAGTCTTTGCTTGTGTATAAAAACATTACTGATTTTTGTACATTAATCTTGTATCCCCTCACTTTGCTGAATTTATTTATTAGATCAAGTAGCTTTGTCATACATTTCTTAGGGTTTTTGAATATAGAATCATGTCATCTGCAAATAATCAAAGTTTTACTTTTTCCTTTCCTGTTTCTTTCTTCTGTCTAATTGCTCCAGCTAGGCCTTTAGTATAATGTCGAATAATAGTGATGACAGTGGGCATCCTTGCCTTTTTTCCCAATCTTAGGGGGAATCTCTCTCACTGAGGGAATTTCAGTCTCTCACTGTTAACTGTGATGCTTGCTACAGGTTTTTCATCAGCGCCCTTTATGATACTGAGAAAGTTTCCTTCAATTCCTACCTTTCGTAGTGTTTTTATCAGGCAGGAGTGCTGTATTTTGTTGAATGCTTTTTCAGCATCAGTCGCTATAATCATGTGATTTTTCCCTTTTGATTTGTTAATGTGCTGAATTAAGTTGATTGATTGTCTTGTGTTGAATCACGCTTGCATTCCTGGTATAACTGCCACTTGCTCAGGATGTATAATTGTTTGAATGTGTCATTGGATTCAATTTGTTAGTACTTTAAGAATTTTTGCATCTATATTCTATTAGGGAGATTGGTCTATGGTTTTCCCTTCTTGTAGTGTCTGCTTTTGGTTTTAGAGTGATGCTAGCTTCATAAAATGAGTTAGGTAGTATTCCTTTTTCTTAATTTTTTTGGAAGAGTGAGCAGGATTGGTGTTAGTTCTTTTTTGAGTGTTTGATAAAATTTCCCTGTGAAACCGTCTGGTCCTAGGATTTTCTTTGTGGGAAGATTTTTGATGACTGATTGCATCTCTTTACTTGTAATTGGCTAATAGAGATCTTTTATTTCTTATTGAGTCAGTATAGGTAGTTCCTGTGTTTCTAAGAATTTGTACATTTCATCTGTGTTGTCTACTTTGTTGGCATTTATGTGTTCATAATATTCTTTAATGATTTTTAAAATTTCTTTAGGGCCCATGGTAATGACCCCTTTTCATTTCTGATTTTATTTATTTGCGTCCTCTCTCTTTTTTTCTTTGTTAGTCTTGTAGGGGTCCATCAGTTTTATTGAATCAACTTTTGGTTTTGTTGATTCTTTCTATTGTTTGTTGTTCTTCAGTTTATTTATGCTTTAATATTTGTTATTTTTTCTTTTATTTGTTTTGGGATTAGTTTACTTTTCTTTTTCTAAATTCTCCAGGTGAACAGTTAAGTCTTAAGTTTTTCTCATTCTTGTTTTTTAATGTAGGCATTTGGCACAATGAATTTCCATCCCATAAGTTTTGATATGTTGTATTTTCATTATTATTCGTTGCCAGATATTTACTGATTTCTCTAGCAGTTTCTTCCTTGACTCACTGATTATTAAATGTATCTCTATATATTTGTGAAAGTTGTGGTTCTTTGGTGATTGTTGATTTTCAACTTCATTTCATTGTAGTCAAAGAAAGTGCTGTGGATAATTTCAGTCATATTAAATTTATAAAGACTCAGTTTGTGTCCTAGCATATGATTTATCCTGCAGAAGACTCTGTGTGTGCTAGAGAAGAATGTATCCTGGTGTTTTGGGGTGTAATGATCCATATATGTCTATTAAGTCTAATTCATTTATTTATCCCATTGTTTAGGTTTTCTGTTTTTTTGTTGATACTCTGTCTGGTTGTTCTATCTGGTATATTGAAGTCCCCCAGTATTACTACTGAAGTGTTTATAGCTCCATTCAGTTTTGCCAATGTGTGCCTCATCTACTCTGGAGCCTCATCCTTGATTGGGAATGTAAACGTGATGATATTTCCTCTTGGTGAATTCTCCCTTTTATTAATATATAGTGTCCTTCTTTGTCTTTTATGGCGTCTTGACATTTAAAATCTATTTTATCTGATATTAATGTAGCTATTCCTGCGTTCTTTTGGTTACAGCTTACATAGAAGATCTTTTTCCATTCCTTTCACTTTCAGTCTTATTGTGTCCTTCAGTCCAAGATGTGTCTCTAGTAAACAGCACATAGATGGATTATATTATTTAATCCATTCTGCCAGTTTACATCTTTTAGTTGGTGAGTTTGGTTCATTAACACTCAAAGTAATTACTGTCAAAATAACTCTTGACTCTCCCATCTTTTCATTTGGTTTTAATCTGTCAGATCTATATATTCTTTTCTTGCTCTCTCTTTTTCTCCTTTAAATTACTTACTGATATTCTTCAGTTCTCTGCTCTCCTTTGGACTGCCCTTTCCAGTCTATTGTTCTTCTTTTAACCTTTATTTTTAATGGTGAAATATAACATATATGCAAAAAAGCAATAAATTTCCAAGTGCATTTTAACAGGTAGTTATTAAACAGATTTTAAAGTTTGGTGTTCTAGTTTGCTAGCTGCCAGAATGCAATATAGCAGAAACTCAATGGTTTTTAAAAAGGAAAATTTAATAAGTTGCAAATTAATAGTTTTTAGGCCATGGAAATGTCCCAGTTAAAGCCAATTTATAGAAATGGCCAATCTGAGGCATCTAGGGAAAAATACCTTGATTCAAGAAGGCCGATGAAGTTCAAGGTTTCTCTCTAAACTGGAAAGACACATGGCAAACACAGTCAGTGTTTCTCTGTTGATTGGAAGGGCACATGGCAAAAACGACGTCATCTGCTAGCTTCCTGTCCAGCTCCCTGGGAGGCGTTTTCCTTCTTCATCTCCAGAAGTCGCTGGCCAGTGGACTCTGTGCTTCATGGTTCTGTGGCATTCTGTCATCCTTCTCTGCTTTCTCTGAATCTACAGCTTTCTCTAAAATGTTTCCTCTTTTATAGGATTCCAGTGAACTAATCAAGACCCACCTAGAATGGATGGAGACGTGTCTCCACCTAATCCGGTGTAACACCGACTCTTGAGTGAATCACATCTCCATGGAGATAATCTAATTAAAGTTTCTAACATACAGTACTAAATAGGGATTAGAAGAAATGGCTGCTTTATAAAATGGGATTAGGATTAAAACATGGCTTTTCTAGGGTGCATACATCCTTTCAAACCAGCACATTTTTGTTTTTTCTTCTAGCTGCTCCAAGACCCTGGAGACCAACAGAAATATCAATATAATGATTCAGCAGTCATATTCATTTGTCAAATCCTTTCTTCTGTGTTATACCCCTCCTCTTCAAAGAACATATATACATAAAAGCAATACATTTCAAAGTACATCACAACAATTAGTTTAGAACAAATTTCAAAGTTTGGTATGGGTTAGAATTCCACAATTTTAGGTTTCTGTTTCTAGCAGCTCTAAGGTACTGGAAGCTAAAAGAAATATCATATAATGATTCAGCACTCATATTCATTTATTAAACCCTACCTTTTCTGTTTACCTCTACCATTACCTTTGATCTTTTTCCTTCTCTTTAAGGGTTTTTGTTCTATTCCTATTCTAACTTGTTCATGTTGTAATATTTTGGGATTGGGGATTCAGTTAGTTGATTTTCTGAAAGGGCTGGCTTCTCTCCATTTCAGAACTTATCTGATCCAGGGACCCATCTGGAGGTCATAGGTTTTGGAGAGTTATCTAGTGCTTAGAATCTGTGTAGAATCTTATATAACGCCCTAGATTTTCTTTAGGATTGGCAGGAATGGTTTTGGTTGGGGTTTGGCAAATTATGATAGGTAGCAATATCTAACTGAAGCATGTATAAGAATGACCTCCAGTATAGCCTCTCGACTCTATTTGAACTCTCTCAGCCACTGATACTTTATCTGTTACACTTCTTTTCCCCCTTTTAGTCAGATGGCGTTGTTAATCCCATGCTGTCAGGGAGACTTTCATCCCTGGATGTCATGTCCCAGTAGGGGGTAAGGCAATGTTTCACTTGCAGAGTTGGGCTTAGAGAGAGAAAGGGTACATCTGAGCAATAAAAGAGGTCCTCGGGACTCTTAGGTATATCTATATGTAGGCTAAAGTTCTCCACTATATACATAAGCTTCACAAGAGTAAGCCTCAAAATCAAAGGCTTAGCCTTTGGGTATCCCTAATGTTTGGCCCAGTATCTAGGGTTTCCCCAGTGGTAAAGTTTAATAGTTCCATAATTTTTCTCCCATTCCCCAAGGGACTTTGCCAATGCTTTTTGGTTATCTGCTTAATATATTCTGAGGTATATACAGGCCTTACATTAAGGTATACAGGATTAAAGGCTCTCATTTGTGTTCTGGGCTTCCTGTGTTTGATTGTTTAAATGATCTATCCAGACAAGTTGAGTTAGAGTATGTACTCTAACTCAGAGTACTCTATGTACTCCAGGTTCTGGACATAATAAAACTTTCTTCTTTTGGTCTCAAAGAGTAGGTTAAGTTCTAAAATACAGGCAGTGTCTTCATTACCCCTGTATTTTGAATTATCTTAATCCTGAACTGGTCAGCTTCATTCTTATCTCTAAATACCAGGTTATACATATATAACCCAGCCCCTCAAAATCCAGAAATCACACTTACACTCCAGGCTAAATATGACTGCTATAAGAGCTTACAGTCTAGACCCAAGGTTTCTTATAAATATTTTCTAAATGAGATTATATGATATTTACTCTTTCATTTCTGGCTTGTTTTGCCTCACCAGATGTCCCATAGGAAGTCATCACATAGTTGCATGCCTTACAACTTTACTCCTTTTTCTAGCAGCACCATGTTCAATCATATGTTTACACCATCTTTTGCCAATCTACTTCTCAGTCAGTGCATCTTTCAGCCAACTCTACTGGTCCTCATGTATAACATCCAAAGTCCACAGTCCATCAACACTGCCAATTTTAGATAAGTTCATTGTTCCCAAGAGAAAGATAGCCAATAAAGACACCCTCACCAAATAGAAAATCCAAACCTCCCCCTAATTCTTGTCCCTCCCCCCATTATATACTCCTGATATTAATGCAGTGCTATTGATATTTTCCTGTTAAACATACGCCAGAACATGCAATATAATTTCCCCACTACTCCCCCGAATTAAACATTTTTTGTACAAGATTCGTACTTTTATGGCAGTTCATACAAGAACTTACTTACGTTTGTAGTGCTAATTGGTAGAACACGAGTCTATACAACCCCTTTCAATCATGTTTACCTTCAATATGGCAATGTTACTTAATAGACCCACTAGTGGACTGCCTTCACTTCTGTCTGTTCCTTACAATTAAGTTCAAACTATTCTAAAACTATTCACCTATCTAAAACTGTGTATTTCTAGGTCCCTTATATTCTATATTTTAAACCTCTGATTTTACCTTTACCAGGGTCATAAAAGTGGAGTCATATGATATCTGTGTTTGGCTTATTTCACTCAGCATTATGTACTCAGGGCTCATCCATCTTGTCATGTTGTTCAGAACTTCATTTTGTCTTACTGATGTATGATATTCCATCATATGTGTTCTCGTTTGCTAGCTGCTGGATACAATATACAAGAAATGGAATGACTTTTAAAAAGGGGAATTTAATAAGTTGCTAGTTTATAGTTCTAAGGCCGAGAAAATGTCGCAATTGAAGTGAATCTATAGAAATGTCCAATCTAAGGCATCCAGGAAAAGATACCTTGGTTCAAGAAGGCTGATGATGTTCAGGGTTTCTCTCTCATGTGAGAAGGCACATAGCGAACACAGTCAGGGCTTCTCTCTCAGCTGGAAGGGCACATGGCAAACACGGCGTCATCTGCTAGCTTTCTCTCCTGGCTTCCAGTTTCATGAAGCTCCCCGGGAGGCATTTTCCTTCTTCATCTCCAAATTTCCTTCTTTGGAGATGAAGAATAAACAACAGGCTTTTAGCTATTTGGCATCTCTCCCTTCCAGATGAATTTGGTAGTTAGCTTTTCTAAGTCTTCAAAGTAGGTTGATGGTATTTTGATTGGTACTGTGTTGATCTGTAGATCAATTTGGGTAGAACTGACAACTACACAGTTAATCTTCCTATCCATGAGCAGGGAATGTCCTTTCTCCTATTTAGATCTTCTGTGATTTCTTTTAACAATGTTGTGTAGTTCTCTGTGTAGAAATCCTTTACATCCCTGGTTAAGTTCATTCCTAGATACTTGATTAAAAGAATCAAACTAAAAGAGTTTGTATTTTGAGTGGAAATTATTCCTTAATTGACTCCTTGGTTAGGTCATTGCTTATGTATAGAAACATTACTGATTTTTGCACGTTAATTTTATAACCTGCCACTTTGCTGAATTTGTTTGTTAGATCAGATAACTTTGTTTTGGATTTCTCAGGATTTTCCAAGTACCATGTTATCTGGAAATAATGAAAGTTTTACTTCTTTTTTCCCAATTTGGATGCCTTTATTTCTTTTCCCTGCCTGATTGCTGTCTCTAGAACTTCTAGTACAATGTTGAGTAATAGTGGTGACAGAGGGCATCCTTGCCTGATGTCTGATCTTAGGGGTAAAACTTGCAGCCTCTCACTGTTGAGTACGATGCTGGCTATGGGTTTTTCATATATGCCTTGTATGATGTTGAGGAAGTTGCCTTTGATTCCTACCTATCGAAGTGTTTTTATCAGAAATTGTGTTGAATCCTATTTCAGCATCAATTGAGATGATCATATGATTTTTCCCATTTGATTTGTTAATGTACTGTATTACATTAAGTGATTTTCTTATGTTGAACCATCCTTGCATTCCTGGTATAAACTCTGCTTGGTCATGGTGTATAATTCTTTCAATGTGCTATTGGATCCAATATGCTAGCATTTTCTTGAGAATTTTTGCAGCTCTGTTCATTTGGGAGATTGGTGTGTAGTTTTCCTTTCTTTGTAGCACCTTTACCTGGTTTTGGTATTAAAGTGATGTTAACTTCATAAAATATTCCTTTTTCTTCAATTGTTTGGGAAAGTTTGAGCACGATTGGTGTTAGTTGTTTTTGGAATAGTTGATAAAATTCTTCTGTAAAGCAATCTGGCCCTGGGCTTTTCTTTGTAGGAAAATTTATGCTGACTGAATCTCTAGTTGTGATTGGATTGTTGAGATCTATTTTCTTCTTCTTTTTTTGTTTTTCATTTTTGTTATTTTTTTTAAATTTTTGATCATTCCATTTTATATATATAATCAGTAATTCAAAATATCATCACATAGTTACATATTCATCATCATGATCATTTCTTGGAACATTTGCATCTATTCAGAAAAAGAAATAAAGAGAAAACAGAAAAAAATTCATACATACCATACCCCCTACCCCACCCCCTCACCAGTCACCAGCATTTCATTCTAAATTTATTTTAACATTTGTTCCCTCTATTACTCATTTTTATTCCATATGTTTTACTCGTCTGTTGATAAGGTAGATAAAAGGAGCATCAGACACAAGGTTGGAGCAGAGGGTTGATCAGTTCTCTCTGATCTGCACCTCCCCTCATGCCGCAGCCGGCCTCTGTTGGGGATCATGGGCGATCAACCCACCCTGCTCTCCCTGTCACAATCCCTCCACCTCTCTCCTCTCCAAAATACCCTAGAGACCCTCTTTGTTTATTTTCACCCTGGAGCCACAGTTCTGGTCATTTTCTTTGCGTCTCCCATCTTGTTCCATGGAGCAGGTGTCAGTCCAATCCACTCTGCTCCTCCATCTTCCCAGAAGTGTGTTAAATCCATTATCATTATTTTTGCAGAGATTTTGTTTTTGTTGTTATTGCTGACAAAGGGGTAAACATGAATGAAATTTGGTTAGGAAAAGTTTTTAATGACGTTAGCTTAGGAAATGAGGAAATAAACTCTAGAAGAACAATGTCAGCTTTTAAAGCCTTTCTCCCTTCAAGGAAGCATACATAACTTATTTTTTTTAAGAGCAAATTTGATATATTGCTTTTTCCCACTGAGAACAGTGATAACTTGCACAGGTCTGAGGAAGGTTGGCATTTTGTATATGCCATCAAGAGAGCTAAGGTTGCCCATTCCCACTCCCTAATAGACTTGCCAGGTCAGACTTGTCTCTTTCCTGTACTTAGCCCCCTCTAAAATGTATCCACTTAGTGTTGGTAGACTGGTTTGGAAATCGTGAAATGGGTTCAAACCAGCATAGTTCATAATATTTACAAATCTTAAGCTAAAAATTAGCTCTTACTTATCCTTCAGGATGTTTACCTTTTAGAGGTTGAAAGGCTAGAGGTAAGGTTTTCCTTTTCTTTTTTAGATTTTAGAAATGAAATTCTCCTTTGACATTTGTTTTAGAACTTGCACTGCCCTTGATTCTGGGATGTGCCAAGTGCTCTCTCACTTCTGTGCCTGTGCTCCTGAAATTCCATGTTATATTTCCATTCACATACGCAGGCTTTGATTAAATACCTTTAAAACTTTTCCTGATCCCCCCCAGTATGCTCATATGTTGACTTCACTTGTTCTTTTTGCAGCACTGATGTATTATGTGTACGTGACTTGAGTTCATTATAAGTCGTCATTGGGATGGGTCCATCGCATTCATCTTTATTTCCCCAACAGTGCCTTACATTGTGCTTTGCTAAAATTAAACAGGTTGAATGAGATATACTTCTAGGTGCAGAATATTCCTCTAAACCCAGGGCTTAGCAGAAACTAGCGAGTGTTATTAAAAATGGAAAATTCTAATATGAGGTCATGAAGAAAGCAATTGAGTACCTAATAATGGCCACTAATATTTTTATAACACTGTAGTATACATACTCTTTCACATAAGCTTTATTTCATATTTTTTACTATCCTTTAGAGGGTTACAAGCATTTCCTCTCCTTAACAGATTATAAAAGGAGTCTGAAACTTACTCAGGCACAGTAATCTAGAAAGAGGTGGAGCTGGAGCTCAAATATAGTATCTAAGTGTCTGAGGGAATCCTGTGATTTATACATATGGTTTTTATTCAGGTGAGTTTCGCTTTAAGAAGATACAGAAAATCTGAAGATGCAAAGTAGATCAAGAGGTGATAATTATATTCTTGTCTTTACTTAATGAATTTCTTCATTATTTCTGGTGATACATTAACCAGGATTTAATGTGCAGCATTTTGATGTATATTACCCATTGAGAGTATATTGGATGCGCAGTTTCTTTTTATCTTTTTTATATTTTGAGACTTTCCCTTTCTTTTGTTTAATGATGTTTTAACATGTATAGTGTTATTTGTTCAAGCAAACAAGTAATCAAATCTGATCAGTCAGCTTCATTCTAGGCAGAGTATTCTATTGGTCATTCAGACCACTTTATTAGGCATACAGAAAATGATTTGAGTGATTATTTTCTCAGTTCTCCCTAGAATGATGCATAATTCATACCATTCTCTTTCTAGAATAGTACTAACAGGAGAGAAGTTAGTCCATTACATACGAATGATGCCTTAAAGAATAGTTGGATAAAACTACTGCTCAGGGCAAATCTGGCCAACAATCTAATAATTTTTTAAAAGTTAGAATGGTTTTTATCTTTTTAAATGGTTGAAGAAAAAGAATCATGTTTTTGTATGCATGAAAATTATATAAAATTCAAATTTTAATGTCATAAATGAAGTTTTATTAGATCATAGTCCCTTTCATTTTTAATTTATTGTCTTTTGGGGGGGTCTGCAGTCCTTTTATTTTTTTATTGTGAAAAATAACATATACAAAAAAAGAATGCATTTCAAAGCACATTGCAATGATTAGTTGTAGAACAGATTTCAGAGTTTGGTGTGGGTTACAGTTCTACAATTTTAGGTTTTTCCTTCTAGCTGCTCCAAGACACTGGAGACTAAAAGAAATATCAATATAATGATTCAGCAGTCATCCTCATTTGTTAAATCCCATCTTCTCTGATATAACTCCACTTTCTCCTTTGTTCTTTCTCCATATTTCTAAGGGTATTTGGGCTGTGCCCATTCTAACTTTTTCATGTTGCGAAGGACTGCCGATAATATGGGATAGGACGATGGAACTAGTTGATGTCTTGGAGATGCTGGCCCCTCTGCATTTCAGTACTTATCTGGCCTAGGAAACCATCTGGAAGTTATAGGTTTCTGGAAAGTAGTCATAGTACATGAAACCTTTGTAGCATCTCACATAAAGCCTTGGTGTTCTTTAACGTTGGCAGGAATGGTTTTGTTGGGGTTTGGCAAACCATGGTAAATAGCAATATCTACCTGAAGCTTGCCTAAGAGTAGCCTCCAGTGTAGTCTCTCAACTCTATTTAAACTCTCTCAGCCACTGATACCTTATTTTGTTACATTTCTTTTCCCCTTTTTGGTCAGGAAGGCATTGTCGATCCCATGGTGTCAGGGCCAGGCTCATCCCTGGAGTTGCCAGGGAGACTTTCACCTCTGGATGTCATACCCCATGTAGCGGGGAGAATAATGATTTTATTTGCAGAGTTAGGCTTAGGGAGACAGAGGTCACATCTGAGCAAGAAGAGAGGAAGTAACTCTTAGGTGTAACTGTAGGTAGGCTTAGCTTCTCTGCTACATAAATAAGCTTCACAAGAGCAAAACTCAAGATCAGGGGCTTGGCCTATTGACTTGGGAATTCCTAGTGTTTGAGACACTATCGGGGTTTCCCTGGTGGTAAAGTTTAATGAGTCCACATTTTATCTCTTGTCCCTTGAAGGACTTTGCCAATAGTTTTTAATTATCTCCTGAACATACTCTGGGATGAATCCAGTCATTACATTAAACTATGTAGAATTATTAGCTCTCATTCCCATTCTTGGCTCCATGTTTAAATGGTCTATCTCTACTGTTTGAGTTAGATTATATGCTACAGAAAATTAGGTTTTGAACAAAATCGCTCTTCCTTTGGTCTCACAGAATAGGTAAAGTTCTAAAATACAATGTCCTCCTTACCCCTTATCATGGTCAGGTTCATGTGTCAACTTGGCCAAGTGGTGGTACCTGTTCGTCTGGTTGGGCAAGTGCTGGCCCATCTGTTGCAATGAAGATATTTCATAGAAATAAATCATGATCATGTCAGCTGATTCCATTTTTAATCAGCCAAGGGGAGTGTCTTCTGCAATGAGTGATGCTCAGTCTAATTACTGGAAGCCTTTTAAGGAGGATTCAGAAGAGACAGGCTCTCTTCCTTCTTGCTTCGGCTGGCAAGCCTTTCCTGTGGAGTTCATCCAGACCCTCCATCGGAATCGTCGGCTTCACAGCCTGCCCTGTGGATTTTGGACTCTGCATTTCCGTGGTCACGTGAGACACTTTTATAACTTTTATATTTGCGAGTGTTCCCTGTTGATTCTGTTTCTTTAGAGAACCCTAACTAATACACCGCTGTGTTCTCATTTATCTTAGTCCTGACCTGATTGGCTTCATTCTTACCTCTAATTGAAGCCTGATCTCCTTTTCAAATTTGATAGTTGTGTGTGGCAAGGATAACTTTCGGAGCTGCCGAAGTCCAGTCCTGTATCTTAGGTGTCACACAACTATCCAAACTTATTGTTGATGGCTGCTTTCTTGTTTAAGTGCCAGAATTGAGTAGTTGTTACAGAGACTGTGTGGCCAAAAAGCCTAAAATATGTACAGAGAAAGTTTGCCAATTCCTGTTTTAGGGCATTATTGCCTGATTCTTTTCTGTGGCACCTCGTTGAAAAGCCTTAAGATTACCATTGAAGACCCTTGTTAGATTGCTGTGGTATTTTTTTTGTATTTAAGAGGAGTTATTTATATTACAATTGTTTTAGAATTTAATTCTTTCTTTGCTCTAGTCTGATGTTCTGTGTCACTTGGCTTTGACAGTTGTAGCCTGAATTGGGTACCTAGGTTTTATTTTTTTCCCATGTGTTCAGCTTGACTAATCCATTGTATTTGATGTTTTGAAAAGTACTTTTTAAAAATGACTTACATTGCGATTTGCTTTTGAGAAGATGCACTAATTGACAGCTCCAAACTGGACAGATTGAGGCTAGGTAACGCCTGTAGGTGCCTGACAGGTAGCAATGAAGTTAAAATTCACCTCTCCCAACACCAGCGAAAATTGTCATATTCATTTTTTTTTTAATAAATAGAAGCATCATTAGATTTCTGGAGCTGCAGCACTGAATGGGGAACAGTATTCTACCTATGTGGATCCAATATTGCTTTTGTTTCTCTAACCTTGTCTTACTTTACTCTCTGTTGATCTGTTTCTGACTTTGGTTAAAATCGTTCCTCTGTTAAGTTTTTAATTAGGCAATGCAGAAGTAGAAGTGCTTGAATTGTTGTGATTTTAAGTAGCTACAGAACTGTTAAACTGGAGAGGGAGATGTCTGGCCTAGAATGTGACAGTTTATTGATGAAGACATTTAAAAAATGGGGGAGAGAAGTGTGTTTGCTGTTTTAATGCTGGCAGTTTTGTATTATATAAAGCTGAAGACAGTTATAGACAAGAATAAGAGAATTGTTGAGAAAGCTGTCAGTGTTTTCCTTTAAACTTCTGTTTTGCCTGGAATTTTTATAACTTTCATTTCGTTTTGACAGGTGAGGTTCTTCAACATCATATTTTCCTGTGAATTGGATTTTTAAATAAAAAAATCAACTCCAAGATTTGAAAGAAATCTTAAGGCATGAATGCCAATAGTTTTGTATTTTTCTTTTATAATTAAACTCTTTTGCAAGTTGTTGTGAACTAACTCAGATTATGCATTCTTACTACTGATCAGTAGTAGAGGCAGATGGCCAGAAATTTGGAGTGAAGATGGAAGTAAGTGGGAAGGAAATTGGAGGGGAAGGTGCAGGCACACAACATTCTGGAGCTTGAGTTCTCCTTTTAGAGTTACTTTGTGCTATTGACTTTTTCTTATCTTCTTTCTCCCCCACCCTTTCTTTGAAAGGGAGGGAAGCAATTTACAAACACTTATCTTTCCCAGGTGAATTGCCTCATTGAATAGTTTTTGCTGTTTGCCATTAGTATTTTGATTTTATTTACACCTTCATTCTATTCAAGTGAAATAGAGTTATGATAATAGAAAAATGTCTTGAAGGACAGCTAGTGGACTTTTAACTTGATTTAAGTGTCTGGAGGGAGGAAGTATGATGGATCTGAGTAATGGATGAGTGAGGCTTTGTGGATTCTGCCACCCTCTTCCTTTTCCCTCATCTCACCTAGATATGATCTCTTTCTCTACCTGCATCCTTTCCTCTGTACTACTTTTTGCCCCCCCCCCGGTGCTATGCCATTACTGCCACTGCAGGTACCTGTAAAAGGGCTATATTTTGTTTAATCAAGAAGTCTGAACAGTGGATTCTTAGAATATTGCATTCAGCCTGTTCTGAGATACAGTTTCCTGAGTTTACTGCAGCAGTCTGCTTGTTTCTAGCCCTTAAATAGCTTATCAAAAATAGAAGATAAGAATAAAACAGATGATTGAAGCATATAATCAATGATAGTTGTAAATAAGCATTAACAGAAAGCAAGATGGTATTCTTGTGAGTTGAAGCTTTTTGGAATCAGTTACAAGATGCTTTGTGGAAGAGATGGGGTTATTCTATCTGAAGAAGGATAGATTGGCATTAGTAAGGAGACTCTTTCACCTGGAGAAATGGCTTAGTAGTAAGAGCAGGTGAGTTTTGTGTGGAGAATGGGAGTCAGTCAGCAAATATTTTACTGAGTGTTTACTCAGTAAACCTGGTACTAGGCACTGGGGCTAGAGAGCAAGTCCTTCCCTTCAAGCCGTCTACATTAGGGTGATACATCTATTGGGTGATACAGTTACTTAATTGGGGAAGAGGGTATAACGAGGGTATAGTGGGAAATAGTCTTTAAGAAGTCAAATAAGGCCAGTCCTCCCTTTTTGAAAAAGCCCACAATGAGTAATTAAAATATGATTTATGAGACCATGGAACCACTGAATGACTATAATATTAGAATGTTAAAATAATAATAGTAATTAATTGGCAGTGAAAATAATAGTAATTAATTGTAATGAATAATAGTAATAATTTAATAGATAGTCATATTAATTACTATAATAATAGAAAGAAGTATCTTTCTATGACATGTATGGGATTGGAATTAAAGGATTTGACAATGAGGCAGCCCTCTCTCTCAAAAAAGTTTTTGTTTTTCCTTTATTCTTTTGCTTTATTGGAGTACATTTCTGTTGTCATTATTCATAGTATCAATAATGGGAAGGGCAGGGAAGAAGATAGGATTCTGCTTCTAAGATAAAATTTTTAGAATTCATAGCCTGGTTGCTTTTATTTGTGATGATAACTGTTCATGTTCTTTCTACTATAGCAGGATTGAAAGGCATACCTTATTTTTTTGTGGTGCGATGGAAATCTTGAGGTATAAGTTACATACAGATTGAATAAATCTTTAGATACATAGACTTTTTTCACTTCTAATTGAGGTAGAGGTTGAAGTCTATTTATTAACTTCCTAGGTTCTTGACAAAGCATTGTAATTTTCTGCCTTGGCCTCAGAACCTTACGCAAAGTCAAATCACTGGTCCTTATAGTTACTATTTCCTTGACCCTGCTGTTAAATTCTTAATTTTGTCCCTTAAGGTTGTAAGGGAGCACTCTATTTTCTACATGATTTTTCTGTAAACATACAACTTCTCTAATAAAAAGCAAAACAAAGCAAAAACAAAGCAAACACAAAAACAAAAAAATTACTTGGCTTTCTTTTTTGCACATGGTATTAAGATCTTAACTCTGTCTTTTCAAAACAGTGTTCTAGCTCTCAATCAGGACATTACCTGCTTCCCGAAAGAATTTGTGAACTAGCCCCAAATGACTGGCTATCCTGTGTCTGCTCCCCACCATCCCCCATACATAGATTGCCTAATTAAGACTGCTTTGGTCACAAGAAACAAGTCCATCAAAACTAGCTTAGTAAGGGGGAAGTTTATTTTAAGGATACACATTCATTCACTTGTTAAACAGACATTTAATGTTTATTGAGTAACTTCTGTCAGGCACTCTTCTAGGCATTCAAGGACACAGGGAGAGCTCACATTAATCCAAGAGCAGGATCCATTGTACACCTAATAAACCTCTGTTATTCTGAGGCTGAGTCTGCAGGTGTTTCTGGATTCAAGGGAGCTGTGAGGACTTGAGGAGTTGGCAAATGTGTCTGTACATTAGTGTAGTGATTCTCAAGCCTCAGGGTGTATCATGTAACCTGTAGAACCTGTTGAGACATTGCTGCGCCCACCCCTGGACTGGTGCCGGAGAATTTGTATTTCTAACAAGTACTTCAGTGGTGCTGATGCCCTCTCCTTTGGACTACAGTTTGAGAATCAGTCCCTTAGTAAGTTTCTTAGAGGGATTATGTGATCGGTTGGCCTCTGACTACTTATGGGTATAGTATGATTCTCATCTGCCGCAGGAGTGTCTGATGTTCATACCTGATCCAGTCAGGAGGTTTTCTGTGGAACACTTGCCCCTGAAGGGCATGAAGGCTGTGAAACATGCCGAGTACAATGGACAACCAGCTGGGCCTGGTTTTAGGTTGTGATATGTTTTTCTCTATTTCTTCTTTTTTTCCCCTTGCCTCCCTTTCCTATCCTTTGTAAACATCTAATTTTCTTCACACAATCTGTGTCAGCTTTGGAAGTTCTTTTGTGGAAGAGGAGGTATACAGTATTCCAGTTTCCCACAATCATTTCCTCTCCAAGAGGTTTGACACGAAGAGGAGTGTACATATGCCACTTCAGTGGTCCTCTTCAGGCAGACTAGTCGGGCCTTCACAGCCATAAGGAGTTAGTGTTTTTTGGGGGTGGCATGGATATATTTTTTTCTTTTTCCCTTGGGGGGAAAAAGTTGGAGGTTGTGAAATTGTTGAAGTTAGTACAGATTTAAGGTAGCCTGGGGCAATGGGTATAAAGACCAGATAGAATAGAAGAAGCAAGTAGAGATGTATTTGTTGACGAAAAAAAGCTTCTCCAGAGTTAGTGTCCTTAAGTGTGATTTTCTTGAAACATACGCTAAAGAGGTACCAAGGCAGAGGTGTGTGAAAGACAGTGTTGAAATAAAAAACCAAGGTAATAGAAATGGCTAGGAAGAAGTAATTGGTGGCCTCAGGTGAATGATTTGTGGTGATGATTAGAGAGTTTTCCTCCCTCAGCACAATATTCCAAACAAGATTACTGATATCAGAAGGGACCACAGCAATCATAAAGAGAAAATTAATAAGCACCCATATCATAATCCAGCAAGATCCCAAATACCTCACCAAGAACTATTATTTTTCTCCTACGAACCTCAAACTTCTAATAATTTTGCCTTCAGATTGCACTTAATTATTTATTGGCTTTCACTTTTTAAAATCAAAGACAAATATAACTTCAGAAGCTTTTGTTCAGCTTGAAACAACCCTGGTTAGTGATGCAGTATCAACCTAGCTTACTTCCTACCAAAAAAAAAAAGGCAAAAAAACAACCACAAAAAACCAATGACATTTTAGCAAGTGCAGTTTCAGTAATGAATAATAGTTAAGATATTCTGGAAACACGCATATCTGGCACAATACTGGCTGTCTGATCTCGAGCAAGTAACTTAAATGTGAGTTTATTTCCTCATCTATAAAATGCAGACATTACTAGTACCTCTCTCATTGAGGTATTAGGATAAAAGAAGATATATATGTGTAATACTCTGAACAGTATCTGGCACACAGAAAATGTTTGTTAAGTGTATATTATAATTTCTCTAGGCTTTAAAATATATTAAAACAACCTATGGACCTCCGTTACCACTTTCAAGAACCTTTAAGGATTACAGGGATCAGAGGTTTTGTAAATCATTGTACTAATATGTTCACTACATTTTGAAATTAAATCAATAATATGCTTTTTACCTGAATTCATGCCTCCCTAAAGATGGTATAATCAGGAAAATGTTTCATTTGTTATCATCTTTGCCTGGTGGTCTTAGCCCACTAAAAAAAAAGGACAAAAACCTTTATTTTTGTATGTTTCAGTTTTCTTCCCTAAATATGTATTACTTTTGTAATAAGAAAATACAATAGGTGTTATAAAATTAGCTTTTCCCAACACTCAAGAATTCTTATAGTCTTCTTATTTATTCAGGTGCCTAATAAAATAGGTTAGATTCTTAGAGGCTTTAGTACTTTCTTCCTACTTCTTATACCTATTATACTGCTCATGAGCATAGGCTTGCAAACAAGTAAAACATACCCCTCCCTCCGCTAACATTTGTAGCCATGCTTGTCTGTAATAGAAATGTGCTGCTCATTAAATTGTATCTAAGTAATATATAATTCTGAGGCCCAAATTATTTTTTGATGAATCTTATGGTTACAGACTGAGAAGGAGATTTGCTTATGGGAGAGGGATATGATAGCAGCAATTTGGAGGCATGGGGTCAATAATAGATGAGGAGCATGTTGATGAGTTGGGATTACATGGCTGGCTTTGTTATATCTTAGTCAGCTTGGGTCACATTTTAGAAAGAAACAGCCTTTCTACATTGTCATTTGAATTTTGATTCACATTGGTTTATTTTTTGCCTTTTAAAATGATAAATGTTTATATTTTATTTGCACTTTATCTATATCCCAGAAGAACCTGATGAAGTAATGTTTTTTTTCCCCGAGTATTTATGTGCTGTAGAGGTAATGATACTATAAAAACTTATAGTTTATAAACACATGGGTTCTAATATTTTTGGGGGGGATAATATTCAGAAATAAATTTTTTTTTTTAATTCCTGCATTTCAAAAATTTGTCAGCCACAAGTATTTTGTGACTACAGTGTCAGTGAACTTGCACTCCCCCTGCTGGTTGACTCTTTAAAATTTGATTTCAGGAAAAGAATCCTAATTCTGTGCTGAGAATATCTGTCAAATTTTATATTCTCTGTACAGTGGCTAATGTTATAGTAGGGGTCATTTTAAGTAAGAAATTGATTGCTTTATGTCTTTTCCTTGTTTGTTACTGCTTTTTGGTACATTTTGCAGTGTGTTTAATGCCCGGAGGATATTCATTTAGCTGCTTTTGTTTTTTTTAAGATAGACTAGATTTATTTATTTATTAATTAAAAAAATTTAACAAATGAACTAAAACATTAACATATATAATCAGTAATTCACAATATCATCACTTAGTTGCATATTCATCATTTCTTAGAACATTTGCATCAATTCAGAAAAAGAAATAAAAAGACAACAGAAAAAGAAATAAAACCAAAACAGAAAAAAATATATACATACCATACCCCTTACCCCTTGCTTTCATTAGCATTTCAAACTAAATATATTTTAACATTAGTTCCCCCTATTATTTATTTTTATTCCATATGTTCTACTCATCTCTTAACAAGGTAGATAAAAGGAGCATCAGACACAAGGTTTTCACAATCACACAGTCACATTGTGAAAGCTATATCATTATTCAATCATCTTTAAGAAATATGGCTACTGGAACACAGCTCTATATTTTCAGGCAGTTCCCTCCAGCCTCTCTACTACATCTTGAATAACAAGGTGATAACTACTTAATGCGTAAGAGTAACCTCCAGGATAACCTCTCGGCTCTGCTTGGAATATCTCAGCCGTTGCCACTTTTAGACTAGATTTTAGTTATAGCATGTGTTATGAATGTGCTCTTGTGCTCTCAGGGGCTTGCCTCACCTACCTTTTTACCTGTTTCTTTGTTTTTTTTCTACAAGACTAAAAATTAGTGAATTTATTATGGTGCAGTGAAAAACACTGTCCCAGAAGTTTTTATATACTTAGTGAATTTAATCCTCAGGTGTAGCGTGCGTGGCTCTCTACTTTTCACAACTGAAGGAAGTTAAGACTTCTAGGGGTTAAAAAATCTTGTTAGCATTCCTGTTTACAAGTTATGAAACTTCCAGAAATTAAACCCTAGTATATCTGGCTGCAGATGAAGCCTTTGCTGTTGGTTGAAACTACTGAAAGAGTTTCATGGACCAATGAGCCATAGATATTATGATATGGGCTTTCATGCTACAAATTTAAGAAGTATTATTCAGAAATACTTCTTAATAGGCATTAAGGATGAGTAACTGAAACTTTATTGTAATATTTTACTCATTGTAAAGTTTGCCAAAATTTTATTGAGCTTTCTTTGCTAGTAATTATAGAAAATAGCTTGTGTGTGTTCTGCTCTGCGTTCCCCACCTTACCCCCCCCCCACACCATTTTCACTGGTGGAAATGGGATCGTTGATTCATGCCACTCTTTTAAGTCTAGATGTGTTCTTAGGGTTCTTCAGTATTGTGCTTATTTTCTAAAAATGCTCTGAAGGATGGAATACCATAAGACAATTTTGTGTGATTTTAATTTTATTCTTTTAGTTATACTCTGATTTTTTTTATTGGAGAAATTGTGGGTTCATAATCATACAATCATATATAAAATATGGCATACTCATATATCACCCTATTATTAACACTTTGCATTTGTGTGCTGTATTTGTTGTAATTGATAAAAGTGAATTTTATTTGTACTATTAACTATAGTCCATGGTTTAAATTAGGGTTCACAGTGTTGTATAGTTCCATGGATTAAAAAAAAAATTTTATTCTAGAAATATATATGCAATTTAAAATTCCCCCCTTTAACCACACTGAAATAAATAATCAGTGCTGTTAATTATGTTCACAATATTGTGCTACCGTTGTCACTGTCCATTACCAAAACTTTTCCACTGTCCTAAATAGAAACTGTACATTTTAAACCTTAACTCTTTACTCAACCCCATGCCCTAGTAACCTGTATTCTAGATTCTGACTCAGTGAGTACTTATTCTAATTATTTCCTATCAATGAGATTATAAAATATTTGTCCTTTTGTGTCTGGCTTATTTCACTCCACATAGTGTCTTCAAGTTTTTTCCATATTGTCTCCTGTATAATAAGAACTTCACTCCTTTTTATGGCTGAATATTCTTTTGTGTTTATTTTGTTTATCCATTCCTCAGTTGATGGACACTTGGGTTGCTTCCATCTTTTGACAGTTATGACTAATGCAGCTTTAAACATTGGTATGCAAATATCTGTTCAGGTCCCTGCTTTCAGTTCTTTTGAGTATATGCTTTGAAGTAGGATTGCCATGTAATATTGTAGTTTTATACTTAGTTTTCTGAGAAACTGCCAAATTTTCTTACACAGTGGCAACTCCATTTTATTTACATTATTTACATTCCATTTTATTTACAAGCAATGAAAGAGTGTTCCTATTTATCCTTTTCCTCTCCAACACTTGTAATTTTCAGTTTAAAGAAAATAGTAGCCATACTAGTGGGTGTAAAATATCTCATTGTGATTTTTATTTGAGTTTTCCTCATAGCTAATGATGTTGAGCATTTTTTTCAAGTACTTTTTGGCCATTTGCATATGTTCTTTGGAGAAGTGTCTGTTCAAGTCTTTTGCCCATTTTTAAATTGGGTTGTTTTTCTTTTTGTGGTTGAGTTGAATGATTTCTTTGTGTATTCTGGATAGTAAACCCTTGCAGATATGTGGTTTCCAAATATTTTCTCCCATTGGGTAGGTTGTTTTTTATGTTCGTGATAAAATTCTTTGATATCCAAAAGTTTTAGTTTTGATGAGGTCCCATTTACTTACTTTTTCTTTTGCTTGTACTTTGGTGCAAAGTCTTAAGAAACCATTGCCTGCCGCAGTTATTCTAGTAATTTTATAATTCTGGCTCTTATATTTAGATCTTTGATTCATTTTAAGTTGACTACTATATTTGATGTGAGGATGGGGGTCCACCTTCATTCTTTTGCCATGTGGACATCCAGTTTTCCTAGTACTGGATGTTGAAGACACTATTCTTTCCCAAGTAAGTGGTCTTTGATCCCTTGTCAAAAATCAGTTGTTTATAAATGTGAGGGTTGATTTCTAAGCTCTCTGTTATGTTCTGGTGCTCTGCATGTCTGTCCTGGTACCCTTACCAGGCTATTTTGATTACTGTGCCTTTGTAATAAGTTTTAACTTGGGGAAATATGAGTCCTCCAACTTCATTCTTCCTTTACAGGATGGCTTTATCTATTCAGTACTCCTTACTTTCCTGTGCCAGTTTGAAGCTGTTATGTACCCCAGAAAAACTATGTCCTTTTTCCTGATCCTATTTTGTAGGGACAGCCACGCTTCTTTTAATCTTGATTCAGTATTGTGGGGTGGATTCTTTGATTGGATTGTTTCCATGGAGATGTGACACACCCACTTGTGGGTGTGGCCTTTTGATCAGATGGAGAGTCCTTCTCCATCTCCTTTACTGGAGTCCTTTCAAAGGGGAGACATTTTGGAGTAAATACAGTTGCTTCAGAGCCAACAGAGATGCAGAATCCCAGCAGACATCACCACATGCCCTCCCATGAGATGCTGACCAAGCCAGAATCCAGAGTTGTGTCTTGGAGGAGGTAAGTGAAGGCCCACAGACACTTAGAGAGGGCACCACTGGCATCAGAAGCGGAAAACAATGTAACCGGAAACTAGGACCAGCTGATGCCAGCATGTGCCTTCCCATGTGACAGACATTGGCCTTCTTCGAGTCAGGGTATCTTTCCCTGGATGTCTTAGTTTGGACCTTTTTATGGCCTTAGAACTGTGAACTTGCAACTTAATAAATTCCCTTTAAGCCATTCCGTTTCTGGTATATTGCATTCCCGCAGCATTTAACAAGCCAAACACCTTCCATATAAATGTAATGAGTGACTTTTCTGGTTCTGCAAAGAAAGTTGTTGGAATTTTGAATTTTGATTGAGATTGCTTTGGGTAGAATTGACATCCGAATAATATTTAGTTTTCTAATCCATGACCATAGAAAGTTCTTACATTTATTTATGTCTTCTTTGATTTCTTTTAGCAATGTTTTGTAGCTTTCTGTGTACAAGTCCTTTACGTCCTTGGTTAGATTTATTCCTAGTTGTTTGATTCTTTTAGCTGCTATTGTAAATGGATTTTTTTTTCTTGATTTCTTCTTCTGGTTGTTCATTATTGAGGGCATAGAAACACCTGCTGATTTTTGGATGTTGATCTTGTACTCTGCTACTTTGCTGAATTTGTTAGCCCCATGAGCTTTGTTGTGGATTTTTCAGGATTTTCTGCATATAGGATCATGTTATTTGCAAATGGGGAAAGTTTTTCTTTTTCCTTTCCAATTTTGATGCATATTTTTTTTCTTGCCCAATTGTTGTGGCTAGAATTTCCTATATGTGTGAAAAAAGTCATGACAGTGGGCTTCCTTATCTTGTTCCTGATCTCAGAGGGAAAGCTTTCACCATTAGTGTGATGTTAGCTGTTGGTTTTTCATATATGTCCTTTTATCTATTTTCAGTTTTCTAAGTGTTTATAAAGAAGGGGTGCTGGATTTTGTCATGCCTTTTCTGCGTCAAGTGAGATCATCATGTGGGTTTATCCTGTTGTTCTGTGATATTTTATATTAATTGATTTTGTTATATTGAATTACCTTTGCATACCTGGGATAAATCCCACTTGATCATAATGTATAATTCTTGCAATGTGTTGTTGGGTTTAGTTTGCTAGTATTTTGTTGAGGATTTTTGTATCTATACTCATAAGGGATATTGGTCTGTAATTTTCTTTTCTGGTAGTGTCTTTATTTGACTTTGATATGAGGTGATGAAGTCTTGTAGAACGAATTAGGGACTTTTCCCTCCTTCAGTGTTTTGGAAGAATTTGAAGCAGGATAGGTGTTCATTCTTGGGACATTTGGTAAAATTGCCCTTTGAAGCCATCTGGTTCTGTGCTTTTCTTTGTTGGGAGATTTTTGATTACTGAGTCAATCTCTTTACTAGTTATTGGCTTGTTGAGATCTATTTCTTCTTGAATCACTGTGTGTAGTTTGTTTCTAGGAATTTGTCCATTTCATCCAGGTTATGTACAAATTACATAGGTTATGTAATTTGTTGGTGTGCGGTTCATTGTCTCTTCTTACAGTTATTTTTGTTTCTGTGGGGTTGGTAGTAATGTTACACTTTTCATTTCTGACTTTAGTTATTTGTGTCCTCCCTTTTTTTGTTTGTCCATCTAGCTAAAGGTTTGTAAATTTTACTGGTATTTTCAATAAACCAGCTTTTGGTTTTGTTGATTGAGTCTTCATTTATCTCCACTCTAGTCTTTATTTCCTTTTGGTCACTTTCGGTTTAGTTTGCTTTTCTTTTTCTAGTCTTCCATTTCTGAGGTTAGGTCTCTAATTTGAAGTCTGTCTTCTTTTTTAATGTGAGCGTATAGAGATATAAATCTGCCTTTCAGTACTGCCTTTGCTGCATCTCATAAGTGTTGGTATGTTGTATTTTCATTTTTATTTGCCTCAAGATATTTCCTAATTTCACTTGTGATTTCCTCTTTAACCTATTAATTGCTTAAGAATATGTTGTTTAATTTCCATATATTTATGAATTTTCTATTTCTCCCTCTTCATTGATTTCAGGTTCCAAACCATTTTTTTCAGAGAAGATGCATTGTATAATTTCATTAGTTTTGAATTTGTCGAGACTTGGTTGTGTCTAAAATAGTCTGTCCTGGAGAATGATCCATGTGCACTTGAGAAGAATGTGTATTCATTTGTTGGGTGAAGTGTTCTATATATATGTCTGTTAGGTCTAGCTGGCTTAAAGTATTGTTCAAGTCTTGTTTCCTTACTGATCTTTGTCTAGATGTTCTATCCATTATTTTCAGTGGTGTATTAAAGTCTCCAACTATTAATATAGAACCATCAGTTTCTCCTTACAAATATGTCAGTATATTTGGGGACTCTGCTGTTCTGTTTTCTTATTGAATTGACCTCATCCTCAGTACTTATGACTGCTTTTGTCTCATGTTTAAAATCTCTTATCTGATATTAATATAGCTTCCCCAGCTCACTTTTGATTACTACTTGCATGCTTTATTTTTTTCTATCCTTTCACTTTCAGCCTTTTTACATCTTTGAATTTAAGAGGAGTCTTTTTTAGATAGCCTTTAGTTTTCGTGCTTTTTTAAACATTCTGCCAGTCTGTGCCTTTTGATTGGAGAGTTTTATCCAGTACCTGTAAAGTTACTATGATAATGCAGGATTTTCTTCTGCCATTTTGCTATATTTAGTCTTTGTAGGTCTTATAACTTTTTTTGACCTTCAGTTCTTTCCTTAACACCTACTTTCATATTTATTTGATTTTTTGTATTGTATCATGTTGAGGTCCTACTCATTTCTATTTGGATATAGTTTTCTTCTATTTTTCCTGTGGTTACCATGGGATTAAAATTTAATGTCCCTAAATGTATAACAGTCATATTTGATTTGGAACTAACTTGACATATACATACACTCCCTATACCCGTCAGTCACCCCATCTTTTTTTGTAGTTGTTTCAAATTTTATCTTTGTATGTTTAAAACCAAGGCTTTATTATTACTTTTATGCATTTGTATTTTAGCCGTTGTAAGAAGTAAGAAATAGAGTTACTTACCAAAAAATACAATACAATTGTACTCGCTTTTATAATTCCCCAAATGGTTACCTTTACTGAAGGTCTTTATTTCTTTATAGTGCTTCAATCCAGCATCCAGTACCGTTTTCTTTCAGTCTCAGAAACTCTCTTTTGGCATTATTTTCAGTCAGGTGTGCTGGTGACAAACTCTTTTAACTTTTGTTTATCTGGGAATGTCTTAATCTCTCATTTTTAAATTTTTTCCCCCAATCCTGTTTTTTTTTAAATTAAAAAAAATTTTTTTTAATGTTAAATATACATACATAAAAGGAAAGAAAAAAAGCAATGATTTTCAGAGTATACTTCAATAAGTAGATTTCAGAGTTTGTTAAGGGTTACCATTTTAGTATTTCAGATTTTTCCTTCCACCTGCTCCAAAGCCCTGGAGGCTAGAAGAAATACATTATTTTCTTTTTTTGTGAAAAATAACACATATACCGAAAAAGTAATAAATTTCAAAGTATATCCTAACAGTTAGTTGTAGAACAGATTTCAGAGTTTGGTAATGGGTTACAATTCTACAATTTTAGGTTTTTACATCCAGCTGTTCTAAGATACTGCAGACTAAAAGAAATATTAATGTAATGATTCAGCAATCATGTTTGTTTGTTAAACCCTCCACTGTACATCTCCACCATCACCTTTGATCTTTCTCCCACTCTTTAGGGGTATTTAGGCTATGCCCATTCTAGCTTTTTTATGTCAGAAAGGGCTGTTGATAATATGGAATGGGAAATAGAGTTAGTTGCTGTTCTGGAGAGGCTGGTCCTCCTGCATTTCAGGATTTATCTGGTCCAGGGACCCATCTGGAGGTTGTAGATTTCTGGAATGTTACCTTAGTGAATGGAACTTTTGTAGAATCTTCTGTCACACCCCAGGTGTTCTTTAGGATTGGCCGGAATGGTTTTGGTTGGGGACCCTCTTATTTTTGAAAGAAAGTATCACTAGATATAAAATTCTTGGTGGGCGGTGGTTTCTTTTAGCATTTTAGGTACTTTAACCTACTGCCTTATTGCCTTCATGTTTCTGATGAGAAATTGGTACTTAATCTAGTTGGAACTCCCTGTACATCAAACATTGCTTTTCTGTTGCAGCTTTCAGAACTCTCCTTGTCCTTTGTATTTGACAGTTTAGATCAGTATATGATGGGGCATGTTTTTCTACATGTTTGTCCTGTTTTGTGTTTTATGGTCTTCTTTGACATGCATATTCATGTCTCTTGTTAAGTTTCGAAAGTTTTCTGTCATTATTTATTTGAATATTCCTTCTGCCCCTTTGTCTCTTTTGTCTGGGACTCCCATAATGTGTATATGGTACTTTGAATGGTGTCCCAGAGATCTCTTAGGCTATTTTCGTTTTTTATAATAGTTTTTTTTTTTTTCTCCTCCCCAGCCTGAGTTGTTTCAATTGTCTTGTTTTCATGTTTGCTGGTTCTTTCTTCTGCCATCTCCAGTCTGCTGTTGAAATCTTTTTGGACATTTTTTTTTTTTCCTGGGTAGCGTGTACTTTATTGATGGTATATGACAAGGTAAGACTCTCAGCCCCTCCTCTTCTTTAGTGGGTCTGGGTGGAAGCTGTGGAGGATGGGTGATTCTTATTGTTGGGGGATCAAGTTGGGGCTAGGATTCCCCAGCACTTGACTTCCTCTCTCTTCCTCTTGTGTGTTGCTGGGGCTGGTTTTCCAGGGGGAATCTTACTCCTTGGAGGCTATGTAGACCAATAGGTCTACCACCCTATTGCTGTAGACAGATTCATTGTCATAATAGGAAATGAACTTGACAAAGAGGTGGTTGAGGGCAATGCCAGCTCCAGCATCAAAAGTGGAAGAGTGAGGGTCACTGTAAAAGTTACAGTAGACAACATGGCCCTCAGGATACCCCTTAGGGGATCCCTGCCACCTGCTTTATCACCTTCTTGATGTCCTTGTAATTGGCTGCTTTCTCTATTTGGCAGGTCAAATCCATGATGGATACATTGGGGTGGGGGTGTGGAAGGCCATGCTAGTGAGCTTCCCAGTCAGCTCCCAGATGACCTTGCCCACTGCCTTGCCAGCACTGGTAGATATAGGGATAATGTTGTGGGAAGCTCTGTGGCCATCACGCCACATTTTCCTGGAGGGGCCATCCACAGTTTTCTGGGTGACAGTGATGTTGTAGAACATGGTCATGAGTTCGTCTAAAATGCTGAAGTTGTCATGGATCACCTTGGCCAGAGGCCCAGGCGGTAGGTGGTTCAGGAAGCATTGCTGACAATCTTCAGGGAATTGTCCAGCTTCTCATAATTCACACCCATCACAAACATGGGGACATTCACCAAAAGGGGAGAAATAACTCTTTTGTGGCCATCCCTCAAGTGAGCCTCAGCTTTCTCCAAGGTCATGAAGATACCAGTGGACTCCATTCATTTAGCACCAAAATCATCCTGTTCATTGTTGGTGGGATTTCACTCCTAGAGGATATTAATGGGATTCCCATTGATAACAAGTTTCCTGTTGTCAGTCTTGATGATGCCTTTGAACTTGCAATGGGTAGTATCATACTGGAACATGTAGATCATGTACGTGAGGTCAGTGAAGGGGTCGTTGATAGCAACATCTTATTCTTTGTTGGAGTTTACAGCAGCACTCATGACTAGGTGCCCAATGCTAGCATCCATTTATTCAGCTTTCACCACCATGTCTCAGGGATGCCACTGATACTGCCTGAAAAAATATGACTGTCTTTTGAGTGGGGACAAGCTGAGAGCCTTCTTGGGAATTTTTCATTTCATTTATTATAGTCTTCAACTGTGGTAATTCTGTTTAGTTCCTTTTTAAAATTTCTGTTTATTGAGATTCTCATATTGTTCATTTGTTTTCCTGTTATTCTTTAGTTCTTTCTTTGTTTTTTCCTTCATTTGAGCATATTAAATATAATTTAAAAAGAATCTTTCTTAAAAGCTTCCTTTTTCTTTGGATGGACCATTATTTCCTGTTTTTTTTTTTTTGTCTTATAATCTTTTGCATATTGTATATTTTAATATTTTTAAGTGTTAACTCTGGGATTTATTCCCTGAGTTCTTTGCATTTTATGATTGTAACCAGCTGGAGATAATGACAGAAATTTTTTTCAGTGTTAGCCCATTTCTTTTTTCTGATCTCTGTCTTGTCCTGGGCTTGTGTGGCTAGTGTCTTTAGGGATTCCTCTGTTTACAGGAGTTTGAATGTCTCCTTTATGTCCCAGGAGTTAGACCGTCTCTGTCTACTTGGTGGTCCACTGCTGGAATTAAAGCAGATAAGCCTTTGCCCCAGTCCATCCACATCAATTCTTTCTTACACTGTTTTTTTTGGGTCTCAAACTGCTTTTGCATGGAGGGCTAATTCTGGGAAAGAGGGCATGCTGGAGAGGAGTTCCCAGCTGAAGTAAGGCCCATGAACCACAAAAGAGGCACTGGCTGGCTTCAAACTGCCATTGAGAGGGCATGAGTAGGGGGCCAGGAAGGGCACCAGGTGCTTCTTCCAAGGTTCCCCAAAGCTGCACTTTCTTGATGTGGCCAGAAAATGTGACTTTTAAACTGTCCTTTGCAGCTTTCGGGAAGCATATAATCTTTGTTTCCCCTGCTGTCTTTACCCAGGTGGGTTAGCACAGTGACTTCCCTCAGCACCAGGCCCCCTTTGATCTGAAATAGCTAATCAAAAGCCACAAATAGTGATCAGCCCGTGTCCACCCTAGATTTGGGGGAGGTGGATTTTTATATCTCTTCCAGGCACCAAGAAAGTATACCATGGGCCAGACCCCACTCAAGCCTGATGCAAGAATGGGAGATGGGGGATGGTAACCACCACATGGAGAGAGCGTTTTACTGGTGTTTATCATAATTCACCAACCTCTTCCTCTTGCTCTTGCCTGTATGCTGTACAGTGTTCTACTGGACTCTGGAGTTTCAAAATAGTTGATTCAAACTGTTCCTGCCTGTTTAATAGTTCTGGGAAAGGGATGAATTCCTGGAACTACCTACTCTGCCACCTTCCACCATCCTTTGATTTCTTGAATTTTAATAATGACCTGCTTTGGCATTATTATTGAAAGGTTCTGCATTTCACCTATTTTTCCATTTAGTTTAGTGAAAATCATTTCTGAATCATAGTATTTTCATATGGGTAAACAGTCATGGCTTTGTTTATAATAAAAGCCTAACTGGGGTTAGGCAGTGATCTGTTCTGGGAAACATCAAACAGAAAACAAACAAGCAAACCAAACTGTCTAAGACTCTTGGTGTTTGAATAATTGCTGAATCCTGTTTAGTGAAATTGGGTTTGTTTAAAAATTAGTGGATGGCTTGAATTGATAATGTTTACTAAGTTCCATGAGAGCAGGAACTTTGTCTGGCTTATACTGTATATGTAATCCCTGTAATATAGTAGGTATTGCAAAGATATTTGGGGAACAGATGAATAAAGGGAATGAATGAATGTAATAAATTTACTAGTATAAAATATACTTAAAACAATTAGCTTTGAAATAAATGAGAACTTTTAAGTATAATTTTTGAACTAGGTAGATTTCCTTTCCCTCCAAATTAAGGACCCGAATTTTACAATCTTTTTGCCTATTGCTGGTGGGCACTACTCTTTAAATAGATAATGCTATTTTTTTTTTAAAAGGTAAGGAGTGGTCATATAGGTTGGAATAGCATATGTGGTATTTATGGCATAGAAACTTTTTCTTTGTTAAAATATTAGCAGCTCTGGCAGCCCCAGGCTGATGGTTGGAGTTGATTGTTCAGTGCAGGAAAGCTTTTAAAAATGTATGAGATTGTCATTCTTTGATTTGAATCTTACTTCCTCCTGAAATCAGACTATTAGATGGTATCATGAAGTTAGGGTGTGGGTCTGTAGTTTGCTCAGCTTACATCATGTGGTATTTGAGGGAGATCTAAATTAAGTACCTTGATAACCTTTCTGAAGCTTTGTTTGAATTAAAGAAAAATTTTGGGTTGTAATATTGACTTATCTATAAAGTAGCCGCAATAAAGTTCTTTTGTTGACTGCTTGATTAAAAATTTAGGTCGAGGCGGGGCCAAGATGGCGGCTTAGTAAGGTATGTGCGTCTTAGTTCCTCCTCCAGAGCAACTACTAGGTGAACAGAAACAGTGCAGAACAGCTCCCGGGGCCACGGCAGGGAATGGACACACAGCTTACCCCAGTCTGGACTGGCTAGTCTGACTGCGAGACTCGGCTGCGGTGAGATCCCTGAGCGGCGCGCGATTTCCCGAGCAGCGGCAGCTGTGGCAGCCGGAGCTCCTCCCTCCCTCCGTCCCGGGCCGGCTGAGAGTCTCGGAGAGGCAAGTTTCCCAAGCCGCAGCGGCCGGCGCCCCTCTTTTGCGGGCGGCTTCCTTGACCGGCTACGAGTCTTGGATCAGAGGGCTACCAAAACCGCGGTGGCCCTCCCCCGCGGGCGGCTTCCTTGTCCGGTGGTGAATTCCCCAGGCCGCGGCGGCCGGTGACTGACGCCCCTCCCCCGCGGGTGACTTCCTGGTCTGGTGGAGAATTCCCTGGGTCCACTGCAGCCGGCGACTGACACCCCTCCAGGGAGAGGAGGGAATTTCCGACAGTGGCAGGGACTGGGTCAAACCAAACACCAATAGGGGAACTAATAAAGGAGCCACAGGGTCCCCTCAAGCCGCGGCGGCTGATGCCCCCACCACGCGCGGCCCCCTGAACCAACTGAGAGAATTGGATCAGAAATCCCCAGGCCGCGAAGATCGGTGACCGGGGGGATCCCTTCCAAACACGTGAGACAAATGTGTGCCACGAGCACCACCTACTGGGCAGGATAAGAAAAACAGAACCCAGAGATTTCACAGAAAAATCTTACAACCTTGTTGGGTCCGACACCCAGGGAAATCTGACTAAATGCCCAGACGCCAGCAGCAGAAGATAACGGTCCACGCTCAGAAGATTGAGAATATGGCCCAGTCAAAGGAACAAACCAAAAGTTCAAATGAGATACAAGAGCTGAGACAACTAATGCTGAATATACGAACAGAAATGGAAAACCTCTTCACAAATGAAATCGATAAATTGAGGGAGGACATGAAGAAGACATGGGCTGAACAAAAAGAAGAAATAGAAAAACTGAAAAAACAAATCACAGCACTTATGGCAGTGAAGGATAAAGTAGAAAAGATGGAAAAAACAATGGATACCTACAATGATAGATTTAAAGAGACAGAAGATAGAATTAGCGATTTGAAGGATGGAACATCTGAATTCCAAAAAGAAACAGAAACTATCGGGAAAAGAATGGAAAAATTTGAACAGGGTATGAGGGAACTCAAGGATAATATGAACCGCACAAATATACGTGTTGTGGGTGTCCCAGAAGGAGAAGAGAAGGGAAAAGGAGGATAAAAACTAATGGAAGAAATTATCACTGAAAATTGCCCAACTCTTATGAAAGACCTAAAATTACAGATCCAAGAAGTGCAGCGCACCCCAAAGAGATCAGACCCAAATAGGCGTTCTCCAAGACACTTACTAGTTAGAATGTCAGAGGTCAAAGAGAAAGAGAGGATCTTGAAAGCAACAAGAGAAAAACAATCCATCACATACAAGGGAAACCCAATAAGACTATGTGTAGATTTCTCAGCAGAAACCATGGAAGCTAGAAGACAGTGGGATGATATATTTAAATTACTAAAAGAGAAAAACTGCCAACCAAGACTCCTATATCCAGCAAAATTATCCTTCAAAAATGAGGGAGAAATTAAAACATTCTCAGACAAAAAGTCACTGAGAGAATTTGTGGCCAGGAGACCAGCTCTGCAAGAAATACTAAAGGGAGCACTAGAGTCAGATACAAAAAGACAGAAGAGAGAGGTATGGAGAAGAGTGTAGAAAGAAGGAAAATCAGATATGATATATTTAATACAAAAGGCAAAATGTTAGAGGAAAATATTATCCAAACAGTAATAACACTAAATGTTAATGGACTGAATTCCCCAATCAAAAGACATAGATTGGCAGAATGGATTAAAAAACAGGATCCTTCTATATGCTGTCTACAGGAAACACATCTTAGACCCAAAGATAAACATAGGTTGAAAGTGAAAGGTTGGGAAAAGATATTTCATGCAAACAACAATCAGAAAAGAGCAGGAGTGGCTATACTAATATCTAACAAATTAGACTTCAAATGTAAAACAGTTAAAAGAGACAAAGAAGGACACTATATACTAATAAAAGGAACAATTAAACAAGAAGACATAACAATCATAAATATTTACGCACCGAACCAGAATGCCCCAAAATACGTGAGGAATACACTGCAAACACTGAAAAGGGAAATAGACTCATATACCATAACAGTTGGAGACTTCAATTCACCACTCTCATCAATGGACAGAACATCTAGACACAGGATCAATAAAGAAATAGAGAATCTGAATATTACTATAAATGAGCTAGACTTAACAGACATTTATAGGACATTACATCCCACAACAGCAGGATACACCTTTTTCTCAAGTGCTCATGGATCATTCTCAAAGATAGACCATATGCTGGGTCACAAAGCAAGTCTTAACAAATTTAAAAAGATTGAAATCATACACAACACTTTCTCGGACCATAAAGGAATGAAGTTGGAAATCAATAATAGGCGGAGTGCCAGAAAATTCACAAATACGTGGAGACTCAACAACACACTCTTAAACAACGAGTGGGTCAGAGAAGAAATTGCTAGAGAAATTAGCAAATACCTCAAGGCGAATGAAAATGAAAACACAACATATCAAAACTTATGGGTCGCAGCAAAGGCAGTGCTAAGAGGGAAATTTATTGCCCTAAATGCCATTATCAGAAAAGAAGAAAAGGCAAAAATGCAGGAATTAACTGTCCACTTGGAAGAACTGGAGAAAGAACAGCAAACTAATCCCAAAGCAAGCAAAAGGAAAGAAATAACAAAGATTAGAGCAGAAATAAATGAAATTGAAAACATGAAAACAATAGAGAAAATCAATAAGGCCAGAAGTTGGTTCTATGAGAAAATCAATAAGATTGATGGGCCCTTAGCAAGATTGACAAAAAGAAGAAGAGAGAGGATGCAAATAAATAAGATCAGAAATGGAAGAGGAGACATAACTACTGACCTCACAGAAATAAAGGAGGTAATAACAGGATACTATGAACAACTTTACGCTAATAAATACAACAATTTAGATGAAATGGACGGGTTCCTGGAAAGACATGAACAACCAACTTTGACTCAAGAAGACATAGATGACCTCAACAAACCAATCACAAGTAAAGAAATTGAATTAGTCATTCAAAAGCTTCCTAAAAAGAAAAGTCCAGGACCAGATGGCTTCACATGTGAATTCTATCAAACATTCCTGAAAGAATTAGTACCAACTCTCCTCAAACTCTTCAAAAAAATCTAAGCGGAGGGAAAACTACCTAATTCATTCTATGAAGCCAACATCACCCTTATACCAAAACCAGGCAAAGATATTACAAAATAAGAAAACTACAGGCCAATCTCTCTAATGAATATAGATGCAAACATCCTCAATATAATTCTAGCAAATCGTATCCAACAACACATTAAAAGAATTATACATCATGACCAAGTAGGATTCATCCCAGGTATGCAAGTATGGTTCAACATAAGAAAATCAATTAATGTATTACACCATATCAACAAATCAAAGCAGAAAAATCACATGATCATCTCAATTGATGCAGAGAAGGCGTTTGACAAAATTCAACATCCTTTCCTGTTGAAAACACTTCAAAAGATAGGAATACAAGGGAACTTCCTTAAAATGATAGAGGGAATATATGAAAAACCCACAGCTAATATCATCCTCAATGGGGAAAAATTGAAAACTTTCCCCCTAAGATCAGGAACAAGACAAGGATGTCCATTATCACCACTATTATTCAACATTGTGTTGGAGGTTCTAGCCAGAGCAATTAGACAAGAAAAAGAAATACAAGGCATCAAAATTGGAAAGGAAGAAGTAAAACTATCACTGTTTGCAGACGATATGATACTATACGTCGAAAACCCAGAAAAATCCACAACAAAACTACTAGAGCTAATAAATGAGTACAGCAAAGTAGCAGGTTACAAGATCAACATTCAAAAATCTGTAGCATTTCTATACACTAGCAATGAACAAGTGGAGGGGGAAATCAAGAAACGAATCCCATTTACAATTGCAACTAAAAGAATAAAATACCTAGGAATAAATTTAACTAAAGAGACAAAAAACCTATATAAAGAAAACTACAAAAAACTGCTAAAAGAAATCACAGAAGACCTAAATAGATGGAAGGGCATACCGTGTTCATGGATTGGAAGACTAAATATAGTTAAGATGTCAATCCTACCTAAATTGATTTACAGATTCAATGCAATACCGATCAAAATCCCAACAACTTATTTTTCAGAAATAGAAAAACCAATAAGCAAATTTATCTGGAAAGGCAGGGTGCCCCGAATTGCTAAAAACATCTTGAGGAAAAAAAAACAAAGCTGGGGGTCTTGCACTGCTTGACTTTAAGGCATATTATGAAGCCACAGTGGTCAAAACAGCATGGTACTGGCATAAAGATAGATATATCGACCAATGGAATCGAATAGAGTGCTCAGATATAGACCCTCTCATCTATGGACATTTGATCTTTGATAAGGCAGTCAAACCAACTCACCTGGGACAGAACAGTCTCTTCAATAAATGGTGCCTAGAGAACTGGATATCCATATGCAAAAGAATGAAAGAAGACCCATATCTCACACCCTACACAAAAATTAACTCAAAATGGATCAAAGATTTAAACATTAGGTCTAAGACCATAAAGCAGTTAGAGGAAAATGTAGGGAGATATCTTATGAATCTTACAATTGGAGGCAGTTTTATGGACCTTAAACCTAAAGCAAGAGCACTGAAGAAGGAAATAAATAAATGGGAACTCCTCAAAATTAAACACTTTTGTGCATCAAAGAACTTCATCAAGAAAGTAGAAAGACAGCCTACACAATGGGAAACAATATTTGGAAATGACATATCAGATAAAGGTCTAGTATCCAGAATTTATAAAGAGATTGTTCAACTCAACAACAAAAAGACAGCCAACCCAATTACAAAATGGGAAAAAGACTTGAACAGACACCTAACAGAAGAGGAAATACAAATGGCCAAAAGACACATGAAGAGATGCTCAATGTCCCTGGCCATTAGAGAAATGCAAATCAAAACCACAATGAGATATCATCTCATACCCACCAGAATGGCCATTATCAACAAAACAGAAAATGACAAGTGCTGGAGAGGATGCGGTGAAAGAGGCACACTTATCCACTGTTGGTGGGAATGTCAAATGGTTCAACCACTGTGGAAGGCAGTTTGGCAGTTCCTCAAAAAGCTGAATATAGAATTGCCATACGACCCAGCAATACCATTGCTGGGAATCGACTCAAAGGAATTAAGTGCAAAAACTCAAACGGACATTTGCACACCAATGTTTATAGCAGCGTTATTTACAATTGCAAAGAGATGGAAACAGCCAAAATGTCCATCAACAGACGAGTGGCTAAACAAACTGTGGTATATACATACGATGGAATATTATGCAGCTTTAAGACAGGAGAAACTTATGAAGCATGTAATAACATGGATGGACCTAGAGAACATTATGCTGAGTGAGTCTAGCCAAAAACTAAAAGACAAATACTGTATGGTCCCAATGATGTGAATCGACATTCGAGAATAAACTTGGAATATGTCATTGGTAACAGAGTTCAGCAGGAGTTAGAAACAGGGTAAGATAATGGGTAATTGGAGCTGATGGGATACAGACTGCGCAACAGGACTAGATACAAAAAACTCAAAAATGGACAGCACAATAATACCTAAGTGTAAAGTAATCATGTTAAAACACTGAATGAAGCTGCATCCGAGTTATAGGTTTTTGTTTTGTTTTGTTTTGTTTTGTTTTTACTATTATTACTTTTACTTTTTTCTCTATATTAACGTTCTATATGTTTTTCAGTTGTGTTGGTAGTTCTTCTAAACCGATGCAAATGTACTAAGAAAAGATGATCATGCATCTATGTGATGATGTTAAGAATTACTAAGAATTACTGATTGCATATGTAGAATGGTATGATTTCTAAATGTTGGGTTAATTTCTTTTTTTCCATTAATTAATAAAAAAAAAAAATCAATTGAGAGAAAAAAAAAATTTAGGTCACCCAGTGGTTTTCATAGGATACTCCCAAATATTGTTGAAAGCAGACATTTTGAGTACAGAAGTATCTGAGATACTGATTGGTAGTGTATTATCCATTGACCTTTGAATTTTCTGTTGCACTTGAAGAAAAAAAAGATCCTTATTTTTTACTTCAATCACTTTAAATGTCAGAAGTACTTCTGTAGTCACTGACTTTCAACAATAGTAAGGTCAGGTAAGAAATTCTCCAAGCCTTTTAGGCATTTGTGTATAAAGGGCAGTCTTCTTTTTTTTTTAATCATCAAACATATGGGCTGCTTTACTAAGGACCTGGGATGTTCACACAGAAGACAGCTCCATTTGTGGAGAAGGTAGCTTCTTTTATCTTAATTGTTTAATGTTTTGTCCTAGACAAGTGATGAGTAAAAGTCAAATGTTCGCCTTGAGGGATGTCATGGTTAGGGACAGGTGTCAACTTGGCCAAGTTGTGGTACCTGTTCATCTGATTGGGCAAGCGCTGGCCTGTCTGTTGCAATGAGGACATTTCATAGGATTAGGTCATGATCACATCAGCTACATCCACAGCTGATTCCATTTGTAATCAGTCAAAGGGGAGTGTCTTCTGCAATTAGTGATGCTAAATGCAATCATGGGAAGCCTTTTAAGGAGGACTCAGAGGAGACAGGTTCCATTCCTGCTTTGGCTGGTGAGCCTCTCCTGTGGAGTTCATCCAGGCCATCCATTGGAGTCATCGGCTTTGCCGCCTGCCCTGTGGATTTTGGACTCTGCGTTCCTATGGTCACGTGAGACACTTTCATAAATTTTATATTTACAAGTGTTCCCTGTTGATTCTGTTTCTCTAGAGAACCCTAACTAATACATCTTGGCACCAGGAGTGGTTCTTAAGAAACAGAATCTTAAAAATGGGTTTTTATGAATGGTTTTCTACTCTGACTGGACTCAGAGACACTAAGAACTCTGATTCCCGTAATCAGAATGACACTTCCAATCCATGGACTGAGTTGGCAAAGGAGATAGTCAAAATATCATCATTCGACTCTCCTAATGCTTCGCTTGTACGAAGCCAGACTCTGGGGGATAATGTTTTTGACACCTTTACAGAGTTTTGTAGAAATAAGAGTTATAGAGATGTTGGTTGGTTGTTGTTAGATACACTGTCTACATTAAAGGGTGAAAGGGATGGGCTTAAGGCTTCAAACAAGAAGCTTAAGCGCCATCTGAAAGATGTAGAGGTTTCTATGAGTATCCTGAAGGAAAATCTTATTTCCTATAGCCATAGACTTGAGATCTCTGAAAATCAGACTCAGAATCTTATTGTTAGAGTAGCAACTTTACAACGTAAACTGAAATCTCAGTCTTGCATGGTGTCTGCCGTTAAAGTGAGGGCATTGATTGGAAAGGAGTGGGACCCTGAAAAATGGGATGGTGACATATGGATTGATAATGATGTTGGGGGTGAGGTTGAAACCCTAGACCATGCTGAGCCTTCTTTAGATAACCCTGTAATAGTCTGCCCTGAGGACATAGCCGCCCCACCTCCAGCCTGCCTTGAGGAATTGGCCACCCAACCTCCTCCTGAAGGGATTAGCCCTAGAGTTATTAATCCTGTTTCACCAGATGAAACTGCAAATGAAAGCCCTGAAGCAAATGGCTTGGAAGATATTTCTAATTCTTTTCATGACCCACCCCCACCACCCCTCATTTCTTCTAGACCTATAACTAGACTAAAGTCCCAACAGGCCCCTAAAGGTGAGGTACAAAGTATCACACATGAGGAGGTATGTTATACTCCAAAAGAACTGTGTGAGTTTTCCAATTTATATAGACAGAAATCAGGGGAATATGTGTGGCAATGGATTTTAAGAGTGTGGGATAATGGTGGGAGGAATATAAGGCTGAATCAGGCTGAATTTATTGATATGGGCCCACTAAGCAGAGATTCTGCATTCAGTGTTATAGCTCGAGCAGTTAGAAAAGGTGTTAACAGCTTGTTTGGGTGGTTGGTTGAAACATGGATCAAAAGGTGGCCAACATTACCTGAGGTTGAAATGCCAGAACTGCCCTGGTATAATGTAGATGAGGGGATCCAGAGGCTTAGAGAGATTGGGATGTTAGAGTGGATTTATCATGCAAAGCCTGCTCTTACACCCCAGGAATGTCCAGAGGATGCACCTTTTACCAGAACAGTGAGAAATAAGTTTGTGAGACTAGCACCATCATCCCTCAAGAGCTCTGTGGTTGCACTTCTCTGTAGGTCAGATATTACTGTAGGAACTGCTGTCACTGAGCTGGAATCCTTAAACACAATGGGAATGACAGGATCCCGAGTTGGCAGAAGCCAGGTGACAGCACTTAATCACCAAAGACAGGGTAGACGCGGCTATTATAATAGACAACAAACTCAAAGGAGGCATCAAAATTATATGACACGCAGAGATTTGTGGCATTGGCTAGTAAATCATGGGGTGCCTAGAAATACAATAGAAGGGCAGTCTACTAAATTCTTGTTGGAGCTGTATGAACAAAAGAGTTCTAGGTCAAGGGAACAAAAGTCTAACCTGAATTACAAAAACACAGAGTCCCGACCCCTTAATCAATTTCCAGACTTGAAACAGTTTACAGACCCTGAGCCCCTTGAATGAAGGGGAGGCCAGGTCCCTATGGGGGAGAAACCTCTTACACTGCCACAAATTTATACTGTTAACCTTCCTCTAAGTCTTCCCCAAGGAGACCGACGGCCTTTTACCAGGGTAACTGTGCATTGGGGAAAAGGAAATGATCAGATATTTCGGGGATTATTAGACACTGGTTCAGAAGTGACATTAATTCCAGGGGACCCAAAACATCACTCTGGACCACCAGTCAGAGTGGGGGGTTATGGAGGCCAGGTGATCAATGGAGTTTTAGCTCAGGTCCGTCTCACAGTGGGTCCAGTGGGCCCCTGGACCCATCCTGTAGTTATTTCCCCAGTTCTGGAATGTATAATTGGCATAGACATACTGAACAACTGGCAGAATCCCCACGTTGGTTCTCTAACTCGTGCAGTGAGGGCTATTATGGTGGGAAAGGCCAAGTGGAAGCCACTAGAACTGCCCCTACCATGCAAAATAGTAAATCAAAAGCAATACCATATTCCTGGAGGGATTGCAGAGATTACTGCCACTCCTAAGGACTTGAAAGATGCAGGGGTGGTGATTCCCACCACATCCCCATTCAACTCTCCTATTTGGCCTGTGCAGAAAACAGATGGGTCTTGGAGAATGACAGTGGATTATCGTAAACTCAACCAGGTGGTAACTCCAATTGCAGCTGCTGTTCCAGATGTAGTATCATTGCTTGAGCAAATCAATACATCCCCTGGTACCTGGTATGCAGCTGTTGATCTGGCAAATGCTTTTTTCTCAATAGCTATTAGTAAGGACCACCAGAAACAGTTTGCTTTCAGCTGGCAAGGTCAGCAATATTCTTTCACTGTCTTACCTCAGGGGGGGTATATCAATTCTCCAGCCCTATGTCATAATCTTGTTTGCAGAGACCTTGATCGTTTCTACCCTCCCAAAAGACATCACACTGGTCCATTATGTTGATGATATCATGTTGATTGGACCTAGTGAGCAAGAAGTAGCAACTACTATAGATTTACTGGTAAGGCATTTGCATGTCAGAGGATGGGAGATAAATCCAACAAAAATACAGGGGACTTCCACCTCAGTAAAATTTCTAGGTGTCCAGTGGTGTGGGGCATGTCGAGATATCCCTTCTAAGGTGAAGGAAAAATTGCTGCATCTGGCCCCTACCACAACCAAAAAAGAGGCACAACGCCTAGTTGGTCTTTTTGGATTTTGGCGACAACATATTCCTCATTTGGGTGTGCTACTCCGGCCCATTTATCCAGTGACCAGAAAAGCTGCTAATTTTGAGTGGGGACCTGAACAAGAGGAGGCTCTGCGACAGGTCCAGGCTGCTGTGCAAGCTGCTCTGCCACTTGGGCCTTATGATCCAGCAGATCCAATGGTGCTGAAGCTGTCAGTGGCAGATAGAGATGCTGTCTGGAGCCTTTGGCAGGCCCCTATAGGAGAATCACAACGCAGACCCTTAGGGTTTTGGAGCAAAGCCTTACTATCTGCTGCAGATAACTACTCTCCTTTTGAGAAACAGCTTTTCGCCTGCAACTGGCCTTAGTAGAGACTGAACGCTTAACCATGGGCCACCAAGTTACCATGAGACCTGAGTTGCCTATCATGAGTTGGGTGTTATCTGACCCACCAAGCCATAAAGTTGGGTGTGCATAGCAGCACTCTATTGTAAAGTGGAAATGGTATATACGAAATAGAGCCAGAGCAGGTCCTGAAGGCACAAGTAAGTTACATGAAGAAGTGGCGCAAATGCCCATGGTTTCCACTCCTGCTGCCACATTACCTTCTCTTTCCCAGACCAGAGCTATGGCCTCTTGGGGAGTTCCTTACAGTGAATTGACTGAGGAAGAGAAAACTCAGGCCTGGTTTACAGATGGTTCAGCACGATATTCAGGTACCACCCGAAAGTGGACAGCTGCAGCATTACAACCCCTTTCTGGGGTGTCCTTGAAGGACAGTGGTGAGGGGAAATCCTCCCAGTGGGCAGAACTTCGAGCAGTGCACCTGGTTGTTCATTTTGCTTGGAAGGAAAACTGGCCAGAGGTGCGTTTGTATACTGACTCATGGGCTGTTGCTAACGGTTTGGCTGGATGGTCAGGGACTTAGAAAGACCATAATTGGAAAATTGGTGACAAAGAGGTCTGGGGAAGAAGTATGTGGATAGACCTTTCTGAGTGGGCCAAAAACATGAAGATATTTGTGTCCCATGTGAATGCACACCAGAGGGTGACTTCAGCAGAGAAAGATTTTAATAATCAAGTGGATAAGATGACCTGTTCTATGGATACCAGTCAGCCTCTTTCCCCAGCAACTCCTGTTATTGCCCAATGGGCTCATGAACAAATTGGTCATGGTGGTAGGGATGGAGGTTATGCATGGGCTCAGCAACATGGACTTCCACTCACCAAGGCTGACCTGGCTACAGCCACTGCTGAGTGCCCAATCTGCCAGCAGCAGAGACCCACACTCAGCCCCCGATATGGCACCATTCCCCGAGGTGACCAGCCAGCTACATGGTGGCAGGTTGATTACATTGGACCACTCCCTTCATGGAAGGGGCAGCGATATGTTCTAACTGGAATAGACACATACTCTGGATATGGGTTTGCTTTCCCTGCACGCAATGCTTCTGCCAAAACTACTATCCGTGGGCTTACAGAATGCCTTATCCATCGGCCGCACATAGACTTATCAGCCACTGCAAAAGAAAGAAACAAAAATGACAAAATTATAAATATATGATATACATGTGTGCATGAATGTGTATTCTGTGAAGATAGTAATGTAACAAACTTTATCGATATCCCTGGTGTATTTATGTAGGAAAGTTCCCTGGGGTCAAATGATTGGTCCCCATGTAGATACAATTTTCATTTTATACCCTACAGGTACACTAACAATAAGCTGTACCAATTTATAGCACACCCTCAGAGCCCCTGAGAGCTCCTGCCCCACGCCTCCCACCAGTGCTCCAGAATGACCCATCTCCTCATATCTGTGGTGGTCCTTCTGGGTAAATTGAGTTCCTGCCTTCTTGGCTGAGTAACTGCTCCATGTGAGCAGTTCCAGGGTGAGTCCAGGGGCCATGTCCCAGGGGCCCCATCTCTCTGCTTTCTGATTTGCTGTGAATAAAGGAGTTTGTATTTGAGACAGACCCATTTGAGTTTACTGTAAGAGCAGTGTGAGCAGGGGCCAATCCCTGCTAAGATCAAGGTGGAAACGAAAAATGGCCCTGAGAAATGAGTTTCTCCAAGGGTGCATGTACCTTGGCTTTGCCCTTGGGTGGGGTGGGGACAGTGGCTGGGTTGTGGAGGCAGCAGGACTTTTTCTAATGTGCTTCTCACTGATAGAATGGACCAGGCCTGGGGCAGTAGGGGGTGCCTTAGGCATATCCCTGAGGGACCAGTTGGAAAATCTCTGTTGTGGAACATCCTCAACCTTCTCTCTGCTCAGTTCTCTCTGCGGCCCAATAGCTAAATCCTCTGTTGGTTCCCCCAAGGCACTCCTCATCTTTGTCCATGTCTAGGCAGAAGGGCCTGATTCAGGGCACAGGTTAGAGCTGGTACAGCAGGCAGTGGGGCAAATGGTCATTAGTCCCTCCTTCTAGATGTTTGGACAAGTGCTAAGAGAGTCTGGGTGAGGGTCAGCCTCAGCTGTGTCCTGAGAAGTCTCCTCCATCGCCTCAAGTCCTTTCTTCCTTAGCCTCTTCACTCACCTGACAGGTGACTGAATACTCTGAGACAGGGGGCAGAGCCTGTCTTTCTCCTCTTTTCTCATTGGATGGAGAAGTAAGACTAGGTCACATCAGTGTCATCACTTCTCTGTCCTCCCACTTTGAGATCCTGGGCCCAGTCTGTGCTTACTAAACCATCTTTAGTATCTGGGTTCCTGGGCCAATGTATCACCTCCTTTCCTTTAGCAGCACCATCATCAGAGTGTACTGGTGTCCATAGCTCCCAGTCATCACCCCTGTCTGCACCTTTGTGCTGATAGAATTAGAACCTCAGGGGTTCCAGGTAGATTTTCTGGTTTTGTGTCCAGCAGCTCTGTTTCTATGGCCATCACTGGGCTTTAAGCAGATAGTAGGTCTCTTAATAACTGCCTATCCTAGGGGACAGTCTTGATGGTGACACATACCTCAGGAAGCTGGGAATCTGAGACCTGATTCTTTCTAAGCATCTCCAGTCTCCCAGGAGCTGCCTACTTATTCTCTCAGGAGCTGCCTTCAGTGTGTACACCTGCTGTTTCCTTTGCTGCCACGCCCAAGGTCCTGGATTCCTCCAAGGGGTCTGATCTGGAAACTTTACCTCCTCTCTCATGACCCATCCTAAGACGAGTCACTCATGGCATCTCTATTCCAGTTGTCTTTAGGACGGAAATTCCTCCTTAGGTTGAATCTGTTAAGGACTCACTGTCTATTCTGAAGAAAATACAGGCATTGAAGGCAGCAGAAATCCTCTGCTTCTGGAGTCAGGGGAGACTGGTGCAAAGTCTAGGTGGGACTCTGCATCAGATGGACTGTACTCCTTCAGTATGTGATGCCAACTGCTAAGAAACTTGAGTTTCTCTCCTTCAAGGTAGAAGATCGTTATGAATTACCTAAAATTCTTCTAGGTAGGAAATTTTGCTATTATCCACTTATTTGTGCTAGAATGGACTTACGGGTATATTTTGTACTTTCTGTTATATCTGAGTTATAACTACTTCCATCGAGTTATTTTTTTTTCCATATTGTTTCAGCTTTGACCACTGCGAATTTGTTAAGGTGGCTCTGTATCCCTATAACATGTCCCTTGGAGAGGAATTACCCATTCTACTGCCCTGGGTGGCACCATCAAGCAGACCTATGTGCAAATGTCAGGACATCCTTCCAGGAGTGTGGGTGGTATCAGAGGAGCAGGAGGACCCAGGCTCTGAGGAAGCAGGACAATAGTTTCGACTGGTCCTGAGAGAACAGGGTTCTGGGCCAGAGTAGCTGAGAAGATATCTGCTGTCTCTCACATACTTGGGCAAGCAGTGCACCTGGGGTCCCCCAGGAGCCAAATAAGAACTTGGCTCTGTCAAAACACCCTTACTTCATGTTTCATTCTCCACACCGCCTGGAGTTCTTGCCCAAGCCTAATGCCCCAGGTCACATTGGCAATCCGATAGCAGGAAAGAATGTGCATGAACCTTGACTCTAGGAGACTGTTTGGGCAGAGAATAAGTTACGTCTAGAAGTAGAAGGGAGGTGTTAATTCCAACCATACATTTTCAGTAAGCAAAGGTCTGGGGATGTCTCACATATGATCAGGTTTCATCCTTCTCAGTCACTGGACAAGGGTTTTCCACTCGGGGGACAATTGAAGGATCCTGGGACACATTTGCACTTCCTTTTACTTCTGGCATCTGGGCAGAGTTGGTCAGTCATGCCATTCTTTCTACTCCTTGATCTACCTAGTTTAAGGATCCTGTGCCACACTTTGCTGACTTTGCCCTCCATAGTGTTTGAGTTTTCTGTCATCAGTGGGAACAGTTGTGGCTTCTGATGCCTCAGCAGAGACCTCCCTATTGGGCACAAGGGCATGGATGGTGACTTGATGGCAGCTCCTTCTCCCTGTACCTTGAGAAGTGGCGTCAGTATTGCAGGAAAACCATATACTGTTATCACCAGAAGCCAGGGAGCTTTCTATGGATTCTCCTGTTCTATTACTCAGACTCAAACAAGCAGTTGGGATCTGGGTTTTATAGTCATTTCTTTGGATCAAAAGAGACAGCAAAACTGCCACATGTTGTTTCATCTCTGGGTTCCAACCTGAGGTTGAGGCTGATGATTACAACCAGATAAGGGAGGTCAGTTCCAGTGCTCACACAGGGCCCAGGACCAGGGGAAGTGAGACACAAAACCCCTTTGCTTTTCAGAATGAGCCTCCTCCTGTATCCTGAGCAGTGACACCAGTGTTGGTAGATACAGGATATTCTATTCCAGCGGAAGTCAGGGAGCTTTCCATGGTATCTTCTGAGGATCATATCAGCCTCAGACAAGCACCAGCACCAGAACTTCAAGATCCTGAGCTGCTTTACTGGATCCAAGATCGCCTCAGCCAGTTTGGGCTTTTTTTTTTTTTTTCAATCTCTGAATTCCAGCCTTGGTTCAAGAAGGCTGATGATGTTCAGGGTTTCTCTCTTATCTGGAAAAGCACATGGCAAACATGGTGGCATCTGCTAGCTTTCTTTCTAGGCTTCTTTCATGAAGCTCCCCCGGGGGCATTTTCATTCTTCATCTCTGGTTGTATGGGCTCTCTGTGCTTGAACATTCTTGAACAGGTGTTTAGTACATATGTGTATGCATTCCTATTGCTATATATCACAGAATTGAGTAACTGGACCATAGGGTGTACATTTGTTCTGTTGTGGTAGTTACTGCCAAACAGTTGACCAAAGTGATGGTACTTAACTGGTTTTTTTTTTTTTAATTAACAAATATTATGAGTCATTAGCCTTTAGGTGATGAAACTGAGGATTAATGGCAAATGTAATTTATCACTCTTTCCATGTGTTAGTCCTTAATATTTGGATAATAAATTAGTAGTTTGAGAATATAAGGTAAACATAGTCTTAATTCTTACATAATCATTTGCTTGCTTGCTTGCTAGCTAGGGCATATTAAATTTTAGCAGCATCATTTATGTGATTGTGAGACTTGGACCTGTCAATGGCAATCATATGAAGTGTTTTATATTAGTTTCACACATAAATTCTGCTAACATTAGTGGACTTAAAAGTTATGGTCCAGGGGTATGCAATTTGTTGACTATAAAATCATTTGTTCTACTCATTTGTGTTGTGTATGTATATATTTTCCTAATTTTCATCTGTGTATTATATTTTATATTTTATAGAGGGATTTACAGTTATCTTCTCATTTGAATTACAAACAGTAGCTTTGGAAAGTAGATGTGATACAGTTAGGATTGACCCAATTTTAGAATAAAAGGAGGATACCAAAGGGCAACTGAAAGAATGATGAAAGTCTTAATGCATTGCCCTTCCTGTGGTGCATCTACACTACAGAGTGTAATATTTTGATATTTTTTAGATTGGTAAACTTTTTCTGTAAAGGGCCAGACTAGTAAATATTTTAGGCTTTGTGAACTGTGTAGCCTCTGTCACAGCAACTCATCTCTACCATTATAGTATGAAGAAAGCCACAGTCAACATGTAAATGAATGAGCATACCATGTGCCAATAAAATTGTATTCGTGGACACTGAATTTCATGTAATTTTCACATCATGAAATTTTACTTGTGATTTTTTTTCAACCATTTAAAAATGTAAAAGCTATTCTTTGCTTGAAGGCCATACAAAAACTAGTCTGTTGGATAGTTGGCTATACTTGGCCAAACTTTGGCTTAGCTGATTGGGCAAAGATGATGGCTTGAGGTTTTACCAGTTCAAAAGACTTCCCAAGGTGCATCTTTGATGTGAGATGGCTAATCTGATGGATATTTCAGATACACTGAGAGGAACAATGATCAGTTTCATTTTTGAATATAAAGGACAGTGGTTTATACTGATTTACCTGAAGATATAATTATTGAACGATATTAGTCTTCTTAGGCATATTTCAAGTTCAGGTTCAAATAGTCTTATTCATATTGTTAATTTGAGAAGGAATGGACTTTTTCATTGCTTAATTGGAGATGTTCCTGGTAGGTGGATTGGAGTTGTGATGTAGTAGAAGTTGGTTTAGAGCACTGTTTTCAGGTGATTGTTCAATGTTCTATGGATTTTATAAACAGTCGATTTTATTTTTAAAGAATATTTAATTAAAAATACTGTAATTTGTGTTCAGGTGTTATCAACTTAATTTTAGCACAGTGGCCATCCCTAATGAGTTAATTGTTGCTGTTAGGGTTAGTTGTCCTGAAGCAATAATGTGACATTTTCCTATTTAAGAACCTTATCAAGGAAATGGAGACTTGCCACACATATGCAGTGAATGGAGCTAATTCCCACTTTGCCTCTCGTTCTATCTAACTATGGCAGCTAACTGCTCTGGATAGTTCTTAACCAGTTCTTTGAATTGATCCTACAGACAGGGTTTAATTAGATTTATTTAGCATTGTTGTACCTGAAGCAAACATCATTGTTGGTCACAGTTGGACTCAGAAATCTCAGAGGGAAAACCCCTCATGCCCAGCCTATATGTAGTTGACTTTCAGCCTGAATAACCTACATGTGTTCTTCATCCAAACTCTGTGACCTGTATAACTGTTGGCTTTATGTTCCTAACAAAGTATACCTTGGAGGAATTACAGTGGGGAGTGGGATAGGATGGCAAAAAAAAAAGAGTAGGTTGGGACCACTTTGCTCAAAGTTATCTTTGCATATGGTAGGGTGCTTTGTAGATGATTTATCTGGTTCAGCAAGAATGGGTTTCTGTTCTACCTCTAATTTTTATTTAAAATGCAGAAGGTATTTTTTTGTTTGTTTGTTTGTTTTTTGTTTTTTGGCAGTGGTGAAGGAATTGATTTTTGAAAGTGGGGAAGATTGAATGGAGTCATCTTTATTGTCTTTGATACTCATGGACTTGCATACTGGGGTTATTTATTTCTTGTGGCTTTGGAATGTTTTGTCCTCCCCCCTACTCTGTGTGTAACTGAGAAATACATAGGTTTGTATATATATATACACTAAATGAATTAAATATATAATTATATATATAGTTATATATGTTATATATATAATATATATAGTTATATATATAATATATATATGTATATATATATATATATAATTCATTTAGTGAGGCCTGCCCCTCAGTAAATGAATTACCTGCATACTGTGTGTGCATGACTGAAATTCTGTTTTGCCTCTATTTAGAGAGTATTTAAAAGAGTATTCAAGTAACTGGATAAAGTGGATGAACAAACATGCTTTTTGAAACTCTTTAGTGTGAATGATAGTGAATTTATCTTTGGTAGAACAGATAATGATCTTGCTTGTTATAGATCCTTTAGAATGTGAGTTTGTATGAAAAACTAAATAGCACTTGAAACCAAATGTTTGATATTTAATTCTTTTAAATTGAAAATTCTGTTATTTTCAGGAGAGCCTGAAGATGTTGATTTAGAACTTTTTGATGGGACTGTATAGTAGGCTGTGTATGGGGACAGACCATTAGTTTCGTCTCTTGGTTTTTTTCTAAGGATTAAAAGCAAAATCTTTGAATGTCATGTTCTTATATTTGACTTAAAAAGTTCACAAGCCTTTAGTAGTTGTGAGATACTATATGAGTTAGGTCAATTAAACATTTACTAACATAAAATGTTTTTCTTTCCTCCTTTCTCGATATTGAAAGAAATGGACACAGTAGCCTTAAAGGATTTAATTTTTAAAACGTAGCAGTACAAACCACACACTCTGGCTGTCCATGCTGCTTTAGGCTTAATATTTCAAACCTAAAGCTGTGAATAGCTTTAGAAATAAACTCTCCAGTAGCTGAATGGTGTTAACCAGTGCTTTTCTTCTCTGCTTTATCTTATTTTGTCAGCAGGGATGCTACAGCAATTCTTTTTTATCTGAAGACTACTTTGTTCTGGAACTGAAAAAGAAAAATGTTCTAATATCCTAATAAAATTTTACCTGACAGTGAGGTCAGTCAGATGATGGAACACTTTGTTAAGGAAGTTCAGTCGGAATCTTTCACAAGAGATGTTCCAGAGTTGGCTAGAATGAGCCATTTGGAATTTGAAGATCAAGCTGGAAAAGTCCTCCAGGGTAGATTAAAATTTTAAAAAGGAATTTAAAAGTCTGTAATGCAAGCTTTTAGAAAACATTGCCTAAAATAATTTATTCAGAGTACAGTTTTAGGTGTGTTCTGTGTTTTAGAAACATTTTTCATGAAGGATGCATTTAATCATAGAAAGTATTTGTTTTAAACAGCCATATAGTTTCATATCATAAATTACTCTTATGTATTTTCTGAAAAGTTCATTATTAGATCCCCTACTATTGTGTTCTAGTGCCTCATAAGAAATAGTCTGCCAGGGAAGGCTGTGATTATGATGGCCCTTTAGATTAAACAGCTAGGTAGGTGGCTGGTCAGGGTAATTAATAATCCCCTGTAGAGTGATCCGTAGATTTAGATTTGTTGTCTCTTCTTTCTCCTTAGACCAGCAAGAGTAGAATTGCTGCTGGATGAGGCTGTTAATTCTGGGGCAAGGCTAAATCTATCATCCATACACATGTTTCCCTTTCACTAATTAGTATAGAAAGCAGCTGGGATGCTGGGGCTCTGCTGATTTCAAATCTCCCTGGCCAAAAGTATCTATATAGAATTTTGAATATAGCAATAGGGCACTAAAGGGTAAAAACAAAAAAATTTAAGCCTTTGGAGCCTTTAATAGCAATTTTTATTCTGATTTCTTAGGGATTGAAAGAAAAGGGTTGGTGTTAAAAGAGGAAGGACTGGAAGAATGAAGGTGGGGATGGGTGGAGTTTGTATTTAGAATTCAACAGATGCTGATATATTATTAAAAACATATGATGAGATCAAAAGGGTTTCCTGGATAATCAGATATAGACCGTGGATCACTGGAATACAGGGCTTCACATTTGGTCTTTTTCTGCACAGTTTAGTTCTTTCACAGTCCTAATAGCCAGTTTATTTCACTGGCATTGCCACAGAATGTGCTCAATGTTACACATTAAATCTCCCCAGAATAGGGTGTAAGTCCTTGGGTAATATTCCTTCTTAAACTTGATACCTTACAACTTAAATATTATATCATGAACAAAACAGCATTACAGTCCTCATAACATGGTTGTAATCCATATTTATCACTGCCTTCTTCCACTACCATGTCCCCTTTACCCTCAGCAAGCACTTCAGCTAGCTGTGGTTCTTTGCCCAGTGGGGTGACCCATACCTTCATTTCTGAAGTTTCAGAACCATTGGTAGCCCTGCCTGGATTGGGTTATTGCAGTTTTCCATTGATTTTAAACACAGGGCACGAAAGTACTAAAAGATGCCCTAGGGGATCTCCTATATTCCAGGCAAATACTTCTTTACCTCCATCGTGTAGTTGCAGTCCTATTTCCCTCTGATAGGGTTAGTCACCCCGGCCAATAATGTAACCCCTTCTTGGCTTGTTGACTTGTTGGACTCTGCATTCCTGTGGTCATGTGAGACACTTTTATAAATTTTGTGTTTGCGAATGTTCCCTGTTGATTGTTTCTCTAGAGAACCCTAACTAATACAAACTCTAACTAATACAACTGCTGAAAGCAAACTGTTTCTGGTGGTCCTAACAGCTTTTGAGAAAAAAGCATTTGCCAGATCAATAGCTGCATACCAGGTACCAGGGAATGTATTGATTTGCTCAAGCAATGATACCATATCTGGAACAGCAGCTGCGGTTACTTGAGCTTACAATAATCCATTGTCATCCTCCAGGACCCACCTGTTTTCTGCATAGGCCAAATAGGAGAGCTGAGTGGGAATCACCACCCCTGCATCTTTCAAGTCCTTGAGTGACAGTAATCTCTGCAATCCTTCCAGGAATCCTGTATTCTGATTTACTATTTTGCTAGGTAGGGGCAGTTCTAGTGGCTTCCACTTGGCCTTTCCCACCATAATAGCCCTCACTGCATGACTTAGAGAGCCAGTGTGTAGATTCTGCCAGTTGCTCGGTATTTCTATTCCAATTATGCATTCTGGAACTGGGGAAATAAATACAGAATGGGTCCAGGGGCCCACTGTACCCACTGTGAGACAGACCTGAGCTAAAACTCCACCGATCACCTGACCTCCATAAGCCCCCACTCTCACTGGTGAACCAGAGTGACGTTTTGGGTCCCCTGGAATTAATGTCACTTTTGAACCAGTGTCTAATAGTCCCCGAAATATCTGGTCATTTACTTTTCCCCAGTGCACAGTTACCCTGGTAAAAGGCCATTGGTCTCCTTGGGGGAGGCTTGGAGGAAGATTAACAGTTAAATTTGTGGCAGTGTAACAGGGTTCTCCCCCAAAGGGACCTGGCCTTCCCTTCATTCAGGGGGCTCTGGGTCTGTAAACTGTCTCAAGTTTGGAAATTGATTAAGGGGGCGTGACTCTGTGTTTTTATAATTCAGATTAGACTTCTGTTCACTTAACCTAGATAGAACTCTTTTGTTTATACAGCTCAAACAAGAATTTAGTAGACTGCCCATCTGTTGTACTTCTAGGTACCCCATGATTTACTAGCCAGTGACACAAGTCTCTGAGAGTCATATAATTTTGACCCTTGCTTTGAGTCTGCTATCTGTTCTGATAGCCACATCCACCTTGTCTTTGGCAATTAAGTGCTGCCACCTGGCTTCTGCCAACTTGGAATCCAGTCATCCCCATTGTGCTTAAGGATTCCAGCTTGGTGACAGCAGTTCCCACAGTAATATCTGACCTACAGAGAAGTACAACTACAGAGCTCTGTAGGGATGATGGTGCTAGTTTCACAAATTTATTTCTTGCAGTTCTGGTAAAAGGTGCATCCTCCAGACATTCCTGGGGTGTAAGAGCAGACTTTGCATTATAAATCCACTCTAACATTCCAGTTTGCCTAAGCCTCTGGATCACCTCATCTGCATTATACCAGGGCGGTTCTGGCATTTCATCCTCAGCTAGTCAGCCACCTTTTGATCCGTGTTTCACCCAACTATCCAAACAAACTATTAATACCTTTTCTAACCCCTCGAGCTGTAACATTGAATGCAGAATTTCTGCTTAGTGGGCCCATATCAATAAATTCAGCCTGATCCAGCCTTACATTCCTCCCACCATTATCCCACACCCTTAAAATCCATTGCCACACATACTCCCCTGATTTCTGTCCATATCAATTGGGAAACTCACACAGTTCTTTTGGAGTATAATGTTCCGCCTCATGGGTGATACTTTGATCCTCACCTTTTGGGGCCTGTTGGAACTTTAGTTATAGATCTGGAAAAAATGAGGGATGGTGGGGGTGCATCATAAAAGGAATTAGAAATATCTTCCAAGCCATTTGCTTCAGGGGATTCATTTGCTTCAGGGGATTAATTTGCTTCAGGGGATTCATTTGCAGTTTCATCTGGTGAAACAAGATTAATCACTCTAGGGCCAGTTTCTTCAGGTAGAGGTTGGGTGGCCAACTCCTCTGGGCAGGCTGGAGAAGGGGTGACTATGTCCTCAGGGCAGACTATTACAGGGTTATCTAGAGAAGACTTGGTATGACCTAGGGTTTCAGCCTCTCCATTGACATCATTATCAATCTATATGTTGCCATCCCATTTTTCAGGGTTCTATTCCTTTCCAATCAGTGCCCTCACTTTAATGGCAGACACCATGCAAGATTGAGATTTCAGTTTACGTAGTAAAGTTGCTACTCTAACAATAAGATTTTGAGTCTGATTTTTGGAGATCTCAAGTCTACTGCTACAGGAAATGAGATTTTCCTTCAGGACACTCATAGAAACATTTACATCTGTCAGACAGCGCTTAAGCTTCTCATTTGAAGCCTTAACCCATCCCTTTCATTCATTAATGTATACAGTGTATCTAACAACAACCAGCCAACATCTCTATATCTCCCATTTCCACAAAACTCCATAAAGGTATCAAAAACATTATCCCCCAGAGTCTGGCTTCATAAGGGCGAAGCATTAGAAGAATCAAATGGTGATATTTTGACTATCTCTTTTGCCAGCTCACCCCCTGGATTGGCAGTATCATTCTGAATATGGGAACTCAATCCTTAGTGCCTTTGAGTCCAGTCAGAGTAGAAAACCAAACATAAAAACCCAGTTTTAAGATTTGGTTTCTTAAAAACCGTTCCTGGTACCAAGCTGTATTAGTTAGGGTTCTCTAGAGAAACAGACTCAATAGGAAATATTCATAAATATAAAAGTGTCTCACATAACCATGGGAATGTAGAGTCCAAAATCCGTAGGACGGGCTGTGAAGCTGACGACTCCAATGGAAGGTCTGGACGAACTCCACAGGAGAGGTCTATTGGCCGAAGCAGGAAGAAACTGTCGCTCTTCTGAATCCTCCTTCAAGGCCTGCCGTTGATTAGATTAAGCATCACTCATCGCAGAAGACACTCCCCTTGGCTGATTACAAATGGAATCAGCTGTTGATGCAGCTGACACTATCATGATTTAATTCTATGAAATGACCTCATAGCAACAGACAGGCCAGCATTTGCCCATCCAGACAAACAGGTACCACCACTTGGCCAAGTTGATACATGAACCTGACCATGACACTAGGGTAATTTATCTCATTGTACCAGCAGTATTATTTATTACTGTGGAGAGAAGTTACATTGGATTTTTCTGCCTTTTTTAATTTCTCTATCCATCTCCAGTATTTCTTTTTCTCTTGGCAGCATAGAGTGTACCTAGATTAAAAATGAGTTGTATTTACAGCTGTTTTAAATAGATAATTAGAATTCTATCCCATATGAAAATGGTATATCCCTTTCATTATCCACTTCTTCACATTTCTCTCCCCCCTCCCCCCAAGTAGTTCATGTTGTTGAAATTCTTTGCCAGTCCTGGGAACCTTTAGCTAGAATTTCTAAAGGCTACAGCCATCCTTTTTCTGCAAAGTAACTTGTTGGGATTTTAATTGGTATGGCATTGAATCTATAAATCAGTTGTGGTAGAATTGACATCTTAACTATATTTAGTTTTCCATTCCATGAACATGTTATGCCCTTCCATTTATTTAGGTCTTGCATGATTTTGTTGTTGTTGTTAGCAATTTGTTGTAGCTTTTTCTGTATGTCTTTTGTATCCTTAGTGAAATTAATTTCTAAATATTTGATTCTTTCGGTTGCTATTGTAAATGGAATGTTTTTCTTAATTTCCTGCTCAGATTGCTCTTCACTATTGTAATAGAAACACTACTGATTTTTGGGCGTTGATCTTGAACCCTGACACTTTGCTGTACTCATTCATTAGCGCCAGTGCTTTGCTGTAGATTTTTGTGGATTTTTGACATGTATTATGTCATCTGCAAACAGGAGGGTTTTACTTCTTCCTTTCTATTTGGATGTCTTTTATTTCTTTTTCTTGTCTAATTGCTCTGACTAGAACTTCGAGCACAATGTTGAATAACAGTGTGGGCATCCTTTTCTTTTTCTTGATCTTAGAGGGAAAGCATTCAGTCTTTCCCCATTGAGGATGATGTTAGTTGTAGGTTTTTCACATATTCCCTTTTCATGTTGAGAAAGTTCCCTTTATTTCTTTCCTGTGAAGTGTTTTCATCAAGAAAGGATGTTGAATTTTGTCAGGTGCCTTTCTGCATCAATTGAGATGATCATGTGGTTTTTCTGCTTTGTTTTTTTGATATGGTGTATTACATTAATTGATTTTCTTATGTTGAACCATCCTTGCATACCTGGAATAAATCCCACTTGGTCATGGTGTATAATTCTTTTAATGTGCTGCTGCATTTGATTTGCAAGTATTTTGTTGAAGATTTGGGCATCTATGTTCATAAAGAGATTGGTCTGTAATTTTCTTGTAGTATCTTTGACTTTGATACTCAGGTGATGTTGGATCACATCACCATCGAATGAATTAGATAGCTTTCCTGCCTCTTCAGTTTTTTTTGAAGCGTTTGAACAGGATTGGTACTAATTCTTTCTTGAACGCTTGGTAGGAGTCACATGTGAAGATGTCTGATCCTGGCCTTTTCTTTTTTGGGAGCTTCTTGAAGACTAATTCAATCTTATTATTTGTGATTGCTTTTAACAAGGGGAATTTAATGAGTTGCTAGTTTACAGTTCTAAGGCTGAGAAAATGTCCAATTAAAACAAGTCTATAGAAATGTCCAGTCAAAAGCATCCATCCAAGGAAAGATACCTTGGTTCAAGAAGGCCGATGAAGTTCAGGGTTTCTCTCTCAAATGAGAAGGCACATGGTGAACACAGTCAGGGCTTCTCTCGGCTGGAAGGGCGCATAGCGAATACGGCGTCATCTACTAGCTTACTCTCCTGGCTTCTGGTTTCATGAAGCTCCCTGGGAGGCGTTTTCCTTCTTCATTTCCAATATGTGATTGCATTTTTGAGGTCCTGTATTTCTTCTAGGGTCAATGTTGATTATTCATGCCTTTCTAGGAAGTTGTCCATTTCATCTTGTTTTCTAGTTTATGAGCATATAGTTGCTCATAGTATCCTCTCATTACCTCCTTTCTTTCTGTGGGGTCAGTGGTTATGTCTCCTTTTCCATTTCTGACTTTATTTATTTGCATCTTCTCTCTCTCTCTCTATCTTCCTAGCTAAAGGCCCTTCGATTTTACTGATTTTCATAAAGAACCAACTTTTGGTTTTGTTGATATTTATGATTGTTTTCATGTTCTCAATTTCATTTATTTCTGCTCTAATCTTTGTTATTTCTTTCCTTTTGTTTGCCTTGAGTTTAGTTTGCTGTTCTTTCTCTAGTTCTTTCAAGTGAACAGTTAATTCCTTGATTTTTTGCTCTTCTTTTTTATTATAGGCATTTAGGGCAATAAATTTTCATCTCCTAAATTTTTGTTTTGGGGGCGAACTTATTTTTAAATAAACCAGTAAAAAGAACAAGCAACACAAGTACAGAGATTCCGTTTTAAAAAATCATCAGCGTGCAACGAGGGCTGCACCCTCTGCTGGTGTTGTGTTCAGCTTACATATTTACAGAGTTCCTGGTATGGGCATGGCTTCAGAAGCCTGTTTAAAATACCACAAAATATATAACCATGATGTTTTTCTTCTTTTTCTTACATTTCATAGAAGAACCCCACCCCATTTCCAAATGAAAGGACTCACTATAAAGTACAAATCATATTGGCTATTTACTATATAAGTTATGAAAAATTCTGTACAGGTGCTTGGCTATTAATATAGAAAGTATATAAATGGCTCTGCTATCAACACAGAGGAAGATTTCGTTTGGTTTTCTAACCTGATAAGATGGGAGATAAGCTAGAATGGGGTAGGACAGGGTCTTGGCACATAGCTGCAAAAACTCCCCTTTCCCAGATAGTTGAAATTCACTCACAGGTGAGATCAGGATTGTTGGAGATGAGGACATTGTTGGGGAGAGGATTACAACAGGGGGCTTTAGAAGGCACAGAGAAGGCACTTTTGGGCCCACTGACACATGGATCTCACTACTATCTGACGACCACAGTTCCAGGGGCAGTTCAGAAATGCCCTGATAGTTACCATTTGAGGAAAGTTCAGAGCTTTGTATGTATACAGAGAGGGCAGGAAATCGGAGTTCATCTGTGAGGAAATGGGGAAAAGTTTTAAAAGATCCAGATCTAGCTCAGATTCTATTATATGGATATATGGATGGACACATGGAGAGAGGGAGGGATGTATATGTGGATAGATGGAAGGAACTGGACTGGAAGGTCACCTTTAGGTGCACAGAGAGTGAGAATAAGGCAGAAATGCAGAACCATTCTATACTCAGATGCAGAAAGAAGGGGATCATTTTTGATTACCAAGAGAACGGTGTTTGGTTTTAACCATATCTATCAGCTTGGCTTCTAAATTAGTCAAATTAAGTAGAACCTGAGATGCTTTGGGTAGATCAATCATCTTCCCCAAATACTAGCCATTCCCTAGACCTTATCCTCTATCCACTGAATTTGGGAACAGGGCACCCCAGCTCTCTCATAAATAGCCTGGAGCAGCAGGCAAGCGAGACAAGGCATGTCCTACTTAGACATGGCTCCCACTCTGGAAACTTTCTAGCCCCATCAGAGTTTAAGTTGTGCCACCTTTGTCAAGTAAAAATGAATGAAATAGTCAATGTTTGGATGTTGAGAATAGCACATGAGCTACCTGGCTTACCCCCACCTGCCCAGATGAGTACCTGACAGGGGATTTGGGGACAAGCATTGAGAAGTGGGAAAGACCCAAATGTGGTCTTCTCCAAGTATCCATGAGATACAAACAAGTAGCTCATTTCCAAGCTCTGGGCTGGTCTGTGGCAAGGGTGTCTGGGAGTAGCTGCCCCTGTCCTTCCTCTTGACTGAGGCCAGATAAGTTTTAGCTTTTTCACAGTGAAAGAAAGCATATGTGTCTGGATGTGTCTGAATACATAGAATGTTTACACGCGCACCTTTGAGAACCTTCTATAAATTCCTCGCTTGGACAATAGGACCTGGCTTCAGACTCAAACCATCCTCTTCAGAAGGAAAAGACCTATCTCATCAATTTTGATATGTTTTGTTTTCATTTTCATTTGCCTTGAGATATTTACTGATTTCTCTTGTATTTTCTTCCTTGACCCACTGCTTGTGTTTAAGAGTGTGTTGTTTAGCCTCTCTTTATTTGTGAATTTTCTGACTCTCTGCCTGTTATTGATTTGTACCTTCATTCCATTATGATCCAAGAAAGTGTTTTGTATGATTTCAATGTTTTTAAATTTATTGAGACTTGCTTTTTGACCCAGCATATGGCTTATCCTTGAGAATAATCCATGAGCACTTGAGAAAAATGTGTATTTTGTCATATTATTCACAATCTCTGTTTCCTTATTTATGTTTTGTCTCAATGTTCTGTCCATTGATGAGAGTGGGGAATTGAAGTCTCCAAGTATAATGGTAGAGGTGTCTACTCCCTTCAGTGTTTGCCTCATGTATTTTGGAGCACTCTTGCTTGGTGCATAAACATTTATTATTATTATATCTTCTTGTTGAATTGTTCCTTTTGTTAATACATAATGTTCTTCTTTGCCTTTAATTGCTTTACATTTGAAGTCTAATTTGTCAGTTTGTCAGATACTGGTGTAGGTACTTCTGCTGTTTTCTGATTATTGTTTTCATGAAATATCTTTTCCCAACTTTTCACTTTCAACCTATTTTTGTCCTTGGGTCTAAAATGATTCTCCTGTAGACAGCATATAGATGGAGCCTATATTTTAATCCATTCTGTCAGTCTATGTGTTTTGATTGGGGAATTTAATCCATTCACATTTAATGTTATTACTGTAAAGGCAGTACTAACTTCTTTCATTTTGCCTTTTGTATTTTATATGTCATATTTAATTTATTTTTCTGTCTTTTTACCCTAACTTATAGTCTTCATTTCTATACTCTTCTTCAGATCGCTCTCCCCTGCCTTTTCATATCTACCTGTAGTGCTCCCTTTACTATTTGCTGCAGAGCTGGGCTCTTAGTCACAGATTCTCTTGGTGATTGTTTGACTAATAGTCACAGATTCTCTCAGTGATTGTTTGTCTAAAAATATTTTAATCTTCCTCTCATTTCTGAAGGACAGTTTTGCTGGATATAGAATTCTTGGTTGGAAGTTTTTCTCTTTTAGAATCTTAAATATATTATACCACTGCCTTTTCGTCTCCATGGTTTCTGCTGAAAAATCTACAGATATTCTTATTGAACTTCCCTTGTATGTGATGGATTGCTTTTTTCTTGCTGCTTTCAAAATTCTCTCTTTGTGTTTGACCCTTGACAATCTGATTAGTTTGTGTCTAGTATGTCTGTTTGAATCTGTTGCCCTTCTTGGGTCTGTAATTTTATGTCTTTCATAAGAGATGGGAAATTGTCAGTGGTTATTTTCTCCATTAGTCTTTCTCCCTCTTTTCTCTTCTTTTCTCCTTCTGTGACACCCACAACAGATATCTTTTCTTTCTTGGTTTTTTAAAAAATTTTTATTAATAAAACCAATCAGCAATATAAACATTCTTTTTTTATCACATAGTTGTATATTCATCATCATGATCATTTCTTAGAACATTTGCATCAATTCAGAAAAAGAAATAAAAAGAAAACAGAAAAAAATTCATACATACCAGATCCCTTACCCCTCCCTTTCATTGATCACTAGCATTTTACTCTACTAAATTTAACATTTATTTCCCCTATTATTTATTTATTTTTAATTCATATGTTTTATGCATCTGTCCATAAGGTAGATAAAAGAAGCATCAGATACAAGGTTTTCACAATCACACATTCACATTACGAAAGCTATATCATTATATAATCATCTTCAAGAAACATGGCTACTGGAACACAGCTCTACATTTTCAGGCATTTCCCTCCAGCCTCTCTGTTACGCCTTAACTAAAAAGGTAATATCTATTTAAAGCGTAAGAACAGCCTCCAGGATAACCTCTCACCTCTGTTTAGAATCTCTCAGCCATTGATGCTTTCTTTTGTCTCATTTCTCTCTTCCCCCTTTTGGTTGAAGGTTTTCTCAATCCCTTGGTGCTGAGTCCCAGCTCATTCTAGGATTTCTCTCCCACATTGCCAGGAAGATCCACATCCCTGGGAGTCATGTCCCTTGTAGAGAGGGGGAGGGCAGTGAGTTTGCCACAACACATATCTTCGTGTGCTTCATGTTGTCTTTCAGTTCCCTTAGACCCTGCTCATATTTTTCCATTCTTTTCCCTATATTTTCTTTTGTGTGTTGAATTTCAGATGTCCTGTACTCACTAATCCTTTTTTTTGTCTCTTCAAATCTATTGTTGAAGATTTCCATTGTTTTTTTCATCTCTTCTGTTGTGTCTTTCATTCCCATAAATTCTGTGATTTGTTTTTTCAAAGTTTTGATTTCTTCTTCTTCTTCAGCCAGTGTCTTCTTTATATCCCTCTCAATGCATTGATTTGATTTTTGATAATATTTTGCATGTCTGTTTGAACATCTTGAAGTAGTTGTTTCAACTCCTGTATTGGGCCATATCTTCGATTGTCCTCGTATGACATTATATTTTTGTTGGTGTCCAGCCATTTTATTTTCTTAATCAGTTTAATCTGGTGGTGGTTTTCTTGCTGAATGGCTTTGTTCTCTATTTGTTCTTTGATTCTAGATGTCTAGCATAGGTTCTATTTAACCCATTAGAATTTTTCAGTTCTTGTTCTTTGGTTTCTTGCCCTACTTATATGGATATGGAACCTTTTTTTTTTTTTTTTTAAGGCAGGTCTCTTCAGATATTATGTACCACAGTCAGATTTTCCCAGACCAGACGAGGCCATGTCTCTGGAGGAAAGAGTAACAAGCATCAGTATTCCCTGAGGATGAGACTCAGCAGAATCAGACTTTCCTATGAAGCCTTCTGGACTCTGTGCTTTTCCTATCCTACCCAGCTAGTGGTGCTTGTCTCCCTGTGGCTTCCTGCCATCTTGAAGTGATGTGGTGCCTTTAATTTCTATAGACACTCCTTTCCAGGGGTATCGTTGAGACAGGGGTGAGGTAGTAGGATGGCTTTGATTGCTCCTATTTTCCAGTTCCTGGGGTCTGGATTCCTTGAAGGAGAAATTCCACTTTAGCTGGGCCCTGCCCCCCTTTTCTTGGCAAAGATACATTCTTTAGGGAATTAACTCCTTTCACCTGATTAGTTACTTTATCTCTAAGACAAGCTTAATTCCGTCCTTGCTGGGGCAGTGCTGGAGTCTAAGAGTGTTTCCAGTTCTATGTAATGAGCTGTTTAAGAAGTAAAAAAAAAGTAAAACAAAAAACCCTTTTCAGAATCATACTCCAACTCCTTGGGTTTGTCAATCAAGAGCTTGAGTTGGTACATGGCTCTCTGTATCTTCCGGGCTATATGCCCCCTTTTCTTGGGGTCCTGCCATGTTCCACTATTTTGTGTTGTCCAACTCAAAAAGCCTCTGTTTTTTTCCCCCATCAGCCACACCCTCTCTCTGCTGGGGCAAAAACTCCTAGTACCTTTAGTGCTAATTCAAGGTTTATCTGTGTTGTGTGCCTGTTCTCAGTAGTTAGAATTTGTTAATTAATTTTACAGTTGGAGCTTGGTTGAGCTAAGCCTTTGATGCTAGTAAAGTCTGTTTCCTTGGGGAAGCAGCCTGCCATGCCTGTGGGGGAGTGGCCCTGGCCTCCGCAGCTTGGGGAACTTATAGTTCTGTGTGGGAACTTATCTGGTCCAGACTGGTGTACGCTGGGTGTTCTGTCACTGATGTTCCCCCAGCAATTGTTCTGTACTGCTCCTGGCTATTTACTAGCTGCTCTGGAGGACAAACTAAATTCTATACCTCATTATACTTGCCCTGCCCCCATCTTGCCCTGCCTCCAACATAGCAGAACCTTAGCTTGTTTTTCAGCAAGCATCATATAATAAACATCTGCATGTATAATTTTCAGTGCTTTTGCTTCGATTTTCTACAACTGTCCCAACAGGGCCATCATTGCTCAAAATGTCTTGTGGGCCTCCTCTTTTGAGTCTTTCTTCAGAGCTATAGTCTCAGAAAGCTCCACTATGTCTTTGGAGAGGGGAAATGACTAATAAGTTCTTCAAAGACAGGATTGGAAAAAAAAGGATGGATGATAATCAAGTTAAAGAATACTTGAGGTCTCCATTGAGGTGACTGTAGAGCAATGGAAGGTGCACAGGACTTTGCATCTACTGGCTTAGAGCTCTGGTGTAGCCTTATTTGACTCATTGTTAAAACCAAGAATATGTCTACCTTATAGGATGGATGAGAGGGATAAGTAAAGATGCTCAGTATCTGGTGTGTAGTTGGCCTTTACATGTTAAATCTTTCTCATGGTTTATAAATGTAGATCTGAAGACAGTTTTGAAACAGAAGAACCACCTTGCTTTTGAATAATGGCCTCAGTGTCCAGAATAACTTCTTTGATTTTAATTGTTTAATGGACAGCTTTTAATTGGGCATAATGTTTGTTTGTAATAAAAAAGTCCATATAATTCTGAGTAGAAGCAGCCAAAGAAAGGTTTTAAGTCTAAAGAATATGCTGAAATTCAACCTTGAATATTATAATCAAACTAGATGCTAGGTTTAAACTGAGGAGTAATGTAATCTTAGACAAGTCACTTAAATGTCTCTGGGCTTAAATTCCTTGTCTCTGCAATTAGAAAGTGCACTTCATCTGTTAGAGTACAAGCTTAGTTGGGATGAAATACTGGATCTTAAAATAGTATATATGGTTTGGTCAGGTTTAGTGATTTATAATCATAGCTGTTCTTTAGTCATATCATGGAAAAGATCCTTAATTCCACATTGATTTCTTCAACACTTTGGCTCAGTAAAGCGTTACCTTAAAAAACTTAAGGTAACTTATTTTGTACATGTGCACCCAAATATTCATGTATGTGAGAATTCATGTTATGAATGTTACAATTATGTTGGCACATCATATACCTATTGCTTAATCTGTTAATTAATGTAAATTATAAAGCATAAAGAAGTGTTTTAATGAGGTATGAAGTGTTTTGAAGTGGTCAAAGAAGCCCTGTTTGCTTTTCCTTTCAGTTTTATTCTTGGTATACATTTTATTCTTGGATTTAAAAGCAGTGAAATTGCAGAGTAATAGAAGAAATTCTCTAATGAAAGTATATCAGAGCTACTTTTCAGTTAAAAGAATGGTTTTTATTCTTGACATGTGTAAGAATTAGTGTTAAATATGTAATTATCATGATTTTCTCTTTAAAATAAAAAATCATTAGGGCTTTGTACCAATTAAAACATTTGCTTTATATCAGGATATTGAAAGTTATTTTTTTAGGATGGGCAATGGTCGCTCAGTGGCAGAGTTCCTGCCTGCCATGCCAGAGACTCAGGTTCAATTCCTAGTGCTTGCCCATGTTAAAAGAAAAAGAAAAGAAAAAGTTATTTTTTAAACCAATTACATACCTTAATGTATATTATGAAGAAGAATCAGAATGAAATTGGAACTTCTGGTATTGGGAATAAATTTGTGATGAAAAGATAAATAAACCTGCTGTAAATTGTAGTCACTGATGGAAGAGTCTTGTTTGGTATATTTCAAGTCCAAGACAACTTGAAAATAAAATTGTATTTTACTTTTGTTTCTATGTATATTAGAGAACTCTGTTTTGTGCCAGATGCAGCTCTTACAAATATTATTATGTATATATTAGCAGTTAAAAAAATCTGGCTGCCTTATTCAGTAGCTAAATCAGCAATGGGAATTAATCTGATTGGATTGTGAAGAAGTCTGTTAACTAACTCATAATTTGGGGACAAGTTATTTTAGCCACTGATTAGAGAAGGAGAAATGTGTATTATCTTTGAGAAATTAATGTATAACCTCTTGAAAAACAAATGGCTTAGCAAACACATTTGTAAAGTCAGGCTATCTCAGATGCAGTTGGGATTTTCACTTTTATGTTTGCATCTATCATCTTTGATTGTATTAAGAAGGTGTTCTAGTTTGCTAGCTGCTTCTATTAAGAAGGTGTTCAAGTTTGCTAGCTGCCGGAATGCAATATACCAGAAACAAAATGGTTTTCTAAAAGGGGAATTTAATAAGTAGCTAGTTCGCAGTTCTAAGGCCATGGAAATATCCAAAAGCAAGTCTATAGAAATGCCCAACCTAAGACATCCAGGAAAAGATACCTTGATTCAAGAAGGCCAGTGCAGTTCAGGGTTTCCCTCTCAAGTGGAAAGACACATATGGCAAACACGTTCAGGGTGTCTCTCTCATCTGGAAAGGCATATGGGGAATATGGCATCATTTGCTGCCTTCCTCTCCAGGCTTCCTGCTTCATGAAGCTCTCCAGGAGGCATTTTCCTTCTTCATCTCCGAAAGTCGCAGGCTAGTGACCTCTTTGCTTTGTGGTTCTGCGGCATTCTCTACTCTCTCAGAATCTCCAAAGGTTGCTGGCTTGTGGACTCTGGTTCTCTCAGCCTCTTGGCTCTGCTTGGCTCTGCTGTGGGCTTTCTTGTCCTTCTCGAAAGGTATTCTTGTTGTTCTCAAAAGGCTTTCTCTCCAAAAATGTTTCCTCTTTTATAGGATCTCAGTAAACTAATCAAGACCCACTTAGAATGGACAGAGACACATCTCCATCTAATCAAGATTAATACCCACAGTTGATTGAGTCACATCTCCATGGAGATAAACTAATCAAGTTTCCAGCCTATAGTGCTGAATAGGGATTGGAAGAAACCGTTCCTCCTGCAAGATTGATTAGGTTTAAAGCATGGCTTTTCTAGGGTACTTAAATCCCTTCAAACTGCACAGAAGGCTTCCATGGAGTCTTCTCCTTATATATTTTCCTAGTCAGAAAAGCCATAAGGTGGAACCATACGTTATCTTTTCTTAATTGTGTCACATCTTTCTGGTAAATAAAGTTTTAAGTCCACAGCTATAAATTTTTTTTTGAATGTCTGTCCTTCAGCTTCTCTATATTAGAGTTGTTTAAAGTCTTTGAAGTTTGTGATTAGGAAAAAGTTTTATGAGATGGGTAAAAAATTAATTTTCATTGTGTGCTGTTTTAATTTCTTTAAAGCCACACTGGCAGTTTAAATGTCACAAAGCTTAGTCTTTAAGTAGACTGTAATGAATCAACTCAACTGAGCTCTAAAATAGTTTAACAAAGTCAGAAAATATATTCTAAAGAGAATTAACAATTGAGATGTAGTTAGGTAATTATGGCATGCATTATCAGTGTCAATCATTTATACTTTATTATTTTAAGGCTTTTTTTTAAATGTCCTTTTAGATTGTACATGCATTGAATTATCTTGTATGACTTCTTTTTTCTCTTTTCCACAGTGCTCTGGAATTCTTGGTTTAGTATTAGACAAAAGACCAAAATGGTACTCTCTATATCAGAGTATTAGCTTGTATTTTTACTTAATTTTATCTGGTATGTTTTATTAATAGCAGATAGTGGAGAGGTTATCCTTAAAATGGATAAGGAAGCGTATAAGAGAAATTGTATCCTCTTGGATGTTACCAAGTCCCTGAATATTTCTGTCTATAAGTGACTTAGTACAACTAAAAGTGACCTAAAACAAATGCTTTTTAACTACTGGTGGTAAAGGACCAGCTTTTTTTTTTAAAATTTTAATGCATTGAAGACATATTTTATAAAATATAATACAAATTTTGCTGCAGTATAAATTGCTTTAAGGGTTCTAAATGCTTACTCTCAAGTTCTGTATTTAACTCATTGTTCACTGGTAATAAACACTTTTATAGACTGGCAGCCATTCATAGACTATTCTTTGAGTAGCTAGGGCTTAAATTACATAGACATTCACTATTTCACTTAATTAGAAGAAATTTGGAGTTGGTGATTCCTGGGTAGGTTTAACAGCACAGTGGCATTAGGGCCCTGTGTCAGCTTCTCTGCAGTTTGCTTGCCCTTTCTGTTACAGTTTCAAAATGACTGCAACAGTTCCACATTTTCCCCTTCATCTGAGGACATCTGAAATAGAAAGGAAGAAGGAGGATTTAAAGGGGACCTTTCCTTCTGCACTATCTTCTGCATTATTAGGGAATAAAACTTTTCCGAGAAACTCTACCTCCATCTCCTACCCCCAAAAGACTTCACATCTCATTTGCCAGAGCTGCTGTATTACATAGCCATATTTACATTAGTAGTTAGCAAAGAGGAACAATGGTTTGCTATAACTGACTTAGACCAATCTTGATTTCCCCTCTGGTGCTGTGCTGATTGCCATTAAATAAAAATGGAGATTCTAAAAATATCTGCTACGCTGAGAGAATCTCAAACTTTGCATTTAGTTGTTTTATAGTTAAGAGCCTAGGAATATGAGAGGAAATAGTAAATGCCTTTGAAACCCATGTGCTTGATAGTAGACTCTGGGCTTCAACTCCTCTTTGTAAGCCTGGAATTTGCCTTTTGGGCATTGTTGCTATATGATATTTGCCTACTGGCTAGAGTGTATTTGATTTGAATAAATAGAAATGTATTTTCACTTGTTAATGTAATCTTTATTATATAATATTTTTATTTCAAATGTATGTTTCATTTTTAGAAACTATATAAAATATATTTTGAAGTGATTTATTTTGATTTTTTTATTACTTTTGCAGCTGTATTAGAAAAATTTAATGATTTGACATGTTAAGACATGTTCCATCTATCATCTTTAGAGCAGTTCTCATGATATTTCTTCTGAACAACCAGGCCTTGTATTCATTATGTTATGCTTGCATTTAGCACTCAATTCTTACTTTTAGATGGAAAGATAACAGAGGAATTTTATTAAAATTTGTTTAGATGCCCATAATATCTTCTTCTATAAATATAGATGTTCCTTCTATATTTATATCTCAGCTGACAACAGATACAAGTGCTGCTTTGCTGGAATCAGTCTGGAATGAACAATTTTTCATGAGAAATTTATATGTGTAATTTATAAATCTTTTCACAATTAATAGAATGTATGTTTTTCTTTTTGGTTTTTAAAAAAGAGAACCTCTGTTTGAGTCTCTAAATTGTTAGTTGTTAAATTTGATATATTTAGATGTGTAATCCTTCATTGCTGGTATTCGGGCTTTTGAGGTCTTTGTAAGGAAAGTTTGGGTTGAATAGAGGACCAGGAGCCCTGGCTCCTGTTCTCTTTCCATTATTGACTACTGTGTGACTGTGGCAACTGCATTTTCTTCCTTGAGATGCAGTTAATTATTATTATTATTTTTGGCATGGGCAGGCACCAGAACTTGAACCCGGATCTCCAGCATGGCAGGTGAGAACTCTGCCTGCTGAGCCACCATGGCCCGCCTGACGCAATTTTTAAGACTTACTTTACCTCATTTGATTGTTGTGTGGATGAAATTAGAGTATGGGTACTCTAAATAGAAGATTTAATAAATGCAATTTATGTGTATTATTATCATTAATAGTAACTTTTTTTGCGGAATCAGATACTAAAGGGTACTGAAAGTATCTGAATTTTCTGCTGAGCTAACACTATCAATTTATTTTTTTTCCCTTTTTTATAACTTTTTTTTTTTTTTTTTTTTTTTTTAAAGGAAAGACAGAGAGAAGGAAGGAAGGATAGAAGGAAGGAAGGAAGGAGGAAAGGGAAACATTTTTAAACATTTTCTTGTTTTTATTGTATTCTGTTTCTCCGTTTTTGTTACATGGGCTGGGGCCGGGAATCGAACCGAGGTCCTCCGGCATAGCAGGCAAGCACTTTGCCCGCTGAGCCACCGCGGCCCGCCCTATAACTTTTTTTGATGGTATAGTTTAACATATGTATAAAGCAAAAAAATAAAGCAATAGTTTTCGAAGCACACTGCAACAAGTAGTTACAGGACAGCTCACAGAGCTTGTTATGGGTTACCATATGATCCTCTCATATTTTTCTTTCTAGTTGCTCCAGAATATAGGATACTAGAGGGTTTAGTATTTTTTTATAATCACAATCGACCTTTTTTCCTTCTTTTTTTTGTGAAAAATAACATATATACAAAAAAGCAATAAATTTCAAAGCACAGCCCCACAGTTAGTTGTAGAACGTATTTCAGAGTTTGACACAGGCTACAGTTCCACAATTTTAGGTTTTTACTTCTAGCTGCTCTAAAATACTGGAGACTAAAAGGGATACCGTTTTGGTGATTCAGCATTCATATTCATTTGTTAAATCCTGTCTTCTCTGTATAACTCCATCATCACCTCTGATCCCTCCATCCCTCTCTTTAGGGGTGTTTGGGCTATGGCAATTCTAAATTTCTCATATTGGAAGGCTCTGCTACTAATATGGGGTAGGGAGATGGAACTATCTGATGTTTTAGGGAGGCTGGGCTAGGTTTCAGGACTTATCTGGACCAGGGACCCATCTGTAGGTTGTAGGTTTCTGGAAAGTTACTCTAGTGCATGGAACCCTTGTGGAATCTTATATGTTGCCCTAGGTGTTCTTTAAATTGGCTGGAATGGTCCTGGTTAGGTAGCAAGGTCTAATTGAAGCTTGCCTAAGCAACCTCCAGAGTAGCCTCTTGACTCTATTAGAAAACTCTCTGCCACTGATACTTTATTAATTATACTTCTTTCCCCCCTTTTGGTAAGGATGGAATCCACAGTGCCAGGTCTGCATTCATCCCATTACAGTATTCTATACGGGATTAAAGGGCCTCTTTCTTATTCTGTGCTCCCTGTGTTTCAGTTGTTCATATAAACTGTACAGATAGGTTGAGTTAGATTATGCCCTACAGAAAATTTCAATTCCAGACCAAATAAACCTTTTTTCCATTGATGTCAAAGAGTATATGTGGTTCTAAAATATAGACACTGTCTTCCTTACCCCATGTTCTGAATTACTTTAGCCCCAACCTCTTCAGCTTCATTCTTATCTCTAGATATCAGGTTATATATATATATAACAGCCTCTCAAAATCCAGAAATAATAATCATCACTCCGGACTTAATGTGTCTGCTCTAAAAGTTTACAATCTAGGCCCCCTGTTTTCTTATAAGCATTTTCTAAAGGTGACCTTTCTTGTTCTTTTGTTTCTGGCTTATTTTGTCTCACCAAATGTCTCATGTGTTCATTCACATTGTTGCATGCCTCACAACTTTGTTCCTTTTTGTAGCAGCACAACCTTTGTTCATATGTATACACCATCCTTTGCCAATCTACTTCTCTGTGCATCCTTCAGCCACCTGCATTCATTGGGTATCACGTAGAGGGCCCAAAGTCCACAGCCCATCAACATTCTCAATTTTAGATAATTTCATCATTCCAAGAGAAAGAAAACCAATAAACACATCCTCGCTAAATAGAAAATCGAAACCTCCTCTTAACCCTTGTCCCTCCCCTCATTATTTACTCTGCTGCTGTTGTGGTGGTGCTGATGGTTTCCTTTTGAACATAGCTCATAGCATACAATAGCAATTTCCCCCCATACCTTGGACTTAAGCACTCTTTGTACAAGAATCATATCTCTGAAATGATTCTTGCAAGAATTCACATTTCTTGCTTCTTTTAGTATTTTAGAATGGTATTTTTTCCTTGACTCCTCATTGCTTGGAAATGTCATTGTTTTTTTCTTCTTCTTTTTTTAAATTTTTATTAATAAAACCAATCAACATACAATATGAACATTCTTTTTTCACCACATAGTTGTATGTTCATCATCATAATCATTTCTTAGAACATTTCCATCAATTCAGAAAAAAGAAATAAAAAGAAAACAGAAAAAAAATTTATACATACCATACTCCTTACCCCTCCCATTCATTGATCACTAGCATTTCAATCTACTAAATTTATTTTGAGACTTGTTGCCCCTATTATTTATTTATTTTTAATCTGTATGTTTTACTCATCTGTCCATAAGGTTGATAAAAGAAGCATCAGACACAAGGTTTTCACAATCACGTAGTCACATTGCAAAAGCTCTATCATTATACAATCATCTTCAAGAAATGTGGCTACTGAAACACAGCTCTGCATTTTAAGGCAGTTCCCTCCAGCCTCTCTGTTACATCTTAACTGAAAAGGTGATATCTATTTAATGCGTAAGAATAACCTCCAGAATAACCTCTTGACTCTGTTTGGAATCTCTCAGCCATTGATACTGTCTTTTGTCTCATTTCTCTCTTTCTCCTTTTGGTCAAGAAGCTTTTCTCAATCCCTTGGTGCTGAGTCCCAGCTCATTCTAGGATTTCTCTCCCACGTTGCTAGGAAGGTCCACACCCCTGGGAGTCATGTCCCACGTAGAGAGGGGGAGGGCAGTGAGTTTGCTTGTTGTGTTGGCTGACAGGGAGAGACCACATCTGAGCAACAAAAGAGGTTCTCTTGAGGGTTACTCTTAGGCCTAATTTTAAGTAGGCTTAGCCTATCCTTTGTGGGGTTAAGTTTCATATGAGCAAACCCTAAGATTGAAGGGCTCAGCCTATTGCTTTGGTTGTCCCCACTGCTTGTGAGAATATCAAGAATTCTCCACTTGGGGAAGTTGAATTTTCCGCCTTTGTTGCCGTTCCCCCAAGGGGACTTTGCAAATACTTTTTTATTCACTGTTCTAATCACTCTGGGATTTATTGAGGTATCACTCTCGACAGACCTACAAAATCTCATGCCCTACTCAAGGTTCCATGTAGTTATGGTGTTCAGTTAAGCTGTCCACATAAGTTATAATAGGGAATGCACTAGTCAAAATATAAATTTTGTACCAAATAAACATTTTATGCTTTAGTCGCACACATAAGTTAAAGTTTTAAAATATTAATTACCACCTATTTTCAACACCCTGCATTATTGACATTCCTTTATTTTTCCTCATGCAAAACATTTTAAAATTTGTACATTTAGTGACTATAGTTATACACTCTAGGCATTCCTAAATTATACCACCTCAGTCTTTATTGTCTATCTTTCCTTCTGATTTCATTTGTGCCTCCAGGCCTCCTTCCTCTATCATTCTCACATTCAGCTTCATTCAGCGTTTTAACATTATTGTATTACAGTTAGGTAGTATTGTGCTAATTATTTCTGAATTTTTTTACAATCAATTCCATTGTACAATCTCTATCCCTTCAGTTTGAGTTACCCAATATCTACCCTATTTCTGTCTCCTTATCACCTCTGTTCTTAACTGAAATTATCCAAGTTCATTCATTAATGTTATTTCATATCAGTGAGACCATACAGTATTTGTCCTTTTGTTTCTGGCTAATCTCAATGAGCATAATGTCCTTAAGGTACATATTTCATAACTTTATTCTGTCTTACAGTTTGTACTTATATACCAGAGCTTGTTCAGCCACTTGTCTGTTGATGGACATTTTGGCTGTTTCCAACTCTTGGCAATTGTAAATCATGCTGCTATAAACATTGGTGTGCAAATGTCCGTTTGTGTCGTTGCCCTCGTGTCCTCTGAGTAGATACCTAGCAATGGTATTGCCAGGTCATATGGCAATTCTGTACTTAGCTTTTTGAGGAACCGCCAAACTGCCTTCCAAAGTGGTTGTACCATGTGACATTCCCACCAACAGTGAATAAGTGTGCATCTTTCTCCACATCCTCTCCAACACTTGTCATTTTCTTTTTTATTGATAAGGACCATTCTGGTGGGTGTGAAATGATATCTCATTGTGGTTTTGATTTGCATTTCTCTAATAGCCAGGAAAGTTGAGCATCTTTTCATGTGCCTTTTGGCCATTTCTATTTCCTCTTCTGAGAAATGTCTATTCAAGTCTTTTGCCCATTTTGTAATTGGGTTGTTTGTCTTTTTGTTGTCAAGTTGAACAATCTCTTTATAAATTCTGGATACTAGACCTTTATCTGCTATATCATTTCCAATATTGTCTCCCATTGTGTAGGCTGTCTTTTTACTTTCTTAACGAAGTTCATTGATGCACAAAAGTGTTTGATTTTGAGGAGCTCCCATTTCTTTCTTTCTTCAGTGTTTGTGCTTTGGTAGTAAGGTCTAGGAAACCGCCTTGTATTATACGATTTATAAGATATTTCCCTATATTAAATGTTTTATGATCTTAGATCTAATGTTTAGGTGTTTGATCAGTTTTGAGTTAATATTTGTATAGGCTGTAAGATATGGATCCTCCTTCTTCTTTTGCATGTGAATATCCTGTTCTCTAGGCACCATTTATTGAAGAGACTGTTCTGTCCCAGGTGAGTTGGCTTAATTGCCTTGTCAAAGATCAATTGTCCGCAGATGAGAGGGTCTGTATCTGAACACTCTATTCTATTCCATTGGTCAGTGTATCTGTCTTTATGCCAGAACCATGCTGTTTTGACCATTGTAGCTTCATAATACATCTTACAGTCAGGTAACATGAGACCTCAAACTTCATTTTTCTTTCTCAGGATATTTTTGGCTATTCGGGACACCCTGCCCTTCCAGATAAATATGGTTATTGGTTTTCTATTTCTGAAAAGTAAGTTTTTTGGATTTTAATTGGTATTTATATATCTGTAAATCAATTTAGGTAGAATTGACATCTTAACTATATTTAGTCTTCCAATCATGAACACGGTATGCCCTTCCATCTATTTAGGTCTTCTGTGATTTCTTTGAACAATTTCTTATAGTTTCTCTTTATAGGACTTTTGTCTCTTTAGTTAAATTTATTCCTAAATATTTAATTCTTTTAGTTGCAATTGTAAATGGAATTTTTTTTCATGATTTTCCCCTCAGGTTGTTCATTGCTAGTATATAGAAACACTACAGATTTTTGAGGGTTGATCTTATAATCTCCCACTTTGCTGTACTCATTTATTAGCTCTGGTAGTTTTGTTGTGGATTTCTCAGGGTTTTTGACATATAGTATCATATCATCTGCAAATAGTGAGAGTTTTACTTCTTCCTTTCCAGTTTTGGTGCCTTGTATTTGTTTTTCTTGTCTAATTGCTCTGGCTAGAACTTCCAACACAGTGTTGAATAATGGTAGTCATAGTGGACATCCTTCTCTTGTTCCTGATCTTAGGGGGAAAGTTTGCAGTTTTTCCCCATTGAGGATGAAGTTAGCTGTGAGTTTTTCTTATATTCCCTTTATCATGTTGAGGAAATTCCCTTCTATTCCTATCCTTTGAAGTGCTTTCAATGGGAAAGGATGTTGAATCTTGTCAAATGCCTTCTCTGCATCAATTGAGACGATCATGTGGTTTTTCTGCTTTGATTTGTTGATATGATGTATTACATTAATTTTCTTATGTTGAACCATCCTTGCATACCTGGGATGAATCCTACTTGCTCATGGTGTATAATTCTTTTAAAATGTTGCTGGATTTGATTTGCAAGAATTTTGTTTATTTTTGCATCTATATTCATTAGAGAGATTGGGTCTGTAGTTTTCTTTTTTTGTAATATGTTTGTCTGGCTTTGGTAGGAGGGTGATGTTGACTTCATAAAATGAGTTAGGTAGCTTTTCCTCCTCTTAATTTTTTTTGAAGAGTTTGGGCAGGATTTGTACCAATTCTTTCTCGAATGTTTGGTAGAATTCACATGTGAAGCCATCTGTTCCTGGACTTTTCTTTTTGGGGAACTTCTGAATGACTGATTGAATTTCTTTACTTGTCATTGGTTTGTTGAGGGTGTCTATTTCTTCTTGAGTCAATGTTGATTGTTCATGTCTTTCTAGAAAGTTGTCCATTTCACCTACATTGTTATATTTATTAGCATAAAGTTGTTCATAGTATCCTGTCATTACTTTCTTTATTTCTGTGGGGTCAGTGGTTATGTCTCCTCTTCCATTCCTGATTTTATTTATTTGCATTCTCTCTCTTCTTCTTTTTGTCAGCCTTGCTAAAGGTCCATCAATCTTATTGATTTACTCATAGAACCAGCTTCTGGTTTTGTTGATTTTCATGTTCTCAGTTTCATTTATTCCTGCTCTAATCTTCATTATTTCTTTCCTTTTGCTTGCTTTGGGGTTAGTTTGCTGTTCTTTCTCTAGTTCTTCCAAGTGGACAGTTAATTCCTCAATTTTTGCTCTTTCTTCTTTTTTGATATAGGCATAAAGGGCAATAAATTTCCCACAAAGGCATTTGCTGCATCCCATAAGCTTTGATATGTTGTGTTTTCATTTTCATTTGCCTCGAGATATGTTCTGATTTCTCTTGTAATTTCTTCCTTGACCCACTGGTTGTTTAAGAATGTGTTGTTGAGCCTTAATATATTTGTGAATTTTCTGGCACTCTGCCTAGTGTTGATTTCCAACTTCATTCCTTTATGATCTGAGAAAGTGTTTTGCATGATTTCAATCTTTTTAAATTTGTTGAGACATGCTTTTTGACCCAGCATATGGTCTATCCTTGAGAATGATCCGTGAGAATTTGAAAAAAAGGTGTATTCTGCTGTTGTGGGGTGTAATGTTCTATAAATGTCTGTTATGCCTGCTCATTTATTGTATTATTCAAATTCTTTGTTTCTTTTTTGATCCTATGTCTAGATGTTCTGTCCATTGATGAGAATGGGAAATTGAAGTCTCCAGCTATTATGGTAGATGTGTCTATTTCTCTTTCAGTGTTTTCAATGTTTGCTTCATGTATTTTGGAGCATTCTGGTTCGTTGCATAAATATTTATGATTATTATGCCTTCTTCTTGAATTGTTCCTTTTATTAACACATTGTGTCCTTCTTTGCCTCTTTTAACTGTTTTACATTTGATGTCTAATTTGTTGGATATTATTACAGCTTCTCCTGTTCTTTTCTGATTGTTGTTTGCATGGAATATCTTTTCCCACCCTATTGCTTTCAACCTATGTTTATCCTTGGATCTAAGATGCTTTTCATGTAGACAGGCTATAGATGGGTCCCGTTTTTTAATCCATTCTGCCAGTGAACGTCTTTTGATTAGGGAGTTTAATCCATTAACATTTAGTGTTATTACTGTACAGGCAGTACTTACTTTTACCATTTTGCCTTTTGGATTTTGTACGTCATATCCAGTTTTCCTTCTTTTTACCTTTACTGATAATCTTCATTTCTACACTCTTCTCCATACCTCTCTTTCCTGTCTTTTTGAATCTGCCTCTAGTGCTCCCTTTAGTATTTCTCGTAGAGCTGGTCTCTTGGTCACAAATTATCAGTAATATTTTTGCCTGCAAATGTTTTAATTTCCCCCTCATTCTTGACGGACAATTTTGCTGGATATAGAATTCTTGGTTGACTGTTTTTTTCATTTAGTAATTTAAATATATCATCCCACATTCTTGCCTCCGTGGTTTCTGCTGAGAGATCTACTCATAGTATTAATGGGCTTCCCTTGTATGTGATAGATTGCTTTTCTCTTGCTGCTTTCAAGAGTCTTTCTGTTTTTTGAGATCTGACATTCTGATTAGTACTTGTCTTGGAGTACATCTGTTTGCATCTATTCTCTTTGAGGTACTGTGCGGTTAATGGAGATACAATTTTTAGTCTTTTAGAAATAGGAGTTGGGAAATTTTCAGTGATAATTTCCTCCAATGATTTTTCTCCTCCTTTTCCCTTCTCTTCACTTTCTGGGACACCTACAACACATATATTTTCATGCTTGACGTTGTCATTCAGTTCCCTGAGTCCCTGTTCATATTTTTCCATTCTTTTCCCTAGATTTCCTTTTTTCTTGTTGGAATTCAGTTGCCCCATCCTCCAGTTCACTAATCCTATTTTCTGCCTCTTGAAATCTTACATTGTAGGGTTCCATTGTTTTTTTCTTCTATTCTAGTGTACCTTTCATTCCCATAAGTTCTGTGATTTTTTTTCAGACTTTCGATATCTTCTTTTTGTTCATTCCTTGTGTTCCTTATATCATCTCTCAGTTCATTGATTTGATTTTTGATAAGATTTGTCATGTCTGTTCGAACATTCTGAATGAATTTTTTTACTCCTGTATCCCATTTGAATTGTTGGTTTATTCCTTTGACTGAGCAATATCTTCAATTTTCCTAGTATGATTTGTTATTTTTTGCAGGTGTCTAGGCATTTAATTGCCTTAATTATTTTATTCTGGAGATTGTTTTCACTTTTTTTAATCTAGGATTTTCTTGCTGCATGACTTTGTTGTCTGCCTGTTCTTTGACATTCAGTTCAGCTTTATCTGGACCTCTAGCTTAGGTTTTGTTTAACAGATCAGAATTTTTCAGTTCTTGTTTTCTTGTTTCTTGTCCTGCCTGTATGATGTCTCCCGGACCCCCTTAGGAAGGTCTACTTAGGTATTATAGACTCCAACCAGATTTTCCCAGACAAAACTGGCCTACTGTCAGGAGGAAGGAAAGAATCATCTGTGTCAGTTTTCCTTGAGGGTGAGACCCAGCAGATTGAAAGATTTTTCTATGAAGCTTCTGGACTCTGCGTTTTTCCTATCCTACCCAGTACGTGGCACTTGTCTGCCTGTGGGTCCCACCAGCATATGGTGATGCGGTCCCTTTACCTTCAGCAGACTCTTCCTGCTGGGAGCGAGGTGGAGACTGAGGAGAGATTGTAGGCTGGCTTTAATCACTTCACTTTTCCATGCCCTGAGGTCTGAACTCCTTGAGGGTGTGATTCTACTTGAGAATCACACCCCACCCCTCTCCTGGGGAAGGTGCAGGGTCCAGACAAATATTCACACAAGCTTAATTCTGTCTATGCCTGGGGTAGTGGAGCCAGGGAAGTGTTGCAGCTGTATCCAAAGAGCAGTCAAGGAGTAGAAACACAGCAGCAAAACTAAAGAGAAAAATCCTTTTTAGAGCTGGCCCCTGTTCCTTGGGTTTGCCAGTCAAGAATTTAAGTTGGTACGTTGCTCTGTGTGTCTCCAGGTCCTGTGTGCCCCCTCCTTTCCTTCAGGGCCTAGACCTTTTCAAATCCAAAAAAACCTCTGTGATTTTTTTCTGTTTTCTTTTTCCGTCAGCCCTGCTCCCTCTACGCCGGGGCAAAAACCAGTGACCTCAGCTTTTACTCAAGGTTCATCTGAGCTGGAGGAGTATTTTTAGTAGTCAGAATTTGTTAATTCCACAATTGGAGTTTTGTTGTGCTCAGCTCCTGCTGCTGATAAAGTCCCTTTCCCTTCCCCTCTGGGAAGCAGCCTATGGGGGAGGGGCACTGGCCACCGCAGTTTGGGGAACTCACACACAGTTCTTGCTGGGCTCACAGCTAGTCCAGCTGGTCCAGATTGGTGTATACTGTGTGTCCGGTCATTGACGTGGCCCCAGCAGTTGTTCTGTAGTATTCCTGACTATTTATTAGCTGCTCTGGAGGACAAACTGAATCCCACATCTCACTAAGCTGCCACCTTGGCCAAGACTACTCTCCTTCCTTAATGGTTTTTGTGCATTAATTTTTTTTTAAGTTTTTTTTATTACTCAAAAAAAAGAAAAGAAATTAACACAACATTTAGAAATCATTCCATTCTACACATGCACTCAGTAATTCTTAGTATCATCACATAGATGTATGATCATCATTTCTTAGTACATTTGCCTCGATTTAGGAAAAGAACTAGCAAAACAGCAGAAAAAGATATAGAATGTTAATATAGAGAAAAAAATAAAAGTAATAATAGTAAGAACAAAACAAAACAAAACAAAATAAAAGTAATAATAGTAAGAACAAAACAAAACAAAACAAAACAAAAACCTATAGCTCGGATGCAGCTTCATTCAGTGTTTTAACATGATTACTTTACACTTAGGTATTATTGTGCTGTCCATTTTTGAGTTTTTGTATCTAGTCCTGTTGCACAGTCTGTATCCCTTCAGCTCCAATTACCCATTATCTTACCCTGTTTCTAACTCCTGCTGGTCTCTGTTACCAATGATATATTCCAAGCTGATTCTAGAATGTCAGTTCACATCAGTGGGACCATACAGTATTTGTCCTTTAGTTTTGGGCTAGACTCACTCAGCACAATGTTCTCTAGGTCCATCCATGTTATTACATGCTTCATAAGTTTAGTCTGTCTTAAAGCTGCATAATATTCCATCATAGGTATACGCCACAGTTTGTTTAGCCACTCGTCTGTTGATGGACATTTTGGCTGTTTCCATCTCTTTGCAATTGTAGATAATGCTGCTATAAACACTGGTGTGCAAATGTCCATCTGTGTCTTTGCCCTTAAGTCCTTTGAGTAGATACCTAGCAGTGGTATTGCTGGGTCGTAATCCATTCTGCCATTCTGTGTCTTTTGATTGGGAAATTCAGTCCATTAACTTTTAGTGTTATTACTGTTTGGATAATATTTTCCTCTACCATTTTGGCTTTTGTATTATATATATCATATCTGATTTTCCTTCTTTCTACACTTTACTCCATACCTCTCTCTTCTGTCTTTTTGTATCTGACTCTAGTGCTCCCTTTAGTATTTCTTGCAGAGCTGGTCTCTTGGTCACAAATTCTCTCAGTGACTTTTTGTCTGAAAATGTTTTAATTTCTCCTTCATTTTTGAAGGACAATTTTGCTGGATATAGGAGTCTTGGTTGGCAGTTTTTCTCTTTTAGTAATTTAAATATATCATCCCACTGTCTTCTAGCTTCCATGGTTTCTGCTGAGAAATCTACACATAGTCTTATTGGGTTTCCCTTGTATGTGACAGATTGTTTTTCTCTTGCTGCTTTCAAGATCCTCTCTTTCTCTTTGACCTCTGACATTCTAACTAGTAAATGTCTTGGAGAACGCCTATTTGGGTCTATTCTCTTTGGGGTGCGCTGCACTTCTTGGATCTGTATATTTAGGTCTTTCATAAGAGTTGGGAAATTTTCAGTGATAATTTCTTCCATTAGTTTTTCTCCTCCTTTTCCCTTCTCTTCTCCTTCTGGGACACCCACAACACGTGTATTTGTATGCTTCATATTGTCATTCAGTTCCCTGATTCCCTGCTCAAGTTTTTCCATTCTTTTCCCTATAGTTTCTGTTTCTTTTTGGAATTCAGATGTTCCATCCTCCAGTTCACTAATTGTAGCTTCTGTCTCTTTAGATCTACCATTGTAGGTATCCATTGTTTTTTCCATTTTTCCTTCTTTGTCCTTCACTCCCATAAGTTCTATGATTTGTTTTTTCAGACTTTCTATTTCTTCTTTTTGTTCAGCCCATGTCTTCTTCATGTCCTCCCTCAATTTATTGATTTGGTTTTTGAAGAGTTTTTCCATTTCTGTTCGTATATTCAGCATTAGTTGTCTCAGCTCCTGTATCTCATTTGAACTATTGGTTTGTTCCTTTGACTGGGCCATATCTTCAATTTTCCGAGCGTCATCCATTATTTTCTGCTGGTGTCTGGGCATTTGATCAGATTTCCCTGGGTGTGGGACCCAGCTGGTTGAAAGGCTTTTCTGTGGAATCTCTGGGCTCTGTTTTTCTTTTCCTGCACAGTAGGTGGCGCTCGTGGCGGTAGTCTGTCTGCGTGGCAGTCGCCCCGGGAAACCGTGCGTGGAGGTGGGGGTCGCTGGCCGCAGCTTGGGGAAGTGCCGGTCCAAATTGCCCAGCTGGCCCGAGACGCCAAGCGTGACGGGAGGGCCCCGCTATCCAATGTTCCCAGTCAGACCGGGGAGCCACGTGCGTGGAGGGGACCCCAGTCACCAGCCGCCCCGGCCGGGAAAACTTGCGCCCCTCGGGTATCTCACCGCAGCGGATTCTCCCTGCCCGTTCAGCTGTTCCAGAATGGGGTACGCTGTCCTTTTGGTCTCTGTCGTGACTCCGGGAGCTGTTTCGTATTGTTTCTGTTTCTTTAGTTACTTTTCTGGAGGAGGAACTAAGACCCGCGCGTCTTACTAAGCCGCCATCTTCTCCAAGAAGCGTGCATTAATTTTGTATCCTGCCACTTCGCTGAATTTATTAGCTCATGTAACTTTGCTGTTGATTTCCCAGGATCTTTCTAAGTATAGTATCCTGTCATCAGTAAATTACAAGAGTTTTACTTTTTCTTTTCCAATTTGGATGCCTTTTATTTCTCTGACCTTCCTGATTGCTCCAGCTACAACTTCTAGTACAGTGTTGACAGTGGGCACCCTTGTCTTGTATGTGATTTTAGGGTGAAAGCTTCAGTCTTTGTCCATTGAGTTTGATGCTGGCTATCAGATTTTCATAGATTCCCTTTACTGTATTGATTACCTTTGATATCTATCTTTTAGAGTATTTTTATCAGAAAAGGATGCTGAATTTTGTTGAATGTTTTTTCATCATCAATCGAAATGATCATGTGATTTTTCCATTTCAATTTGTTAATGTGCTATGTTACATTAATTGATTTTTTTGCCTTGAACCATTCTTGCATTCCTCGTATAAACACCACTTGATCGTGGTGTATAATTCTTTTAATGTGCTATTGGATTGGATTTCTTATATTTTGTTGAGAATTTTTGCATCTGTGTTCATTAGGGAGATTGGCCTGTAGTTTTCCTTTCTTATTGCTACTTTACCCAGTTTGGTATTAAAATGATATTAGGTTCATAAAATGAGTTAGGTAGAGTTCCGTTTTCATCAGTTTTTTGGAAAAGTTTGAGCAGGATTGGTGTTAGTTCTTTATGGTATGTTTGGTAAAATTCCTCTGTGAAGCCATCTCTCCCTGGGCTATCCTTTGTAGGAAAATTTTTGATGACTGATTGAATCTCTTTACTTGTGATTGGTTTGTTGAAATCTTCTGTTTCTTCCTGAATCAGTGTGGTTTGTTTATGAGTCTCCAGGAATTTGTCCATTTTGTCTAAGTTGTCTCGTTTGTTGGCGTATAGGTGTTCATAGTACCTCTTATGATCTCTTTTATTAATTCATGGTCTGTGGTGACGCACCCCTTCTGATTTGTGATTTTTTTTTTGTATCCTCTTTTTTTTAAATCTGTCTTGCTAATAGCCCATCAATTTTATTGATTTTCTCAAAGAATCAACTTTTGGTTTAATTGCTTCTTATTGTTCTTTTGTTCTCCCATTCATTTATCTCTCCCTTAATCTTTATCTTTCTTCTACTGTTTGCTTTGGAGTTAGTTTGTTGTTCTTTTTCAAGTTCCTCCAAGTGTGCTGCTAAGTCCTCAATTTTTCTCTTGTTTTTTAATATAGGTATTTTAGGGCAATAAATTTCCCTCTCAGCACAGCCTTTGCCACATCCCTTAAGTACTGATAAGTTATATTCTCATTTTCATTCATTTCCAGATAGCTACTGATTTCTCTAGCAATTTCTTGTTTGACCTGCTGGTTGTTTAAGAGTATGTTATTTAATTGCCATATATTTGGGAATGTTCTCATTCTTTGGTGGTTATTGAGATCCAGCTTTATCCCATTATGATCAGAGAAAGTGCTTTGAATAATTTCAGTGTTTTAAAATTTGTAAAGACCTGTGTTGTGCCCCAGCATATGATGTATTCTGGAGAATGTTCATGTGTACTAGAGAAGAATGTATATCCTTGTTTTTTGACCTATATATGTCTGTTAGTTCTAATTCATTTATCAAGCTTTTTTACTTCTCTATTTCCTTGTTGGTCTTCTGACTGGTTGTTCTATCTATAGAGGAGAGTGGTGTATTGAAGTCTCCTGTTATTGCTGAAACATCTATCTCTCCCTTCAGTTTTTTTTTTTTAATTGGATAAAAATTTATATTTTGGAAGAACTTAGTACATAAGGTGACAGAATTCCAAAATCAAATTACATGAAAATACACATCACAATGTCTTTGTACAACAGGGGAGAAAAATCTACAGTATAGAAGAATAGAGGCAAAGAATTAGGAAGGGCCAAGAAGAAAAGTATGAGAGTAAACAGCATTTTTAATAGCAAATCCAGAAGTTAGGTAGAAAGCCTATAGGTGTGGATGTTTTGTTTGTCCAACCTTAACATTATGCAATGGAGGGCAAAAATGAAACCAAATCAGAATTTTCGTATTGTTTGGGGGTAAATTTCAATATACTGAATTCAGAATCAAAGCTTTTTAGTTCTTGGGGTAATTATGGGTTCAGGAACTCTCAATAGCCAAAAAAAAACTTATTGCTGCATCCAATCCAAGAGATGGGTGCAACTAGAATATGAAAAATGGACAAAGCACGTAGTGATGACCATCCTCTGAAGTCATCATAAAAAATCAAGTTATTGCTTATTTAGTATTTTAGTATTTGAATAGATGATTGAGAACTTGCTGGCAAATAGTGGGTATAAAGCAAAGAGTAGTGTGTGAAAACAAAGAACATGCAAAAGTTTAGTAAGTGAAAACAGTTTAATGAAGCCTGAATGGTTTAAAAGAAAATTAAATGGAAACTTTTAATCCTAATTGCTTTTCATCTGGCCTGCTTTAAGGAGTCTTTTAAAACTGATAAGAAACAATGACTATGGAAAGAAAACCTGCTTAAATCTTTTAGAATTGACATGATTCTTATTCTACTACAAGAAAGCATTATTTGGTACAAGGTGTGTTTGTGGATGTACAGTGTACGGTATATATATTATTTGGATCACGTTGTGCTTGTACAGGTCTTTACAATTCTTCCTGAAGTTTAAAGTTCATTAGAATTTGAAATGCATAATCATCTCTAAATTGGCACTTGTTAGGCTCTTGTCAGCATTGATAACTGGCATGTTTTATTGCAGCCAGTTCAGCCTAGTGTTTGCCAACTTGTTATATCAGAAGTCTACCAATAGGTGGGTAGAGCGCAGGAAAAACAGTGCCATATTTCTCAGTTGGAGACCCTGATATAAATGAAGTTACTAGCTGCTGAAAAAATGTCACTCAAAAGCAGTCTCCTGAGTTTTTTTTACACAAGTGGCAGGTTTCCTTTTGAATTCTCCATTTGTCTTCCCACAGTTCCTTCACAGCACTGACATTAGCAGGTGAGTCTCCATTATTCTGCCAGCACAGAAATGATGCTAATCATCATGGTTTCCATGGTGTGGATAGGGAGCCAGCGTTCCTCTGCCTTTTCAGAACTATATTTATCTTCCCTGGACTCATGAAGAATAAAAATGCACACATCACCATTTTTATCAACATTCAGATGCCAGATTTCTGTAATGAATTTGATTGTAGGAGGCCCTAGGGGATAATCTTTTGGGAAAGTGAGATAAGCTTTAAAAACACCACCTTCATAAAGAGTATCTGGAGGACCAATAATAAGGACTTCCCATCGGTACAGATCATTGTCATCTGTTAAACTTGCTGAAAAGCCTCCCACTGTATTTTTGTTGAGTTCTGCCAGCTGTGTTCGCAGTAGCAGTGCGGAGTGCAACTCTGTCATCTTCCCCGCCAAGGGCCTGCGCTGGCGCCGGGACTCCCAAAGGACTGGAGGCAGGCTCCAGGGGCGGCTGGAGCATGGAGTACTGAGGAACCTGGAACCCCAAGACCCCACCGCCGGGAGTCAAGAAAGGCTGGGTGGGGCGTAATAGCCGCTGGGCGTTTCCAGTTTGAGTCTGTTGGGTTCACCTCTTCTCACAGCGCAGCGCCTCACTCCCAGAAGGGGAGGATACCTGGGCCACCGCGGTGTACACTGGGACTTCACTTGCCTGCTTCCCTCCTTCAACCCACTGTTGGCCCCACCGGTGCATTCCCCCGCCATTGCCTCACTGTGCTTTGGGCCGATCTGTGCCGGGCGCTGGGTCCCGCTTCCTTCAGTTTTGCCAGTGTCTGTCTCATGTACTTCGAAACTCCTTGATTGGGAGCATAAACATTTATGATTGTTATATCTTCTTGGTAAATTGACCCTTTAATTGGTATTTAGTGTCCTTCTTCATCTCTTATGTTGTATTTACATTTAAAGTCCATTTTGTCTGATATTACTATAGCTTCTCCTGCTTTCTTTTGGTTCTAACTCACGTGGAAAATCTTTTTCCATCCTTTCACTTTCAATTTATTTGTATCCTTGTGTCTAAGATGAGTCTCTTGTATGCAGCATATAGCTAGATTGTTTCTTAATTCATTCTGCCAATCTTTATCTTTTAATTTGTAAGCTTAGTCTGTTAACATTCAGAGTTATTGTTGAAAAAGTGTTTCTTGATTCCACCATCTTATCTTTTTTGTTGGTCAGTTCTATATATTCTTTTCCCTCTTTCTCTTTGTATTCTTTAAATTAACCTTAGTGGTACTCTTCAATTCTGTGCCATTCTCCAGCCTTCCCTCTCCTATCTTTTTTTTTTTTTTCCCCAACCAGCAGAGCTCCTTTTAGTAATCCTTTTAGGGCTGGTCTCTTGTTGACAAATTCTTTCAGGATTTCTTTGTCTGTGAAAACTTTAATCTCTCCCTCAATTTTTTTTTCTTTTTTTTTAAAAAGGGGAATTTAGTAAGTTGCTAGTTTACAGTTCTAAGGCCGAGAAAATGTCCCACTTAAAATAAGTCTATAGAAATGTTCAATCAAAGGCATCCATCCAGGGAAAGATACCTTGGTTCAAAAGAAGGCCGATGAAGTTCAGGGTTTCTCTCTCAAGTGAGAAGGCACATGGCAGACACAATCAGGGCTTCTCTTTCAGCTGGAAGGGCACATGGCGAACACGGCATCATCTGCCAGCTTTCTCTCCTGGCTTCTAGTTTCATGAAGCGCCCCAGAAGGCATTTTCCTTCATCTCTAAAGGTTGCTGGCTCATGGACTCTCTACTGTATATTGCTGCAGCATTCCCCACTCTCTCCAAATCTTTTTCATTGTCCAAAATGTTTCCTCTTTTATAGGACTCCAGAAACTTATCGAGACCCACCCAAATGGGTGGAGACATGTCATCACCTAATCCAGCTTAACAACCACTCTTGATTAAATCACATCTCCAAGGAGATGATCTTATTACAGTTTCAAACGTACAGTATTGAATAGGGATTATTTTGCCTTTAGGAAATGGGATTTACATTAAAACATGGCTTTTCTAGGGAACGTACATCCTTTCAAACCAGCACATTCCACCCTCTGGACCCTAATAAAAGACATGTTTTCCCTTATACAAGATACATTCATTCCATAACAGTATCAGAGAACCATATATCATTCTAGTAACATTTCAAACACAAGATTAATACAAGATTAAAATCAGTACAAAGTCTCATCAAAGTTAGTTAAAAGCATTGACAGTCCTAAGGCAAAATTTTCTCCATTTGCTCTGAACCTTTGAAAACTCATAACAAGTTATTTGCTGCCAATATACATAGGAGGAACATTCATGGAATACATATATGCATTTCTATAAGAAGAAAAGAACACAGGGGTCACCGGACCCATACAGTTTCTAAAACCCACAGGGCAAAGTTCATTAGATTTCAAAGTCTGAGAATCATTTATCTTCAGGACTTCTGAAAGCGGCAGTCCCACCCTTTCCAAAGGCCTATGCATAGGCCTGCCTCTCTCCAAACGTGATCTTGGGGGACACTGGGGAGACCACCTTTTTCTCAGCTCCACCCTCTCCAAGCATTGGGTCTACACCCGGATTCTCTGCCATCTTCGGGGCACATGCTCAACCCCACCATGTGGTGGCAACCAGGCTCTCTCCAAACCCCAAGGAATGTACTTCACCCTTCCAAGGCCTGAGGCAGCATGACTCTTCCACTACAACCAGGTGGAAGGCCCATCCTCTGCCTCTGGGGCAAACTCACCCTCTCCATGGGCTTGGGTGGGTCCACTCTCCTGGCCTGAGGCTTCTTGACATTAGACCTCAGCCTCCATGGTTTTGCCTCTGAAGTTATTTTTCCTCCAATGTATTCCTTCTCTGAACTCCCCAGTCCAGACTGGCAACGGCTGTTTATACAGGTCCCACAGCACTCTCGTTGGCTTTCTATGCAGTAGCCTTGGATCATGCCCATCAGACACGAGAAGTTTCCACAAATCCTTCCTGGATAACTCCATGTCCAATCCTGGCTTTCTCTGAAATGGCCGACTCGTTCCACATTTGGCCAAGACCTCATGTGGGGCACTGTTCTCTAGGGTTTCCCTTCCTGGAAGTCCAGAATTCTCCAGAACACCAATTTCTGGTTTCTTTGTACCCAAGAGTTAAGTTCTCAGCTTATCTCTTTCCTGTTGCATTTCACTATAAGCTGTGAGGAGAAACCAGGCTGCACTTTCCACATTTAATTTGGAGGTCTCTTCTGCTAAATATCCAAGTTCATGACTTTTAAAATCTGCCTTCCAGCCAAAGTCATTTGTTAATTTTGCCAGATTATCTGCCATTTTAAAATAAGGCTCATCTTCCTTTCAGTCTATAATAACACATGCCTCATTTCTGTATAAGTCTTTATCAGAAGTGTCTTTAGAGTCCACGTTTCTACCAACAATCTCTTCAAAGCATTCTAGACTTTCTCTATCAAGTTTCTGACAACTCTTCCAGAATCTTCCCCTTATCCATTTAAAAAGCCGTTTCAACATATTTGGTATTTGCATACTGCAGCAGCAGCACCCCACTCTCCCGTACCAAAATCTGTTCTGGTTTGCTAGCTGCTGGAATGCAATATACCAGAAACAGAATGGCTTTTAAAAAGGGGAATTTAATAAGTTGCTAGTTTACAGTTCTAAGGCTGAGAAAATGTCCCACTTAAAACAAGTCTATAGAAATGTCCAATCAAAGGCATCCATCCAGGGAAAGATACCTTGGTTCAAGAGAAGGTTGATGAAGTTCAGTTTTCTCTCTCAAGTGAGAAGGCACATGGCAAACACAATCAGGGCTTCTCTTTCAGCTGGAAGGGTACATGGCGAACATGACATCATCTGCTAGCTTTCTCTCCTGGCTTCTGGTTTCATGAAACTCCCCAGGAGGTGTTTTCCTTCTTTATCTCTAAAGGTTGCTGGCTCTCTGCTTTGTGATGCTGCAGCATTCCCTGCTCTCCCTGAATCTCTTTCATTCTCCAAAATGTTTCCTCTTTTATAGGACTTCAGAAACTTATCAAGACCTGATTAGGGTAAGGAACCTGCCCTCCAGGATACTGAGAAGGCATTTGCCCTCCAGGAAAGCCACCTGATATTGGGACCTGGGCGGGGCCACTGCCATAGGACTGTGATGGCGGCTGTGGATAGCCAGAAAAGCTTGCTCCACCTGGTGGGGCTCCACATCCTTGGCCTGGAGGAACTCCAGGATAGGACGGGGCTTCTGGCTGTGGGGCACCAGGATAACTTCCAGGGCTTGGGTAACCTCCAGGGACAGGGTAGCCTCCAACTCCTGGGTAGTCAGTACTTGTTGCTGGTGGATAGGCACCTCCTCCCATTGGAGGAAAGCCACTAGGATAAGGATACAGACCTGGAGGGGGAAAAGATGACTCCTGACCTGCAGGAGGATATCCAGGGAAAGGTGGGTAGCTGGTGGAAGGATATCCTGGGTATGACATTCCGAGTCCGAGTAAAGTGCGTCATAGCCCAGCTCGGTCGCCAGCAAGATGCAGCCGGGGCTCTCCCTCAATTTTGAAGGACAGTTTGGCTGGGTACAGAATTCTTGGCTGTAAGTCTTTCTCTTTCAGGATCTTGAATATATCATACATCTGCCTTCTTGCCTCCAGGGTGCTAGTTGAGTAGTCTGAACTCAGTCTTATTTGGTTTCCCTTGTATGTAGTAGATTGTTTTTCTCTTGCTGCTTTCAGTATTTTCTGCTTCTCTTCAACATTTGACAGACTGATTATTATTTGCCATGGGAAAGTCCTATTTGGATTTATTCTATTTGGGGTTCATTGTGCTTCTTTGACTTGTATGCTTATGTCCTTTATGAGGTTGGGAAATTTTACCCCGTTATGTCCTCATCTACTCTTCCTAGCCCTTTACTCCTCTCTCTCCTTCTGGGACACCAGTGATTCTTGTATTTGTGAGCTCTGTTTTGTCTGTCGTTTCCCTGAGTTCCCCTTCAGTTGTTTCCACCTTTTTTGCCATTTGCTGATTTGATATCCTGTCCCCTATATCAATTGTCCTGTCCTCTATATCACTTATTTTTTCTTCTGACTCTTCAAATCTGGTTTGTATGCCTCTAGTATGTTTTTTATTTGGTCAGTAGACCCTTTAATCTCTGTGATATCTGCTATTTTTCTGTTCTTTCAAATTTCTCTTTATGCTCTTCTGTTTTCTTGATTTCCTTTGTGTCATTTGGTATCCCACTTATTTTATTAAGCAGAGTTGTGTGAACATCTTTGATTAGTTGTTCCAGTGTCTGTGTCTCCTCTGATGTTTTAATTTGGTCATTAGGCAGGGCTCTATCTGTTTGCATTGTGATATACTTAGTGATCTGCTGTCTCTGTGGCATGTAAATATCTTGATTGATTTACTTTGGGAGTTGATTACTTTCAGTAATCTAAGGCCTTGTGCTTGCGGGATGGTTGTACAGCAGGGAGCAGGGCACGGGGTGGAGCCCTTAGTATGGTAATTTGTTTCAAGGTAGATATCGGCACAGGTTGGGGATGTTATCCTGATGCTTGTGAACTTGGGCTCCCTGTGGCCAGGGAGGATGTAGCTGCTCCCATGTGCTGGTCTGGCAGTCATAACCCTGGTGTGCGCTAGTCTAAGGCATGGGCCTTTGTGCGCATGTGTAGAGCTATGGCAGCAGGTTGATGTTATGCCTTTGTAGATTGGGGACAGATGTGACCTGGCTGCATAGGTTTGCACTTTCTCAGAGCTGGGAAATACGGGTGAGGGCTGTGTGCATGAGCGGATCTAGGACTACTATGAAGTGCAGTTCCCAGAGCTGAATCACACGATTAGGGGCACATGCGTGGGCCTGGGAATGCTGTGAAACTGATATGTTAAGCTCAGGGAAAGTGTAAGGTGAGGCTGTACAACACAGTGGGCGGTGGGCAAGGGTAGCCTATGTATGGAGGTTAGTGCCTGCAACCTTTATGCGCTGGCAAGAACCTACAGGGAACAAGGAAGGGGAGGTTGTGTTCGGGAGGGGTGCAGGAGAAGGGGGATTGGGCTGTGCTTGGTATGGGGATGTGGCACAGGTACATGCACTGGGGGCTGGTGGGATTGGGGGGAGCCTTGAGTGTGGGGAATGGGAATGGGTTTTGGGGTTCAGATTCATGGGGTGTGGGATGAGTCACCATTCATGGGACTACACCAGTGAGGGTCGCATACACGAGGTCGCAGCCTGGTTTACTTCCTAGTCCCGCTTTCCCTTCTGTGCACTCCCGCGGGCTCTGTGATTCTGCAGTTCTGTGCTAGGCTCCAGCTTTCTGCCTCTCAGTTCCTCAGCCTCTGCAACCAGGGCCGCCCTATGTGGTGTGGAAGGCTCTCCCGGGTCAGCTGCACTCCTGAATCGCTGCTTCAGTCGCCCTCCTGTCCCTTCCCTAACTTTTCTGTGGATTAGGGCCAATCTTGAGCTATCGTAGTTGGCCATCTTTCTGGAAGTTCAATTAGTTTAATTTTTGAGAATTTACAAAGCGACGTTGTTCAATCAGTTTACTTCATTTTAAGGTAAAACACAGTTCTGGTATTCTGAAGTTCCTGATTATCTGGGAATTTGAATAGCAGTATATAGGATTAGAGAAGATATTCTAAATTGAATTTTTGCTTTTAAACAGTCTAAAATATCTTGATGGTTCTTCTCAGCTTCTAGCATCTTCACAGTAAACCCAGAAAGTTCATAAATATTAGAGCTAGAGGAACCTTAGAAATCATATTCAAATCTTTTCTTTTTATAGATTATGAAACTGAGTCACAGAGAGAAATAATATTTTATACTTCAAACTTTTTAGTTTTTTCCCTAAAAACATTTTAAAATTCATTCTCTTCCCCTTTGTTTATAAAAAATTCAGTGTAATAGAAAAGGGTACAGGATTTCAGTTAGAGATATGAGGTCAAATTTGGTTTGAGTTTTTATTTTTTTTCCACCACTTTGTGTATTATTCCTGCATTTCTAAAATGCCTGTAGTTAATACCCAGCATGACTGTAAGGTGGATTAACTGAGAGAAGTCAAAGGAAGCCCTCAGGATGGTGGAATTTCCTTCCCTAGAAGATATGGACCATTTGTAAGTACTCTCTGGTGGGCTTAGACCATGGTTTCCCAGTTTAGCACTTGGTACTTTAGATCTGGGCTGTACAGTATAGTAGCCATTAGCTACATGTGACTATTAAAGTTAAATTAAATCAAAAGTTAGTTAAAATGAAATAAAATATTCAGTTCAGTTTGACCAGCCACATTTTAAGTGCTCAATAACAACATATGACTAGTGGCTAGCATGTTAGGCAACCCAGATACGGAGCATTTCCATCATTGCGGGAAGTTCTATTAGACATCACTGTTCTAGAATTTCAGTCACAGTGTGACATTGCATCTCATATTTTCAGAAGACTTTTTGTCAGTTTTTGGCTAAGAGGGTGGCATTTGTGACTATATGAAGGGTTGAAAGCTGATTTTTCTTGTCTAATATGATTGGTTTCATGGCCAAGGAAAGGTAATATGGCTGGAGGTAACATGAATTGATGACCATACAGGGTTTAGTTTGTGACTGTCATAAACTGACAAGGTTTGGGGAATAGGGTAGACTAGGCAGGTTTTTATACCTGTACCTACCATATCTCTATACAGGGTAGAGGAGTCATAGTCATGCCTGAAGGATCTTGGTATATGCTTTGTCTTGCAGATTTTTGTTACTTTTTCTATAGCATATCATGGAGACATGATACATTATTTCTGAAGGATTAAGAACATGAGGTTCATCTGGAAATGGGGTCCTTTGCTTATTTCAAGTAGATGTTCCTCCATTCATTCCTGTGCAGTACAGCTTGTGGCTTTTCAAAAAAGCTATAAGAAAGAAATTTCTCTATTTCTTATTGTGAAATTTCTCTGAATATCGTGCACCAAAAATTCAAATCAGAATTGTAAATAATGAAATAATTGTACTTTTATTTTCTAAGCATAGAAGATACACTTTTAAGTGCTAACAATTTTATACTGTATCTTAAGGATGGCTTCTATTGTACAAACTGTTTGTTGTTTTTTGACTGTGTGCTGGGCATGGAAGTAGATTGAAAATATTTTTTCATTTGTTCCTTAACCCAACCTGAGGTCATAGATTAAATGACCAATACACAATTTGAGTAGTTCCTAGAATGTTAAGGGCACTATGTCTGTTTAATACTTTAAGCATCTCTTTCTCTTTCTCTCTTTCTCCTACCCCCTATGGTAGGAGATGTTTTAGAAATTCAGAGATGGCAGCTAAAGCTGTGGTTTCACAGGAAGCTAACACTTGTTTATTCTGGAATGAGTGTCACAATATATAATGAAATGTTACTACAATTCTGTTTTTAACAGCTGTGTGCATGTACGTAGGACCTATGATCAGAACTATTTAATGCTTGAAGTGCAAAGCCTGGAATTCAAAACAGAGTATGAAGGCCTCCTCTTTAATTTGATGATGTTTTGTAATTTTTTGCAGAACCAAAGAATAGTTGTGTGACGTAGTTTTTATAGGTCTGGTTTTATCATTGGTGTGGACTAGGCAGCTTCCTACCTCTAGAGGTAGTGATTTTATAAATGCTGAAAATGTCTGAAGAGACTGTTCTGACTTGGGTCTTGTGCCTTAAAGAATGACAGAGACTCAGTTGCTTGTGTTAAGGTATTAGGAAAATGCAAATATCCTGAGGGTTAATATTCAATTTTATGAAAACACACCTCATTTATCTAGAAGGATTGAGGTGTTTAGCAGCTGGTTTTTCTGATTTTAAAGCAGAATCTATGTTTTATTTCAACTCTTTCCAATTGTAATGCATATTTCTCTGACTTCTAAACAGAATAATGGAATATAATTTAATATTGACTTTCACTTAGGGTCATACACCTAAAACATCATTTATTAATGCAGTGGTACTTGTTTGTCTAAACAGTGATGTAGACTAGAGCTATTAGCATTGACCCTAAATGACCACCGGTTATTATGGTATTTGCATCTCTTCATTTCTCCTTGTTAGTAGTTTATTGGTCCTCATTGAATCTGCTACAAACAGGCCACCACTCTGCCCACTCTTACACTTTCGTTTCTGCACTGTAGTAAGCAATTTTTTTTTATCTTTTTCTTGTTTAATTAAGAAATAATTGACATATAATAAACTGCATGTTTAAAGTATACAATTTGATAAGTCTTGACATCTGTATATACCTGAAATGTCATTACATAATCAAGATAATGACCATCTTCGTTCCTGGAAGTTTCCTTGTGTCTCTTTGTATTCTTTCCTCTTGTCCTCTCCATACCCTCATCCTTGGGCAACCATTAATCTACTTTGTGTCACTATAGATTGATGAGTTCGAATTTTATATATAAGAACCATAGCTTTTAGACAAATAGAATAGTTTCTAGGGATTGAATTAAATTGTGGTTTATCACTAATATACCAATTGTCTAGATTATCACAGTTGATTTTCTGTGAACTTTGTCGTTCAGGGGTTGATCATCATTTTTTATCTACATTATCTTCAGAGCTTCTTGTACTTATTGGATAACCCTTCTTGCTACCTAACTTTTACTTTATAGTATTCAATCCTTCTCACTATTGGGGTAAGATAGAATCAAGAATAGGTAAAGTTTACATTAGGGCAATAGTAGCTGTGATTCTTGGGTGGGGAGGATAAAAAAAGTTTTAACCATCTGAGAATTTTGAATTCATCCAATTATTTTAATTTTGTGGCAGTATACTAATAGCATGAATGATTTAGTCATAACTAGGTAGAGCTGGTAAGTATTTTAAAACCTGTACTTTGTTCATCAAAAGCTGTGCTTACTAATGCTTGTCTTTCATGTGGGAAACCCGGGTTCTATTTCTGGGCCACACACCTAAAAGAAAAAGCAAGCAATGCTTGCTTTAAAAAAGTTTTCTATAAATATGTTTGAATCTGTGTTCTGTACCTTACAGGTTGCTAGCTACTGTTATCAAACAGTAGCCTCCTTGTGAGGTGTGAAATTTTTGTTTTTTTGATATTCCTAAAGGGCTATATGAAGAAATTTTGAAATTAACAGACCAGATTAAACTAAAAACAAAAACTACTTGGCCTACTTGAAGGGAATAAACAACTACAGGCTACAGGCTACAGTTTTTGCATTTTCTGGAATGCCAAATTTCAGCTCAGAGAAAATTCTTCAGCAGAGCAATAAACCTTTGAAAATTGCTTTATAATGGAAATGCTGACAGACCATTAACTATAGTAGTGCAAATGCACTCTTCTGACATGCATAAGGTTGTCCCAAGTTTCTAAATACAATAAATATGTTGGGCAGCATACATCCTGTTGAAGCCTGTATGGGTGTATACAGTCTGTTGTGTTATCTACCTAATTATTAATGGGGAAGCTCAAACATATTACCTTTGACATGCAGGAGAAGTATCATTGTAGAGGGAAAGAGAGATTTAGGTTCTGCTGATGCTGATAACTCATTTTATATTTGCCACACTGGAAAAGGCCCAGGGTAAATTTAACATGATGCATTTAATCACCATTCCAATTACAGTGCCACTGAAGCAGATCAATGTTTTCTTACTACCAATTCATTGAAACGTCTGCATCATAAAGTATCATTATTAGGCATATTGGAAAGTCTCAGCCCAATGTGGATAGTGGAATTATCCAGTTGCTTTGAAATAGTAGTAGAGGCTGCCTGGATGTACAGTCTTGCCATGTAAAATGAAAACTGGAATTTAAAGGGATTGTTACGACAAAGCAAGAATCCTATGGTGCCTCAGGAAAGGATGTAGTGAAATGTTCACATCTAAAAGTAAAATAGGGAAAAATTTTGATAAGGGGTGAATGCTTTCATAGAAGCCTGTACTATCCTTTCGTTATCTTTATAATCCTCTTGACTGTATAATGATTGATAACCCTGCTAACAATAAGTATTGTGAGTGTTTTGTTCTTACCAGTTAGCACAGTGCCTGGCACATGTTGTTGGTATCAGTAAATAGTTAACGAATATACTTATGCTTGTGTTTGTTTATTTGAACTCTATTTGAGGCTAGATTGTCATGCACCATGCTAAATGCTGTGTAAGGTTATCCAAACAATGTGCATGTACCATATAATATGTATACATACTTGCACACTGAAATAAAATATTTTTTAAGCACAGTATAGGTACAGTGTAATATACTAAATGTCACAGAATTGCTAAGTTTTAAGAATATTTTATGTAGAATCATATTTTCTGAAATGTTAAATATTCAGTAAAAGTCTGACATCATAACCTAAATCCTGTACTCTAAAACCATTGCTGACTTGAACCCAGCTTTTCTGTTCTGTTTTCCCGACTCAGGTTTTTTCTTCACTTCTCTATGGCAGTTTCCAAACTCACTGTCCACCTGAGCTTTTAAATAAATGAGGGAACCTGGGCATTAGTACAGAGATTCTGATTTACTAGGTCTGGGATTGGGCCTGGGAAACTGTATTTTTTAAAAAATGGCTTTCCCTGGGTGCTATATTGATATATGGCCAGTCATGCTTACCCCACTCTCCCCACCAGTTTACCTTGAAATGAGTGGTAACAATTACCCTGTTCCTTTTGTGTTCCTGGAAATAGTAACCAGCCCAATGATTAATGTCTTGGACTTATCCTGGTGGAAGGAAAGAAATGCTAGCATGTGTCATACTGAGGATCTTTTAGGAATTAATACATTGACTTTCTGTATTCATTACGGAAAGTCTACTTTAAGGATGGTTTGGGGAAGGATATGATTTTCTTTTTTTGTCTGTGGCATATTCCTAGAAATGGAGTACTAGAAGATTCCTTAGAAATCATTTAGTTTATTCTCTTCCTTTTATAGGTGATACATTGGAGTTAATTTTAAAAGGTAGGGTTCGAATCTCAGCTTTACTTGGTATTTGTTGTGCACCCTTGGGAAAATTACCTAATTTCTCTGAGCATTGGTTTCTTATTCTTGGAATTAACTAAACTAATGCACAGAAGGTGCCTAGCATGCCACATAATGCAAAATTCACGATTTTAATCATTTTAGAGTGTACACTTCTTGGGCATTTACCATATTCACAATGTTATGCAACTGTTAGTACTGTCCAGTTCCAGAACATTTTCATCACCCCAAAAGGAAACCCCATACTAATTAAACCGTTACTCTACTTTCCGCCCTTTTCCCAACCTTTGGCAATCACAATCTGTTTTCTCTCTCAGAATTTACCTGTTCTGGATAATTCCTATTAATAGGAACATAAAATATATGGCCTTTCATGCTCTTCTTTTACTTAGCATGTGATTTCAAGGTTCATCCATATTGTAGCATATATCACAAATTCGTTTCTTATTACAGTCTAATAATATCCTTTTTATGAATATATACTGGATTTTGTTTATCCATTCATTTGTTGATGGTCATCTAGGTTGTTTCTGCCTTTTTGTTATTGTGAATGGTACTGCTTCTGGCTCATATGGTAATTCTTTATTTATAGAGGAACCACCATACTGCTTTCTGCAGTGGCTGAAACATTTTACTTTCCTACCAGTAATGTATGAGGGTTCCAGTTTCCTCACATCCTGTATTCATTCTCGTAGGTGCTCAGTGGTATCTCGTAATTTTGAGATGCATTACCCCAATGACTGCTAACAGGAAACATCTTTTTATGTGCTTGTTGGCCATTTGTTTATATTCTTTGGAAAAATGTATTATTGAAATCCTTTGCCCATTTTTACTTTGCACATTTTTTAATTGATTGTTTATCTTTGTGTTGATGAGGGCAGAGTCTTTTTTGATTTTGAGAATTTATGTATTCTTTGAGGGCTCTGTTTGGGAATATAAAAGTAAGTTGGATGAAGGATTGTAGTTCTTTGCTTTCTAAAGTAAAATTCATATCGAATGTTTTATTTTTATCTTTTTTTGGGTAGAAATCGAATTCCCTTTAATTAAATAGCTTATCCTGATGTCCAACTCCAGCCTCTATTCTGCTCTGGCAGATAACCCGAATTTCTTCCTTTTCAAATGATAAATTATTTTTTTGACATGGGCAGGCTCTGGGAATCAAACCCAGGTCTCTGGCATGACAGGTGAGAATTTTGCCTCTGAGCCACTGTTGTGCCACCCCAAAATGACAGCTTTTTAATCTGTTGATTTTTTGTTTGTTTTCAGATCATAGAATGCTCCCCCCTCAACTTTTTTGTTGACAGCTTTAATGAGGCATAATTTATATATCATAAAATCCATTTTTAAGTGTACAGTTCATTGATTTTTAGAAAATTAATAGATCTTTTTAACCATTACCACAATCCAGTTTTAGAACATTTTCATTATCTCCTCATATTTACACAGGCTTGTTTGTAGTCAGTCCTTCTGCTACCTACAGCCTCAGGCAACCACTGATCTGCTTTCAGTTTCTGTATATTTGCCTTTTCTGGATATTTCATGTAAATGGAATCATATAATATGTACCGTTTTGTAACTGGCTTCTTTCATCAAACATAAAGTTTTTGAGGTTCATCTTTGTTGTAGAATGTATCTGTAGTTTATCTTCATTGCTGAGTAGTAGTCATTATATGGATATACCACATATTATTTATCCATTCACCAGCTAATGGGAATTTGGAATGTTTCTAATTTTTGGCTAGTATGACCATGAATAATCATGTACAAGTGTGGACACCATCACCCAATTTTTATTTTGAAAAATTTCAACCCTTAGAAATAGTTCAGTGAATCCTTCCTCTAGACTTACTGATTGTTAACATTTGACACACATGCTTTATCTAAAGATTGTCAGTAAAGATGCTTTTTCAGACAGATGCAGAGATCATAGCACGTTACCTGTTAAGTATTTCTGCATGAATCTCTAAGAAAAGAGCATTCTCATACATAACCACAATATGATTACACTTAGGAGAATTAGCAATGATTTCATAATATCACTATTTTACAGTCAATATTGAAAATTTCCCAGTTGTCTCCAAAATGTCTTCTTTAGCCCCCCCCTTTCCTAACCCTGCATTCGAAAGATAATCATGGGTTACATATGTTCAGTCACTTTTAGTGCAGAATAGTTTCCCTGCCTCTTTTTGTTTTGCATGTCAGTGAGGTTTGAAAGAAGACTGGCCCATTGTCCCACATTCTAGATTTGTATGATTGCTTTTTCATGATTAGTTTTCAGGTTTTTTGGGCAAAGATACTTAGTAGGTGAGGGTGTGCATTTTTTATTGCATCAGTGGTAAAGTGAAAGAGTTGAAGCATGAAATCATTAAAAAATTCCTTAAATGCTTTATTTTAATTTAAAACATATATGAACATTGCATCAGGATTTGCAGATTGTCCTCTGGCTTGTATAGTTAAGTTTGATCACCTGGTGTTTTAGTTTGCTAAAAGCTGCTAAAACATAATATACCAGAAATGGAATGGGTTTTAAAAGGGGAATTTATTAAGTTGCAAGTTTACAGTTTTAAGACCATGAAAATATCCAAATTAAGGCAAGGCTGAAAAACAAAATGTCTAAACTAAGGCGTCCAGGTAAAGATACCTCAGCACAAGAAGGCCAATGACATTTGGAATTTCTCCCTTAGCTGGAAAGGCACATGGTGACATCTGTTTGCTTTCTCTCCAGGCTGCTTCAGTGGTTACCCTGGGGGTATTTTCTTTATGCATCTCCAAAGGTACTCTGGCTATGTAGGCTCTGTTGGTTCTCAGTTTTTCCCAAAATAGTTCCCTCTGAAACAGCTCCGGTAAACAACCCACCTTGAATGGGTGGAGACACATTTCCATGGAAACCGTCTAATCAAGAGTTACCACCCAAAATTGGGTAGGTCACGTCTCCATGGAAACAGAGACTCCATCCAGCAATATTGCTTGAGGATCAAAGAACATGGCTTTTCTGGTGTATATAATAGCTTCAAACCAATGCACCTGTTTAAGGTGTTGACTGCCAGATTGAAAAATTGTAACTTTCTCTTTGTATTTAGGAAGTAATTTGTAGGATGATACTTTGCAAACTGTATGGTCTCTTGATCTTCAGTAACTTTGCTTGCACCCAATGGTTTCAGCATTCATTGCTTGAAGTAATTATTACACTGGAGGTTGTGCAGAACTTTCAAAAAATAGTTGTTAGTTGTATTTTCTTTCTGTTTTAAAGCAATTTTATGGAGCTATATCTGCACACCATACAGTCCATCTAAAGTAATCAATCAGTGGATCAATATGTCACCACATAGTTGTATATTCATCACCATAATCAATTTTAGCATATTTTCATTAATGCAAGAAAAAAAAAAGAGAAAACCCAAAACATCCATATCCCTTCTCTTCCCCATTATTGACTCCTGGAATTAATGTGGTACATTTGTCACTGTTGATGAAAGAATATTAAGATGTTACTGTTAACTATAGTTAATAGTTTGTCATAGGTAAATTTTCCTCTTATACCACTCTATTATTAACTCCTTATAATAGTTTCATACAGCTGTTCTGATTCATGGAGGAAAGTTTTTGTATTTGTACTGTTAATCACAGTCATCACCTACTACAAGATTTACTACGTTATACAGTCCCATGTTTAAACCTAGGAGACATATCTGACTCTTAACTTACCCTGTCAACCACATTCACATGCAGTTCAGAACTATTAATTTTACTCACAATAAAATACTATCATCAGCTCTATCCATTTCCATTCATTTAAATTCAATGTAGTTAAAAATTCTGTATATATTAAGTAACTACTATTCTCATTCTGTCTCCTGGTAACATATTATCTGGATTCTATGTCTATGAGTTTGCATATTATAATTAGTTCATATTAATGAGATCATACAATATTTGTCCTTTTGTGTCTGACTTACTTCACTTTACATAATGTCCTCAAGGTTCATATGAACCCGTGTTGTCATAGGCTTCAGGACTTCATTTCTTCTAACTGCTGAATAATATTCTATCATATGTATATACCACATGTTGGTTATCCATTTATCAGTTGATGGACACTTGGATTGTTTCCATCTTTTGGCAGTTGTGAGTAATACTGCTGTGAACGTTGGTGTGCAAAGTCTATTTGTGTCCCTCTTTCATTTCTTCTGGGTATGTACCAAGTAGTGGAATTACTGGATTATAGGGTACCTGTATACTTAACTTTCTGAGAAATCCTCCAAACTGTCTTCCAGAGTGGTGGTACCATTTTACATTCCCACCAGCAGTGGGAATTTCTCCACATCCTCTCCAACACTTATAATTTCTTTTTTGCTAATAGTGGCCATTTTACTAGTTGTGAATTCTAATTGCGGTTTTGATTTTCATTTCCATAATAGTTAGTGAAGCTGAGCATGTTTTCATGTGCTTTTTAGCCATTTGTATTTCCTCATTGTAAAAAGATCTGTTGATTTCTTTTGCCCGTTTTTCACTTGGGTTCTTTTGTTGTTCAGTTGTAGGATTTTTGTGTATGTTATGGGTATTACATCTTTATCAGATAGGTGATTTTCAAATATTCTCTGCTATTGTGTCAGCTGTCGTTTCACCCTTTTGACAAAGTTTTTTGAAGCACTGAAGTATTCGATTTTGAGGAGTTCCAATTATCTGTTTTTTCTTTTGTTGCTTCTACTTTGGTTGTAAGGTCCAGGAAACTACTGCCTATCAGTAGATCTTGAAGATGTTTCCCAACATTTTCTTCTAGGAGTTTTATGATACTGCCTCTTATATATGTTCAGTAAATTTTGAGTTAAATTTTGTATAGGAGTGAGATATAGGGGTCTTCTTTCAGTCTTTTGGATATGGATATCGAGTTCTTCCAGCACTATTTATTGAAGAGATTGCTCAGTCCTAGTTGATTGGACTTAGGAGCCTTGTCAAAATTCAGTTGACCATAGACCTAAGACTATTTCTGAGCTCTCAATTTGATTTCATTGATCAGTATATCTATTTTTGTTTATTTGCATCCTTTCTCTTTTTTTTCTTTGTCAGCCTAGCTAGGGGGGCATTAATTTTCTCTAAGTTGGTTTTGTTGATTCTTTTTTATTTTTTTCATTTTTAAAGTTTTATTCACACATACAGTCCAGCCTAATTGTACAGACATGCCTTTATCACCATACTCTATCTGAAGACATTTCCTTTTCTTCCACAAAAAATCTGTACCCCTTTCCCAATCACCCTGCCTATTGACATTTAGTTTTGGCATAATGCCTTCGTTACATTAAATGGAAGCATATTACAGTGCTACTGTTGACTATAGACCCTACCTTACATTGATTGGACTTTTTCCCATATACTATTTTCAACACCCTGCAAATGACATTCATTTGTACTCCCTCATGCAAAAACATTTTTAAATTTGTATATTTAATCAACATCATTATATATTCTAGGCATTCCTAAATTATACCGTGCCAGTCTTTATCCTCTGTCTTTCCTTCTGGTTTCATATGTGCCCCCAGCCCTTTCTCCCTCTATCATACTCACATTCAGCTTCATTCAGTGTACTTAAATTATGGTGCTACAATCAGGTGGTATTGTGCTATCCATTTCTGCATTTTTACAATCAGTCCTGTTGCATAGTCTGTATTCCTTCAGCATCAGTTGTTCAATCTCTACCCTATTTCTATCTCCTGATAACCTGTGTTTTTAACTTCAATTTCTCTAAGTTCACACATTAATGTTAGTTCATGTTAATGAGACCATACAGTATTTCTCCTTTTGTTTCTGGCTAATTTTACTCAGCATAATGTCTTCAAGTTCCATCCATGTTGTTACATGCTTCATGACTTTATTCTGTCTCACAGCTGTGTAATATTCCATCGTATATATATACCACAGCTTGTTTACCCACTCATCCATTGATGGACATTTAGGCTGTTTCCATCTCTTGGCAATTGTAAATAATGCTGCTATAAACATTTGTGTGCAAATGTCCGTTTGTGTCGTTGCCCTCATGACCTTTGAATAGATACCTAGTGATGGGATTGCTGGATCATATGGCAGTTCTCTACTTAGCTTCCTGAGGAACCACCAAATTGCCTTACAGAGCAGTTGTACCATTTTACATTCCCACCAACAGTGGGTAAGTATGCCACTTTCCCTGCATCCTCTCCAGCACTGGTTGTTTTCTGGTTTTTTTTTTTTTTTTGGATAATGGCCATTCTAGTGGGTGTCAGATGATATCTCATTGTGGTTTTTAAAGTTTTTTTTGCTTTTTTAAATGCAGTTTTATTGAGATATATTCACACTTCATACAAACTATCTGAAGTATACAATCACTAGTTCACAGTATCATCACATAGTTGTGCATACAACCCCATGATCTTTTTTTTTTAAGTTTTCAAAGCACCCTTCAGTGAGTAGTTACATTAAAGATCCTAGAGTTTGAACCCCATGATCAACTTAAAATTTTTTTTGACCACTGTCAACATGTACCTTCATCATATATTTTTAAAAAAATCTTTAATTTTTCAAAAAATATAACAACACAAATGTTCTTAACATGTAATCACTCCATGCTACATATATAAGTAATTGTATGTTGATCATCATGATCAGTTCTTAGAACATTTGCATCAATTCAGAAAAAGAAATAAAAAGAAAACAGAAAAAAATTCATACATACCATACCCCTTACCCCTCCCTTTCATTGATCACTAGCATTTCAGTCTACTAAATTTATTTTAACATTTGTTCCCTCTATTATTTATTTATTTTTATTCCATATGTTTTACTTGTCTGTTGATAAGGTAGATAAAAGGAGCATCAGACACAAGGTCTCATTGTGGTTTTGATTTCATTTCCCTAATATCTATCCAGTGAAGTTGAGCATCTTTTCATATGCATCTTAACCATTTGTATTTCCTCTTCTGAGAAGTGTCTGTTTATGTCTTTTGCCCATTTTTAAATTGGATTTTTGTCTTTTGGTTGTTGAGTTGAAGAATGTCTTTATATATTCTGGATACATCTTTATCTGGTATGTGGCTTCTAAATATTGTCTCCTACTGTGCAGGCTGCCTTTTACTTTCCTGACAAAGTTCTTTGATGCACAAAAGTGTTTAATTTTGAGGAGTTCCCATATATCTATTTCTTTCTTCAATGCTCGTGGCTTTGGGTGTAAGATCTAGGAAACCACCTCCTATTACAAGTTTTATAAGATATTTCCCTACATTTATATAACAGTGTTACAGTCTTAATTCTAATGTTTAGGTCTTTGATCCATTTGGAGTTAATTTTTGTATAAAGAGTGAGATACAGATCCTCTTTTATTCTTTTGCATGTGAATATCCAGTTCTCTAAGCACAGCTTGTTGAAGAGGCTGCTCTGTTCTAGGTGAATTGGCTTGACCGCCTTGTCAAAGATAGTTGTCTATAGATGAAAGTGTCTATATCTGAACACTATTAGATTCCATTGGTCAACATATCTATGCTTATGCCAGTACCATGCTGTTTTGACCACTGTAGCATTGTAATATACTTTAAGTCAGGTAGTGTGAGACCTCCACTTCATTTTTCTTTCTCAAGATATTCAAGATAGCTATTTGGGGCACCCTAACCTTACAAATAAATTTGGTTATTGGTTTTTCTGTTTCTGCAAAATAAGTTTTTGGGATTTTAATTAGTATTGCATTAAATCTATAAATCAGTTTGGGTAGAATTGACATTTTAACTATATTTGGTCTTCCAATCCATAAACATGGTATGTTCTTCCATTTATTTAGGTCTTCCATGATTTCTTGTAGCAATTTCTCATAGTTTTCTGCATATGGGTCTTTTGTATCCTTAAATTTATTCCTAAATATTTTATTCTTTTCATTGCTGTTGTAAATGGAACTTTTTTTTTTCCTCCCCAAAATGCTAGTTACTAGTGTATAGAAACATTATTGATTTTTTTTTTTTATAGGCAGGCACCAGGAATCGAACCCAGGTCTCCAGCATGGCAAGCAAGAACTCTGCCACTGTGCCACCATGCCCCCCACCTTTTTTTAATAACAATATTTGATTTTTGTAGTACCATTTTGCTGTGCTCATTTATAAGGTCTAGTAGCTTTGCTGTGGGCTTTTCAGGATTTTTTACATATAGTATCATATCATCTGCAGAAGTAAAGAATTTCACTTCTTCTTTCCAATTTGGATGCCTTTTCTTTCTTTTTCTTGTCTAACTGCTCTGGCTAGAACTTCCAGCACAATGTTGAGGATAATGTTAGCTATGGGTTTTCATATATTCCCTTTATCATGTTGAGGAAGTTCCCTTCTGTTCCTGTCCTTTGAAGTGTTTTCATCAAGAAAGGATGTTGAATTTTGTCAAATGCCTTTTTTGCATCAATCGAGATGATCATGTGGTTTTTCTGCTTTGATTTGTTGATATGGTATACTATATTAATTGATTTTCTTATATTGAACCCATCTTTGCATACTTGGAATAAATCCCACTTAGTCATTGTATATAATTCTTCTAATGTGCTGCTGTTTTTTTTAAGAGTGTGAGCAGGGTTGGTACTGATTCAGTCTTTCTTTTTAAATTTATTATTTATTTTTTGAAAGGAGCTGAAAACCCAATGTGCTTTTTTTTTTTTTAGAATATTTTTATTGTCAACCACAAAACAAACATACAAACATTGTTGACATACAAACATTCTTGACATGGTTACAATCAATGGCTCACAGTATCTTCACGGAGTTGTGTATTCATCACCGTGTTATTTTTTTGAACATTTGCATCTGTCCAGCAAAAGAAATAAAAAAGAAAAAAGACAAAACTCATACATGCTATACCCTTTACCCTTCCCTCTCATTGACCGCTAGTATTTCATTCTACTCAATTTATCTTAGCTTTTGTTCCCGCGATTATTTATTTCTTATCCATTTTTGTCACTCATCTGTCCATACCATAGATAAAAGGAGCATCAGAGACCAGGCTTTCGCAATCGCACGGTCACATTGTAAAAGCTCTATCATTACACAATCATCTTCAAGAAACAAGCCCAGAGAATTTCTGAGGACAAAATGCAAGAAGCATCCAATCAGGGTTTGTAGATAACCCCGGAGGGCAGAGAGAGGAGGACCTGGGTGGAGCTGGCTCCCGGCGCTGGGACATTTTCGCGTTAGCGTCTTTCCACTCATCTGCGGATGCGTCCAGTGTATTAGTGGGGTTGTCTCGGTGACCATTTCCCGCGTTCTTCACTCTCCACCTAAAGGGAGGTTCCGGGGCAAGCGGACAGCGGGCCAGGTTGGAACCCAAGTTTGTGTCTTTTTAAAAGCGATATTTGTGGACAGATGCAGCAGCGGAGCTGCCGACGGCACTGGGACCTCGGGTCAGCCCCGACGGACCCTTTGCAGGTGAGCACGCAGGTCAGGGAGCCTGCCGGAGGTTGCTGGACCCGGTGGCCAGGCGGGTGTGGGAAGGCCTGGGGCCGCTGCCGGAGCTGGAATCCCAGCCCTGCCACGCGCGAGGGGTGACCTTGAGCAAGTCAGGGACGTCGGTTTCCGTGTCTGTAAGATGGCAATACGGATGGTGCCTCCCGCGTGAGAGCTGCAAGAGGGAATCCATGCCGGGAGCCCGGTGCTGTGCCCGGCACCCGTGAGCGTGCAGCGAGGGCTGGCTGGAGGCCACCGCGCTGAGGCCACGCCTTTAGATTGTCCTCTGGGACGACCTTCGTCCCTCAGTCCTGCCCTTGGTGACAGCTGGGAGCTTGGGCTCTGCGGGTAGGCACGCTGCCTGAGAATCCTGGCTTCCCCACTTCTCGGATGTGTGGTCTCGGGCAACGCCCTTCCAGGCTGGGAGCTTCAGTTTCCTCATTTTAAAATGGGGCGCATGAGAATACAGTCACAGGGTTATTGTGCCGCTTAAAGAAGACTTCCTCATTCAGCAAATAGTCATCATGGCCACTTATGCCCCAGATACTGTCCCCTGGTTGAGCTCCACTAGACTGTCCCCTTCTGCAGCTCCCTGGATCTCTGTCTATCCCAATGCAGCTTCTCCACTTGGGTTACATCTGCTGTTGGCACTCTGGGCATGTCCCATGGGCTCACGCCAGTGGTCACCCGCAGCTGCAGTGGAGGATGTCCTCTGGCCACCAGAGCTTGTTTGGCTCAATTTCTTGGTGAAAAAGTGGCCGTTCAGTGTGCTGAAACTTCAGGAGTGCAGAAAGGGCAGACGCCTTGTGGAGTGAGGACCGGGAGCAGGCCAAGGGGGCTAGGGTGGGAAAGTGTCGGGGCGAGCCGGCGCCTGCACAGCCTTCCCAGCTTCTGCACTTCAGGCGTTCACAGGGTGTCCTTATTTGCTAGCTGTTTCACTCAAGAAGGGCTGATGACGTTCAGGGTTTCTCTCTCAGCTGGAAAGACACGTGGCGAACGTGGCAATGTCTGCTAGCTTTCTCTCCAGGCTTCTTGTTTCCTGAAGCTCCTCTGGGGTTGTTTTCCTTCTTCATCTCCAAAGGTCTCTGGCTCTCATGGTTCTCGTCGCTCTGTCAAGGCTCTGCTCTCTCGGAATCTCCCCAATGTACTTTTATTCCCCCCCATTATTTATTTATTTTTAATCCATATGTTTTACTTATCTGTCGATAAGGTAGGTAAAAAGAGCATCAGACACAAGGTTTCACAATCACAGTCACGTTGAGAAAGCTATATCATTATACAATCATCTTCAAGAAGCATGGGTATTGAAACATAACTCTGCATTTTCAGGCATTTCCCTCCAGCCTCTCCATTACAGCTTAACTAGAAAGATGATATCTATGTAATGCGTAGGAATAACCTCCAGGATAACCTCTCAACTCTGTTTGGAATCTTCAGCCATTGACACTTTATTTTGTCTAATTTTGCTTGGGAGGTTTTCTCAGTCCCTTGATACTGAGTGCCAGCTCATCCTAGGATTTCTGTCCCATGGTCCCAGGAAGGTCCACATCCCTGGGTGTCATGTCCGATGAAGAGAGGGGGAGGGCAGTGTGTTTGTTTGTCCTGTTGGCTGAGAGAGAGAGAGAGAGAGAGAGGCCATGTCTGAGCAACAAAAGAGGTTCTCTGAGGGTGACTCTTAGGCTTAATTTTTTAAAAAATTTATTTATTAATTAAAAAAATAAAGAAACAAAACAACATATATAATCAGTAATTCACAATATCATCACTTAGTTGCATATTCATCATTTCTTAGAACATTTGCATTAATTCAGAAAAAGAAATAAAAAGACAATAGAAAAAGATATAAAATGAACACAGGAAAGGAAAAAAAAAAAGATTATACCTACCAAACCCCTTACCCCTTGCTTTCATTGATCACTAGCATTTAAACTAAATTTATTTTAGCATTTGTTCTCCGTTATTTATTTTTATTCCATATGTTCTACTCCATTGTTGACAAGGTAGATAAAAGGAGCCTCAGACACAAGGTTTTCACAATCACACAGTCACATTGTGACAGCTGTATCATTATTCAATCGTCCTCAAGAAACATGGCTTCTGGAACACAGTCCTACATTTTCAGGCAGTTCCCTCCAGCCTCTCCATTACATCTTGAATAACAAGATGATATCTACTTGATGCATAAGAGTAACCTCTAGGATAACCTCTCGACTCTGTTTGGAATCTCTCAGCCATTGACACTTAGTCTCATTTCACTCTTCTCCCTTTGGTTGAGAAAGTTCTCTCAATCCCTTGATGTTAATTCTCAGCTCATTCTAGGGTTTTTCTCAGTCCCTTGATGCTGAGTCTCAGCTCATTCCAGGATCTCTGTCCCACGTTGCTAGGAAGGTCCACACCCCCGGGAGTCATGTCCCATGCAGAGACGGGGAGGGTTGTGAGACTGCTTGTCATGGTGGCTGGAGAGAGAGGCCACATCTGAGCAAAAAAAGAGGCTCTCTTGGGGGTGACTCTTAGGCCTAAATTTTAAGTAGACTTGACCTATCCTTTTTGGGGTTAAGTTTCATATGAACAAACCCCAAGACTGGGGGCTCAGCCTATAGCTTTCCCTCATTTCCCTCTTCCCCCTTTTGGTTGAGAAGGTTTTCTCAATCCCTTGATGCTAAGTCTCAGCTCATTCTAGGGTTTTTCTCAATCCCTTGATGCCGAGTCTTCGTTCGTTCCAAGATCTCTGTCCCATGTTGCCAGGAAGGTCCACACCCTTGGGAGTCATGTCCCACGTAGAGAGGGGTAGGGTGGTGAGACTGCTCGTTGTGTTGGCTGGAGAGAGGGGCCACATCTGAGCAACAAAAGAGGCTCTCTTGGGGGTGACTCTTAGGCCTAAATTTTATGTAGGCTTGACCTATCCTTTGTGGGGTTAAGTTTCATATGAACAAATCCCAAGACTAGGGGCTCAGCCTATAGCTTTGGTTGTCGACATTGCTTGTGAGAATATCAAGAATTCAACTTGGGGAAGTTGAATTTCTCCCTGTTCTCACCACTTCCCAAAGGGGGCTTTGCAGATACTTTTCTACTCATTGATTGAATCACTCTGGGATTCATCGGGGCATCACTCTGGACAAACCAGCAAAATCTCATGTCCTACCTGAGATTCCAAGTACTTATGGCATTCAATCAAACTGTCTACATAAGTTATATTAGGAAATGCACTAGTCAAAATATAAATTTTGTAACTAATAAACATTTTTTGCTTTAGTCTCACACAGAAGGTGACATTTTTAAATATTAATTACCATCTATTTTCAGTACCCTGCAATAATGACATTCCTTTGTTCTTCCTCATGCAAAAACATTTTTAAAATTGTACCTTGTACATTTCACTATTGTTATACACTCTAGGCATTCCTAGATTATACCATCTCAATCTTTAACATCTATCTTTCTTTCTGATTTCAATATGTCCCCAGCCCTCCTCCATCATTCTCCCATGCAGCTTCTTTCAGTGTTTTGACATAATTATATTACAGTTAGGTAGTATTGTGCTGTCCATTTCTAAGCTTTTGTATCCAGTCCTGTTGCACAATCTGTATCCCTTCAGCTCCAATTACCCAATATCTTACCCTATTTCTATCTCCTGATGGTCTCTGTTACGGAGAAAATATTCCAAGTTTATTCACCAATGTCAGTTCATATCAATGAGACCATACAGTATTTTTCCTTTAGTTTTTGGCTAGTGTCACTCAGCATAATGTTCTCAAGGTCCATCCATGTTGTTACGTACTTCATAAGTTTATTCTGTCTTAAAGCTGCATAATATTCCATCGTATGTATATATCACAGTTTGTTTAGCCACTTGTCTGTTGATGGACATTTTGGCTGTTTCCATCTCCTTGCAATTGTAAATAATGCTGCTATAAACATTAGTGTGCAAATGTCCGTTTGTGTCTTTGTTAGGCTTAATTTTAAGTAGGCTTAGCCTATCTTTTGTGGGATTAAGTTTCATATGTAAACCCCAAGATTGAGGGACCAACCTATTGCTTTGATTATCCCCACTGCTTGTGAGAATATCAGGAATTCTCCATTTGGGGAAGTTGAATTTTCCCCCTTTTTCGCCATTCCCCAAGGGGGCTTTGCAAATTCTTTTTTATTCACTGTTCAAATCACTCTGGGATTTATCAGGGTATCACTCTGATGGACAAACTGACAAAATCTCATGCCCTACTCAAATTTCCATGTACTTATAGTGTTCAATTACACTGTCCACATAATATATATTAGGAAATGCACTAGTCAAAATATAAATTTTGTACCAAATAAACATTCTGTGCTTTAGTCGCACACATAAGTTAAAGTTTTAAATGTGAATTACCATTTATTTTCAGCACCCTGCAATGTTGACATTCCTTTGTTCTTCCTCATGCAAAAACATTTTTAAAATTTGTAGATTTAGTCACTATCATTATACACTCTAGACATTCCTAGATTATACCATCTCAGTCTTTATTGTCTATCTTTCCTTCTGATTTCATTTGTGTCCCCAGGCCTCCTCCCTCTATCATTCTCATATTCAGCTTCATTCAGTGTTCTCACATTATTGTATTCCAGTTAGGTAGTAGTGTGCAATCCATTTTTGAATTTTCACAATCAGTCCTGTTGCACAGTCTGTATCCCTTCAGCTCCAATTACCCAATATCTACCCTATTTCTATCTCCTGATGGTCTCTGTTCCCAACTGTAATTCTGCAAGTGAATTCACTAATGTCAGTTCATATCAGTGAGACCATACAGTATTTGTCCTTTTGTTTCTGGCTAATCTCAATGAGCATAATATCCTTAAGGTACATCCTTGTTGTTACATACATCATAGCTTTATTCTGTCTTACAGCTGCATAATATTCCATTGTACGTATATACCACAGCTTGTTTAGTCACTCATCTGTTAATGGACATTTTGGCTGTTTCCATCTCTTGGCAATTGTAAACAATACTGCTATAAACATTGGTGTGCAAATGTCTGTTTGTGTCCTTGCCCTCATGTTCTCTGAGTAGATAACTAGCAATGGTATTGGCGGGTCATGTGGCAATTCTATACTTAGCTTTTTGAGGAACCGCCAACCTGCCTTCCACAGGGGTTGTACTATTTTTTTTTATGATTTCCCCCTCAGATTGTTCATTACTTGTGTATAGAAACACTACAGATTTTTGAGTGTTGATCTTGTAACCTGCCACTTTCTTGTACTCATTTATTTGCTCTAGTAGTTTTGCTGTGGGTTTTTTGGAATTTTCGACATATAGTATCATATCATCTGCAAACAGTTAGTGTTTTATTTCTTCCTTTCCAATTTTGATGCCTTGTATTTCTTTTTCTTGTCTAATTGTTCTGGCTAGAACTTCCAACACAGTGTTGAATAACGGTGGTGATAGTGAATGTCCTTGTCTTGTTCCTGATCTTAGGGGGAATGTTTTCAGTTTTCCCCATTGAGGATGACATTTGCTGCGGGTTTTTCATATATTCCTTTATTATGTTGAAGGAGTTCCCTTCTATTCGTATCCTTTGAAGTGTTTTCAATGAGAAATGATGTTGAATTTTGTCATATGCCTTTTCTGCATCAATTGAGATGTTCATGTGGTTTTTCTGTTTTGATTTGTTGATGTCGTATATTACATTAGATTTTCTTATGTTGAACCATCCTTGCATACCAGGGATGAATCCTACTTGGTCATGATCTATAATTCTTTTAATGTGTTGCTTGATTTGATTTGCTAGAATTTTGTTTAGGATTTTTGCATGTGTATTCATTAGTGAGATTGGTGTGTGGTTTTCCTTTTTTGTAACATCTTTGTCTGGCTTTGATATGAGGGTTATTATGTTGGTTTCGTAGAATGATTTAGGTAGCCTTCCCTTCTCTTCAATTTTTTTGACGAGTTTGAACAGGATTGGTCCATTTCTTTCTGGAATATTTGGTAGAATTCACTTGTGAAGCCATCTCGTCCTGGACTTTTCTTTTTGGGGAGCTTCTTAATGACTAATTCAATTTCTTTGCTTGTGATTGGTTATTTAAGGTCGTCTATTTCTTCTTGAGTCAGTGTTGGTTGTTCATGCCTTTCTAGGAAGTTGTCCATTTCATGTACATTGTCTAGTTTAGTAGCATAAAATTTTCATGGTATCCTCTCATTACTACCTTTCTGTGGGGTCAGTGGTTATGTCTCCTCTTCCATTTCTGATTTATTTATTTGCATCCTTTCTCTTCTTGTCAACCTTGCTAAGGTCGATCAATCTTATTGATTTTGTGATAGAACCAACTTCTGGTTTTGTTGATTTTCTCAATTGTTTTCTATTCTCAATTTCATTTATTTCCACTCTACTGTTAATTATTCCTGCCTTTTGCTTGCTTTGGAATTAGTTTGCTGTTCTTTCTCTATTTCTTCCAAGTGGACAGTTAATTCCTCAATTTTTGTTCTTTCTTCTTTTTTGATATAGGCATTTAGTGCAATAAATTTCCCTCTTAGCACTGCCTTTGCTGCATCCCATAAATTTTGATATGTTGTGTTTTCATTTTCATTTGCCTCGAGATATTTATTGATTTCTCTTGTAATTTTTCCTTGACCCACTGGTTGTTTAAGAGAGTGTTGTTGAGTCTTCATATATTTGTGAATTTTCTGGCATCTGCCTGTTACTGAGTTTCATATTCATTCCCTTATGATCTGAGAAAGTGTTTTATATGATATCATTCTTTTAAAATTTATTGATACATGTCTTGTGACCCAGCATATGGTTTATCCTTGAGAATGATCCATGAGCACTTGAGGAAAAGGTGTATCCTGCTCTTGTGGGTTGTAATGTTCTATAAATGTCTGTTAAATCTAACTCATTTATTGTGTTGTTCAAATTTTCTGTTTCTTTACTGATCCTCTGTCTAGATTGCTTTTCATTGATTCGAGTGTGGAATTGAAGTTTCAAAATATTATGGTAGATATGTCAATTTCTCTTTTTAGTGTTTGCCTCATGTATTTTGGAGCATTTTGACTCGGTGCATACATATTTATGATTGTTATGTCTTCTTGTTGAATTGTTCCTTTTATTAACACATAGTGCCCTTCTTTGTCTCTTTTTATTTTTTATTTTTTATTTTTATTTTTTACATGGGCAGGCACCGGGAAACGAACCCGGGTCCTCTGGCACGGCAGGCAAGCATTCTTGCCTGCTGAGCCACCATGGCCTGCCCTCTTTGTCTCTTTTAACTCTTTTACATTTGTTGACTAATTTGTTAGACATTAGTGTAGGTACTCCTTTCTGCTCTTTTCTGCTCTTTTCTGATTGTTATTTGTATGAAATATCTTTTCCAAACCTTTCGGTTTCAACCTATGTTTTTCCTTGTGTCTAAGATGCATTTCCTGTAGACAACATATAGATGAGTCCTGTTTTTCAATCCATTTTGCCAGTCTGTGTCTTTTGATTGGGGAGTGTAATCCATTAACATTTAGTGTTATTACTGTACAGGTAGTACATTTTTGCCTTTTGTATTTTGTATGTCATACCTAATTTTTCTTTTGTTTACCTTTACTGATAGTCTTCATTTTTGCACTCCTCTCCCCACGTCTCTCTCCTGTCTTTTTGCATCTGTCTCTAGTGCTCCCTTTGGTATTTCTTGCAGATCTTGTCTCTTGGTCACAAATTCTCTCAGTGATTTTTTTTGTCTCAAAATGCTTTAATTTCCCCCTCATTTTTGAAGGTGAGTTTTTCTAGATATAGAATTCTTGGTTGGCAGTTTCTCTCTTTTAGTAACTTAAATCTGTCATCACACTGTCTTCTTGCCTTCATGGTTTCTGCTGAGAAATCTACTCATAGTCTTATTTGGCTTCCCTTGTATGTGATGGATTGCTTTTCTCTTGCTGCTTTCAAGATTCTCACTTTCTCTTTGATGTCTGATGTTCTGATTAGTGTCTTGGAGTACTCTATTTGGATCTATTCTGTTTGGGGCATGCTGCACTTCTTGGATCTGTAATTTTAAGTCTTTCATAAGAGTTGGGAAATTTTCAGTGATAATTTCCTCCATTAGTTTTTCTCCTCCTTTTCCCTTTTCTTCTTCTTCTGGGACACCCACAACACGTATATTGGCATGCTTCATGTTGTCATTCAATTCCGAGTCCCTGCTCTTATTTTTCCATGCTTTTCCGTATATTTTCTTTTGCGTGTTGAATTTTAGATGTACCGTCCTCCAGTTCACTAATCCTATCGTCTGCCTCTTGAAATCTGACATTGTAGATTTCCATTGTTTTTTTTATCTCTTCTGCTGTGCCTTTCATTCCCATAAGTTCTGTGATTTGTTTTTTTAGACTTTGATTTCTTTTTGTTTATTCCTTGCATTTTTTATATCATCTCAATTCATTGATTTGATTTTTGATGAGGCTTTTCATGGCTGTTTGAACATTTTGAATTAATTGTTTCAAGTCCTGTATCTCATTTGAATTGTTGGTTTGTTCCTTAGACTAGGCCATATCTTCAGTTTTCCTAGTATGATTCTTTATTTTTTTGCTGGTGTCTAGGCATTTCATTACCTTAACTAGTTTATTCTGGAGATTGTTTTCACTTTTTTTTACCTAGGATTTTCTTGCTGCATGACTTTGTTGTCTATCTGTTCTTTGACATTCAGTTCAGCTTGTTCTTGACCTCTGGCTTAGGTTTTGTTTAACAGAGAAGAATTTTTCAGTTCTTGTTTTCTACACTGCCTGTATGGTTCCTTTTTCCCCCCTTAGGAGGGTCTACTTAGGTATTATTGACTCCAGCCAGATTTTCCCAGACCAAACTGGCCTCCTGCCAGGAGGAAAGAGTCATCTGTGTCAGTTTTCCCTGAGGGTGAGACCTAGCCTATTGAAAGAGTTTGCTATGAAGTCTGTGGACCTTGTGCTTTTCCTATCCTGCCCAGTATGTGGCACTTGTCTGCCTGCAGATGTCACCAGCATAAGGTGATGCAGTCCTGTTATCTTCAGCAGACTCTCCCTGCTGGGAGTGTGGTGGAGGCAGAGAAGAGTTTGTAGGCTGGCTTTAATCACTTCACTTTTCCAGTCCCTGGGGTCTGCATTCCTTGAGGGAGGGAATCCACCTGAACTGGGCCCCACCCCTTTCCTGGGAAAGGCACAGCATCAGACAAACACTCAGACAAGCTTAATTATGTCTATGCCTGGGGCACTTGGAACCTGAGAAGCCCTGCAGCTGTATCTAAAAAGTAGTCAAGCCATAGAAACACCTTCACGAAAAAGAAAAATACTTCTCAGAGCAGGACCCCGGTCCTCAGGTTTGCCAATCAAGAGCTTAAGTTGGAATGTTGCTTTGTGTATCTTCAGATTCTATGTGCCCTCTCCTTTCCTTCTGGGCCCAGACCCTTTGAAGTATTATCTGCCATCTGATCCAAAAGAACCTGTGTTTTTTTGGGTTTTTTTCCCTTTTTTCTTTTCCCCTCAGCCCTGCTCTCTCTGTGCAGGGGCAAAACCCAGCATCCTCCACTTTTAGTCGAGGTTCAGCTGAGCTGGGGGCCTATTTTTAGTAGCCAGACTGTTAATTAATTCCACAATTGGAGCTTGATTGTACTCAGCCCCTGCTGCTGGTAAAATCTGTTTCCTGTCCCCTCTGGAAAGTGGCCTGTGGGGGAGGGGTGCCGGCTGCTACGGTTTGGGGAACTCGCAGTTCTGGGCAGGCTTGCAGCCTGTGCAGCTTGTCCAGACTGGGGTACGCTGTGTGTTCAGTCCCTCATGTGGCCCCAGCAGTTGTTTTGTCCTTTTCCTGGCTATTTACTAGCTGCTCTGGAGGACGAACTAAATCCCACACCTCACTATGCCACTGTTTTGGCCCTAGCTAGCTCCTTGTGTCTTCCTGATAGCCTTTATTTCTTTATAAATATCCTTGAGTTGTTGTTCCATGTTCTGTGTCCCCTCTGGTATTTTGATTTGGCTATTTAGTTGGGCCATTTCTGCCTGGATCTTCATGTGCTTTATGATTTTCTGTTGAGTCCAGGACTTTGATTATCTTGTGAAGGTTGTTTGGTAAGTTGATTTCCTCCTTCACGGGACCAGGCCCCTGCTAGTCTCCCTCGTTGACCATTTGTCAGCTTGGCTCCATTCCACATCTCCTTGCCCCTCCCTGTGGGAAAACCACTAGTCTCTGCCATTACTGTGTGCCCATGGCAGCCCACCTCGTGGGTCAGAACCAGGCACCATGTCCCAACCCAGTAGTCCCAGTGCATAGGCAATTAGCAATATCTAGCCACCTCCAGGCTCCCTGTGGTAACTACCAGCTGTGGAGCCATGAAAAAAGACCTACTAAGCCTGCTCCAATAGCAGGCGGGAGTGTAAAAGCACGCAACTGCTTGTGTACTGTCCACCCTTGGTGGGCTTTTGAGGACATTCACTCCGTTCTCTCCATCCTGGTCTCTCTGCTTCAGCAGTAGTCTCATTTGTTTGTTTGTTTGTTTATAACCCTTTTTTGATTTTTCCATGGAGCTTGGGTGAAGTCACCCCTCCACCCCCACCCTGTTCCATCATCTTCCCAGGAGTCCCAATATGCCTGTTTTTATGCCAGTACCATGCTGTTTTCAATATTGTGGCTTTATTATATGCTTTAAAGTCAGGAACTGTGAATCCTTCCACTTCATTCTTTTTTTTTTTTTAAATCATGAAAAATAGCATATATCCAAAAGAGCAATAAATTTCAAAACATACTGTAACGATTAGTTATAGAACAGGTCAAGAATTCTACTTCAGTGCAGTCTCATTAAGAATGGTGATGTTTGGCTAGATATTGCTAATTGCCATAGTTTGCCAAATCTCAATCAGCATCATTCCTGTTACCCCAAAAGAAGATGTAGGGCTCTATCTGAGATTCTACAAGAGTTTCATGCACTAAGTTTACTTTCAAGAAACCTGTAACCTCCAGATGGTTCCTAGGCCAGATAAGTCCTGAAACCCAGAGGTGCCAGCCTCTCCAAGAGCATCACCTAATTCCATCCTATTATCAACTGTATATTATCAATACCCCTTTTCAACATGAAAAAAGTTAGAATGGGCATAGCCCTAGTATCTGTAAAGATTGGGAGAAGGATCAAAGAAGAAGGAGAAGTTATAACAGAGAAGATAGGATTTAACAAATGAATATAACTTACTGAATCATTATATTGGCATTTCTTTTAGTCTCCAGTGTCTTGAAGCAGCTAAAAGGAAAAATCTAAAATTGTGGAACTGTAACCCTTACCAGACACTGAAATTTGTTCCGCAATCTGTAGATCAGTTTGGGTAGAATTGACATTTTAATAAGATATTTAGACTTTAATCCATGAACGAGGAATGTCTTTTCCTTTGTTTAGGTGTTCTTTGATTTCTTTTATTATTAATGTGTTATAATTTTCTGCATCATATCCATGGTTGAGTTTATTTCTAGGTATTTGATTCTTTTAGTGGGTGTTGTGAATGCAGTTTTTTTCTTGATTACCACCTGTATAGCTCATTACTAGTGTATAGAAACACTATTTATTTTTGGGTGTTGAACTTGTACCCTGCCATTTTGGTGAACTTGTTTATTAGCTCCAGAACTTTTGTTGTAGTTTTTTCTGGGCTGTCTGTAGGATCGTGTCATCTGCAAATAGTGAAAGTTTTTCTACTTCCTTTCCAATCTGGATGCCTTTTATTTCTTTTTCTTGCCTGCTGTAAGTTCTAGCAGAACGGTAAATGTTAGTGGTGACAGTAGGAATCCTTGTCTTGTTCCAAGGGGCAAGCTTTCAATCTCTCATTGAGTACATTGTTAGCTGTGCATTTTTCATTATGCCGTTTATCATGTTGAGGATGTTTTCTTGTATTTCTACCTTTTGAAGTGTTTTTTATCAAGAAAGGATACTGAGTTTTGTTGGATACCTTTTCTGAGTCAATGAAGATCATCATATGGTTTTCCCTTTTAGTGGGTTAATGTGTTGTATTACATTGTTTTTTTTTTGGGTTGAATCTTCCCTTCATATGTGGAATAAACCCCACTCTGTTGTGGTGTATAATTCTTTTAATGTGCTGTTGGATCTGTTTTACAGTATTTTGTTGAGAATTTTTGGGTCTTTATTCATGAGGGCGATTGGTCTGTAGTTTTCCTTTCTCATAGTGTCTGTCAGGCTTTATTATTGGGGTCATGTTAATAACCTCCAGGATAAGTTCTTGACTCTGTTTGAAATTCTCTGAGCCACTGAAACTTTAATTTGTCTCATTTCTCTCTTCTCCCTTTTGGTCAAGAAGGCTTTCTCAATCCCATGATGCTGAGTCCCAGCTCATTCTGGGAGTTCTGTCCCATGTAGCCAAGGAGATTTATACCCCCGGCAGTAATGTCCCAGTGGACAGTGACTACATGTGCTAAGGAACAAAAAAGGTTCTCTGGGGTGACTCTTAGACATAATTATAAGTATGCTTAGTCTATCCTTTTTAGGAAAATATTTCATAGAGGCAAATTCTAAGATCCACGACTCAGCCTATTGATTTGGTTATCCCCACTGCTTGCAAGAATATCAGGTATTCTCCAAATGTGGGGTAGTTGATTATTTTCCTCCTTTCTCTTCAGTCCTTCAAGGGGATTTTGTAAAATTTCTTTATACACTGCCCAGATTACTGTGGCATATACTGAGGTGTCACATTAACCTGGACAAACCAACAAGATCTCACTCCCTATTCAAGATTCCATGTACTTAGGTTATTCAACCACACTGAACATACAGGTGAAATTAGGTAATGTGCTACCCAAAGTATAAATTTTGCACCAAACAAACATCTCTCCCTTAACTTCATAGAATTGAGGTTTTAAAATGTGGATGATATCATCCTTTACCCTGTATTCTGATCTAGCCCAATCCTTTCCAGATCAGCTCCTTTCATATCTCTAGTTGAAGTCTAATCCCTTTTTCATCTTTTTAGACAGTTCCTTTATGGGGTAGTACCGACTTTCATGGCTTCCGAGCTCTAACTCTGAGTCTTAGATGTCGCATAAATACCCAAAGCTTCTGGGAACAACCAGGTTATAAAGAAACAGCTCAGTATCTCAGAATTTAGAAATAACAGTTGCAACTCATGAATATATGTGACTGTTGTAAGAGGTTGTACCTTTTATAGTAGCCCCCAACCTCATAACCCATTCTCTCGACTTCAATTCATAGTTTTTATATTATAGTTATTCAGTATGAGTGATGGATGATAATATTTGTCTTTTTGTTTCTGACATTTCATTCAACACACATTCCTTAAGGTTCATTCACCTACTTGTATGCCTCATAACTTCATTACTTCTTGCAGAAGCTCAGTAGTCTGTTGTATTTATTCGCTATAGTTCCCCCTTCCTTCCCTCAGTCATTATACCCTTAGGCCTCCTCCATACATTGTGAATTGTGAACACTGCTGCCATAAACACCAGTGTGCAAATGTCCATTTGTGTCCCCACACTCAGTTACTCCAGTTACATACTAGCAGTGAGATTTCAGGATCATGTGGCAACCCATCCCCTAACCTCCCCTAACCCATCCCCTAACCTCCCCTAAACCCCTAATCCACCACAGTGCATTTCAGATAGGCTGCGTCTCTCAGCTTTCCTACGCTGAGTGGATACGTACATTTCTTTCTCCACATTTTCTGTAGCACTTGTTTCTCTCTGTTCATTTTTTTTTTAATTAAAAAAAATTAACTAACACAACATTTAGAAATCATTCCATTCTACATATGCAATCAGTGATTCTTAATATCATCACATAGATGTATGATCATCATTTCTTAGTACATTTTCATCGATTTAGAAAAAGAAATAGCAAGACAACAGAAAAAGAAATAAAATGATAATATAGAGAAAAAAATAAAAATAAAAATACAGAAAAAAAACAAAAAAAAAAGAACTATAGCTCAGATGCAGCTTCATTCAGTGTTTTAACATAATTACATTAAAATTAGGTCGTATTGTGCTGTCCATTTTTGAGTTTTTGTATTCAGTCCTGTTGCACAGTCTACATCCCTTCAGCTCCAATTACCCATTATCTTACCCTGTTTCTAACTCCTGATGGTCTCTGTTACCAATGACATATTCCAAGTTTATTCTCTAATGTCGGTTCACATCAGTGGGACATACAGTATTTGTCCTTTAGTTTTTGGCTAGTCTCACTCAGCATAATGTTCTCTAGGTCCATCCATGTTATTACATGCTTCATAAGTTTATTCTGTCTTAAAGCTGCAAAATGTTCCATCGTATGTATATACTACAGTTTGTTTAGCCACTCGTCTCTTGATGGACATTTTGGTTGTTTCCATTTCTTTGCATTTGTAAATAATGCTGCTGTAAACATTGGTGTGCAAATGTCCGTTTGTGTCTTTGCCCTTAAGTCCTTTGAGTAGATACCTAGCAATGGTATTGCTGGGTCGTATGGCAATTCTATATTCAGCTTTTTGAGGAACCGCCAAACTGCCTTCCACAGTGGTTGAACCATTTGACATTCCCACCAACAGTGGATAAGTGTGCCTCTTTCTCCACACTTATCCACTGGAGAGGTCCAGCACTTGTCATTTTCTGTTTTGTTGATAATGGCCATTCTGGTGGTTGTGAGATGATATCTCATTGTGGTTTTGATTTGCATTTCTCTAATGGCCAGGAACATTGAGCATCTCTTCATGTGCCTTTTGGCCATTTGTATTTCCTCTTCTGAGAGGTGTCTGTTCAAGTCTTCTTCCCATTTTGTAATTGGGTTGGCTGTCTTTTTGTTGTTGAGTTGAACAATCTCTTTATAAATTCTGGATACTAGACCTTTATCTGATATGTCGTTTCCAAATATTGTTTCCCATTGTGTAGGCTGTCTTTCTACTTTCTTGATGAAGTTCTTTGATGCACAAAAGTGTTTAATTTTGAGGAGCTCCCATTTATTTATTTCTTTCTTCAGTGCTCTTGCTTTAGGTTTAAGGTCCATAAAACCGCCTCCAATTGTAAGATTCATAAGATATCTCCCTACATTTTCCTCTAACTGTTTTATGGTCTTAGACCTAATGTTTAGATCTTTGATCCATTTTGAGTTAACTTTTGTATAGGGTGTGAGATACGGGTCCTCTTTCATTCTTTTGCATATGGATATCCAGTTCTCTAGGCACCATTTATTGAAGAGACTGTTCTGTCCCAGGTGAGTTGGCTTGACTGCCTTATCTAAGATCAAATGTCCATAGATGAGAGGGTCTATATCTGAGCACTCTATTCGATTCCATTGGTTGATATATCTATCTTTATGCCAGTACCATGCTGTTTTGACCACTGTGGCTTCATAATATGCCTTAAAGTCCGGCAGCGTGAGACCTCCAGCTTGGTTTTTTTTCCTCAAGATACTTTTAGCAATTCGGGGCACCCTGCCCTTCCAGATAAATTTGCTTATTGGTTTTTCTATTTCTGAAAAATAAGTTGTTGGGATTTTGATTGGTATCGCATTGAATCTGTAAATCAATTTAGGTAGAATTGACATCTTAACTATATTTAGTCTTCCAATCCATGAACACGGTATGCCCTTCCATCTATTTAGGTCTTCTGTGATTTCTTTTAACAGTTTTTTGTAGTTTTCTTTGTATAGGTCTTTTGTCTCTTTAGTTAAATTTATTCCTAAGTATTTTATTCTTTTAGTTTCTATTGTAAATGGAATCCGTTTCTTGATTTCCCCCTCAGCTTGTTCATTGCTAGTGTATAGAAACACTACAGATTTTTGAATGTTGATCTTGTAACATGCCACTTTGCTGTACTCGTTTATTAGCTCTAGTAGTTTTGTTGTGGATTTTTCTGGGTTTTTGACGTATAGTATCATATCGTCTGCAAACAGTGGTAGTTTTACTTCTTCCTTTCCAATTTTGATGCCTTGTATTTCTTTTTCTTGTCTAATTGCTCTGGCTAGAACCTCCAACACGATGTTGAATAATAGTGGTGATAATGGACATCCTTGTCTTGTTCCTGATCTTAGGGGGAAAGTTTTCAATTTTTCCCCATTGAGGATGATATTAGCTGTGGGTTTTTCATATATTCCCTCTTATCATTTTAAGGAAGTTCCCTTGTATTCCTATCTTTTGAAGTGTTTTCAACAGGAAAGGATGTTGAATCTTGTCAAATGCCTTCTCTGCATCAATTGAGATGATCATGTGATTTTTCTGCTTTGATTTGTTGATATGGTGTATTACATTAATAGATTTTCTTATGTTGAACCATCCTTGCATACCTGGGATGAATCCTACTTGGTCATGATGTATAATTCTTTTAATGTGTTGTTGGATTCGATTTGCTAGAATTTTGTTGAGGATTTTTGCATCTATATTCATTAGAGAGATTGGTCTGTAGTTTCCTTTTTTTGTAATATCTTTGCCTGGTATGAGGGTGATGTTGACTTCATAGAATGAATTAAGTAGCTTTCCCTCCACTTCAGTTTTTTTTTTTTTTTTTTTTTTTTAAAGGAAAGACAGAGAGAAGGAAGGAAGGATAGAAGGAAGGAAGGAAGGAAGAAAGGGAAACATTTCCAAACATTTTCTTGCTTTATTGTATTTTGTTTTTCCGTTTTCGTTACATGGGCTGGGGCCGGGAATCGAACCGAGGTCCTCCGGCATAGCAGGCAAGCACTTTGCCCGCTGAGCCACCGCGGCCCACCCCCACTTCAGTTTTTTTGAAGAGTTTGAGGAGAGTAGGTACTAATTCTTTCTGGAATGTTTGATAGAATTCACATGTGAAGCCGTGTGGTCCTGGACTTTTCTTTTTGGGAGGCTTTTGAATGACTGATTCAATTTCTTTACTTGTGATTGGTTTGTTGAGGTCATCTATTTCTTCTTGAGTCGAAGTTGGTTGTTCATGCCTTTCTAGGAACTTGTCCATTTCATCTACATTGTTGTATTTATTAGCGTAAAGTTGTTCATAGTATCCTGTTATTACCTCCTTTATTTCTGTGAGGTAAGTGGTTATGTCTCCTCTTCCATTTCTGATCTTCTTTATTTGCGTCCTCTCTCTTTTTTTTTTTGTCAGTGTTGCTAAGGGCCCATCAATCTTGTTGATTTTCTCATAGAACCAACTTCTGGTTTTACTGATTTTCTCTATTGTTTTCATGTTCTCAATTTCATTTATTTCTGCTCTAGTCTTTGTTATTTCTTTTCTTTTGCTTGCTTTGGGATTAGTTTGCTGTTCTTTCTCCAGTTCTTCTAAGTGGACAGTTATTTTCCGAATTTTTGCCCTTTCTTCTTTTCTGATATAGGTATTTAGGGCAATAAATTTCCCTCTTAGCATTGCCTTTGCTGTGTCCCATAGGTTTTGATATGTTGTGTTTTCATTTTCATTCGCCTCGAGATATTTACTAATTTCTCTTGTAATTTCTTCCTTGACCCACTGGTTGTTTAAGAGTGTGTTGTTGAGCCTCCACGTATTTGTGAATTTTCTGGCACTCTGCCTATTATTGATTTCCAACTTCATTCCTTTATGATTCAAGAAGGTGTTGTGTATGATTTCAATCTTTTTAAATTTGTTGAGTCTTGCTTTGTGACCCAGCATATGGTCTATCTTTGAGAATGATCCATGAGCACTTGAGAAAAAGGTATATCCTGCTGTTGTGGGGTGTAATGTCCTATAAATGTCTGTTAAGTCTAGCTCATTTATTGTAATATTCAAATTCTCTGTTTCTTTATTGATCCTCTGTCTAGATGTTCTGTCCATTGATGAGGGTGGGGAATTGAAGTCTCCAACTATTATGGTAGATGTGTCTATTTCCCTTTTTAGTAATTGCAGTGTATTCCTCACGTATTTTGGGGCATTCTGATTCGGTGCGTAAATATTTATGATTGTTATGTCTTGTTTAATTGTTCCTTTTATTAGTAGATAGTATCCTTCTTTGTCTCTTTTAACTGTTTTACATTTGAAGTCTAATTTGTTGGATATTAGTATAGCTACTCTTGTTCTTTTCTGGTTGTTATTTGCATGAAATATCTTTTCCTGACCTTTCGCTTTCAACCTGTGTTTGTCTTTGGGTCTGCGATGTGTTTCCTGTAGACAGCATATAGAAGGATCCTGTTTTTTAATCCATTCTGCCAGTTTATGTCTTTTGATTGGGGAATTCAGTCCATTAACATTTAGTGTTATTACTGTTTGGGTAATGCTTTCCTCTACCAATTTGCCTTTTGTATTGTATATATCCTTTCTGATATTCCTTCTTTCTACACTCTTCTCCATACCTCTCTCTTCTGTCTTTTCGTATCTGACTCTAGTGCTCCCTTTAGTATTTCTTGCAGAGCGGGTCTCTTGGTCACAAATTCTCTCAGTGACTTTTTGTCTGAAAATGTTTTAATTTCTCCCTCATTTTTGAAGGGCAATTTTGCTGGATATTGAAGTCTTGGTTGGCAGTTTTTCTCTTTTAGTAATTTAAATATATCTTCCCACTGTCTTCTAGCTTCCATGGTTTCTGCTGAGAAATCTACACATAGTCTTATTGGATTTCCCTTGTATGTGATGAATTGTTTTTCTCTTGCTGCTTTCAAGATCCTCTCTTTCTCTTTGACCTCTGACATTCTAACTAGTAAGAGTCTTGGAGAACGCCTATTTGAGTCTATTCTCTTTGGGGTGCGCTGCACTTCTTGGATCTGTAATTTTAGGTCTTTCATAAGAGTTGGGAAATTTTCAGTGATAATTTCTTCCATTAGTTTTTCTCCTCCTTTTCCCTTCTCTTCTCCTTATGGGACACCCACAACATGTATATTTGTGAGCTTCATATTATCATTCAATTCCCTGAGCCCCTGCTCAAATTTTTCCATTCTTTTCCCTGTAGTTTCTGTTTCTTTTTCGATTTCAGATGTTCCATCCTCCACTTCACTATTTCTAGCCTCTGTCTCTTTAAATCCACTATTGTAGGTTTCCATTGTTTTTTTCATCTCTTATCATGTGTCTTTCATTCCCATAAGTTGTGTGATTTGTTTTTTCAGACTTTCCATTTCTTCTTTTTGTTGATCCCATGCCTTCTTCATGTCCTCCCTGAATTTATTGATTTGGTTTTTGAAGAGGTTTTCCATTTCTGTTCATATATTCAGAATTAGTTGTCTCAGCTGCTGTATCTCATTTGAGCTATTGGTTTGTTCCTTTGACTGGGCCATATCTTCAATTTTTGTGGTGTGATTTGTCATTTTTTGCTGGCGTCTGGGCATTTAATCAGATTTCCCTGAGTGTGGGACCCAGCAGGTTGAAAGACTTTCGTGTGAAGTCTCTGGGCTCTGTTTTTCTTATCCTGCCCAGTATGTGGTGCTTGTCTGTCTGCAGGTCCCACCAGCAAAAGATCTTGTGGCTCCTTTAACTTTGGAAGACTGTTGCTGCTGGGTGTGTCGTGGAGACAGAGGAAAGGTTGTAGGTTGGTTTTAATGACTTCAAATTGTGAAGTCCTGGGATCTGAATTCCTTGTGAGAGGTATTCCACCTGAGTTGCGTTTCCCCCCTTCCCGCGGGAAAGGTTCAGGTGGTAGAGAGCCCTGAAAGCAGCCTGTTTCTGTGTTCGGGGCAGTCGCAACCTGTGTAATCCCAGCGCTGAGCCCAGAGGCAACCAAGCCTCCACAGAAGCAGCCGCAGAAGGCTCTGTTTCGCCCCCTTTCCTCTTTTTCAGTTAGCCCAATAGGCGTCTTCCACCTTGATCAGTTTTGCCTGAGCTGAGGGTCTATTTTTAGTAGTCAGAAGTTGTTCATTAATGTCACTATTGGTGTTAGGTTGGACTCAGTCTCTACTACTGTTGGAGAGTATTTCCTGCTTGCAATAATATTAGAAATTCCCCAAATGAGGAAATTGAATTTTTCCCTTTCTTCCCCATACTCCCGAGGGGACTTTTCTGTAGAATTTTTAGGTATATGTCCTTCTCTAGACAAAAAATGAAATCATTAAAGCGCTGTAAATGAAATTTTTTTGTCTTGATTACCTCCTCGATAGCTCATTACTAGTGTATAAAAACACTTTTTTTTGTATGCCAAATGGCAGGCGTCACATTTCTTTCTTTTTCCATGTGAGTATCTCATTATTACAGCACCATTTGTTGAATTTTTTTGTTTTGTTTCTGGGAAGTGCATGGGCTGTGAATTGAACCTGGGTCTCCCATATGGCAAGTGAGGATTGTACCACTGAACTATATCCTTGCACCCCCAACACCATTAATTTTTTTAAAAAATATTTTTATTGAGAGATCTTCACATACACAGTCCATACGTAGTATACAGTCAGTGGCTCACAATATCATCACATAGTTGTGTATTCATCACCATGATTAACCATGGATTTTTGCAAGTTGATCTTGTAACCTGCCACTTTGCCAAACTCACTTATTGGCTCAAGTAGCTTCGGTGTCATTTTTCTTCTTGGATTTTCTAAATATGGATCATGTTACCCTCAGTCACGACAGTTTTATTTATTCCTTTCCAATTTGGATACCATTTATTTCTTTTTCTTGCATAATTACTTTAGCTAGAACTTCTAGCACAGTGTTTACTAGCAGTGGTGACAATTGATATCCTTGTCTTGTTTCCAGTCTTAGAGGGAAAGCTTTCATTTTCTCATCATTGGCTATGTTTAGCTGTGGGTTTTTCCTATTTCCTTTTTTTTAATTAAAAATTTTTTTAATACCAAAAAACAAACAAACGTGAACATTCTTAACTTTTCATCATTCTGTTCTACATATATAATCAGTAATTCACAATAACACATAGTTGCATATTCATCATCACCATCATTTCTTGAAACATTTGCATCTATTCAGAAGCAGAAATAAAAAGAAAACAGAAAAAAATTTATATATAACATACCCCTTACCCCTCCTTTCATTGATCACTAGCATTTCAAACTAAATTTGTTTTAACATTTGTTCTCCCTATTATTTATTTTATTCCATAAGTTCTACTCATGACAAGGTAGATAAAAGGAGCATCAGACACAAGATTTTCACAATCACACAGTCACATTGTGAAAGTTATATCATTATACAATCATCTTCAAGAAACATGGCTACTGGAACACAGCTCTACATTTTCAGGCAGTTCCCTCCAGCCACTCCCTTACATCTTGGATAACAAGGTGATATCTGTTTAAAGTGTAAGAATAACCTCCAGGATAACCTCTCGACTCTGTTTAGAATCTCTCAGCCATTGACATTTTATTTTGTTTCATTTCACTCTTCCTTCCCCCTTTTGGTCGAGAAGGTTTTCTCAGTCCCTTGATGCTGAGTGTCAGCTCATTCTAGGATTTCTGTCCCACGGTGCCAGGAAGATCCACACCCATGGGAGTCGTGTCCCATGTAGACAGGGGAGGGTGGTGAGTTTGCTTGTTGTGTTGACTGGAGAGAGAGGCCACATCTGAGCAACAAAAGAGGTTCACTTGGTGGTGACGCTTAGGCCTAATTTTAAGTAGGCTTGACCTATCCTTGGTGGGGTTAAGTTTCATATGAACAAACCCCAAGACTAGGGGCTCAACCTATAGCTTTGGTTGTCCACACTGCTTGTGAGAATATCAAGAATTCAACTTGGGGAAGTTGAATTTTCCCCCTTTCTCACCATTCCCAGAAAGGGACTTTGCAAATACTTTTTTATTCACTGTTCAAATCACTCTGGGATTTATCGGGGCATCACTCTGGACAAATCCACAAACTCTCATGTCCTACTCAAGGTTCCATGTACTTATGGTGTTCAGTTAAGCTGTCTACATAAGTTATATTAGGAAGTGCACTAATCAAAATATAAATTTTGTACCAAATGAACATTTTTTGCTTTAGTCTCACACATAAGTTGAAATTTTAAAATATTAATTACCATTTTCAGCACCCTGCAGTAATGACATTCCTTTGTTCTTTCTCATGTGAAAACATTTTTAAAATTTGTAGATTTAGTCACTATCATTATACACTTTAGGTGGTCCTAGATTATATCATCTCAGTCTTTATTGTCTATCTTTCTTTCTGATTTCATTTGTGCCCCCAGCCCTCCTCCCTCTATCATTCTCACATTCAACTTCATTCACTGTTTTGATATAATTGTATTACAGTTAGGTAGTATTGTGCTGTCCATTTCTGAGTTTTTGTATTTAGTCCTGTTGCACAGTCTGTATCCCTTCAGCTCCAATTACCCAATATCTTACCCTATTTCTATCTCCTGATGGTCTCTGTTACCAACGAAATTCTCAAAGTGAATTCACTAATGTCAGTTAATATCAGTGAGACCATACAATATTTGTTCTTTTGTTTCTGGCTATTCTCACTCAGCATAATGTCCTTAAGGTTCATCCATGTTGTTACACACTTCATAACTTTATTCTGTCTTACAGCTGCATAATATTCCATTGTATGTATATACCACAGCTTGTTTATCCACTCGTCTGTTGATGGACATTTTGGCTGTTTCCATATCTTCGCAATTGTAAATAATGCTGCTATAAACATTGGTGTGCAAACGTCTGTTTGTGTCCTTGCCCTCATGTCCTCTGAGTAGATACTTAGCAATGTATTGCTGGGTTATATGGCAATTCTGTTTAGCTTTTTTAGGAACCACCAACCTGCCTTCCACAGTGGTTGTACCATTTGACATTCCCACCAACAATGGAGAAGTGTGCCTCTTTCTCCACATCCTCTCCAGCACTTGTCATTTTCTGTTTTATTGATAAGGGCCATTCTGGTGGGTGTGAGATGATATCTCATTGTGGTTTTGATTTGCATTTCTCTAATAGCCAGGGAATTATTGGCCATTTATATTTCCTCTTCTGAGAAGTGTCTGTTCAAGTCTTTTGTCCATTTTATAATTGGATTGGCTGTCTTTTTGTTGTTGATTGAACAATCTCTTTATAAATTCTGGATACTAGACCTTTATCTCATATGTTGCTTCCAAATATTGTCTCCCATTGTGTAGGCTGTCTTTTTTCCTTTCTTGACAAATTTGTTCGATGCGCAAAAGTGTTTAATTTTGAGGAGTTCCCATTTCTTTCTTTCTTTCTCTAGTACTCTTGCTGTGGGTGTAAGGATTAGAAAATCGCCTCCTAGTATGAGATTTATAAAATATTTCCCTACATTTTCCTCTAACAGTTTTATGGTCTTAGATCTAATGTTTAGGTCTTTGTTCTGTTTTGAGTTAACTTTTGTATAGGGTGTCAGATATGGGTCCTCCTTCATTCTTTTGCATATGGATATCCAATTCTCTAAGCACCATTTATTGAAGAGACTGTTCTCTCCCAGGTGAGTTGGCTTGACTACCTTATCAAAGATCAATTGTCCACAGATGAGAGGGTCTATATCTGAATACTCTATTTGATTCCATTGGTCTATATATCTGTCTTTTTACCAGTGCCATGCTGTTTTGACCACTGTAGCTTCATAATACGCCTTAAAGTCAGGTAGCGTGAGACCTCTGCCTTCATTTTTTTTTCCTCAAGATACTTTTACCTATTCGGGGTACCCATGCCCTTCCGGATAAATTTGGTTATTGGTTTTTCTATTTCTGAAAAGTAAGTTTTTGGAATTTTAATTGGTATTGCATTGAATCTGTAAATCAATTTAGGTAAAATTGACATCTTAACTATATTTAGTCTTCCAATCCATGGACATGGTATCCCCTTCCATCTATTTAGGTTTTCTGTGATTTCTTTTAACACTTTCTTGTAGTTTTCTTTGTATAGGTCTTTTGTCTCTTTAGTTAAATTTATTCCTAAATATTTTATTCTTTTGGTTGCAATTGTAAATGGAACTTTTTTCTTGATTTCCCCCTCAGATTGTTCATTACTAGTGTATAGGAACACTACAGATTTTTTTTTTTTTAACATGGGCAGGCACTGGGAATCGAACCCGGGTCCTCTGACATGGCAGGCGAGCATTCTTGCCTACTGAGCCACCATGGCCCGCCCAACACTACAGATCTTTGAGTGTTGATCTTGTAACCTGCCACTTTGTTGTACTCATTTATTAGCTCTAGTAATTTTGCTGTGGATTTTTCGGGGTTTTCCACATATAGTATCATATCATCTGCAAACAGGAAGAGTATTACTTCTTCCTTTCCAATTTTGATGCCTTGTTTATTAGCATATAATATGCTAATGATGCCTTTATTTATTAGCATAAATTTGTTCATAGTATCCTGTCATTACTTTCTTTATTTCTGTGGGGTCAGTGGTTATGTCTTGTCTAATTTCTCTGGCTAGAACTTCCAACACAATGTTGAATAACAGTGGTGACAGTGGACATCCTTGTCTTGTTCCTGATCTTAGGGGGAAAGTTTTCCATTTTTCCCCATTGAGGATGATGTTAGCTGTGGATTTTCATATATTCCCTTTATGATGTTGAGGATGTACCCTTCTATTCTTATCCTTTGAAGTGTTTTCAACAGGAAAGGATGTTGAATTTTGTCAAATGCGTTGTCTGCATCAATCGAGATGATCATGTGGTTTTTCTGCATTGATTTGTTGATATGGCATATTACATTAGATTTTCTTATGTTGAACCATCCTTGCATACCTGGGATGAATCCTACTTGGTCATGATGTATAATTCTCTTAATGTGTTGCTGGATTCGATTTGCTAGAATTTAGTTTAGGATTTTTGCATGTGTATTCGTTAGAGAGATTGGTCTGTAGTTTTCCTTTTTTGTAACATCTTTGTCTGGCTTTGGTATGAGGGTGATGTTGGCGTCATAGAATGAGTTAAGTAGCTTTCTCTCCTCTTTAGTTTTTTTGAAGAGTTTGAGCAGGATTGGTACTAATTCTTTCTGGAATGTTTGGTAGAGTTCACATGTGAAGCCATCTCGTGGACTTTTCTTTTTGGGGAGCTTCTTAATGACTGATTCAGTTTCTTTACTTGTGATTGGTTTGTTGAGGTTGTCTATTTCTTCTTGAGTCGAAGTTGGTTGTTCATGCTTTTCTAGAAAGTTGTCCATTTCATCTACATTGTTTTATTTATTAACATAAAGTTGTTCATAGTATCCTGTTATTACTTTCTTTATTTCTGTGGGGTCAGTGGTTATGTCTCCTCTTCCATTTGTGATCTTATTTATTTGCATCCTCTCTCTTCTTCTTTTTGTCAGTCTTGCTAACGGTCCATCAGTCTTATTGATTTTCTCATAGAACCAGCTCCTGGTTTTGTTGATTTTCTCAATTATTTTCTTGTTCTCAATTTCATTTATTTCTGCTGTAATCTTCATTATTTCTTTCCTTTTGCTTGCCATGGGGTTAGTTTGCTGTTCTTTCTCTACTTCTTCCAAGTGGACAGTTAATTGCTCAATTTTTGCCCTTTCTTCTTTTTTGATATAGGCATTTAGGGCATTAGATTCCCTCTTAGCACTGCCTTTGCTGCATCTCATAAGTTTTGATATGTTGTGTTTTCATTTCTATTTGCCTCGAGATATTTACTGTTTTCTCTTGTAATTTGTTCATTGATCCACTGGTTTTTTAAGAGTGTATTGTTGAGCCTCCACATATTTGTGAATTTTCTGGCACTGTGTGTATCATTGATTCCCAGCTTCATTCGTTTATGATCTGAGAAAGTGTTTTGTATGATTTCTATCTTTTTAAATTTGTTGAGACTTACTTTGTGACCCAGCATATGGTCTAAACTTGAGAATGATCCATGTGCACTTGAGAAAGGTGTATCCTGCTCTTGTGGGGTGTAATGTTCTATAACTGTCTGTTAAGTATAGCTCATTTATTGTATTATTCAAATTCTCTGTTCCTTTATTGATCCTCTGCGTAGGTGTTCTGTCTATTGATGAGAGTGTGGAATTGAAGTCTCCAACTAGTATGGTAGATGTGTCAATTTCTCTTTTCAGTGTTTGTCGCAAGTATTTTGGAGCATTCTGACTCGGTGCATACATATTTATGATTTATGTCTTCTTGTTGAATTGTTCCTTATTATCAATACATAGTGTCCTTCTTTGTCTCTTTCAACTGTTTTACATTTAAAGTCTAATTTGTTAGATATTAGTGTAGGTGTTACTGCACTTTTCTGATTGTTATTTGCATGAAATATCTTTTCCCAACCTTTCACTTTCAACCTATGTTTATCCTTGGGTCTAAGTTGTATTTCCTGTAGAAAGCTTATAGATGAGTCCTATTTTTCAATCCAGTCTGCCAGTCTATGTCTTTTGATTGGGGAGTTTAATCCATTAACATTTAGTGTTATTACTGCACAGGTAATAACCTTTCTTCTACTATTTTTCCTTCTGGATTTTATATGTCATATCTAATTTTACTTCTTTTTACCTTTACTCATAGTCTTCCTTTCTACACCCTTCTCCACACCTCTCTCTTCTGTCTTTTTGTATCTGTCTCTAGTGCTCCCTTTAGTATTTCTTGCAGAGCCAGTCTCTTGGTCACAAATTCTCTCAGTGATTTTTTGTCTGAAAATGCTTTAATTTCCCCCCTCATTTTTGAAGGTGAGTTTTGCTGGATATAGAATTCTTGGTTGACAGTTTTTCTGTTTTAGTAACTTAAATGTATCATCCACTGTCTTCTTGCCTCCATGGTTTCTGCCGAGAGATCTACACATAGTCTTATTGGGTTTCCCTTGTATGTGATGAATTGCTTTTCTTTTGCAACTTTCAAGATTCTGTCTATCTCTATGACCTTTGACATTCTGATTAGTAAGTGTCTTGGAGTACGTCTGTTTGGATCTGTTCTCTTTGGGGTACACTGCACTTCCTGGATCTGTAATTTTAAGTCTTTCATAAGAGTTGGGAAATTTTCAGTGATAATTTCTTCCATTAGTTTTTCTCCTCCTTTTCCCTTCTCTTTTCCTTCTGAGACACCCACAACATATATATTCATGCACTTCATGCTGTCATTGAGTTCCCTGAGTCACTGCTCATATTTTTCCATTTTTTTCCTGTATTTTCCTTTGCTTGTTGGATTTCAGATGTTCCATCCTCCAGTTCACTAATGCTATTTTCTGCCTCTTGAAATCTAACATTGTAGGTTTCCATTGTTTTTTTTCATTTTTTCTACTGTGCCTTTCATTCCCATAAGTTCTTTGATTTGTTTTTTCAGATTTTCGATTTCTTCTTTTTGTTCATTCCTTACCTTCTTTATATCCTCCCTCAGTTCATTGATTTGATTTTTGATGAGGTTTTCCATGTCTGTTCATACCTTCTGAATTAATTGTTTCAACTCTTGTATCTCATTTTAATTGTTGGTTTGTTCCTTTGTATAGGCCATATCCTCAATTTTCCTAGTGTGATATGTTATTTTTTGCTGGCCTCTAAGCATTTAATAACATTTATTCTGGAGATTGTTTTCACTTCCTTTACCTAGAATTTTCTTGCTGGATCAATTTGTTGTCTCTCTGTTCTTTGACATTCAGTTCAGCTTTTTCTGGACCACTAGCTTAGGTTTTGTTTAACAGAGGAGAATTTTTCAGTTCCTGTTTTCTTGTTTCTTGCCCTGCATGTATGGTGCCTTTCCCCCCCGACCCTTAGGAGGATATACTTAGGTATTATAGAACCCAGCCGGATTTTCCCAGACCAAACTGGACTCCTGTCAGGAGGAAGGAGTCACCTGCATCAGTTTTCCCTGAGGTGTGACCCAGCAGGTTGAAAGACTTTCCTATGAAGTCTCTGGACTCTGTTTTTCTTATCCTGCCCAGCATGTGGCGCTTGTCTGTCTGCAGGTCCCACCAGTGTAAGGTGATGCGGTACCTTTCACTTTGGCAGACTCTCCCTGCTGGGGGCATGGTGGAGACAGAGGAGAGGTTGTAGGCTGATTTTAATGGCTTCAAATTACCAAGCCCTGGGGGTTTGAATTCCTTGAGGGAGGGATTCCACCCAAGTTGGGCCTCACTCCTTCCCTGGGGAAGGCACAGGCTCCAGACAAGCCCTCAGACAAGCTTGTTTCTGCCTATGCCTGGGACAGTTGCAGCCTGAGAAGCAGTGCCGCTGTATCCATAGGCAGTTAGGCCTTTGTAGAAACACAACCACAAAAACCTCTGTATATATATATTTTTTCTTTTCCCGTCAGCCCTGCCCTCTTGGCGCCGGGGCAAAAGTGAGTGACCTCTGCTTTGACCAGGTTCACCTGAGCTGGTAGCCTATTTTTAGTAGTTAGAATTTGTTAATTGATTCCACAATTGGCATTTGGTTGGGCTCAGTCCCTGCTCCTGGTAAAGTCCCTTTCTTTTCCCCTCTGGGAAGCGGCGCCCCTCTGGGAAGTGGGGGAGGGGCACCGGCCGCTGCCTCTTGGGGAACTCACGCTTCTGGGGGTGCTCACAGCCAGTCCAGCTGGTCTAGACTGGGGAACGCTGTGTGTCTGGTCAGTGACGTGGCCCCAGGAGCTGTTCTGTACTGTTCCTGGTTATTTAGTAGCTGTTTTGGAGGACGAGCTAAATCGCGCACCTTCCTAAGCCGCCATCTTGGCTGTGAATTCCTTTTGTCTCCTACTGTTTCCTTTTATGTTCTCTGTTACTGACCGTGGTTTTCAAAAGAGATGGTAGTACAGCTCCTTGCAAGTTGAGATAAAGCATTTTTTAAATCTGTGTATGTTATCATTACTGTAAATTGTACCCTAAGCCACAATTTTTCATTCGTATACCATTTGAAGAATTGCCGTCAGTTTGATGTCATTCAGAGTACCCCCACTATTCCAAGGATTTTATTGTACTGATTTCTGAATGTGCTTCCAAAGTCCTTTGTTGTGTTAGCTATCTCTTATAATTGCTGGATCACACTTCAGAATTAAATATTAAATCTTTATTTAAAACTTTACTTTCCTCTGCTTTTAAAAGCCTGTTTTGATGTAAAACTTTGACAAAGTAGCCAATACTGGTGTTGCTTCAGGTTCTTCCAGATCTCTGTCTCTTGCCAGTGATATGGACTCTTCCTTTAATAATACCGTTCATAGACTAACCAGACAAATGTCCCCGAACAGTGTGATTCTATTGATACTTCTTCTTCTTCTGATATTGGATTTTTTACTTTCACTGTTTATGAGGGTTTTTTTTTCTTAGTGTTCAGTATGAAATAATTGGTGTCTTCATCAAAATTAAAGCTTTAATAATAAAGCAATTTCCTCTTTTCAAAGTATAATTTAGGGAAGTAATCCTTCATTTACAGTTGGGCGTGTATGGTAAGGCAGCTGCAACCACGTATATACAGTGAGTCAAATTTCATATGTGTGAAATTTGACATTTTTGTTGTTGCTGTATTTTTTTTCCTTGTTTTCTACAGGGACTTTCACATTTTAATTTTTGTTTTCCATTTTTTTGGGGCCAGATTTACAACTAGCCATGCCCTATCTTGTTTTTAATTGTTAGATATTGCTAGATTAAGCTTTTACTAATGTGTACAGGACCTCAGATGATGATGTGCCTTTTTTATGTCTATATGTCTTTTTAGTTCGAGGACTTAAAACAGGAAAATAGGAGGCATATGTTATGTCCTTGATGACTTTTTATTTGGTTATAGAATGTTAAGACACTTCTAATTCCAGTACATCATCTGAATCTAAATTATGTTGAAATTATTTTAAAAAGTGTGCACAGCCTGCATCACTACATTCTAGAAAATAATCTTCTTTATTAAAAGCTCCGTCTTTTCCTTTGCAATATTTCTTTCAAAAGAAAACATTGCAAATGTCTCTATTATTTAGAGTGATGTGTAACAGTTCAGACAGGCTCGATGTACTTTTGAAAGCCTCCTTTGTCATTGTGATCTGGAATGACATACATTTGAACTGGGCTTTTTTTCTTGTTTGCCTGGGGTGAGCAAGGAGTGATGATTTAGTAGAACTGTTTGCTGCTTCCTAGCTCCTGTAAAAGTGAGACTTTCTGACTGAATGGGTAAGTGGTGGCAGGCAGATTGTTACTGGTTTATCATCTAATTTTAACTTTTAGGCAATTGTAATGATTTTTAGAGTGGAGGAAGCATTGTAGTTTCCCCTCCCTTCCTCCCTTTCTTCTTTTTCTTTTTTCCCTCTAGATTATTAAAAGAGCTTGAGTTAGAAAGTGTGACTAGATGGCTTTTACAGATTGGTTCCCTCTATTAAGAAGGAAATGACTTGGTAGTCTAGATTTCTTGATTTTATGACCCATGCCTAACCTAAAGAAGTTTTGGAACCTAGAAAGGAAGGACTTGTCATATTTATTAGTATTGGTTTTCTCTTGTTTTCCTTTTCTTTTTCTTATGCTCCAGATTCTTTTTCACTGTAAGGAAAAAATATTGAAGAACACTGTTGACAGGGATGGTTTGTATTTCATATTTAGTTCTGGGGGCTTAGCTTGTGTGTGTGTGTGTGTGTGTGTTGGGGGGAGCAGGGTGATATATGTGTACATATACTTTACCTGGATAGATGATATGTAGCCAAGAATATAAGTAAGAAGTTTCTAGAATTCCCAGAAATAAGAAATTGTAATTCCCCAGGATGAAGTAGCTTGAAGGCCAATTTATTCTTCATTACAAAATTAATATCTTTTAAAATTGGGTATTTTTTTATTTTAGAAGAAAACACATAATTAAAACAAGATAACCATTTTCTCCATCAATTGAAGATTTACAGTAAAACAAATACTCATTGTTTGTGAGACTGTATTGAACAAAATACTTTCAGATACTTTTGGTGAGAGTTGTATGTTGGTAGAACTTATCTGGAAAGTAATTTGGAAATACTTAACCAGTACTTACCAAAATCATGTAGTAGTTCACCTTTTCAGAATCAATTTTAAAGAAAGTCACTCAGAAAAATATTTATGAACAAAGATTTCTCATCAGATATGTTTGAATAGCAAAATTTATAATAGAAAAATCCTAGGAAAAAGATTAAGCGATAGTAAGTGACTCTATATCTCTATATATTGTAATATTGGCATATAATGGACTATCACAGATCAACATGTGTTTTTGAAGACTAATGACATGGGAAATGTCATTAAATGTAAAGTGAAAAAATAGGAGATTTATATATTTTATCATGCATTTATTTATGAACTATTGCATACATAGAAAAGAAAATGTTACATGAATGTCGAAAAGAAAATATGTAATGTTGAATGTATAAGTTATGAAGCATCATCAAATGAACACTTGTGAATATATAATACAACTTTACTAATGTAGTTAAATATTATTAATTATGCATATCTGTCCATAAGAAGGAAGAATTTCAAAACGTAAACAATACTTTTTTGGGGGGAGGTGAGACTATAAATGGTCTTTAATTTTTGCTTAAATGCTTTTATTTTTCTAAATTCTGTGCGAGGAACATGCATTTTCAAAATCAGAAAATAGTGAATTTTAGAAGAAAAAAATTTAAACTTTTTCTAATTCTAGCTCATTGGAAAGAAACGTCTGAAAGTAAGTGCTACCTATTATTTCCTGAGTGACAAAGCATGGCTAGGTATCCACAGTGGCGTTATCATCATTTGTAGATGGTATGGTATGACAGACAGAGCTCCTGAGAGGTGACAAGCTGAAAGCCACAGGAATTGTAAATGTCCTGTCCTCTTGCCTATCTGGGTAATCCAGAGTAATTTCCTTTTTTCAAGATCCTTAACAGTGCTTAACTCTTGGTGGCGTTTGAGTGACCTTTATAAAATGTATTTTAAGAACCTATTTAGAGTTTTTGTGGTGTATGCTTGCAAAAGAGGATTCATTTCTTCATTTAACAAATATTTTTTTTGGTGCTTATTAAGTACCAAACAAGAATGACAAAGAAGATCTTTGCTGTTATGGCATTTACCTTCTAGTGATGGGAGATAGTATTCATACATGAGAGATATCAGAGAATGATGTTTTGTGAAGAAAATGATAAGATAGGAAGAGGGACTGATTTTAATTGGGTAGTTAGGGGATAGACTACTAAGGAAGTTTGATCCAGGACCTGAGTGACCTGAGTTAACTATGGTTTGGGGATCGAGGGAACAGCATGGGCAAGAGCTCTACACCATATTCTAAGAACAGAGGGAAAAAGCCACTGTGGTTGGAATCTGGTGAGGGGGCCAGAATGTTGAGAGATGAAGAGGAGATATAGGCAGAGTCAGAACAAGAGACTTTGAGGCTTTGGTAAGAAGCTTGAATTTTATACTAAATGCAATAGGAAATTGCTAGATGGCATTAAGCAGGAAAAAGTAGCATGAAATTATGTCTTTTTTTTTTTTTTTAATGATTGCTGTGGTTGCTATGTGGAAAATCATGGTGAACAATCAGGAATGGGTGTGGTGAGAACAGTTGAAAGTATTTAAGCTGGTCCAAGTGAGAGTTAATTGTGGCCAAAATAGCAGTGGAGAAGGAGAGAGTGAGTAGATTTGTGGTCTAAATAATTTGGAAATAGGGCCACTGGATCTTGCTAAGTATAAGAATACTTTGGAGCTATTGCAGGTTTGGTTCTCGACCACTGCAATAAACATTTATCGTAAAAAAGTGAGTCATGAATTTTTTGTTTCCTGATACATCTAAAAGTTGTAGTTGTACTATGTTATAGTCTATTAAGTTTGCTGCTGAGCAACTGAAAAGATAATATTGCCATTTGTAAGTTAGGCAAGATTGGAGAACAAATTTGAGGAGAATATTGAGAGTTCTAATTTAAATGATAAGTTGAGCTGCAAATTGAGATGTCACATAGATGTCTGAGTTTGGAGCAAGGTGAAAATATTGTGACTGAAGGTTAAGCTTTGGTATTCTTTAACGTATCGATGCAGGGAGAAGTAGAGAATTGAGCCCTGGGACCTCCAACCTTGCAGTGGAGGAGGAGCCAGCAGAGGAGGCTAAGAGGGAGTGGTTAGGTGGGAAGAAAAGTGGCAGGTAGGTGGGTGGGTATAGGTTTAATCTAGGACCAGAGTAACAAGAAGGTAAAAGAGAGTGTTTCAAGAATGGTCCTCTGGATCACATACTGCTGAGAAGCAGAGTAAGATGAAATCAGAGACATAATTCTTGCCTATTAGTTTTCTGAAGCTGCTGTAATATATTACCACCGATTTGTGGTTTGAGAACCACAGAAATTTATTTTCTCACAATTTGGAGGCTAGAATTCTGTACAAAATAGAACAGTGCTAACCTCTCTCTGAGGGCTCTAGGAGAGAATCCACTCCTTGCTTCTTCCAGCTTCAGGTGGCTCTCTGCATTCCTGGACTATGGCTGCTTCACTCCAGTCTCTGCCTCCGTCTTTACATCACCTTCTCTGTGTCTCTCAAAACTCACTTTGCCTCTCTCTTATAGGGACATTTATGATGGTATTTAGGGCCTATTTGGGTAATTCAGAATAATTTCCATTTTTCAAGATCCTTAATTTAATTCATTTGCAAAGACTATTTTTCCAGATAAGGTAACATTTACAAGTTACAGGGATTAGGATTTGATATTTTTGGGTAGCCATTTTCATCTTGGTTTTAGGAATATGGTAGTCACTGGAGACCTCAATAAGAGCAATTTTACTGATTAACATAAGAAAATCATATCTAGTTTTTTCATACTTACTACCATGTGGAGAACTATTATCTGTCCAAGACTGTGCAAATTGTTCACATTGCCTTTTCCATAGGCAATCAGTAGTTGTGTGTCTGTAGTTACCTTTGAGTTTTACTTGCTGGACACAAGAAAGGAGCTAAGTTTTCAGAAGCCTCTGCCAGCTCCTTCAGCTTTTGTATTGTTAACTCACATGATCCACATTGGCATTGCTTGGCAGTGACCATTATTTCTATAACTGAAATCTGGTTTATTTCTCTTAATATCTGTTTTGATTAATATCAGTAGCTGAATTATTTCATTTGAGATCTGATTGATAACCACGTGACTGAAAAACTCCTTTTCAGGATGTTGTGGATGTCATTTAGGTAATCCATAGGTATAGTGGGCGTTTCAAATATGTATCCTATGTGAAGCCAGATCAAGGGAATGCAGAGAAAAATGCTGTTTTGCCATTTTTTTCTTACTAGCTTTATGAAACGAAGATATTAAAACTTCTTGTAGTTCTGAGCTGCCCTCAGTTCTCTGTGTGCTTTTCATGATTTCTCTTGGACAGTGGAGAGCAACAGAAGTGATAAACCAGTTACCACTTGTTCTCTTTGACACCAACTGCATGAACAAGAGATAGCAACTACATCAGAAAGGGACTTGCCTCTTGTAGGGGCTTGTTTCTAGTAACAAAGGACTTCCTCCATCTCCATTTCTCCCTTGGGTGATGACTGAAATGCTGGGAGTCTTAGGTTGTTTTCATGTATGTATGTGTATGTTTGTGTGTGTGTTGTGTTTTGGAGGGGATGGTGAGGGTTGTGTTTTCTCCAGATGGAGGGTTTCTTTTTTTAGGGAGCTAACTTGATTACACAGATGCAAGAATCTTCCCTAATCATCATTACATTTTTAGTTGTGGGACCATTCTCCCTATCTACTAGAGTAGGATTTGTGTGCTCCCCTCAGCTTCTGTATTGGAGGCAAAATCCCTAGCCTGTCGTAGTGGAAGTTAGTCAGACTAGGTTCATCCACTCCCTAGTTCTCTGACCTTCGGAAAATTACAAACCCTTGTAGAGTCTCTCTTTCCTTATTGATAAATGGGAATATAAGCATCTAGTTTATGCTAACCACATAGTAAGCATTTGAGATATGAGATGCCGCTGTTGCATCTCTTCATCTGTTTGTTCATTTTTATTCATTTATTGATACTTAAACTTCCTGATTGTCTTTGATATGCTTATATTAAGCAGAGTCCTAAAGGAAAAACCATTTGTTGATGTGACATCTCTTTTTGGGAAAGTGAAACAATGACTCTTCCAATTCCCACATTGTCATCCTTTAATGATCACTCACCACTAGGTCTTGGATTCCAGCACATTGGAAAACAGTGATAGTCATCAGGGAATAGTTCTTGAGAGAGACTTACTTTGTGAGATTTAGTAAGGAGGGCAGAAGAAAGTTTGGCTTATTCCATGTACAAAGGCAGCTATGGGCAAAGGCTTGGATAGTTGCTGAGGATATGAGGCTGTAAATAGGTCAGCTTGCTCAACAAGGAGTATTTCTAGATTTTTTGGAAGAAAGACCTCTAAGAAACAGTCCACTTGGGAGAGGATCGGGAAGAGAAACAACAGTGAGATTCACTTAACAAAGAAGTCATTATTGATTGCCTACCATGTTCTACCTGGGCTGTTGTGTGGTGTCAGGTGCTGTGTTGTGAACAACGGGTGACGTTGTGGCCTTTGGTGTTATCTCAAGCCTGAGGCCAATACTTTCTCTGCAGGTTCCTAGCAGACCTGGGTAAGCTGCTTAACTAGCAATGGGAATGACAGCGTATGTCTTTCATTTCAAGACCCATTAGAATGATGAGACTTTTCCTTATCAAAGTTTTCATCACTTGTAGTCAATTATAAGATTTCATGGTTAACAGAAATGTTAGTGTGATTTTTTTTTAAGTGTATCTTAAAGCAATGTGGTTTTACACATCTCAGGGATTTTGGAAAGATTAATAAATGTTAAGTGCCGATACAAGTTAGTATTCAGTGAATTGTAGCTATTATTAACAGAAGAAAGGACATGAAAAATAATTTGAGGTCAAAATGTGATCAGGATCTGAAACAGGATTAGAATAAGGAGCCAGAAGAAGAGATAAGTTCAAATAATGTTGTAAAGATGAATGCATATACCAGGAGATTTTACCCCATTTAGAGATGAAATTGTTGTCATTTATAGTGATAACTTTGTGCTGCATGTTCCCAAGTGAACAGAGGGAATGTGGTAATCATGTGGGATAAATTGATTCTTGTGTCGTCTTCTCGGCACATTACAATATTTCTAGGTAATGACTTTGAACTTGTTGCTAAATAATCTGCTCATCACCATAACGAAAGTAATAGCTGCCACATGGGCTAAAAAAAAAAAGTGTTTTATTTTTGTTTGTTTTTTGGGGGGAGGGTGGGGTTAATGCCTAGCTAGTGACTGGTGTTGTTTTGTTTGTTTTTGTTTTATTGGGGGTGGGGTAATGCCTGGCTACTGACTGGTCATTAGTTCATTAGTTTAGTTGCCTGACCAGGAAAGTCTTTTGGGTATATTGCAAACATCTTATGTTTTGATTAGAGTGAATACTGAATTTTTTAGCTCTTCTTTCTTTCTTTCCTTTTTTTTTTTTTTTTGTTTTTTTTTTTGTTTTGGCCCCAGGTCCAGCAAGACTATGAATCTCTGTTCGAAATGCTTTGCTGGTAAGTGCAGAAAAAGGGTTCTTTCTTTTTTTATTTTTATTTTTCCTCTTTCGGATATTTTTTAGACTATCAGTTGTTTGGCCCTCCTTTGGATTTATGCATGGAGTTTTATTTTCTGTGTGTGAAAACAGTTTTTTCCTCACTAAGGTGCTTTATGTATTTGCTTGGAACTATTGAAACAGTTTTCACACAGTGAAATGCAGACTCGTGTACTTACACTTGATGAACTTTCCTCAATTTCAGTTTTTGGTGTGCTCTGAAATTGTAAAAACTCTAGCTTTAGTAGGATAATATATACACAAATTGGATGCTGACTTGAATGATTAATAGTGAGTGTTGGTTTTACCAATGATAATATAAGAGAAATAATATTTTCATGTTGGAATCAGGAAGATAATCGTGATGCGTTTACCTTTCTAATCCAGTCCCTCATTGGAAATTGCGTTAAATCACTTAATCCCTTTGGACCTTAAATTCATCGTTTATAAAATGAAGGACCTGGGCTCCGTGTTTGCCAAGAGCCCTTTCCTAGTCCCTAGAGATTGAATGTTGACTCCTTGAATTATGGCTTCTTCAAGAAGTAGAAACCTTTAGTTATTTTTAGAACTTTATATCTAATGATCTTTCTTCAAGAGCTAAGTCTTTATCCATTAAGATATTTTTAACTTTCTTTTTTATTTATTTTTATCTGATTATGCTGTTTGGACAAGGAAATAAAGTATAAGCTTTAGAACTTTACATTTATGCCTAAATTATAGGAAGGACTTGGAAGGGTTGGGGAAGCTAGCAGTTTGTATCTGTTGAAAATTTGGTATTTGTCAAATACAAATAGTTGTTTTAAAGAAAAAAAAAAGGAAAAAATAATTTGACTTTTATCCAACTTTTAGCACTATTTTTGCCATGCTAAATGAATACATTTTGACTTTTTACTCTGTGTATTTATGGTTACAGATAGGAAGAAATGCTTCCTTACTAATGAGGATTTAACTTTATAACAGATAAAAGTTGCAGTGATACAGTATTTATAGATTAGATTGTAGGTCTTTATCCACATAGAGCATCTCCTTGTTGTTCAATAAAGGATGGCTTTGGGAGAAAGCCAGGTACTTTTTTTTTTTGGCATGGGTAGGCTTCAGGAATTGAACCCGCATCTCTGGCCTGGCAGGCAAGAATTCTGCCACTGAGCCACTGTTGCACCCACCCCCCCCCTTTTTTTCTTTTGAATTGGGCAATTTAAATATTGATTTTTTAAAAATGTTTTTATTGACAAATCTTCACACACATGCAGTCCATGCATGATGTGCAATCAGTGGCTCACAGTATCATCACATAGTTGCATATTCATCATAGTGATCATTTTTAGAACATTTGCATCACCCCAGAAAAAAGAAATAAAAAGAAAAAACTCATGCATCCCATACCCATTACCCTTCTCTTTCATTGACCACTGATATTTCAATTTATTTTACCCCTTGTCTCTCCTATTATTTATTTAATTTTCATTTTCATTTTAATTTTTCGCTTGAACAGACACCAGGAGTTGAACCTGGGTCTCTGGCATGACAGGCGAGCCACCGTGGCCCATCCTATTTATTTACTTTTATCCATATTTTTTTTACTCATCTGTCCATATCTTGGGTAAAAGAGGCATCAGACAAAAGGTTTTCACAATCATGCAGTCATGCTATAAAAGCTGTATCATACAATTGTCTTCAAGAGTCAAGGCTACTAGATGTTTTTTGAAGATGATTGAATAATGATATAGCTTTCACAATGTGACTTTGTGATTGTGAAAACCTTGTGTCTGATGCTCCTTTTATCCACCTTATCAAAAGACGAGTAAAACATATGGAATAAAAATAAATAATAGGGAAAACAAATGTTAAAGTAAATTTAGGTTGAAATGCTAGTGATCAATGCAAGGAAGGGGTAAGGGGTATGGTATGTATGAATTTTTTTGTTATCTTTTTATTTTTCCTAATTGATGCAAATGTTCTAAGAAATGATCATGATGATGAATATGCAACTGTGTGATAATATTGTGAATTATTGTATATGTAGAACGGAATGATCATAAGTTAAAAAAAGATTCTTTTAAAAAAAAAAGAGTCAAGGCTGCTGAAACACAGCTTAACAGTTTTAGGTACTTCCTCCAGCCTCTCTAATACGTCATAAACTAAAAAGGGATATCTATATAATGTATAAGAATAACCTCCAGGATAACCTCTGGACTCTGATTGAAATCTCTCAGCCACTGAAACTTGATTTTGTCTCATTTCTCTCTTTTGCCTTTTGGTCAAGAAAATTTTCTCAGTCCCATGATGCCAGGTCCTGGCTCATCCTGGGAGTTCTGTCCAAAAGTTGCCAGGGAAATTTATACCCCTAGGAGTCATGTCCCACATAGGGAAGGAGGGCAGTGAGTTCACTTTCTGACTTGGCTTAGAGAGAGGGGCCACATCTCAGCATCAAAGAGGGTCTCTGGGGGTGACTCTTAGGCATAAAATATAGCAGTCTTACTTTCTCATTTTCAGGTGTAAGTTTGATAAGGGCAAGCCCAAGATTGAGGACGTGGCCTATTGATTTGGTTGTCCCCATTTTTTGCGAGAATATTGAAAATTCTCCGAACAGGGAAGTTGAATATTTCCTTGTTTCTCCCTAATTCCCCAGCGAGACTTTGCAAATACTTAATTATTCACTGCCCAAATTAGTCTGGGATATATCAGGGCATCGCACTAACCTAGACAAACCAACAGGATCTCATTCCCTATTTAAGATTCCATGTACTTATGGTGTTTAAATAAACCGACCATACAAGTTAAATTAAGTAATGTCTACCCAAAATATAAATTTTGCACCAGACATCTCTCCCTTTGGTCTCACACAGAAGTTGAAATTTTAAAATACGGATGCTATCATCCTTTACCCTGTCTTCTGATCTAGCCCAATCCTATCTAGATCAGCATCTTCATATCTCTGTTTGAAATCTGATCCTTTTTTCAGCTTTTTAAACAGTTCTTATGTGGGGGACTGCTGACATTCATAGCTTCAGAGCTTTAATTCTGAGTCTCAGGTGTCACATAAATACCCAAAGTTTCTGGAAATGACCAGGTTATATACGAACAGGTCATTATTTCAGAATTTAGAAATAAGTTACAACTCCTGAATATAGTGACTGCTGTAAGAGCCTATAATCTAGGGACCTTTATGATAGGCCCCAATCAGGCCAGGCACCTTTGAATAAGGTGGCTCACATCAAATTCTCATCAAGTGTCTTATATTTCTAAATGGATTTAAAATTTTCAGAATTAACATTGAAGGCGAAGTTTAGCTATGGTCTCTGTGTTTCTTTGGACCTGTTAAAGTTTTACTGTTCATGGTTATAATTTTTTATTTTCTCTTTGGTGATCTAGGTCCAGTTTTTTTTTGTAACAGTTACTCTTTACATAGCTTTGCCATTTATACTTTGAAAAATATTAATGGGATATTTTTGAGTTTATAAGGAAAATACTTTCTCCTCCTTTCCTCTTTATCATTACGTCTAGATACCTAATTTCCCCATATAGAAGTTGCTGTAGAATGACTAATAACACTCATGCTTGCTGAAGCGGCGTTTTATGTTCTTTTACTAGTAATTTGAAGGAAAAAAGTGCACCATTGAACATTAAAGATTTATTTGTAGATTTTGTCCCATTATTAAGATAAGAAGACTATAGAAAATGTATTATTGCAGAAGACTCATGGGATATGCTAGAACCCATATGAAGATTACTTTGGCCACAGCCACTGTGCTTTTTAAATGCTCTTTTAAAGCATATTGCAATATATACAATATACAAGGTAGAAAATTACTTTAAAAATAGCTTTTGTGTACTGTTAGGTTAAAGAGGTTTTTTTAAAGATTCCCTCTTGAAATAAATGTTAGAAAATAGCGAGTTTGTTGTTTACATAAAACTGAATAAAATGAGGAGAAGGTTTTTAGAGTCTTTGAGATAGTAGGATACAGAATTAGTGCTGTGGGTGCTCATTTTAGGTTAAGTTTGAGAGCTGTTTTGCCTCTGATGAAATATTCTGCTAAATGGAGAACATAAGTTCTTCTAAAACCACCATCACTTCAGATATTTTCCCTTTTCTTTATAAAAGATTCCTGTTTTATTTTTTTAGGTCAAAGGAAGGGAATAAGAAGAAAATGTAGTTTATGGGGAGTTACTAAAAGAATCATTGAAATGTTGGTTGCTAGTAAATTGTATGCCAAATAATGGTGTCTTTCTATATTTTTAGAATAAGAATCATCTGTTTTGACCATTAACATGAATGTGTCCAACCCTGGTTGGATTTGCTGTTCCTTTAGGCAGTTCAACTAAAATCCCTCTCTCAAAAACACAGAATATTTATTATTACCATTTTTTAAAATAAATTTCCTATCATGGAAGGACCTCTGATTTGATCTTTTATCTTTAGATGCTAAAATCACTTAAGAACATTTGGAATTTTCTTTACAAATGTGTAGTATGTTTCTTCCTTAGCATTAAAGTGCATTTGACCTGAAGACCTTTATCATCAAAGCTTTTCTATACTAAGATCACTAGGAAACATTTAAAGGAAGTACTCTGGGGGAACACCGGAAAGTGGTTGACCCTAGTATTACATTTTTTTCTTTTTATCCCTATTGAGTAAAACCTCTTCTGGGTTCTTTTTATCTGAGGTTATAATTGTCTTCCCTCCATGCAAGAATTAATTTTATCTTAGTATTTTTTTTTCCATTTTAAAACTATGTATTTTTCTACCTTCGCTTTTGATTCCCCCTTTCATATGTTCTGTGTTTTCCTTCCTCAAATTACAATTCTGTGATTTGTTTGGAAATTTAAGGATATTTCTCTCAAGACTAAGATTATTCTGTGAGCAGAGACCAGAAATAGCTGCGATTTGGGTAAGGATCTTCCTACTGTTGAATTGCAATTTGGGTAAGGATCTTCCCACTGCTGAGTTGATATTTACCAACTCTGGGTTGAGACTGTTACAAATTTTTATATTGCCAAAGAACGGATTTGCTTAACAAATTTTACGACATCATGGAAAGAATACCTAAACTGTCAAAACGCTTGGCATTTAAGCACCCTTGTACATATCAATTGAGCAGGTATACAGATCTTTCTGATTCTTAAAGTTAGTCTGCAGATTTGTTGGCCTAGTTTTAACTTCAGTATCTTCTTGGTAATATGCTGTTTGTCGTAGTATTCTTTTATTTCACTAAACTTTTTAATATTGGGTATGACTTTATTAAAAGAGTCAGTAAATGCCTGTAATAGAAATCAATAAAATTTCATGACATGATATGTATAGTTCTGATATGGTGAATTAGTTGGTTGAAAGACTCTGTGAATGCAGTTTTAACTAGGATATTGAAACTAATTAATGGGTAGAGAAATTAATTTAAAGGGTCGTGATCAACATTTAAGAATTTTGAGTGGAGCAGGAACATTAATGTGCCTTGCAAAACGTAAAAGTTAGTAATTTTTTTTGAAACCTTTGAGTTATATATATATATATATATATGAAAATGTCTACTAGGTTATGATATAAATATTTATGTATTACTGTGGAATATGGATTAAAAAGTTTGGAAACCACTGCATTATTGTAGAAGTATGACTTCGGAAAGTCATTGAATTACTTGGGATCTCATTTTGTTAGTAAAGTGGAGGATATTTCTTTTCTGTTTTAAGGTGAGCAGTTAGCTAGCTCTTGACTAGTTTGAGTGATAACATTTTCTGTGTGAAACCATGAACTAAATCGACATTCATATTGCTGTGTTAAAAAAATATGTATGATTTAGGCCTAAGAGTCACCCCCAGGAGAGCCTCTTTTGTTGCTCAGATGTGGCCTCTCTCTCTAGCCAACACAACAAGCAATCTCACCACCCTCCCCCTGTCTATATGGGACATGACTCTCAGGGGTGTGGACCTTCCTCGCAACGTGGGACAGAAATCCTAGAATGAGCTGAGACTCAGCATCAAGGGATTGAGAAAAACCCTAGAATGAGCTGAGACTCGATATCAAGGGATTGAGAAAACCTTCTGGACCAAAAGGGGGAAGAGTGAAATGAGACAAAGTGTCAATGGCTGAGAGATTCCAAACAGAGTCAAGAGGTTATCCTGGAGGTTATTCTTATACATTAAATAGATATCACCTTTTTAGTTAAGGCGTAACAGAGAGGCTGGAGGGACCTGCCTGAAAATGTAGAGCTGTGTTCCAGTAGCCGTGTTTCTTGAGGATGATTGAATAATGCTATAGCTTTCACAGTGTGACTGTGTGATTGTGAAAACCTTGTGTCTGATGCTCCTTTTATCTATCTTGTCAACAGACAAGTAGAACATATGGAATAAAAATAAATAATAGGGGGAACAAATGTTAAAATAAATTTAGTTTGAAATGCTAATGAAAGTGAGGGGTAAGGGGTATGGTATGTATAATCTTTTTTTCTGTTTTCGTTTTATTTCTTTTTCTGTTGTCTTTTTATTTCTTTTTCTGAATTGATGCAAATGTACTAAGAAATGATGATCATGCATCTATGTGACGATGTTAAGAATTACTGATTGCATATGTAGAATGGAATGATTTCTAAATGTTGTGTTAATTTCTTTTTTTTCTTTAATTAATAAAAAAATAAAAATTGTGATAGTGCCTTCAAAGGTCCTTTTTTGGGTTCACACCCACAGGAACACAGATAAAATATATATATATATATATGAAGGTTAAGCATAACATCCACCATGTGGTCCTGCCTCTTTCAAACATAAAAATGATATTGCTTATAGTATTGTGATCTGTTTGAGTGTAAACTTAATTCATGAATTTGTGAGTTCTTTGTTGATATTAATTAATATTTGATATTTAGGGACAATATGTACCTAATTTGCAACTACCTCCTGTACTACCATATTGAAGCCCAGTGGTCATTAAAGCTGTGTACTTCACAGAAGAGTTTTGCTGACCTCCTAAATAAGAAGCCTGCGTGACAGATAGAAACCCCAATAGGGTGATTGCAAGTGGGGGAGGCCAAAGAAATTTTTTAAGAATTGACTGCCACCATCCACAAACCCTTAGAATATTTGCTGTGAGGAACAAAGGAATGTTATGACTGGGAAGCAGCTATAAACCATGAATTTTTTTTTTAAACTTTTTTTTATTAATTAAAAAAATTAACAAACAAAACATTATCATTCCATTCTACATATACAATCAGTAATTCTTAATATCATCACATAGTTGCATATTCATCATTTTTAGTACATTTGCGTCAATTTAGAAAAAGAAATAAAAAGACAACAGAAAAAGAAATTAAATGATAATAGAGAAAAAAAGATTATACATACCATACCCCTTACCCCTCGCTTTCATTTACCACTAGGATTTCAAACTGAATTTATTTTAACATTTGTTCCCCCTATTATTTATTTTTATTCCATATGTTCTACTCTTCTGTTGATATAGTAGCTAAAAGGAGCATCAGACACAAGGTTTTCACATTCACAGAGTCTCATTGTGAAAGCTGTATCATTGTTCAATCATCATCAAGAAACATGGCTATTGGAACACAACTCTACATTTTCAGGCAGTTCCCTCCAGCCTCTCCGCTACATCTTGAATAACAAGGTGATATCTACTTAATGCATAAGAATAACCTCCAGGATAACCTCTCGACTCTGTTTGGAATCTCTCAGCCATTGATACTTAGTCTCATTTCTCTCTTCCCCCTTTGTTCCAGAAGGTTCTCTCATCCCTTGATGTTAATTCTCCACTCATTCTAGGGTTTTTCTCAGTCCTTTGATGCTGAGTCTCAGCTCATTCCAGGATCTCTGTCCCACATTGCCAGGAAGGTCCACACCCCTGGGAGTCATGTCCCATGCATAGAGGGGGAGGGTGGTGAGACTGCTCGTCATGTTGGCTGGAGAGAGAGGTCACATCTGAGCAACAAAAGAGGCTCTCTTGGGGGTGACTCTTATGCCTAAATTTTAAGTAGACTCGACCTATCCTTTGTGGGGTTAAGTTTCATATGAACAAACCCCAAGACTGGGGGTCAGCCTGTAGCTTTGGTTGTCCACACTGCTTGTGAGAATATCAAGAATACAACTTGGGGAAGTAAACCATGAACTTTTATACTTTAAAAGAGAATGAGCTTGCAGCTATGTCCCAAGTGGTGAAAGAGTCTTTGAATAACAGTGATGACACATACTTTGTCAAGAGATAAGCATTGAGTATCAGAAGATAAGTATATGAATATTGCTCAGATTACATAGTTGGTCCTTGGGACTTATAGACATCTGTATGTACTTCATTTTTTAACAGTAATTTCTTTAAAAAGATCTGACAATCATATGCCTACCATTTATAGACTGTTCTAGTTTGCTAGCTGCCAGAATGCAGTATAACAGGAATGGAACGGCTTTTTAAAAGGTGAATTTAATGTTAGTTTACAGTTTTAGGGCCAAGAAAATGTCCCAATTAAAACAAATCTATAGAAATGTCCAATCACAGGTATCCATCCAGGGAAGGTTACCTTGGTTCAGGAAGGCTGATGAAGTTCAGGGTTTCTCTCTCAAATGAGAAGGCACATAGTGAACACAGGGCTTCTCTCTCGGCTGGAAGGGCACATGATGAGCATGGTGTCATCTGCTAGTTTTCTCTCCTGGCTTCCTGTCCCATGCAGCTGCCCAGGAGATGTTTTCCTTCTTTATCTCCAGAGGTTGCTGGCTGGTGGACTCTACTTTTCATGGCTATGTCGTTCTTCTCTGCTCTTTCTGAATCTCTCTCATTCTCCAAAATATTTCCTCTTATCTAGGACTTCAGAACTAATCAAGACCCACCCAAATGGGTGGAGACACATCTCCCCTAATCCAGTTTAACAACCGCTCTTGATTGGGTCACATCTCCAGGGCGATGATCTAATTACAAGTTCAAACATACAGTATTGAATAGAGATTATTCTGCCTTTACGAAATGGGATTTTGATTAAAATATGGCTTTTCTAGGGTCCATACATCCTTTCAAACCAGCACATAGAATAGACTAAGACAAAAGTACTTATTTGAGAAATCTAACCATGCAATTTCTTTTAAAATGCAGACATGATTAGAGCATATTGTTCCATTTAAGAAGAGTTTTAAGAAATTTGATATTCTGTAATTCACATAAAATTGGATAAATAAGGGAGAGATGATTATTTATAGTACAGGAACACACACGCTCACTTTTACAAAATAATTCCTTTAAAGCAATACTTTTAATGTCTTGCTTTGTAGATATGAGAGAGAGAAGGCTAGAAAAACTAAAGTGTAAAGAGTTTGTCAGTTGAAGGTTAATTAAAAATGTAGATATAATGTCTTTAGTTATAAGTTAATGGGTGAAGTTATTCTATTTCCTGAAAACTAGTTTTAATATAACTTTTCATATACATACAAATATATTTGCATTTGTTTATAAATACTCAGTTATGTAGCTATCAAAATATATTTTTCTCCATGGGAGGAATGTTAGGCTAGGTGATCTTTGTTTTATGATTAGTTGTGCTCTGTTTTTGGTGAAGAGTCTTACAGTAAATTATGAAAATGATACATTGTATAAAAGCATATCCTAATAAGACTGTAGAGCTAATCATGTATTTATTTTTGTGTAAGTCTGTTTTCATGTATGTGTTGAAATGGTCAATCTTAGTTACTCGGCTCTGATACTTCGGAGAAAATATTAGGTTGTAATTAATATGTCTGTACTACTAGCCTTTGTCACCTAGGGGATGCAAAACTATTAGTTCTATATAGTAATTTTGTTTCTGCTTTTATTATCGCTTGATATTGTTGTACAGTTACTGTTTTACATTCTAAATGGACTTTAGGAAAGGCTTAAGGATTAAGATAACCTGTATTAAAGTAAAGTTCTGTTTTTCCCATTGCTACATGCATAATTTTTAGTCCAGTCTGAAAATCTCCAAGTTTGTTCGTTTGCTGTTAGATTTCCTGTCTAACTCTGAAGTGATTATGGACTAACAGTCCATAATTTATACTCTCAACTTGCCATTAGTTTGTTTGGGATTTTTTTTCTCTTTTAAAAAGAACATAAAAAAAAAAAAAAAGAACATAAGTACATGTATTAATTGTGGATTCAGAAAAGAATCTAGAGTAGTATGTATAGTATTGAATTTTAAATTAAACTATAAACATAATTTATATGCATAAATTGGATGGAAGAAAGCTGGAAGAAGCAACGTGGAAAACTTAATTTTGATGGTTCCCTGGTAGGGGTATTTTGGGGACATTTGAATTAATTTTAGTTTTGTTTATGACTTCAGATTTATGTATTATTAGTATAATTGTAAAAATTATAAATTTTTAAAAAGTAAAGTGTATTTTATTATGTTTGGCAGACTCCAGAAGTGAATGGTTTCTTTCTAGAATGAGCAAAATAAAGTTGGCTATAGCTTGCAGTGACTTGACTTCTAGGGTAAGTCATACAGTAAGGCTGAGCATAGAGTAAAATGGAGGGAAACCAAAATGCCAGCATTTTTTTTCCATGTAATTTGAATTTCATGGTAATTTCTAGAACAGGGTAGCAAATTCCCATTTTATAGTACATAGAGTAAAACCATTTCTTCGTGAACCTGAGACTCTTATAGTTAAACTCTTATTATCTCTTTCCTGCTTCCATTCCCTCTTAGAAGGCTAAAGTGGCTTGATGCCAATCACTTTTGAAAGGAAAGAGTTGTATGGTATAGCTGAAAATGAAGATCTGTAGTAGGAAGAACAGAGTGAATCTGAAAAATTTTAACTCTTTTGCATGTTTCATTTTTTAAATTTTGGGATCCCTGAACCCATCGGTAAAATACTATAAAACAAAATATTCACTCCAATAAGTCATTTTAGCGTAGCAAGGTTTTGGTAGGATAGTGGTTTTGGTAGGGTAGTTGTCATAACTTCATTTTTCAAGTCATCTTTTCCCTAAAGAAAGGCAGCTGCTGCTCTTAAAATGAAGTGTCTGAATAGGGTAAATTTCTGTCTTTGTAATGTTTTTGACTTTGTTAACCTGATTGCTATTGTATATCCTTTGATTTCTTTAAAGTTGAAAACCCAAGAAAGATTTCCCAAGTTTAACACACACATTGGCCATGTGTTTGTTAGAAGGAGGGTGGTTCAATTCTTGGACTCTCTCTTTAAACATCATGTGTCTTTTGGAAGATATCTGTCTGAAATTCAGAATATTGCAAAGAATAATATCAAAAACATCTACATGCCCACCTAGAATTAACAAACGATAATGTTTTATCCTCCCTCCTCCCTTATTTTCTGTCATAACATTAAAAAGGGAAGTAAAATCTCACAGATAGAGTTCTTTTTTGCCCCTTCAGAGACAGCTATTGTCCTTTTTACCCATATATTTATACTTTTTATTAAGAATGGGTATATAATAGTGTCCCTTTGTACTCCTCAAAGCCTTAGTTTTGTTGATAAATTATAAGGCCATCCTCATTATAATACATCCCAGTTTATTCATTCCACTGTTGATGGACCTGTATGTAGTTTTTATGCCACAGTTGCAACTTCACATTCTCTCTCTGTCTCTGTCTCTCTCTAAACACTTGCTTGAATAAGAATGTTTTTGTGTTAGAAACCTTATTCTTTGTGGTATAGTAGTTTGCTTGTTCTCAAATGAAACCAGCAGATTCTTAACTGATTAGCAATGCTGGGCTCTGGCAGCCTCTTCTGACCTATTAGTTTATAGCAGTTTGATGTCTTACTGATAAGCATTCTTGAATAGTACAGTTAATATGCTAGTCAAGATAAATGGAGCAATACGTTCAAGATGATGTTATTATGGAAATTGTCAAAAATAATTACTGCGTTTTTAATGTGAAACAAAATGCTCATTGCTATATGCAGCAGACAGGCAGCTTCTTTTAGGCCTTCAGTAGAAAAATTGTGACCGTGTGTCAGAGTATTATAAGTGATGCAAAGGAAATTTAATATTCAGTGAGTCCTCTAAAATTGTTTGTCTCTTATCATTTGGCTTTATATTTGGCTTTATTTCTGTCTACATGTTGGTCTAAAGCTGTGGTCTCCTAGGGTACATAGGATCATCCATTGGGGCATGGACAGAAAATGTTAGACTTATTACTTATATTTCTTTTAATCATCGTTGATACATTTTTGTTGATTTTTATATACATAATCTTATTGGTATATATAGATTTTTAATATTTTTATACTTATATAAAAGCAAATAGTATACTTTTATACTTTTAAAGCAAATAGACTTATAAGAGATACATGCCAAAATTTTATACTGATGGTACTCTATCAAAGAAGCTTGGAGACACCTAACTTTGAGAACTGCTTGGGTCAGATATGATTGGCCCTTTCTCTTGGACTTTTCTTTGGGTCCATCATAGACAATCTTCTGTGACATGAATAGCAGTATAAGAGCTAACTGCTAATATTCCTTGTTTCATGTTCTCAGTAGCCTAAAGATAGGTCAGAATGATAAGGCTTAAGTTTATGGCTCTCTCTTAAACTTGGCAGGAAAATGGGTAACTATCAGATAGACTTAGGAAATACCTGACTTTTTTTCCCGGTGCTTCAGTAGTCTTGGCTCCACTGAGTTATAGATACTTAGAGTAATTCTTGATATGGGTATTTGCTTAGTGCTTGAATTAGAGGGTCATGAGGTTGTGATAAGGTGGCTTTTGACACCTTTCCTGGTTATAACCCCCTTGCCCTTAATTCTTAGTCCACAGTAGAGATGGTGGATGTTTCAGTTTGCTGAAGCCGCTGGGATGCAATGTACCAGAAATAGTTTGGCTTTTACAATGGGGTTTATTAGTTTACAAACTTACAATTTTGAGACCATGAAAATGTCTCATTCAAGGTATCAACAGGATGATACCTTCTCTGAAGAAAGACCTCTGGTATCTAGGGTTCCTCTATCAGATAGCAAGGCACATGGCCGGTGTATGCTGGTCCTTTGTCCCTAGGTTTTGTTGCTTTCAGCCCTTGCTCTCTCTAAGTTCTCTCTGGGTGTTTTTCTCTCTGAGGTCTCTGCGTTTTTTCTGTCCTTCATCCTCTCAGAAGTTACCAGGCACAAGCTGGTAACTCCGATGAAGTCCCCAAGGAACTCTCAGGAGATTGAGATCCGCCTTGAATTGGGTGGGTCACATCTCAATTGAAACAAACTAATCTATAGTCCCCACCCACAATAGGTCTGCACCCACACCTATTGTGACCTCTTCTGGGATACGTAACAGCTTCAAACCATCACAGTGGATTAAAAGGACTTTATTTTCAGGCTAATATATAAGTAAAATATGATCTTTAATAATACAGAATTTTATATCATTGAAAAACCCTGCTGCTTACCTCATTCTTAAAAAATCGTTTCTGTCAGGAACTTGACAATGTATACTAATAATTCCAGCTATTATCAAAGATTTGTTTTGTATTTCTTGGTTAACTTTTAAACTAAATATTGGATATAGAAAAGAAAAAGTACCTCAAATTAAGAATTCTGGTTTGGGGGGGTGCGAGGGTAGTTCAGTGGAAGAATTTTCACCTGCCATGCAGGAGACCCAGGTTCAGCTCCCCGCCCATGCACTTCCCAAACAAACAAGCAAAAATAAACAAACGGAAAAGCAAAAAGAAAAAGGAAAAATTCAACAAATGGTGCTGCAATAACGGGACACTGTCATGGAAAAGGAATGAAATGTTATCCCTTCCATGCAGCATACAAAAAAAAATCTGCTTTGGATAAAAATGGTACATAATCTAAAAAAGAGATGCCAAAAGAAGAATAATTAAAATAGAGGAACAAGAATTACTGTTAGTGGGAAAAAAAATGCAGAAAAGGTATAAACAATTAAATATTTTTAAAAAGAAAATCCTGAAATGAAATGACTGTAATAGTAACTAAGGTTCTTGTAGCCTTTTATATATATATTTTTAAACTTATTTTTATTGTGTAATATAACATATTTACAGAGCAAAGAAAGGAAAAAGCAATAGTTTTCAAAGCACTCTTCAACAAGTAGTTACAGAACAGATCCCAGGGTTTGTTATGGGCTACCCTACCATCCTGTCAGATTTTTCCTTCTAGCTGCTCCAGAATATAGGAGACTAGAAGGAGTAAATTTTTTTTTTATCATCGCACTTGACTTCTTTTTTCTTTTTTGTGAAAAATACCATATATACAAAAAAGCAATAAATTTCAGAGCATATCACCACAGTTAGTTATAGACTAGCTTTCAGAGTTTGGTATGGATTATAATTCCACAATTTTAGGTTTTTACTTCTAGCTACTCTAAGATACTGAAGACTAAAAGAAATATCAGCTTAATGATTCAGCAATCATATTCATTTGTTTAATCCCACCTTCTCTATATAACTCTACCCTCCATCACCTTTGATCTTTCTCCCACTTTTAGGGGTACTTAGGCTATGCACATTCTAACTTTCTTATGTTGGAAGGGGCTGTCAATAATATGGGGTAAGGAGATGGAACTAGTTGATGTTCTAGAAAGGCTGGCCCCCCCACATTTCAGGACTTATCTTATCCAGAAATCTGGAGGTTGTAGATTTCTGGAAAGTTACCCTCGTGCATGGAACCTTTGTAGAATTGTATACATTGCCCTAGGTTTTCGTTAGGATTGGCAGGAATGGTTTTGGTTGGGATTTGGCAAGTTATGATAGGTAGCAATGCCTAACTGAAGCTGGCATAACAGTGACCTCCAGAGTAGCCTCTCAACTCTATTTGAATTTTCTCTGCCACTGATACTTTTCCCCCTTTTGGTCGGGATGGAATTGTTGATACCATGGTGCCAGGGCTGGACTCATCCCTGGGAGTCATCTCCCACACCGCCAGGGAGACTTTCACCCCTGGATGTCATGTCCTGCATAGTGGGGTGGGCAATGATTTCACTTACAGAGTTGGGCCTAAAGAGAACGAGGCCACATCTGAGCAACAAAAGAGGTCCTACAGAAGTAACTCTTAGGCATACCTATAGGTAGGCTAAGCTTGACCACTACATAAATAAGCTTCACAAGAGCAAGCCTCAAGAGCAAGGGCTTGGCATATTGATTTCGGTGTCCTTAATGTTTGACATAGTGTCAGGGGATATCCTGATGGTAAAGTTGAATAGTTCCATATTTTTTCTCCTATCCCTCCAGGGACTTTGCCAATACTTTTTGATTATCTGCTTAATATATTCTAGGATATATGCATGCATTACATTAAGCTATACAGGATTAAAGGACCTCATTTTTATTCTGGGCTCCCTGTATTTCATTTGTTCAAGTGAATTTTCCAGATAGGTTGAGTTAGATTATATGCTACAGAAAATTTAGGTTCCAGACAAAATAAACCTTTCTTCCTTTGGTCTCAAAGAATAGGTGCGGGTCTAAAATATATAGACCATGTCTTCCTTACCCCTGTGTTCTGGACTTCCTTAATCCCTACCTGATTGGCTTCATTCTCATCTCTAAATGCCAGGTTATAGATATATAAAACAGCCTCTCTAAATGCAGAAATAAATGTGTTTGCCATAAGAGCTTACAATCTAGGCCCCTCTTTTCTTATAAGTATTTTCTAAAAGGAGACCATACAATAATTTTTCTTTCATTTCTGACTTTTTTGCCTCATCAAATGTCCCATGGGTTCATTCACATCTTTGTTTGCCTCACTACTTCATTTCTTTTTGTAGCAGCACAATATTCAATCATACGTATACACCATCATTTGCCAGTCTACTTCTCAGTGTGTCCTTCAGCCACCTGAATTCATTAGGCATCATGTATAATGCCCAAAGTCCATAGTCCATCAACACTTTCAATTTTAGATAATTTCATTGTTCTCAAGAGAAAGATAACCAATAAACACACCCTCACCAAATAGTAAATCTAAAGCTCCTCTTAACTCTTGTCTCTCCCCCCATTATTTACCCCAGCAATTGCTGTGGTACTGCTGATGTTTTCCTGTTAAACATAACCCATAACATCCAATAGCAGCTTTCCCACTGTACTCTGGACTTAAACACTCTTTGTATACGAATCATACCTTTGAAGTAGTTCTTGCAAGAACTTATTTATATTTGTTGTGTTAATCAATGGGACTCATATATTTGTAATGTTAATCAATGCAACACATAGGCCTATACAACCCTTTCAATATTGTTCATCTTCAATATGGAAATATTACTTATATACCACTAGAGAACCACCTTCATTTCTATCTATTTCCTTACATTTGAGGTCAACCTGAGTAGCTAACCATTCACTTATCTCTAGCATCCATGTATCTCTAAGTCCCCTATATTCTGTACTATAAGCTTCTGATGTTAACTTTACTATGGTCATAAAAGTGGAGTCATACAGTATCTTTCCTTTTGTGTCTGGCTTATTTCACTTAGCATTATGTCCTCAAGGCTCATTCATCTTGTCATGTGCTTCAGGACATCATTTAGTATTACTGCTGCATAATATTCCATTATACATATATTCCACATTTTGTTAATCCATTCATTTGTTGATGGGCATTTGGATTGTTTCCATCGTCTATACAGCCTTTTAGATTTTGAAGCCCTTTTGTACAATATCTCATTTGGTCCTCAGAACAACTTTGTGAGGCTGGTGGTGTTATCTTCTCCACTTTACAGACAAGGAAATTGAGATTCAAATGGATTCAGTAATGTTCTGAGGAAAAAATAAATCTTGAAGTGATGAACTGAGATTTGTTCTTAGGTATTTAGACTCCAGTGTTATTCTCCCATTATTCAGTGTACCTAACAATAAAGAGAGACTTACATGGTGTATTAGCTAGGGTTCTCTAGAGGTAAAGAATCATCAGGAGATATCCATAGATATAAAATTTATAAAAGTATCTCACATAACTGTGGTAATGAAGAGTCCAAGGTTTATAGGGCAGGCCGCAAGCTGGTAACTCCAATGAAGCTCCTCGATGAAATCTCAGGAGATGCTGGGTGGACAACCGTGGGGATGGAAGAGTCCAGATCTGAGGGGCAGGTTGTGAAGCTGGCAACCCAACGAAGGGTCTAGACGAATTCCACAGGAGAGGCTCACCAGCTGAAGCAGAAAGAGTGACTGTCTCTTCTGAATCTTTCTTAAAAGCCTTCTGCTGATTAGATTAAGTGTCACTGATCGCAGAAGACCACTCCCCTTAGCGATTACAAATACAGTCAGCTGTGAATATAGCTGACATAATCATGATTTAAATTCATGAAATGTCCTCATAGCCACAGTTAGGCCAGTACTTGCCCAACCAGACCACTGGGCCCCACCACTTGGCCAAGTTGACACATGAACCTGACCATGATAGATGGGATTGAATGTGAGGATGTAGTGGTTGTATTGCTTTGCATTTGTGGGTAGGTTGGGGCTATATACTTTTCTTGTTCTTCTTTTAGTTCAGTTGCAGTTTATCTTTAGATTTGGAGGGAAAAATCAGAAAAACAGTACAGTGGCGTCTTCACAGAGTAGCTAATTTAGGGAAAGGTGTGTGTATGTGGTGGTGGGAGTGTTTTTGTCTAATGCATTTTCTATTTTGGGGGTGAGATCTTCATTTCTTAACATCTTCCTTTTCATAACTTTTAGCTCATTAACCTTGCTCTCTGCATTGCATATTTAAGCACCATTTCTAATTTAGTCTCCTGTGTTAAGCTTCTGAAAACGTTTTTTAAAAATGTTTGGAAGTATGATTTAATTGCAGGGCTGTTTTTGCATTGTCATTGTGAAGGCAAGGATGAGTTACATATTTAGACAGTAAAACCTGTGGGTTTCATTTGTTAAGCCTTCTTGTTGGTACTCATCCTCTCATACATGTGTGCATAATAGTGTTGAGAAAAGCCTTCTGTTGTATTAATATTTAGCAATCTGGTTGAGTTATGGAGAAACTTGTCCTCTGCCTTGTGTTGTGTTTACTCGTTTGGAAACCTTGTATAGTTTGTAGAGACACTAGTGATTTGTTCCGTAGCCTCCCTGTGGATTTTGTTCCATATTACAATCTAATTCCACCTCCCTATACCAAACTCCTGAGCTGTTAATTTGTACATTTCGATGCAGTTTGTTTCACCGTTTGTTTTTGTAATCCAAACTGAATATAACGAGCTATGTGCTTTAGGGACCTGGCTTTGCCTTGCCAATTAGAACAAAGTGGTTACTGAGAAAGAGTATGTTTTAAATAAAACATGACACCTTTGAGTGTGACTATATTCACTTGGGAATAAAAGGGATGGATGGCTTTAACTCTTTCGCACACAAAGACTAGCCATTACTAAAGATCAGTACTAATTTTGGGGGGAAGGGAGGGTAAAGGCATTTGCTTACCTCCATAAAATGTAGTTTTGTAAAATTTCCTCATGTGATTAAGTAAGTTTAGAAGTTTTTCATTTTCAGTCTGGTTTTTTTTTTATCGTGACTATTTGAGGAATATATTAGCAAAAATTCTCTTGAATTCTTGAGTGTTTAACTAATGGCTTCCAATGTTACTAAATTTTGAGCTATTCATGTTTAGGAAGGTGAGGGTTATAGAACCAATAACTTTGTTAGCCTCTTTCTATTTTTCCAATATATCAAGCCAAGTTTTCAGTGTAAATAGATATCCTCATAAGACTGAAAATTGTTATGAGGAAGAATGTAAGGTTTTGCCATCTTCTCTGGATGTTATTTTATTTTCAGATGATAAAGTTTCGAGCATTAAAGACAAGACTTGTTAGACGCTCATCTGTGCTTTCATCAAACATTTAAAGTACAGAATGTTTTTGAATAGACCTTACTAGGATGACAGTATAGTTTGCTAATTTACTCTGTAGGGAGACCCTGACAAATTGTCTCCAGTATTGTATTTGCTTTTACCCTAAAAATAATATAGAGTTCTGTTTTTAGCTGATGTATCAAATAAGCTCTGGAATTCACTGTTGGCACACAAAAAGCAAGAAGTTGTTTGTGTTTTTTCTCTTTGCCACAGGACTTATTTTGAAGAAAAAAATAGATCTCTATCAAAAGTCTTGAACTAAAGATACCAAGAGGAAAGTTAGACATATAAATATAAAGACTTGGCACTGGATTTAGACATTATAGCATTTATTAACCTGTGCAAGCCAGAGAGTATAAGGGGGGACACATTTCTATGAAACAGTTCAATTATAAGTTACATAAGGGTACCCTGTTGGATATAATTCTAGAAAAATGATCTCTGTTGTAGAGGAGGCTTGTTTAATTGGACTAATAAACTAAACATAAACATTTCCAGTGCCGTACTATGAAAATCTTGCAAACCCTACCGATGGTTTGAAGAAATAGTCATTATACCATTATTATTAAATGCCTCATATTCCTTTTCTGAAGATAATGTCCAAGTTGATAGTACTTTAAGTTGTTCAATAGAGAATATGTGTTGCTTTTTCCAGAAGTGGAGATGGAGAGGGTGTTAAGAGTTCCTCATGCCTTATCTGGTGGCATGTAAACTAAACTGAAGAACACATAGTTGAGACTTGCAGTACAAATTTTGCATGTGTTTAAACAGTTTTCTGAGAAAAAGTGATTAAGGCTTATATCTGCTGCCATTCTTAATACTATTCTAAACTGTTGCATCAGTTAAGTGACCAGAACATATATTTTTATCTGAAAATATTCAACATTTTCAGGAATCACTGAATTTGCCAGGATTGTATAAAATGGCAGTACTGTTTTCTTTAACTTGTATGGTTTAGAATCCAGTACTTGTTAATCTTCATGCTTGAAGCAGAAATTAATGTCAGGGAAGAGTCTTTCTTCAAACTCTCTAACATAGGTCCTAGGCTTCTAATGGCAACTGAAAACTGGATTGTTCATTTCTCCTATGCCCGTTAAGTTATTCAGTGCATGTTGTTTTTGTTCTTGTCGGTACTTTTTAGGAAGTGTAGATGTGTTTGAGTCTTATTTTCAAGTGATACATTTTAGGAAGTAGTGATCATAGGATGTTTGACTGGAAGGACTTTTAGAGTTTTCTCTGTCAAACACACTAGTGCATATTCTAAATGTCTACTGAATTAATGAGTTTCAGTGTACATTGAGGTGGTGGGGATAAGTTGATTTGCCTTAATTTACTTATTAGTTTATTTCAACCTCAGTTTCCTTTTTCTTTGCTCTGTGACTGTACTATTTTAGTGATCTTGAAGATGGGACTGGGAAGAAATCTATAACAGAGTGGCAGCAACACTTTTTTGTGGGTATGAATTAGGGAGTTATATGCTCTCTCCTGCTTGTGGTTAATTAATTTGATTATTTTGCGTTATTTAATAAACATTGTTCAGAAGAGTTGGCATGTCTGTCAGCTGTGTGTGTATCCTATAAAATATATTGATTACAAATTTTTTTAACATATTTTTTTCTGAATTAGAAACTACTTGCATTTTATATATTATTTTATCCCACATAGCACTTAAAAAAAGGAAGCACTAAAATGCCCTAAAAATGTTCTATAGTTCCTAAAAGTCCCTGAATTTTAAAAAAGTCCTTACAGCATTTCTTTCAACCCAATTTAAGACGGTTCATTTCTTAAAACTACATACTCTCTGGAAATGGATCTCTTTTTTTATGTTGTCACTCTATCAAGTACCCTGGTTTTATAAAAGATCTCCAACCAGACTAAAGTGTTCGCTCATGTTTCTTAAAAGATCCTATAGGAGGAGAATTCCCCCCCCCCCCCAAAAAAAAAGAAGAGAAAAAGCTTTGTATGCTTCCCTCAGGTCAAAATTGGTGTTCACTGCAAGGACAATTAAAAGTAGTAAACCATTTTCTATTCTGTTCGACTATGGCTGTGATCTTGCTTTTTTCTTTTTTTTTTGTAGTTTAGTGTATTTAATAGCAAACTTACAGGAACAGCACAGAAGACAGACAACATTAAAAACATGAACTTGCATGCAGGACCACTTGGTTAGAAAAGTATGGTGAATGGATGGAATCTGTGTATGATAAAAATGCTACAAAAACCATTTAGTTGCCATCAATGAGAAATTTAAATATTTAAAAAATTCAAATGCTGGCATTATCTAGAAAAATTTAACCAGTTTATTTATAATTGTTATAAAGTTGAACTGTTGGAACTTGTTTACTGAAACGTTTTGACTTATGTTAATGCTTTATGTCCCCACATTTATATTAAAAATTCACACACAAATGAAAATGGAAAAACTGCCAGTACCAGATTTCCGTCCTTTTTTTTCCCATTTTATATTCATATAGTTAGGTACCTTTTGACCTCATGGGGGGAAAAAAACTAATGTTCAAAACTACCAGGAAGAAGAGGGAAAAAAAAATTTTTTTTTTTTTTTTGAGAACAAAATGTTTCCCATCAAAATGGATTCTTAAGCAGGTTCTCCACATAGGCGGTGTATTAGTTAGGGTTCTCTAGAGAAACAGAATCAACAGGGAACACTTGCAAATATAAAATTTATGAAAGTGTCTCACGTGACCGTAGGAATGCAGAGTCCAAAATCCACAGGGCAGGCTGCGAAGCTGATGACTCCAATGGATGGCCTGGATGAACTCCACAGGAGAGGCTCACCAGCCAAAGCAGGAATGCAACCTGTCTCCTCTGAGTCCTCCTTAAAAGGCTTCCCATGATTGGATTTAGCATCACTAATTGCAGAAGACACTCCCCTTTGGCTGATTACAAATGGAATCAGCTGTGGATGTAGCTGATGTGATCATGACCTAATCCTATGAAATGTCCTCATTGCAACAGACAGGCCAGCGCTTGCCCAATCAGATGAACAGGTACCACAACTTGGCCAAGTTGACACCTGTCCCTAACCATGACAGGTGGCATGCTAGCTTAATGTCTTTTGACATAATTTTTACACCGTTGGCATGGATAGCACACAGGTTGGTATCTTCTAAAAGGCCAACCAGATAGGCCTCACTAGCTTCCTGCGAAGCACCAGTAGCTGCACTCTAGAAGTGCAGATCTATTTTGAAGTCCTGAGCAATTTCTCACACCAGATGCTGGAAGGGAAATTTGGGAATCAGAAATTAAGTGGTCTTCGAGAATGTCTGATTTCACAGAGTGCCACAGTACCAGGCCTATAACAATGAGATCTCTTCACCCCTTCAGTAGAGGGCACATTCTTGTGAGAGACTTTTGTAGCCACTTGCTTCCTGGGTGCTTTTCTCCTGGTCAATTTGCTGGCAGTCCGGTTTGTGTGAGCCATGGTATAGGGGTCTCTTTACTTACCCTCCTTCTCCTTCTGCTGGAACTTGAGAGGGAAGACTCCATGGCTACTGCTGCTGCTGCAAACACAATTGAAAGCCAGTCCTGCATTTTGATCTGCAGGAAATGGTGCCGCTTAACAGTTTGGGGGCAAGATTCTTAGGTAGCAGTTTAAGAACTTATGTAATGACAATGTGGGGTACTTAATATTTTGCCACCCCCATCCTCCTGCAATATTTAGTATATAGAAAAAACTACTAGAAGCAGATAATTCTGAACAATGAGAAATCTTACTTTGGAAGATCATTGACATAGTCTTAATTGAGTTATCAGTGGTAATCACTTATTTTTGGACACACCAAATGGTAATATAGCATATAACCTTTATAAAACTAAAATGGATTGCATAAACTTTCTGTACATAGTTGTCATATAAAATACCTGACACTGTTTTCAGCATACTTGTGTGTGTGTGTGTGTGTGTGCATAAATATTCTGAGCCTATGAAAAGCACAGTTCATGTTTAAGAGTTTTTCAGACACCTGGATATCTGAGGCATTGCAAGTTACCAGTTCTTATTAAAATTCTGTGAGTGACTCCAATTGCATGGAAGATGTTTTATAAATGAAAATTTAGAGAATAATCCCCACCCTCAAATCAGAGAGTTGTTTCTGGTATCTCATAAGGCTGGTGTACTTTTGTGTTTAGTGGCCCTGTTGAAAGGCTTCTTGGGACCTCTGTGTGTCGTTTTAAATGGAAATTAATGCAGGATATTCAGGGTGAAGAGTCAGAGTGAGAGAATGGTGGGGATTGTAGATGCATAAAGCAAGCTTTTTTTAAAAAACAAACAAACAAAAAAACAGGGGAACCTTTTCAGAGTATATTGTAAAGGTCAGGTTTCATCTATTTCTTACTTGAATTCTGTATGATTCAGTGGAGGCTCTTAAACCTTTTAATTTGTAAGATATTTCCCATTTAGTATTTTGTGAATAACCGACTTTGTTAATGAGCACTTTTGTCTTTTGTGTAGCCCCACCTTTAAAATAGAGAAAAAAGACCTAGTCTAGGTTAACAGAAGCCCTTCCTTACAGATTTTTGCTGCATAACAAAAAAGAGCACCAACCTTAGAAGAGAAGTAATTATTTGGGTTTTTCAGAAAAGAAAAGTGGATTTACCCATTTCTTTCCTTTGTGTACTTTATGGAGAGTCAAGGTACTTTTTTTTCAGTAGTTTAAAATTGCGACCTATTCTTTTTATTCAGTTTTGCCCAGATCATGGTTGTGAGGAGGGGGAAGCATTTTTTTAAAACTAATATCTCTTTAATTCACTAATGTTTTCGTTTCTCACTGCATTATCAAGGAATTCGTTTTTATTTTTTTTGGAAACTAGCTTAAAATGAAGTTTGTGTTTAGTCCTGGGTTTTGTATTTTGAGTACAAGTTTGTTCTCCATATTTGCTGAAGATTTCCCCTTTTTCAGATTATTTTTAATAATCCATTATTAACTGGAGGTTAATTAAGTGTAAATATTCCTTTTTGTCCTATGTGACCAGCAAACTAGTCTTCAGTAGGGAAGAAATAAAACTAAAGATATTCCCAGAAATAAAAATGAGAACTGAAAATAATTTTGTGTTTTTTTTATTCTTCTTTAATTATCTGTGTAAATGGAACAGTGATAAATGCTGTATATTTAAAGCAAAGAAGGGTTAGTGGTTTTAACTTTAGGTAAGGTATTTAACCTCAAATACCACTTTCTTCATTTGTCGCATGGGACTATCATACCTCCCCCTTTGGGGATCAAATGAGGTAATATAAGCTCTTTTACAAATATTTATTTTGTCAAACTTCTCCAAGTACTTGATTAAAAAAATCAAAATGGAACATTTTGTAACAAAATACAGTAGCTCCCTACCCCATTCGTCCTTACTCCCTTGGCTTTCCTGAGAAGCAGCACTTATCATTGTTTTGGCTGTTTCTTCTGAATTTATGCAGCTGATTAATATACATATACTGGTCCTTTTAGATTTATCACTTTTAGACATGTTTTGATTTCCTGTTATAAAGTGTTTGCTGATATATACTGTCCTCTCCCCTCCTCTCTCAATATGTTTATAGCACACTTTTTGGTTAAATAGTTCCTCAGGATTTACATCATGGTGGCTATGTAGATATCTCCTCTCGGGAGTATTCTGACATCTTTCTGTTATTGGTTTCTAATTCCATTGTGTTCAGAAAATGTTTTTTGTATCATTTCAATCCTTTTAAATTTGTTGAGAGTCGTATTATGGTCCCGAACATGATGTCTTGGTAAGTGTTCTGTTTGCACTTGAATGGAATGTACATTCTGCTGCTTCCTGTTGGGTGGTGTGCTCCGTAAGTGTCAGCTGGTTCAAGTTGGGTGATAGTGTTGTTCAGGTTTCTGTCTATGTTTTGTCTTTGTTGATTTTCTGCTTATCTATTACTGAGAAAAGGATGTTTAAATAGCTGACTATAATTACAGCTTTTTCTATATTTTCTTATAGTTCTGCCAGATTTTGTTTCATGGGTTTTGAATTTCTGTTATTAGGTGCATAAGCATTTAGAATTTTTATATCTTCTGGATGAATCGATTTCTCCATCATTATAAAGTGAGAGACTATCCCATATAGTAGTATAGGTTCTGAAATATACTTTGAGATTAATATAGGCACTCCAGGTTCTTTTGATTAGCATTAGTATGGCATCTCTTTCCCCATTCTTTTCTTTTAACCAATTTGTGTCGATATTTAAAATGTTTTTCTTATAAGAAGCATATAGTTGGGTCTTGTTTTTTTTTGATCAGCTTGACAATTGCTGTCTTTTAATTGAGATTTTAGACGTTTTATGTGTAAAGAGATATGAGAAAAAATCTTAAATATTTACCCATGTAATTACCATTTGCAGTACTCTTCATTCCATTATGTAAATTCATATTTTCATCTAGTATCATTTTTATTCTGTCTGAGGGATTTTAACATTTCTTATGGTGCATAGTCTACTTGTAATAAATTCTTTTAGCTTTTGTATCTTTAAATCTTTGTACAGTTTGCATCTTTGAACAATTGTTTAGATTTTTTTTGAAAGATATTTTGAAAGATATTTTCACTGGTTGTAGAACTCTAGGTTGATTTTTTTCAGTACATTAAAGATATTGATCCACTGTTTCTTCACTTGTATTGTTTCTAACAAGAAATGTTATCCTCAACTTTGTTCCCCCATATATAACATGTTTTTTTCCATCTGGCTGCTTTTTTTTTATTTGAATATGAATGTTCTTGGCAGCTTTATTATTTTTTATCATCACAGTTACCTTTTTTGTATGAAAATATATATTCAAAAAAGCAATAAATTTCAAAGCATATCACAGCAGTTAGTTGTAGAACAGATTTCAGAGTTTGGTATGGGTTACAGTTCCACAATTTTAGGTTTTTACTTCTAGCTGCTCTAAGATACTGGAGACTAAAAGAAATATTAATATGATGATTCAGGAATCATACTGATTTGTTAAACCCTACCTTCTCTGTACAACTCTATCCACTATCACCTTTGATCTTTCTCCCACTCTTTAGGGTTGTTTGAGCTATGCCCATTCTAACTTTTTCATGTTGGAAGGGCTGTCGATAATATGGGATAGAAGAATGGAACTAGTTGATGTTCTGGAGAGGTTGGCCCCTCTGCATTTCAGGGTTTATCTGGTCAAGGCACCCATCTGGAGGTTGTAGGTTTCTGGAAAGTTACCTTTGTGCGTGAAATCTTTGTAGAATTTATGTAATGCCCTAGGTGTTCTTTAGGATTGGCAGGAATGGTTTTGATTGGGGTTTGGCAAGTTATGATAGGTAGCAGTGCCTAACTGAAGCTTTCATAACAGCGACCTCCAGAGTAGCCTCTCAACTCTATTTGAACTCTCTCTGCCACTGATGCCTTATTTGTTATACTTTTCCCCTCTTTTAGTCAGTATGGCATTGTTGATCCCATGCTGCCAGGGAAACTTTCATCTCTGGTTACGTTTAAGATTTTTCTCTTTATCACTGATTTTGAGTAATTTTATTATGCTATACCTTAATATAATTTTCTACATGTGTCTTGTGCTTGGGTTCATTGAAATTCTTGAATCTGTGGGTTTATAAATTCTGTTGAATTTGAAGTAATTTGGCCACTATCTCTTCAAATAGTTTTCAAATATACCCACTTTTGGGGGCTGTAATTACACATATTTTAGGCCATTTGAAGTTGCCCAACAGCTAACTGTTGATCTGTTTTGTTTTTCTTTTTCTTCTGTCTGTGTTTCATTTTGGATTTTGTCTATTGTTGTCTTCAAGTTGTCTTTTCTTCTGCAGTGTGTAATTTCTCTTAGTCCCATATAAATAAGTATAACTGCTGAATCATTATACTGATATTTCTTTTAGTTTCCAATATCTTGGAGAAGCTAGAAGGAAAAATCTGAAATTGTTGAACTATAACCCATACCAGACTTTGAAATCTGTTCTATAACTATTCGTTCAAATCTACTTTGAAATTTTTTTTGTATACATATTGTATTTTACGATAAAAACATTAGAAAGAGAGTGGTGGATGTACAGGAGGCTAAGTATAAGATTGCCATATGGTCCTGCAGCCCCATTATTAGACAAAGACTTGGAAGAATTGAAAGCAGGGAGGTGAATAGACAGTTTCACACTAGTGTTTATGGTGGCATTATTCATGGTTTGCAGTGGATGGAGGTGGCCTAAGGATACGTTAACTGACGAATGGAAGGGTGAAATGTGGTGTATACATATCACAGAATAATGAGCAGCTACAGGAAGGGATGAAGTCGTGTGGCATGCAATTAAGAGAATGAGTCTTGAGGACATTATATTGAGCAAAATAAGCCAGTAAAAAATCTTCAGATAATGTGTGGTCTCACTAAAATAAACTAACTATAATGAGCAAACTTTGAGAATTGAATTTGAGTGCATTGGTTATCAGGGGATAAAAAGTAGGCAGGGATTGGGCATTTGATGATTAAGAAGTAAATAATGTTAAAATAAGGCTCATTGTAAAGGTTTCTAGAGTGTACGCTCTTACAGTAGGTATATATATTTTTGAGTTATAACCATTATTTCTAAATTCTGATATTCTGTGTTCTTTGTGTATAACCTGCAAGTTCTCTGGAACATTGGGCATCTCTGTGTTCTAGTTTGCTAGCTGCCTGAATGCAATATACCAGAAATAGAATGGTTTTTAAAAAGGGGAATTTAATAAGTTGCTAGTTTACAGTTCTAAGGCTGAGAAAATGTTCCAATTAAAACAAGTCTATAGAAATGTCCAATCAAAGGCATCCAGGGAAAGATACCTTGGTTCGAGAAGGCTGATAAAGTTCAGGGTTTCTCTCTCATCCAAGAAGGCACATGGTGAACACAGTCATGGTTTCTCCCTCGGCTGGAAAGGCACATGGCAAGAACAGTGTCATCTGCTAGCTTTCTCTCCTGGCTTCCTGTTTGATGAAGCTCCCTGGGAGGCATTTTCCTTCTTCATCTCCAAAGGTCACTGGCTGGTGGACTCTCTGCTTCATGGTGCTGCAGCATTCTCTGCTGTCTCTGAATCTCTTTCATTCTCCAGAATATAAATCCTCTCTTATAGGAGTGCAGACCCACTCAAATGCGTGGAGAGTCGTCACCTAATCCAGCTTAACGACCACTCTTGATTAAATCACATCTCCAGGGAGATGGTCAGATTACAGATTCAAACATACAGTATTAAATAGGGGTTATTCTGCCTTTACAAAATGAGATTTTGATTAAAACATGGCTTTTCTAGGGGACATACATCCTTTCAAACCAGCACACTCTGTGACACCTGAGACTAAAAATTAGAGTTCAGCAGCTCTGAAAGTCAGCATTACTCCATATAGCAACTGTTAAAGAAGCTGGAAAAGAGATTAGACTCCAATAAGAGATATGAATGAAATGGACCTGGTTAAGATCAAGGATGATCTCTTGAGTCTCTGTTTGTTTTTTTACTTGGTATGGGGATTTGGTGCTAACTTGCCTTATAAGGGATTTGTAAGGATTAATAAATTTGTGAGGTACTTAGTAAACTATTAACCTGTATACATGTAAAATTTCTTATTAGACAAATGTAATATGACATGTTGGTAAGCACTGCTTTGGTGAACTATATTTGTTAAAGACTCAAGTAGAAAATTTGTAGTATCATGAAACAAGAAACTGATATGGAGAGTTGTTGCACAGGTTTAAAATAAGCTAACAGAATGAAAATAAAATTGCTAGCTGCTTTCTGCCTAAAAAATCTGGTAGAATTCTGCCTTTGATAGTTGTCAAGGAGATGCACTCTACTCTAGGAAAATTGTCAGTGTTTTTACATGCTAGCTGTATACAGATCTAGAGTGAAAGTATGAGGAGAGGCAGCACGACCCTGGTAAATATTCCCAGTGGAATAATTTATATATATGACTTTGGAGAAAACTCAAATATGATGTATATGTGACATATATGGTGTTTTAACCTATGATTTGTTTCAGTTTATTTAGTCCAGAAAATTTGCACAGAAATCAAATAGGGAGACTATTCAGGTGATTGGTACGGTGAGCAAAGTTAAAATTTTATTTAAATTTTAATTTTTTCCTGGAGGAAAGAATTTATAAGATGATTGTCTACCAAAAAGTAGCTATAAAATATTGTTTGGATGTTTTGTCTTTATTTTTTAGTGGTGTTTATTTAAATATCTGAAATTTCAGTATAAAAATAAGATTTAAAAACTTTTTGTTTAAGGCTGCTCTAAACCTTAATATGTACTGAGATTTTTTTTATACTACCTTACTTATGGCTTTTAAGAAGTTTTGCCTGGCTTTTCAAGACCCTCAATGGGCTAATGTACCATTTTCATTGCTTATATTTTAAAAAGGTACATTTTTGTAGGAGTAAGTATGCATTATGATGAAATTTCTTTATTAAGCTTGTTTCATGTACTTCATAAGCTTTGAGATGACTGGCCCCATTAATTGTATCTGCTAAATGAAATCTGGACCTTAGCATATAGTAAAAAAAATGGTTAAAGGGACAAAGGAATAAAAATTCTGCTATTGGTTCTAGCACCAAGGGTGTTTCTTCAAGTTCAGCACCCATTTGTTGGTTCATTGAAAGTATCACTTGGTAAAGAACTAAAGAGCTGTGTCCCTGGTGAGTAAAGATGAAATAGTGAGTACTGAGGTTTGGCCTTCTTGGTAGCCTGTTTCACTCTCAGAACTCTCTTTGATGCAGACCTTTGTTTTGTGCTATAATTTTAATCAGCTTGATATAACATAGCCTGACACAGTGCAGTGGTCTGTAAGTCAAGCTATAGCCTAGCTCTGTGACATTAATGTTAATGTACAGCAGCAGAAAATGTTTTGGCATTATCATTATAGTTTCTCCACAGTAGTGATGATTTCCTACTAAATATATTTAGCCTGGCTTGATCAAAATAGAAATGTTAACATTGGGATTGTATAGATGCCTCTGAAGCTAGGAATTCTATTCTACTGTAGTTTTGGGCACAACATTTAAAAAGCAGGTATTTGCATTTTGAAAATATTTAGAGCTTAAAGTAGTTAATATAAGCATACTTTTTCTGTTGGTTGTGGTATCATTTCACCTGTATTGCACCATTCACATGGTGTCAGTTTGAGAAATATGAATGTAAGGAAGTGGTAATGAGTTCACATAGATTCTTAAATATGTTAATATAAATTGTTTAACATGTAAAATTTGATATGAGCATGATAGGACCTGTGCTGGTTTGAAAGGATGTATGGACCCCAGAAAAGCCATGTTTTAATCAAAATCCCATTTCATAAAGGTAGAATAATCCCTATTCAGTACTGTATGTTTGAAACTGTAATCAGATCATCTCCCTGAATGATGTGATTTAGTCAAGAGTGGTTGTTAAATTGGATTAGGTGATGACATGTCTCCACCCATTTGGGTGGGTCTTGATAAGTTTCTAGAGTCCTATAAAAGAGAAAACATTTTGGAGAATAGAGATTCGGAGAGAGCAGAGAATGCTGTAGCACCACGAAGCAGAGTCCACCAGCCAGCCACCTTTGGAGATGAAGAAGGAAAACACCTCCTGGGGAGCTTCATGAAAGAGGAAGCCAGGAGAAGAAACTAGCAGATGATGCTGTGTTCACCATGTGCCCTTCCAGATGAGAGAGAAACTCTGTGTTTGCCATGTGCCCTTCCACTTAAGAAAGAAGCCCTAAACTTCATCAGCCTTCTTGAACCAAGGTATTTTTCCCTGGGTGCCTTAGATTAGACATTTCTATATACTTGTTTTAATTGGGACATTTTCTTGGCCTTAGAACTGTAAAGTAGCAACTTATTAAATTTTTAAATAAAGTTTAAATAAATTTTAAAAAGCCATTCTGTTTCTGGTATATTGCATTCCAGCAGCTAGCAGACTAAAACAGGACCATACTAAAATACTAGAAAGAGACATTTTCTGGAGCTGTTTGTTGGTTATAGGTGCACTTTGAAAATCTTTCCATCTAACTGGAATCACGTTGGTCTTCCAGATCCAGAATTAAATTAAGACCAAATAGAACCAAGTTCTTTAGGTTTCCTAATTTAAGATTCATCTGTTTCCTTCTTAAGGAAAATACCTATAATTTGGGCCTATGAAACTTTAAAAGAATACTATATGGAAGTAAATTACATTTGTTCAAAAGATGGTTTCCTTAAATATATGCTATGTTTTTTGTCCTACATTAGGCACCGTAGGGAGAAGTAAATATATAGTCCCTGTTCTCAAAAACCTTAAATTTAATTGGAGAGAGAAGGCATACACTGAAGTAGCAGTATAGTAGACCCTTGATATTTGTGGATAATGTGTTCTAAAACCTTGAAGATACTACTGTAACGTATATTTTTCTCAGCTGTTATCAGTGTTAATACCTGTAATGGTCAGGTTCATGTGTCATCTTGGCCAGGTGGTGGTACCTGTTTTCTGGTTGGGCAAGTGCTGGCCTATCTTTTGCTATGAGGACATTTCATAGAATTAAATCATGATCACGTCGGCTACATCTACAGCTGCTTCCATTTGTAATCAGCCAAGGAGGGTGTCTTATTTAATGAATGATACTTTATCTAATCACTGGAAGCCTTTTAAGGAGTATTCAGAAGAGACAGTTTCTCTTCCTGCTTCGCCAGCGAGCCTCTCCTGTGGAGTTCGTCCAGACCCTCCATTGGAATCGTCAGCTTCACAGCCTGCCCTACAGATTTTGCGTTATGTGAAGCACTTTTATAAATTTTATATTTATGAATATTTCCTGTTATTCTGTTTCTCTAGAGAACCTTAACTACAATACTCTACTGCTAGCAGTTGTGAGAATTAATTGATGTATCCTATCTTAAATAAAAACAGTAAAACCGCACTGACCTTGCCTACTTAGACTCACTGACTTGCTGGACAAATCATGCCTGCACAGGTGTCCTGCAGCACAGACGGTTGAAATTCTTGTTTAACAAAATCATTTATGACATGCAATGAACCTTGAAACCCAACTGTTAAATCCTTGAATGCCAAATGTTTAGTGTTAACAAATATTTCAGGTCTCTGTTGCTAGCATGTTAGCCGTATACCTTCCACTTTTTGATCAGAAGGTGATGGGGAGTGCTACCAGTGACATTTGCCTGAGTGTGGTAGCTTCTTTCCTCATGTGGAAGTGCTCATTCTCCACCAGTGCCATCCTCTTTAACATATACACACACAGCTAATATTCAAACAATGATCTCAGAACCTTGTGGTGGCTACCTTCCTAAGCACATGCTTTCTCTTTTTTTAGAAATTAAGAAAAGACAGCCATGTTCATTTATTCATTCTAGCTATGGAAATCTTTTTATCAAGAATTTTATTTGTCTCCAAGTTAAATGTCAGTCATCTTTCCTGAGAGTTTCCTCTTCCCCTTCTGAAAAAAAATGAAGGTTATAGCTGTTTTCATTCTTAGGTTTCTGTCCTGACTCACCAAGACTACTGAAAGTTTTTCTTATATAGGTATCTAAACTGCTTCTGAATGTGAAAGACTTTCCCTTCCCTCTCAAGTCCTTTCTATCTTTGACTTTCTGCCTTTTTCCCCTCTGAATCTGGAACTTAATAGCCTTGTCTTGTTGATCCAGGTGTCAAACCTTTTTTCTAAGATCTCTCAACTTGGTATATAGCACTTTTCTGTATTGCAGCAAGATACGTCAGTAATACACATCCAGAACGTAACTACTGTGGGTACATAACTACATGTACTGCTCCCAGGGCCTCAATTAGGAGTTTTGTTATCTTTCTAATCTTTTTTCTGAAAGAGTTAACTGCTTTTGGCTTTGATTAATTGAAAGCCTGAAGAATTTGCTCTGTTCGGACTCCATTTTGTTCTGAATGTGGATTTACCCAATCTTGTCAGTCTTTAGCAAGTCTGTTTTTCCCTTCTGTTTCATTATTTTTTTTTTCAACCCCTCACCCTGCCTCCCAAGTCCTTCAAAATAAAACAAACCCTTTGCTCAATTCTTACAACCTATTACCATCTTCTCAAAAACCAGGTAGTATAACATAGTAGAGTGAATAGGGACCCTGAAATCAGATAATTTCTATTGCCTATTAACTTTAATTTTGGGGAACTTCTTTCCCTCTCTGAACAAGTTTTCTCATCTGTATAATGGTGATAATATATCTCTCTCAGGCATATGATATGGTGTTTATAAAAGAGGCTAGCATGGAAAAGCTCTAATGTGAATCCCTTCATTTGACCGCTTCCCTGGTACTATCCTTCCACATGTGGCCTGAATATCACAGCCATGTCACATCTGTATATGATGGGTTTTCAGTTGGATATAATCGTAGCATATGGAATAAGAGTCTTAGTTACAATCTTTTAAATTTTTTTTAAATTTATTTTTTTGGGAGGGACGTGTTTCCATTTATTTAGGTTTTATTTAATTTATTTAAAAATATTTTGTAGTTTTCAGAGTATATTTTATTAAATCTATTCCTTGGTGTTTTATTCTTCTTGATTTTTTTTTTTTTTTTGCATGGGCAGGCACCTGGAATCATACCTGGGTCTCTGGCATGGCAGGTGAGAATTCTGCCACTAAGCCACTGTTGCACCACCCTTGATGTTATTTTTTTTTATTTTTATTTATTTTTTTTTTTATTTTTATTTTTTATTAACGGAAAAAAAAAAAAAAGAAATTAACACAACATTTAGAAATCATACCATTCTACATATGCACTCAGTAATTCTTAACATCATCACATAGATGCATGATCATTGTTTCTTAGTACATTTGCATCGGTTTAGAGGAACTAGCAACACAACAGAAAAAGATATAAAATGTTAATATAAAGAAAAGAAATAAAAGTAGTAGTAATAGTAAAAAACAACAACAACAAACAAACCAACAAGCAAACCAAAAACAAAAAAAACCCTATAGCTCAGATGCAGCTTCATTCAGTATTTTAACATGATTACTTTACAATTTGGTATTATTGTGCTGTCCATTTTTGAGTTTTTGTATCTAGTCCTGTTGCACAGTCTGTATCCCTTCAGCTTCAATTACCCATTGTCTTACCCTGTTTCTAACTCCTGCTGAACTCTGTTACCAATGACATATTTCAAGTTTATTCTCGAATGTCTGTTCACATCAGTGGGACCATACAGTATTTGTCCTTTAGTTTTTGGCTGGATTCACTCAGCATAATGTTCTCTAGGTCCATCCATGTTATTACATGGTTCATAAGTTTATCTTGTCTTAAAGCTGCATAATATTCCATCGTATGTATATACCACAGTTTGTTTAGCCACTCTTCTGTTGATGGAGATTTTGGCTGTTTCCATCTCTTTGCAATTGCAAACAACGCTGCTATAAACATTGGTGTGCAAATGTCCGTTTGTGTCTTTGCCCTTAAGTCCTTTGAGTAGATACCTAGCAATGGTATTGCTGGGTCGTATGGCAATTCTATATTCAGCTTTTTGAGGAACCGCCAAACTGCCTTCCACAGTGGTTGCACCCTTTGACATTCCCACCAACAGTGGCTAAGTGTGCCTCTTTCTCCGCATCCTCTCCAGCACTTGTCATTTTCTGTTTTGTTGATAATGGCCATTCTGGTGGGTGTGAGATGATATCTCATTGTGGTTTTGATTTGCATTTCTCTAATGGCCAGGGACATTGAGCATCTCTTCATGTGCCTCTTGGCCATCCGTATTTCTTCTTCTGGTAGGTGTCTGTTTAAGTCTTTTTCCCATTTTGTAATTGGGTTGGCTGTCTTTTTGTTGTTGAGTTGAATAATCTCTTTATAAATTCTGGATACTAGACCTTTATCTGATATGTCGTTTCCAAATATTGTCTCCCATTGTGTAGGCTGTCTTTCTACTTTCTTGATGAAGTTCTCTGATGCACAAAAGTGTTTAATTTTGAGGAGCTTCCATTTATTTATTTCCTTCTTCAGTGTTCTTGCTTTAGGTTTAAGGTCCATAAAACCACCTCCAGTTGTAAGATCCATAAGATATCTCCCAACATTTTCCTCTATCTGTTTTATGGTCTTAGACCTAATGTTTAGATCTTTGATCCATTTTGAGTTAACTTTTGTATAGGGTGTGAGAGATGGGTCTTTTTTCATTCTTTTGCATATGGATATCCAGTTCTCTAGGCACCATTTATTGAAGAGACTGCTCTGTCCCAGGTGAGTTGGCTTGACTGCCTTATCAAAGATCAAATGTCCATAGATGAGAGGGTCTATATCTGAGCACTCTATTCGATTCCATTGGTCGATATATCTATCTTTATGCCAATACCATGCTGTTTTGACCACTGTGGCTTCATAGTATGCCTTAAAGTCAGGCAGCGCGAGACCTCCAGCTTCGTTTTTTTCCTCAAGATGTTTTTAGCAATTCGGGGCACCCTGCCCTTCCAGATAAATTTGCTTATTGGTTTTTCTATTTCTGAAAAATAAGTTGTTGGGATTTTGATTGGTATTGCATTGAATCTGTAAATCAATTTAGGTAGGATTGACATCTTAACTATATTTAGTCTTCTTGATGTTATTTTATTAACATTTATTTATTATGAAATATAACATATATGCAAAAAAAGCAATAAATTTCCAAGTATATTTTAACAAGTAGTTATAGAACAGATTTTAAAGTTTGGTATGGGTTACAGTTCCTTGATTTTTTGTTTTTTCTTCTAGCAGCTCTAAGACACTGGAGGCCAACAGAAATATCAATGTAATGATTCGGCAGTCATACTCATTTGTTAAATCCTATCTTCTCTGTTATACTCCTCATTCTCTTTAAATAACATGTGTACATAAAAGCAATAAATTGCAAACTATATTGCAACAGTTAGTTTAGAACAGATTTCAGAGTTTGGTATGGTTACAGTTGTACAATTTAGGTATTTATTTTTAGCTGCTCTAAGGTAGTGGAGGCTAAAAGAAATATCAGTATAATGATTCAGCACTGGTACCAATTTGTTAAACCCAACCTTCTCTGTATAACTCCACCATCACCTTTGATCTTTCTCCCTCTTTAGGGGTATTTGGGCTATGCCTGTTCTAACTTTTTCACGTTGGAAGGGGCCATCAGTAAATGGAATAGGAAACTGGAACTAGTTGATGTTTTGGAGAGGCTGGCCCCTCTGCATTTCAGGACTTATCTGGTCCAGGGACCCATCTAGAGGTTATAGCTTTTGGAGAGTTACCCTAGTGCATGGAACCTTTATAAAGTCTTATATAATACCCTAGGTATTTTTTAGGATTGACTGGAATGGTTTTGGTTGGGGTTTGACAAACTACGATAGGTAGCAGTGTCTAATTAGTTGCAAATCTTAAGGCTCTTCATTAGGTCTGTCTGGACAGATGACTTGTCATCTACCTGCTCTCCAGTATATTTCTTCTTTTTCTATCTAGCCTTTTTTGCAGCCCTACGTAAAAGAGAGAGGGCCCACACCATCTTCTTAGGAACCTGTCCTGACTGTAGCTATTGCAGGTGGATTGACCCAGGTTCTGTGTCACTTAGTCACCCTGCCCAAGCTGCTGGACCAGAACCTACTGATTTATGAGTTTGCTGGCTAGTAACCTCTGATTTGTGTGACTCTTTGGGGAAATGTGAACTTCTGAGAGAGGCAGAAGGAAATTCAAACTGGTAATGGGTGGAGATGTTTAGGCTGGGCCTCCTTTGTCATATGCAGGTTGAAGTAGAGGATGTCCTTGGTAGAGATAACAAAGCAGAAACATATGCAGTATTTGTGACTGGAGAGTCTCTCAGATGTCTCAGCCAGTCAGCTTTGGTTTCTAAAAGTGACTCGCTTTCTGTCATTAGATCCCTGTGAGATGTCGATATTCTTGTAAATACCACGTGGTCCATCATAACTTCTTCTGTGATTTCTAAGTAAAATGACCATTTCTCTTACTACTTCATATGGTTTCCAAGACTCTATGCCCTAGTGATTAAGGGCTTAAGTACAGAAATGAGATGTATCATCTTGCTCTGGAACTTTGGGAAGTTATCTAACCTCTTTGAACCTTAATTTCATCATCTGGAAAATGACGGTAGTAATAGAACTTTGCTTGCTGTGAGGATTTAATAGGTAATGTATGTAAAGCACATAGTATCTGACATCTTAAGTACTGAATAAATGTTACCTTATCATGTACAAATGAAGATGTGAAAGTTTTAGTGTGATGCTTTTTAAACTGTTTATGATGAAAGACTAATTTCTTTCCCCCAGTCTGTCACAATCTAGTACTTTGTAAAATACAATAAAAAGATCCCACCAACAATAAAGACATAAAATATATGCCCTGTTTTTTATGGATATATTAAACAGGCATAAAGTTATTCCATCAAATTATTATAATATTTTCAAAGTGTTTACTTAGTTTCTGCTCTTATCTCATTATGGATCAGTAACAATTTATAGACTGGCACTGGTCTGTGCATTATACTTTGAGTAGCATGGTCTCAGTGTGTATGGACAATCTCATGAAAGGCAATATATGTACACTAATATGTAGCTGGGGAATAAAACAGAATCATTCCCGTGACATTTATAGTAAGGAGCTGGCAGTTCAAATTCATTTCTTACATGGGCAGTGTATGAAGGCCATTGAATACTCTTGTATGCCTTCCAGATATGATTGTTATTCTGTGTCTTCACAGGTGATAGAGTGGTCATTCTTTTCTTTTCCTGTGAGCTGTGAAATTTTGCCCCAGTTTTTCTTCATTTTCAAAATAAGAGCACTATTCCCTGAAGGCCAAATAAGCACGCACTATCTTAGACAAATCAGCTCTGCTAAGTGAATAAAAGTAGGATGCTGAGTATTGTTCAGTATCATGTGCTGAGGTGAAACAATCATCTTAACTTTTTAAGTTAAGGATCCCCTGAAAAATAACCTCAACTAAAATAAAAATTTTTAAAAAATCCATGAAACTGCACAGCACAGTGAACCCTAAATTAAATCAGGGACTATAGTAAACAGTGCATTTATAAAAATGTGCTTTTATCACTTGTGACAAATGTTCCACCCTAATACAAGGTATTAAAAATAGGGTGGTATTTTAGTTTGCAAGTTGCCGAAAGATGATATACCGGAAACAGAATGACTTTAAAAAAGGGGAATTTATTAAGTTGCAAGTTTACAGTTCTGAGTCTGTGAAAATGTCCAAATTAAGGCAAGGTTATGAAAATGTCCAATCTAAGGCATCCAAGGAAAGATACCTTGGTTCAAGAAGACCAATGATATTCAGAATTTCTCCCTTAGCTGGAAAGGCACATGGCAATGTCTGCTGGCTCTCCCTCCAGGAATCTTCAACGGCTTCCTAGGGCTCTGTCCATTCTGTCCACTCTCTTGGTACTGGTGGTTCTAAAGCTTTTTACAGAATGGTTCCCTCTTAAATGGCTCCAGTAAACAACCCCACCTTGAATGGGTGGAGACACATCACCATGGAAACCATCTTATCAAAAGTTACCACCCACAACTGGGTGGGTCACATCTCCGTGGAAACAGTCAAAAAGCTCCCATTGAGCAATACTGAATGAGGATTAAAGAACTTGGCTTTTCTGGGGTATATAACAGATTCAAACCGGCACAGGTGGTATATGGGAATCCTGTATTTTATGCAGGTTTGTTCTTCAATCCACAACCTCTTTAATTAATTAAAAAAAAAGGAAAAAAAAAAAAACCCACCTCAAACCAGACTGTATGCTTGTAGACAAGTGGGGAACAAGAGGAACTTGGCATTTGCATTTTCCTTCTATACAAAGGTAATCACAGACCCTGAATCTGTGGTACAGAATTATAAGCATCAGGCTCTACAAATAATGGTCAATCAGAGGGTGAGGTAAGGTGTATGGTATGTATGAGTTTTTCTTTTTATTTATTTTTCTGGAGTGATGTGAATGTTCTAAAAAAATGATCCTGATGATGAATACACAACTACAATGTGATAACATTGTGAGCCATTGGATGTGCCTCATGTATACAAAGGATGTATGTGAAGATTTTTCTGAAAACAAACAAACAAAACATCTATATACAAACAGTTCTTCCAGTAATGTACACAAGTATATGTATACCTGGAAACAACTGTAATATAGGCAATTCTCTTAAACTGTGAGTTTTAATAACTCTAATTCAACAGATACAACTGACAGAGTTGTAAAGAGATTTGGAATTAGAAAAACTATTTTACACGTATTGTGGCTGCTTTGTGTGGGCAGCTTTTGCTCTATTTTTCAGGAAAAATAGAAGTGATAATGGTATTAAGAATGTATGAAAAGCTCAAAAGTTTTGACAGTCATAGAGAAATTGACTCCACCCTCCTGAACAAAATTTAGATACAGTCCATCTAGCTTGGATTTCCTCAATGCTTTGTGATATGTATGTGCATATTTTGTGCCTGCATGTGTATATTTTCTTTGTACAAAAACCATGATTATTAAAATTCCTACAGGAACATATACCTGATAGAATTGAAAGCATGGACTCAAACAGATACTTGTATGCCAGTGTTCACGGCAGCATTATTCGCAACAGCCAAAAGATGGAAACAATCCAAGTGTCCATAACAGATGAATGGATAAATAGAAAGTGGTATATCGGTACAATGCAAAATTGTTCAGTAATAAAAAGAAAGTGCTGGTACATCCTACAATATGAATGAGCCTTGAAAACATTGTGCTAAATGAAATAGACACAAAACGACAAATGTTGTATATTCCATTTACATGAAATGTCTAGAATAAGAATTCATAAAGATAGAAAGTGAATTAGAGGTTACCAGAGGCTGGGGAGAGAGAGAATGAGGAGTTATTTTCTCATTGATACATGTTTCTGTTTGGGGTGATGAAAAAGTTTTGGTAATGAACAGTGGTGATGGTGGTGTGACATTAATTAATGCCACTGAATTGTATGTTTAAAAATGGTTAAAATGGCAAATATGAAGATTATATATACATATGTATTAACACAAATAAAATTTGTTTTAAAATCCTAAAAAGAAAAAAGCTTCCTTCCTATTTTTTTTAAAACCAGTTAGCAATTTATTAGTTGTAGTGAGACCCAGTTGTTACACTTTACCCAGTGCAGTCCCCTCTTTTATAGTGACTTGGGCACCAGCTGCTCTTCCAGCTCCACACAGATGACCCCCACCAAGCTAGCAGATTTAGCACATAAACTCACTGTAAGAGCATCGGTTCATCAACCAATCTTTTTATCTTTTCAGCTATTCAAAGTCTGCACTTGCCTCTATGAGACTTCAGAAATATTTGGATTCTTCTGTTAAAAAAATAAATCCTCAAATGTGTGGCACACATTATATGTGGTGGAGGAATAATAGATGTGACTGCCCAGTACTTTTTGGACCTTTTTCAGGTGTACAGAGTTCTGAGAACATTCCTTTTGGAAATCTATATAGAAGACTTACCCTAGTGTATTTTCAAACATCAAGGAATAACTCTTAGGGACAATATAGCAATTATTTTGTTTGAGTGGGATTATATTATTAGCAGGTTGATAATTGGACCAGGAACTATATTTTATTCCCTTGCTCCCCTCTGTAAGATTTTCTGCCTTTTAAAATTGTGTATACCACTGAGGGGGGATTTTATTTTGGCAAAAGGGTATAAGTAAAAGGTAGGTGAGTGATAGATAACATTAGTTATCTATCCACCATTGGTAGTAAACTGAGATTAGAAGTAGTTTTTCTAGCAGCTAATGGGAGACAGGTGGTGTGAAGTCACTAATGTATGGTTTCAATGTAGATTCTACTTAACTGAAAATGGACCTGAATTATTCGTGCATTTTACCAACATATATATATTTTTATAAAGTGATAGTTTATTTTGAAAAATAATTGTGCTTACTGAGTTTTATTGGCACTTTATTCCTCTGAGTTCATTTGACAAAGTCATCACTTTATCTCTTGCTTTTAATTGTTTGATTTTTTCTTAGTTCCTTAGTTGCTGATTTGGTAAAATCGTCATGAATTTTTTTTTTTTGGCCAGCTTTCATATCTTCCGAAGGGAATAGAATGACTTCAGTGCCATATATTATTGATGGCACTTTCCAGTAGTTAAATACACCCAAGGTAAAAGGAATTTTATAGTATTAAAGTCATCTGTGCTCCATTCTAGGTTGATGGCATCACAAGTTAATTTCATTTCATAGGTGGCCTCAGTTTCTAGTCTTTATTTCTTAGGTAGGTGAATTTGGGAGAAGTCTTCACATTACAAACATAGTCTCTATGCCTTTTAAGCGTAGATTCATAAAACTGTATGAAAATATATTCATAAAAATATCTGAAGGACTAAAGAGTTTGCAAAAGAGCACTACCATCTTACTCGAAACTTCCTTTCTCTAGAGTACTGCTGTCCAGTAAAAATTTCTGTGATGATGGAAATCTTCTATACTTGTGTTATCCAGAATAGTAGCTATAGCCACATGTGGTTATTGAGCACTTGAAATGTGACTAGTGCTACTGAGGAACTGAATTTTCAATCTTTAAATAGCCACATGAGGCTGTTGGTTTCTGAATTGGGCAACACTGCTCGATCCTGGAATATTATACTGAAGTGCCTGACTACAGATTCTGAAAGAAAGTGACTTCTTTGTGGTTTTCTTGAAGCTGAAAGCCTAACTGTCTGGCCTCAGAAATAGTTCATTACTCTTCTTGACTTTTCCAGGAAAGAAATTAAAATCTGACCTCTCCCTCCACTTTTTACATCTATGAAAATTCTCAAATGTTTTTCGCATCAACTTAGTAAAAAATTTACTGTAGCCATAGATGAGCAAGACAGGGTCCAGTGCATTTGTAATAGGTTAGATTAGTGACCTGAGAGTTCATTGCCTACTATTTGCAGAAAAATAACCTTTTGGTTTACTCATAGTTGCTGGACTTGTAAGTGGAAATAGCAGCTTTTTCCTTTTCACAACAAATAATTCTTTTGACTACTTCCCATATGTGTCACCTTTATTGTCATTGCTTATTTTCTTTGAAAAATTCTCTGACTACGATATTTCTCTACTTTAAGAAAATTTCATATGTAGGTGAATTTGGGAGTGATTTTTCACATTACAAACATTTTCTTGCCTTTCAGTTTTATTCATACAGCATACAATCCATCCAGACTGATCAGTGGCTCTTGGTGTAATCACAGAGTTGTATGTTCATCATCACAATCAATTTGAGAAAATTTTCATTGCTACCAATAGAAAAACCCCATGTCCCTTAGATCCCCCTATTATTGACACTTAGCATTGGTATATTGCTTCATTTGTTTAGGTCTTCTTTAATTTCTTTTAGCAATATTGTATAGTTTTCACCTCTTATCAAATTTATTCCTAAGCATCTTAATATTTTTGATACTATTGTAGATGATATTCTTTAAAATTTCTACTTTTGATTGTTTTGTGTGGTAATCTTGTATCTTGTAACCTTGCCAAACTTGCATATTAGTTCTAGTAGCTTTATTGTTGTTTGCTAAACCCTGCTAAACTTATATATTAGTTCTAATAGCTTTATTGTTGATTCCATTGGGTTTTCTGTGTAGGTGATAATGTTGTCTATGAATAAAGGCAGTTTTACTTCTCTAATCTGGATGCCTCTTACATTTTTCTTGCCTGATTGCATTGGCTAGAGCCTCCCGTATACTATTGAATAAAGTATTGAGAACGGATATCCCTATCTTCTTTCTGATGTGGGTGAGGGAGATGGGGAGAACATTCAGCCTTTCACTGCTAAGTATGAGGTTAGATGTACATTTTTTGTAGATGAGACAGTTCTTTTATTCCTAGTTTGAGGTTTGTTTGTTTGTTTTTAAATCAGGAATGGATGTTGAATTTTGTACAGTTCTTTTTTGCATCTCTGTTGAGATGATCAGGTTTTTGAATGTTGAGCCAGTCCTGTATTCCTGGGTTAAACCCCTCTAGGTCATGATGTATTCTCTTTATAAAATATTAAATTTGCATAGTAAATTTTGCTAAAATTTTGTTTAGAATGTTTACATTCATATTCACGTTGGATATGGTCTGTAGTTTTCTTATTTTGTGATACCTTTGTCTGGTTTTGGTTTAAGGGTAATGTGACCTCCATGGTAGAATTTACCATGGAAGCCATTGGGGTCTGGAGTTTTCTTTGTGGGAGGGTTTTTAATTACAAATTCTGTTACTTTTAATAGATACAGGTCTATTAAGATTAACTATTTCTTGTTGAGTGAGCTTAAGTGGTTTGTTTTTTAATGAATTTGTCTGTTTCATCTAAGTTGTATTTATGGTATAAAGTTGTTTATAGTTTTCCCTTGGGCTTTTAAAAAAAATTTTATTGATTTTATTCAGGTAACATATATACAACCTAAAGCTTTTTTTTTTTAAAACTACATTCAGGTATATGATTCAGTTTTGTTAACTACATTCACATGTTGTGCTACTGTCACATTGTTCAATACCAAGACTTTTCTATTGTCCCAAACAGAGTCTATGCATTTTAAGCCTTGACTCTTTTTCCCTCCCCCACCGTCTCCACCAGTAAACCTGTATTCTAGATTCTATACTCTATTATAAGTTTGCTTATTCTAATTATTTTCTATCAGTGAGATCATAGACTATTTGTCCTTTTGTGTTCGGCTTATTTCCTTCAGTGTGATTCCCTTGTGCATTTAGTATCTGTAGAAATTGTAGTGATGTTACCTCTCTTATTCCTAATATTGATAATTTGTGTCCTCTCTTCTTTTCTGACCAATCTGGCTAAAGGTTTATCAATTATATTGAACTTCTCAAAGAACCACATTTTAGTTTTACTGCTTTTCTCTCGTTTTGTCTTTTTTCTATTTCATGGATTTCCACTTTGGTCTTTATTATTTCCTTTCTTCTGCTTTTACTTCTTCTACTCTGAGTTAAAATTTTTTTTTTCCGAATTTCTTAAAATGGAAGCTTAGTTTGTCTATTTGAGACCTTCTTTTCTAATAAAGGTGTTTAATACTATAAATTTCCATTTAAGTATTGCTTTAGCAGCATCCTATAAATTTTGATATGTTGTTTTAATGTTCTCTTCTGATTCTAACAGCTGTGTAAGTTCTGGTCATTTGTGGTTGATTGATATTTTCCTAATTATTGCTTGTGTTTTCCTGTTTCTTTGTATGCCTGATAATATTTGTTTGGATGCCAGATAGCATGGGTTTTGCCTTGGATGGTGGATGCTTTTGCACACATGCAAATCATCTGAAACTTTATTTTGGGGTGCATTAAAGTTACCTGGAAATAATTTGATCTTTTGGAGTCTTGCTGTTATGATTTTTGGCTAAGTCCAGAGAGGTGCTCAGTCTAGTCTTAATTATTCTCCACTCCTGAGGCAAGATTTTCTCGAATACTCTACCCAGTTCCTTTGAGTTATGTGTTTTTCTGGTCTGATTTGTGGGAATAGGCAGTTATTAGCTCTGTGCGTGTGCCAGGCACTATTCCCTCTGATTCATTCAGATAATTCTTGCCCTGGCTTTGCATAGTTTTTTTTTCATATACATATGATGATCTGTATACTCAAAGGGAATACTCTTTGGGGAATACTGAATACTGAAGGGAGACACTGCCAATATCCAGTATTCTTTCTTTGCAGCTCTTACCTCTGTTATTTTGTGCTATGAATTCTAGCTACCTTAGTCTCACTGGACTCTCAGTTCATTTTCTCAACACATATAATGTGTGGGGTCCAGTGTAAAATGAAAATTCAAAGCCCTTTGTTCAAAAATTGTTTAGAATTTTGAGATGGTGACAGCAGGGCCTGCAAGTACAAGGTCCTTTTGAGCTGCAGCTATTTAGGTTGCTACTCAACTCTGCTCTACCTGAAATTCCCTTCCCTGTTTCATGCCCTGGAAACTGTCTTCAAGGCAGTTAAGCTGAGGTAATTGAAGGACTTTTCTCCTTTGTTTCTCCTCTCTCAAGGAATACTGTCCAACATAACAAACTGTCCTTTGTTATGTTGCCTGATGCCCAGAATTTGAAAAACTTTTGTTTCCTGCATTTTTGTCTGAGTTGTTTGGTTTCATACAGGAAAATAAATCCAGTCCCTGTTATTCCATCTCGGCTAGAAGCAGAAGTTATTTTTCCTGTTCATTTTGTTTAAGGACCTGATAGCTTCTTTTGTGCCAAACTAGAATTCCCCCATGTATTCTGTTGGCCCGGCATCTTGTTTATAGTTGTTTGGGGTAAAATATCTCAAAACATTTGCTGATCTGTTCCTTTTTTTTTTTTTTTTTTTTAACTTTTTTTATCGTATAGTATAACATATATACAAAGCAAAGAAATAAAAAAGCAGTAGTTTTCAAAGCACTCTTCAAAAAGTGGTTACAGGATAGATCCCAGAGTTTGTCATGGGCTACCATACTATCCTCTCATATTTTTCCTTCTAGCTGCTCCAGAATATAAGAAGCTAGATGGCTTACTTTTTATCATCACAATTGATTGTTTTTTTTTTTGTGAAAAATAACTTATGTACAAAAGAGCTGTAAATGTCAAAGCACAGCACCACATTTAGGTAGTGCTGATCTGTTCTTTACTCTTAATTCCTCAGCTAGAGGGTCCTGAAGTGGAAGCAAATTTCCTGGTAACCATCACCTCATTTTCTGAATTGTACCACTTGATTTCAGGCAAGCATTAGCTTCCCGCTTGAAATTACTCTGCTCTTATTCTTCTGCATGTTGTACTTAAATGCAAATGCAGATGGATGAAGACAATTCTTTTTTTCCAGCCTCCTGCAAAGTATAACTCCTTGCAGTGCAATTTGATCAACATTTGTACAGTAAGGTATTAACAAACTTTCAGATATGCTCTGCCTTATTAACAAGAATATACAGTGATACAAAAATGGATTTGTCAAGACTTTTATGGCTCCATGATCTGTTGTACAATATTAATCCTGCTGTAGTGTTAAGTCATTTTTCATCTCCCCTCAAATTAATGTTGATATCCTATTACTGAATTTGTTCTTGTACCCATATTAAAACATAAAGGAAAAAACCTTATCTGCTATTATATTAAAATTAATTGTAGGGTAAGCACTACCAATTGCTTAGTGAAATAAAATCCTGAAAAAATTTTATGAATTCATTTCTCTGCTTTTTTCTTGTTCTTGTGAAACAAAAAAAGCACAGTTGAAATATACTCTTAAGGATACCAAGAAAACATAACAAGAGGTACACATTTTAAGTACATGGCCTTTCTAAAAAGGGAAATAAAATCAGGGCCCAGGCCTGGGGGAGTGACACCCATCTTGTGCTTCCAGCCTAGAGCTGATAGAAATGCTTGTGGTGATTGATGTATAGGTAGAAGAATTTAGGCTAACTTCAGATCTTATAATGTTTGTAGGAATAACTTGTTTCTTATATTCTGAGAAATTAGGGACACTTAAACGAAACTTAAACATGATGAGGAAATAAAGAAAACATAAAAAACAAAAACAAAACAGAAAACAACTATGATGAGGTATCAACACTAACAAATCAGGATAATACCATAATCAGGACTCAGAAGTAAGGAGAGAGCTCTTATCATTGTTTTAAAATTAGGACTGAATAATGCTTTTCTGTAAATTTTTTTGGTTATTATTTTCATTGAAATGTTTCACTGATATTTGGAAGCAAATACCAGTCTCACGTCTATAATCTCTGTAATGAGATCTCAGGGTGTTGTGGTGATTTCTGCTCATGGTTAGGTGTATGTCCTAGAATGCTAATTGTTACTGTAGGAAGAATCATGGAATTTCTAAGAGGTTTAAATAATTATCAAATTTAGAGTACTTTTAAACATTTCTTTATATTTTTGAATGAAAGAAACTAGCTGTATTATAGCATACCCAGTATTTCTGTTCTGTAAAAAAAACTACAAACACACACACATGAACATTTATGAAATACAGTATCATACATATGTGTGTGTATAGGTGTATGTATATAGTGGTTGAGTGCATGGTGAAATTGTGGGCAAATAATTTTATTACAAATCTTTTTGTCTTTTCTAGATTTTTTTCTACAAATAACGTGGGTTATGTGACCATTTAGCCAATTATATACATTTTTTGTATGTATAAATGATAGCAGTGTAGTACCTATCAAGTGAATGAATATAGGGGGAAGGATGGGGAAAGTTGATGCTGAACATTCTAGTGAGTTGGAAAATAATAACCATTTACTATCTGGGTACAATGGATCTTTTTATTTTTTTATATTTGAAGTTTTATGAATAATTCATAGATGATCAAAAGGATAGTGAAAAGCAATTCTTAGTAGAATTCCTTACGTGTTTATATAAAACAAATCACTTTATCAAGTAAATTTTGACACATGGATGTCATAAAACATGAAAGAATATTGTCACATGTACTTTTAGCAGAATGGGGTGTTCTTTGTTCTTGTAAGATATTGCATGATAAAGTCCTTGATAAATGACTAGATGAGAATACCATATTTCCTTTTTGTCTCTAGAACTATATGTTTTGAGTCTAGAGTGCTGCTTTCCATCTCTTTGCATTTATCATTTCATTTGTGTAATAACTGAACCATCTTATGCTGTTAATTTTCTTCTATTGCCATCATGGGCGGAAAATGAAAAATTCTGAATTCTCTAATGTGTTCATTGGAAGCTTAAATCAGGCCACAAAGATTGTCTCTCCAGTCTTTTATGTTTTCTTGAAAGATGATATAAATACTTTGGGTAATGCAGTGAGAAAACTGTAGGATAATGATTTATTTCACTATTACATCATCTTTTAATGTAGACAATTCCATCATTTTTCCTTTTTCTTATTATTGTAGTCTTTTTTTAAGCATGGCTAGATATAATTGGTGAATAATGATTAAATTATTCCCAGGATGATGAAACGGTAAATATTTCAAGATATAGGGACAATATAGATCACTAAGCTTCTATAATGTGTCTTTGATTTATAAATGGGTCCAACATACGCATGTGGTAATTGTAAGATGGAGCATGAAGTTTCTTTCAAAGACTTCAAAGAAAAAATAAAGATCATAAGATATCAACCCTTACAAATAGTATTCTGCTGAGCAACGAATCTCAAAAGAATTTAAACTAACATTGGACTTGATGAATTGAGAGCTAATAGCTCTTGAGGTAAAGCTGTCCAAGTCATTTACTGTGAAGTATAATTGGGCTGTCAGTGGCAGGACTATGGGTTAGAATGGAGGCTCAGGTTTGGGCCGTCTTAGCTTCCATGTTTCCTCCAGGAGGGTGCCATAGAGTAAACTAGAAGCTGATGATCTCCTTATGGTCTCTTTTGTAGTTGGTGGTAGTGTGTAGAGATCTCACTTTTCGGCAACCTTTGAAATTATATTTGATTACATAATATCAACAAAGCAGTGTCATTCCTAAATTACTGAAGAGTTGGCAGAGACTCATGACTTAAAAGAATGGTTCGTTTAAAACTTCTATCAAAGTCTGACAGACTTCCATATCCCAGCATCCACATTACCAGCACAACTCCCTTTGAGCTACTCTTGCTGAGGCCAGGGTGAAGTTCAGGAAAACCCATCTGAGACAGTGAGCGAGTTGTAGTTGTTATTAGCACATCTCCCTTTTGAAGATACAGAAGCCTAAGACTTAATCTGTATTAATTATAAAAGAAGACATTTTTCTATGTGTTTATGGGGCTTTTGTAGCAGTTTTTCTTTTTAACATAGTTTTAAAAGTGGTATTTGAAAATTAAAGAAAATAAAAAGGAATGTATCATTTCTTATTGCTCAGTTGTGTAAGACTTCCAGTACTTTAGTTTTATTTCCCTCAGCTTCTATATTAGTAAATAAAGATCTATAAACTATGCAGCAAGTATTTATTGAGTACCAGCTATGTGCAAGGTGCTAGGAGAACATGATACTCAAGGTAATCCTTTTGTGAAATATTAAAGTCTTTGTAATGAAACTAACTCAGTTTAGCAGATAGTTTTATATTAAGAACCTAGGTGAAGCCCAGGAGTAGGAATTGGTAGTTGGAAAATACAGAAATGAATATTACAATCTTGGCTTTAAAAAAGTCTTAAAATTAATTTGAAACTCTTATTCTAACACTTTTATAATATACTTTCCAAAGTAAAAAAAAATCAGTTAAGTTTAGATTGCATGTTAGTATTTAGGTCATCTGTGCCACCAGCACAGCAAAGCATAAGCAAAATATATAGGAAAATATACAGGAAATATAAAGAATGATATATATTCTTATAGGATATGAGAATATCCTATCCTATAAGAATATATAGGATATAAGAATATTCTTATAGCATATAAATATTCTTATAGGATATAAGAATATAGGATAGAAGAGGCAGATCTATGTTAAATTGTGAAGCTATGCGAAATATGCTTTTTATTCTTCTAGTCTCTTTTAACATACCAGAATTATTTTATAATATCAGATATATTTATCCATCTAACAAATCTTTATTGAGTTACCTACTATGCTAAATTCATTGTGGTGATATTTTCAGATATTGGTATAGTCAATTGATTTAAATTGATAACTCTCCCAAGGGCATTTGTATTTTGAAAGGAAGCACAAAGTAGAGACTGTCTACAAATGTGTTGATTTGGCCAGCAGTGTTTTAAAACTAGGAGAGATTTCATATAAATTCTGAATACTTGTCTTCTGTTTTGAAAAATATCCTTTTTTTTCTTTTAAAAATTTTATGTATCCCCAGTTGGATGGAATTGAATAGATGTTGCTCCTTTAGACTGGTAAGGCATCCTTGAGGTTGCCACAGGCCCACCGCTTCCTCCTGAACCTAGCTCTCTTTGCTCATATAAGTTATCTGTCCATTTCCTGCAGACATTTCTTTCTATGACCTGTGCCCTTAATGTGATTGAGCTCTGATGGATTTCATGACCTACTAGCTAGGAGAGGATTTAAAGGGGTTTGGTGGTGACAGCAGTGGTTGATTGCCATTGTAGGTGTCAGAATTAGGCTTAGGAAACTGTTACCAGAACCATCTAAGCATCAGATTTTGGGTGGTTATTTTGAGAAGAAATAACTGCACCCATTTCCTTAAATGGTATCTAATGGCCATTTAGCTATAGATTTTTTAACCTTAGTTTAGTGGATTAAAAAAAAATGTTTTAATCAATAAAAACCTCTGAATTATCTGTACAGATTTATGTTTACCTACCTTTTCTAGTATTTTGGCAAATCATGTCTATCCAAGAAGGTTGAATCATTAGAACAAGGGGTGAATTTCTGAAGAAAGCAGAAACGTTACTTAACCAGAAAGGAGGATATTTTTCTTCATTGTTCTTTATCCCTTTATTATGTGATTAGAAGCAAATTTTGTTTCATACTTAACCCTTTATTAAGAAGTCTGACTAACTAGGTTATCACTATGTCAGTAAAAAAAAAATTCAGAATGTTTACTAAATGTTTCAGGTACAGGGAATGCAAAGATAAGTAAAATATGGTTTCCTTCAGATGGCCTATGATTTATCAGTTTTGAAAGTTAACATTTCCTGATGTAGGGTAGTGATTTATCTCTTGAGAACCAGAGGCCTTGGAATTCCCGAATATTTAGGCTAGAGTGAGGGCTTTACTTTGAATCAGATTATGGCACCTGATGGCAAAGTTTGGAATTTCACTCGACTCTGGAGACATTGTAAATACTCAGAACAAAGGAGGGGAGTCTGAAGGGAGTAGCCGCTGGCTCTCCATGCAGGAGAGAAATTCTACTTCTGTGATAAGTGGAGTCAGAGGTTGCAGGTGATGATGTTCTCAGAATTTTCTAGAGTTTGAAAAAAATGGTTCAGAGTTTTGAATTTGCTGTAGAGGTTCTCCCGGTAGTAATACCCAGCATTCCATTCAGTTGGTAACTATCTTCTTTGCCAAAAAGTGTACATTCAATTGGGAGTCCCTCCCATTGTGGGAAGTTAGGAAACATCGAATTCATTTTATTGAAATTGAAAATCATTCTCCTGAGTGCATTCTTTTGAGAAAAATGCGGGTACCTGTATTCATGAGTGGTACTGGGACTACAGACCCACCTAAACCCTAACAAAAGAAATTACCCCTCTCAGATGGTATCTTCAGAGTTACCTAGATAGTCTTTATAAACTTGTAAATACCCAGACTCTGCCCTAGACTCACTAAGTCTAAATCTTAACCCCTGTTTAAGCACTACTGTTCTGAGACTATTTGCTACCACTTTGTTGAAGGGTTAGGAGAAGAGGGAAGGAGCAAGAGCCAAGATAGTCAATCAGGTTGGGTTCCTTTCTGACTCTTCTCACTGGCAACTGGCTGTTTCTAGTCACCCTCAGTTGTGATTTGCTAGATCTCAACTGCCTGTTCTTTTAAAAGGGAGTATTATCTCTGTTGGACATGTAATTTGCCTTCAAAATAAAACAGCCTCTTTAATGTCTTATAATAGACTTTGTATTTTGAGAGAAGAAATTCTGAGTTCCACAGACCTGTTTAGAATTGTTTTAAGTACCTGCATGTTCTTGTCCTTATAGGGTATGTTTGAAAACCAATAGTTTGTAAGGTTATTAGAGTTGGAAAAAAAATGTAAGTTAATTTTTTTGAAGAAGTTTTTAATGGTACATCAAAAGTAAAACATTAATTTTTCCAGTAAATAGAAGAAACTGGAAACAGTTTCCATAGTAATGTTATCTTTGCTCTCACACAACTGCATTATTTCTCTGTTGGACTGTGGGATTAATGCTTTTTCCTGATAACCTTAGAAGCATATAGGATTCTTTCTGTATCACTGGGTCTGAACTTTAATGTTGCTTTCCTAGTAAGCAGTGTAAATATGTGGTCTATGTATCTCCAGTTTGACCTTTCTGCTTTCTATTCTTGCCAAACTTTGTCCTTGCTGTGGTATCTTGCTACATCTGTTGCAAACCCTTTCCCACTCCCTACCCCCTGCCAGAAATGTTACTGCTCTGAAATTTTTGTCTCTCCATTCCTGACATTCTGCCTTGTTGGCCCCATGTAATCCAAGCTGTTTATTTTCTCTCAATATAGTTTCCAAGCATAAACTTAATGGTTTTTACATTGTCATTTTTGTAAAATTAAAACATACCACTCTCTAAATGCCATTTTTCCTTGGCCTCATGTCTCCTTTTGAAGTCAGCCCTTATTTGGAGATAAAACAAATATTTGACATTGATTTCATTTTCATATATCTTTTAATAACTGTTCTTGTTTCTTTTGCTCATTTAAGGCCTTGATTTAGGATTGTTATTGCCTCCTTGTCTCCCTCCTTCCCTCCGTCTTTTTCCTTCTTTCTCTCCTTCTTTCCTTCCTATTCTTCATCAAATAAGTTTTTGAGTATCTGCTCTGGGCCAGGAACTGTTTTCATAAAAGACTCTGGAAATAGAGCAGTAAACAACTTCCTGAAGAGTGTGCTTGCTTACATGTGTTTTAAGTGTTTTTATTCATTCCACAAATACTTAACACCTGTTCTAGTTTGCTGGCTGCTAGAATGCAATATACCAGAATCAAATGACTTTTTAAAAGGGGGATTTAATGAGTTGCTAGTTTACAGTTCTAAGGCCAAGTAGATGTCCAATTAAAACAAGTCTATAAAAATGTCCAATCAGAGGCATCCAGGGAAAGATACCTTGGTTCAAGAAGGCCACTGAAGTTCAGTGTTTCTCTCTCAAGTGAGAAGGCACATGGCAAATGCAGTCACAGTTCCTCTCTTGGCTGGAAGGGCACATGGTGAGCAAAGCATCATCTGCTAGCTTTCTCTCCTGGCTGCCTGTTTCACGAAGCTCCCCGGGAGGCGTTTTCTTTTTTCATCTCCAAAGGTCACTGGCTAGTGGGCTCTCTGCTTCTTGTGGCTGTATTGTTCTTCTCTGGCTCTCTCTGAATCTCTGTTCTCCAAAATGTTTCTTCTTTTATACAACTCTGGTAAACCAGTCAAGACCCAGCCAAATGGGTGGAGACATATCGTCACCTAATCCAGTTTAACAACCACTGTTGACTAAATCACATCATCCAGGGAGATGATCTGATTACAGTTTCAAACATACAGTATTGAATAGGGATTATTCTACCTTTATGAAATAGGATTTTGATTTAAACATGGATTTTCTAGGGGGCATACTTCCTTTCAAACCAGCACAACACCTAACGTGTATCAGGTACTATTCTGGTAGTAGAGATATAGCAGAATATGAGACTGGTAAAGTCCCTGTCTTCTGGAACTTTATATTCTTGTGGGAGTAGAGATATCCAAGGACATATATAATATATAAATATGTAATAATTAGATGGTGATGAGGGCTATGAAGAAAAATAAAGCATAATTATGGGGAGAAAATGTTCTAGGGAAGGGATGTTGAATATGTGCAGTTTTCCTTTTTCATGTGGGGAAATTGGGAAATAGACCAAGCCATGCAGATATCTGGAGAAAGAGTGTCCAGGCAAAGGAAAGCAAGTGTGAAGGCTCTCACTTTGGAGAGTGCTCCAGATTATGTTCCAAGAATAGCACATAAGCCAGTATTAGCTGGTACAAAGTGAAAAACTAAGAGCCTAGCAAGAGATGGTGTCAGAATTAACAAGAGACTTGGGTCATTCAGGCCCTTGTAGACCTTAGAGTATGATCTTTGGCTTTTACTCTAGATGAAGGGGAAAATAAATGCAGGATTTAGAGCAAAGTGTGACCTGATCATACTAAAGTTTTTTAAACTTTTTTATTGTGAAAAATAATATGTATATACAAAAACCCCAATAAATTTCCAAGTACATTTTAACAAGAAGTTATGCAACAGATTTTAAAGTTTTGTATGGGATTCAATTCCACAATTTTTTAGTTTTTCTTCTAGCTGCTCCAAGGCACTGGAGACCAAAAGAAATATCAGTATATTGATTCTGCAAACATATTCACTTCTTAAATTCTATCTTCTCCATTTAACTCTTCTCCCTTTTTTCTTTTTTGTGAAAAATAACATGTATACAAAAAAGCAATAGATTTCAAAGTACGTTGCAACAATTAGTTGTAGAACAGATTTCAGGTTTGGTATGGGTTACAATTCAACAATTTTAGGTTTTTATTTTTAGCTGCTCTGAAGTGTTGGAGACTAAAAGAAGTATCACTGTACTGATTCAGCACTCATATTCATTTGTTAAACCCTGCCTTCTCTGTATAACTCCACGATCACCTTTGATCTTTCTCTCACTCTTTAGGAGTATTTCAGTTACGGCCATTCTAACTTTTTCTTATTAGAAGGGGCTGGTGATCAGACTTAATTTTAAAAGGATTACTGCTTTGGCTGCTTTACAGGGGCAAGGGAAGATTCAGAAAGACCATTTAGAAGATTATTGCAGTAATTTAAGTTGTAGATTGTGATGTCTTGGACCAGGATTTGTGGAGTTGATAAGAATTTTTAGGATTTTGGATATGCTTTGAAAGTAGATCCAGTGAGATTTGCTGATAAATGGGACAAGAAAAAGAAGAGTCAAAGATGACTCCAAGATTTTTGGCCTAAACGATTGGCAGGATGGAATTTCCTCTAACTAAGAAAACTGCCAGGGAAACAGTTTCAATGGGAAAATGAGGAGTTTGGTTTTGGACATGTTAGGCTGGACGAGGTCACCTAAAAATCTCTGAATATGATATTTCTTTGGGGTAACTATTTGCTTGGTTACAAAACAAATGTCAGCAATATCTAGACAGGGATCATTTCATATGTATTTTTTCTTCCATGTTGTACAGCAGACATTATTTAGACATAACAAGTTTAACTTTTTTTCTTTGCTTACATCTGTGGGTAATAGGTGTAAACATATAGGAAGATCTCACATTTTCCTATTGCTGGGGTGGAGAACATCCTCTGGTATTGCCATCAGAAATATCAAAGAGGTAAGTTTGAGAGCCTCCAGTTTGAAAATGTCAATGCTTTGCCCTTTGAAGTGAATACTGTTTGACTGGGTATAAAGGTCTACATTCAAAATTATTTTCCCTCAAACACTTTGTCTGCCAGGAGTTACAGAGAAGAAGAAAAATGGCGGGAGAATATCGAAGTAATAATGAAACACAAATTCCCAGTGTTAAAGACTGAAATGTTCAGTCATTGGATCCATAACAAGTAATAAGCACGATAAGCAAATGAGACAAGACCCCATACGAAGATACTATCTGATAAAATTTCATAACTCAATAGGCAATAAAGAATATGAGGAAAAAAAATCCTTCCATAAGAAATGTCACACCGGGTTCCTGACAAACGGAGAATCAGATAACCAGACTTTGTTAGTGCCATTTGATGCTATGAAGCAATGAAGGGATTTCAGAACAGCCTCTTAAGTATCAGGCCGTGGAGAGGAGGGTGAAATTTTAGATAAAAATCTTTTCAATAAAGATCTGAAGGAAATGAGGAAATTACCCAGGCGGATGGAAAGTATGTGCAGAGATTTCGAGGCACAAGCATTCTTGATGTTTAATATCAGTATGGGACCAGTTTGACTGGAGTACAGAGAGCTTAGGTGTGAGTAGTAGAAAATGAGGTCAACAGGTAAGGTGGCTCAGATCATGCAAGATTTTATAGATCATGATAAAAGACTTTAACTTTTACCTAATGAGATGAAAATCCATTTTACGCTTTTGAGCAGAGGAGTGATCTTATGTGATTTACATTTTAGCAGCTAGAGTGCTTCTTTGTGTTGAGAAATAACTGGCAAGCAAAGGGGAAGGGCAGTTACTTAGGAGGTTACTACTACTAATAATCCAGGGGAAAATGAATAATGGCTTGGATCAACATAAGGCAGTTAAGATTGATGAGAAGTAGTTGAATTCTGTATCTGTTTTGAAGGATGCAGCTGGTAGGATTTGCCAGCAGATCACATGTGGGAGGAGGGAGAAGAAACAGAGAAGAAAAATCAAGTGTGATCCCAAGATTTTTGGCTTGAGCAAAAATCCTTATTAGAACTACCACAGACCGAATTATAGGAAGCATGGTGTCGTGGTGGTGGTCAGACAAAGAATAGCAGAAGCTTGACTTTTTGGACATGTTTTCAATTCTTTAATCTTTACCAGTCTGAAAAGTAAAAAAAAAAAAAAACTATTTTAATTTCATTCCTCTTACTACAAGCAGAATTGAATATATTTCCTTTATCATGGTCTTTTTTTTTTTTAAAGAATTTTTACTGATAAAACTAAACATACAAACATTCTTAACATAACATTTCATACATGGTATACAGTCAGTGGCTCACAATATTATCACATAGTTGTATATTCATCACTATGGTCATTTTTTTTTTACCATTTGCATCACTCTAGAAAAAGAATAATGAGAAAACTCGTACATACCATACCTCTTACCTCTCCCTCTCATTGACAACTAGTATTTTCATGTACTCAATTTATTTTAATCTTTGTCCCCCCATTCTTTATTTTTTGTCCATATTTTTTTACTTAGCTGCTCATACCCTCAATAAAAGGAGCAGCAGACCCAAGGTTTTTACAATCACACAGTCACATTGTAAAGTTTTTATCATTATACAATCGCCTTTAAGAAACAGGTCTACTGGAACACAGCTCTACAGTTTCAAGTACTTCCCTCTAGCCACTCTGATATACCAAAAACTAAGAAGGAATATCTATATAATGCATTTGAATAACCTCCAGGGTAACCTCTTGACTCTATTTGAAACATTTCTCAGCCACTGGCACTTTATTTTTTCCTCATTTCTTTCTTCCCCCTTTTGGTCAAGAAGGTTTTCTCAATCCCTTGAACCAGCTCCTAGGTCATCCCAGAATTTCTGCCCCATGTTGCCAGGGATATTTACAAAATATCCCATGTCCCAGGTGGAGGGGAGAGGGCAGTGAGTTCACTTACTGTATTGGGCTAGAGAGAGAGAGGCCACATCTAAGCAACAAAAGAAGTGACTCTTAGGCCTACTTTTGAGTAGGTTTAGCCTGTCCTTTGCAGGAATACATTTTGTAAGGGTGAACCCCAAGTTCAAGGGCTTGAACCATTGGCTCAGTTTGTTTAAATTATTTAATTTGGTGGGGAAGTATTTTTCTCTTGGATTGTACTTTTCCTTTTGATTTGTAGGGATCTTTTATAAATTAAGAAAATTAGCCCTTTGTGATATTTGTTGCAAATACCACTCCTCCACGCCCATCCCCAGTTGTCATTTAACCTTGTTGGTGAGATTTTTGTACAATTTTCAGAACTTTAAAAAATATTATTGAATTTATCAATCTTTTCTTTTATAATATCAGTATTTGTATTATACTTAGGCCTTCCCCCAGCATCATTAAAAAAGAAAGGCTGTCTTTTGCTAGTGCTTTTATTTTATTTTATTTTTTGCATTTAAATCCTTAATCCATCTGGATGTTAAAGGAAATACTGCTCTAGATAATAGGGATTTGCTTAAGGGGAACTCTGGGTAGTCCAGATTTAGTTGCAGAATCTCAGTGTTCACCAGATCTGGGATACAGAGCAGGTCTCTTGAAGGGGCCAAATTCAGGATACCAGACTTTTCTCTAGCTTCTCATAGTTAACCACCTTTGAGGGGATTTCATTGGCTGTTAATGGTAAAGTCCAGGGCAATAGTTCTCAAACTTTAGAGCTAAATCCACATTATCAACAGGGCTTGTTAAAACGAACTGCTGAGCCTTGCCTTCAGCTGTGAGGAATAAAAGAAATACTGTATTTTGAATAGCACATAGTTCAATTATTAATCAGAGGCTTAAAATGCAGAATATAGGGAATTTAGGGATACATAAAAGCCAGAGATGGGTGAACTGTTAGTGAATGAGGTTGAACTCCAGTGGAAGGGAATAGATAGTGAAGGTGGTTCTCTAGTGGGTCTATAAGTAATATTAACATATTAACATATTGAAGATGAACAAGATTGGAAGGGGTTGTATAGACCTACGTGTCCCACGAATTCACACTAGAAATATTGATTAGTTCTTACAAGAATTACTTCAAAGATATGATTCTTGTACATAGAGTGTTTAAGTCCAGGTTACAGGGGGGAAGCTGCTATTGCATGCTGTGAGCTATATTCAAAAGGAAACCACCAGCAGTACTTCAGCAACAGCAGGGGTAAATAACGGAGGGAGAGACAAGAGTGAAGAAGAGTTTTAGACTTAGATTGAATTAGCACGTTCAAGAGCCCAAAAAACCGTAAACTGGAAAGAATGGGTTCCATCTTTATTGTACAAAAATAACAATATATCACTGGGACCTTTGATCAGTATCAGTGACCTGCAAAAAACCCATTCTCCAAGATGCATCCGCAATTTTGCCTGCCTTACTTTCCAGATAAAACAAGGAGAATGTTACACTCAGATGCTTAGCAGTTGAAATCTCAAGTAGTGTACATGTTTCTAATAATTCTACAGAGCATTTGAGAAGGACTTGTGGTTAACTTGATATATCCTAGGCAAGAAAGTTTAGATATCAACCTAAATTTAAACATAACCAGGAATTCCAAAGACTCTTCCATCCTAGCCACACCTGAAGATTTGAGTTCTAGAATGACATGCAGAGTGACAGAAGTTTCTAGTCTAAGCCTCCAGGAACCTCGCCCAGATAGGGTGTCACACGTGAACCATATCACATGCTGCTTGAGCCATTGTGCATGGCAATCATGTAACATTTGTTCCCTTTAGTCGCAGCGGGGTCTCCTACTCAAGCAGCCTAGCATCCAAACAACTTGTGTCTCTCAAAGATGGCAAGAGAGAGCCAGGAAACCTTGAAAAACTAAGATCTCAACATTTTCCTGCCAGGACATCAAAGTGAGATACTCAAATATGGAAGTACTTTTCTGCATCCATTACAGAAGAATGCCCAATATTTGCCTGTCACCTAACCAAAAACTGGTTCTCTGATCCAGAAGGTCTTTAAGAAAACATCTAGATTCTGTTCAATGTTTTCTGTTCTAATGGTTCTTTTATAATCTGGACTGAGATTTTGTCCACAAGTTACCAAGTCCTTGTGATGATCACCTGTAAAATTTATTACGGCCAACAATAATTGAGATCCTGTATAGTACCATGCACAGTTGCTTTTTGCTCATTTGACCAATCTGTGCATAGGTATCACCACCTTGTATATGAGAAACAGAAGAACAGCACAGTGGCTAATCAATTAAAAAACTAACCAAATCTTTGTCCTTAGGCTTGGTGATAAGTGTAGTTTTTTGTATTTAAAACCACCTGACTTCATCCTTCCCATGAACTCAAATGACCCGGGATAGAAACAATGACTCTTCAATCAAAATTTAATACAACTTTACTAGTAAGTTCTTAGTAGTGTTTCCTAAACCTTCACGTAAGTTTGATGAATAGTGTGCTACATAAGTTCACTTGAAATTTTTGCCAGTGTCAATAATGACTTCAAGATGGCTCTTCTTAGATGGTGCTTGTGATTATTTTTTGATAGATATACTTCTTTGGACAGCCACTCTTAACAGTTTTTTGGAGGGGGAAAGTGGTGCCTAAGATTTTCCTTGGTATAATAGTATCAGATTTTTGCAGTGTTAATTAAGGGAAAATTTTCACATACCACATTTTGCAGGACATTAGGATATTTAAAGGCATATGAAGTAATTTTGTCTTCTGTATGTAAACATTTAACAAATATTTGAGTACCCACTATATGCCTATTGTCATTTTCTTATTTTTTACAATTCCTCTTTTGGGTTTTGTATTTTTTTTCGAGAGATCATTCTCAATCTTTAATCCTTTAGGTATTATAAGCAACATACTGAAATTTCACCAGAAAGAAGTTTCTATGTATTAAACTTTTTATATTCATTCAGCATGCATTTTGCACTCAACCCATTTGAAGATAAATATGTGAAACATTAAGGTTTTCTTGCCCATGGTGGTAAGTAATATTTGATGATAACCTTTAAATTTATAAATGGGCAATATGATTTTCATGTTAAAAATATTTTACTACTCTTGCTGACTGGCTTTCTTTAAATTGATTGGGGCTTTTTTTTTTGACATGGGCAGGCTCTGGGAATCAAACCCAGATCTCCAGCATGGCAGGCCCCTGAGCCACAGTTGCACTGCGTGGGGCTTTTCTTTTAAGTTAAGTAATAAGGTTTGGGAACTGTGCTATTTCTTAGACCAGAATTAAATTCACTCATCCTTAAAGGACTCTCCTCTGAATTTGTTTTTCTATATAGTATTTCTTATGCTTAGAAAAAAACAACTTTCTATCAGTGCTTCCCATCATTCACCAGCATTTAATTTATCATCTTTGGTTGGTGAAAGAAAAGTAATGACTTCGATTTTCTTTGGGGAGAGAAGCAAAGCAGAGTACTGCATATGGTTGAAAAAAGTAGAGCTCCCACACTCATTCCCCTCCCCAGCCCACCCCCCCCAACCTTTTAGTTTAAAAAGTTCAAATCTTTATTATAGAAAAGTAAAAGGCTTGAACTGTGGATAGCTGTACAGCCTTCAATTAGATGGATCAATTATTAGCGTTTTCCCACATTTGCATTCCCTTGCCTCTTCCTCTCTGTTTTTGGCTGCATTGCTGCAGGTTATAGACATCCTGACACTTAGGTCATAAATCCTTCAGCATACACTCCTAAGAATAATGATATTCTTTTATTTAACCACAATGCTATTATCATTAAGAGAAAATCAACAATCACACAATATCTAACATATAGACCCTTTTCAAATTCCTCTGATTGCCTCTAAAATGTCTTTTATAGGTTTTTAAAAATTTCATTTTTATCTAGTATCCAGTTGAGGCTCAAGCATTTAATTATGTTTCCTTGTTTTTCCTGATACTGGCTTCTTTTGAAGAGTCTAAGCCTTGGTCAAAAGTCTAAATTTTATAGAATGTCCAACTTTCTAGATTCATCTGATTGGCTTCCTAATTATTAAATTCAGCTGAAACTTTGTTGGCAAGAATTCTTTATATGTGACATGTGCTTTTCTTTTTCTCTGGGGGGATTGCAAAGTTTAATGTCACCATCAAGATACAAGGTGATGATTCGCCTGCACTGGCCAGTACAGAAGTTGTATGGACCTTGGAAAACTTCTAAGAATTATTATAAACCTAAACAGATGATAATTCCAACTTCAGCTGCTGTTCCAGATGTTGTGTCTTTATAGAGGCAAATCGGCATATCTCTTAGTTTTTGGAATGCAGCTGATAATGTGGCTAATGCTTTTTCTCCATATAATGAACAAAGACAAACAGAAGCAGTTTACTTTTATCTGCCAGGGCCAGATAAAACTTCTTCACAACCTTGCTTCAAGACTTGATATCAATTCTGCTCTCCACAGTAGTTTTTAGAAATCTAGATTGTCATGGCCTTCTATGAAACAAAGCTGGTCCACAAGTTGATAACATTAGTTGGTTTGGATCTGATGAACAGCAAATATTTTAAGATTACATATGTAATCTAGAGAAAAAGATAAATCCCATAGAAATTCAGGGACTGGTCACCTCGGCAATGTTTCTGGAGTTTCAGTGATCTACAAGTTCAGACAGGTTGCTGCATCTTACACCACCTACTGCGAACAAGAAGTATGATTCTTGGTAGAGCTTTATGTGTTTTGAGGTAACATTTTTCATATTGAATGTTTTTTGTAGGCGCATCTACAGTGTTATCTATAAGGTGCCATTTTTGAGTGGTGACCAGAGCAGGAGAAGACATTGTAATAGGTCTAGGCAGGCAGTGTAAGCTGTTCTACCATTTGGGGCTTACTATGTAGTAGATCCTTGAGGTGTCTGTAGAAAATAGGGATGCTGTGTGGCGTTACTGGCAAGCAGCAATAGGAGAATGCCAAGGTAAATATCTAGGGTTTGGGGTCAGATCTGTGCCTTCTTCTGAAGATATCCATTGTCTTTTTGAGAAAGATCGTCTGAGTCATTACTGGGCCTCAGTGAAGACAGAATGCCTAACCATGGGACATCAGATGACAATATTGCCTCAGTGCCCCATATGAGGTACATTTTATTGCATTACATCAGGAGTTCCAAAATGTCGGATTGTCCTACTCTTGATACTGTTAAATTTGGTCACTTAATTGATTACCGCATCTCTCTAGTGTTTGTGTATATTTTCCCTTCTTTAATTAGTTTAGTAATCTGTGGGGGCTAAATTTGCTTTTGGATTAAATTTTATAGTGAAGAAATGTCTTTTCAGTCTTGGGAAAAAAAAAATCCTGTTTGGTCTAAGATACTTTTTTTGTTTCTGTTTGGTGACTGTGAGCATAATGAAATCGTAGATCTAGAAATTCAGCCTTGGCTCACTTCTGTTAATCTTTAAAAAAAAAAATTCATTTTTAAAAAGACTTTATCTCCCAGATTATTGGTAATATAAACTGTTAGTGTTACTCATAACAAGACTTTGTGCAGATCTGTCAGTTTCCTTTAAAGATTCAGGAAAGTAACTTAAAAACAAGTTTTCTGAAATATTTAATAGTTTGCCTTCCACCATAACCAAATCGAAATCAGCATATAGAAATGATGAGTTTATCTTTACGTCACGGAGCACACTATAGTACAATAATTTTTGTTTTGCTGTGTTTAGTTAGCATCTAACTCTGAACTCATTTGGGTCACAGTGATATTTTAATTGTTATGCCAAGATACTGAAAATCTTCCTTTAATTAAAGAGTGACTATCACCAGTAAAGATAAATCATTACAAAACTTCTACTCAAACACGGTATGTCATAGAATTAGTGAGAGAATTTAATTTGTACCTTCTTGTATTTTTACATTTACCTAGTAGTATTGTGGTGGTTGTTCAGAGAACAAGTTTATGATGCATACTTTGTGTGTATGTGTGTGTGTGTATTGGCTTCTTTAGAAAGAAATGATGATTATGATGTTATGATACTAAAGGTGAAACAAACAGGTTTAAGTCATTGGAGGAAAAATCCTGAAATGTTCTCAGTGGATATGTAGCTCAGTTCCCATCGTGAAGCCTAGAACTGAGAAAATATTTGCTGTTTCTTTGGTTTTAGTTTTCTAATGCTGGCTTCTCCTCACAGTTAGATTAGGTAGACCACCTGGTTGTCTGTTTCTGAGTGAATGGTAATATTTATGAGTAGGCTAAAAGCAGTACTTAAGTGTCCACTCCTTCAGTACAGTAGAGTGAGATTGTTTATCCCAAGTTTAGACGTTACTCCCCCCCCCCCCCCCCCCCGGAAATTGCTTGCCATCACCCCTCTAGCAGTAGAATGAATAATTATGAGCTGTAGTCTTAACATATTTCACTGTTCTGACACTTTGTATTTGGCAGGTTGGAAGGTATTTCTTTATGTCTTTAAGATGTCTTTATTTGTGGGCCGACGCTTGCCTGCCATGCCAGAGGACCCGGGTTTGATTCCCAGTGCCTGCCCATGTTAAAATAAATAAATAAATAAATAAAAGATGTCTATATTTATCAAATGCAATGTAGTGTCTTTGTAATACTAAATATATTATTTGTAACTCTTAATCTACAATTTCCATCAATAAAGCACAGCTGCTTAATTAGGAGTCAGGCTGGATTAAGCAGTTTGCTACATTTTGTGGCTCACTAGAGAAATTTGAAACAGTAAAGATTTACCAAGATTATAAGGCCATTTTTTTTTGTTTTTTTTTGTTTTTTTTAAGATTCTGTTCTATGCCTTGCAAGCAATTCATCTTAAGTGGGTAGACTTCAAATAAGTTCACCAAATGAACTGGTATAGAGTAAAGGCCTGCCCAGAAGTTTCATATCAAAATTCTGCAGTGGGAATAAATAATTTAGTTGATAAATAGATATTGAGTGTTGCCTGATATTGGGAGGGTATATGAAGATGGGTAAGGTAGATCCTCTTCCCTGAATGGCATTTTATTTTTTAAAAGTTATTTTAATGGGCACAAAAGTAAAACAAACAAAATTATAAGTAAATTGAGTAAAAATGTGTCTGAAAGATCATAATAGAAAGTCAGTAGGTGCTTCTTCTTTTTTTTTTTTAACATACTGCAATCAAATAAATTGTCCAAAACAAAATTTTTGTTTTTTCATTTTAATTTTTTTCAACTTTTTTCATTGTTAAGTATGACATATATACAAAGCAAAGAAAGAAAAAAGCAATAGTTTTCAAAGCATTCTTCAACAGGACAGATCCCAGAGTTTGTCATGGGCTACCGTACGATCCTCTTATATTTTTCCATCTAGCTGCTGCTCCAGAATATAGGAGGCTAGGGGGCTTAAATACTTTTTTATCATCGCATCAGTTTTTTTTCCTTTTATTTTTATGAAAAATAACATATAAACAAAACAGTTATAAACTTCAAAGCACAGCACCACAATTAGTTGTAGAACATATTTCAGACTTTGACATAGGTTACAATTTTACAATTTTAGGTTCTAGTTGCTCTAAAATACTGGAGACTAAAAGAGATATCAATTTAATGATTCAGCATTCATATTCATTTGTTAAGTCCTATCTTCTATGTATAATTCCACTATCACCTTTGATCTTTCCACACCTCTCTTTAGGGTTGTTTGTGCTATGGCAATTCTACATTTAGAGTAGCCTCTTGGCTCTATTTGAACTCTCTCTGCCACTGATACTTTATTACTTAGACTTCTTTCCCCCCTTTTGGCCAGGATGTAATTGAGTCCATGGTGCCAGGTCTGGATTTATCCCTCGGAGTCATCTCCCATGTCGCCAGGAGGCTTTCACCCATGGAGTCATCTCCCACATAGAGGGGAGGGCAAAGATTTCACTTGCAAAATTGGGCTTAGAGAGACTGAGGCCACATCTGAGCAACAACAGAGGTCCTCCAGAAGTAACCCTTAGGTGTTCCTGTGGGTAGCGTAAGCTTCTCCACTACCTAAATAAATTTCACAAGAGTAAGCCTCATGATTGAGGGCATGACCTATTGATTTGGATATCCCTAAGGTTGATCAGTATCAGGGGATTCCCTGATGGTAAGGTTTAATAGTTTCATATCCTTTTTCCCCTCCCTCAGGGAACTTTGCCAATACTAGGATGTTTCCAAGCATTACAATATTCTATACAGGATTAAAGGACCTCTTTCTTATTTTGTTTCAGTTGTTCAAATGAGCTACACAGATAGTTTGAATTAGATTGTGCACTACAGAAAATTTCAGTTCCAGACCAAATAAACCTTTCTTCCATTGGTCTCAAAGAGTATGTGTGGTTTTAAAATATAGGCACTGTCTTCCTTACCCCCTATGTTCTGAATTACTTTAACCCCAACCTGTTCAGCTTCATTTTTATCTCTGTATATCAGGTTACATATATAAAACTGCCTCTCAAAATCCAGAAATAATTCACCACTCTGGACTTAATGTGTCTGCTATAAAAGCTTACAATCTAGACCCCTGTTTTCTTATAAGCATTTTCTAAAGGTGACCATACCATTCTTGTTTTTTTGTTTTCTGGCTCATTTTGTCTCACCAAATGTCCCACATGTTCATTCATGTCATTGCATGCTTCACAACATTGTTCCTTTTTGTAGCAGCACAACCTTCTTTCATAAGTATACACCATCATTCACCAATGTACCTCTCCATCAGTGCATCCTTCAGCCATCTGCATTCATGGGGCATCATCTAGAGGGCCCAAAGTCCACAATCTATCAACATTCTCAATTTTAGATAATTTCATTGTTCCCAAGCAACAGAGAACCAATAAACACACCCTCGCTAAGTAGGCACTCTAAACCTCCTCTTAACTCTTGTTCCTCACCCCATTATTTACCTCTGTTGTTGCTGTGGTAGTGCTGGTGGTTTCCTTTTGAACATAGCTCATAGCATGTAATAGCAGATTTCCCCCTGTACCTTGGTCTTAAACACTCTTTATACAAGAATCATGTCTTTGAAATAATTCTTATGAAATATGAATTACTTGTTCATATTTCTAGTATGAATCAGTGGGACACGTAAGTCTATACAACCTCTTTCAATCTTGTTCATCTTCAATATAGTAATATTACTTCTAGACCCACTAGAGCATCACCTTCCCTCCTGTGTATTCCCTTACGTTGGAATTCAATCTTATTAGCTAATGGGTGAGTCCCGCATATTCTGTATTATAAGCCTCTGCTTATACCTTTCATGCTTGTCATAAAAGTTGAATCATACAATATCTGTCCTTTTGTGTCAGGCTAACGTCACTCAACATTATATCCTTAAGGCTCATCCATCTTGTCATGTGCTTCAAGATGTCATTTTATCTTACTGCTGCATAATAATTCCGTCATATGTGTATACTACATTTTGTTGATCTGCTTCTCTGTTGATGGGCATATGGTTTGTTTCCCTCTTTTGGCAATTGTGAATAATGGTGTTATGAACATTGGTGTGCAAATGTCTGTTTGTGTCATTGCTTTCAGTTCTGCTGGGTTTATACCAGGTAGTGCCATTGCTGGGTCATAGGACAACTCAGTATTTAGTTTCCTAAGGAACTGCCAAACAGTCTTTGATAGTGGCCACACCATTATACATTACCACCAGCAGTGCATAAGTGTCCCAGTTTCTCCACATCCTCTCCTACAACATTTATAGTTTACTGTTTGTTTAATAACAGTCATTCTTATGGGTGTGAGGTAGTATCTCATTGTAGTCTTGATCTGCATTTCCCGTATAGCCAATGAGAATGAGCATCTAGTCATGGGCTTTTGAGCCATCTGTATTTGCTCTTCAGAAAAATGCCTATTCATATCTTTTTGAATCTGTAGATCAACTTGGGGAGAATTGACATCTTAACTGTATTTAGCCTTCCTATCCATGAGCAGGGAATGTCTTTCCACCTATTTAAATCTCCTTTGATGTCTTTTAGCCATGATATATAGTTTTCTGTGTGCAGTCCTTTACATCCTAGTTAAGTTAGTTCCTAAGTAAATGTTTTAGTTGCTATTTTGAATGGAATATTTTCCTTAACTGACTCCTCAGTTAGGTCATTGCTTATGTATAGAAATGTTACTGATTTTTAAAAATTAATTTGAATATAACAAACAAATGCAAACATTCTTAACTTATGATCATTCCATTCTACATATATAATCAGTAATTCACAATATCATTACATAGTTGTGTATTCATCATCATGATCATTTCTTAGAGCATTTGCATCAATTCAGAAAAAGGAATAAAAAGAAAACAGAAAAAAGTTCATACATACCATACCCCTAACCCCTCCCTTTCATTGATCACTGCATTTCAGTCTAAATTTATTTTGACATTTGTTCCCCCTGTTATTTATTTTTATTCTATATTTTTTACTCATCTGTTGATAAGGTAGATAAAAGGAGCATCAGACACAAGGTTTTCACAATCATGCAGTCACATCGTGGAAGTTATATTTATATAATCATCTTCAAGAAAAATGGCTACTGGAACACAGCTGTACATTTTCAGGCAGTTCCCTCCAGCCTCTCCATTACATCTTGACTAACAAGGTGATATCTATTTAATGCGTAAGAATAACCTCTCGACTCTGTTTGGAATCTCTCAGTCATTGACAGTTTATTTTGTCTCATTTTGCTCTTCCCCCTTTTTGCCGAGAAGATTTTCTCAATCCCTTGATGCTGAGTCTCAGCTCATTCTAGGGTTTTTCTCAATCCCTTGATGCTTGAGTCTCAGCTCATTCTAGGATTTCTGTCCCACGGTGCCAGGAAGGTCCACACCCCTGGGAGTCATGTCCCACGTAGACAGGGGGAGGGCAGGGAGTTCACTTGTTGTATTGGCTGGAGAGAGAGAGGCCACATCTGAGCAACAAAAGAGGTTCTCTTGGAAGTGACTCTTAGGCCTAATTTTAAGTAGGCTTGTCCTATCCTTTGTGGGGTTAAGTTTCATATGAACAAACCCCAAGATTAGGGGCTCAGCCTATAGTTTTGGTTGTCTGCACTGCTTGTGAGAATATTAAGAATTCAACTTGGGGAAGTTGAATTTTCCCTCTTTCTCACCATTCTCCCAAGGGGACTTTGCAAATACTTTTTTATTCACTGATAAAATCACTCTGGGATTTATTGGGGCATCACTCTGGACAAACCAACAAAACCTCATGCTCTACTCAAGGTTCCATGTACTTATGGTGTTCAATTAAGCTTTCTACAAGTTATATCAGAAATGCACTAGTCAAAATATAAATTTTGTACCAAATAAGAAATGTTACTGATTCTTGCACATTAATTTTATGTCCTGCCACCTTGCTGAATTTGTTTAGTAGCTCAAGATAGTTTGCTGTAGATTTCTCAGGAACTTCCAAGTATGGTATCATATCATCTGCAAATAATGAAAGTTTTACTTCTTCCTTTCCAATTTGGATGCCTTTTATTTCTTTGTCCTGTCTGATTGCTCTCGTTAGAACTTGTAGCACAATGATGAATAATAGTGGTGACAGTGGGCATCCTTGCCTTGTACCTGATCTTAGGGGGAAGGCTCTCAGTCTCTCTCCATTGAGTATGATGGTAGCTATCAGTTTTTCATACATTCCCTTTATCATATTGAGGTAGTTACCTTTGATTCCTATGTTTTGGAGTGTTTTTATCAGAAAAGAATGCTGAATTTTGTTGGGTTCCTTTTCAGCATCAATCAAGATGATCGTGAGCTTTTTTCCCTTTTGATTTGTTAATGTGCTGTACTACATTAGTTGATTTTCTTGTGTTGAGCCATCTTTGCATTCCTGGTATAAACCCCACTTGGTCATGGTGTGTAATTATTTTAATATACTATTGGATTGGATTTGCTAATATTTTATTGTGAATTTTTGCTTCTATGTTCATTAGGGAGATTGACCTGCAGTTTTCCTTTCTTATAGTATCTTATCTGGTTTTGTTATTAAAATGATATTAGCTTCATGAAATGTTAGGTAGAGTTCCTTTTTCCTCAATTGTTTGGAAACGTTTAAGCAGGATTGGTGTTAGTTTTTTCTAGAATGTTTGATAAATTTCCCCTATGAAGCCCTCTGGCCCTGGGCCTTTCTTTGTAGGGAGATTTTTGATGACTGAATCTCTTTACTTGTGGTTGGTTTGTTGAACTTCTCTTTCTTCCTGAGTCAGTGTAGCTTGTTTGTATGTCTCCAGGAATTTGTCCATTTCATCTAAGTTGTCTCGTTTGTTGGTGTATAGTTGTTCATAGTATCCCTTTATGCTTTCTTTTATTTCTTTAGGCCCTGTGATGATGCAACCTTTCTCATTTCTGATTTTGTTTATTTTCTTTTTTTCTTTGTCAATCTTGCTAGTGGCCCATCAATTTTATTGATTTTCTTAAAGGACCAACTTTTGGTTTTATCAATTCTTTCTGTTGTTCTTTTGTTCTCCCATTCACTTATCTCTGCTTTAATCTTTATTATTTCTCTTCTCTTATTTGCTTTGGGGTTAGTTTGCTGTTCTTTCTCAAGTTCCTCCAGGTATGCCATTAAGTCCTTGATTTTTGCTCTTTCTTGTTTTTTAATATAGGCATTTAAGGCAATACATTTCCCTCCCAGCACAGCCTTTGCTGCATCCCATACATTTTGATAAGTTGTATTCTCAGTTTCATTCTTCTCTAGATACCTGCTGATTTCTCTAGCAATTTCTTCTTTGACCCACTGGTTGTTTAAGAGTGTGTTATTTTATCTCCATATATTTGTGAATTTCTCATTCTTTGGTGGTTATTTGATCCAGCTTCATTCCATTGATCAGAGAAAGTACTTTGAATAATTTCAGTATTTTAAAATTTATAAAGACCTGTTTTGAGCCCCAGCATATGATCTATCCTGGAGAATGTTCCATAAGCCTTAGAGAAGAATGTATAACCTTCTGCTTTGGCATTCAGTGACCTATATGTGTCTGTTAGGTCTAATTCATTTATCAAGTCATTTAACTTCTCTATTCTTTGTTGATTTTCTGTCTGGTTGTTCAGTCTGTAGAGGAGAGTGTGTATTAATGTCTCCTACTATTATTCCCTTCAGTTTTGCCAATGCCTGTCTCATGTACTTTGGAGCTCCTTGACTAGGAGCATAAACATTTATGATCATTATATCATCTTGGTGAATTGACTCTTTAATTAGTATATAGTGTCCTTCTTTGTCTCTTACGATGTTTTTACATTTAAAGTCTGCTTTGTTCAATATTAGTATAGCTACTCCTGCTTTCTTTTGGGTACAACTTACATGGAAAATCTTTTTCCATCCTTTCACTTTCAATCTATTTGTAATCCGTGTGTCTAAAATGAGTCTCTTGGAAGCAACATATAGCTGGATTATGTTTCTTAATCCATTCTGCCAATCTGTATCTTTTAATTGGTAAATTTAGTCCATTAACATTCAAAGTTATTACTGAAAAGGTGTTTCTTTATTTCACCATCTTACCTGTTTTATTTTATTTGTCAGATCTATATGCTCTTTTCCCTCCTTCTCTTGTGTTCTTTAAATTACCCTTAGTGGTACTCTTCAACTCTGTGCCCTCCTCCAGACTTCCCTCTCCTGTCTCTCTTTTTCTCAACCGGCAGAACTCCTTTTAGTATTTCTTGTAGGGTCGGTCTCATGTTGACAGATTCTTTCAGGACTTCTTTGTCTGTGAAAACTTTAATCTCTTTGTCAGTTTTGAAGGACAATTTGACTGGGTTCAGAATTTTTGGCTGGAAGTCTTTCTCTTTCAGGATCTTGAATATATACTACTGCCTTCTTGCCTCCAGGGTGTTAGTTGAGTAGTCTGAACTAAGTCTGATTTCTCTTGAGTGTAGTAGATTGTTTTTCTCTTGCTCCTGAGGATTTTCTGCTCCTCTTCAACATTTGACAGACTGATTAGTACATGCCTTGGGGAAAGCCTATTTGGATTTATTCTATTTGGAGTTTGTTGGGCTTCTTTGACTTGTATCATTATGTCCTTTTTGAGGGTTTGGAAGTTATCCCCCTTTAAATTCTCAGCTACTCTTCCTAACCCTTTACTCCTCTCTCTCCTTTTGGGACACCAGTGATTCTTATTTTTTGCACACTTTGTTTTGCTGTCATTTCCCTGAGTTCCCATTGAATTTTTTCTATCTTTTTTTGCCATTTGCTGTTTTGAGTCTTCGAAGTCAATTATTCTGTCCTCTGTATCACTGATTCTTTCTTCTGTCTCTTCAGATCTGGTGTTGTGTGCCTCTAGTATGTTTTTTTATTTGGTCAGTAGTCTTTGATGTTTGTGATTTCCTCTATTTTTCTACTTATTCTTTCAAATTCCTCTTTCTGCTCTTCTACTGTCTTGATGTCCTTTATGTTATTTGCTTTTCCACTTATTTAAGTAGAGTTTTTATGAACATCTTTGATTAGTTGTTCCAATGTCTGTCTCCTCTGGTGTTTTAATTTGGTCATTAGGCAAGGCTGTATCTGTCTGCTTTGGAACATGCTTAGTGATGTGCTGCTGTCTTCATGGTATGTAAACTTCTTGATTGATTTACCTTGATTGATTTCTTTCAGTAGTCTAAGGCCTCAATTTGCTGGATGGTTCTACAGCAGGGAGCAGGGCATGGGATGGAGCACTCAGTATGGTGATTTGTTTCAGGGCACATATGGGCACAGGTTGGGGATAGTACCCTGAATTTTGTGAACCTGGGTGCCCAGCAGCCAGGTATGGTGTACCTGTCCAGATGCACTGATGTGGGAGGCGTATCCCTGTTGTGCGCTGGTATAAACCGTGGGGCTGTTTGTGTGCATGCATAGAGCTTTCACAGCAGGTCAGCATTATGCGTTTGTGGATTGGAGGCAGCTGTGACCCTGCTGTGCAGCTCCCACTTTCTCAGAGTTGGGAAGTGAGCCTAAGGGCTGTGTGCAGGTGCAGTTCCTGGACTGCTGTGAAGTGTGGTTCCCAGAGCTGAATTACATGACTGGGGACCTGTGCTCATGCGTCAGCCTGGAAGTGTCATAAATGGAATCACTAAGCTCAGGGAGGGGGTGGTGAGGTTGTGTGACACTATGGGTGGGGGTCGGGGATAGCCTTGATATGGAGGTTAGTGCCTACAACCTTTATGCCCTGGCAGTAGCTTACAGGAAACAGGGAGAGGGAGGTGGTACTTGGGAGGCATGCAGGATAGGTGGGTTGGGCTACACAGGGTGGGATTTTGGGGGAGGTACTTGCACTGCAGGGTAGTGGGGTAGGGGCGCCTGGAGCGGGTGATGGGAGTCAGATGCGTAAGTCATGGGGTGAGTTTGTTGGTCAATGGGGCTGTGCTGGTGAGGGTAGCACACAGTAGGAACACAGCCTGGCTTACTTGCTCTTCCTGCGTTCCTGTTCATGCATTCCCGCGGGCTCCAGGCCTCTGCACCAGGCTCCAGCTTTCTGTGTCTCATTTCCTTGGCTTCTGCCAACCAGGTCTGCCACTTGTGGTGCAGAAGAGTCTCCCTGGTCAGCTGCACTCCTGAATTGACACTTCAGCCCTCCTTTCCCTTCTTTAACATTTCTGTGGAGTAGGACTAATCTTGAGTTACTCTAGTTGGCCATCTTCCCAAAAGTTCCTGAAACAAGATTTTTAAGCATAAATTTTAAGCATTGAAGTATTTATCATACAGAAAACTTAATTTTAAAAACAGATTTTCAAAAGTTGTAGTCTTGTCTACACCAAATACTACAAAATATATGCTGCTTTAAATTTATATTGATAGTGTTCAGAATATTTCTCTTGAATACTCTTAGATGACAACACATATATGACTGTACTAAAACAAACTTATGTTTGTCATGTACTTGTTATACTCTTTTTTATTATTATAAAAATTTAAGAATAAGTTTAAGTGACCCCATTTTATAGAAAAAGAAAGTAACTCATAGAGATTAGTCACTGACAGTTAACAGAGCTAATAGCTCGCCTGGATTTAAAGCAGGCATTCAAATGTTTTTGTAGCATTTATTTTGGAGGCCCAACTATCCCTCAGTATGTTCAGTTTTTTCCTGTTGAGTATGATTTGGGAGAACCTGCAAAACTCTAAAGAGTTACACTTACTTTTCTTTAAATTTTTATTGTAAAAACCAAGGAAAATTTTGTTAATTCCAAATTTTAATTCTATTTCCTTTGTAATTTTTTAATATTTTCTTTCATTCTCTCCATATGTATATAATATTTGCAGTTTAAATATATTTGCAACCTTATCTTCTGTTTCATTTGCCATTGTTTAAAATACTTTCCATAGTTCCTCTTTTTTAATGAAATTATTTTGAAGTGCTAAATTTTATGCCATTGAGTTAATATCCACATTTACTCATCCATTCCCCCACTTTGGGGTTTTTCTGGTTGTTTTCAGTTTTTCATTATTATACATGAAGTAGTAATGAATGTTTTTCTGCATAGAATATTTTCTTCTGTCGAATTTTTGGGATAAATTCCCAGAAGTGGGTCAGAGATACACTTGATCCTCATATGTTAGTTTCTGCTTAGCAGTATCTTTAGGATTAGGTTGAGACAAATAAGTTTGCAGGAAAAATATATTATACTTCTCATAAAGGCATTTTGCATTATCCAGTTAGTGTGCATTTAAACAACAATACAAGGAGTTGAGTCATTTGTGCCATTTTCTTATTTCCATTGGAGAAAGCAGACGTTGCAGAGATATAGGCAATAATTAAATTAGAGGAGTTTTAGTATGGAGGAAAAATCTTGCCACTCTGTGGCTTGTCTTTTAATTTTTATATTTTCAGGAATATAGCTGGCATATGATTCTAAGCCCTTTAAAGAAAAATCGAAATGGAGGAAAAGAATGATATTACATCAATAAAAAGGATTCAGGAATGCCTTTTGACTTTGATGATAAGAATGGTAGTGGGTTTATGTCATACCTGCAGATAGCTTCACATGAAGGCCGCCTCAGATGCAGAGTGGCAGGAGAAGAGGGAGAGACTCAAAAATATACAGGCAATTCATAGTCTCAGGAGTTCAGCTCTTGAGGCCAGCTAGTTTGCACTGTGAAGCTCTCCTGGGGTGCTTTGTGCTCATGGTGAGCTGCTCTACCTCTCATTGAGGACCAAGACCACTTTCTCTTGTCATTGAATTCTAGTAAAATTTGAGGCACATAGGTAGGCCCTTAGTAAATGCTTGTTTTATAGAGTTGAATTTATAAGAGAGCTTTGAAAAGAGTGGTTAATAGGTGTACAGTGACCGATTGTACTAGATAACCAGAGTTATCTAGTTATTCACCAAGCAGAGAGACTGCTTTGGTACTGTATTTAAACTTCCTTTGAAGACTTACATCCACACAAAGCTCCATATATGAATGTTTCTTGCAGCTTTATTCTTTATTTCTAAAAAATCTGGAAGCAACTAAAATGTACTTAAGTAAGTGAATGGATAAATAAACTGTGGTATTTCCATACAATGGAATATTATTCAGTGATAAAAAAGAAATGAGCTATGACAAGACATGGATGAATCTTAAATGTATATTGCCTGAGTGAATGAAGACTGTCTGAAAAGGCCACATAGTATAATTTCAAGTATGTATTATTTTGGAAAAGGCTAAACTATAATGACAGTAAAAAGATCCATGGTGTCCATGAGCATATGAATCGATAAACACAATATGTGATATATGCAAAAGAATGAAATTTGAGACATGCTCCTACATAGATGAACCTTGTAGGCATCATGTTGAGTAAAGTAAGTCAGACACAGAGGAGCAAATACTATATGAGTTCTCTCATATGAACTAGCTAGAATGTGCAAATGCATAGAGACAAGAAGTAGAGTACAGGCTATTGGTTAGTATGGGTGGGGAGCTAATGCATAATGAAAACATAGGGTTTCCTTTGGGGTGATGGGAAAGTTCCAGTAATGGATGGCTGTGAGGTTAGCACAAAATTGTTATTTTAATGAATGGCTTAGCTTGGGAGTGACTGAGATTGGAAAGTTTGTGTTGTATATGTGTGTTAGTTTGCTGGCTGCTGATATGCTGTATACCAGAACTGAATGGAATTTAATAAGTTACAAGTTTATAGTTCTATTCCTTTGGAAGTGTCCAAATTAAGGCATCCAGGGAAAGATACCTTAATTCAAGGCAGGCTGATGTGTATGCAACACCTCTGTCAGCTGGGAAGGCCCACCGGTGCCTTGCTCCTGGGCTTGGTTGCTTTCAGCCTCTGTTTCTGTGGAGGTTCCTCATTTTACTTCTCCAGGGCTGGCTTTCATTTCTTGGCTTCCCTTGGTTCTCTCCAGGTTCTGGCTTGCTTAACATCTCATGGCAATGTCTCCTAGATTCCAAGCATCTCCAAACATCCGTGTTTCTATTCTCCATGTGTCTGCAGCTGTGTCAGGTCTACTGTGAAGTTTCTGTTGGCTCTGAGGCTTCTGTTATTTCTCTAGATTTTGTCATTTCTCTGGTTTCTCCAAAATGTTTCCTCTTTTAAAGGATTTCAGTAAACTAATCAGGACCCACCTGGAATGGGTGGAAACACACCTCCATCTAATCAGAAGTTAACACCCACACCTGGGTGTGTCACATCTCCATGGAGGTAATCTAATCAAGTTTCCAGCCTACAGTACTGAATAGGGATTTAAAAAATGGCTTCCTCCACAAGATGGAATCAGAGTTAAAATATGGCTTTTCTGGGGTACATATACTTTCAGAATGGCACAATATGTTTCCAAAATTTGAATAAAAAGAGCAACTAAAGAGACAATGACAATTAAATACAGTACATGATCCTGGACTGGATCTAGTAATGGAAGAGGAAAGACCCAAAAGGACATTATTGGGATATAAGAAAAAATTGGAATGTAGACTGTAAACTTTATATTGATGTTAAATTTCTTTTTAACTTGATAATTGTACTTAAGGTGGTTACACAAGTGAATATCCTTGCTCTTACAAAATATACATGGAAGTAGTATGTGTTGAAGGAGCATGATGTATATAGCCTATTCTCAATTGTTTAGAAGATCGATGGATAAATGGATGGATCGCTTGAATTGCTAGATGGATAAAAAGAATGATACAACAAATGTGGAAAATACTAAAGTTGGTGGCTCTCGCTAACTAGGATGGAGGGTGTGATATGTTGGAGTTCTCTCTACGGGTTTTGTATTGTTTTGCAGCTATCCTTTAAGTTTGTAATTATTTCGAAATAAAGTTTAAGCAAAAAAAAAAAAAAACTTTCATGGCCTGGGGTATGGGGGAGAGGTCTGAATGGGTGAAAATGTAGGGGATTTCTTAGGGTAGTAAACCTGTTCTGTATGATACTGCAATTGTGAATACACTATGCATTTGTCAAAACCTGTGAACTTTATAACACAAAGAGTGAACCTTAATGTGTGTAAATTAAAGAAAATCTAGGAGGTTGAGGCTTTCCAGGATGGAATGCAGAATGTAACAAAGCAATCTTACTGTATTATGAACAACCTCACTGAAGGGGTGGGGAACAAGTTGCTAACTTAAGTAACTTTGGAAATGAGTGGAATCTGTAAGATTAGAAGTAGAATAAACTCTACATAAATGCTATACTTAGGTGATAAAGTTGCTTCTCACAGAGGTTCCGCTTAGCAATTTTGATGCTGTTATACATGTATACTAGACTTGAACAATTAAGTAAATGGCTGGTGGGTGATGGGGACCAGATTTCTCACTGTCAAAGTGGAAGCTGATAGTTAAGCAAGAGTAGGAGGCTAGAATGATTCATGTAGTAATGGCTTAGAGTTGGAGAAATTAGTAAGAACTCATAATTTAGCTTAACATAGATACAAATAGTTATAAGTAGATATATTTATAGATATGAACCTCTGTTTCCTTGATCTCTCACCTGAAAGGGTCTAGAGCAACAGCATCCCAGACACAATGCGTACACCTAGAGTCTAGTTTTTGTTTCTAATATCATTCTCCAGGGAACCAGGGCTCCTTGGCAAAATGGCTGATTCCAGAACAGGGACAGGAAATATCCAAGATGAGCCTCGAACATCTAGTAGTACCAGAAAGGAAAAAAATGCTTCCAATAAACACCTCACAAGAATGGGGATATGTCAGAGAGGCACAGGAACCAACTGAAAGAGCTCAGGGTCCTAAGCTGGAACAATTTGAGCAACAAAATAAATTAAGTAGTAATGAATTATAACCAGTAGTATAAAGTAAATATCCGTGAGCCCATGCTGAGATAAATAATAATGATTGAATATGTAAGTAGATGGACAAGAGTCATATCTTGTACAGTATGGAATGGGGAAAAACAAAATAACTTAACCATTGTGAAACATGACCGCAGCCAAGCAAACAAGATTAACATCATCAGTGGTAAGTCATCTAGATGGTAGGTACCCTTGATATGATGAGATGAGAATGGTGCTTTATTTCCATGGTCTTTCTTCTCAAAACCCCTAAGCTAAGTCTAACCATGAGAAAAGCATCAGACAAAACCAAATTGATGAACATTCTACAAAATATAGACTAGTATGCCGCGGAACTGTTAAGGTCATCAAAAACAAGAAAAGTCTGAAAAATTGTCATAGCCAGAAGGAATCTTAGAAGACCTGAAGACTAAAATGTCATGTGGTATCTTGGATGGGATCCTGAAACAGAAAAAAAGATATTAAAAAATAAAATGCCTTTGATTCCTGGTGCCTGCCCATGCAATAAAATAAAATAAAATGCCAACTCAGATATCAAAAAACAGGCAAACAAAAAAATCTACCTGTGGTGATCTTGAGAGGTTTCCGATATGCCTGAGATTTTGATTTTCATATTATCACTTGTAAGACCCAAGGACCTTTCCTAATTAGTTAGAAATTCTTATCTAATTCTGAAATTGAGGAACAAACTGGTTTTCTCATTCCCTCCAACAAATTTGTGAAAAATCTAAAAGCCCATAGATCCTCACTCTGGGTGTTGTGCTTACTTTCTACTTACTGTTTCTTTTATAGGTCAGTAGAACTATTTGTAAATGAAAAATTGTAGTCACTGAATTTTTCTCTGATTTATGGGCTAAAGCTTAACATTTCCTGTATTTATACTCAAAGAGAGAGCAGGGTAATTTAGTAATGTATCCCTTGCAAGGGAGTTGTTTTTGTTTTTTTAAACTTCCTGTGTAAACTCAGGTCTTTAGTGTAGAAGGCATTCTGCTTCATCTTTATTCATTCTGCCTAAATACATCACACACACTCTTGACCTGGAGAAGGATAATTCCAACCTTGAAGTTGAATAATATCCTTCATCCCCCTAGGAACAAAGGTCAGTATTCCTGAAACTGGCACACTGTTCATAAGTCCATTTTCACTAGTGTTTGACATTCTGAAAGGTACAGGAGCACCTTCGGCCTGAGAACTGAGGAACTGTGCATTTCAATCTGAGAACCGAAGAACTGCAAATATATCTCATGAGACAGTGTTTGTTCTAAGTGATTTTCATCCTATTGTTCTTTCATGCTCTATTTTGTGTTCCTGGAACTTTTCCACAGAACACAGTACCATAATCTGTATTAGCAAGTTACCTTTTAGTGGTCTTTTGGTCAGAGGTTTAGAACTTTAGATTTTAGAAAGTATAGCATTTTTTCTTTCACTCCATAAAATCACAGGATTACTATTAGCACTTGCTCTTTTTCAGTCATTATTCATCCTATGGTTGAAGGTAAATATCTTACATTTTTTATGATGTAATTGGTATAGTACGATACCTGATTTGTCTGGGTTTGGAAAGCCTTTTTTGAAACACAGTTAAAACTTGTAATATTTTTATATTCCCATAGCTCCCAGCAAGTTCTAGAGAAGGTTGGATGAGTAAAAGTTAAAGATAAATTCTTTGTTCCTAGAAATAAAATCCACTCGAACACAAAAGAATTGAAATGTTGCTATTTGCCTGAGTTATTCTCATCCATTTTCTTATCAGATATTTGATTTCCAAATATTTTCTCCAATTGATAGGTTGTCTTTTCACTTTTGTGGCAGAGTCCTTTGTACAAACATTTTTTATTTTGATGAGGTCCTATTTATTTTCTCTTTGATTGCTTGTACTTTGCATGTAAAAACTAAGTAGCCGTTGCTTAACACAAGATCCTGTAAATGCTTCCCTACTTTTTTTTTTTTTTAAGGAATTTTATAGTTCTGGTTCTTATATTTAGGTCGCTAATCCATTTTGAGTTAATTTTTTGTTCCATTAATTAATTTTCTTGTGTTGAACTACCCTGGCATACCTGGTATAAAATCCATTTGATCATGATGTATAATCTTTTAAAGTGCTGTTGGATTCAATTTACAAGTATTTTGAGGACTTTTGCACCTATAATCATAAGAGAAATTGGTTTGTAATTTTCTTTTCTTGTAGTATCTTTATCTGGCTTTGGTATTAAAGTGATGTAGGTCTCATAGAGTCAGGTAGTGTTCCTTTCTCTTCTCCTTCTGGAACACCCATGATGCATTTGTTTGTGTACTTGGTAGTATCACTCACATCCCTGAGTCACTGCTCAGTTTTTTTTTCTATTTTTCTCTCTTCTTCTTAATATGTGATTTCAGTTGTTCCATCTTCTAGTTCACTTTCTTCTGCCTGTTCAGATCTGCTGTTGTGTGCCCCTAGTGTATTTTAAATCTCTGCTATTGTGCCTTTCATTCTCATAATTTCTGTTATGCTCTTTCTTTTCTTTTCTTTTTTTTTTTTGGCATGGGCAAGCTCCGGGAATCCAACACCGATCTCTGGCATGGCAGGCGAGAATTCTGCCACTGAGCCTCTGTTGCACCACCCTGGTATGCTTTTTTTAATATTTTAAAATTCTTCTTTATGCTCACACATTGTTTTTTTAATATCCTTTACCTCTGTGTCCATATTTTCCCTCATCTCCTTGAATTGACATAGGAAATTTGTTTGAACTGCTTTGGTTAGTTATTCCAAATTCTGTGTTTCCATTGACAAGGGAAATTAAAACTTCAGAGCAAGATTATGCTTGCCTCCCTAGTTTTTGTTTCGTTCAGCTTTCCATATTGGAAATTTGGGTAAGAACGGTTCTCAAACTCAGTGAAATTTTAGGGCTCAAGCTCTTTCAGTTTTGAAATCTTTGGTTTAGATTTGAACGTGACTAAAATCCTGCTAATTTTCTGATAATTGTTTCCCCATTTAGAATCATTAACATTTTAAAGTGAAAATGAGACTTATTCAAAGATTAAATTGCTCAGTGATCATAAGGAATAACTTGGTTATTTTTTGACTGATTAGCTAAATTGAAATTTCTTTGAAGGTGAGATGCTGGATTAGCTGACACATTACCTAGCAGATATCACATTTTGGTTGTTTAATAAAATTTTGTTGTTTAAAAAAATCTCATTTGAGTGGCAACTCACTTTTTATTCCTTTCGGCTTTCTTCATTGATTTTTTTTGTATTTCCTCTCAAGCTAAAGAATGTCTAAGTCTTATCATCTGTGTGGGGTCAGCTTTCTAGGTTTTAAACTGCTCCCTTGGAGGAATTTTGGAATCCTGTATTTAAGAATTATGATAGTATTGAATTGAGTATAGAAGATAGGGATTATGGTATGGGCTTCAAATTAATATAACAGAACTTAGATATTCAATTTGAGATCTTTGGTTTTTAGGAAACTTTTGTATATTATGAGGTTGGTTTCTGATAATGTATGCAGAATCTTAGCAAAGGATAAATCTGATTTCCAACACACAGCTCTTCACATTATATTGCCTGCTCCTCTCCTTTAGTTTTGTTTCCTTGCCTTTGCATTTGGTGGGGTTGCTTTAGGATAGGAATATCCTCATAAAGGCTAGTACACTGCTATAAGCGTAAAAGCTTTATCTCTTTTTGATATAAATAAATAGATGTTCATTCAGATGAAATTGAACAATACTGATTGTAATATTTTTTATTTGTACTTTTGATCCTATAATTTAAAATTTTTGAATATTTAGATGTGCAACATGTAACTTCACAATCTTAAAAATTGAATTTTTAGCTTATCACTTTTTATTTTGCTGTAGAACAGGAATGGGATAGAAAAATGAAGTTCAGTGAAATTGTCACTCTTTATTTTTAACCATTTAGAGTTAACACTTTTGTCCCTACCATTAAGTGTCTAGGTAAAAAACACATCAACATCATGTGCTAAGACATATACCAGATTGGAAAGAGAGTGCCTGTTCGATTTGCAGCCTTAGTCATTAACCAGTTAGGACTTACCTGCCACCTATAAGCAGGTATTGAACTAGAAAGTCATTAAGATTCCTTCTAATTCTAAAAGTTGGTGGTTTTCTTGGCTCCACAAATTAGGGAGATGTGTGTATAGTGAAATGCTCAGTCCCTAACAAGAAGAGATGAGCAAGCTTCAAACAGTGAATCAACTTTTGAAGGAACATTTGCCCTGAAATTTTCATATGTGCAAGATCTAAAATGAGACTCCATTCAGAAGATTTGCAGAGAATTTCTGATAAATTTCTTTAGTGCCATTCCAAACCCTTAGAGCTCCAGATAGGGTGGTTTTATTTGGGGTTCTGTTATGGACGTATTCTGTATATCTAGTCTCACTGGATAGATCTATCTAAGCACGATTTGAAAAAGAGTCCAAAGTCTAAAAGATGGGGTTTACTATCTTTATCTAAAGACGACAGACATAGACAGATAGTTTCTAAGGATAATTCCTTGCAGTCAAACCTTAATTTCCTTATAGTGCCAGTATATAAAAAATATAGAAATGTATTATTCCGTTACCAATAAGAGCTAACAGTTGATTGCCAAAAATGTAATCACACCCAACTTTCTAGATCAGAATCCTGTACTTTAGTAGGAGGAGCTTTTAAACAGATGAAAGTTATTCCTCTTCTCAGTTTTGAGCTCTTGGGCAAGTCTTTTAATGACTCTGAGAGACGGTTTTTTAATTTTTGAGTTGATAGTGCCTTGTTCTGTCTATATTATAGAATTCTCATGGAAATCAAATGTTTGGTGTATATTAAAGCACTTTGAAAGTAGTATGTAAATATTTAAAGTCATGGCCATGGTACTGTCACAAGGCCATTTTCTGACTGGGAAACAAAAAAAATTCCAGTAGTTTAAAATTATTTTTATTATCCAAAAGCAATGACCTAACTGAGGAGTTAGCTAAGGAAAAAAATTCATTCAGAATTGCAACTAAAAGAACCAAGTACGTAGGAATGACCTTAGGACCGTAAAGGAATTGTACACAGAAAACTATACAACATTGCTAAAAAGAAATCAGAGATCTAATCTAAATAGGTGGTAGACATTTCCTGCTAATAGATAGGAAGGTTAAGTATAGTTAAGATGTCAATTCTACATAAATTGAACTACAGAATCAATGCAGTATCAATCAAAATTCCAACAACCTACTTTCAACACTTGGAAAAACTAGTTAGCAAATTCGTCTGGAAGGGAAAGAGACACCGAATAGCTAAAAGCATCCTAAAAAAAGAAAAAAAGTGGGAGGATTAACACTTCTTGACTTTAGAACTAATTATGAAGCCACAGTGGTCAAAACAGCATGGTACTGGCACAAAAATAGAAGTGTTGACCAATGGAATCAAATTGAGAGTACAGAAACAGACCACTAAATCTATGGTCAACTGATTTTTGACAAGGTCCCCAAATCCACTGAACTGGATAATCTTTTTAATAATCTTTTTAATACATGGGATGGGAGAACTGGATATCAGTAGCCAAAAGAGTGAAAGAGGAACCTTACCTTACATCTAAACAAAAATTAACTCAAAATGATGAAACACATAAATATAAGAACTAGCACCATACAACTTCTCGAAGAAAATATAGGGAAACATCTTTAAGACCTAGTAATAGGAGATAGCGTCCTAAACTTTATACCCTAAGCACAAGTAACAAAAGAAAAAATAGAGAATGGGAACACCTCAGAATCAAATACTTCTGTACCTCAAAAAACTTTGTCAAAAAGGTGGAGAGGCAGCCAACTCAATTGGAAAAAATATTTGGAAATCACATATCACACAGAGGTTTGATTTCCTGTATATACAAACTAACCATACAACTCAACAACAAAAGAACAAACAACCCAATTATAAAATGGGCTAAAGATATGAATAGGCATTTTTCTGAAGAACAAATAGAGATGGCTCAGAGCACGTGAAGAGATGCTCATCTTCATTGGCTATAAGGGAAATGCAGATCAAGACTACAATGAGGTACCACCTCACACCTGTAAGAATGACTGCTATTAAATGAACAGGAAGCTACAAATGTTGGAGAGGATGTAGAGAAACTGGGACACTTATGCATTGCTGGTGGGAATATATAATGGTATAGCTGCTGTGGAAGAGTTTGGTGGTTCCTTAGTGTACTGGTCTGAATCTGTGGTGGACCCCAGGAAAGCCATGCCCTTTGATCCTCATTCAGTATTGCTGGGTGAGAGCATTTTTTTTTTTAACTTTTTTTATTGATTAAAAAAAATTAACAAACAAAATATTTAGAAATCATTCCATTCTACATATATAATCAGTAATTCTTAATATCACATATTTGCATATTCATCATTTCTTGGTACATTTGCATCGATTTAGAAAAAGAAATAAAAAAGACAACAGAAAAAGAAATAAAATAATAGAGAAAAAAAACTATACGTACCATACCCCTTACCCCTCGCTTTCATTTACCACTATTTCATACTGAATTTATTTTAACATTTGTTTCCCCTATTATTTATTTTTATTCCTTATGTTCTACTCTTCTGTTGATATAGTAGCTAAAAGGAGCATCAGACATAAGGTTTTCACATTCACAGAGTCTCATTGTGAAAGCTATATCATTGTTCAGTCATCATCAAGAAACATGGCTACTGGAACACAGCACTACATTTTCAGGCAATTCCCTCCAGCCTCCCCACTACATCTTGAACAACAAGGTGATACCTACTTAATGTGTAAGAATAACCTCCGAGATAACCTCTCGACTCTGTTTGGAATCTCTCAGCCATTGACACTTTGTCTCATTTTACTCTTCCCCCTTTTGGTCGAGAAGGTTCTCTCAGTCTCTTGATGTTAATTCTCAGCTCATTCTAGGGTTTTTCTCAGTCCTTTGATGCTGAGTCTCAGCTCATTCCAGGATCTTTGTCCCACGTTGCCAGGAAGGTCCACATCCCTGGGAGTCATGTCCCATGCAGAGAGGGGGAGGGTGTTGAGACTGCTCATCATATTGGCTGGAGAGAGAGGCCACATCTGAGCAACGAAAGAGGCTCTCTTGGGGGTGACTCTTGGGCCTAAATTTTAAGTAGACTTGACCTATCTTTTGTGGGGTTAAGTTTCATGTGAACAAACCCCAAGACTGGGGGCTCAGCCTATAGCTTTGGTTGTCGACACTGCTTGTGAGAATATCAAGAATTCAACTTGGGGAAGTTGAATTTCTCCCCACTTGGGTGAGAGCATTTTGATTGTTTCCATGAAGATGTGACCCACCCAATTGTGGGTGGTAACTTTTGATTAGGTGATTTCTATGGAGGTGTGTCTCCACCCGCTGAAGGTGGAGTTGCTTGCTGGAATCCTTTAAAGGAGGAAACATTTTGGAGAGAGTCCTTTTGGTAGAGCCAGAAGAAAACCAGCAGACGCTGCCATGTTCACCATGTGCCCTTCCAGCTGAGAGAGAAACGTTGAACATCATCGGCCTTCTTGAACCAAAGTATCTTTCCCCAGATGCCTTAAATTGGACATATCTATAGACTTGTTTTAATTGGGACATTTTCTTGGCCTTAGAACTGTAAACTACCAACTCATTAAATTCCCCTTATTAAAAGCTGTTCCGTTTCTGGTATATTACATTCTGGCAGCTAGCAAACTAAAATTCTTAGAAAACTAAATATCAAGTTGCCCTATGACCCAGCAATGTCACTACTTGGTATATACCTAGAAGAACTGAAAGCAGTGACACAAATAGACATTTACACACTGATGTTCATAGCAGCATTATTCACAATCAGCAAAAGATGTAAACAATCCAGATGGCCATCAACGGGTGACTGTATTAACAAAGTGTGGTTTATACATACGACGGAATACTATGCAGCAGTAAAATGAAATGATGTCCTGAAGTACATGACAAGATGGATGAGCCTTGAGGACATAATGCCGAGTGAAATCAGCCAGACACAGAAGGATAGATGCTGTATGACTCTACTTTTATGACTGTGGTAAAGGTAAAATTGGAGGCTTATAATACAGAATATAGGGGACCTAGAGATACATAGAAGCTAGAGATGGGTGAACAGTTAGCCAATGAGATTGAACGCAAATGTAAGGGAATAGATAGAAGTGAAGGTGTTTCACTAGTGTGTCTATAAGTCATATTACCATATTGAATTATCTGTAGCACACAATCTAACTCAACCTATCTGGATAGATCATTAAACAATCCAAATACAGAGAGCCCAGAATAAGAATGAGGGCCTTTAATCCCGTATAGCTTAATGTGATGCCTGGATACATCCTAGAATATGTTAAGCAGACAATGAAAAATTATTGGCAAAATCCCTTGAGGTATAGGAGGAAAAATATGGAACTACTAAACTTTACCACCGGGGATACTGTGTCAAACATTAGGGACACCCAAATCAGTAGGCCAAGCTGTTTATCTTGAGGTTTGTTCTTCAAGCTTATTTATGTAGCAGAGAAGCTTAGCCTACCTATAGGTGTGCCTTAGAGTTACTTCTTGAGGACCTCTTTTGTTGCTCAGATGTGGCCTCACTCTTTCTAAGCCCAACTCTGTAAGTGAAATCATTGCCCTCCCCCTTATGTGGGATATGATGTCCGGGGGTAAAGTCTCCCTAGCGGCATGGGAAATAATTTCCAGGGAGGAGTCTGGCCCTGGCACTGTGGGATTAGCAATGCCATCCTGACCAAAAGGGGGGAAAAGAAGTATAACAAATAAGGATTGAGAGTGTACTCTGGAGGTCACTCTTATACCAGCTCTAGTTAGACATTGCTACTTATCTTAACTTGCCAAAACCCAACCAAAACTATTCCTGCCAATCTTAAGTAACACCTAGGGGAATATGTAAGATTCTACAAAGGTTCCGTGCTCTAGGGTAACTTTACAGAAACCTACAACCTCCAGCTGGGTCCCTGGACCTGATTAGTCTTGAAACCTAGAGGGGCCAGCCTCTCCAGAACATCAGCTAGTTCCATTTCCCTATCTCATATTATTTTTTTTTTTTTTTTTTTTTTTTTTATGGGCATGTCTAGGAATCGAACCCAGGTCTCTGGCATGGCAGATGGGAACTCTGCCTGCTGAGCCTCTGTGGCTCACGCTATCCCATATTATTGACAGCCCACTCCCACATGGAAAAGTTAGAATGAGCATAGCCCAAATATCCCTAAAGAGTGGGTGAAAGATCAAAGGTGATTTTGAAGTTATACAGAGATGGTAGGGTTTAACAAATGAGTGTGATTGCTGAATCATTATATTGATATATCTTTTAGTCTCCAGTATCTCAGAGCAGCTAAAATTATTTTTATAGCTAATTTATATACTTTTATGTTAGAATTTGAAAAAACCCAAGACCTGTCTTGCATGGCTAGTAAATGGTAGATTCTGACTGCAACTCATGTCTCCTGATTTCCAATCCAAGTTAATCTTTCTTTTTTAATTTTATTTATTACACGGACAGGCACTGGGAATCAAACCTGGGTCTCTGACATGGCAGGCAAGAACTTCTGCCACTTAGCCACCATGGCCCACCCTAAGTTAATCTTTCTTTTACATACCTTATTGATTCTGTTTTTTTCTTTGAGAGTCAGAATGAGTCATGTGCTTCTTATGGTCTTCTTTCTCTTAAAAAAAGAAAGAAAGAAAAAGAAAAGGACTGCAAAAGAGAAAAAAGGAAAGGAAGGAAAAGAAAAAAATAGATTTGGCACCTTTATATCCTTTTCATCCAAAATGTTTAAAATAGGTTTCTGGACGGTTTAATAGTAAAGTCAAAGGTATATTCTAGATTTTAACAGTCATGTACCAGTTTGACTAAATGAAATTCTCTGTGGTACCATACTCTCTGTTGATGGAAGTTTCTTAAGGCCAGGATCATTTTATTTTAGGATTATTTATGGCATCTCTTAAGAGTTGTGTTACTTTTTACTTGATGCTAAGTAAGTCTTGATCATGTATGTTTTCAGCATATGTGGTGTAATTATTTATTGTAAGAAACAACAGTGTCAACAGAAGATACCTATCTCCAGACATTATTGAAATCAGGGTAATTTTGCATCCTTTGCCAGCTGTGACAAATAGCATTCCATTTTTACAATTTTTTATAAGAACCTGAATACATTAAATCAAATAATCAATTGTGTTGTAATGGTGGATGTTTTAAAAATCATTGTACTGTTATCCTGTTATACATCCTGTATAGCTAATAAAGTGTGATTTGCCAAGAGGAAAATATTATAGCTGAACAACTTAGTTTGCCAGGTTTTAAAAACATTAAAAAAATGAGATTCAAAATATTAGTATGGTTTTATAGTTCTTCACTGTATACAAGGTAGAGTACTTATATGTTACCAGACAACACTAAACATAATATTTAGGGCACATGAGCACATATATGGACATTTGGCAGATTTATTAAGCCTATAACTCTATCCTTTGAAGTATTTTTAAAAAGTTATTAATTAGTTAATACAGAAATTGAGCCAGAAGTCTTTTCATGGTGTGCAGAAGGAGCTCAGATGAGGTCAGAGCCAGTGAGTTTCAGCAACTCTCTTTTGAATGGTGTAGCTCTGAGACTTATTGAAGATACTTTACATGGGTTACTTTTTACTTCAGTTTCCTGTAGTGAAAGCTTCAGGATGCATCAGTGCCCAGAGGAAGGTCATCATCATCTCAATATGACAGATAGAATACAATTTATTTATGTGATTTGTTTAAGGAGTTGGGAAAGAGAGTTTAAGGCATCTGAGATAATGTTTAATAGTAAACAGGGTAATTTTGCATCCTTTGCCAGCTGTGACAAATAGCATTCCATTTTTACAATTTTTTGTAAAATTGACCAGCTGTTGTGTGTGTCTGCATTTGTTGTAATATAATTTGGGATGGTGAGAAATTTCACACTGATTTTATTTCCCACTAAATAATTCTGATTATTTCCTTTTTATTCAGAATAAGTGAAATTTGCCTTATTAAGAGGCTGTCCTTCCTAAATTAAATATAAATTTGACTTTATGCAGGCTCTCTGCTGATCTGAGTGATTGGTCTTCATTCAGTGTTGTTAATGCAAGATAACCTACTTGCATTCAGCTAAAGCATAGTTTCTTTCTATTATGAAGAACACAGTCTGCAAAATTCATCCACCTGTGCTAGAATGCTTACCTTCCTTGTGGGAGACCTGGTTTCGATTCCCGGACCATGCACCTGCTTCTCTCAAGAGAAAACAAAACTTTTCTGCCTAACTGAAATTTGCTGGGACCACTGGAAAGAGGATGAAGTTTATTTGACTGATGATTTTAAGTCTTGAGCTCTGGTTTATTAGAGAGGAGGGAGGAAGAAAAGGGGAGGGTTCCTTAAAATTTCAGACTGTTCAAGTTATTATTAGGAATAATATAGCTTTAGGAATTGCCTTTTCTATTCAGTCTAAATATCTTAAACTACTGCCCCAACCCTCTCCTCTCTGAAAGAGACCGTCAGCTCCATTAGCAAATTAAGTCTCAACCTTGGGATTGGTGGGTGAATTTAGAAAATTCCTCAAGCGGTTCCAATGTATGTGCATGTGCCCCACCCCCACTCCCGAGAGTCCTGCATCAGTTTCCACAGAAGGGGAAATATGGAGAAGTTATTTGATTTTCATGGTTCTCAGAGTTTTGGTTCATTGGACAGTTTAAAAATAGAGCAACCAACATAGGAATACTGCCTTCTGTTTTATTCAACTGAGCACTTAAAAAGAAAATCACTATCACAGAGTTAAAAGTAAATTATAATATATGGCAATGTTTAATATATTTAGCTTTATGAAAAAGTGATGTTGTCCTCACTTTTGTCGTTTAACTGTGAAAAATGTCATCATCTGGTCCATGGCCCAGCATTTAGGAATTTTTTGTTACTATAACTTGAACAATAATGTAAAAATGGAAATTTTACACTATGTTAGCTTATAGAAAGTCTAAGGTAATTCTTGCAAAATGATATTTTAAAATTAATTTTTGGTTCAACAACTATAGAAACTTTATTAAAAACTTGAATACAACGGAGAAAGCAACTCAATTTTAGTAGGTACTTACAAGTTGGGTGGTGTATATTGCTATGCTGAATTATTTACAAATGCATTTCTTCTGAGATTGTGGAATGGATACTTGGCAATCTTTTTTTAAAAAATATTTTTATTGACAAAACAACATACAAACACAAACATTCTTAACATACAAACATTCCATACATGGTGTACAATCATTGGCTCACATTATCATCACATAGTAGTATATTCATCACCATCATAATTTTTTAGAACATTTGCATCACTCCAGAAAAAGAAATAAAAAGAAAAAACGCATACATACCATACCTCTTACCCTTTCCTCTCATTGACCACTAATATTTCCATCTACCCAATATATTTTAACCTTTGTTCCCACTATTATTTATTTTTTTCTTCATACTTTTAATTCATCTGCCCATACCCAAGGGAACATCACACATACAGTTTTCACACTGCACACAGTCATATTATAAATATTATACCTTTATACACTCACACTTGGAGATCTTGAAGAATGATTTTGGGCCTTGCTACATAAGGTATTATCCAGGGACTAGCTGCATTGGCATCACTTAGAAACTGGTGGGAATGCAGAATCTCAGGCCCTATTCTAGACCTCCAGAATTAGATTCTGCATTTCAACAAGATTTGCAAGTGTTTCACAATGCACAACAGCATTTGAGATACTATTTAGAGAACCTTTCTGAAAGCAAGGGTTTAAATTTGGTAAGTTTCATGTAGCTTTTGCCTTATCTAATTAATAAGAGTTGAAAACATGGATTATTAGAAGGAATAATTTGTTTAAAATAGCAACTATGACTAGGCTAACAATGTAGTAGAGAGAGGCCTCGAGACCTGCTTGAATGATGTTACTCTTAATTAGTTGATCAATTTGATATAAATTGGTACATCTAAAGGACTTGGAAGCTAGGAAGTTTTTTTTCAGGCTTGGTTTTATGTTTAGGAAAATCTAGGTGTAAATCACAAATAGAGGAGTTTTTAAGATATTCTGGTGAAATTAATATAACTATTTTAAAGTAAATAGTTCCTGGCATTCAGTGCATTGACAATATTGCACAACCACCTCTTTTGTCTAGTTCAAAATATTTTCATCACTCCAAAAGGAAACCTGTATCCGTTAAAGCAGTTGCTCCCCATTCTGTCTTACACCTAGCTCCTGTAAATCGCTAACCTGCGTTCTTGGTGGATTTACCTATTCTGAATATTTCCTGTAAATGGATTCTTATAATGTATGACTTTTTGCATCTTGCTTCTCTTTACTCAGCAGAAAGGTTTGAGGTTCATCCATGTTGTAGTATTTATCAGTACTTCATTCCTTTTTGTGGTTGAATAATATCCCATTGTATATGGATAGATATTTGGTCTGTTTCCACATTCTGGAGATTTTGAATAGTGCTGCTATTAATATGTGTGCACATGTATTTGAGCACCAGTTTTCACATTTTGGGGTTTTGTGCTAAAGTGGAATTGCTAGGCCGTATAGTAATTGTATGTTTAATTTTTTGAGGAACAAGGAACATTTTTTAGGCTGGGAGAAATCTATGTATATCAGTTTTTGGACTAAACAGTTAATGAGTGATGAAATTTTGGCAAGTGACAGGAGGTATCCATAAATATATGGGAGTTTTATAAAAACTGTCTCATGTGAATGTAGGAATGTACAAGTTCAAATTTTGTAGGGCAAGCTAAAAGCCAGGAACTCCAATGAAGGTCCCCCATGAATTCTCCAGGGGAAGCTGGCTGAAATAGAGGTGGAAATTCTCTCTTCTGACTGTTGAAATCATCACTTCTCCTTTTAAAGTGCTCAACTGATTGGATGAGGCTTCCCTTATTGGTGATGCCAATCTCAGTTGGTTGTTGATGCATTCGGAAGCGGATGCAATCAACTTACTGATTATTTAAGTCCACAGAATGTCCTTATAGTAACAATCAGGCCATGTTTGCTTAACCAAACACCTGGACCAAGTTGACATATGAACCTAACCATCACAACCACCTTACAAGTCATCTACTTCATCCACCTTATTCCCAGCCCTGCCAATTTTAGGGCTGTGTTTGAACATGAGGACTATGGATATGTATAGCAACAGAGATCTCTCTCCGCCCTCCCCACCTTCTCTATCTCTCTCCCCCCATCTTCCCCCCTCTCTTTTTTCCCCATCTCTGTACCACCACCTTTCTCCCCTGCTTTACCACCCCCTATTTTTCCTTTCTTTTTCTTCTCCTTTCCCTACCTCCATCTTATTTTCCCCACTAGATGACTTAAATTTAAGCTTCATTCTAAATTAGCTTTGTGAGGTATAACGTGAAATTCACTGATTTTAAGAATATAATTCAGTGAGGTTTTAAAATATATTTAGTTGTGTAACTATCATATGAGACAATTTTGATAATGTAGCATTTCTAGTACCCCAAAAAGTTTTGTTATGCCCCTTTATAGCCAATCACCTACCCTACTCCCAAGCCCTCCTGATCTGTTTTCTATCTCTTTAGTCTTTATAGTTTTATCTTTTCTAAAAATTCATAGAAATGGGATCATACAGTATACTGACTTTTGTATCTGGCATTTTTCACTTTAAATAATGTATTTGCAACTCATTTATGTTGTTACATGTATCAGTAGTTCCTTATTATTGGGCAAGAGTATTCCATTGTATGAGTTCACCATAATTTGTTGTGTTGATGACATTTTGGTTTTGAGCTATTTTGAGTAACGCTGCTGTGAACATTCCAGTGCAGGTCTTTGTGTGGACTTATATTTTATTTTTCTTGCATAAGTACTCAGGATTGCAATTCCTGGGTTGTATAACCAAGTATTATGGCAAGTGTATGGCCTAACTTTATAACAAATTGCTGAATTGTTTTCCAAAGTTGCTATATTATTTTGCATTCTCACCAGTAATGTATTTGAGTTCCAGTTGCTCCACATTCTTGTCGACACTTTGTATTATCAAGTTATGTTTAAATATTAGCCATTCCAGCAGGTGTGTGGTAGTCTCTTGACTACTACTTGCATTTCTTTTTTTTTTCTTCATTTTTTTACTTAAGAAAACAAACAATACATTTAAAGCCACCAAAAATGGATATCTTAGTTACTTAACCACAGGCATATTTAAATAAACTATTCATATAATCATTTTAAAACCTGTGTTTGTGCAGTAAGTTTCTTAAGCCAATTTAAAATTAAGGAAACAAGGAAAAATCTGCACATTTAGATAGCAAAGTTCTTAAATTCTAAATATTAAACACTAACTTAGATACTATTTGATCAGCTGTCAAAACTGTGAATGTTCTCAAAATATTGAGAAGAAATTTCTTATAAATATCTGCATTGCTGTATGTGCTGGTTTGAAATGATGTGTGTACCCTAGAAAAACCATGTTTTAATCCTAATCCCATTTTGTAAAGGCAGCCATTTCTTCTAATCCCTATTCAGTATAGTATGTTTGAAACTGTAATTAGATCATCTCCCTGGAGATGTGATTTGACCAAGACTGGTTGTTGAGCTGGATTAGGTGGAGGTGTGTCTCCATCCATTTGGGTGGGTCTTGTTTAGTTTACTGGAATCCTATAAAAGAGGAAACATTTTGGAGAGAGATTCAGATCTCAGAATTCAGATTCAGAGATTCAGATGAGCAGAGCAGAATGACATAGCCACGAGAGGCAGAGTCTACCAGCCAGCGACCTTTGGAGATGAAGAAGGAAAGTGCCTCCTGGGGAGGGAGCTTCAATGAAACAGGAAGCCAGGAGAGGAAACTGGCAGATGATGCCATGTTCGGCACGTGCCCTTCCAGATGTGAGAGAAACCCTGACCGTGTTTATCATGTGCCTTTCCAGATGAGAGAGAAACTCTGAACTTCATTGGTCTTCTTGAACCAAGGTATCTTTCCCTGGATGCCTTTGATTGGACATTTCTATAGACTTGTTTTAATTGGGACATTTTCTCAGCCTTAGAACTGTAAACTAGCAATTAATTAAATTCCCCCTTTTAAAAACCATTCCATTTCTGGTATATTGCATCCTGGCAGCTAGCAAACTAGAATACTATTATAATGACCTATGTTACTAAATATTTTCCTGATTTCAGAACAACTAAGGAAAAAAATCATTTAGAATAGTAACCAAAAAAATTAGGTATCTAGGAATAAGCCTAACCAGAGATGTCAAGGACTTATACACAGAAAATTGCAAAAAATTGCTAAAAGACGATGTAAAGATATTGCATGCTCTTGAATAGGTACATTGAATATCATGAAGATGTCAGTTCTACCTAAATTCATCTACAGATTCAATGCAATACCAATAAAAATCCCAACAACCTACTTTGAAGACTTGGAAAAACTGGTTATCAAATTTATATGGAAGGGAAAGAGACCCTGAATAGCTCAAGATGCCCTAAAAAAAGAAGAGTGAACTGGGAGGTCTCTCACTTCCTGACTTTAAAGCTTACTGTTAAGCCACAGTGCTCAAAACAGCATGGTACTGGGAGGAAGATAGAAGGACTGACCAATGGAATAGAATCAAGAGTGCAGAGATTAATCAAATTTATGATCTTTGATAAGACCCCCAAATCCACTGAATTGGTATAGAATAGTCTTTTCAATAAATAGGCATGGGAGAACGGAATTTCAATAGCCAAAAGAATGAAAGTGGACCCCTACCTTACGCCCTATACAAAAATTAATTCAAAATGGATCAGAGACCTAAATGCAAGAGCCAATACCATAAAGCTTCTAGAAAAAAAATGTAAGGAAACATCTTCAAGATCTAGTAATAAGAGGTAGCATCTTAAACTTTACACCTAAAGCACAAACGGTGAAAGAAAAAAATAGACAAATGAAAACTCTTTAAGATGAAGAACTTCTGCTCCTCAAAGGACTTTGTTAAAAAGGTGAAGAGGTAGCCAACTCAGTGGGAGAAAATATTTGGAAACCATATAACGGATAAAGGCCTGATATCCTGTGTACATAAAGAAATTATATAGCTCAACAATAAAAGAGCAAATGATGACAATGAGATGTCACCTCACACCTATAAGGATGGCTGCTATAAACAAACAGGGAACCATAAATGTTGGAGAGGATGCCAAGAAATTGGAACACTTATTCACTGTTGGTGGGAATATAAAATTGTTCAGCTGCTGTGGAAGTTACTTTGGTGATTCCTCAGAAAACTAAATAATACTGAGTTGTCCTATGACCCGGCAATACCAGTGCTCAGTATATACCTAGAAGAGTTGAGGACAGTGACACGAACAGACATTTGCATACTGATGTTCATAGGGGCACTATTCACAGTTGCCAAGAGATGGAAACAATAAGGTGCCCATCAACAGATGAGTAGATAAACAAAATGTGGTATATGCATATGATAGAATATTATGCAGCATTTAGACAAAATGATGTCCCAAAATATATGACAATGTGGATTAACCTTGAGGGTATAATGCTGAGTGAAATAAGTCAGACACAAAAGGGCAGATACTGTATGATTCTGTTATTGTGACTCTGATAAAGCTGCCAATATTTTGAAGTGGCTAGAAGGAAAAATCTGAGATGAGGGCATAATAGCCCATGACAAACTCTGGGACCTGTTCTGTAGCCACTAGTTGAAATATGCTTTGAAAATTACTACTTTTTTCTTTCTTTCCTTTGTAGATGTGTGTATATATATATATTCATTATTTATTTATTTATTTATTTATTTTAAAATGCCAAAAAACACCAAACACAAACATTCTAACTTTTGATCATTCCGTTCTACGTATATAATCAGTAATTCACAATATCATCACATAATTGCTTATTCATCATCATGATCATTACTTGGAACATTTGCATCTATTCAGAAAAAGAATAAAAAGAAAACAGAAAAAAATTCATACATACCATACCCCCCACCCCTCCCCCTCATTGATCACCAGCATTTCAATCTAAATTTATTTTAACATTTGTTCCCCCTATTATTTATCTTTATTCCATGTGTTTTACTCATCTGTTGATAAGGTAGATAAAAGGAGCATCAGACACAAGGTTTTCACAATCACACAGTCACATTGTGAAAGCTAAGATATATATTTTTTACAATAACAACAAAAAAAGTAAACAGCAACAAAAAAGCTATAGGTAGCTTTTGTAATATTAAATAATATAAACTCCTGAAATAAAAAACTTGAAAATATTTAGAAGCATAGCTCACTACTATAGCAAAGATGATATTTGTAATAACTTTTTACTTGATATTTTGAAAATGCACACAGTTTGATAGTTAATAAAAGGGTATTTGTATTAGCTAGGGTTCTCTAGAGAAACAGAATCAGCAAGAGGTATCTATAAATATAAAATATATATAAGTGTCTCATGTAACCATGGGGTTGTAGAGGCCAAGGTCTGTAGGGCAGGCCATGAGCTGGCATCTCCAATGAAGGTCCTCAGCGAACTCTCAGGAGAGGCTAGCAGGGCAACCGTGAGGATGTAAGAATCCAAGATCTTCAGGGTAGGCCAAGAGAGCTGGCAGCTCCAATGAGGTTCCTCAACAAACTCTCAGGAGAGACTGGCTGGGCAACTGTGAGGATGAAAGAATCCAAGATCTGTAGGGCAGGCCACGAGATGGCAGCTCCAATAAAACCTCTTCAGTGAACTTTCAGGAGAGTCTGGCTGGTTGAAGTAAAAAAGAGTGTTGTCTCTTCTGAATCCTCCTTAAAAGCCTTCCAGTGATTAGATTAAGTATCACTCATTGCAGAAGACACTCCCCTTAGCGGATTGCAATTGCAGTCAACTGTGGATGCTGTGTGTGTGGTCATGATTTAAGTCCATGAAATGTCCTCATAGCAACAGACAGGCCAGTGCTTGCCCAGCCAACTGGGCACCACCACCTGGCCAAGTTGACAGATGAACCTGACCATGACAGTATTTAAGATAGTGTTTAATGTTTAGAATTTGAGAAACTCTGATGTAAATCTATAGATTTTTTTTTCTTTCTTTGCTTTAATTTTAAATTGGTTTATGAAACATATTGTACAAACAAGCTTTATAATGATTACTTAGATTTTTTTTTAATATGCCTATGGACAAGCTAACTAAGAATCATTTTAGGTGGTTAAGAGTTTCATATGTTGACTTGGATTTCTTTAAGATTTGTTTTTAATGCATGTAGTTTTGTACTTGTGTCACTTCTGTTAAAATCACCAAAATAGGGAGTTTTTCCCCCCTGGATTTTATTGTTCTCTCACATTGTAATCTCTATGTTCTCAAAGCATTATTTGATTCTCCACAATCAGCAACACAGTTATTTTTTGTATTAATTGGTTCCCTGGTTGTTTGGAAATCTGTTCTTAAAATGCGATCAAATTCTGTAAATGATTGTATTAGAATAATTATTTGTGAGTAATTGATTAGGAGGATTCTGGGCAGATAAAATCTTACATAAATCTCTTCAAAATGGTTTAAACTTGATTCCAAGTTAAGTAAAGCCTGCATGGCTGTATTCATAAGTCATTCTCACCCTTTTTGTGAAACTGTGATGTGAAAGGTTAAAATATAAATGAGAAGATATACTCCAGTTTTGACATTTGATAGCTGGCATTGGTATGCTATTTTGAGAAAAATCCCTGGTAGTAGTAGAAGGAGACTTAGCTTAATGTATGTCAGTATATTGGATGGTGGAGGTGGAGAAGGGAGAGGTGGGCAGTGGTGGAATGTAGAATGCTCTGCTGCATGCTGTGTAGGATAAGCAACCCCATCCTTATTGAGAAATTGCATTTTGTTCTCAAGAACTAGAGGGAGAAATTTGGTAAAATATCTGAGCAACTAAATTTGATATCATCTTAACGCTTCATTTCCCTGAGGGAGTCTCTTCTTTCTATTTGATAGTAAGTTTTAATCTTTGTGTAATCTGATGTTAGGACATAGAAATCTTAACTAGAAAGTCAAGTAAGGGCCTTTGACAAAGAAAGTAGGAGAAGGTGATTGATACATCAGGCTTGGCTACCCTCTAGTGGCTGCTCCAGCAGTACTGCAACTTTAACTGATCTTTGTATTCTTCAGGCGGATTAATAGCTGAAGGGCCCTTAATTGTTCCTGCAGAATTCCTTTTTTGTGTTATAGGATAAAAAATCTGGGTTGAAAAATAACTTTAGTGTAAGGAGTTACCTAAAGTATCAACATTGGTTCCCTTGAGCGATATGATTATGGATGGCTTTATTTTCATATTTATATGTCTTTGTGTTTTCTAAATTTTATTCAGTTAAGTTTTTGTTTTGTTTGTTTTGAGCCTGAGAAATTAAAGGGAGACTTGAAGGCAAGAAAGCTCCATTTGCTGTGTATCTGCTACGTACAATGCTGTTACAGACATGAGTCCCTAATCCTTAAAAAAATACAGATTTGAATTACTTTGAGTCCTGTATGCAAGGTTTATCTAGGATGTCCTGTATTTTACTCAAATAATCCTGTTTGGAGTTTTCATGAAGTGATGCTCATTCTTTTAACATTTCTATAGTATAGTCCTTGCTGATGCTGCTACCCAGAGTATTCCTTTGCTTTACTTCCATCTTGCCTGGTCAAGCTTGCTTCATCCTTTAATGACCATCTGTTACCATTTTTCTGAACTCCTTATCATTCCCATGAACCTTCAAAGTAATTATATTCTGTGTTCATATTATTCTTAAAATGTTTTTAACATAGTCCATTCTGCTTTCTGCTGAAATTATTTGTGTGTTGCCTATTTTCTGCTCTTGCTGTGTCTCTCTATATCCTAAATCCCCAGAAAAGGACATAGAACTCAAGAAACATTTTGCCTAAAACCATATAATGAAAATTTCTGCTTACCTCAGTTTGCAAAGTGATGTGGTTTCCTTGTTCATTTTAATCAGTTGTTTGGTACTGTTAACATTTTTTTCTATAAATAGCATTTTAAATGGTGTATAAGTACATAGTCCCTAAAGCCTTAGTTTCCCAAACTTTGCTACACATTCTAAAACAGGGCATTTAAAAAATTTCTAAAGCCCGTATCATACCCTATACCAGTTAAAGTGCTTGATATAGGAACCAGGCATCAGCATTTATTTTTAAACATCTCTGAGTGATTAAGTGATTCCAGTGTTCAATAAAATTTATGAACCACTTCCCTGTTTAACCTACAAATGCATAGGTGTTAAAAGTTAACTCCTGCCATTTAAAACTTTGCTTTTTATGGGAAAATAACTTTCCAAAGCCAGGTATGAGCAGTGACCAATAAATAACGAACGTAAATAAAGGGCGTAATTTCCCTTGGGAGATATTTGTTGTTAAAAAAGGCATTTGTCCAACTTACTCTTAAAATGCTTTAAAAAAATTTGCAGAGAGAATGATACAGCAAATGGGCCAAAATGTAAATAATTGGCTAATCTTGTAAAGATTATATGGTAGTTCTAGTATCAATCTTTCAAATTTTTTGTAAGTTGTAAATTATTCTAAAATTAAAAGCTGCTAAAAGGGAATTTAAGTCTGATAAATTTCTAGTTGGCAGAATATTTAATTAAGAGATTTACATTCTAATTTTTAAAAACATTGGAGTGGATAGAATGCAACTAGCTTTCTTCTTTGGGCATCATCCATCTCTTTTTATTCATTTTGTTATATGTTTGAAATTCTCTTAAGGGCCCTATTTCCTAAAAGGAGGAGGCACTTCCTTTATCATCTCTAGGGTACAGGGAAGATGTTATCTAGTTGAGCATCAAACACTTCTCTTTCTGTCTCTTCCTTCTGCCTCCTTCTACCTGCTCCGTAAACACAAAATACTATTTCCTATGAGATGCTTAAAGATAATAAAGATACAATTCTGTAAATTCAGAAAATGATTACTGAGTTTTTCTAAACACAAAACAATTTGCTGGTTACTGTCAATATCTGTCTTTCTTTTGTCCTTCTCTCCTCCCTCCCTTTATGATTTTCCCATAAAGGGATGTGGCATATGCATATATATTTTTTACTATACAATGACTAAACCAAGACTGGTAGATGAAAACTTATACTTTATTTAAGACCTACAGGGACAGGGAGTATATATTTCACAGCATCTGTAATCTAGAATTCTACATTTGTTATATTTACTTTTTGAAAAATCTTTTAATATTTTAGCCAATCTGTGCCATTGATGCTCATTCAGAAGTACTGTTGTATTATTGTAGCTTCTTTTTCAAAGATTGTGGCCAGTAATTATGAAAATATATTCACTTTCTTTATTAATCAGAGAAATGCAAATTAAAATGATATAATTTCATACTCTCTGTATTGGCAAAAATGAAAATGTCTGGCAATACCAAATATCGAGAATGTATATGCCACAAGTATGTATATGCATATGTATAGTGGAAATAGGAATTTAATATCTCCTGCATGACCAATTTGGCAGGAGTATTTGGTATTTGGTAAAAGTAGCATTCCTTTCGCCTGGCAATTCCACTTCTAAGTTATACCCTGGAAACACTCTAATGCTCGTGAAAAGAGACAGTTATAAGAATATTCATTGTAATACTGTTTGTAATAGCAAAAATTCAAGAACACGCTTATTTGTCCAGCAGCAGGTGTATTGATTGATTGTGATTTGCTCATACACTAGAACACTTTGCAGCTGTCACTATGGAATACATGTCAAAAACATGGCTAGGTAGAAATCTGAGTGATATATATGTATGATAAATGATATGCAAAGTATTTAGGATTCAGGGATACTTATTTGTATAATTGGTATTAAACGTGAATAGAAATGCAAATCGTGAACCGAATTTTAGGATAGTGGTTACCTCCAGAAAGGAGAGAAGGGATTGGGACTGGGGGATGAGTACACAAAGATCTTCAACTTGACCTGTGATATTTTATCTCTTTTAAGGACTCTGAAGTAGATACAGTGAAATGTTAATAGTAGACATAGGTAGATAGTAGGTACAGTTCAGTATGTTATTCTCTATATTTAAAACCTATGTATGCCTACTATAAACAAACAAACAAACAAAAACTATGTGACTAGGAACATTCGGTGGTACAGATTCATCATCAGTAATAATGTGGAACCACAGCAGATTACCTCTTTGAATGTAACCCTGAGACTAAATGAGATGGATAAAATCTTTTTTTTCAAGTCAAATATATTTGGCTTAGAAACCCAGTTTATCTACTTGTTAGCTGTCCAAACTTAGGCTTCAGTACACTCCACGTTCAAGGGGCAATCAAACTTAGCTCCTAGGAATAGGTTTTGAAAGAGGAAAAAACGTATGCCATGGATAGTAAGCACTCAATACTTGACAGCTACACTAAGTTTTGACCACCTGGTTTAACTAATTCTGATTTCATGGAGCCTAGTGTATTACTCATGCACTGTTGGTTGTTTTCTGTATGACTGGCATAATTAAAAGTTTCTAAAATACAAAATTCATTCCAGAACCTAGAGAACACAATAGAGTTGTATTTCTGTATTGAGTTCCGTATTTAATTATGAAAGATCATTGAGGTTAACTTTGTTATTGTGCAGTTCCTCTTGTGCAACCTTGCTTTTTTTTTTTAAGAGAAAAGACTCCTAAAAAGTCAGTTGCTTGTAATTATTCCACAACATTGATAATCTGAGAAGATTTCATCTTAAAAGTACCCCAATGAAAGAATTATAGGCATTCTAGAGTTGTGGATGTTTGGCACATAAACCAGGCAAGTGAGGGAATGTTGTTTTTGAACCCAGCCAAAAGGTAGAACAGCTTCCTAATAACCAATTTCTCCCAATGGATTGATAATTTCCAGAAGCACCAGCTCAAGAAGTAACTCACCCAGAGGATCAGGAAATGTTAAGATAAAGCATCAGGAAGAAAGAACAGTGGAGAGAGGTCTGGCTGTTTGGCATTCAGTTCCAAGTACTGCCTTTCCATTCCACAACAACCCAGCTGGTATTTGAAGCTAGTTATTAGTGTACCCACTGAGCCATGCATTCCTGAGGTAGCTCAGTGTTTTTAAAATAAAGCCTGAAAGCCTGATTTTGCTTAATTTTTTTATGAAGACACTTTAGCAGGGCCATGACTTTTCATTTTGTGAATACTAAACTACAAGTAAACAGCACCCTTAAAGAAAATATACATTTTAGAATTTCTGTATTTGATAGGAATGGGAAAAGACATAAGTGTGTTTATTTTGCATTTTACTGGGGAAGGGATACCGCTCTATCCCATAAAAAAAGAACCATACATATCTGTGTGTACATTTCTGTCTTCTGGGAAGTCCCTTCATATTCTACCTTCCTAGCCAAAGATAATGCTCCTGTTAACCAACCCCCCTCCCCTATCTGTGCTGTTTGCTTTATGAAATAGTCTTTCTTTAACTGAGTATATTTTCTTAAACCACAGTTAGGAAATAATAGTCATGTTGAATTATTTGATCTCTGGTTTGGAGTTTTGTCCCTTTATTCTCTAAAGTGTGCTCCCCTATCTAGAAAAATTTTCTATAATTGTGTATCTTCCCCATCCCTTTTCCAGACTTTGAGAATTGTTGGTGGACTCAAACATTACACTGTCACAGCTGAGGAAAGCAGACTCTGGAGCCAGTTATCTTAATATAATATGAATTTAACATATTTATATTATAGGTGGTATTCTATTATATATTATATATGTATAGGTTTATAAGTGGTGTTCCAGTTTGCTAGCTACTGGAATGCAATATACCAGAAACAGAACAGCTTTTAAAAAGGGGAATTTAATAAGTTTCAAGTTTACAGTTCTAAGCCTGTGATAATGTCCAAATTAGGACCCATCTAGAGAAATATCTGATCTAAGGTATCCAGGGAAAGATACCTTGATTCAAGAAGGCTGATGAGGTTCTAGGTTTCTCTCTTGTCTGGAAAGGCGTGTGGTGAACATGGTAATGTCTGCTAGCTTCCTCTCCAGGCCTCTTGCTTTATGGAGCTCCCCCAGGGGTGTTCTCCTTCTTCATTTCCAAAGGTCACTGGCTGGTAGACTCTGGTTCTCTTCTCGTTCTCAGAAGGAACTCTCTCCAAAATGTCTCCTCTTTTATAGGATTCCAGTAAACCAATCAAGACCCATGTAGAGTAGGTGGAGACACCGTCTTCATCTAATCAAGTTTAATGCCCACATCTCCGTGGAGATAATCTAATCAAGTTTCCAACGTATAGTTCTGAATAGGGATTAGAAGAAATTGTTGCTTTTACAAAAAGAGATTAGGAATAAAACATGGGTTTTCTAGGGTACATAAATCCTTTCAAATTGGCACAGATGGATTTTGAAATAAAATAGGTCACATAATGTCACCTATAACCTGATTCCTCAATAAATCGAAACATAGTGTAACAGTCTGTAAGGTAGTTATTAGTCTTGTTATCAATTGTGATTGTTATAAAAGGGATACAGTGACATTAAATATTCTTTTAATATCTCTTCATATGAAATATGAATAAATGAAGAACTTTTTGTTTACTATGTATTTTGAAGTGAAATACAAAGAACTTTATCACATCTTAAAACACCTCATAAATGTTTGCAATCGAGCTACCTCAAATAATAATTCTCTGTTTTTCACTAACTTTTCAAAGCATGCCATTTTAAGTGATTTTAATCTAAAAGCTTATTTAATTAAATTTTGAATATGAGAGAAGGATCCAAGATGGCGGCTTAGTAAGGTACATGCGTCTTAGTTCCTCCGACCCCAAATCAACTAATAGGTGAACAGAAACAGTACAGAACAGCTCCCGGGGCTACAGCAGGGAATGGACACACAGCATAACCCAATCTGGACTGGCTAGTCTGACTGCGAAACTCGGCTGCGGTTAGATCCCCGAGCGGAGCGCGATTTCCCAAGCAGCCGCAGCTGCGGCGGTGCGAGCTAATCCCTCCCTCCTTCCCGGGCTGGCTGAGAAACTCGGAGAGGCAAGCTTCCTAGCTAAGGCGGCCAGCGCCACACTTTTGCGGGCGGCTTCGAGTCTCGGCCTCGAGTCCGCGGCTACGAGTCTCGGATCAGAGGGCTATCCAAAGTCTGGGCTGGCTAGTCTGACTGCGAGACTTGGCTGCGGTGAGACCCCCGGGGGCGCGCGATTTCCCGAGCAGCCGCAGCTGCGGCGGTCCGAGCTACTCCCTCCCTCCTTCCTGGGCCGGCTGAGAGTATCGGAGAAGCAAGTTTCCCAAGCCGAGGCAGGCGGCGCCCTTCTTTTGCGGGCGGCTTTGAGTCTCGGCTTTGAGTCCACGGCTACGAATCTCGGATCAGAGGGCTATCCAAAGTCTGGGCTGGCTAGTCTGACTGCGAGACTCGGCTGCGGTGAGACCCCGGCGGCACACGATTTCCGATCAGCGGCAGCTGCGGCGGTCGAGCTACTCCCTCTTCCCGGGCGGCTGAGAGTCTGGAGAGGAAGTTAAAGCCGTGAGGCCGGCCCTCTTTTGCGGCGGTTCGAGTCTCGGCTTCGAGTCCGTGGATACGAGTCTCGGATCGGAGGGCTATCCAAGCCGCGGTGGCCCCGACGCGGGAGGCTTTGGTCGGTGGGGAATCCCAGGCCACTGTGGCCGCGACCAGCCAGGTTAAGCGCGGCAGCTGAGCCCATACGCGGGCCCTGAACCAACGGAGAGAATTGATCCGAATAGGCGTGGTGATAGGTGATGGGGGAGACCATTCCAAACATTGAGCGAAAACGTGTGCCGTGCGCACTATGGGCAAGATAGAAAACAGATCAGAGATTTCAGAAAAATTTCAACCTTGTGGGTTGACCCCAGAGAAAGCTGAATAAATGCCAGAGCCAGTAGCAGAAGATAATGTCCACGCTCAAAAGATGAGAATATGGCCAGTCAAGGAACAAACAATAGCTCAAATGAGATACAAGAGCTGAGAAACTATGCTGAATATAGAAAGAAATGGAAACTCTTAAAAATGAAATCGATAAATTGAGGGAGGACATGAGAGCTGGGTGAACTAAAGAAGAAATAGAAAAACTGAAAAAACAAATCGCAGAACTTATGGAAGTGAAGGATAAAGTAGCAACCATAGAAAAAATAATGGATACTACATGATAGATTTACGAGAAGAAGATAGAAATAGTTTTGGAGGATGGAACTCTGAATTGCAAAAAGAAAAAGAAACTATCGGGAAAAGAATGGAAAATTTGAAAGGGTATCAGGGAATAAGGACAATATGAACGCACAAATATACGTGTTGTGGGTGTCCCATAAGGAGAAGAGAAGGGAAAAGGAGGAGAAAACTAATGGAAGAATTATCATGAAATTTCAATTTATGAAAGACTAAAATTACAGATCCAAGAAGTGCAGGCACCAAAGAGATTAGACCAAATAGGGTTTCAGAACTTACTAGTTAGAATGTCAGAGGAAAGAGAAGAGAGGATCTTGAAAGCAGCGAGAGAAAAACAATCCATCACATACAAGGGAAACCAATAAGATATGTGTAGATTTCTAGAGAAAATGGAAGCTAGAAGAAGTGGGATGATATATTTAAATATAAAAGAGAAAAACTGCAACAAGACTCCTATATCAGCAAAATTATCCTTCAAAAATGAGGGAGAAATAAAAATTTCAGACAAAAGTCACTGAGAGTTTGTGACAAGAGACAGTCTGCAAGAAATACTAAGGGAGCACTAGAGTCAGATAAAAGACAGAAGAGGAGATATGGAAAAGAGTGTGAAAGAAGGAAAATCAGATATTTTATATATAAACAAGGCAAAATGTTGAGGAAAATATTATCCAAATGTAATAACACTAAATGTCAATGGACTGAATTCCCCAATCAAAAAGTAGATTGGCAGAATGGATTAAAAAACAGGATCTTTATATGCGTCTACAGGAAACACCTTGGCCCAAAGATAAACATAGGTTGAAGTGAAAGGTTGGGAAAAGATATTTCATGCAATAGCAACAGAAAAGAGCAGGAGTGGTATATAATATCAGCAAGTTAGATTCAATGTAAACTTAAAAGAGACAAAGAGGCACTATATACTAATAAAGGACAATTGAACAGAAGAATAACAATCATAAATATTACGCACGAACAGAATGCAAAATACATGAGGAATACATGCAAATGAAAAGGGAAATAGACTCATATACCATAATAGTTGGAGATTCAATACCACTTCATCATGGACAGAATATAAGGGATCAACAAAGAAATAGAGAATTGAATGTTACTATAAATGAATAGATATAGAATTTATAGGACATTAATACAAGCAGGATACCTTTTTCTCAAGTGATGGATATTTCAAAGATAGACATAGTGGGTCAAAGCAAATTTAACAAATTTAAAAAGATTGAAATATACAAACCTTTCTCGGCATAAAGGAATGATGTTGGAAATCAATAATATGCAGAGTGCAGAAAATTCACAATATGTGGAGCAACAACAACTTAAACAAGAGTGGGTCAAGAGGAAATTGCTAGAGAAATTAGCAAATACCTTGAGGGAATGAAATGAAAACACAACATATCAAAACTTATGGGAGCAGCAAAGGCAGTGTAAGAGGGAAATTTATTGCTCTAAATGCCTATATAGAAAGAAAAGGCAAAATTCAGGAATTAACTATCCATTTGGAAGAATGGAGAAGAACAGCAAGCAACCCAAAGGAAGAAAGGAAAGAAATAAAAAGATTAGAGCAAATAAATGAAATTGAAAACATGAAAACAATAGAGAAAATCAATAAGGCCAGAAGTTGGTTCTATGAGAAAATCAATAAGATTGATGGGCCCTTAGCAGATTGACAAAAAGAAGGAGAGAGAGGATGCAAATAAATAAGATCAGAAATGGAAGAGGAGACATAACTACTGACCTCACAGAAATAAAGGAGGTAATAACAGGATACTATGAACAACTTTACGCTAATAAATACAACAATTTAGAGGAAATGGATGGGTTCCTGGAAAGACATGAACAACCAACTTTGACTCAAGAAGACATAGATGACCTCAACAAACCAATCACAAGTAAAGAAATTGAATCAGTCATTCAAAAGCTTCCTAAAAAGAAAAGTCCAGGACCAGACGGCTTCACATGTGAATTCTATCAAACATTCCAGAAAGAATTAGTACCAACTCTCCTCAAACTCTTCAAAAAAATCGAAGCGGAGGGAAAACTACCTAATTCATTCTATGAAGCCAACATTACCCTCATACCAAAACCAGGCAAAGATATTACAGGAAAAGAAAACTACAGGCCGATCTCTCTAATGAATATAGATGCAAAAATCTTCAATAAAATTCTAGCAAATCGTATCCAACAACACATTAAAAGAATTATTCATCATGACCAAGTAGGATTCATCCCAGGTATGCAAGGATGGTTCAACATAAGAAAATCAATTAATGTAATACACCATATCAACAAATCAAAGCAGAAAAATCACATGATCATCTCAATTGATGCAGAGAAGGCATTTGACAAGATTCAACATCCTTTCCTGTTGAAAACACTTCAAAGGATAGGAATACAAGGGAACTTCCTTAAAATGATAGAGGGAATATATGAAAAACCCACAGCTAATATGATCCTTAATGGGGAAAAATTGAAAACTTTCCCCCTAAGATCAGGAACAAGACAAGGATGTCCACTATCACCACTATTATTCAACATTGTGTTGGAGGTTCTAGCCAGAGCAATTAGACAAGAAAAAGAAATACAAGGCATCAAAATTGGAAAGGAAGAAGTAAAACTATCACTGTTTGCAGATGATATGATACTATACGTCGAAAACCCGGAAAATCCACAACAAAACTACTAGAGCTAATAAATGAGTACAGCAAAGTAGCAGGTTACAAGATCAACATTCAAAAATCTGTAGCATTTCTATACACTAGCAATGAACAAGCGGAGGGGGAAATCAAGAAACGAATTCCATTTACAATTGCAACTAAAAGAATAAAATACCTAGGAATAAATTTAACTAAAGAGACAAAAAACCTATATAAAGAAAACTACAAAAAACTGCTAAAAGAAATCACAGAAGACCTAAACAGATGGAAGGGCATACCGTGTTCATGGATTGGAAGACTAAATATAGTTAAGATGTCAATCCTACCTAAATTGATTTACAGATTCAATGCAATACCAATCAAAATCCCAACAACTTATTTTTCAGAAATAGAAAAACCAATAAGCAAATTTATCTGGAAAGGCAGGGTGCCCCGAATTGCTAAAAACATCTTGAGGAAAAAAAACGAAGCTGGAGTCTTGCACTGCCTGACTTTAAGGCATATTATGAAGCCACAGTGGTCAAAACAGCATGGTATTGGCATAAAGATAGATATATCGACCAATGGAATCGAATAGAGTGCTCAGATATAGACCCTCTCATCTGTGGACATTTGATCTTTGATAAGGCAGTCAAGCCAACTCACCTGGGACAGAACAGTCTCTTCAATAAATGGTGCCTAGAGAACTGGATATCCATATGCAAAAGAATGAAAGAAGACCCATATCTCACACCCTACACAAAAGTTAACTCAAAATGGATCAAAGATCTAAACATTAGGTCTAAGACCATAAAACAGTTAGAGGAAAATGTAGGGAGATATCTTATGAATCTTACAATTGGAGGCAGTTTTATGGACCTTACACCTAAAGCAAGAGCACTGAAGAAGGAAATAAATAAATGGGAGCTCCTCAAAATTAAACACTTTTGTGCATCAAAGAACTTCATCAAGAAAGTAGAAAGACAGCCTACACAATGGGAATCAATATTTGGAAACGACATATCAGATAAAGGTCTAGTATCCAGAATTTATAATGAGATTGTTCAACTCAAGAACAAAAAGATAGCCAACCCAATTACAAAATGGGAAAAAGACTTGAATATACACCTCTCAGAGGAGGAAATACAAATGGCCAAAAGGCACATGAAGAGATGCTCAATGTCCCTGGCCATTAGAGAAATGCAAATCAAAACCACAATGAGATATCATCTCACACCCACCAGAATGGCCATTATCAACAAAACAGAAAATGACAAGTGCTGGAGAGGATGCGGTGAAAGAGGCACACTTATCCACTGTTGGTGGGAATGTCAAATGGTGCAACCACTGTGGAATGCAGTTTGGCGGTTCCTCAAAAAGCTGAATATAGAATTGCCATACGACCCAGCAATACCATTGCTGGGAATCTACTCAAAGGAATTAAGGGCAAAAACTCAAACAGACATTTGCACACCAATGTTTATAGCAGCGTTATTTACAATTGCAAAGAGATGGAAACAGCCAAAATGTCCATCAACAGACGAGTGGCTAAACAAACTGTGGTATATACATACGATGGAATATTATGCAACTTTAAGGCAGGATAAACTTATGAAGCATGTAATAACATGGATGGACCTAGAGAACATTATGCTGAGTGAGTCTAGCCAAAAACTGAAAGACAAATACTGTATGGTCCCAATGATGTGAATCAACACTCGAGAATAAACTTGGAATATGTCATAGGTAACAGAGTTCAGCAGGAGTTAGAAACAGGGTAAGATAATGGGTAATTGGAGCTGATGGAATACAGACTGTGCAATAGGACTAGATACAAAAACTCAAAAATGGACAGCACAATAATACCTAATTGTAAAGTAATCATGTTAAAATACTGAATGAAGCTGCATCCGAGTTATAGGTTTTTGTTTTGTTTTGTTTTGTTTGTTTTGTTCTTATTATTATTACTTTTATTTTTTTTCTCTATATCAACATTCTATATCTTTTTCGGTTATATTGCTAGTTCTTCTAAACTGATGCAAATGTACTAAGAAACGATGATCATGCATCTATGTGATGATGTTAAGAATTACTGATTGCATATGTAGAATGGTATGATTTCTAAAAAAAAAAAATGGTCAGCACAATACTGCCTAATTGTAATGTAATTATGTTGGAACGCTGAATGAAGCTGCATCTGAGCTATAGTTTTTTTTTGTTTTTTTTTTCTTTCTCTTATATATTTTTGTACTTTTTATTTTTATTTGTGTTTTCTCTGTGTTATCACTTTATTTCTTTTTCTGTTGTCATGCTATTTCTTTCTCTAAATCGATGCATATGTACTGAGAAATGATGACCATACACCTATGTGATGATATTAAGAATTACTGATTGCATATGTAGAACGGAATGATTTCTAAATGTTGTGTTAGTTAATTTTTTTTAATTAATAAAAAAATTTTAAAAAAATTTTGAATATGAGATACACATTCTATAAAATAAAAAAAGGTATGAGGGAGTAATTGAAAAAGCAAAAAACAATTCTGTCCTCCTCCTTACTCCAACCACATAGTTTGTCTCCTCATATGTATACTCATGTTGCTTTTCTTATTTATATATTCTGATGTACCTTGTTTTTTCCATTCAGTATGTTCTGGTGGTCATTTCATATCAGTGCAAATAGAGTTGACTTCTTTTTTTCATGCCTGCCTAATTTTACATTATATTGCAAGTTATTTACTGAGTTTCCTATTGTTGGAAATTTAGATATCCCCCAGGCTTTTATTAAAACAGCTTTGCCAGTTGTCATGTGTGTACATCCGTTATTTTGCACATGTAGATTTTATCTGTAAAAGGAACTAGAGAAGAAAAATTGGCAGGTCACAGAATATGTACACTTTAAGTTTTGCCATTGCCAATTTGTTCTCCATAGAGATTGTAACAATTTATACTCCTACCAGCAGTACTCTTTCTTGGCAGCAGAGAACAAAGTTTTTGATATTGGTCAATCTAATGGAGTTTTTAAATGGTATTTTATTTTGCTTTAGTTTATATGACCTGAGGTTGAACATCTTTTCATACACTTAATAGTCACTCAGATTTCATTAAATTGTCTGTTCATGTCCTTTGCCTACTTTCTATTTGGCTTTGGGACTTTTTCTTTTTTATTTGTAAGAATCTTAGTAAGGAAAGATTTTTCTGTACCATGTGTTGTAGTAATTTCCCAGTTAGTTATTTGTCAGTTGACTATTTGTGGCATATGTTGAAATGCAGAAAAATTTTAAATGGTCAAATGATCAGTCTTTACTTTTATGGCTTCTAGGTTTTGTGTTACACTGACTGTGCCTACCCTGAAATTTAAAAAAAAGTTTTCTTTGAATATTTTTATGATTTTGGTTTTTTGTTTAAATAAATTCATCTTTAACAATATAAGACATCTCAAATGCTAATATCGAAGCGCCATTTTTGGTTTTCTTATAATGGCCTTTGCTGTTTCATTGTATGGCATAGACTATAGATCCAAAGAATAGTCAAGTCATAGCTCTTTGCTACTTAACTGCTGCTGTGTGAGGTACGCAGAGTAATTAAGTCTCTTGCTTTCTCATATGTAGAGTGAAGATAACTTTGTACCTACCTGATGGGAGTTATAAAAATGAAAAAAGATATATATGTGTTAATTATATTCTTAGAGCAGGTTCTGCAATTTATAGGCCAATAAATATTAGTAAGGTTTCTTCTTTCTTCCTTCCTCTGACCTGAATGTCACAGTGATGGGAAATTTTTTTGAAAAGTAGAATCAGTTGATGATAAAGATGTTCTAGATTATCACATAAAATAGTGTAGTTTAGTGAGACTTTGGTATTAACTAGTTTCTAATGTCTGTTGCATCGTTTGTAATTAGATAGTTCTATTTGCTTTTCAGAGAGGAGGCAGTTGCCGGTTTATATATTAAAGCAAGAATGCTACACAGTATATGTGGAAAAAATTTTTTTGTAATGTTTCCTCCTAGTTAAAGGGAATTTTAAAAAACACATCTTATTTTGCCCCTTTCCGCATTACAGAGTCTGATATTTTCCAGATTGCTGTGGGTCTTCTCACCAAATGAGTTTTGTTTCTCTAAGTTAATTTTCTGCCAGAATCACTTCAGACTGATGATTGTGGTGTTTGTGTATCCATTAAGCTCACTGTGAGAGCATGTCCACTACTTTCTACCCCTCCTGTTAACAGTTGTCAGCAGGTTAAGGAACTTGCTCGGCATTAATTGTAGGAGGCCACTGGATGTACTGCAAAAGGGCTGTTTATACAAGAATTACAAAGAGCTGGTTTAGTTACCCAGTATAGTTAAACATAAATCCTGTCAACAGCTGGGTCACGTTTATTCATGTTGTCCATTTATATGTATAGAAAATATATGAAAGAAAATGAGTTTCAGTTTTAAAACTCTATTTCTTGGTTAACCTTTACTTTGCGTCATTCAGCAACCTCTACCAGTACAATTCAAGAACTCTGAACAAGCACATATCAGCAGAGTCTAGGTAAGAAGTGCTTCATTACGTTTGTATATAGCACCCTGCTGAGCTTTACAATTGGTTTTGAAATGAAAATCTTTTAGATTAGAGCAAACATTATCCTAATCATGGTGATAAATTATATGGAGAAGATTAATGATTTATCTATGAAAGCCAGTGAGCATTAAGTTTGCTACTGGGGTGTTTTTTTTTTTTTTTTAAAGGGGTGGGATTGAGAAAGGTGAGGAGGAAGAAGGAAAAAAACACACTTTTCATAGCCAAATGCTGTTCTTTATTTGAACTAATGATTCCTTCCCTTCCTTTCCCTTGATAAAATCAAGGAAGTTTTAAATTTCAATATATCCCCAAGGACTAGGATTCTTTAGTGACTAGGGAAAGTAGGGTAGAACCTGAAAGAAGGAGAGATTGAAAAATCACCTTTCTTATTAAGTTTTTCATTTCTTTTTTCCTGTTGATGTGATACGGTTTTCTTCTTCCCTGTTCTACGGACAAGTTGTGGTACCCCAATCTCTCCTCTTGGGACAGGTGTTTGGATGTTAATGGGTGAAAAATTGGTGGCGGTAGAAGGAAATACATTTCTTCACTCCTTACATGTGTCATTTAAGATAAAATCAGATTGGACTACTGTTATAGGCTTAGATTTCCTGCCTCAGTAGGGCTGCCCATGACAGTTCCTGCTTTGCTCATTGTGCCTTTGTTTTTGATAACTTCAGTTTGTGGCAGGGAGAGTGAATATTAGCATCCATTGTGAAGCAGTTTGAAGTAGTGTCCTGGAAGGGAAAGGCTGATTTAGATGAATATTTAAGAGATGATCACTATTTAAACATGTGCATAGGTCTGTTGCAGACTTATAATGGCTTCAACAACATACTAAATCTGTGATTTGAAAATCAAGTGCCAGGGATCAGGCTCAAAGTTTTTTGTTGGTTGTTATTTTTGAATGTGATATCCTGTCAAACTTTGCTATTCAAAGTTTGGTCTTCAGATCAGCAACATCCTCATCACTTAGGAATTTTTTAGAAATGTAGAATCTCAGGTCCTGAACCAAACTTATCAAATACTGTATGTGAATCTGCATTTTAACAAGATCCCCAGGTTATTTGAATGCACATTAAAATTTGAGAAGCTCTGCTATAAACCATATCCTGCTTGTCTAAAGCTATCTACTATGTGAAAAGCATGCTAGGTAAGAAGTGTACTTCTAGGTACATGAAACTAGGTAAATAGACTTTTAAAAATCTTATTTGCCAACAGGAAGCTGGTTGTGATTATAGTGTCATTACAGTGCCATCTTGTTTGTATATCTTCCTGGAGATGCTACTCTAACCTCTGCCACAGAAATAAGTAGGCTCGTTGCTTTGCAGTCCTTTTAACAACAGCAGCTACTTTTTGTTGTTTGGTGTGTTTCAGACACTAAACTGAGATTATAAAGTTCTTTGAGTTAATCCTTACAACACTCCCCTGAGACCTGCTCGTATTTTTTCATTCTTTTCCCTATCTATTTGTTCTTTTGTGTGTAGGATTTTTGATGTCCTGCCCTCTAATTTACTAATCCTTTCTTCTGCCTCTTCAAATATACTTTTGTAGTTCTGCATTTGTTTTTCATCCCTTCTGTTGTGCCTTTCATTCCCATAAGTGCTGCCATTTATTTTCTCCAGCTTTTGAGTTCTTCTTTATAGGCTGTCCAGTGTCTTCTTCATATCCTTCATCTCTTTTTTCATATCTTACCTTAACTCATTGATTTGGTTTTTGAAGTGATTTAACATCCCTGTTTGAACCTCTTTAATTCATTGTTTCTCCTCCTATATTTTGTTTTAAAATATGTGTTTGTTTCTTTGACTGGGCCTTAGCTTCATTTCAAGTATGACCTGAAATTTTTTTGCTAGTGCCTAGGCATCCAATATCCTTGATTAGATTATCCTGGAGGTTGTTTTTACTTTCTTAGGATTTGCTTGTTGGTTGGCTTTGTTCTCTGTCTGTTCTTTGTCATTTAATTCAACGTACTCTAGACCTCTAGCATAACTTCTGCTTAACTGATTAGAATTTTTCAGCTCTTGTTTTACTAGTTCTTGCCCTGCCTATATGAAATCTTTTTTTTTTTTTTTTTTTTTTTTTGAGGAGGGTCTCCCCGGATATGATCGACCTTATTCAGATTTTCCTAGACAAGGAAAGGCTTGGTCTCAGGAGGAGGATGTAGTGTTCAATATCATGTTTCCTTGAGAATGAGACCAAGCAGGTTGCTTTATTTTCCTGTGGAGTCTGTGCTTTTCCTATCCTTCCTAGCAAATGGCGTTTGTCAGTCCATAGCTCCCTGCTGTCATAAAATGGAATAGGGCCTTTAATTCTCAGCCTGCCAGGGCATGGTTGAGACAGAGGCTGAATTGGAAGGCAAGTTTCAGTTGTTTCCTTTTCCTCGCCCTTGGGGTCTGAATTCTCTGAAGGAGGGCTGCCACTTGAGCTGGGCCTTGCCCCCCTTTATGTGGGGAAGATATGCCCTTTAGGGAATTCCTCCTTCATTTGACTTGTTATTTTATCTCTGAGACCTATCTTAACTCTTCTCTTTCCTGGTGTTCTAGTTTGCTAACTGCTGGAATGCAACACACCAGAAATTGATTGGCTTTTAATAAAAGGGGATTTATTTTGTTAGTTCTTCAGAGGAAAGGCAGCTAACTTTCCACTGAGGTTCGTTCTTACGTGGGAAGACACAGGATGGTCTCTGCCGGCCTTCGCTCCAGGCTCCTGGGTTTCAACAGCTTTCCCCGGGGCGACTTCTTTCTGCATCTCCAAAGGCCTGGGCTGAGCTGCCAGTGCTGAGATGAGGAATGCCGAACTGCTTAGGCTGTGCTACATTGCAGTCTCTCATTGAAGCACCAGCCAATTAAGTCAAACAGCAGGCACGCCTCCTAGCCTACTGCAGATGTAAATCAGCAGCAGATGAGGTTCATGTACCATTCGCTCATGTCCACAGCAACAAAACTAGGTACGCTCACCTGGCCAAGTTGACAACTGAATCTAACTACCACACCTGGGTTAATACTGACAATTGAAAATGCCTGAGGGTTTCTCTAATAAGTTACTTAAAAGAAAAAAAAAATGAGGAAAAAAATAAAATCCCTTGTCAGAGCCAGTCTCCCCAGCCCCCAAGGTTTGCTAGACAGGAGCCAGAAGTGGTACCTGGCTCTATGTGCCCCTTTTCTTGAGGCATAGCTCTTTCCCAGTGTTCTGAGCTTGGCTGACTTTTTAAAGTGAGAAAATTTACTATGAGCAGAATTACATGACAAGACATATTGAAGAAAATTTTACATGCAGAAGGATTTTGGTATCAGAGAGAAACTTGTATTTGCACAGAGACGTAAAGAGCACTAAATATAGAATAATTTAATATTAATATAAATAAAAATTTTGTTTTTCTTATTTGCATTTATACACACACACACATAGACACACACTAGATGTCTAACCAGAAGGTGGGTGCTCTATTTTGGAAACATATTTAGTTTTAGTTCCTGCATCCCCATTAGCTAGTTATAGTTAGCTCTCCTACAGATGAAATTCAAGGTCCAAATTTTATAAATTGATTTGTTTGCTATATAGAGAATGGATTTACTGACTTTTTTCTTTTGAAACCAAGTAAATTTCTGACCCATTTCATAAATATTTCCTCCTGTCCTCCCTGTTGGAAGGAATAGGCCTTCAAGTGCCTTCAGGACTCTGAGGACATGGATTAATGATGGATAATGAATAATTAGTTCAAGGCAAAGGGTGTTGTCATGTGGATACAAACATCTGTTCTTCCCTTGATAAGGGAGAGTTAGTAGATTATAGTGATTTTCTACTTCCTACTTTCCTAAATATTTCTCTCAAATATAAATTTGGCAATCCTTTTAAAATTCTTCATGGTTGATAAGTAGTCAGAAACTCCAGGCTGGATTTTCCTAGACTCTCTAAGTTCTCTTTAAAAGAACAAAAGAACTTTAAGCTGTATATAAAGGCATGTTTTTCAAGGTTAACTTTTCTTTTTGTTAAGTATATTTTAGGAAGTTGCTTGCTCTTCTGAAGGTACCGCATTTTTAATAGAATATATTGTTTAGCTGCCTTGGAATTAAGTCTATAAAATATTAATGAATGTACTAAGGCTTGAGAAACATAGCAGTATGTGTGTAACTTATCTAGCTTTCAGTAGCTCAGAAAGAGTAGCAAGGAATCAAAGCAAATTTTTGAAGAAAAACTGTTCTTCACAGCTGGCTGCCTTGGTAGGTGTGAAATATTAATATTTGTGCAAAAGGCTGATGCTCTCAGCAGAGGCTTTGAAACCAACCTGGATATTTTAGGATGGTGGGAGTTGTGTTAGATTTGTTGAAGAATGAGTCAGCAAAATATCTCAGGCAACCTTCAACAGTCCAGCGTGAGAGCCCAGCAAGTCTCATCTCAGCACCAGTGCTCCTGAAGCTCGTGGCTGTTGCTGCTGTGAAATTCTCTATTTGTTTTCTCCATGATTCATATAGGTCTCTTGTTGTAGGAACTGGAAAGACATTGGTTTTTTCCCAAGGCCCAGGCTTAAATGTAGTTAGCCAGCATTTCCCAGGATATTATTCGTTCTCCCCAAGTTTTACCCTATTTAGGAGAGCATGTTTCCTACCAGGATGTTTGGAATTTGTCTTCAGTTCTCACTTCGTAGAGACATCAAGTCTCCCTTTAACCAGACCACCAAGCCCAATAACAAGCTGAAGTGCTTCCTTTCTTTTTCTTTGTTCTGTGGTTTGTTCCTCATGTTGAAATACAGATTTAAAAGCATAGTTATTTTGCAGTCTTTTACAAGATAGTGATATATATGAATCAGAAAACATAGATTTCCCGTCTCTGTCATAAATTTTGGGTAGGGTTTAGGACCTAATTATCTGTGTAGTAGCGATATTATTAAGAGTTTTGGGTAAATAGTACAGCAGATTTTCTGCCTTGCATTACAATTAAAGAGAACAAAAGAACCAACCCTCTTCCTCTCTGTTGCTTTGTGTCCTCTGCCCCGCCTTTTTACATATCTCTGGGTTAGCCTTAGTAAACTATAAATTTGAAAGTACAATGGTCTGTATTCTAGGTTTATATTTACTATTTAGATAAGATGTCCTTGTTAGAAGTTATTTTCCACAGGTAAATCTGCAGAGATGGGCTTGATTAGATTCAGAAAGGCAATGTCCCATGGTAACTAAAGCTCTGGCTTTACTGATAGTTTTGACTTAGGATAGTGTGTTATCTTAAGTCCTACTTAAGTATCTCTGACTTAAGATAGTATGGTAGTAAAGAATCCAATGACGGACCTCTTCTTTGTAGCAACCCATTAAGGTCACAGTTAATGTGCCAGTGATTAAATTCTACGTTGTGCTTTTTCATCTCGGATTTTATTGGTGCCATGGGTTCTTGTCCTGGTTTCTGGTTTATCATAGTAGATTTCATGTATCCCATGCAGAATACCATTTTAGAGTGTAACTAGATGGTTTGGCTTTTTTCTTTCTTTATCAGGACGGCATGCAGCACAACAGCATATTCCAGTAGCGGGACTGGAAAGTCAGTAGGACTCAACTCTCCAGTTTTGGACCTGGCTTCTGAACTCCTAGTTTGAGAAAATTGGGTTTTTAGAAGAAGCAATTAAAATTCATTCAGGCTTCTTAACTCATCTCCTTTAAACAGTACAGTTTTTAAAGCTATTTTCAAAATACATACCCAAAGATTATTGCAGGTGGTGGCTCTCTTTCTAATAGCTGGATTCAACGTGCCTGGGATGATAGTCATCCAATAAATTGGCCTCACAGATTTTCAACTTCTAGATCTTAGGAAGGATAGCAATTCTGATTTTAGTTTTGCCTTTTGCCTTTACCTCAGCATTTTTAGTTTCTTTGTTGCTAAATATCAACAAGCAGAGTGCATTTAAAATTATTGTAATGAAATATCTTTCTGGTGATTTTCATCCCTTACTCAGAAAGTATTATTTGGATTTTTAATTCCAAAGAAATAGCCACAGTTAAGGTTGTAATCTCTGATGCAATAACTAACGTAAGGATTCATACCTAGATTATATTAAAAATGCTTACATATTAATAAAATAGAAGAGCCACCCTTCAAAAAAAGCAAAACCTATAGGTTAATGGGCAAAAATTTGGATACTTTACAAAGGATATCACCAGTAAAGGTGAATTAGTCATCGGAGAAATGCAAAGAAAGTGTTAGTGAAGATGTGGAGCAGTAGGAATCCTTATGCATTTGTGGTAGTAAATGTAAACTGTTAGCTCATATTTTACTTTTATATGTGGTATAAGCACAATATATTGCTATTGTTTTTGCTTTAAACAGTCACTTATTAGAGCAAATGCAAATAAGAAAAACATGAAATTTATATTTATATTAAATTATTTTCTATTTAGTGCTTTTTTACTTCTATATGCAAATACAAATTTCTCTCTGATACCAAATTCCTTCCTCATGTAAAACTTTATTCAATATGTCAGTCATGTCATGTAATTCTGCTCATAGTAGATTTTCTCCCCCTTTTTTTTTGAGAGCGTTCTTATCCTTAATGTTTATAATGTATTTTCTCTGGGTGTATAATTTGAGTGTTGAGAGGTTTTCTTTGTTCGTTTTTCTTTCATCACTTTAAATATGGCCTTCCATTTTCTCCCGGTTTTATAGTTTCTGAAGACAGTCTGCTGTATTTCTTGTCCTGCTCTTTAGGATTTAATGTCTTTTTTCCTTTGGCTGATTTCAAGATTTTCTTTTTTTCTTAGGTGCTCAGAACTTTGAATAACTTATACCTAGGTTATTTATGTGTGCATGTTGTTATGTTTCTTCATGTTCTATGAGCTTCTTGCAACTAGGATTTGTGGTTTGTCCGTTTTGGAAAATTCTTAACTATTATTTCTGTAGGTGATTTTTGGTGCTCCATTTTTTCTCTTGTCTTTCTGATATTATAATTACACATGTATAAAATTGTTTGATATTGTGAATTGCCCTTGAATGATTTGTTCTTTATTTTCCACTCTTTTCTTCTTTGAGATTCAATCTGGGTAATTTCTTTAGCTTTATAGTCAAAACATCTTAAATACAGAGAAAGCCACACCAGTGCTCAACATGGTAAAATTGATTTTGTGGGAGTACAGAGAATGGGGGAACAACTAAGGTAAAACTGCTCAAAGCAAACATGTTCAGAGAAAAGGACACACTTCTAAAAAGAAATAATAAAATCAACAGGTGATTCCTTAGCAGAAATAGTGAAATCAAAAAGCAGTGGGGTTAGGTAATATCATTCAAAGGGTAGAAGGAAAATCATTGTCAAATTATAATTCAAATACAAAATCAAATTTATTATTCAAAAATGAAGATGAGAAGACACTTTCAGGCAAACAAAATCCAAGGGAGTCTATCACTAGCATTTCTGCATTTTCAGGTAGAAGGGAAAAAAATGGCAGACGAAAAAGAATATCAGCTCTAAAAACTAATAATTCTAGTGTCTTCTCGAGTTTAAAATAGATACAGGCCAAAATGGATGATAATTACAATAAGGAAACAGACAATCAATAGAGTAAAAAGCCTGCTAAGGTTCTAACAGTACCTGAAATGGGATAAAAATAATAATTTGAATAAGGATGTAATAGGTAATGGATACAAGGCAAAGAGCTATCTTTCGTAAGGCTGTATAGCCAGAACAGAACCTAGCTAGACCTTTTCATATTGAAGTTGATGCTGTTTTCTCTGCACAGTAGTTTGTTTGTTTTCTCTCTTTCTTTCTTTCTTTCACCACCTATTGGTCTTTTTCCTAAAAAATGATATGAGATTATTCTGTGATCACACTTTTTGACTCATTGCCTCAATATTAAATATGGTTTCAGATTTATTTGTCATAACTACTATTCTTATCGAGATGTCCTGCTCTTTTGTGGATCTTTGTTTTATGCCTCAAACTAAATGCCTATCTGTTGATCCTTTCGTGGTCACCCATATCTTTTCTTACCTTGCCCTTCCAGAATGACTGTACACTCCTCAGCATGTTCAGTCCTGGTCTCAGTTCAAGGTCCAATTGCAAACCTATCTCAGTTTTGGAATTTTTCCTTGGTGCGTAGAGTCCAATAGACTTGGACACTTATATCTTCACATTGTCACTTCCTCACTCTGTGACTCTGAGCAAATTTCCCAATGTCTAGGAGCCATCGTTTCTTCAATTGTGAATGAAGAAAATTATATCAACCTCAAAGGGTGGTTGGTTGGGCAGTGCAATGGTGGCTCAGTGGCAGAATTCTTGTCTGACATGCCGGAGACACAGGTTCAATTCCCGGAGCCTGCCCATGCCCCCCCCCACCCCCCCGAAAAGGGCTGTTGGTTAATTGAGATAACATTTAATTGCTCAGTATAATTCCTACCTATATGTAACAAAATTAACATTTTAATGTATCTCCTTCTTTGTTTTGCATATATATGTATTTTTAAACATTTTTAAATTGTATAATATACATATACAGTAAAGAAAGAAAAGCAAGAATTTTCAAGGCACACTTTAAGTAATTGCAGGACACATCCCAAAATTTGTCATGGGCAGCCATTCCATCATCTCATGTTTTTCTTTCTTACTGCTCCGAAATACTGGAGGCTACAAGGAATATTAATATAGTGATTCAGCAGCCATACTCATTTGTTAAATACCATTTTTCTTTGTAACACCTCCTCCTCCTTTAATCCTTCTACCAATCTATAAGGATCTTTGGGGAATGACTGTTCTGACTTTTTCATGTTGAGAAGGGGTGTCCACATGAAAGGATAGGGGGGTGTAATTAATTGATAATCCTGGAAAGGCTGGTCCCTTTCAGTTTCAAGCATTTATCTGACCTGGGAACTCTCTGGGAATTACATGTTCAAGGAAGGCAAACCTAGCGCATAAAACCTATATAGAGTCTCCATTCCAGCCCTAGGTGTGCTTTAGAGTCAACAGTAGTGATGTTGTTTGGGGTTTAGCAAACCATGACAGCACTAACTGAACTTTGCGTAAGAGCAGCCTCCAGACTAGCCTCTTGACTCCATTTGTTCTCACTTAGCCACTGATGCCTTATTTTATTATACTTCTTTTGGACAGGAAGGCATTATCAATCCCTTGGTGCCAGGGCCAGACTCATCCCTGGGAGTCATGTCCCACGTTGTCAGGGAGATTTTCACCCCTGATTGGCTTATGCCATGTAGAGGGGAGGGTGATGGTTTTCCTTGCAGAGTTGAGCTTAGAGAGACAGAGGCCTCATCTGAGCAGCGAAGAGTTTTCCTGGAAGCAAGTCTTAGGCCTCATTATAGGTAGGTTTAGTTTCTCCTCTACAGAAATAAGTTTCATAAGGACAAGCCTCAAAGTCCAGGACTTGGCCTATTTTCTTAGGAATCATCAATGGTCGAGAAGGTACCTGGGGTTTCCCAGATAAGAGAGTTTGATAGTTCCATGATATATACGTCCATATTCCCCCTTTGGACCCTCAAGGGACTCTACCAATATTTTAAATTATATGCCCACCATAGTCTGAGATGTATCCTGGCACTACACCATTGAGAATTACAAGGCCTTGTTCCAATTCTGGACTTCAGGAGTCTAGGCTGTCTAAATGAGCCATCCATAGAGGCTGATTCAGATTATGAGTTTTAGAAACTTTAGATTTTAGACATAATAAACCTTTCTGCTTTTGATTTCATATAGCAGCTGAAGATCTAAAGTTCATACACTGTCATCTTTTACTCTGCATAGTAATTTACCTTAGACCCAGTCAGATTGGTTTTATTTTAAACTCTAATTGAGGCCTAATCTCTTTTTGGTTACTTCAACTGTTATTATATGTAGCTATGCTAACTTTCAGGTCTGCAGCACTCCATTTCTTGGACCCAGGTGTCATAGGACTACTCAGAGTTCTAGGGAAATACTAGCTGATACACATACAAAGCTCAGTGTCTCAGAATCTAGAAATATATCTACAACTTCAGACCAAATGTGGCTACTGTAAGGACCCATAATTCAGGCTTTCATTTTTTTCGTAAGTATTTTCTAGGAGAGACCTTCGCGTAATTGTTTGTTTGTTTCTGGCCCATTCTGCATAGCCCATCATCCCCAAGGTTTATTCCATTTGTCGTGTGCCCCTTGGCATCCCTCCATTTTGTCGCCGCATCAGATTCCATCATATAAATGTATCATCATTTGCTATTGTATGTGTCAGTCATGGTATCCTTCAGCTCCCTATATCTTTTGGGCATCATGAATAATGTCTAAAATAAACAAACCATGTCTTACAGTATCTTCGTTTCTTGTACAATCAGCAGCACTCTCAATTTTAGACAATTTTCATTGGTCTATAAAGACAAAGAACTAGCAAACATAACATCACCACCTATTGAGTCAAAACTAGTGCTTATCACTTGGCCCCTCCCAAACCCCCTTTACTTGCCACTGATAGTGCTGTGGTACTATTGATATTTTTCTGTTAACTTTTGGCCATAGTATGCATTTTTAGTTTTCCTCCTATATCCTTCTGTGATTGACTTTGTCCACTATTGAACCACTGAAATAGTTCACATAAGAACTTATTTATAAACATAAATTTAATCATTGGAATACATGGCACTATACATCCCCTTTCAACCTTACCTTCAATATGGCAATGCTACTTATAATTCTGTTAATTAGTTATCATTTCTGTCTTTTCCCTTACATTTAGATTCAGCCTCTTTCGGTAGCCTTTCTGCTGTCCCTAGCTTTTGTGTACCTCTAGGTCTGCTGTATTCTACAGTGTAACCTCTGAGATTACCTTTATAGAGTCATAATAATGAAATCATACAGTATCCTTTTGTGACTGACTTATTTCACTCAGCATTATGCCCTCTAGGTTCATCCATGTTGTCATATGTTTTGGAACATTATTTTATCTTACTGCTGTATAATATTCCATTGTATGTATTCACCACATTTTGTTCACTTATCTGTTGATGAGCACTTGGATTGTTTCCATCTTTTGGCTATTATGAGTAATGCTACTGTGAACATACATTGGTGTGCAAATGTCTGTTCATGCCACTGCCCTCAGCTCTTTTGGGTAAATGCCAAGTATTGGTATTGCCAGGTCATAGGGTAACTCAGTATTTAGTTTCCTAAGGAATTGCCAAACTATATTCCACAGTGGCTGCATTATTATACGTTCCCACCAACAGTGAATAAGTGTTCCTGTTTCTCTACATCCTCTCCAACATATGTTGTTTGTTTAGGAGCAGCCATTCTCACAGGTGTAAGGTAATAAATATCTCATTGTCATCTTAATTTGCATTTCCCTTATAGCTGTTGAAAATGAGCATCTCTTCATGTACTTTTTAGCCATCTATATTTGCTCTTCACGAGCATGTCTATTCATGTCCTCTACCTATTTTATAATTAGGTTGTTTGTTCTTTTGTTGTTGAGCTGTGTAATTTCGTTAGGACACAGGGTATCAGGGTATCTGATAAATGGTTTGCAAATATTTTCTCCCATTAATTTGGCTGCCTCTTCACCTTTACAAAGTCCTTTGAAGCCCAGAAGCTTTTGATCATAAGAAGTTCCCATTTTTCAACTTTTTTTTCCCACTGCTTTTGCTTTAGGTGTAAAGTTTAAGAAGCTGCTTCCTATTATTAGATCTTGAAATTCCTGCATTTTCTTCTACATTTAGGTCTTTAATGTATTTTAAATTAATTTTTGGATAGGGTGTGTGTTAGGGGTCCTCTTCCATTCTTTTGGCTATTAATACCCAATTCTCCCACTCCCATTTATTGAAAAGACTATTCTGTCCCAGTTTAGTGGATTTGGGGGCCTTATTGAAAATCAAATGCCCGTAGATTTGGTGGTCTATCTCTGCACTCTTGATTCTATTCCACTGGTTGATACTTCTATCTATGTGCCAATACAAAGCTGTTTTGTCCACTGTGGCTTTATTGTAAGTGGTAGTCCTCCCACTTCTTCCTTCTTTTTTGGGATATTTTTAGTTATTCAAGGTCTCTCTAGAGGCCTTCCATATAAATTTGTAACCAGCTTTTCCAAGGCTTCAAAGTAGACTGTTGGGTTGTTTTTTTTTTTTTGTATTGGTTTTTTCTTTTCAATTGTACAGTGTAACATATATACAAAGCAAAGAAAGAAAAAAGCAGTAGTTTTCAAAGCATTCTTCAACAAGTAGTTAGTTACAGGACAGGTCCTAGAGTTTGTCATGGGCTACCATATCATCATCTTAGGTTTTTCCTTCTAGCGGCTCTATAAAATAGGAGTCTAGAAGGAATAAATATTCTTAATCATCACAATTGACTTTCTTTTTTTTTTTGTGAAAAATAGCATGTATGCAAAAAAGCAATAAATTTCAAAGTACAGCACAATTAGTTGTAAAAAATATTTCAGAGTTTGGTATGGGTTACAATTCCACAATTTCAGGTTTTTACTTCTGGCTGCTCTAAGATACTGACCAAAAGAAATATCAGTTTAATGACTCATCCATCATATTTGTTTATTAAACCCTTTTCCACCTACTTTCATCTTTGATCTTACTGCCCCATTCTTTAGGGATATTTGGACTATGGCTATTCTAACTTTTTCATGTTGGAAGGGGCTGTCAGTAATATGGGATAGGGAGATGGAACTAGCTGATGTTCTCGAGAGGCTGGACCCTCTAGATTTCAGCTCTTATCTGGTCCAGAGACGCATCTGGAGATTGTAGCTTTCTGGAAAGTTACCTTAGTGTGTGAAACCTTTGTAAAATTTTAAATATTGCCCTAGGTGTTCTTTAGGATTGACTGGGATGGTTTTGGTTGGGGTTTGGCAAATTATGATGGATAACAATGTCTAACCGAAGCTTGTTTGAGAGTGATCTCCAGAGTAGCCTCTCAACTCTGTTTAAACTCTGTCAGTCACTGATACTTTATTAGTTACACTTCTTTTTCCCCTTTTGGTCAGTGTGCTAGTTTGAAAGGATATATGTCCCCTAGAAAAGCCGTGTTTTAATCAAAATCCCATTTCGTAAAGGCAGAATAATCCCTATTCAATACTGTATGTTTGAAACTGTAATCAGATCATCTCCCTGGAGATGTGATTTAATCAAGAGTGGTTGTTACGTTGGATTGGGTGATGACATGTCTCCACCCATTTGGGTGGATCTTGATGAGTTTCTGGAGTCCTATAAGAGAGGAAACATTTTGGAGAATAAAAGAGATTCTTAGAGAGCAGAACAATGCTGCCACAAGAAGCAGAGTCCACCAGCCAGCAACCTTTGGAGATGAAGAAGGAAAATGCCTACCAGGGAGCTTCACGAAACAGGAAGCCAGGAGAAAAAGCTAGCAGATGATGCTGTGTTCGCCATGTGCCCTTCCAGATGAGAGAGGAACCCTGACCGTATTCACCATGTGCCTTTCCAGATGAGAGAGAAACTCTGTGTTCGCCATATGCCCTTCCACTTAAGAAAGAAGCCCTGAACTTCATTGGCCTTCTTGAACCAAGGTATCTTTCCCTGGATGCCTTAAATTGGACATTTCTATAGACTTGTTTTAATTGAGACATTTTCTCAGCCTTAGAACTGTAAACTAGCAACTTATTAAATTCCCCTTTTTAAAATTCCGTTTCTGGTTTATTTCATTCTGGCAGCTAGCAAGCTAGAATAGTTAGGATGGCATTGTTGATCCCACAGTGCCAGGGCCATACTCATCCCTGAGACGCATCCCATACTGCCAGGAAGACTTTCACCCCTGGATGTCATTTACATATAGGGGAGAGGGCAGTGATTTCACTTACAGATTTGGGCTTAGAAAGAGTGAGCCCACATTTGAACAACAAAAGAGGTCCTCCAGAAGTAACTCTTAGGCATTACTATAGATAGGCTAAGCTTCTCTGCTACATAAATAAGCTTCACAAGAGCAAACCTCAAGATCAAGGGCTTGGCCTATTGATTTGAGTGTCCCTAATGTTTGACATGTTTAATGTTTAATAATTCCATATTTTTTTCTCCCATCTCTCAAGGGACTTTGCCAATTCTTAAAAAAAATTTTTAACTGTTTTTCAAAACAATTTTTTGCATCATATTTGGTACCTTACGTTCGACAACAAAAGAAATACATGTATAACTGCAGGAAAAAGAAGCTGGTATGTTAATGGAAAAAAAATCTTTGGCCCTTTAAAAATTTCAGAGTCTTGGGCTTGCCTGAAACAACTGAGCAAGAAATATATTCTTAAAAATATAGGGCTTCAAGTATTATAAACCTGTGACACTCAAAAAATTCCAGAGGTAACTAAACTGCAACACTTTTTTTTTCTGCATATCGTGAACAAGACCTGCTGAGGTTTTAACTATTAGTCTCTTAATCAGTCATAGAATGGTAGTCAGGAGTTCTGCTTTTTAACTTCAAGGCGAGGTATTCTTTTTTTCACTCCGGTGAAAAATTCATGCTTGCTAATTAGTTGGTGCCACATCACGGTGCATTTGGTTCTTGCATTACAGTTTTAGCAAGTTTGGGTAAAACAGCGCTGAAAGATTTGCATTGTTATTTTATTTCTTCAAATTTTAGTTAAAATTGAGATGGTTCCAGCTGGTTCCTTTGGTTAAAACTGGTACAGGAACACCAAACTGATCATGAACAGTGAATTTTGGAAACACAACAAGCATATTGAACACCCTCTAGGTTTCTTAACAATTCTGCTTAGTATCTAAATGTCCAGTTTCTACAGCAGCATCTGTTGTAGGTTTCTCTGTAAATAGTGATTTACATTGCATACTTCCTGTGGTCAGAATCAACCCCATAACAAAACCAGTCAGATGCTAAAGCCCCAACAACTTTGTACTCAGTTAAAGAATCCGGTGCTAAAACAACATTTATGCTGTCTGAGATACAGTAAAATCTCACAAGACAAAATTTAAAATAATATTTCTGCCACATACCTGCTTTGTTAGCTGTAATAGCATCCAGATTTCATATAAATTAGTTTAAAAACATGGATGGGTAGATAGGAATAGAAGATGCTATCTTTTTTTAACCCCTCAGCCAATACTTTCTGATTATTGGCTATAATTCTAGGATGTATCTAGGTATTACAATAATCTGTACAGGATTAAAGGCCCTCATTCTTATTTTGGGCTCCCTGTGTTTGGATTGTTTCATGGAGCTATCCAGACAGTTTGAGTTAGATTATGTGTTACAAAAAATTTAGGTTCCATACAAAATAAGCTTTTCTTCCTTTTGTCTCAAAGAATAGGTACAGTTCTAAAATACAGACAATGCCTTCCTTACTCCTGTGTTTTGAATTACTTTAATCCTGATCTGATCAGCTTCATTCTTATCTCTAAATACCAGGTTTTAGATATATAAAACACCTCTCAAAATCCAGGAATCATAATTACCTCTCCAGAATAAATGCGACTTCTATAAGAGCTTATAATCTAGGCCCCAGTTTTCTTATAAGCACTTCCTAAAAGTAACTATGCAATAATTTTTCTTTTTTTGTTTCTGGCTTATTTTGCCTCTCCGTATGTCCACAGGTTCATTCACATTATTGCATGCCTCATGACTTTCTTCCTTTCTGTAGCAGTACAATATTCAATCATATGTATACACCATCGTTTGCCAGTCTACTTCCCAGTCAGTGCATCCCTCAGCCACCTGCATTCATTAGGCATTCATTAGGCATTCATGTGTAATTCCCAAAGTTCACAGTCCATCAAACTCTCAATTTTGGATAATTTCATTGTTTCCAAGAGAAGGATAACCAGTAAACACACCCTCACCCAATAAGAAGTATAAACCTCCCCTTAACTCTTGTCCCACACCCAGTATTTACCCTTCCTGTTGCTGTGGTGTTACTTATGTTTCCTGTTAAATATAGCCCATAGCATGCAATACCAGTTTTTGCCCTGTACCCTAGACTTAAACACTCTTTGTACAAGAATCATACCTTTGAAGTAGTTCATGCAAGAACTGATTTATATTTCTAGTGCTAATCAGTAGGACACATAGGTCTATACAACCCATCTCAATCATGTTCACCTTTAATATGGTAATATTACTTACAGACTCACTGGAGAACCACCTTACTCTATTACATTGGAATTCAACCTCATTAGCTAACTGTTTACCCATTTCTAGCTTCTGTGTATCTCTAAGTCCCCTATATTCTGTATTATAAGCCTCTGCCTTTACCATAGTCATAAAAGTAGAATCATACAGTATCTATCCTTTTGTGTCTGGTTTATTTCACTCAACATTATGTCCTCAAGGCTCATCCATCTTGTTATGTACTTCAGGATGTCATTTCGTTTTACTGCTGCATAATATTCCATTGTATGGATAGACCACATTTTGTTTATCCACTCCTCTGTTAGTGGCCATTTGGAGTCTTTCCATTTTTTGGCGATTGTGAATAATGCTGCCATGAACATGGGTGTGCAAATGTCTGTTTGTATCACTGCTTTCAGCTCTTCTGGGTATATACCAAGTAGTGCTATTGCCGGGTCATAGGGTAACTCGATATTTAATTTCCTAAGGAAAGTGCCCTGGCTTTTCTTTGTAGAAAGATTTTTGATGACTGGTTGAAAATCTTTACTTGTGATTGGTTCGTTGAGCTCTTCTGTTTCTCCCTGAATCAATGTAGCTTGTTTGTGTGTTTCCAGGAATTTTTCCATTTCATCTAAGTTGTCTTGTTGGTTGCCATATAATTATTCATAGTATTGTCTTATGATTTGTTTTATTTCCTCAGGATCTGTGGTAATATATCCCTTCTCATTTCTGATTTTGCTTATTTGCATCCTCTCTCTTTTTTTCTTTTTCTTTGTCAGTCTTGCTAGTGGCTCATCAATTTGATTGATTTTCTCAAAGAATCAACTTTTGGTTTTATTGATTCTTTCTATTGTTCTTTTGTTCTTCCATTCATTTAACTCTGCTTTAATCTCTGTTATTTCTCTTCTTCTGTTGGCTTTGGGGTAGGTTTGCTGTTCTTTCTCAAGTTCTTCCAGATGAGCAGTTAAGTCTTCAATTTTTGCTCTTTCTTCTTTTTTAATATAGGCATTTAGGGAAATAAATTTCCCTCCCAGCACCCCCAACTGCATGCCGTAAGTTCTGATATGTTGTATTCTCATTTTCGTTTGTCTCCAGATACCTACTGATTTCTCTAGCAATTTCTTCTTTGACCCATTTGTTGTTTAAGAATGTGTTATTTAATCTCCATATATTTGTGAAAGTTCTTGTTCTTTGGTGGTTATTGATATCCAGCTTCATTCCGTTGTGATAAGAGAAAGTGCTTTGAATAGTTTCAGTGTTTATAAATTTATAAAGTCTTGTTTTATGCCCCAGCCTATGATTTATCCTGGAGAATGTTCCATGAGCACTAGAGAAGAATGTATATTCCTGGTGTTTTGGGACCTGACTATATATGTCAGTTAGGTCTAATTCTTTTATTAAATTGTTTACATTCTCTATTTCCTTGCTGATATTCTGTCTGATGGTTCTATGTATAGAGGAGAGTGGTATATCGAAGTCTCCTACTATTATTGTTGAAACATCTTTCACTGTTTTCAGTTTTGCCGGTGTCTTGTCTCATGTACTTTGGATCTCCTTGATTGGGAGCAATCTCTAGTTAAGGTTCTCTAGAGAAACAGAATCAACAGGAAATATCAATAAATATAAAATTTATGGAAGTGTCTCATGTGACCATGGGAATGCAGGGTCCAAAATCCACAGGGCAGGCTGTGAAGCTGATGATTCTGACGGAGGGTCTGGATGAACTCCACAGGAGAGGCTCACCAGCCAAAGCAGGAAGAGAGCCTGTCTCTTCTGAATCCTCCTTAAAAGGCTTTTAAGCATCACTCATTGCAGAAGACACGCCCCTTGGCTGATTACAAATGGACTCAGCTGTGGATACAGCTGACGTGATCATGATTCAATTCTATGAAATGTCCTCATCACAGTAGACAGGCCAGCACTTGCCCAACCAGAAAAACAGGACCACCACTTGGCCAAGTTGACACATGAACCTGACCATGACAGTCCACCCCTTGTCAACTTGGCAGCTATATACATCACCTTAAACCATACCTAATTTTTAAATAGTAAACAATAAAAGACACGTTTTTTTTCCCTCACCTAACATTACTCAGCTGTCCTGCATATAACCAGAAACTCATTAAATCTCCCCAGAACAGGGTACAATTCCTTGGGTAATATTCATTCTTAAACTTGGTACTTACAACTTAAATAGTATAACTTGAACAGAACAGCATTATGGTCAGCATGTCTGTAATTGATCACATGGTCGTAGTTCATATTTATTACTACCTTCTTCCACCACCCATTCCATGTTCCCTTTACCCTCAGCAAACACTTCAGCTGGCTGGCTCTTTGCCTGGTGGGATGACCCAAACCTTCATTCTTGAAGTTTCAGAGCCATTAGTAGCCCTGCCTGGATTGGGTTGTTGCAGTTTTCCATGGATTTTAATCACAGGGCATGGTAGTACTAAAAGACGCCCTAGGGGATCTCCCGTATTCCAGGAAAACTCTTCTTTACCTCCACTGTGTAGTTGCAGTCCTATTTCCCACTGATAGTCAAGGTCAGTCACCCCAGCCAGTGAAGTAATCCCCTTCTTGGCTTGTTGATCCGGGGGCATGAGTAGCCCAAAGTGACCAGGTGGCAGTCTTAGATTCCAGTTCAATGGAATCATTGTTGTTTCTGCTGGTAGAAGCATCCCGCTTTTGGAAATAAAACCTGTAGACCAGCAGAGCTCAAGGTCACAGGGGCAGGAAGCAAAAAGTTTCCTAGTGGATCACTAGGAGTAGTAGAGAGTGGTGCCACTCCCATTTCCACTCCTTGGTTCCTGGAGCCATGGATCCTGACTATGGGAGAAACAGCACCATACAGTGGACACTGATTCAGAGCATACACAACTTCCTGGAGAACATTACTCCAGCCCTTCAAGGTATTGCCACCTAGTTGGCACCATAACTGAGATTTCAAAAGGCCATTCTACTATTCTATCAATTCAGCTGCTTCTGGATGATGGGGAACATGGTAAGACCAGAGAATTCCGTGAGCATGTGCCCATTCCTGCACTTCATTTGCTGTGTAGTGTGTTCCCTGATCAGAAGCAGTGCTGTGTAGAATACCATGATGATGGCTAAGACATTCTGCAAGCCCATGGATGGTAGTTTTGGCAGAAACATTACATGCAGGGAAAACAAACTCATATCTAGAGTATGTGTCTGTTCCAGTTAGAACAAATCACTGACCCTTCCATGAAGGGAGTGGTCCAATGTAGTCAATCTGCCACCATGTAGCCAGCTGGTCACCTCGGGGAATGGTGCCATATTGGGGGCTGAGTTTGGGCCTCTGCTGCTGGCAGATTGGGCACTCAGCAGTGGCTATAGTCAGGTCAGCCTTGGTGAGTGGAAGTCCATGTTGCTGAGCCCATGCATAACCTCCATCCCTACCACCATGACCACTTTGTTTGTGAGCCCATTGGGCAGTGACAAGAGTTGCTGAGAAAACAGGCTGAGTTGTATCCACAGAACATGCCATCTTATCCACTTGATTAGTAAAATCTTCCTCTGCTGAAGGCACCATCTGGTGCGCACTCACATGGGACACAAATATCTTCATGTTTTAGCCCACTTAGAAAGGTCTATCCACATACTTCTTCCCCAGACCTCTTTGTCACCAATTTTCCAATTACGGTCTTTCCAATTCCCTGACAATCCAGCCAAACCATTTGCAACAGCCCATCAGTCAGTATACAAACGCAACTCTGGCCAGTTCTCCTTCTATGCAAAATTAACAACCAGGCACACTGCTCTAAGTTCTGCCCACTGGGAGGATTTCCCCTCACCACTGTCCTTCAAGGACACTCCAGAAAGGGGTTGGAGTGCTGCAGCTGTCCACTTTCAGGTGGTACCTGAATATCGTACTGAACCATCTGTAAACCAGGCCTGAGTTTTCTCTTCCTCAGTTAATTCACTGTAAGGAATTCCCTAAGAGGCCATAGCTCTGGTCTGAGAAAGAGAAGGTAATGTGGCAGGAGTAGAGACCTTGGGCATTTGGGCTACTTCTGCATGTAACTTACTTGTGCCTTCAGGACCTGCTCTGGCCCTATCTTGTATATACCATTTCCATTTTATGATGTAGTGCTGCTGCATATGCCCAACTTTATGGCTTGGTGGGTCACACAACACCCAGCTCATGATAGGCAACTCAGTCTCATGGTAACTTGGTGGCCCATGGTTAAGTGTTCAGTCTCTACTAAGGCCCAGTAGCAGGCCAAAAGCTGTTTCTCAAAAGGAGAGTGGTTATTTGCCACAGTGGTTAGGCTTTGCTCCAGAATCTTGAGGGTCTGCATTGTGATTGTCCTATACGGACCTTCCAAAGGCTCCAGACAGCATCTCTATTTGTCACTTACACTTCCAGCACCATTGCATCAGCTGGATCATGTGGTCTAAATGGCAGAGCAGCTTATGCAGCAGCCTGGACCTGTTGCAGAGCCTCTTCTTTTTCATGTCCCCACTCAAAATTAGCAGCTTTTCTGGTCACTTGATAAATGGGCCCGAGTAGCACACCCAAATGAGGAATATGTTGTCACTAAAATCCAAAGAGACCAACTAGGCATTGTGCCTCTTTTTTGGTTGTAGGAGGGGCCAGATGCAGCAACTTATCCTTTACCTTAGAAGAGATATTTCAACATCCCCCACACCACTGGACACCTAGAAATTTCACTGAGGTGGAAGACTCCTGTATTTTAGTTGGATTTATCTCATATCCTCTGACATGCAAATACCTTACCAGTAAGTCTAGAGTAGTTGCTACTTCTTGCTCACTAGGTCCAAGCAACATGATATCATCAGTATAATGGACCAGTATGATGTCTTATGGGAGGGGAAATGATCAAGGTCCCTGCGGACAAGATTATGACGTAGGGCTGAAGAGTTGATATACCCCTGAAGTAGGACAGTAAAAGTATATTACTGACCTTGCCAGCTGAAAGCAAACTGTTTCTGGTGGTCCTTACTAATAGCTATTGAGAAAAAAGCATTTGTCAGATCAATAGGTGCATACCAGGTACAAGGGGATGTATTGATTTGCTCAAGCAATGATACCATATCCAATAACTGCAATTGGAGTTACCACCTGGTTTAGCTTACAATAATCCACTGTCATCCTCTAAGACCCATCTGTTTTCTGCACAGGCCAAATAGTAGAGTTGAATGGGGATGTGGTGGGGATCACCACCCCTGCATCCTTCAAGTCCTTAAGAGTGGCAGTAATCTCTGCAATCCCTCCAGGAATTCAGTATTGCTTCTGATTTACTATTTTTCTAGGTAGGGGCAGTTCTTGTGGCTTCCACTTGGCCTTTCCTACCATAATAGCCCTTACTCCACGAGTTAAAGAGTCAATGTGAGGATTCTGCCAGTTGCTCGGTATGTCTATTCAAATTATGCATTCTGGAACTGGAGAAATAACAACAGAATGTGTCCAGGGCCCACTGGATCCACTGTGAGATGGACCTGAGCTAAAACTCTATTGATCACCTGACCTCCATAAGCCCCCACTCTCTCTAGTGGAGTAGAGTGATGTTTTTGGTCCCTTGGAATTAATGTCACTTCTGAACCAGTGTCTAATAATCCCCAAAATATCTGATCATTTTCTTTTCCCCAATGCACAGTTAACCCTGGTAAAAGGCCGTCGATCTCCTTGGAAGATAAACAGTATAAATTAGTGGCAGTGTAACAGGGTTTGTCCCAAAAGGGACCTGACCTCCCCTTCATTCAAGGGGCTTTGAGTCTGTAAACTGTATCAAGTCTAGAAATTGATTAAGGGGACGTGACTCTGTGTTTTGTAATTCAAGTTAGACTTCTGTTCACTTGATCTCGAGCTCTTTTGTTTGTACAGCTCAAATAAGAATTTAGTGGACCGCCCATCTATTGTATTCCTAGTACCATGATTTACTAGCTAATACCACAGATCTCTGTGAGTCAGATTATTTGGACTCCTGCTTTGCATTTGCTGTCTATTGTAATAGCCATGTCTACCCTATCTTTGGTGATTAAGTGCTGCCACCTGGCTTCTTCCCACTCGAGAGCTGGTCATCCCCATTATGTTTAAGGATTGCAGCTCAGTAACAGCAGTTCCCACAGTAATATCTAACCTACAGAGAAGTGCCACTATAGAGCTCTTCAGGGATGTGGCACTAGTCTCACCAATTTATTTCTCATTGTTCTGGTAAAAGGTGCATCCTCTGAAAAGAAAGCTGGGAAAAAAAAGAGAGAGAGAAAGAAAATAAGAGGGTCTAAGAGAGGAGAACAGTATAACCATGAGAAGCAGAGGGTCTACTAGCCAGGAACCTTTGGAGATGAAGAAGGAAAACGTCTCCTGGGGTGCTTCATGAAACAGGAAGCCAGGAGAGAAAGCTAGTTAGATGACACCGTGTTTGCCACATGCCTTTCCGGGTGAGAGAGAACCCTGACCATATTCACCATGTGCGTCCTCAGATGAGAGAGAAACCCTGAACTTCACTGGCCTTCTTGAACCAAGGTATCTTTCCTGGGATGCCTTAGATTGCACATTTCTATAGACTTATCTTTATTTCAACATTTTCTCAGCCTTAGAACTGTAAACTTGCAACTGATTAAATTCCCCTTTTTAAAAGCCATAAAACAAAAACAAAACAAAAAAAGGTGCATTCTCCGGACATTCCTGGGGTCTAAGAAGAGCCTTTGAATGATAAATCCACTGTAACATTCCAGTGTCTCTAAGTCTCTGATCCCCTCATCTGCATTATATCAGGGCAGTTCTGGCATTTCAATCTCAGGTAATGTTGGCCACCTTTTGATCCATGTTTCAGCCAACCATCCAAACTGATAATGCATTTTCTGACCCCTCGAGCTATAACATTGAATGTAGAATCTCTGCTTGTTGGCCCCTATCAATAAATATAGCCTGATCCCCCTTATATTCCTCTCACCATTATCCCATACCCCTAAAATTCATTGCCACACATATTCCCTGATTTCTGTCTATATGAATTGGAAAACTCACACAGTTCTTTTGGAGTATAATGTACCTCCTCATGTGTGATACTTTGTACCTCACCTTTAGGGGCCTGTTGGGTCTTTAGCCTCATTAATGATCTGGAAGAAATGAAGGGCGGTGGTGGTGGGTAATGAAAAGAATTAGAAATATCTTCCAAGTCATTTGCTTCAGGGGCATTCATTTGTAATTTCATCTGTTGAAGCAGGATTAATCACTCTTGGGCTAATCCCTTCAGGTGGAGGTTGGGTGGCCAACTCCTCAAGGCAAACTGGAGGTAGGGTGGCTATGTCCTCAGGGCAGACTATTACAGGATTAAACTGGAGACGATTCAGCATGACCTAGTGTTTCAACCTCTCCACTGATATCATTATCAATCCATATGTTACCATCCCATTTTTCACAGTCCCACTCCTTTCCAGTCAGTGCCTTCACTTTAACGGCAGACACTGTGCAAGATTGAAACTGCAGTTTATGTTGTAAAGTTGCTACTCTAACAGTGACATTTTGAGTCTGATTTCCGGAGATCTCAAATCTATGGCTCCACGAAATATTTTCCTTCAGGACACTCATGGAAACATTTACATCTGTCAGTCAGCATGTAAACTTTTCATGTGAAGCCTTAAACCCATCCCTTTCAGTCATTAACGTATACAGTGTATCTAACAACAACTAGCCACCAACTCTGGACCTCCTATTTCCACAAAACTCCGTAAAGGTGTCAAAAATATTATCCGCCAGATCCTGGCTTTGTACAAGCGGAGCATTAGAAGAATCTAATGGTGATATTTTGACTATGTCTTTTGCCAACCCACCCCATGGTTTGGCAGTATCATTCAAATTACAAGAATCTTAGTGCCTTTGAGTCCAGTCACAGTAGAAAACCAATCGTAAAAACCCATTTTTAAGATTTTTGTAAGGGTTGGAAAGTTTTTCCATTATATCCTTAACTATTCTTCCTAGCCCTTTACTCTTTTCTTCTCCTTCTGGGATGCCAATGATTCTTAGATTTGTATGCTTTGTTTTTTCCATCATTTCCCTGAGATCCAATTCAGATTTTTCTATCTTTTTTGCCATTTGCTGTTTTGAGTATTTGAAATCAGTTCTGTCCTGTAGTTCCCTTTTTCTTTCTTCTACCTCTTCAAATCTGCTGTTGTGTGTCTCTAGTATGTTTTTTATTTGGTCTACAGCATCTTTAATTTCTGTGATATCTGCTATTTTTCTGTTTATTCTTTCACATTACTCTTTATGCTCTCCTGGTGTCTTCTTGTTCTCCTTTATGTTTTAAGCCATCCCATTTATTTTATTTAGTCAAGTTATATGAACATATTTGATTAGTTGTTCTAGCTTCTGTGTCTCCTGTTTTGTTTTAATTTGGTCATTTGGCTGGACTCTTATCTGTCTACATCGTGATATGCTTACTGATCATCTGCTGTCTTCGCAGCATGTTAATATCTTGATTACTTTACTTTGGAAGTTGATTTCCTACAGTAGTCGAAAGTCTTTTATTTGCAGGATGGATGTGGAGCAGGATGCAGAGTGCAGGACAGACACCACAGTGTAGTGATGCTTTGCAGTAGGGGTATAGGTGGTAGTTGGATATGCTGCACCGGAGCTATGAGCGTGGGTGTCCAATGGCAGGGAGGATGTGGCTGTGTGGGTGCACATCTGGGGTTTTGGGCCCTGGTGTGCTCTGGTCTCGGCTGCAGGGCCCTTTGTGCACCTGTGCAAAGCTCAGGGCAGTGGGTTGGTGTTGCGCTGTGTGAGCTGGGGTAGATGTGGCCTTGCTGCGCAGGTCAGCACTTGCCCAGAGCTGGGGGGGCGTGACGTGGAACTGCGTGCATATGCTGATATGTGAGGGCTGTAAACTGATGTACATGTTTGCAGAGCTCTGGGCATACTGGGTGAGGTTGCACAAATGTATGGGGGCTGGGGACAGATTTAGTCTGGGTATGGAGGTAAATGCCCACAGACTTTATGAGCTGGTGACCATCTGCGGGGCACAGGGAGGAGTAGTTAGGGCTCAGAAGGGGCCAGGTGAGACCGTATTTTTGCAGAAGAGGTGGATTGGGCTGGGGCAGGTGTGTGTGCACTTGGGGTGTGTGGGGCAGGCACATGCATTGGAGTTGGTGGGATGGGAGTGCTTGGATTGTGGGGAGAGGGGACAAGTAACAGGTTTAAGGTGTGTGGGGTGGGTCATGGGGCTGCGCCAGTGAGTGTTGTGTGTTCAAGAAATGCTGCTTAGCTTGCTTCCTAGTCCCTGTCTCCCAGGTCGTGCACTCCTGAGAGCTCCGGGCTTCCGCGTTACACTGTTGTACCAGCTGGACAGTATCCGGTTCTCTGCTTCTCAGTTTCTCAGCTTTGGCAACCAGGGCTTCTTTATGTGGTGCAGAAGACTCTCCCAGGTCACTTACACCCTGGAATCGCTACTTCATTCGCCTTCTTTTCCCTTCTCTGGCTGTTCCTTGGAGCAGGGGTGACTCGACCTGTCCTATTCTGCCATCTTCCCAGGACCTGTTGTTGGGATTTTGATTGGCATTGCATTGAATCTGTAGATCAGTTTTGGTAGAATTGATATCTTAATGACATTCAACCTCCCATCCATGAGCATGCTATATCTTTGCATCTTTTTAGGTCATTTTTCATGGCTTTTAGCAAGTTTTTTGTAATCTTCTGGATCTTCTTTTTTGTCATCTTCCTCAAATCCTTGAAATCCCTGGTTAGGTTTATTCCTAGATAACTAATACTTCTGGTCACTATTTTGAATAGAATTTTTCCTTAATTGGTTATTGCTTTTGTATAGGAACGTTGCTGATTTTTGTACATTAATCTTTTATCCTGCCCCTTTGCTCAATATGTTTATTAGCTCATTAGCTTTGCCATAGATTTGTCAGGGTTTTCTATGTATAGGAGTATGTCATCTGCAAATAATCAAAGTTTTACTTCCTGCTTTCCTGTTTGGATACCTTTTATTTCTTTCTCCTGTCTTATCACTCCAGCTAGGACTTCAAATACAATGTTGAATAATAGTGGTGACAGTGCTCATCCTTCTCTCGTTTCTGATCTTAGAGGGAATATTTTCAGTTTCTCACCATTAAGTATGATGCTGGCTATGGGTTTTTTATATATGCCCTTCATGATTTTGAGAAAGTTTCCTTTGATTCGTAACTTTTGATGTGTTTTTATCAGGAAAGGATGCTGGATTTTGTCACATGCTTTTTCAGCATCAGTCAATACCATCATGCAATTTTTCCTTTCAATTTGTTAACGTTCTTTATTATGTTGATTTATCTTCTTATGTTGAAACACCCTTGAATTCCTGCTATAAATCTAACTTGATCATGATGTATAATTCTTTTAATGTGTCATTGAATTCAATTTCCTAGTGTTTTGTTAAGAATTTTTGCACCTATATTCATTGGGAAGATTGGTCTGTAGTTTTCTTATAGCATCTTTATCCAATTTTGATATTAGAGTAATGTTAGCTTCATAAAATGAGTTAGGTAGCATTCCTTTTTCCTCAACTTTTTGGAAGAATTTGATCAGGATTGGTATTGTTCTTTTTGTAATATTTTATAAAATTCCCCTTTGAAGCCATTTGGTCCTGGGCTGTTCTTTGTGGGAAGATTTTTGATGACTGTTTGAATCTGTTTAATTGTTAATTGGTTTGTTGAGATCTTCTATTTATTCTCTAGTCAATATAGGTAATCACTGTGTTTTGAGGAATTTGTTCATTTCATCTAAGTTGTATAGTTTGTTGGTGTATAGTTGTTCATACTATTCTCTTTTTTTTATTATTTTTAAAATTTCCTCATGATATGTAGTAATGACCCTCCTCTCATTTCTGTTTTTATTTGTGTCATCTTTTTTTCTTTGTTAGTGTAGCTAGTGGTCCATCCATTTTATTGATTTTCTCAAGGAACCAATGTTCTCATATGCAAGCTGCTGGAATACAATATACTAGAAGTGGAATAGCTGTTAAAAAGGGGAATTTATTAAGTTGCAAGTTTACAATTCTATGCCTATGAAAATGTCGAAATTATAGCAATGCTATAAAAATGTCCAATATAAGACATCGAGTGAAAGGTACCTTGGTTCAAGATGGCTGATGACCTTCAGGGTTTCTGTCTCAACTGGAAATGCACATGGCAAACATGGCAACATTTGCTAGCTTTCTCTCCAGGCTTCTTGTTTCATGAAGCTCCTCCAGGGGTATTTTCCTTCTTTGTCTCCAAATGTCTCTGGCTGTGTGGCCTCTGTTGGTTCTGGTTGCTCTTGTGGCTCTTTCCAAAATTGTTGCCTCTTAAAGAGTTCCAGTAAGTAATCCCACCTTGACTGGGTGGAGATACATCTCTATGGAAATTATCTAAAGTTACCACCCACAATTGGGTGGGTCACATCTCCATGGAAACTATCTAAATGCTCCCACCCAGTAATATTGAATGAGTATTAAAACACTTGGCTTTTCTGGGGTACACAACAGATTCAAACTTGTACAACTCATGTTTGGCTTTATTGATTCTTTCTATTGTTTTTTTTATTGAACTCCATTTTGTATGTTTCTGCTTCAATCTTAATGTTTTGCTTATGCTTTGGGGTTAGTTTGCTGTTCTTTCTGTAAATTTCTTTTAGCAGTTAAATCCTCAAGTTTTGCTCATTCATGTTTTTTTTAAAAACTTTTTTTCTTGTATAGTATAACATATATACAAAGCAAAGAAATAAAAAAAGCAATAATTCTCAAAGCGCTCTTCAACAGGTGGTTACAAGACAGATTCCAGAGTTTGTCATGGGCTACCATATGATCCTCTCATATTTTTCCTCATATTGTTCCAGAATATAGAAGGCTAGAGGGCTTATATATATATTTTTATCATCACAATCGACTTGTTTCCTTCTCTTTTTTTTGTGAGCAATAATGTATATACAAAAAAGCTATACATTTCAAGACACAATACCACAATTAGTTGTAGAACATATTTCAGATTTTGACATGGGTTATAGTTTCACAATTTTAGGTTTTTACTTCTAATTGTTCTAAAATACTGGGGACTAAAAGAGATACCAATTTAATAATTCTACATTCATATCCATTTGTTAAATCCTATCTTCTATGTATAACTTCCTATCACCTTTGAATTTTCCATCCCTCTCTTTAGGGTTGTTTGGGCTATGGCAATTCTAAATGTTTTATATTGGAAGAATCTGTCACTAATATGGGGCAGGGAGATGGAACTATCTTGATGTTCTGGAGAGGCTGCGCTAGATTTCAGGGCTTATTTAGGCCAGGGACCCATCTGGAGGTTGTAGGTTTTTGAAAGGTTGCTATAGTGTATGGAACTCTTATGGAATCTTATATATTGCCCTAGGTACTCTTTAGGATTAACTGGAATGGTCTTGGTTGGGGGTTGGCAGGTTATGATAGGTGGCAAGGTCTACCTGAAGCTTGTGTAAGAGCAACCTCCAGAGTAGCTGCTCGACTCTCTTTGAACTGTCTGCCACTGATACTTTATTAATTACACTTCTGTTCCCCCATTCTTGTTTTTTAATATAGACGTTTAATGCCATAATTTCCCTCTCAGCACTACCTTTGCCGCATCCCATAAATTTTGATATGTTGTATTCTCATTATCATTTGTTTCCAGATATTTACTTATTTCTCTAGCTGTTTCTTCCTTGACCCACTGATTATTGATGTGTGTGTGGTTTAATCTCCATTTATTTGTGAAAGCTCCTGTTCTTTGCTGAGTATTAATTTCCACTTCATTCTGTTATAGTCTGAGAAAGTTCTTTGGTTAATTTCAATCTCTAAATTTATAAAGACTCAGTTTGTGTCCCAGCCTATGATCCATCCTGGTGAATGTTCCTTGTGCCCTAGAGAAGAGTGTATATCTTGGTATTTTGGGGTTTCCTTATCTATATATGTCTATTAGGTCTAATTCTTTTATCCCATTGTTAGGTATTCTACTTCCCTGTTGATCCACTGTCTGGTTCTATTTATAGTGGAGAGTGGTATACTGAAGTCTCCCCCTACTACTGTTGAAACGTCTATAACTCCCTTCAGTTTTGCCAGTGTTTGCTCACACACTTGGTAGCTCCTTGACTGGAAACATAAACATTTATGATTGTTATTTCCTCTTGTGAATTGTCCCTTTTATTAATTTATAGTGTCCTTGTTTGTTGTTTATGACGTCTTTACGTTTAAAGTTTATTTTGCCTGCTATTAGTATAGTTTCTCCTGTTTTCATTTGGTTAAAGCTTGCATAGAAGATCTTTTTTTTCATCCTTTCACTTTCCATCTAATTGTGTCCTTGAGTCTAAAAGGTATTTCTTGTAAATAGCATACAGATGGATTGTGTTTTTTAATCCATTCTACCAGTCTCTATCTTTTAATTGGTAAGTTTAGTCCATTGATGTTCACAGTAATTACTGTAAAAGGTGTTCTTGACGCTACCATCTTATTTTGTTTTTATTTATTCGATCTGTGCATTCTTTTCCTTCTCTCTTTATCCTTTAAATTACCATTATTTGTATTCTTCAATTCTTCGCTCTCCTTCAGATCCCCTTCTCCTGTCTTTTTTTTTTCAGCTGACAGGACTCCCTTTAGTATTTCTTGGAGGGTAGGTCTCTTTTTGACTATTTCTCTCAGTTTTTGTTTGATGATTTTAATCTCTCCCTCAGTTTTAAAGGATAACTTGGCTGGATAAAGAATTCTTGGTTGAAAGCCTTTCTTTCTTGTTCAGAAATTTAAATATATCATTGCTTCCACGGTGCCTATTGCATAGTCTGAAGTCAATCTTATGTGCTTTTCCTTGTATGTAGTAAATTGCTTTTCTCGTGCTGCTTTCAGGACTTTCTGCTTCTCTTCAACATTCGCCTGATTAGTATGTGTTTAGTAGGCCTATTAGAATTTATTCTATTTGGAGTTCATTGAGTCTCTTTGATTTGTATATTTATATATTCTGTAAGGATTGGGAAGTTTTCCCCAATTAAATCTTCAGCTAACTTTCCCAGCCCTTTGCTGTTCTCTTCTCCTTCTGGTATAGCAATGATTCTTATATATGTGCTCTTCTTGTTGTCTATCATTTCCCTAAGATTCAGTTGCATTTTTCCATCATTCTTGCTTTTTGTTCTTTCATGTGCTCTAGTTCAATTGTTTTTCCCTCTAGCTCACTTATTCTTACTTCTTTGATTCTGCTATATGTCTCTAGTATATTTTTCATTTTTTTTATTTTTTTATTTTCAATTTTTTTATTGTATCTTTCATTTCTGTGAAATCTGCCACTGTTCTGTTTCTACTAATCTTCCAAATTCTTCTTTATGCTCTGCTAGTATCTCCATTATATCCTTTATGTATAATTTTTCCATGTTCTGTGTCCCTCCCAGAGTTTTGATTTGGTCATTTGGCTGGGCCTTTTCTGGTTGGACCTTCTTGTGCTTTATGATTTTCTGTTGTGTTCGGGGCATATGATTATCTTTTTTTTGCACGTGTAGGCTCTGGGAATTGAACCAGGGTCTCTGGCATGACACGTGAAAATTCTAACACTGAGCTACCCTTGAACCAACCCCATATGATTATCTTAATAAGGTTATTTTGCAAGTTGCTTTCCCTTAGTTTTCTAAAGTTTTATATTTACTTGGTTATGCATTGACAGTTTCCTTTTGCTCTTGGTTTTTCCTTAATTCTCCACCAAACCAATGTCTGGATGTCATGTAAGGTTATAATTTTTGTTGCGAGTCTATTAAAAGCTAGACTGGGGTACTTCAATGGCAGAACGCCTGCCTGTCTGTGGGAGAACTGGGCTTGATTCCTCACCCATACACCCCCCCAATTTTTTAAAAATTAATAATAATAAAATAAAAATATGAAAAAATACCACCAACAAAAAACACACCTCACCAGTATTAGGCCACAAAGTCAGAAGGAGACACTGCAAGATATATTGGAGATGAACAGACCAGTACCCACCGAAGGGGGACAAAAATTAAAGAATAAGTACATAAATCAATAAGATAAGATAGAATTACAAGTAAAAAGTAAAAACCTAAGGAGATAGGGAGTCTGCCTGCCTGCACTTACAGCATTCCTCCAGCGTGGCGCTCCCAAGGTACATTCTCCCTCAGGCTTCTGCCTATAGGGACCCGTTGTAGAGAAGGCCTGGGCAGCGGGGGCTTCTCAGGACCCAGTGGCTGAATAGCTTGTCCTGGCATGCGGGATGGGGGTGCCGGTCAGCGCCTGGGGTGGGGGGAAATCAGCTGATCCACAGTACTGGGCCCAGTGGAATATGTATTTGTGGCTTCCAGCCAGGCTAGCACTCGCAGCACCTGGGGGCATGGCTCTTTGCTGCAGACAGATGGCCCGCCTCCTGGGTACCTATGGGTGCTGCCGGCTGTTGATCTGTGCAAGGAGGCTTCCCCATACAGTAGCTGGGGCAGGCTGGAGTGGAGGGAGGTCACCTTCCTTAGATCTGCTCCTCCCCGTGTGTGGCTGCCTGCCCAGATGGAGTCCCTGCCAATGCAATCTACCCCACTCTCACTTGCCCAATCCCTCTGCCTCTCTCCTCCCCCAGACCCCTGAAGATCCCACCCGATCACTCACCCTCCTGGCATCATAGCCCTGGTCATTCTCTCCTTATCTCCTATATTGTTACCATGAAGCAGGGGTAACTTCCATCCAACTTACTCTACCATCTTTCTGGAAGTCCTTTGCATATATATTTTACATAATTGGACTCTTACAACAGTTTTGTATCCTGCATTTTTTTTAATGTAACATACCATGGACATTTACCCATGTTATTATAATTGTATTATAAATTATATTCTGATATAACCAATATAAAAGGTATAGTAACAATTTCATTTTAAAGCAAAGGTAATCTTTGAAAATGTTCTTCAGGGTGGGACATCAAGTCTGTGGACATACTGTAGTTTAATCATTTTGTTATTTAGCATATATGTTGTTTAAGTTTTGCTAATTAATAGGAATGATCCTGCAGGGAAAAACATCCTTGTCAAGAAATCTTTGAAACAATTAAGCTGTATTAGAAATGTTTGGACTCTGCTCAGTGGCCGCAGAAGTGTGATGGGAAAGGCAATAAGCGATGTATCAGCTTGTGGGGAGACATGGTCCCAAAAGAGAAGATCTGAACTCTGAGCACACACATCTCTTAAAATGCACTGGGTAAAGAAGAGGTCTGTATTGTTTTCAAAAGTGTTTGATAAATATCTACGTTTATTTTAAAAGACTAGAATTATGGGCGGCTTCTCTCAGTTGCCTATCTAGTAATTCTGGAATTAATAGGTGATCAGGCAAAGCCCAAGAGTCTGTGAATTTTGTGGAGCTCAAGTGTACGTGCAAAGCAGGAACTATGTGTTCTCCTCGTACCTAGCAAACTTACTTGTTTATAGTCAATATTTGACATATGTGTTCTGAATTGAATTATTATTCAGATTTAGAAACAAAAAGTGAAGATCAAACCGTGTTTTGTAAGTGTGAATTTCTATGAAGAGACCATGTTGCTACTTCTGAAGATTTAAGCCTTGGTTGTCACTGCAAAATGCTAAGGCAGAGTTCTATTATAGTTACTTTGTTGGCAAAATAATGCGTCCTTTGGTATAAAGCCAATGAGAAATGTATTAAAAAGACACAGAAGCTTGGTAGCCTAAAATTTAAACCTTAGCCAGAATAGCTCCAAGTGAACCCTTACCCAAAAGCTAAATTCTTGAGAATGGTTTATAATAGGTTATTTAGTTCTGATATGACAAGATAGGAAAGGACTTTGCTTGACTTTTGTTTATTCTTATAGAAATTAAACTTCATATAATGCCAACTCATGAGAAAGGTCACAGATTAGGGTAAAAAAGAGAATTTCTTAGAGAACTTATCATATAACCCCAGTTGAAGAGTTCTGTTAGGTGTTGGGGTAAATGAGAAACTGTTAATCCAACATTGCCAATCTTCATTTTTTCTTTTTTAAAGGTAGAAATCTTGCCTTTTCTGTGTAAATCAAATTGATATGTTTTTTAGTTAGAATTGATGTCATTACACCAGTCTCCTATTTGATCTTGTTAACGGAACGTGTATTTATTGTAGTGTTCCTCCTTACCTTATTATGAGACCACGCTTGTCATATGTACAGGGCTCACAGGAATGATCTGCAGGTTGTTTTACCCAGGTTATTAAATAGCATGTGTGTGTGACAGCAAGTAGCTTAAAGCAGTAATTCAGCTCTGTTTGGAAGGATTTTTCACCCTTTGATTTACTCACAATTTCTCTATTTGTACTGAATTTTACATGCCAATCCACTGTTAGTTTTCTACTGAAATGCTTATAATTGACTGTACTCATTCTACAATTAGCACCTGTGCTGTAAGTTGAAAGTCTTTTTTATCTTTAATTTTACTGATTGCCAAAAAGTGGGTAGATAGTCTTGCTCTCCCTTTGAAACCTCTCAGGGATGGTGCAATCAGTCTATCACAGAGCATCTCTAGTGACATTCATCAAATGACACTTGGCAAAACAATTAAAATGAACAGCTTAGATATTTAAGCAAGTGGAGTTAAAGCCTTTGTTTAAAAGGACACTTCCAGAGACTGTTTAAAAATAAATTTTAAAGTATTTTGCAAATGTTAAAATTCCAGGAATTTAAAAACATTACTTCTAATGACTTTTGTAGTTTGTGCATCAATTTTCTAAGCTTTCCTTCTTCTTTGGTATCAGAAAAGGTGGTGATACAGAGCTGGGCTTCTTAATGAAACAGTGATTTCCTCAATTCTTTTTTCTTTATAGATTTGCATTTATCTGTTCTGTTTACATGCAGTTTCACCTTTTGTATGAAACCAAATGTGCCAAATTGCATGCTTCAGTGTTTTTGTTTGCTGGAGTAAAATAAACTAGTTTTTTTGGTTCTTGTTGTATGAGGCCTTAAACCCTGCCCAGCCCATGCAAGAAATGGAGATATTCAAGAACCCAACAGAATAAGCCAGAATAAGGAAGGGAAAAGTCCATTGGGATTGGCTTAATAGACCCTAGCTAAATCTGCTTTGCTGAAAGGGCACTGATAGAATATGGTGACATTTGCCACCTTTTTGTAAATATTTTGTTAGGGAAAATAAAGGTACCTTACTAAAAATGGTAAGGTTTGAGAAAGAATTGTAAAATCAGCAGAGGGAGCACATTTTGTGTCTATTGAGATTGTCTTGAAAAATATGCATTTTTTTAAGAAGATTTTTTTGCCAAAGTAACTAAAAGTAAACAAGATCACTTTTCCGTTGTGGTTTCAAAAATGATAGCAAGTAGATCTGTAAGAAAAAATAAAACATACTTTCCAAAGTTGATAATGGGTCTTCTCCCCCAAGTGGGACTGACTTCAGGAATATTAAAAACTATAGGTTTTTTTGAGAATGGTCTCAAAAGGAATGACTCTAGTAGATATTTGAAAAAATTGATCTAGAAATTTTTTCAAGGAAGAATTAAGTTGGAACAACCAATGAGTTATGTTCTTTGTTCACTAAATGGTATTTACTTTACTGTTAAGGCATTTAATTTGATAAATATAATTGCCTTTATACTCCCACCCCACCTCCCAAAAGAAAGTTCTGGAAAAAAGTATTATGGAATAATGAACTTGGTTTAACTAGTCAATTTAATCTTCAAACTGTGTGTCTTTGTGTAAAGATACGTGAACAAGGCAGATTACAATTTAGAATCTTGAGTCCTTTTTTTTTTTTTGCATGGGGTGGCACTGGGAATTGAACTCTGGTCTCTGGCATGGAAGGCGAGAAGTCTGCCTGGTGAGCCACCATGGCCTGTCCAGAATCTTGATTCTTAAAGGGAAATAACTTCAGTTGCAGTTTATATTTATTGCTAGATTTATTTAAAACCAAACCTTGCAATTTAAGCATGGTGCTGACTAATAGAAGAAATTTTACCTCTCTTCACCACTGTTACCAAGCCTTTCTCACATTGAGGAACTTCAGTTCTCTGGGGGATTGTATGAATACTTCCCTTCCCAATATTATTTCCTTTATCAATATTATTTCTTTCAATCCTTATTTGCTTCCTGGGAGTGTATCCTGTTTCTGCCACTTATTAACTGTGTGATTTAGCAGATTACTTAATCTCTGTGAACCTCAGTTTGTTTTATTTGTGTAAAATAGGGTAAAGTCACTAGCTACAGTGCTTGACCCTCAGTAATCAGTTATTCAGTAAACAGTTGGTAGAGGTTCTTTTGGTTTGTTGAGATCTTCTATTTCTTCTTGAGTCAGTATAGGTAGTTTTAAGCGTTTCTAGGAATTTGATGATTTTGTCTAGATTATAGAATTTGTTGGTGTTCAGTTCATAATATTTTTTTGTAGTCCTTTTTATTCCTGTGGGATCATCATAATGTCCCGACTTCCATTTCTGCTTTTAGTTATTTGCATACTCTCTCTTTTTTTCTTTGTTAATCTAGCTAAAGCTTCATGGATTATATTGATCTTTTCAAAGAAGCAACTTTTCTTTTGTTTTTCTATGTTTTTTAATTTTCAATTTCATTTATTTCTGCTGTAATTTTTATAATTGCCCTCCTTCTGCTTGCCTGTGGTTTGTTCTTTTTCTAGACCCTCTGATTTTGAGGTAAAGTCTTTTATTTGAGATCTTTCTTCTTTTTTAAATAAGAGCTATAAATTTCCCTCCCAGCACTACCTTTGCTGTATCCAGTAAGTTTTGTTATGTTTCTGTTTTCATTCACCTCAAGAACTTTCCTAATTTCACTTGTGATTTCCTCTTTTACCTATTTGTTGTTTAAGAGCGTGTTGTTTAATTTCCAAATATATGTGAATTTTCTGTTTCTTCCTCTGTTACTGATTTCTAGCTTCATTCCATTGTGATGACCTAACTTGGTCTATCCTGGAGAAGGATCCTCGTGTACAATAGAAGAATGTGCATTCTGCTGCTGTTGGGTGACGTGATCTATATATGTGTTAGGTCTAACTGATTTAGAGTATTGTTCAAGTCTTCTATTTCCTTATTGATCTTCTGTCTAGATATTCTATGCATTCTTGAAAAGTGATGTATTGAAATCTCCAGTATTAATTTGGAACCATCTATTTCTTCTTTCAAAACTCAATATTCGCTTCACATATTTTCGGGCTCTGCTGTTAAATGCAGTCATATTTATTACTGGTATATTTCAATGATTTGATGCCTTTATCAGTATATAATGATCTTTTGCCCTTATAACAGTTTTTTCACTTAAAGCTATTTTACCTCAGCTATCTTTTGTGTACTACTTGCCTTGGTATCTATTTTTTCCCATCCTTTCACTTTCCACCTACTTATATCTTTGAATTTAATGTGAGTCTTCTATAAGCAGCATATAGTTAGGTCATGCTTTTTAATCCATTCTGCCAGTCTGTACCTTTCAACTGGGGAGTTTAATCCATTTACATTTAAAACCTGTAGTGATAATGTGGAACTTACTTCTGCCATTTTGCTATTTTGTGTTTGTAAGTTGCATTCCTTTTTTGACCCTCAGTTCTTTGGTTAATGCTTAATTCCATGTTTATTTGACTTACTGTATTCTACCAGTTTGACTCCCTTCTTATTTCTTTCTGAATTTATTTTTCATGTATTTCATGAATTCATGAATGAATATTTCATAAATTCATGAAATATACATGAATTTATTTTTCATGTATATTTCATGTATTTGTTTGTGATTACCATGGGTTTAAATTTAACATCCTAAATCTATAACATCATAATTTGATTTGATACCAACTTATCTTCAATAGCATACACAAACACTCTCCTCTGCCCTTCTGTTCCTCACCCTTTTTTGTGCTTATTACAAATGATATCTTTGTATGTTCAAAATATTGACATCAAAATTTTAATGCATATGCTTTTTAACACCTTTGAGAAACAAGAAGTGGCGTTTTATAACAAACAATCCATTCCAATCTAATCCAGTGGTGCTGGCATTTATAACTATCCATATTGCGGTCTTTTATTTATTCATGCTGCTTTGATTCACTATCTAGTGCCCTTTCCTTTCAGTGTGAAGGACTCCTTTTACCATTGTTTGTAGGGCACTTCTTCTGGTAACCAATTCCTTCAACTTTTGTTTATCTTGGAATATCTTAATCTACCCTTCATTTTTTTGTTTTTTAGTGGGGGGGTTCAATTATTTTATTATTTTTTCATAATTAGAAAGTTTGTGTGTTTATAGAACAATCATGCATAAAATACAGGATTCCAGTATACCATATTATTATTAACATCTTGCATTGGTGTGGAAAATTTGTTAAAATTTATGATAGCACATTTTAATAATTTTATTACAAACTATGATCCATAGTTTAATTAGGGATCATGTTTGTATAGTGTAGTCCATTGTTGTTTTTTTTTTTTAATTTTATTGTTACCATATATACAATCTAACATTTCTCCTTTTAATCACATTCAGATATATATTTCAGTGCTATTTATTATATTCACACTATTGTGCTACCATCACCATCATCCATTACCAAAGCATGTCCATAATTCCAGATAGGAACCCTGTATATTTTAAGCCTTAACTTCCCATTCCCTATTCCCACCCTGTTCGCTGGTAACTTCTATTTTAGATTCTGATTTTATGAGTTTGCTTATTCTAAATATTTCAAATGTACAGTTGGGTTGCTTTCATCTTTTGACAGTTGTGAATAATGCCGTCATGAACATCAGTGTACAAATATTTGTTTGAATCCCTGCTTTCAGCTCTTTTGAGTATATACTTAGTAGTAGGATTTCAAGGTCATATGGTAGTTCTGTGCTTAGCTTTCTGAGGAATTACCATCTGTCTTCCATAGCAACTTCACCATTTCACATTGCCACAACAATGAATGAGCATTCCTATTTCTCTGTGTCCTATCCAACACTTGTTACTGTATGTTTCTTTTTTTTCAATAGCAGCCATTCTAGTGGGGGTGAAATGGTATCCTTGTCGTTTTGATTTGCACTGAAAGCTAATGATATTGAACATATTCTGATGTACTTTCTGACCATTCGATATCTTCGTTGGAGACTTGTCTATTCAAGTCTTTTGCCCATTGTTTAAAAATTGGCATGTTTGTCTTTTTGTTGTTACATTGAAGGATTTCTTTATATACTCTGGATATTAAACATTTATTGGCTGTGTGGTTTTCAGATATTTTCTCCCATTGTGTAGGTTATCATTTAAAGTCTTTTGAGTGATAAAAATTTTAAAATTTGATGAGGTCTCGTTTCCTGTTTTTTATTTTGTTGCTTATGTTTTGGATATAAATCTAGGAAAACATTGCCTAACACAATGGTCCTAATGATGTTTCCCTTCATTTTCTTCTAAGACTTTCATGACATTGACTTTTATATTTAGGTCTTTAACCCATCTGGAGTTGATTTATACAAGATGTGAAGTAGAGGTCCTCTTTTTTTATCTTTTCCTTTGTTTATTTTTGGCAAATCCAGTTTTCCCAGCACATTTTTGTTGAAGAGCTATTCTTTCTCAATTGAATGGTCCTTGTCACCTTGCCAAAAATCAGTTAGCCATAAATGTGAGGTTAATTTCTATGCTTTCAGTTCAGGAGCATTGGACTTTATATCTGTACCATGCTGTTTTGATTACTCTGGCTTTGTAATAAGTTTTAAGATCAGGAAGTATGAGTCCTCCAACTTCATTCTTTTTTTTTTTTTTTCCAAACTATTTGGAGCCTCTTACTGTTCCATATAAATGTGATGATTGACATTATCCATTTCTGCAAAGGTGGTCATTGGAATTGCATGGAATCCACAAATTGCTTTGGGTAGGATTGACATCTTAAGGATTTTTAGTCTTGAAATTCAGGAACACAGGATGTCCTTTCATTTATTTAGGTCTTCTTTGATGTTTTCAGCAATATTTTGTAGTTTTCTGTATACAAATCCTTTACATCATTGGTTAGGTTTATTTCTAGATATTCAATTATTTTAATTGGTATTGTGAATGGAATTTCGATCTTGATCTCTTCTGATTGTACATTGGTCGGGTATGTAAGCACTGCTGATTTTTTGGGTGCTGTTCTTGTAGCCCACAACTTTAATGAATTCATTTATTAGTACTAAGAGCTTTCTTGTGGACTTTTCAAGATTTTTGTGTATATAGGATCATTTCATCTGCAAATAGGGGGAAGTTTTACTTCTCCCTTTCCAATTTGGATACGTTTTATTTCTTTTCTTTTGTCCAATTGCTCTGACAAAAACTTTGAGTACAATGTTGAATAACAGTGGTGACAGTGGGTATCCTCATCTTGTTTCTGATCTTAGAGGGAAAGCTTTCAGTCTTTTACCATTAAGTAGGATGTTTGGTGTGGGCTCTTCATATGTGCCCTTTATCATGTTGAGGGAGTGTGCTGGTTTGAATGGATTATGTAGAAAAGCCATGTTTTAATCCTAACCAATTTGTGGGAGCAGCCATTTCTTCTAATCACTATTCAGTACTATAGGTTGGAGAGCTGATTAGGTTATCTCCATGGAGATGAGTGACTCCATCCATTTCAGGTGGGTCTTGATTAGTATACTGGAATCCTTTAAAAGAGAAAGCAATTTGGAGAAGGCTTGAGAATGAGGAGAGAGCTGCAGAACTATAGCAGAGCTCTGAGGCTGGGTCCACCAGCCAGAGATGAAGAAGGAAAATAACCCTAGGAGAGCTTCAGGAAGCAAGAAGCCTGAGAGACCAGGCATCTCCATGTTTGCCATGTGACTTTCTAGTAGAGAGAGAAACCCTGAACTTCATCAGCCTTTCTTGAGTGAAGATAACCTCTTGTTGGTGACTTAATTTGGACATTTCTTTGTAGCTTTGCTTTAATTTGGATTTTTTCATGGTATAAGAACGGTAAACTTATTAAATTCCCCCTTTTAAAAGTCATTCCATTTCTGGTATATTGCATTCTGGCAGCTAACAAACTAGAACAGGGAGTTTCCTTCTATTCTTAGTGTTCTAAGTGTTTTTATCAAAAAGGGATACTGTATTTTGCCAAATGCCTTTTTTCATCAATTGAAATGATCGTGTAGTTTTTCTCTTCATGATTTTAATATGTAAGTATTACATTACTTGTTTTTCTTATGTTGAACCAATCTTGCATACCAGGGATAAATCCCTCCAGATCATGGTGCATAATTCTTTTAGTATGCAGTGTATTAGTTATTTACTGAGGATATTTGCATCTATATTCATAAGAGATATTGGCCTGTAGATTTCCCTTCATGTGGTATCTTTGTCTGGCTTTGGTCTGAGGGTTATGTTGGCCTCATAGAATGAATTAGAGAATGTTCCCACCTCCTCAGTTTTTTGGAGGAGTTTGAGCAAAATTGGAGTTAAGATTTCCTGGAGTGTTTGATAGAATTCCTCTGTGAATTTCTTTGTTTGCAGGTTTTATTTTCATGTAAGAAACTGATTTTATTAATTAGCAAATATTTGGAGAGGTATCTGTTGATTTAAAATTTTTTGAATCCAGAGGAATTATTTTTAAAATACATTCCAGGCGGGCAGGGCACAGTGGCTCAGTGGCAGAGTTCTCACCTGCCATACTGGAGACCCGGGTTCAATTCCCGGTGCCTGCCCATGTTTAAAAAAAAAAAAAAAACATTCCAGACTTTTTAATGTTTTATTTAGGAAAAAATAAAATCTGAAGCCATAAAAAATTCAACCGAAAGGATCCCTTTTCAGTTGCTGAGTAAATCTGTGTAAAAAAATTTCCCATTCCTTTAAGTAAACTAAATGATCCTTTTAATATTAGAAATCATACAGTATCTGTCCTTTTGTGTCTGGCTTACTCCACTCAGCATTATGTCCTGAAGGCTCATCCATCTTGTCATGTGCTTTAGGACGTCATTTCAACTTATTGCTGCATAGTATTCCCTCGTATGTATATTTTTGTTAATCTACCCATCTTTTGATTAGCATGTGCATTGTTTCCATCTTTTGGCAATTGTGAATAGTGCCTCTGTGAACATCGCTGTGCAAATGTCTGTTTCTGTCACTGCTTTCAGCTTTTCTGGGTATATAACAAGTAGTGGTATTTGCCACGTCATTGGGCAACTCAATGCTTAGTTTTCTGAGGAACCGCCAGACTGTCTTCCATAGCAGCTGTACCATTATACATTCCCACCAGCAGTGCGTAAGTATCCCAATTTCTCCACATCCTCTTCAACATTTGTTTAATAGCAACCATTCTTAATAGGTGTGAGGTAATATCTCATTGCAGTCTTGATCTGAATTTCCCTTATAGCCAATGAAAATGAGCATCATGTGCTTTTTAGCCACCTGTATTTGCTCTTCAGAAAAATGCCTATTCATATCTTTAGTCCACTTTATAATTGAATTGCTTGTTCTTTTGCTGTTGAGTTGTATGATTTCTTCATGTATACAGGATATCAAACCTTAATCTGATATGTCATTTCCAAATATTTTCTCCTTTGAGTTAGCTGCTTCTTCACCTTTTTGACATAATCTTTTGAGGCACAAAAGTGTTTGATTTTGAGGAGTTCCCATTTATCTGTTTTTTCCTTTTGTTGCTTGTGCTTTGGGTGTAAAAGGTCTAGTAGGTGTTTTCCTACATTTTCTTCTAGAAACTTTATGGTACTGGTTCTTATATTTCTGTATTTGATCTACTTTGAGTTAATTTTTGTATAGGGTGTGAGGTAAGTGTCCTTTTTCATTTTTCTGGCTATTAAAATCCAGTTCTCCCATGCCCCTTTATTGAAAAGACTATTTTGTCCCAGTTCACTGGTTTTGGGGGCCTTGTCGAAGATCAGTTTACTAGAGATGTGGTGGTGGTCTGTTTCTGTGCTCTTGATTCAATTCCATTGGTTGATACTTCTCTGTGTGCCAATACCATGTTTTTGACCACTATGGCTTCATAGTAAGTTTTAAAATTGGTAAGTGTTAATCTTCCCATCTCTTTGTTTTTGAAAGGAATTCTTGCTGGATGTAAAATCCTGGCTTGGCATTTGTTTTTTGTTTTTTTTTTCCCCATCACTTTGAATATTAGGTACCATTGCCTTTTTGTCTCCATGTTTGTTTGTTTGTTTCTTTTGTATGCTCTATGGCAGGGTTACATTTCATTGTTTTTCCATGTGAGTGTCCTGTTATTGCAGTACCATTTGTTGAGTTTTTGTTTTGCTTTTTTTTTTTGGGGGGGGAGGGGGGTGCATGGACTGGGAATCGAACCCAGATCTTCTGTGCACAGGCAAGAATTCTACCACTGAACTACCCTTGCACCCCTCCATGGTTTTTTGATGAAGACGCAACACTTAATCTTATTGAGATTATATTGTACATACCTACTTGGTTTACTCTTGGAGCTTTCAGAACTCTCTTCTTATCTTCGGCATTGGCAATTTAATTAGGTGTCTGTGCATGGTTCTCTTTGAGTGTATCCTGTTCAGGGTTTGTTGAATTTATTGAATGGGCATACTTATGTCTTTTGTTAAATTTGTGAGTTTTCTGGTATTATTTCTTTAAGTATTCCTTCTGCACCTTTTTTGCTTTCTTTTCCTTCTGGGTCTCCCATAATGCATACAGTGGATGGTGCCCAACAGGTCTCTTAGGCTCTGGTCATTCTTTTTTATTCTTTTACCTTTCTCTTCTTCAGCGGGAACCATTTCAGTTATTTTGACTCGGAATTCACTTATTCTTTCTTCCATCTCCCATCTGCTGTTGAGCTGTGTTTTAATTTGCTAAAACTGCTGGAATTCAATATACCAGAAATGGGTTGGCTTTGAAAAAGGGGATTATTAAACAAGTTTTCAATTCTCAGTCCATGGAAATGTCCAAATTAAGGCATCAACATGAGGATAACTTCACTGGAAAAAGGCTGATTGCATCTGGGTTTCTTTGTCACTTGGGAAAGCACATGGTGGTATCTCCTGGCCCTTCTCTACTGTGTTTTAAAAATGGCTCTCTTAGAGGGTGCAAGAGTAGTTTAGTGGTAGAAGTCTTCAACTGCCATGCGGGAGACTCAGGTTTGATTCCAGGCCCGTGCACTTCCCAAAAACAAACAAGCAAGCAAAATAAAAGAAAGAAATAAACAAAAATTCAAGAAATGGTACTGCAATAATGGGATATTCACATGGAAAAGGAATGAAATATGACAACCACCATACAGCATAATCCCCCAAAAAAACAAAAACAAAAGCAAAAAAGGATCTCTCAGCTGCTGTGGATCATTTGACCTTCTGCAGGGCATCTTCTCTCTTAGTTTTTCTAAACTCTCCAGGCTCTCTTAAAGGACTCCAGCAAGTGGATCAAGACCCACCTTGAATGGGTGGGTTCATATCTCCATGGAAACAATCAAAAAGTTCCGCCCAACAGTAGGTCTGTCCCCACAAGATTGGATTAAAAGAACAAGGCTTTTCTGAGGTACACAATAGTTTCAAACCTGCACGAATTGTGTAGGGAATTTTTCATTTCAGTTATTGTGTTTTTTCAACTCTAATATTTCTCTGGAGAGATTCCTGTATTATTTAATCATTGTTTTCCTCAAATTCTTTTGTTCTTTCTTCAGTTTTCCCTGATCTCCTTGAGCATATTGAGGATCACTATTTTAAAGTCTCTGCTGGTAATTCCAAAATCCGGTCCTCTTCATTTATGGTTTCTGAATTTTTATATTTTTCCTTTGGATGTGTCATTATTTTCCATTTCTTTATTTTGTAATCTTTTGTTACATCCTGTTCATTTTAATATTTTAAAGTTTTAACTCTGAGATTTAGCCCTGGGTTGTCCCTTAAATTTCTATCCAGCTAATGATATGACATAAATTTCTTCAGCTTTCAGTAGCTAATCAAAACAACCACCCATTGCTAAAAGCACCTTCCATTGTCTTTGCAAATTGTCCCTGCCTTGACTGGTGATATCCTTCAGAGCTTAGCCTTCCTATCAAGAAAGCCAGCCACAGTGAAATGTGGAGTGTGGGGTCCTGTCTGTCTTATCTGACCCTCCAGAGCTGGAGCCTGGAGGCTTGCTTCTTTTCCTGGCATTGCGGTTGTTAGAAGCCTTTGGGATTTCCTTTTTAACTTTTAGAAGTTGAAGTGAATGCCCCGTTCTACTCCCTTTGAAGTAGACCTCCTCCCACTCCTGGGTACTCTCTTGTGTGATTTAATGCAGGTAGTTATTTGCCCCAGAGTATTGCAACTAGTTTCTCACACTGTCCCAGCTGTTTGTAAGGGACTTCCCTGACCTCAGAATAAACTCTGGGAGGGTGAATCAGAGACAAGTTTCCCAGTAGATTGGCATTGAGTAGAGTGCCATTATTTTCCATTGTTTTATAATCTTTTGTTTCATCCTGTTCATTTTAATATTTTGAAGTTTTAACTCTGAGATTTAGTCCTGGGTTGTCCCTTAAATTTGTATCCAGCTAGTGATATAAGGTCTTACAATATAGGCTCCAATTTTCTTGTGTTTTCTAAAAGAGACTTTAGTATATTTATTGTTTTGTTTCTGGCTTATTTTTACAACACGTTGTCCTCAAGGTTAATTCAGTTCATTGCATACCTCACGATGTCCTTTCTTTTTATAGGCATACCATAGTCCATTATATGTATGTTCACCATTCCGCTTCTCACTCATTGTATCCTCATGCTCCCTCCATCTATTGGGCATCATGGATAATGTGAAAAATAAGCCAGCCATGTCTTACAGTGTAGCGTCCTCACTTCTTTGCCCCTGGTAGTGCTGTGGTACTGTTGATGTCTTCCTGTGAACTGTTGGCCATAGCATGCAATTTTAGTCACCCCTCCCCCAAACCCCTCTACTATTAGCTCTTTGTCCAGTATCAAACCTTTAAATTAGATTATGTGAGAACTTATTTATAATTGTAGATTTAATCAGCATGATACATGGCACTGTACATCTCCTTTCAGTCATTTTCACCTTCAATATGGCAGTGTTACTTATAACCCCACTGATTAGTTACCATCACTTCTCTCTGTTCCCTTGCATTTAAGTTTAACCTCATTGGATAGTCTTTCCCCTGTCTTTAGCTTCTGTGTATCTCGGGTGTGCTATATTCTATAGTGTAACCCTTGAAATTACCTTTATCAGGGTCATAATAGCAAAATCATATGGTATCTGACTTTTGTGTCTGACTCATTTCACTCAGCATTATGTCTTCTAGGTTCATCCACATTATCATATGCTTCAGGACTTCATTTAATCTTACTGCTGCATAATATTCCATCATATGTTTATACCACATTTTGTTTATCCACTAGTCTGTTGATAGCCACTTGAATTGTTTCTATCTTCTAGTAATTGTTAATAGTGCTGCTATGCAAATCAGTGTGTAAATGTCTGTGTCACTGCTTTTAGCTCTTCCTGGTATATACTGAGTATTGGTATTGCCAGATCGTAAGGCAACTCACTATTTAGTTTTCTTAGGAATCGCCAAACTGTCTTCCACAGCAGCTACGTCATTATACATTCTCACCAACAGTGAATAAATGTTCCTTTTTTTCTCCACATCCTATCCAAGATTTGTAGTTGTCTGTCTGTTCAGTAGCGTTCATTCTTACAGGTATGAAGTGATAGCTCTTTGTCATCTTAATTTGCATTTCCCTGATAGCTAATGAAACTGAGCATCTTCTTGTGCTGGTTAGCCATCTGTATTTGCTCTTCAGAAAAGTGTTCATATCCTCTGTCTATTTATAATTGTGTTGTTTGTCCTTTTGTTGTTGAGCTGTATAATTTATTTATGTACAGGCTATCAAGGCTTTATCTGATATATGAATATTTTCTCCTGTTGAGATGGCTGCCTTTTAACCTTTTTGACAAAATCCTTTGAGTTTCAGAAGCTTTTGACCTTAAAAAATTCCCACTTGTCTATTTTTCCTTTTGCTGCTTGTGCTTTAGATGTAAAATTTAAGAAACTGCCTCTTATTATTAGATCTTGAAGATGTTTCCCTGTATTTTCTTCTAGAAATTTTATGTTACTGTCCCTTGTTTAGATCTTTAACCCACTGTTAATTAACTTTTGTACAGAGTGTAAGGTAGGAGTCCTCTTTTATTGTTTTGGTTGTTGGTATCCAAGGGTATAAGGTAGGGATCCTCTTTTTTCTTTTAGCTATTGGTATCTGATTCTCCTATACCTGTTTATTGAAATCTGTCCCGGTTTGGTGTATGTGGGGGTCTCATTGAAGATCAGTTGCCCATAGATTTGGTGGTCTATCTCTGTACTCTCAATTTGATTGCATTGGTTCTATCTTAGTGTCGCTACCAAGCTGTTTTGACCACTGTGGTTTTATTGCAAGCTTTAAAGTCCAGGAAATGGTAGTCCTCCCAGTTTGCTCTTCTTTTTGGGGGATGTCTTTAGCTACTCAGGGTCTCTTTCCCTTCCAAATAAATTTGATAAGTTGCTTTTCCAAGTCTTCAATGTAGGTTTTTGGGAATTTTATTGGTTTTGCATTAAATCTATAGATAAATTTGAGTAAAATTGACATCTAAATGACATTCAGTCTTCCTGTCCATGAGCGTGGAATGTCTTTCCATCTGTTTAGGTCATTTTAAAATTTCTTTTAGCAGTATTTTGTGTACAAGTCCTTGACATCCCTTACTCTTTAGAATGGAATAAGAAACTTACTAAGAAAAATATAGACACTTAGATTGAGCCCAGGGTACTCCCTAGGGTTTTCAGAAGTACTGTTGGTTGGGAGAACAAATGGAACACTTATTCACTGCAAGTGAGAATGTAAAATGGTACAACTTTGGTGGAAGACAGCTTGGCGATTCCACAGGAAACTAATTATCGAGTTGCCATGCAACCTGGGAATTCCGCTACTTGATATATACCCAGAAGGTCTAAAAGTAGTGATACAAACTGACATTTGCACACTGATGTTTATAAGGGAATTATTCACAATTGCCAAAAGATGGAAACAATCCAAGTATGCATCACATGAATGAGCCTTGAAGATACAGTGCTGGGTGGAATAAGCCAGACACAAAAAGGATAGATAATTGCATAATTTCACTAATATGAACCACCTAGAAAATGTAGATTTCGGAGTCTTAAAATGTAGAATATAAGGAAACTACAGATAGACAGAAGCTAGAGAAAGGAGAATGGTTACCTGATACGTACAGAATTGCTAGTGAGGTTGATCTTAAATGTCTGGAAATGGTCAGCAATGATTGTAGTTCATCATTTGAATTATAAATTATAGTGCTGATTGAAGGTAAATATGATTGAAAGGGGTTGTTTGAAGTCATGTATCTTACCAGTTAACCCTACAAATATAAATATGTTCTGCATGATGTACTTAAAATACATGACATTTGTACAAAGAGTTAATAAAAGAAGGTGCACAGGGGTGGTTCAGTGGTAGAATGCTTGCCTTCCATGTGGGAGACCCGGTTTGATTCCCAGACCATGCATCCCCCCCCCAAAAAAAAAAGTTTATAAAAGAGAGGTATATGGGAAGAATGACCTATTGCAGGCTACGGACTAATCTAATAGCAATCCCTTAATAGTACCACACCAATATTAGGATTAAATAATTGGGGACAATAAGTGATATTGAATGTTTTAGGTTTTCTTTGATGTGTGGCTGTGTATATCTGTTGTTTTTCTCTTTGTAGCTATAGAAATTGTCTAAAATTGAGACTGAGGATCATTGTACAACTAAGTGAGTGTACTGTGAGACATTGATTGTATTCTTTGGATAGAATATATGGTATGTCAATATATCTCAACAAAAACTGCAGATTACAATAAATAATCAAATAAACAGATTGATACTCCAACAGATTGGAGTAGATGTGGAGAGAGAACTGTACCTATTTAATGTTGGTAGGGAAGTCGAATGGTGCAGCACCATCAGAAGGTAATGTAGCAGATCAACAGGAGGCTTAATATTGGATCACATAGGATTAAGCAATCTCACTTCTAGGAATAGACTTGGAACAACTGAAAGCATGAATAGATATTTGCACACTGATGTTTATGGTGGCAATATACACGATAACCAATGGATGGAAGTAGCCAAAGGGTCCATCATCTGATGAGTGTAAGGGTGAGCTGTGGTGTCTGTATACGATGGACTATTGTGTGGCTAAAGACAGGAATAAAGTCTTGAGGCCTGCAATGAGGTGAATGAACTTTGAGGACATTATGTTGAACTGAATAAGCCAGGAACAAAAGGGAAATATTGTATGGTCTTATTTAGAAAATGCTTATAAGAAAATTTGGACCTAGATTTGTAAGCTCCTACAACAGTCACTTTTATTCTGGAATTTTAAGTGTTTGCTTGTTTTTAAATTCTGAGATGCTTAGCTCTGTGTGTATAACTTGGTAGTTTCCTAAATCTATGGGTAACTGTGTGATACCTAAGATTCTGAGTGAGTTCTTCAGCTTTAAAAGTCCCATTACTCCATGCAACTGTTAAAGAAGATGAAAAAGAGGTCAGACTTTACTTAGAGATATGAATGAAACCGATCTAGTTGGGGCTAAGGTAAATCAAAATACAAGATAAAGCATGATATTGTCTGCAATTTAAAACTTCAACTTCTGTGTGAAACCAAAGGAAGAGATGTTTATTTCGCTTAAAATTTAAATGTTCTGTAGCACACCATCTAACTTAACCTGTCTGGCCAGTTTATTTAAGCAACCTAAGTACATGGAACCTAGGATAGAGAATGAAATCTTGTCATTTGGTATAGCTTAATGTAATACCAAGATACTTCCAGAGTATTTTGGTAAATAATAAAAAAGTATTTTTGAAGTCCCTTGTGAAACTGGAGAAAAAATGTGAAAGTATTAAATTGTCCCCCTGGGTTATTCCTGATACTCTATCATTGGGACTCCCAATTCAATAAGCCAATCCCTCAATCTTGAAGCTGGCCCTTATGAAATTTATTTCTGCAATCGTGAAACTAAACCTGCTTATAAACTAGCCAAGGATTCACTCTTAGAGAACCTCTTTGTTGCTCAGATATGGCTTCTCTCTATCTAAGCCAAACTACAAATAAACTCATTGCTCTCCCCCTACATGGAATATGACTTTCAGGAATATAACTCTCCCTGGAAACGTGGAACATGACTTCCAGGGATGAGCCTGGCCTTGGTGTCATGGGATTGCCAATGCCTTCTTGACCAAAAAGAATGAAAGAAAAGTAACTAAGGTTTCAATGGCTTGGAGATTTCAAATAGACTTGGGAGGTCATTCTGTAGGTTACTCTTAATCAAGCTTCAGACTGTTACTACAAATTGCCACAGTGTGCCCAGCCCCAATCAACAGTATTCCTCATATCCCTAAAGAAAACCCAGGGTTCTATCTAAGACTCTATAAAAGTTTTACTTGTTAAGTTTATTTTTCAGAAACTTAAAGTCTCCAGATTGTTCCTGTGTCACATAAGCCTAGAAATTTAGAGGTTCCAAGTCTCCCAGAATGTCAACCAGTTGCATCCTCCTCCCATGATATCATCACCCCTTTTCAGTATGAAGAAGTTAAAATGGCCATTGCCTAAATATCCCTGAAGATTGAGAAGGCTCAAATGAGAGGGAGGAGATGTAACAGAGAAGTTCATATTTCACAAATGATTATTAGTACTGAGTCATTGTATAGATTTTTCTTTTTAGTTTGTAGTATATTAGAACAACCAGAAGGAAAATACCTGAAATTGTTAAACTGTAACCTATACTGTACTCTTTAATTTGCTCTAAAATGCTTGCTAAATTGTACTTTGAAATTTGTCACTTTTCTGTATAGATTTTATTTTACAATAAAAAAAGTGAAATAAAAAAAAAGGAAGCATATCAAGAGTTTGTCATAACCCCCAGCCACAAGAAACATCTATAAGAAAGGAAGATGAAGGTAAAGAAGATATTGTCTTTATTTCAGTGCCCTTTAGGACTAATATTTAGAACTGTCTGAATGGTGGAATCAGACTTTTAGGGTGTACTTTAAAGAATAGATGATGACCAGAATATATAGTTTATATTAAGTAAAAGCCTACTGGGGAAAGATATAGATTAGCATCCTTGGTGGAGGACTTTTCCCTCCTAGGTCAAATATTTTTGAATGTTTCCCTTTCATATTTTTGCCATAGTGATTGAGATGCCTAAATCAAGTCAGTTTCTCTTCCCTTTGCTGTTCCTTGGTTTCCTCATATATAAAATCAACTTATGTACTAGATCATTGGTATTGTAACCTTTTGATTACAACTCACAATAAGAAACACATTTTACATTGTGACCCAACATACACATATGTATGTATATGTAAATGTATATAGTGAAACTGAGTTTTATGAAACAAAATTTAACCATACTATGTGTAGCGTATTCCATTTTCTTCTCTATTCAGTTACTTTTAAATGCTAGTGGTCCTTCTGAAATTGGAATTGATTTTAGATTAAAAAACCCTGTTGTGGGTTACCTCTAAAAGCTTGTCAGCTCTGAAATTACACGTGTATTCTATGAAATTATTTTTAAATGACCGAGTGAAAATAATATTGATTTGGGGCAAGGTATGTCAAGTCATAAAGAACAAGTTCTTCCACAAGCTTTTCCTTATAGAGAGTTGTGGCCAATTCAACAAGAACCAATCCAATAAAAAAAATTAAAAAAAAAATCTGAAATCCTTATTCTGCCTGTCTCATTTTAATAATTGCTAGTATAAACCAGTTTTGCTATTTGCTTCCCTTTAAATTGACTCTGTGCATCCTCACTCCACACCAATAGCGATATGCTAATTACTACCCATGGTATATTTATTTCTGGCCATGACTAACTGGTTAATGGAAAGCATTGATAAAAACAAAATCTTATTGCTGGAGTTCAATTTGACCGAAAATATGAGTACGTGATTGATATTCATTTTTACATTATTTTTGTCACCAAAATTATTGTTGCTGTAATACTTTACCTGTCTGAAGTGAATAAAAGTAAAAAAAAAAAGTTCACCGTTTAGACATCTTGCAAAAGAACTTGAGTTCCTGAGAGCCCCAGTTCACGCCTTACCAGACATGTGTGTGTCTTTAATGCCTCAGCAAGAACTTTGCTGAAGAAAATGTAATTTTTCTTGTCACTCTCATTTTTAGTATTTAGGAGAAAAGATGAATGGAATTAAACATCAATCAAATTGATAGAGTATTAAAACAGAAATTCGGAATGTGCTACAACTTTCCTTAACATGCTAAACTTTTTCCTTTGATTTTGCACTACAGTTTTACTCACATATAGATCAACCATTCACAGTCATTACAGTGAAATGGTAAATGATTTGGTAAAATGGGAACTTTGGAGCTGGTTGTATTGGGGTGATGTTTTGCTCTTGATAAAGCATATTCAAAGATGTAAAAGTAATTACTCTTTTCTGAGCAGATTGTTTTAGGTTCCCATAATTTATACTGATACTATTGAAATATAAACTGCAGGGGAAAATTCTACTGCTTTTGCAATATTGTAGCTAACCTTCTAAGCATCCTCTGTTCATTTTTTGTCCATTACTTTTCAGCTCTCCACACTTTTAGATCTTTACTTAGATTTGGCATTCTTGTCTTAAAACCTGTTTGGTCTATTTAGTTGATATGTCTTCTGCATGGATTCTTTGCCCTGAAAGGTAAAATGAAAAAATATATATGCCCATATATCCCCCACATAAAAAACAGAATTATATTTAGAACTTCACCCACTCTTTGAGACCAAAGGAGGAAAGTTTTATTATGTCCAGAGCCTAAATTTTCTGTAGCACATAATCTAACTCAACCTGTCTGGCTAGATCATTTAAACAATCCTAATACAGGGAGCCCAGAATAAGAACGAGAGCCTTTAATCCTGTATAGCTTAATGTAATGCCAGGATACATCCCAGAGTATATTAAGCAGATAATCAAGTCCCTTGAGGGATGGGAGAAAAATTTTGGAACTATTAAACTTTACTGCTGGGGAAACCCTGGATACTGTGCCAAACATTAGGGACACATAATCAATAGGCCAAGCTCACGATCTTGAGGCTTGCTCTTGTGAAGCTTATGTATGTAGCAGAGAAGCTTAGCCTATTAGATGAAAGTCTCCCTGGTGACATGAGAGATGCATCCCAGGAATAAGCCTGGCCCTGGCAGCATGGGATCAACAATGCCATCCTGACCAAAAAGGGGGAAAGGAAGTATAACAAATAATGGTATCACTGGCTGAGAGAGTTCAGTAGAGTCAAGAGGCTATACTGGAGGTCACTGTTACACATGCTTCAGTTAGACATTGCCACCTACCATAACTTGCCAAACTACAACTAAAACCTTTCCTGCCAATCCTAAAGAATTCGTTAGGGCATTATATAAGATTCTATGAAGGTTCCATGCACTAGGGTGACTTTCCCAAACTTACAACCTCCAGATAAGTCCTAAAATGCACAGGGACCAGCCCTTCCAGAACATCAGCTAATTCCATCCCCCTATCCCATATTATTAACAGCCCCTCCCAACATGAAAAAGTTAGAATGGGCATAGCCGAAATAACCTAAAGAGTGAGAGAAAGATCAAAGGTGATGGCGGAGTTAAACAGAGAAGGTTGGGTTTAACAAATGAGTATAAGTACTGAATCATTATACTGATATTTCTTTATTTATTTAGAAATAATTAAAATTTCTCTTATTTATTTATTTAGAAATAATTAAAATTTCTCTTATTTATTTATTTAGAAATAAATAAAATTTCTTTTATTTATTTAGAAATAAATAAAATTTCTTTTATTTATTTATTTAGAAATAAATAAAATTTCTTTTATTTATTTAGAAATAAATAAAATTTCTTTTATTTATTTATTTAGAAATAAATAAAAATATTTATTTTTAGCTGTAACTTAGAACAGCTAGAAATAAAAACCTAAAATTGTGGAATTGTAACCCATACCAAACTCTGACATCTGTTCTACATCTTATTGTTGCGATGTACTTTGAAATTTATTGCTTTTATGTATATATGTTATTTAAAGAGAAGGAGGAATATAACAGAGAAGATAGGATTTAACAAATAAGTATGACTGCTGAATCATTATATTGATATTTCTGTTGGGCTCCAGTGTCTTAGAGCAGCAGTTAGAAAGAAAAATTAAGAATCATGGAACTGTAACCCATACCAAACTTTAAAAATCTGTCTAGAAGTGCTTGTTAAAATGTACTTGGAAATTTATTGCTTTTTTGTATGTATGTTATATTTAACAATTTAAAAAAATATTAGAAAGAACAGGATTATGGCATTTATTTTTATTTTATCATCACTACATCTTTCAAAAAATGGTAGTTTAGTTAAAAAAACATGTAGAGTACAGTAAGCTTTTTCTTAATCATGGCAAAGGAAAAATTCAGGTTGATTAGTATGAAGACAAGGGGAATTCAAAGACAAACTCATGCCATAAATATCTATAAATAATTGTTAAAGACAGAGTACAGATTGAGAGCTGAGCTTCCTAGGAGTCAAAGCATAAATGGAAATACAAAATTTCAAAAAATGGAAATACTTCAGTGAACAATGTTCTCAGTAATGTTCCAACAAAAAAATAGTGTGCTTCGTATGTCTCTACCATATAACACTTCTCATGAGAAAATAAGGGTATTAACTATAAAAGCCAAATACCAATGGTGATTGAAATAAAATTTAATTTTCCTTTTTCCAATTGGTCAGAGTAAATGAACAGCACCACCTCTCAGACTGTTGTCAAGATCTAGGCCCAGTTAATTGCCTAAATTAGAAGTTATAAGTGGTTTTTATTAGGCCTCTACTTGGAATAGGAGTTAAGGAGCATTGAGAGTTGTTTCTGTGTAAGACATGATCACTTAATTGGTCTTGTGCTAACATAGCCTAAAGGAGAAATTTACCTGCATTGCATGCCATGAAATATTTGAAAGATAATTTTAGAATGGCTAACTTCCTCTTCTACCCTCTCTCATTCACAACACATTTATGTATACTTGGAAAGGAAATAAAAAGCATGTTCCCAAATGAAAAATATTTTAAATTAATTAATATATTAAATTTCAACTGTCTTAAATAAAATTTAGATAAAATTAGATTTGGTTATTTAATTTGGAATGAGGGAGTTGGTCCTAAGAACGACTTTCTAATAACTTCCTAATAACTGTTTGAAAGGAATCTATAACTATTTTAATACACTGACTTAGTAGCCTGTGTAAATTTGAGAATTAAGAGTAAGTCTGGTTCTCAGGCTCAGGAGTTGGAATCAGTAAAAGATAAAATATGGAGATCTGGGTTTGATTCCCAATTCCTGCTCATGCAAAAAATAAAAAAAAATAAACATAGCTCGACCTTGTTAATTTAAATCACAAAATTTTGAATTAAGGTCAGATTATGTGGTATTTTATAAAGAGCAGAATCTTAGTTGCCTGGGAATCACAGTTGTTTCAGATAACACTTTATTTTCAATAAGCCCATATCAACTTAATACGGTTTTATGTTATCTCCCATCTTCACAAGAACACTAGAGTGTAGGTATTATCATTTTTACTGATGATGGTCTAATGCAAATTAATTTTCCTAAGAACAAAGGAATGTCATTACTGCAGGGTACTGAAAATAGATGGTAATTAATATTTTTAAATTTTACCTTATGTGTGAGACTAAAGCAAAAAATATTTATTTGGTACAAAATTTATATTTTCACTAGAGCATTTCCTAATATAACTTATGTAGACAGCTTAATTGAACACTATAAGTATATGGAACCTTGAGTAGGACATGAGATTTTGTAGGTTTGTCCAGAGTGATTTGAATAGTGAATAAAAAAGTATTTGCAATGTCCCTTTTGGGGAATGGTGTGAAAGAGGGAAAATTCAACCTCCCTAAGTTGAATTCTTGATATTCTCACAAGCAGTGCAGACAATCAAAGCTATAGGCTGAGCCCCCAGTCTTGGGGTTTGTTCATATGAAACTTAACCCTACAAAGGATAGGTCAAGCCTACTTAAAATTAGTGTAGCCTCTCTCTCCAGCCAACACAACAAACAAACTCACCACCCTCCCTTCATCTACATGGGACATGTCTCCCCGGGGTATGGACCTTCCTGGCAACTTGGGACAGAAATCCTAGAATGAGCTGAGCTCAGCATCGGGGGATTGAGAAAACCTTCTCAGCCAAAAGCGGAAAGAGTGAAATGAGACAAAATAAAGTGTCAATGACTGAGATTCCAAACAGAGTCGAGAGGTTATCCTGGAGATGATTATTAAGGCATTAAATAGGTATCACCTTATTAGTCAAATGTAGTGGAGAGGCTGGAGGAAACTGTCTGAAAATGTAGAGCTGTATTCCAGTAGCCATGTTTCTTGAAGATGATTGTATAATGATATAGCTTTCACAGTGTGACTGTGTGAATGTGAAAACCTTGTGTCTGATGCTGCTTTTATCTATCTTCTCAACAGATGAGTAAGACGTATGGAATAAAGATGAATAATAGGGGGAACAAATGTTAAAATAAATTGAGTGAAATGCTGGTGATTGGTGAGGGGGAGGGATGGGAAGTATGGTACGTATTAATTTTTTTCTGTTTTCTCTTCTTTTTCTGAATAGATGCAAATGTTCCAAGAAATGATCATGATAATGAATATGCAACTATGTGATGATATTGTGAATTATTGACTGTATATGTAGAATGGAATGATAAAAAATTATGAATGTTTGCGTTTGTTTGGTATTTAAAAAAATTTTTTTAAATTAATAAAAAAATCAATTCTCCTAGGGTCACATAGCTAGTAGGTAGACAATAAGGATTCAAACAGTCCTGTCTGATTCTTGCTTGTGCTATACCACTGTGCTTTCCTATTTACTCTTTACATCCATTTCACATATATCTGATGAATCATTTCTTTATTGATAAGTAATGTTCAAAAGTACTTCGTGTTACACTGTCGGCTTGCAGGGCACGTGTTGTATTTGAAGATTTTTATTTTTGCTTTTAAATTTGAAATTTAGAGGCATGCACTTGCCAATTCGCCTTAATAAACAACACTCTCTATTGTCTTATGCTAACTGACTTCACGCATTTATAATACCTGCCTGGTCCCTGAAAATTGTTTGAGTTTGTAACCCTAGAATTGGCTTATTAGTATGCTTTTTTAATGAAACCAAGTACTTAGGTGTAATTTTCATTTATTGGCACAGAGAAATTATTTTTTATTGCCACAGACTAAAGCTAGCAAATTTTATAATTGTGTACAAGGAGACTAAAGAGGAATCAGTAATGATCCTGGTTAACTTGAGGCTTACTACATGTCTGGCACTATACAAAGACTTTGACATTTATTATTTAATACAATATAATTCACACAATAACTTTGAGGTAGATGCTGTTATTAACTCCTTTTTTTTTTTTTGGCACGAGCAGGCTCCAGGAATTGAACCTGGGTCTCCAGCATGTCATATCTCCATTTTTAGGGAAGGAGAAACTGAAGTCAGAGAAGTTAAATTGGTTGCCCAGGGTCCTAGAGCTGTTGACAGGTAGCATTATGACTTCAATTTAGGGAATCCGATTCCATACTCCTTGTGATGGTTAAGTGTCACCTTGCTAGGTTAAGGTGTTCTGTTGTTTGCTCAAGCAAGCACTGGTCTGGTTATTGCTGTGAGGATATTTTGTGGATTTAAATGACCAGTTAACTTGATTGCATCTATGCCTAATGGCATCTACTATCAACTAAAGAGATTGCCTTCAACAATGAAGGGCTTAAAGGGAGAACTGATGGTTTCAGCAGTCAGAAAGAAGAATTTCCATCTCTACTTAAGCAAAGCTTTTCCTGGAGAATTCATTATAAACTTTCATAGGAGCTCCCAGCTTTTGTGGCCTATCCTGCCAAATTTGGATTTCCCCATTCCCACAGTCATGTGAGCCAATTCCTATAATAAAGCTCATAATATTTACATTATATATATATCTCCTGTCAGTTCTGTTTCCCTGGAGAAACAAGCTTGTACACAAGCTTTTCTTCCCAGAGGGGAAGTCACTTATATCCGTAACTGATGTGAAAAACTCATTTTTTTCCTTATATTATGGTATAGCTTTTCTGTGACTGTCATAGTGCTCTTCAAAAATGGTATTCTTTCTGCTAGTAGGAAAGTGCTTTTTGGGAGTTATGAATTATATAAATACCATGTATTCTTCTGCTACCTTGTGTTTGTTAGATAAAATTTAGGTAATTACGCCTGATCCTTGAATCTTGTGAAAATCATTGTTATCTGTCTATCATAGTTGACGGACACTTGGGTCGCTTCCACCTTTTGGATATTGTGAATTATTCTCTGATACATTGCTGTACAAATATTGGTTCAAGTCCCTGCACTCAATTCTTTTGGGTATATACCTAGGAGTAGAATTGTTGGATCATATAGAATTCTATTTTTAACCATCTGAGAACCGCCAAACTGCTTTCCACAGTGACTACGGCTTTTTGCATTCCCACCAACAATATGAGGGTTCCTATATCTTTGCATCCTTGCCATCCATCATTTGTTATTTTCAGTTTTTAAATTATAGCCATCTTGATGTGTAGTGATATCTCATAATTTTAATTTATATATTTCTCTGATGCTAATGATACTGAGTATCTTTCCAGTACTTTTTAGCCTTTTGAGTATCTTCGAAGAAATGTCTAGTCAGATCTAGTCAGATCTTTGGCTTATTTTTAAATTGGGTTGTTTGTTTTTTTGTGGTTGAGTTGTAGGAGTTCTTTATATATTCTGGATAGTATACCCTTATCAGATACATGGTTTCCAATCATTTTCTCCCATTCTCAAGGCTGTCTTTTCACTTTCTTGATAATGTCCTTTGCTCAAAGTTTTAAATTTTGATGAAGTCCATTTTCTGTATTTCGTCTTTGTTGCTGTGCTTTTGGTGTATAATTTTAAAATCCACTGCCTATCACAAGGTCCTGAAGACATATCTCTTATGTTTTCTTGTAAGACTTACATGGTATTAGCTATTATATTTAAATTATTGATTCATTTTGAATTTCTTTTTGTATATGGTGAGAGGTAAAGGTCCACATTCATTCTTTTGCACGTCTATTTCCAGTTGTCCCAGCACCATTTGTTGGAGAGACTATTTTAAAAAAGGGAAGGGACTTGAATTAGATATTTCTCTAAAGAAGACATACAAATGGCCAGTAAGCATGTGAAAAGATACTCAATATCATTAGAAAAATGCAAATCAAGACCACAATTACTTACACACACACACACACACACACACACACACACACCCACACACCCAAGAAGAAAAATAGAAAGTTACAGCATTAGTGAAGAGAAATAGGAACGCTTGTGCTCTGCTGGTGGGGATGTGAATAGTACAGCACTGTGGAAAACAGATAGTGGTTCCTCAGAAAGTTAAACTTTGATTCAGCAATCTCACTTATAGGTATATACTTAAAAAAATTGAATGCAGGTATTGAACAGATACTTGTATACCATGTTTATAGAAGCATTATTCGCAATAGCTGAAAGGTGGAAGCAACTCAAGTGCCAATCAAGAAATGAATGGATAATCAAAATGTGGTATACATACATGTACTGGAATATTATTCAGACATAAAAAGGAATGAAGTACTGACACATGCCATAGCATGGATGAACCCTGAAGACATCCTTTTGTGTGAAATAGGCCAAACAGAAAAGGACAAATATTTGTGTGATTTCTCTTGTGTGATTTCTCTTACGTGAAATACTTAGAATAAGTAAATTCATGGAGATGGAAAGCAGAATAGTGGTTACTAGGGACTGTGGGGGAGGGGGAAATGGGGAGTTATTGCTTAATGGGTATGAATTTGTGTTTGGGATGATGGAAATGTTCTAGTAATCGTGATGAAAGTTACACATTGTCAGTGTACTTAATGTTGCAGAATTATACATTTCAGAAAAAAAAGGTAGCACTTCTGCCCCAAGTTGAATTTCCTGAAAGAAATGAAATAGTCATCCTGGCAACAGGGCTTATATGCGGGAGGACTGAACGCTGGTAGTGCGTAACCTTGGTATTAAACAGTGAGGTTGGGAAATAAGTGGAAATGCAGTATCAGGGTTGAAAATAGTGCATTATAGATGAGAACTGACCTAATATAGAGTGAGAATCAAGGACAGAGTAGGGAGAGTTGCAAGGGAGAGTGAGCAGGTACGAATGCTGCCTTCTCCTCTGCCCCTAAAGAAGAGAAATGACAGTTGGAGTTGTTGTTGTTGTTTGGGGGTGGGGGTGGGGGGATCTTTTCTCTGATTGCTTCTACATGATAAAATGTAGGTCTAAGTAGCATAAAGAATGTGGATGTATTTATAAAGCCAATCAGTAACTTCAAAGGGGGATAGTTTGGCTATTTTTTCCCCTAGTTTATTCATAAAGACTTTTCTAACTCTCTATTCAGTTGTCATTGAAGAGAATATTTAAAACCTTAGGGTTGAAAAAAAAAAAATCTACCGAGCGTCAGCTTCCTCAGCAGTTACCTTCTTGTGGCACCAGTGCTTTTGGGGTGATTCATGAATAATATTAAGGACTGATGACTTAAGATGGAGTCTTTAAATGGTACCAGGGATCAGCTGTAAACAAAGATCAGAGGTTTTTGTTTTTATTTTCTAACTTGCCTGCTGTTTTATTTTGTTAGCTTTGTCTAATTTTGCTGCAATACTTTTAACCTTATTGGTAATTTTTATTGAGCTGTATGTGTAGGGTATATATGTACATACATATCATCAAATGCTCATTTTGATGGAACTAGATTAATGTCACCATATTCAGAAAACTTCTCCATGTTTTCAATTAAAAAAAATTTTTTGGTACATTTTGTGGTTAGACTGAAAGCAGGTAAATATGTCTCATGCATATTACTTTAGGCTAATGGAGTGTTAGATAATTACTGTAATGTTAACATTAATTTATGCCCTGTAAATGAATGTGAGACGCTATACTGGGAAAACTGTATCGTTTGCACAATAAATGCTGTATAAGAAAAAAGCCTTCCTCCAAATAACTTTTTTGCTAGTTCACACTTCTGAAAAGTAAGCTCTAGAGGTGTGAAGATTCTAGGGACTGTATAATTTCAGTGATAAACTGTATTATAAAATAAGCTTAATTACTGATAAGAGTTTTGCTGTAAGCTTGACAGCTTCGTGTATTTTCTTGACTATTTTTGCAAGAAGAATTTGAGCATTTTGGGAGCCAGTCTGACTTTGTTAGTCTTATCTCTAGCCTAAATAAAAGCTTGCAGCTTTGTGGTCTCCATCTAAGTAAACAGTGAGTGACTTGAGAGACCTTTTGAGTGCTAAGACCAGTTACCTGTGGTAAAGCAGGAAGAAACATTTTTAATATGTGTAGGCAGGCATTTTGCTAGAAGCTGCGATATACAGCGAATAAGATATCCATTTACCTTACTAGCATTTGTTAAGTGCTTTGTATGGATAATCTTAAAGGCCTCCCTGAGGAAGTAGTACATACATTAAGACTTCAGAGTTGAGTAGGAATTACCAAATTAAATATCAGGATAAAGACAGGTAGTCTCCCATGTGCCGTGCTCAATGTTCCCCATGTTGAGGAAGACCATGGAGTGTTTGAAAAACCAAAAAGGTCCCGCACAATGGCTGAAACAGGGAAAGGAAGACAGGAACAGTTTGACTTAAGATGAGATTGAAGAGATGGCCAGGAGAGTTTTTAGAGGGATTTCTATAATGTCAAAACTTTATTTAAGAATTTGGATTTCATCAAAATGGCAGTGGGGAGCCATTCAACAATTTTGGCAGCAAGTGGTATTCAGAATTTAAAAGTTTTATTTTTTCTCTGGCGATGTAAGTAGAACAAAATTTGCTGTTTTATTCATGTTTAGTTATACAATTCAGTGGCATTAATTTCATATGCAGTGATGTATAGTGGTCACCACCATCCATTAGCAAAATTTCCTGTCACCTAAAACAAAAACAGTGCACCCCTTAAGCAGTAATTAACCACCATCACCACCAGCCCTTGATAATCTCTAATCTCCTTTCTGTCCCTTTTAATTTGCTTACTGTAGATATTTCATAAAATTATGGTGTTTTATGATTCAAATGGAATCATACAATATTTGTCCTTTTGTGTCTAGCAAGCATAATGTTCCCATGATTCACCCATGTTGTAGATGTATCAGAATTTCATTCCTTTTTATGGCTAATTAATATTCCATGTATGTATACAGCATATTTTATTTATCCCTTCAGCTTTTGATGGACGGTTGGTTGTTTCTATCTTTTGGCTATTGTGAATAATGCTGCTTTGAACCATTGGTGTACAAATACTTGTCTGAGTCTCTGCCTTCAATTCTTTTGGCTATGCACCTAGAAGTAGGATTGCCAGGTCATATGGAAATTCTGTGTTTAACGTTTTGAAGAATCACCAAGCTGTTTTCCACAGTGCTGTCCCATTTCACATTCCCACCGGCAGTGCGTGAAGGTTCCTGCTTCTCCACATTCTCATCAACACTGTTATTTTCTGTATTTTTAATAATAGCTGTCCTCCTAATGGGTGTAAAAGATTTCTCATTGAGGTTTTGATTTGTATTTTCCTAATGACGATGTTGAATATATTTTCATGTGCTTATTGGCCATTTGTATGTCTTTTTTTGAGGAATGTTTATTCAAGTCCTTCGCCCATTTTTAAATTGGGTTGTCCTTTTTGTAGTTGAGTTGTAGGAGTTCTTTATATATGCTGATATTAAACCCTTTTCAGATATGTGGTTTCCGAATATTTTCTCCTGTTGTGTTGGTTGTGTTTCACTTTTTTGATAATGTCCTTAGAGACACAAAAGTTTTTATTTTGATGTAATCCAATTTGTGTTTTCTCTTTCATTATTCATGACTTTCAGTGTAAAGTCTAAACATCTATTGCCTATTATGAAGTCCTGAAGATATTTCCCTGCTTTCCTCTAAGAGTTTTAATGGTTTTAACTCTTATATTTAGATTATTAGTCTGTTTTCAGCTAATATTTGTATATGGTGTAAGGTAGATAATCCATTTTCATTCTTTTGCATATGGATATTAAATTTTCCCAGCATCATTTATTGAAGAGATTATTTCTCCATTGAGTAGACATGGTTTCTTTGTAAAAAATAATTTGGTCATAGATGTGTGGGTTTATTTCTGTATTCCAATTCTATTCCATATTCCACATATCTGTTCTTATGCTAGTACCACACTGTTTTGATTACTGTAATAAGTTTTGAAATCAGAAAGTGTGAGTCCTCCAACTTTGTTCTTTTTCAGAATGGTCTTGGTGTTTGTGGTCTCTTGTCCTTCCATATGAATTTGATGATTAGCTTTTCCATTTCTGTGAAGAAGACTGTTGAAGTTTTGATTGGTATTGCATTAAATCTGTAAATCGCTTTGGGTATTGTTGACGTCTTCAAATCTATGAGCATGGAATCTCTTTTCATTTATTTAATATTTCTTTAATTTCTTTCAGTAATGATTTGTTATTTTATGTTTTTACATCCTTGGTTTAAATTTATTCTTAGATATATTATTTTTGACTTGCTTAAATATTAGATTTATTATTTTGAGTTGTTTAGTTTACTTTTGGAATTTTTCCTTGCTGTTGTCAAAATTTGTTTTTTTATGACATCGCTCTGATTGCTTTGTGGAGAACAGGTGAGACAAGAGGATACAAAAAAATCAGGATGCTGGGAAGAAATCTGAGAGATGATGATGGTTCAGACTGTAGTCTGACCAGGTAATGGAGAAGTGAATGGATTCAGAGATTTTTAGAATCTCCAGTTGGTTAGGCGTGGTGATTTTTCAGATGTAGAATTAAGGAAGAAATGGCTAGAGAGTTTGAGATAACTCCCACCTAGGCTTATGGCTTCAGCCTCTGACTGGATGTTGGTATCAAACCCTGATGTGGCTAGGACTCAGATGAAGCTTATGTTTATTTTTTGCATATATTTCAAAGTGCACAGATTTCTAGACATAGATAGGAAACACAAGACAGGAGTCGTTTGTCATTTATCATCATTTAGATATATATATATATTTATATATGTGGTATGTGTGTGCTTGTGTGTATGTATAATGCATAATGTTTTCAATGTGTGAAAGCAAGTATAAGTAAAAACAAGGCCATTCACACTTATCCACTGTTGGTGGGAATGTCAAATGGTGCAACCACTGTGGAAGGCAGTTTGGCGGTTCCTCAAAAAGCTGAATATAGAATTGCCATACGACCCAGCAATACCATTGCTATGTATCTATTCAGGGGACTTAAGGGCAAAGACACAAATGGACATTTGCACACCAACGTTTATAGCAGCATTATTTACAATTGCAAAGAGATGGAAACAGCCAAAATGTCCATCAACAGACGAGTGGCTAAACAAACTGTGGTATATACATATGATGGAATATTATGCAGCTTTAAGACAGAATAAACTTATGAAGCATGTAATAACATGGATGGACCTAGAGAACATTATGCTGAGTGAGACTAGCCAAAAACTAAAGGACAAATACTGTATGGTTCCACTGATGTGAACCGACATTAGAGAATAATCTTGGAATATGTCATTGGTAACAGAGACCATCAGGAGATAGAAATAGGGTAAGACATTGGGTAATTTGAGCTGAAGGGATACAGACTGTGCAACAGGACTGGATACAAAAACTCAGAAATGGACAGCACAATAATACCTAATTGTAATGTAATTATGTTAAAACACTGAATGAAGCTGCATCTGAGGTATAGTTTTTTTATTTTATTTTTTAAATTTTTTTCTCTCTATTATCATTTTATTTCTTTTTCTGTTGTCTTTCTATTTCTTTTTCTGAATCGATGCAAATGTACTAAGAAATGATGAATATGCATCTATGTGATGATATTAAGAATTACTGATTGTATATGTAGAATGGAATGATTTCTAAAAAAAAGAAAAGAAAAAACAGGGCCATTCAGTTTAACTATTCTGAGAACAATGAAGATAGTCTAGTTCTGAAGAATACTTATATTGTCATAAGAGCAGAGGTGAGAATCTGGTAAGATATTATATATATATATATATATATATTAAAGTAAGAAGCTAGAAGAGATTAAGTTGAAGTGAACCCAGTGACTGAAAAAAGCCACAGTGAGCCATGTTAAGTAGATCAGTATTTTTCATAAGCCAGGATCCAGGGTGAGTGCATTTTAAAGTTTTAATAGTAACTGCTTCATCGATTCTTGCTAACTTTTCTTTAAACCAGTTCATTCTTGCTGAGGCTGTTAACCCAAGTTAACATCCAACTCCTAGAATTTTATTAAGATTTTAATCAGGAGGCTAAAAGTCCAATTTATGAATTGACTAACTCTTGCTAATGACTTTGTAGCTTTTAAAAATAAATCAACGTTTGTGATTTTTCAGGAGTTGGGGTTAGAGGGGTGGAGCATCTCTATAAACCTAGAAATACCCATAAATGAAACCTGTAGCCTATTATGGACTTAAATTGGGAGTAAAGGTAATAAAGAACAAGGGGCAGAAACCTGTTCTTTCAAAGGAGACTGTGCTGGTTTGAAACTGTTGTGTACCCCAGAAAAGCCATGTTCCTTAATCCTCAGTCAGTATTGTTTGGTGGGATCTTTTTGATTAAATTGTTTCCATGAGGATGTGACCCACCCAGTTGTGGATAGGACCTTTTGATTAGGTGGTTTCCATGGAGATTTATCTCCACTCATTCAAGGTCGGTCTTAATATGCCTACTGGAATTTTTTAAGAGGAAACCATTTTGGAGAGAGCAAGCAGAGGAAACACAAGACCCAGACATTTGGAGATGAAGAAAGAAAATGCCCTCGGGAAAGCTACTTGAAAGGAGAAGCCAAAGAACCCAGCAGATGCCAGCCACATGGCTTCCCAGCTGACAGAGGTGTTCTGGACCCACTGGCCTTTCCTGAGCCATGGTATCTCTCCCTGGATGCCTTGGTTTGGACATTTTTATATTTTTTATATTATAGCCTTAGAACTATAAATTGGCAACTTAAATTCCCTTTTTAAAAGCCATTCCATTATTGGTATCCAAAACAGAGACTTTATACAGTACTTTGCATGAACCAAATTCTGAGATATCAGAATTGAATTTTTATTGATCAGTGGGTTGGAAATCAAAACTCTTAGCAACTTTTTCCATTTTACTTTGACTACTTGAAACATGAAGTAGTTTAGCTATGTGAAATTTCAAATTAAAGCATCCATTGACAACATGGAGTTGTAAACTGTGATATAAAATTAGATAGGATATGGTGACTGAGAATGGGAATATGGGAACTGGAAAGTACTCCCTGCAGGTTGCAAGCTTTTTTTAGCAAGCTGGGTGTTGGTTGCTTCAGTGGTACACTCTATAGTGGGAAAAGCTAGACATCAGAATCAGATAAATCTGGCTCTCAGATCCTTGCTGTGGCTCTTGTTAAGAGGGGGGTAGGTTGTCCAACCTCACCATGCCCCGTTTATCCTCTACTGAAATGTGGGGATGACATGTATTACCCACTTATTTTAAGGATTAAATGATATAAATGACTGTAAAGCCCCTAATAAAGTTATCTTGCTCATGTTACCAGGCAAAGATGGATTTTCTGCCTGATGCACTCCAGTCACCAATTCCTGAGACACTGGGGTTTCAAAGAGAGAAAGCGATTATTGCTACCTGTGAAGCAGGAGATCAGATGGCCTTTCAGCCCCAAAATCCCTGAACTGCAGTAATTCTGATAATTTTATAGTAAAAAAAAAAAGCAAGTTTTAGGATAATGAGCACATATTCTAGATAGTGTAATTAGATGTGATTTAATTATTGAGCACGCACAGATTGATTGCATGCTTAGTCACAGAATGCATGTAAGAAAATGGTGGACTTAATATGATGGGTATGAATTTTAGCATTATAATGAAATATAGGTCACTAATAGATTACAGTCTAAGCTACTGCACATTTTTGTTAGATCCACTTTGGTTATCAAGGTAACTTTGGACTTGGATCGGTTAGTTCTGGGCTGACCCAAGACCCTTCATTAATAAATATTAGGGGCTGTCTTTAGTGGTCACAAGATTCTAAAATCAAAAAACTAGATAAATGGGTATGAAAGTTAGTCACAAGAGTTTTACAATCACAAGGGCACAAGATAAAGGCTATACAATCAGCATCAGAGATCAGGGCAGCTAGATTACAGTTCAGAGATTTCAGGTATTTTCTTTTGTCTAGTATACCAGAATGCAAAAAGGAATATCTGTATAATGATTCAGCAACCATACTCATCCCTTAAATCCTAACTTCTCAGTTACACTCATAGTAGGCACTTAACATCTCTGAATTCTTCTCCCTTTCATTTCCCATTTGATTTTCTGTTTTGTTTTTTTTCTAAATTATTTTTAATTAGAGAAGTTGTAGGTTTACAGAAAAATCATACTGAGGCTTCTCCTCCTCTGGAAAATGCCTGTGCTCATCGTCCTTCGAGCGTGAACTTTCACCATGCGTTAAAAGTTTTGAATTGTGTACACACACACACAAACATACCTAAATCATGCTGAAAATAGTGTTCCATATAACCACCATCACAACCACCCCCATCACCCACAGTTTTTCCTATTATTAACACTTAGCATTAGTGTGGTAATTTTGTGGCAGTTGATGAAACAATATGATTTTCTATATATATATATAACTTTAGTTTCTCTAATATTTAGAAACCTTGTTAATGAGTCAAATGGATTTAGTGAGTGTATTAGTTAGGGTTCTCTAGAGAAACAGAATCAACAGGGAACACTTGCAAATATAAAATTTATAAAAGTGTCTCACGTGACCGTAGGAACGCAGAGTCCAAAATCCACGGGGCAGGCTGCGAAGCCGATGACTCTGATGGATGGCCTGGATGAACTCCACAGGAGAGGCTCACCAGCCAAAGCAGGAATGGAACCTGTCTCCTCTGAGTCCTCCTTAAAAGGCTTCCCATGATTAGATTTAGCATCACTAATTGCAGAAGACACTCCCCTTTGGCTGATGACAAATGGAATCAGCTGTGGATGTAGCTGACGTGATCATGACCTAATCCTATGAAATGTCCTCATTGCAACAGACAGGCCAGCACTTGCCCAATCAGATAAACAGGTACCACAACTTGGCCAAGTTGACACCTGTCCCTAACCATGACAGTGAGTATTAGAACAAGTGCAGTTGTATTTCTTATCTACTTATTGACTGTAAAAATAGAAATTCAGAGGTATTGAGTACTTTATCTTTTAGAAATGGCAACCCAGGTGCCCTTAATGACACACAAACTAGTCTGTGAAATATTTAAAATAACAGTTGGTAAGTACTTTTAAATGCAATCCAGTATGGGCTTTCTATAGAAAAGCATTTGACTATTTATTCATCCAGTTAACATTTATTGATACTGGATTTGTCCTGGCCACTGTATAACATAAGAGACTGGGGAAGCAAGTAGATGATTCTTGTACACTATGTAATTTCCTGTGGTGTGGGAAATCAGAGTGTTGTGTCAAAATAATACAACAGTATTTAAACAGTGCTTTAAAAATGTGCACCCTCTCTTACCTGCTTGATATATTTCTAAGAATATAAACTAAGGATGTTCAATGACATATCTTTAAGTGTACACACTTCATAGCTATCAGTAATCACAGAGGATTATATTTGACGAAAATATTCTTAATGGATTGATAAAAAATATACGGGTTACTGAAAAGGGTTAAAATGATTACTTAATTATTTTCAAAGATAAAGAAAGTGAGGTAAGCATCTTGTCACACTGTATACTAGTGAAGAGATAAAGAATGGGGCATGTGTATATCAATGATGATTTCTGAGTAATGATGGGGCAGGATATTGTCTCAGGCTGCCCTAAGGAGTGGGCTTGTCAGCAGAAGCAGGAGAGATGTTTTCTTGGTGCTCGGAGTCTTTTGAGATACATTTGGTAGAAAGAAGATTGACCTAGAATGATAATTCTGTAAAACAGAGAAAAATATGTTTAGTGAGTATGTGGGAAGCTAGCCCTGAGGTGTTCCCTGGCTGTTTTGGCTCAGCTGGCCCCATTAAGCCACTGTCTGTATCCTGTGGAAACATCCCATTTCTGGATACTTCAGGTGCAAGAGTAACTTTGTTGAGAAATTATTTTCCCCCTGTTCTAGTTTGCTAGCTGCCGGAATGCAACACACTAGAGATGGATTGGCTTTTAATAAAAGGGGATTTATTTCATTAGCTCTTCAGAGGAAAGGCAGCTAACTTTCAACTGAGGCTCTTTCTTACTTGGGAAGGCACAGGGAGATCCCTGCTGGCCTTCTCTCCAGGCCTCTGGGTTCAACAACTTTCCCTGGGTTGATTTCTTTCTGCATCTCCAAAGGCCTGGGTTGAGCTGCGAGTGCTGAGATGAGGTATGCTGAGCTGCTTGGGCTGTTCTATGTTGAGTCTCTCATTTAAGCACCAGCCAATTAAATCAAACATCATTCATTGCAGCAGGCATGCCTCCTAGCCGACTGCAGATATAATCAAAACAGATGAGGTTCACATGCAATTGGCTTATGTCCACAGCAATAGAACTAAGCACCTTCACCTGGCCAAGTTGACACCTGAACCTAACTACCACACCCCTCCCCCTTAGTTGATAATAAGGTAAGCTGTCAAGATTTTGTGTTGCTGTTCCCTCTTGAGTAGTAATCCCATTAAGTTCAAAAGTTTTAACTGAGGTTTTACAAATTTGTTTTTAAAAACTTTATTAACATAAACCTGTCAGACTCACAGTTTTATTTGATGACAGTTTATACCTTTGTATATACCATTAACTCTACGAATTTATAAAAATAGATCATTATTTCAAATTTTTCCTCATTTATAGAGGTGGATAAGCCTGGAGATCAGTGATTTTCCCATTTATAAAAGAACCGTACAACCACAAATGTGTCTGGATCAAATGAAGTGACTGTTTCTGGGACCCTCCATATGTACTGCTTTCCAGAGTGGAGTGATGAGAAGCAGTCTTTCTGCCTCATTTTGCCTCATTTTGTTGTTTACTTTTTTATGTATGATATAAATCTGCCCCCTTCCTTTCATCCTTGGAGTAGAGTTCTGGGATTTGGGGGTTGAGGTGGGAGAGGGGATGGGTAGCAGTTGTCAAAGGTTGACTGTTGAATGATTCAGAAAGAAAGGGACAAGAGTAAGAACTATGATACAGAAACATCAGGGCCAAAAGAAGAGATAATTCTTATTTAGTGACCCATTCTTAAAACCAGCAAAATATCTTTTATTTTTAATGGCTGTAATTTGTTGAGGACTTAACGTACCACATACTTGTATACACTGTTTTATTTAATCTGTATCATATTAAGAGAGCAGTAGTTTCCTCCTTTTGCTTTGCGTAAAAGGCCCCAAAAGATTAAACAATTTGCTTTTAGCCATATTCCCTGAAAATATCAAAGTTAGGATTTGAATCCATGTCTGACTAACTGCAAAGCTTCTTGTATTGTGCAAGCCACTAACTTTGACCTGGGAGTTAGAAAATGTTATGACTTAACTGTGAATTTCTTATAAGTTTATGTTAACTTTCTTGACTCCTGTTTTATCTGTAAGTTGTGAATATTGAGCAGATCTTTAACGTCACTTCTGATTGTAAAATTCTGTGACTGCTGGGTTCTTTATGGAATTCGAGCAGCGAAAGTTTAGAACTTCTAGTTTTGTTTGTGATTAGCCACTTCAGTTTGTAATTAACACTGTTAGCATGTTGGTTTTATAATACCATTGCCTTGTGGAGGTGTAGAAAAGGTATAGTGGGAAGATGGGTTATAAGAAGGTACAGCGTATCAACCACAGATCCACAAAAGAAAATTTAAAAAGATACCTGAGCATCAAAGGAGCATGGCAAGTGTAGGCTAGAGATTGTGTGGTTAGGACTTGATAATTGTCTTTAGACACCAACATTTAGCTTCAAAAAGGGTTATTGTGCCTAGTGAGTTTCTGTGTGTATCCATCTCATAGCATGGGGATTTCTGCTAGATGGTACAATGATGACTCAGTTTCATTTATTTTAAGGACTTAGAATGTTTTCAGTTAAAGATTAGAGAGATAGTTAATGAGGAACACAATGATTATTGACATAGGAGAGCTGATGAGATGACATGACATAAAAAAAAACCCATCATTTTTGCAGTATTTTCATTCCATTTGTATAGTACCTTTGTCTCTGAAGGTGCTGTACAAATATATTGAGATAATAAGCAATTTTAAAGTGTCAAAACACTGAAGAAGAAAGAGACTAGGAGGAATAAATACACAGAAAAAAGATAGTGAATACTTTAGATTACTGATTTGCCCCACAGGTTAGTGATTAGTTACATCCATTGCATTCACCAGTGGTGCTGGAAATGGGTAGAGAGGCTTGACATTGAGACCTCTCCCTTGGGCCAGTCAGTGCATCACCATTCTTCATTCCGTGATTGTGATTGAAAAACTGTGCTTTTGGTGTCACATGGACCTGTATTTAAATCCTGACCTTGCTACTGACTAGCTGTTAACTTATAACAAATTATTTAAATTTTCTGAGCCTCAGTTTTTTCATCAATAAAATGGTGTTAATTATACTTGCTTTATTAGATTTGTGTCCTGAGAATCAAAATAAATGAGTTTTGTATACATGAAACATTTAGTTCCATACCTGTACCATGCAGCTGTTATGTTTAGTGTGTGTCAAAATACCGTGTTTCTGATGAGGTTAAAGAGCATAATAGCAGTTGCTTCTTTATGATTTGAAATGTGGAGTTGTCACAATCATCCTTTCCTTCTCTGAATTGATAACATGAAGTATAATCTGTACTTCACAGACTAGCATTAGATTTTTTAAATGAAATATAGGTAGAATACAGATAATGAAATTCATATACCTACCACCAGCTGAAGAAATAAAAAGTTACAGTTAGAAGTAAAACCTGTGTTTCCCACCCCCACCCCCAGAGGGAACCACTACTCTGAATTCAGTGTATCATTTCTATACCATGTTTTTGTACTGTGATTATGTATCCATAAACCACATATGATATTTCACATATTTAAAAATTGTATATAAATATTATATTTATGTGTCTTTTAGTAGCTTGCTCTTCTCTCAACATTGTTTTTTAGATTTATCAGTTACATTTGTAACTCTAGTTCATTTATTTTAACTGCTATACAGTGTTCCATGAGTGCATATCATTTTCAGTCAAAGAATATTACCTATACCTTTTAATATCTCTCTATGCCTCCATGTCTGTTTCCCTCAACCTTAGGAGGTAACCACTGTCCTGAGTTAAAACTTTTTTTAATGGTTTAAATATGCATATTCCTAAACAATATATTAAGATTTTTAAGGTTTTAAACTGTAGATTAAGATTTTAAAGATGTATGTAAGTACAGTCTTACTGTGTTACTTAGTGACTTGCCTTTTATATTCAATATTATTTGAGATTCACTCATGTTGACGTATGTGCTTAGTTGTTTTCACTCTGTACAGTATTCCATTGTTTGAATATATCATAATTTATGGACTTTTAGTTTTTATTTTTCCATTATTACCAGCAATAATATAGTTAACATCCTTGTGCATGTCACCTTAAACATATCTACTGAGTTGCTAGGCACATACGTAGGAATAAAATGACTGGATTGTGGGAAATACTTGTCTGTCTTTATCTTTGCTGGATTTTGATATATAGTTGCTTTGTTATGATTTAATTATAAATGTTTTCTACTTTCTGATTTGACCCATAAATTTAAAGTGTAGTTTTAAGTTTCCAAATTTGTTATCAGCTTTGACTTAACTGCTCTATGTTCAGATAATATTGTTTGTATTTTACTAAATCTTTGGTTTTTGTTGAGTTTTGCCTTTACATGGTCAAGATTTAGCCAGAATCTAATGAGTTTTTACAAATACCCTATGTGTTTGGAAATAATTCATTTCCTAATTGTTGGGTACAGAGGCCTACGTTTGCTTATTTATCTTCTCTACTTTACTGATAACTTTGTCTGTGACCTAGAGATATTAAAATCCTCCCATCATGATAATAAATTTATTGATTTTCCACAAATATAACCATTTTCACATCACACGTTATGAGACTCTGTAATAGGTGCATATAGGTCATGTGTTTTTGACCGTTGTTTTATTTCCATCTTCTTTTTTAAAAATCACCCATTATTTGTAATTACTGGTGTTGTGTTTAATTTTTATTCCAACTTACATTGTTTTCTAACACCCAAGGAGATTATAAGCTCCTTTATTAAACCGGTTTTCTCTTTCTTACTTTAGATTTTCAAAAGAAGCAACCAGACGATGACTCAGCTCCAAGTACAAGTAACAGCCAATCAGATTTGTTTTCCGAAGAGACCACCAGTGACAACAGTAATACCTCGATAACCACGCCAACTCGCGGCCCTAGCCAGCAGCCACTTCTGACAGAACTGAATGTAACTTCACCGGGTCAAGAGGAATGTAAGTGCCCAGATCCTGTGAGGTGTTAGGGAAAGCAGCCCAAGACAATGTCATGAGTTCTTGGTGATGTCCAGTCCCAGAAAAAAGACAGTAGCTCTTTTGATTTAGGATAAGTGTTCAGGTATAGGGTCTAGGCCCAGCAAATTAGATAACATGTTTCAGCCATTCCATAAAGTTTAAGGCCTGCTAAGGAGATAGTCATGTGTATGTATGTATTTTTGCGTATATAAAACTTTTTACTTTGAAATACTTTTAAACTTAGAAGACAGTTACAAAAATAATACAAACCCCATACAGAGAACCCCCAACGCACCCTGCCCCCCCCAGATATCCAGATCCACCAGTATTAACATTTAACCGCATTTGCTGTTTCTTCCCCTCCCTCCCTCCCCCTTCCCTCATGTCCCCTCCTTCCCTCCCTCCTCCTTTCTTTTCTTTTTTTCCTTTCTTTCCTTCCTCCTTTTTTTCCTTCCTGTGTATTCGTCAATTTTCTGAAAATTCTCTGTAGGTTGTACTTATCATCTTCCTTGATTGCTTGATACTGCTATATACATTTTCTAAGAACAAGGATATTCCCTTATATAATCAACTTAGTGCAGTTATCAAGTTCAAGAAATTTAACTTGAACTTGAACTTTTTGACATAAAGCTTACATTTTGTATTCCAATTTTTTATGTCCCAATAACGTCCTTTTGAGTCCTTTCTCCTCTGTTCTTAGATCCTGTCCAGTACCATGTATTACATTTAATTGTCATTATTTCTTTAGTTTCTCTTTCTCCTTTTTTTTTTAAATTGTGGAAACATGCAACATAAATTTTCCCATCCAATCCTTTCCAGGCATATCATTTTCTGCAATTCATCACATTCACGAGGACAGAGAACCCTCAGCACTAGAACTTTCCTTTTACTCCAAATAGAAACTCTACACTAATTTTACTAACTCCCCATTACCCCTGCCCCCCTGCTCCTGGTAACTTGTACTCTACTTTCTGTTTTTGTAAGCTTACGCATTCTCTGAATCTTTCTTTATAATTCCCATGGGACTTAAACTTAACATCCTAACTCTATAATGATCTCATTTGCTTTTATACCAACTTCACTTCAATAATGCACACACTCTATGTTCCTGTACCACTCCATCCTCCCACATTTATGTAGTACTTCTTATAAATTTCATGTTGATACGTTATGAGTCCCAAACTACTGATTTCTCCTAACTTTTTATTTTGGTGGGGTGGTGGTGGTAGTGCATGGGCTAGGTATTGAACCCAGTTTTCTCATTTTGTGCATTTGCATTTTATATCCTGTGGGAAGAAGAAGTGGAGTTACAAGTTAAAAACAAAAAAGCATTGGAATTTATATTTTCCCATATCGTTATCTTTACCAGAGATCTATATTTCTTTATGTGTATTCAGTTAACAGTTTAGTGTCCTTTCCCCTCAACCTGCAGAATTCCCTTTCTTTTTTTTTTCCTTTTTAAGGTTTTTATTAGAGAAGTTATAGGTTTACAGAAAAATCAAGCAGAAAATATGGAATTGCCGTATACTGATCCCTGTTATTAATATTTTGCATTAGAGCCATACCTTTATTACAACTGATGAGAGAATATTATTGTAATTGTACTATATTTCATCATTTACATTAGCATTCGCTATTAGACGTGTAGTTTTTTTTTTAATTTTCATTCTGATAACAGATGTACAATCTAAAATTTCCCCCTTTAACTATCTATAGATAGTTAAGGTCTAACTATAGATCTATAATTTAGTGGTGTATTGTTTCAAAATGTTATGCCTCCATCATCACTATCTATTACCAAAACTTTTCCATCACATAAATAGAAGTTCTGTACCAATTAAGCAGTTGTTTCCCATTCCACACATGCACACCTGGGTGCTAGTAATCTGCATTCTAGTTTCTGACTCTGTGAATCTGCTTATTCTAGTTGTCTTGTATCAGTGAGATCATACAGTATTTGCCCTTTTGTGTCTTGTTTATTTCACTCAACATGATATCTTCAGGTTCCACCATGCTATAGCATGTACTAGTATTTAATTTCTTTCTACAGGTGAATAATATTCCATTATATGGATTTATTTATCCATTCATAAGTAAATGGACATTTGGGTTGCTTTCCTCTTTTGGCAGTTGTGAATAATACTGCTGTGAATATCAGTGTGCAAATATTTGTTTGAATTCCTGCTCTCAGTTCTTTTGGGTTTATACATAGAAGTTGGATTGCCAGTTTGTATGGCCATTCTATAACTTTCAGAAGAACTGCCAAACTGTTTCCCCCAGAGGCTGCACCAGTTTATATTGCCACCAGCAATGAATGAAAGTTGCTATTTTTGCACATCCTTACTGACACTTGTATTTTCTGTTTTTTTTTTATAATAGCCATTCTGGTGGTTATGAAATGGTATTTCATTACAGTTTTGATTTGCATTTCCCTAATACTAATGATATTGAGCATCTTTTTATATGCTTTTTGGCCATTTCTGTATCTTCTTTGGAGAAATAGGTATTCAAGCACTTTTGCCATTTTTTGCTTGGATTGTCTTTTTGTTGTTGAAGTGTAGGATTTCTTTATAAATTGTGGATATTAAACCTTTATCAGATTTGTAGTTTCCATATGTTTTCTTCCATTCTGTAGATTGTCTTTTTACTTTCATGATGAAATCCCATTATCTGCTTTTTCCTTAGTTGTTTGTGCTTTTGGTGTAAGCTTCAAGAAACCATTGCCTAACACAAGGTCCTGAAGATGCTTCCTTATATTTTCTTTTGTGAGTTTATATTTCTGGCTCTTATATTTAGGTCTTTGATTCCCTTTGAGTTCATTTTTATATATGGTATGAAATGGGGTGTCCTGACAGGTTTAGTTTTTCTTTAGATCTTTGAGCATGTTTAAGACCTTTTTTATTAAAAGTCTTTGTCTCACATGCCCCACGCTTGATCCCTCCTCACTGGTCGTTTTTAATGTTTTAATTATCTTCTTTCCCTGGACCAGCACTTCCTATGTTTTTGCATGTTTTGTAATCATTTGTTGAAAATTGGACATTTTGGTATTTTAATATGTTAGCACTGGAATTTAGTCTGTGAATCATCCATTCTTGAAAGTTGTATATAGGTAGTGTTATGACAGTTTTCTTGGAATGTCAGGAGCTAAATTTTAAAAAAGGAAAAAAAAGGATAGGAAGAAAACTCCCAATCTTTTCAGTTTGATCTGTGTGAGGGCTCTCCTTCAGGGTTATCAATACATTGAATTTAGATTAACTCAGGACCAAAGCCAGGGGGCCTCCCTTGTTCTTTGTGAGCATGCAGCTTGTCTTGGGCATGCATTTGGCAGGAGATAAGTCTTTTATATTAACTATCAAGGTAGGTGAGATTTGAACCAGTCTAGGAAGTCTCCACCCTGGCCACACATTAAAATGCACTGGGGATTTTTAAAACAGTTTTAAACTTCAGCATTATTCCCTGAATCTAATTTAATTGGTCTGTAGGGAAGCCCTGTTCTTTTTAACTTTACAGGGGAATCAAATATGTAGCAAGGATTGAGGATCACTGGTTGGGAGGATTAGCTCTGATTTAAGAGGCTTGGATTGAAACTTTAGCCCTATCACTATTAAAGACTATTAGGTTTCTAGGCATTTAACTGAGATAATATAATAATACTATATACTTCGTAGACTACATAGGTATTTAAAGAGAAAAGGTGATGGTTTCTGTTACTCTTCTGCAAGTCCTCGGTAAAAGAATACTATTGTTAGCTTTGTGAGGTCCATTGTTCACTTAATCTTTATAATGCTCCAACCATCTCAGTTGAAGAGCATGTATAACTAAAATACTTGTAGTATTTTGCTGAAAATTATGGGGATTTTTGATATAGTAGTTTTTGCCTTTTAAAATTTTTACTTAAGGAGGTTGAAATTTAGTATTTCAAGTTTAACAAATATCTAGAAATACTTGGAACATGATAGTTTAGAAAGTTTTGATTACTCTCTTTAGAAAGGTTAGCAGACAGCAAATGTTTACCTAAACTTACGATAAATCCACTTAAGTGGATTTAGAAATAGTGAAAATAGAAATGTAAAGAAGATTACAAGGAATTTATTTTTAGCCGGGGAAATTAAATATATCCATTATAATACATCAATCATTTTCAACCACAGGATGGAGACATTTTTTATTGTCACAAGTGTGTGGAGGATGGGGTGGGGTAGGGAGTGTGGCTGGCATCTAAATTGTGGGGGCCAGAGATGCTGCTAAACATCCTACATTGTATAAGACAGTTCCTCACAATAATTATCCAGCCTGATATACCAGTGTTGCTGAGGTTGAGAAACCCTGGCATATGATTGTATACTCCCTTTTTAATGGCTCTTCTAACATACTAAAGACGGACTATTGTTGAAAAAGGGCATGGACTTAATTAAGGAATTGGTATTGAAGATGGGCACCCGATGGTGAGAAAATATTGTAGACAGAGAGTGGCATGAGTTGTGTATGAAAGCTGCATGGAGGTCTGCAATGATAAGTGACTCTTGATTAGAGCCACATATGGAGGAGAATGGCCAAGTTATACGAGCTTGGGTGCCCAGCTGTTAGTTGGGCTTTAGTCAGTTTTCGAGCAGGGTAAGTGATAATATTATAGATCTTTTGAAGCAGTGACCTGGAAATTTTGAGAAAGGGAAGATTATGCTGAAATAATATTTCAGGGAGAGAATTTTTTAACTATTGTAATGAATTAGAGGCACAGGAACAGAAATACAAATTGTTTAAGGGAGGAAAATGGCAATGGTAGTGGTAATGTTATGGCAGTGGGCTTTGCTTTGTTTTCAAAGTGTGTGTGGGACCACGTTTTTCACTAAATGCTAATAAAAGCCATGGCTCCTAAATCAGAAAAAATACATCCTCTATATATATTTGCAATTTTGCATAAAGTTTTTCTAAAGTTCACTATGGCCTTTAGGTTAAGAACACCTGATCTAATGGAAATGTTGGAGATGGTCAAGTGATGTATGTTAATGCTGTTCTGATAAGAGTGCAGATAGAGTAGGAATATTGACAAAAGTGTTTTAAGTTGAGAAATGAAACAGATTTTTACCTAGAAGTATTTCTTGAACCATGTGGGTGAAGGTCAAATAAAAGGACATCTAAAAGCTCTGAAAGGTAATATTTTTTTGTCTGACTGCATATACTCATGTTCCTCTCCCAAACTGTCTACAGACAGTCTATGGAACTTTAACCATTAGAAACATTTTCAAAAAATAGTGTACGAGAGAAAATGGCATCCCAGGGAGGTGTAGGATGTAGCCTGAACTCCATAGCAGCTAGTAAATAGCCAGCTTAAGCAGCTCTTTGGGGGACTTCAGAGACTATGCACACATCGTACACCAGCCAGGAACGAGTGGAAGAGTGGACTGATAAATTACAGCATGAGAGCTATAAGTAAATCCTTCCATGCTGTGGAGGTGAATGTCCTCCCATCCCCCCACCAGCATGGCAGACTGTCTCAGAGTAACTCCTGGTGGGAAACAGAAGCCCTCTCTGCTAGGCTCAAGGGAAGGGGAGTTCAAATAGGCTCTAGTTGCAGATTTAATTATCAAATTAAGACTGCTGAATATGAGCTTCAAGAACAGATAAATCTACAAAGCAAACAAGAAAGAAAACCAGGAGTTCTGTTACAGCTCTGTTACAATAGGGACAAAGCAGGGCTGATCAAAAACACAGAGACTTCTGGAGTTGGCTGGGCTCCGATTGCTGATAAATCCTGTGGCCTCAGAAAAGGAGCACATAGAGCTGGGCACCAACTGCAGCTGTTGATTAGTGAATACCTGGGGCTTTATTTTTTGTTAAGCCACCTATTAAAGAAAGCAGCCAGCATTCTCTATTATCAGCCCTGCTCCAGGCAGTGGCAGAAATAGGGTTGAACGAAAGACAAAGGAACTAATCAGGTGGAGGAATTAATTCCCTAAAGGACATATCTTCCCCCAAGAAAAGGGGAGTGTGGTTAGGTCTGAGCGTAAGTGATGGCTCTCACTCAGAGAATTTATACCCCAGGGACTGGAATATCAGCAACAGTTTCAACCTACAAAAAAGCAGAGTCCATATCAACATGGAAGCACAAACAGCTACTGAAAGTCTCTTCCAGTAGATTCAGTGGAAAAAAGAACTATTCTCACTTGTTCAGAACTCTAGAGAAAGATATAGAGGGAGAAGAATCCTACAAAAGTTGAATAAAGAGAAAAATATCAGGTAGGAAATTTCTGTTCTAAACTGGCCTATCTTCTCTGTACCTCCCACCAGGGACACAAACTATAATCTGTCACAATAGTGAGACAAATCCCCACCTAAGTCCATACACAGAGGTTCAAGCCCACAGGGACCCACAGCAGGACTTAAGCCATTAGGTGCAGCAAGGACCAGGGAGGGGATTGCAAAATCTTCCCTAAAAGCAACAAGCAGCCAGGCTGAGAATACCCAAATCAACTGTTTGGGGACCTTGAGAAAGAGGGAAGGACATTTGAAGGCCCAAGTCAGTTAGTGAGGATTGAACAGTCTGAGAAACAACAAGGACAGAGACTGTGTTTCTAGCTCTGGGTCCTGGTGCCCTCCCCAGCCCATGAGGGGAGATAGCAGCAGGAAGCCCACTCCTTGCTTGGGAGATGGTTACAGACTGGGCCAACGGGAGGAATTCTCTGCCACAAGTAAAGTGGGGGGAAACAGTCTCACTTTGAGCCAGATTTTGGCCAGTGGAGTGAGGGCACTAGAACCCAGCAGTTTCAGCCCTGCATGGTCAGTTGCTATGGGGGCTCAGAAGTAAATAACCTCAGAGTTTGTTTCTCTTGGTTAATCACCAGGTTAATCTGGTGACAATTGAGTTACCAAACAGCACCATCTTCTGGGCAGGCCAGGAAGTGCAGAGGAATTACAGGGCTTTTCAGAGCTTCTCCAGATCTTATCCCAGGCCCATTGGAGCTGGTCTACATACAGCCCCTACATGGGAACCCAGTCCTGTTTGGCTTAGAAACGTGGACTACCCAACTGTCAAAGAAGTAGCCTAATACAAACCCAAGTCTTGCTGGATGGCAAAAAGCAAATCATGTCTTGAGTCTGCTGTTGGCTGGAGAAGTGGAAAGTCTCAGGCCCCCAGTTGGAGTCTTTTCCAGGTGGGAACTTGGGAATCACCAGACACATTGTGCCCAGAGGTGTACAGTGCTCTCACTTAAGGTGTACAGTGCCCACCCCCTACCTGCAGAGACTGGCTTGTTGGCAGTCTGGGTACCTGGATCAGCATGCTACCACAATGGGAAGAGACAGGGTTGTAGGGAAGATGCAGCACAAGAGGTCTTCTGCTGGGAAGACAGGGAAAGTACGCTCTAGCAAACTGCTTTTCTGACGTTCAGCACAAACTATAAAATCTTAGGCAAACAAGGGAAATCAGCTTTTAAAATAATCTTATCAAGATAATCAAATGCCAAGAAGTCAGTGGAAAATCACAAAGCACAAGAAGATATGGCCAAGCCAAATAAACAAAAGGATGTACATACAGATGTCTGAAACAACTTCAGTAGGTTAGCTAAAGACATTAAGGATATCGAGAAGACACTAGAAGAGCATGAAGAAGAATTTGAAAGAATAAATAGAAAATTAGATCTTACGGAAATGAAATACTATAGATCAAACTTTAAAATGCACTAAACACAATAGCAGATTTGAAGAGGGAGAAGAAAGAATAAGCAAACTAGAGGACATGGCAATTGAATTTGAACACAAAAGTGTAAGTGGCGAAAAAGATGGGAAAATTTGGATCTCAGGGAAATGATGGACAAGATAAAATATGCAAATATAAGAACCATCAGTGTCCCAGAAGGAGAAGAGTAATGGGCTAGGAAGAGTTTTGAGGAGGTAATTGGGAAAAACTTCCCAACCCTTATAAAAGACACAAATATGAAAATCCAGGAAGCCCAATGAACTCCAAATAGGCCCACTCTAAGACACATACTAATTAGACTGTCAAATGCTGAGGAGGAGAAAGTCCTGAAAGCTGCAAGAGAAAAGCGATCAACCACATACAAGGGAAGCCACATAAGACTAAGTTCTGACTGTTCAATAGGTACCATGGAGGTGAGAAGATAGTGGTATGATATATTTAAGATTCTGAAAGAGAAAAATTGCCAGCCAAGAATTCTTTATCCAGCAAAGCTGTCCTTCAAAAGAGACTGAAAGTTAAAATTTTCAAGACAGACAAATGCTGAGCCCTGTTAATAAGAGACCTGCTCTGCAAGAAATACTAAAGGGAGTTCTATCAGCTGAAAAAAAAAAAAAAAAGACAGGAGAGAGAGGTCTGGAGGAGGGCACGGAATTGAAGAGTCTTAGTAAGGGTAACTTAAAGGATAAAAAGAGAAAGGAAAAAATAAATAGATCTGACAAATAAAAAACAAAGGACAAGATGGTAAATTCAAGAACTGATTTTACAGTAATAACTTTAAATGTTAACAGACTGAGCCTGCCAGTTAAAAAATACAGACTGGCAGAATAGATTAAAAAATTAGATCCATCTATATGCTGTTTATAGAGGACTTATCTTGGACCCAAAGATACAAATAGATTGAAAGTGAAAGTATAGAAAATATATTTTCTGTAAGTTGTAACCAAAAGAAAGCAGGAGTAATAGCTATATTATTATTAAACAAAGTAGACTTTAAATGCAAAGATGTCGTAAGAGATAAGGAAGGATACTACATATTAATAAAAGGGATAGTTAAACCAAGAAGAAAAAATAATCATAAGTGTTTATGTACCCTGTCAAGGAGCTCCAAAGTACATAAGGCAAAGATTGGCAAAACTGTAGGGAGCAATAGATATTTCCACAATAATGGTGGGAGACTTCAGTACACCACTATCTTTTTTTAAAAAAAAATAATCTTTATTGAGAATTATCCACATACATACAGTCCAATCATATTAAACAATCAGTGGCTCACAATATCGTTACATAGTTGTATATTCTTTGCCATGATCATTTCACCACTATCTTCTATAGCCAGAACAACCAGACAGAGGATGAACAAGGAGATAGAGAACCTAAATAATGAAATAAATGAATTAGACCTAACAGACATATATACGTCATTAGACGCTAAGAAACCAGGATATACATTCTTCTCTAGTACTCATGGAACGTTCTCCATGATAGATCATATGCTAGGGTACAAAGCATATCTTAATAAATTTAAAAAGATTGAAATTATTCAAAGCCCATTCACTGATCTCAGTGATATGAAACTAGAAATCAATAACCACCAAAGAACCAGAACTTTCACGAATATATGGAGATTCAGCAACACATCTTAAAAATCAATAGGTTCAAGAAGAAATTGCAAGAGTAGTTGGTCTCTGAAGAATACATTGAAAATGCATATCAAAACTTATGGTATGGAAATTTATTGCCCTAAAATACCTATATTAAAAAAAAAAGAAAGAGCAAATGTTCAGGATGTAACAGCTCACCTGGAGGAACTAGAGAAAGAACAGCAAAATAACTTAAAGTGAGTAGAAGAATAGAAATAACAAAGATTAAAGCAGAAATAAATGAATTGGAGATCGAAAAACAAAAACGGCAGTGCAACGGTGGCTCAGTGGCAGAATTCTTGCCTGCCATGCCAGGGACCTGGGTTCAATTCATGGTGCCTGCCCATGCAAAAAACAAACAAAAACAAAAAAACAAAGGAGAAAGCCAGTAAAATCAAAAGTTGGTTTTTTGAGAAAAATCAATGAAATTGATGGACACTTAGCCAGGCTGACAAATTTAAAAAGGATGCAAATAAATAAAATCAGAAATGAGAGGGGAGTCATTATCATGGCCCCTGAAGAAATAAAAAATAATTATAAGAGAATACTATAAACAACTGTACATCAACAAACTAGACAACTTAGATGAAATGGACAATTTCCTAGAAACACACGAATAACCTATACTGACACCTCAACAAAATAGAAGACCTCAACAAGGAAAAAGATTCAGTCAGTCATCAAAAACCTTCCTACAAAGAAAAGCCCAGGGCTAGATGTCTTCACAGGGGAATTTCCCTAAACATTCCAAAAAGAACTATCACCATTCCTACTTAAACTCTTGTAAAAAATTGAAGAAAAAGGAAAACTGCCCAACTCATTTTATGAACCTAACATCACTCTAACCCCAAAACTGATAAAGATACTAAAAAGGAAAACTATGGGCCAATTTCCCTAATGAGTATAAATGCAAAAGTCTCAATATCATACCTACAAATTCTCTCCAAGAGCACATTAAAAGAATTATACCCCATGACCAGGGGGGTTTATTCCAGGCACGTAGGGGTGGTTCAGCACAAGAAAATCAATCAGTGTAATGCAACACATTGATAAGTGAGAAGGGAGAAATCACATGATCATCTTGATTGATGCTGAAAAAGCACTTGACAAAATCCAGCATCCTTTTCTGATAAAAAGACATCAAAAAAGTAGGAATTGAAAGAAACTTCCTCAATATGATAAATATGAAAAACCCACAGCCAGCATTGTACTCAGTGGTAAGAGGCTGAAACCCTTCCCCCTAAGATTGGGAATGATTCAAGGATGTCCATTGTCGCCATTGTTATTCACCATTGTGCTGGAAGTTCTAGCTACACCAGTATCATCACATAGTTATGCATCCAACACCAGGATCATCTTTAGAACATTTGCATTGCTCCAGAAAAAGAAATAAAAAGAAAAACACAAATATCCCGTTCATCTTACCCACCCTCCGTTATTGACCACTAGTATTGCACTCTACCAAATATTAAGACTTACAACAGAGGTTAGTTAACCTACCTAACAATGTAGTATTGTCCGAGATATGCATATATATCAGTGCAACAGAACAAAACCTCCAGAAGTAGATCCATACAAACACGGGCAACTGATTTTTTTTTTTTATTATGGCTATATAATCATTATTAAAGATCAGGACTACTGGATTATAGTTCAGCAACATCAGCTATTTCCTTCTGGCTATATAAAACACCACCCAATAAAAAGAAGTATCTATATAGCTGGTAGTCACAGTCATTTGTTAAACTAATTTCTCAGTTATACTTCTTCCCTCTCATTTGATCATTCTCTGGTCAGTGACCATTTTAACTTTCTCATGCTTGAAAGGGTATTGACCTGATAGAATAGAGGAATGAAACTGATTGATGTTTTTGAAGAGACTGGTACTCTGGGTTTCAGGGTTTATCTGGCATAGGATCAATCTGGAGGCCTTAAAATTCTGAGAAAAATACACTTACTAAGAAAAACTTTTATAGAGATAGAGCTCAGGGCACTCCCTAGGGTTTTCAGGAATACTATTGGTTGGGGCTTGGCATACTGAGGTAGTTTGCAATGTCTGGCTAAAGCTTGCATAAGAGTAACCTGTAGAATGACATCTCTACTCTATTTAAAATCTCGTAGCTGCTGAAACTTTATTTTCTTCAGTTTCTTTTGTCTGTTTTGGTCAAGAAGGAATTCTCAATCCCATGATGTCAGGGCTAGGCTCATCCCTGGAAGTCATGTCTCATGTTGCCAGGGAATCTTAGACCATTGCAAGTCATGTCCCATGTAGCGGACCATTGGTTTTTTTTTTTTCACATGGCCCTCAAGTCCACTGAACAGCCTCTTTAACAAATGGTGCTTAGAGAACTGGATATCCTATCTCATACCCTGTACAAAAATTAACTTAAAATGGATCAAAGACCTAAACATTACAGCTAAGACCATAAAATTCTTAGAAGAAAATGTTGGGAAACATCAAAGATTTTGTGGTAGGAGGTGGTTCCCACATATGCAATGAAAGAAGAAATAGATAAATAAGATTCCCATTAAAACTGAATACTTTTATGCTTTAAAGGATTTTGTCAAGAAAGCAAAAAGTCAGCCCACTTAATGGTAGGTAATGTTTGGAACCTCATTTCTGATAAAAGTTTAATATTCAGAATATATGAAGAGATCGTACAATCAACAGTTAAAAGACAACAATCCAATTTAAAAATGGGCAAAAGACATGGATAGACACTTTTCCAATGAAGAAATACAAATGACTCAGAAGCATATGAAGGTTGTGGTGTTCCACTCAGTAAAATACTAATTCTTCTTCCACTCATTCACTCTTGGATCCTCCAGGCTGGAGTCCCTTCTTCCCAAAGCATGAGATGGAGTTTTACAGGAGGTGAAGTCTGGTCAATCAGAGAGCTTGTGAAGGGCCGTAAATGGATGATATATTTTTTAAACTTTATGAATTGATGGATTCTACCACTCCTATAAGAACAAAAGTTTCTCTTCATGACAGTATTACAGAATCCTATCTTGACATCATGACATCCACAATGTCCAGTGTAAAATAAAAATTGCTAGACTTCCGAAGAAACCGGAGAATATTACCCATATTGAAAGACAGCAGTTAATAGAAATTGACTAAGAGATGGCCCTAATATTGGATTTTAAATACAAATACGTGTTAGCAGTTACTATGAAGAAGTTTAAGATCTTAATGAAGAAGCTGGACTTAAAGATTGAAGAAATAAAGAAGACTGTTAAAAATGACTTAAAGGAAATTCTAGGAGTAAAAACTAAATACGAAATGAGAAATTCAACAATTTCCAGTAATAGGAAAGAGTGGCAACAAATTGAGATTTAGCCTTACAAATTACAGCATTGGTAGAGAGAATAGAGGGGGAAAAAAGTTAAGATAGTGGAGGGTATTGAGAATTTGACCTTTAAAGGAAAGGAAATCAATAAGCTAAGTAGCAAATTAGATAAATCTGAAGAGTGTGTTAGTGATCCATTCCAGAATGTATCACAAAATTAAGAAAACCTTATGCACAAAGTTAGAAAACCTTATGTCTGATGCTCCTTTTATCTATAGTATGAACAGATGAGTAAAATATATGGATTAAAAATAAATAAATAGCAGGGGGAACAAATGTTAAAATTAAGAAACATATATATTGGGTAGATGGAAATACTAGTGGTCAGTGAGAGGGAGGGGTATGGGATATGGTATGTGTGAGTTTTTTCTTTTTTTCTTTCTTCTGGAGTGTTGCACATGTTCTAAAAAATGATCATGGTGATGAATAAAAACTATGTGATGATGTTGTGAGCTATTGTACATCATATATGAAGTCTTTGTATGCTAAGAATGTATGTGCTTGTATGTGGCTTTATCAATAAAAATTCAAATAAAATCACAGAGTCATGGAAAATGTAGAAGTAAACTTAAGCAATGGAGATGACAGATACAAAATTGCAATATCCAAATAGATGCTGCAGAAGAGTGGAACAGAGAGAATGGGAAGGATGAACTAGTCAAAGAAATGAGAAAGGAGAAAAATCTTCAGAATTTCAAGAATAAAGAGGAAATTCTAAAAGCTTTCATAGAAGAAAAATCATTGATAGATGAAGGAGCAGTATTCACATTGCAGCAGACTTTTCATCAGCAACACTAGATCTTAGGAAGCAATGGAGCAATATCTTCAACATTCTGAGAGAAAATGATTTTGAACCAAAATTTCTATGCCAAGCTAAGTTATCATTTAAATGAGATGGTAAAATAAAGGCATTTTCAGACCTGCAAAGCCTCAGAGAATTTATTGCCCAGTCTTCTATGAAAAAATTACTGAAGGATATGTGCTCACTAAATGGAAATATAAACCAATGAGAAAGAAGAAGATGTGGGGTTTATAGGGTTCAAGAAAAAGTGGGTAAAACTCTAACAGAGCATGGAAATGGGAGAACAACTAGAGATGGGAGAACAACTGGTGATGGTCTGAGCTTTCTGTTTATTAAAAGAGGTAAAGGTTGCTGAGCCAGAAGAGATGAAGAATTTAGAAGCTCAGGAAGAGGAGGAGGAGGAAGGAGTACCTTCAGAACTGGAAGAGGAAGGAGGAGAAGAGGCCTCAGGACTGGAGAAGAAGAGGGAGGAAGATGTGGTCCCAGAACCAGAAGAGGAGGGTGATGAGGCCTCAGGACTGGAGGAGGAGGAGGAGGAGGAGGATGAAGAGGAGGAAGGAGGGGCCTCACAACTGGAAATGGAGGGGGAATCGGTCTCAGGTTTACATGAGGAACAGGACTCAACCTTTCAGGGTTGTACTGTAGTAGATACAAAGTATAAAGTTGAGGGAATACCCAGGGTTATTAAAAAGGTAGAGGGTATGGAACCAGAGGAGGAAGAAGCCTCAGAGTGGGAAATGGAAGAGGACTTAATATGCGAAGAAAAAAAGACTTCTAAAGGAGAAGAGTTAAAGTCTACCTCCAAGACTGAGAAAGAAGAAGCCTCACATGGACGTAAAGAAATTGCCTTTAATTGCTACTTTTGGGATTCTGAAAAGAAACAGCTGGTAAAACACCAGATAGTAGACAAAACCCAGAAGAAGAGAAAATGGCTATGTTCCAAAATCAAGAAATCAGGACATTGTCTCCAACCTTACATTTAAATTCTCCTTCAAACTCTCTGGAGATAAGTTATGGTAAACAGAACAAGCATTCATATACAAATTTAACTTCTCCATCAAAAGTCACCAAGTTTTTCAGGAAAACTGAGAGAGACACAAACTTCTGCAAATGGAAAATCAAGCATCCAAAGGAGGAAACAAAGGAAAAGTTCAGAAAATGTAAAATTAATAGTTTCAGAGAGATATAAGAAGCAACTGGAAAGGTTAAAAATTATCAGAAGTCTTGAAAAGTAAAATCTTAACAGATGCATTCAGTAGCACAGTAGATATACCTGAAGAAAAAATCAACAATCTAGAATCTAAGACTATGGTGCAAATGGCCGAGCAGATAATAAAGAGAGATTGAGACATAGAGGATAGAACCAGAAGCTCCAACATTAGTTTAATAGGAATTCCAGAAAAATATAATAAAGAGAATAGAGAGGAGGAAGCAATTAAGAAATAATTGAAGAAAACTTTCCAGAGCTAAAGCAGGATTTGAGCCTTGAGATTATCAGTGCCTACCAAGTACCCAGTAAGCTTGATGAAAAGAGACTCACTCCTAGGTACATCTTGGTGAAATTTTGGAATGCCCGTGGTAAAGAGAAAATCATAAAGACTTCCAGAGAGAGAAAAGAGATAACCTACAAAGAAGCAAGAATCAGATTGAAAGTAAATTTATCACTGGACTCACTAGATGCTAGAAGTAGATGGGGCAATATCATGAAAGTACTGCAGGAAGAAGTCTTTAAACCTAGAATCCTATACCCAACCAAACTGGCATTCAATTTTGGGGGTAAAACAAAGATTTTTTTGATATTGAAGAATTCAGGAAATTTATTTCTTACATACCCTCTTTGAAAGAATTACTGGCAGATATGTTATAGCATTCCAGTGTGATTACAAATACAGACATAAATATCCTTTTCTCCCAACACACACATCTAAAATCAGCAGGTAAAACTAGAAAATAAAACACTACATCTCTGTCTGGGAAGTGTAGATGCACAGGTAATAACATACTTGGGGCTGAGGGACAAGAAAGAGTTATAGGTATTATCTAGTTGTCGGTAAAGTTAAAGAGTATATTAAGAAATGTAATGGTAACCATCATAGGTTGTATAAGGGGTAAACTTTCTATAGCCACAGAGGGGAAGGGGGAAAGTTTCAGTGTAATCATAGAACAGGAAAAGATACAAGGAAAGAGAAAAGCAATAGGAAAAAGATGGCAGGATAAGTGGAAGCAAATGCAAAAATCTGGAATTCTATCAAGAGAAGGATATTTCATAAATTATCATTTATCATGATGTGTATTTCGGATCTTTGCATTTTTTCCTTTGAATATGCTTAATATACTTATTAATAAAGTTTTCTGATTTGCATCTTTTTAAAAAAGCATATGAAAAGATGTTTAACATTACTAACTAATAGGGAAATACAAATCAAACCCACAATGGCATACCATCTCACACCTAATAAAATGGCCATAATTTTTTAAAAAGCAGAAAATTACAAGTGCTGAAGAGGTTGTGAAGAAATAGGTACAGTTATTCACTAATGGTGGGAATGTAGAATTATGGTGCAGCTACTTTGGAAGGCAGTTTGATGATTCTTCAGAAACCTAAGTATAGAACTGCCATATATCCAGCAATCTCATTAGTCATATATTTGGAAAAGCTTACAGCAGGGAACCGAATAGATATTTTCACACTGATGTTTTTAGTGGCGTTATTCACTATTGCCAATAGATGAAAACAGCCCAAATGTCCATTAACCTACATAGGCTAAACAAACTGTGGTATATACATATGATGGAATAGTGTCCAGCTGCAAGCCTGAATAAAGTCATTGTGTGTGTAATAGCATGGGTGAACTTTAAGGACATCATGTTGAGCAAAATAAGCCAGAATCAAAAAAGAGAAATACCATATGGTCTCACTAATATGAACTAACTATAAGGAGCAAATGCTAAGAGTTAAATTTTGTGGGTACAGATTATCAGGAGATTCAGAGAGGGTGAAAATTTGGCATTTGATGCTTAAAGAGTACAGAATGTATTGATTATAAAGATTCAGAAATGTATAGCACAACACCTTGTGATGGTAGCACAATATTATAAGTTGAATGAGCAAAGCTGAGTGTGACTGTGGTAGAAAAAAGAAGGCTAGGGGCATGTATGGCACCAAAAGGAAAGGTAGTATCTAAAAACTGGGATTGTATAACTTAGGGAAACCTAGAGTAGTCAGTGATGGTGGTTAATTGTAGAAAAAAGTTTTTATATGAACGAGGACAAATATATGTTGCTAAATCAAGATGTTAAAAATTGGATGGTTTATGGAAAATATATAGTTAATACACATTAGGGTCTATAGTCATCAGTAACATTGTAATATTCTTTATAAAGGCAATATACCAAAGCTAAATTTCAGTAAGAGGGAGATATAAGGGAGGGGTATGAAAATTTTTGTTTTTCTTCTTTCTTTTTGAAAGAAATGGAAATGCTCTCATATAGATTATTGTGTTGAATGAATAACTGATTTTACCAGGAGCCATTGATTGTACATCTAGATGGAGCATATGGTTTGTGAATAAAACCTAAAAAAAAAAAAAAAAAACCTAGAAAACTTTAAATGCTGAAGAAGATATAGAGAAAGAAGTAGAGAAGTAGAATTGTGTAGCCTCTCTGGAGGGCAGTGTGGCAGTTTCACAGAAAGCTAAGTATAGGGTTGCCATATGATCCCGCAGTCCCATTACTAGGTATATACTCAGAAGAATTGAAAACAGGGACATGAATAGACATTTGAGTACCAATGTTTATGGCAGCGTTATTCATGATTGCCAGTGGATGGAGCCAGCCCAAGGGTCCGTAGACTGATGAGTGGAAGAGTGAACTGTGGTGTATGTATACAATAGAATATTGTGCAGCTGTGGAAAGGAATGAAGTCGTGAAGCATGCAGCCAGTTGAGTGAACCTGAGAACATGAACTAGAACATATGCTATTATTACAAGATGTTAAGAATAGGGTGTTATATGGGAAAAAATACAACTAATGTAAACTACGGTCTGTAATTAACAGTAACACTGTAATATTCTTTCATTAATTGTAACAAAGGCACTATATCAAAGCTAAATGTCAATAATCGGGGGAAATAAGGGGCATGAGATTTTCTTCTTTGGAAGAAATTAGAATAGAATGTTCACATATTGACTGTGGTGGTGAATGCGTAATTTTGTGATTATACCAAGAGCCCATGATCATACACTTAGGATGAGTTATATGGTATATAAATAAACTGTTAAAAAAGAAAAAAGAAACCGTAGGACTGTACAACATAAACAGTCGACCCTCATGTAAACTATGGAATTTAGTTAATAGTGCAATTATAATAACATACGTTCATCTAATGAATACAAAGTTATCGAACTAATGCAAAGCGGTAATAGTGGGGGGTGAGAGTGATGTGGGAACTCTGTATTTTCTGCATGATTTTCGTCTGTAAACCTATAACTTCTCTAATTAAGAAAATTGTTTTTTTTTAAAAAAAGGGGGCATGGGGAGGGAGGACAAATGCCGAGGCCTGACTCAAGATGATTTAAATAACAGAATCTTGGCAAGCGAGCAGTGAGGACTTTAAAAAAAAAAGTTCTCCTTGGGATTCTAACATACAGCTAAGATTACGTTTACAGTGTAAAGGATCCGGTACTTATCCTCAGTACAGAAGATCAGCTGTGGCCCACAGCTATAGGTTGTGATGGATATTAGTTGTAGGACAAGTGTCCAGAAAAGAAAAAGAACCATGGCAGATCCTTTCCCAGTGTCTCCTTTCTTGTGATTAAAAGAGAAGATGATTAGGCTATGGAAGATAGTGACTTCCAAATAGGTGGTGTATTTTAACAGTCCCCTCATACCCTTTGAATTGTGAAAATCAGCTACGGCATGACAGTCTTAATTCCTCTGAGTATAATGTTACCTAGAGTGCTAAGGACATGAAGGGTGAGTGGGCTTACTGCCACCCAATGCCACAATGAACAGGTAACTGAGAAAGTAAGATACTTCCAGGTAGCCTTTTCCACAAGACCAACTCAGCATCCATCTGATAAACTGTACAGAAAAAAACAACAGTAGGCCAGGAGAGGAACAAGATGAATGGGAATACTCTGATGAATAGATGAGGGATAAAAAATCTGTGAGCAGGTGATCTGAAAGTTAGTAGTACTTATTGCCATTTTCTACAATCTGTTGGGCAATATTCACAGCAAATTAAACAAGGATTTGAGTATCTACTATGTACCATTCTAACCACTGTACCTTTTATGCCAAAACATACCCAATGTAAATCCTTAAGATTTCATCCATCCACATACATTAGAAATGGATTTTCATGTGTGTAAACCAAAGCTTTAATTGTTAGTCTTCTTATTGCAAATAAACATTAATTTCAAATGAAAGGAAAGGTATCCTAACAGGGTGTATGGAAATACTATGTGAAATGGAATGCTTGAAATGACAAGTAGGCTTTTGCGATAAAAGTGGGTGTGAAACAGTGTAGGAGGACAATTGGGGAAGATGGTGGAGTAGGAAGAAGCTCAGGTGTCAGTCTGTCTACCAAACAACTATTAAACTGGCAGGAACTATCATAATTAACTATTTGGGAACTCTGGAGTCTTGTGGAACACTGTACAGCATCCAGGGATGACTTGAAGGAAGAGGCTGGTAAAATGTGGTAAATAATGGTGAGTTTTATCTTCCAGTTTACCCTCAGTGATGTTGGGACTGCAGCCAAGGTTCCTTATGCCTGTTTCTGGTGCCAGGGTGAGCTGTAAGAACCTAGGCCTTTAAAATCAGGGTTTTGTGGTCTTATTGCTGATCACTGCTTTTAATCAGTTACTTCAGATCCCTGATGGGGGTTGACTTTGAAGGCAGCCATTATTCTGTCCCCACCCCACTCCCGCCCCCTGCAAAAGTAGCAGAGGAATCTTAAAGAGGCACAATACCCCCCCTTTTCTGTCCTTCTCTCCCCCATCTGGGAGCAAAAATAGTTTGAAAAAGTTAGAAATTGACAGCTCACAACTACAACAGAAACCTAGCAATCCCAGAGAAGTGGGAGATCTTTATTTCTAGTGTTATAACAAAATAATACTCAGAATGTACACTTCTCAACCAAAAAATTACAAAACACACAAAGGAACATGAAAGGATTACCTGTTCACAGGAAGAAAGAAATTTGCTAGACAGCATCCCTTAGGAAATTCATATATTGGACGTGTTAGTGAAAGACTTTAAACCAACTGTTTAAATATGTTCAGTGAGCTAAAGGAATCCATTTACAAGAACTAATGGAGGGTGGGCCACGGTGGCTCAGCAGGTAAGAGTGCTTGCCTGCCATGCCCAAGGACCCGGGTTCGATTCCCGGTGCCTGCCCATGTTAAAAGAAAAAGAAAAAAAAAACTAATGGAAATCAGGAAAACACTGTGTGATCAAAAATAAAATACAAATAAACAAAACCAAGAGTTAGAAATTATAAAAAGGAACCAAATGGAAATTTTGGAGCAAAAACCTCTGTTAATTATAATGAAAAACTCATTAGATTCAACAGCAAATTTGAACAGGGAGAAAAGAATCAGCAAACTTGAAGACAATTAGAATTATCTAGTGTGTGAAACAGAAAGAAAAAATGCAAATTCTACCAAAATCTGGCAGCCTTTTTTCTTCAGAAATGGAAAGGCTCATCCTCAAATTCATACAGAATCACAAGTGGCCCCAAATAGCCAAAACAACCTTGAAGTAGAACAACAAAAGTTGGCGGACTCACACTTCCTGGTATCAAAACTTACTACAAAGCAACAGTATTTAAAACAGTGTGGTCACTAACTCTGCAAATAAATTCACTACCCCCCTCCTTAGTAGGACATGACTCCCAGGGGTATAAGTCTCCCTGGCAATGTGGGACATGACTCCCAGGGATGAGCCTGGCCCTGGCATTGTCGACTTGAGAATGCCTTCTTGACTAAATGGGACAGGGTGTGGGAGGATTGAAACAGTAAAGTTTCAGCAGCTAAGAGATTCCAGATAGAATGGAGAGGTAATTCTGGAAGTTACTCTTATGCAGGCTTAGGCAGATACTGTGAACTACCACAGTATGCCAAGCTCCAAACTAAAACCTCCTGGGCTCTAAGTTTCTAGAAAAGTTTTTCTTAGTAAGTTAATTTTTTCAGATACATAAGGCTTCCAGATTGATCCTGTGCCAAATAAGCCCTAGAACACAGAGATACTGGTCTCCAAGAACAGCTCATCCCTATATGGTCAACATCCCTTTCCAGCCTGAAGAAGTTAAAATAGTTATTGCCTCGATATCCCTAAAGATTGAGAGAATGATCAAAAGAGAGGAAGAAATGTAACTAAGAAATTAGGATTTAACAAGTTATTGTGACTACTGCTTTATTATATAGATACTTTTTTTAGTTGTCTATTGTTTTATAATAGCCAGAAGGAAATACCTAAAACTGTTGAACTGTAATCCAGTAGCCCTGATCTTTGATAATGTTTGTATGATTATATTTTAAATAAAAATTTTTAAAATTTGTTTGCCTGTGTTAGTGTGACTCTTCCATTACACTGATTTTATATATATATACACACACACACAGTACTGTACTATCTTAATTAACATCTCAGTTGTAAGTCTTAATATTGGGTAGAGTGCAATACTAGTGGTCAATAAAAGGGTAGGGTAAGGGGTGTGGGATATTTGGTTTTTTCTTTTTTCTTTTTATTTCTTGTTCTGGAGTAATGCAAATGTCCTAAAAATGATCCTAGTGATGATGCTGTTTTTATATCACTGATTGAATACTCTGAATGGATTGTATGGTATGTTAATATATCTTAATTAAATCACATTTTTTATAAAAAGTGTGGTGCTGGCACCAGGATAAGCAGATGGACCATTGAACCATATGTGCTGGTTTGAAAGGATTATGTGCCCTAGAAAAGCCATGTTTTAATCCTGATTCAATAATGTAGGTTGGAAACTTTAATTAAATTATCCGCATGGAGATATGACGTGCCCAGTTGTGGGTATTAACTTTTTTTTTCTTTTAACTTTTTTTATTGTGTAGTATAACATATATACAGAGCAAAGAAATAAAAAAGCAGTAGTTCTCAAAGCACTCTTCAAAAAGTGGTTACAGGATAGATCACAGAGTTTGTCAGGGCTACCATACAATCCTCTCATATTATTCCTTGTAGCTGCTCCAGAACATAGGAGGCTAGAGGACTTAAATACCTTTTTATTAGCACAGTCAAATTTTTTCCTTCTTTTTTTGTGAACAATAACATATATACAAAAAAAGATATAAATTTCTAAGCACAGCACCACAATTAGTTTTAGAATGTATTTCAGACTTTGACATGGGTTACAGTTTCACAATTTTAGATTCTTACTTCTAGCTACTCAAATACTGGAGACTAAAAGATATCAATTTAATGATTCAATATTCACATTTATTTGTTAAGTCCTATCTTATATGTATAATTCCACTATCACATTTGATCTTTCCATTACTCTCTTTGAGGTTGTTTGGGCTATGGCAATTCTAAATTTTTGATATTGGAAAGGTCTGTCACTAATATGTGGTAGGGAGATAGAACTATCTAATGTTCTGAAGAGGCTGGGCTAGGTTTCAAGACTTATCTGGATCAGGGGCCCATCTGGAGGTTGTAGGTTTCTGGAAGATTACTCTAGGCATGAAACTTGTGGAATTGTATATATTGCCCTAGGTGTTCTTTAGGATTGGCTAGATTCCACAAGGGTTCCATGTACTAGAGTAACCTTCCAGAAACCTACAACCTCCAGATGGGTCCCTGGTCCAGATAAGTCCTGAATAATCTATACAGAATTAAAGGACCTCTTTCTTATTCTGTGCTTCCTGTGTTTCAGTTGTTCAAATGAGCTACACAGGTAAGTTGAATTAGATTATGCACTACAGAAAATTTCAGATGCAGATCAAATAAACCATTCTTCCACTGATCTCAACTACAGTTAATGTCTTCCTTATCCCTGCGTTCTGAATTACTTTAACCCCAACCTGTTCGGCTTCATTCTTACCTCTAAATATCAGGTTACATATATAAAACTGCCTCTCAAAATCCAGAAATAATGATCATCACTCAGAACTTAATATGTCCACTCTAAAAGCTTACAAACTAGGCCCCTGTTTTCTTAAAAGCATTTTCTAAAGGTGACCATACCATTGTTTTTTTTGTTTCTGGCTCATTTTGTCTCACCAAATGCCCCACATGTTCATTCACATCATTGCATGCCTCGCAGCATTGTTCCTTTTTGTAGCAGTACAACCTTTGTTCATAAGTGTACACCTCCGTTCACCAATCTACTTCTCCATCAGAGCATCCTTCAGCCACCTGCATTCATGGGGCATCATGTAGAAGGACCAAATCCCACAGTTCATCAACATTCTCAGTTTTAGATAATTTCATTGTTCCCAAGCAACAGAGAACCAAGGAAAACACTCTCACCAAATAGGAAACTAAACCTCCTCTTAACTTTGTCCCTCACCCCATTATTTACCTCTGTTGTTGCAGTGGTAGTGCTGGTGGTTTACTTTTGAACATAGCTCATAGCATACAAAAGCAGTTTCCCCCCTGTACCTTGGACTTAAATGCTTTTTATACAAGAATCATGTCTTTGAAGTAATTCTTATGAAATATGAATTATTCGATCATATTTCTAGTGTGAATCAGTGGGACACAGATGTCTGTACAACCCCTTTCAATCTTGTTCATCTTAAATATGGTAATATTACTTCTAGACCCACTAGAGAATCACCTTCACTCCTGTGTATTCCCTTACATTGGAATTCAGCCTCATTAGCTAATGGTTCAGCCATCTCTAGATTCTATGTATCTCTAAGTCCCATATATTCTGTATTATAAGCCTCTGATTATAACTTTATGCTGGTCATAAAAGTGGAATCAGTCATGCAGTATCTATCCTTTTGTGTCAGTCTAACTTGACTCAGCATTATGTCCTTAAGGCTCATCCATCTTGTCATGTGCTTCAGGACGTCATTTTATCTTACTGCTACGTAATATTCCATCATATGTGCATACCACATTTTGTTGATCCACTCTTCTGTTCATGGGCATTTGATTTGTTTCTATCTTTTGGCGATTGTGAATAATGCTGCTATGAACATCAGTGTGCAAATGTCTATTTAAGTCATTGCTTTCAGCTCTTCTGGGTATATACCAAGTAGTGCCATTGCTGAGTCATAGGGCAACTCAATATTTAGTTTCCTAAGGAACTGCCAAACAGTTTTCCATAGTGTCTGCACCATTATACGTTTCCACCAGCAGTGCATGAGTGTCCCAGTTTCTCTACATCCTCTCCAACAACATTTATGGTTTCTTGTTTGTTTAATAGCAGCCATTCTTTTTTTTTTTAATTTTTTATTGATTTTTTAAAAAAAATTACAAGAAAAAAATACAAACTTTCTTAACAGATGCTCATTCCGTTTTACATATATAATCAGTAATTCACAATATCATCACATACTTGCATATTCATCATCATGATCATTTCTTAGAACATTTGCATCAATTCAGAAAAAGAAATAAAGACAACAGAAAAATAAAACGAAAACAGGAAAAAAAAATTATACATACCATACCCCTTACCCCTCACTTTCATTAATCACTAGCATGTCAAACTAAATTTATTTTAACATTTGTTCCCATTATTTGTTTTTTATTCCATATGATCTACTCGTCTGTTGACAAGGTAGATAAAAGCATCATAGACACTAGATTTTCACAATCACACAGTCACATTGTGAAAGCTGTATCATTATACAATCATCATCAAGAAACATGGCTACTGGAACACAGCTCTGCATTTTCAGGCAGGTCCCTCCAGCCTCTCCATTAAATCTTGGATAACAAGGTGATATCTACTTAATGCATAAGAATAACCTCCAGGATAACCTCTCCACTCTGTTTGGAATCTCTCAGCCATTGACACTTTGTCTCATTTCACTCTTTGGTGGAGAAGGTTTTCTCATTCCCTTGATGCTGAGTCTCAGCTCAGTCTAGGGTTTTTCTCAATCCCTTGATGCTGAGTCTCAGCTCATTCTAGGATTTCTGTCCCACATTGCCAGGGAGGTCCACACCCCTGGGAGTCATGTCCCATGTAGACAGGGGAGGGTGGTGAGATTGCTTGTTGTGTTGGCTGGAGAGAGAGGCCACATCTGAGCAACAAAAGAGGTTCTCTTGGGGGTGACTCTTAGGCCTAATTTTAAGTAGGCTTGATCTATCCTTTGTGGGGTTAAGTTTCATATGAACAAACCCCAAGATTGGGGCTCAGCCTATAGCTTTGGTTGTCCAAACTGCTTGTGAGAATATCAAGAATTCAACTTGGGAAGGTTGAATTTTCCCCCTTCTCAAAATATTCCCTGAAGGGGACTTTGCAAATACTTTTCCACTCACTGAGCAAATCACTCTGGGATTCATCAGGGCATCACTCTGTACAAACCAACAAAATCTCATGTCCTAACCAAGGTTCCGTGTACTTATGTTGTTCAACCAACTATCTACATAAGTTATATTAGGAGATGCACTAGTCAAAATATAAATTTAGTACCAAATGAACATTTTTTGCTTTAGTCTCACATATAAGTTGAAATTTAAAAATATTAGTTGCCATCTATTTTCAGCACCCTGCAGTAATGATATTCCTTTGTTCTTCCTCATGCAAAAACATTTTTAAATTTGTACATTTAGTCACTATCATTATACACTCTAGGCATTCCTAGACTTATCATCTCAATCTTTATTGTCTATCTTTCTTTCTGATTTCATTTATGCCACCAGCCCTCCTTCCTCTATCATTCTCACATTCAGCTTCATTCAGCATTTTAACATAATTGTATTACAGTTAGGTAGTATTGTGCTGTCCATTTCTGAGTTTTTATATTCAGTCCTGTTGCACCGTATGTATCCTTTCTGCTCCAATTACCCAATATCTTACTCTATTTCTAGCTCCTGATGGTCTCTGTTACCAAGGAAATATTCCAAGTTTATTCACTAATGTCAGTTCATATCAGAGAGACCATACAGTATTTATCCTTTTGTTTTTGGCTAGTCTCACTCAGCATAATGCTCTTAAGGTCCATCCATGTTGTTACATACCTCATAACTTTATTCTGTCTTACAGCTGCATAATATTCCATCATATGTATATGCCACAGTTTGTTTAGCCATCTGTCTGTTGATGAACATTTTGGCTGTTTCCATCTCTTGGGAATTGTAAATAATGCTGCTGTAAACACTGGTGTGCAAATGTCCATTTCTGTCCTTGCCCTCATGTCCTTTGAGTAGAGACAGTTTATAGATAGGTCCTGTTTTTTAATCCATTCTGCCAGTCTAAGTCTTTTGATTGGGGAGTTCAATCCATTAACATTTAGTGTTATTACTGCATGGATGGTACTTCTACTATTTTGCCTTCTGGATTTTATATGTCATATCTAATTTTCCTTCTTTTTACCTTTACTCATAGTCTTCCTTTCTACACTCTTCTCCACGCCTCTCTCTTCTGTCTTTTCATATCTGTCTCTAGTGCTCACTTTAGTATTTCTTGCAGAGCTGGTCTCTTGGTCACAAATTCTCTCAGTGATTTTTTGTCTGAAAATGTTTTTATTTCTCCCTCATTTTTGAAGGACAATCTTGCTGGATATAGAATTCTTGGTTGGCCGTTTTTCTCTTTTAATAATTTAAATATATCATCCCACTGTCTTCTTGCCTCCATGGTTTCTGCTGAGAAGTCTATGCATAGTCTTATTGGGCTTCCCTTGTATGTGATGGATTGCTTTTCTCTTGCTACTTTCAAGATTCTCACTTTCTCTTTGACCTCTGACATTCTGATTAGTAAATGTCTTGGAGTACGTCTATTTAGATCTATTCTCTTAGGGGACGCTGCACTTCTTGGATCTGTAATTTCAAGTCTTTCATAAGACTTGAATTATCACTGATAATTTCCCATTAGAATTATAATTTTCTCCATTAGTTTTTCTCCTCCTTTTCCTTTCTCTTCTCCTTCTGGGACACCCACAACACGTATGTTCATTTGCTTCATATTGTCTTTCAATTCCCTGAGTCCCTGCTCATATTTTTCCATTTTTTCCCGATATTTTCTTTTTCTTGTCAGATTTCAGATGTTCCATCCTCCAGTTCACTAATCTTATGTTCTGCCTCTAAAAATCATTGTAGGTTTCCATTGCTTTTTTCATCTCCTCTACTGTGCCTTTCATTCCCATAAGTTCTGATTTGTTTTTTCAGACTTTCGATTTCTTCTTTTTGTTCATTCTTTGCCTTCTTTATATCCTCCCTCAATTCATTGATTTGGTTTTTGATGAGGTTTTCCATGTCTGTTTGTATATTCTGAATTAATTGTTTCAGCTCCTGTATCTCATTTGAATTGTTGGTTTGTTCCTTTGACTGAGCCATATCTTCAATTTTCCTAGTGTGATTTGTCATGTTTTGCTGGCATCTAGGCATTTAATTACCTTAATTAGTTTATTCTGGAGATTGCTTTCACTTCTTTTACCTAGGGTTTTCTTACTGGATGAATTCGTTGTCTGTCTGTTCTTTGACATTCAGTTCAGCTCTATCTGACTTCTAGCTTAGGTTTTGTTTAACAGAGGAGAATTTTTCAGTTCTTGTTTTCTTGTTTCTTACCCTGCTTATATGGTGCCTTTTCTCCCCACACTTAGGAGGGTCTACTTAGGTATTATAGACCCCAGCCGGATTTTCCCAGACCAAACTGGCCTCCTATCAGGAGGAAGGAGTCATCTGCATCAGTTTTCCCTGAAGGTGAGACCCAGCAGGTTGAAAGACTTTCCTGTGAAGTCTCTGGGCTCTGTTTTTCTTATCCTGCTCAGTATGTGGCATTTGTCTGCCTGCAGGTCCCACGAGCATAAGATAATGCGGTACCTTTAACTTTGGCAGACTCTCCCTGCTGGGGGCATGGTGGAGACAGAGGAGAGGTTGTAGGCTGGCTTTAATGGTTTCAAATTACCAAGCCCTGGGGTCTGAATTCCTTGAGGGAGGGATTCCTCCTGAGTTGGGCTTCACCCCTTCCCTGGAGAAGGCACAGGCTCCAGACAAGCTCTCAGACGAGCTTGTTTCTGCTTATGCCTGGGGCAGTTGCACCCTAAAAGCCCTGCCACTGTATCCAAAGACAGTCAAGCCTTTGTAGAAACACAGCCACAAAAACCTCTGTTTCCTTTTTTTTCTTTTCCCATCAGCCCTGCCCCCCTTGGCGCCGGGGCAAAAGTGAGTGACCTCTGCTTTGACCAGGTTCACCTGAGCTGGGGGCCTATTTTTAGTAGTCAGAATTTGTTAATTAATTCCACCTTTGGCGTTTGGTTGGGCTCTGCCCCTGCTGTTGGTAAAGTCTTTTCCCCTCTGGAAGCATCCTGTGGGGGAGGAGCACTGGGCACTGCAGCTTGGGGAGCTCACGGTTCTGGGGGGGGCTCATAGCCAGTTCAGCTGGTCCAGACTGGGGTATGCTGTGTCTGGTCACTGACGTGGCCCCAGGAACTGTTCTGTACTGTTTATGTTTATTTAGTTGTTGTTCTGGAGGACGAAGTAAAATGCGCACATTGTTAAGCCTCCATCTTAGCCTGGAAACTCTTTTTTAGCAGCCTTTCTTATAGGTGTAAGGTGGTATCTCATTGTAGTCTTGATCTGCATTTCCCTTGTAGTCAATGAAAATGAGCATCTGTTCATTTGCTTTTGAGCCATCTGTATTTGCTGTTCAGAAAAATATCTATTCATATCTTTTTGAATCTGTAGATCAACTTGGGAATTGACATCTTAACTATATTTAACCTTCCTATCCAAGCAGGGAATGTCTTCCCACCTATTTAGATCTCCTTTGATTTCTTTTAGCCATGTTATGTAGTTTTCTGTGTACTAGTCCTTTACATCCCTAGTTAAGTTCATTCCTAAGTATTTGATTCTTTTAGTTGCTATTTTGAATGGAATTTTTTTTCCTTAACTGACTCCTCAGCTAAGTCATTGCTTGTGTATAGAAATGTAACTGATTCTTGCATATTAATTTTATATCCCGTCACCTTGCTGAATTTATTAGCTCAAGTAAGTTTGCTCTAGATTTCTCAGGAACTTCCAAGTATAGTATCATATCATCTGCAAATAATGAGAGTTTTACTTCTTCCTTTCCAATCTGTGTGCCTTTTATTTCTTTGTCCTGACTGATTTCTCTAGCTAGAACTTGTAGCACAGTGTTGAATAATAGTGGTCACAGTGGGCATCCCTGTTGTACCTGATCTTAGGGGGAAGGCTTTCAGTCTCTCTGCATTGAGTATGATGCTGACTATCAGTTTTTCACATATTCCCTTTATCAAATTGAGGTAGTTACCTTTGATTCCTATCTTTTGGATTGTTTTTATCAGAAAGGATGTTGAATTTTGTCCAATGATTTTTCAGCATCAATCGAGACGATCATGTGCTTTTTCCCTTTTGATTTGTTAATGTGCTGTATTACATTAATTGATTTTCTTGGGTTGAGCCGTCCTTGCATTCCTGGTATAAACCCCACTTGGTCATGGTGTATAATTCTTTTAACGTGCTGTTGGATTGGATTTGCTAATAATTTATTGAAATTTTTTGCATCTTTGTTCATTAGGGAGAGTGATCTGTAGTTTTCCTTCTATCATCTTTACCTGGTTTTGGTATTAAAGTGATATTAGCTTCATAAAATGAATTAGGTAGAGTTCCTTTTTCCTCAGGTGTTTTGGAAAAGTTTGAGCAGGATTGGCATTAGTTCTTTCTGGAATGTTTGATAAATTTCCCCTGTGAATCCATCTGGCCCTGGGCTTTTCTTTGTAGGAAATTTTTCATGATTGATTGAATCTCTTGTGATTGGTTTGTTGAGGTCTTCTGCCTCTTCCTGAGCCAGTGTAGCTTATTTGTGTGTCTGCAGGAATTTGTCCATTTCGTCTAAGTTGTCTCATTCGTTGGCATATAGGTGTTCATAGTATCTTCTTATGATTTATTTTATTTCCTCAGGCTCTGTGGTAACACACCCCTTCTCATTTTTCTGATTTTGTTTATTTGCATCCTCCTGCTTTTTTTCTTTGTCAGTCTTGCTAGTGGCCCATCAATTTTAATTGATTTTCTCAAAGAACCAACTTTTGGTTTTATTGATTCTTTCAATTATTCTTTTGTTCTCTCATTTTTTTATCTTTGTTATTTTTCTTTTTCTTTAATCTTTGTTATTTTTATCCTCCTATTTGCTTTGGAGTTAGTTTGCTGTTCTTTCTCAAGTTCCTCCAGGTTTCCTGTTAAGTCCTTGATTTTTGCTCTTTCTTGTTTTTTAATATAGGCATTTAAGACAATAAATTTCCCTCTCAGCACCTCCTTTGCCGCATCCCATAAGTTCTGATAAGTTGTATTCTCAGTTTCATTCATCTCCAGATAGCTGCTGATTTCTCTAGCAATTTCTTCTTTGACTTACTGGTTGTTTAAGAGTGTGTTATTTAATCTCCATATATTTGTGAATTTCTCATTCTTTGGTGGTTATTGAGATCCAGCTTCCTCTCCTTGTGATCAGAGAAAGTGCTTTGAATAATTTCAATATTTTAAATTTATGAAGACTTGTTTTGTGCCCCAGCTTATGATCTATCTTGAAGAATGTTTCATGAGCACTAGAGAAGAATGTATAACCTTGTGCTTTGGGTGCAATGACCTATATATGTCTGTTAGGTCTGAATCATTTATCAAGTTATTTAACTGCCCTATTTCCTTGTCGATCTTCTGTCTGGTTGTTCTTTTGTCTATAGAGGAGAGTGATGTATAGAAGTCTCCTACTACTATTCTTGAAGCATCTTTCGCTCCCTTTAGTTTTGCCAGTGTTTATCTCTTGTACTTTGGAACTCCTTGATTGGGAGCATAAGCATTTATGCTCCTTTTTGTTGAATTGACCCTTTAATTCATTTATAGTGTACTTATTTGTCTCTTATGATGTTTTTACATTTAATTTCTATTTTGTCCAATATTAGTATAGCTACTCCTGCTTTCTTTTGGTTACAACTTGTGTGGAAAATCTTTTTCTGTCCTTTCACTTTCAATCTATTTGTATTCTTGTGTCTAAGATGGGTCCCTTGGAAGCAGCATATAGCTGGATTATGTTTCTTAATCCCATTCTGCCAATCTGTATTTTTTCATTGGTAAGTTTAGTCCGTTAACATTCAAAGTTATTACCAAAAAGGTGTATCTTGATTCCAACATCTTATCTTTTTAATTTTATTTGTCAGATCTGTATATTCTTTTCCCTCTTTCTTTTTGTATACTTTTAATTGCCTTTAGTAGTACTCTTCAATTCTGTGCCCTCCTCCAGACTTCCCTCTCCTTTTTTTTTTTTTTTTTTTTTTTCAGCTGGCAGAACTCCTTTTAGTATTTCTTGTAAGGCCATTGTCTTGTTGACAAATTCTTTCAGGACTTCTTTGTGAAAACTGTAATCTCTCCTTTAATTTTTTTTTTTTTTTATTAATTAAAAAAAGAATTAACAAAACAATTAGAAATCATTCCAATCTACATGTACAATCAGTAATTCTTAATAACATCACATAGTTGCATATTCATCATTTCTTAGTACATTTGCATCGATTTAGAAAAAGAAATAAAAAGACAACAGAATAAGAATTAAAACAATAATAGAAAGAAAAAAAACAAAAAAACAAAAACAAAAAACCTATACCTCACATGCAGCTTCATTCAGTGTTTTAACATAATTGCATTACAATTGGGTAGTATTGTGCTGTCCATTTCTGAGTTTTTATATCCAGTCCCGTTGTACAGTCTGTATCCCTTCATCTCCAATTATCCCTTCTCTTTTTTCTTTTTTTTTTTTTTTAAATTAACGGAAAAAAAGAAATTAACCCAACATTTAGAGATCATACCATTCTACACATGCAATCATTAATTCTTAACATCATCACATAGATGCATGATCATCATTTCTTAGTACATTTGCATTGGTTTAGAAGAACTAGCAACATAACCGAAAAAGATATAGAATGTTAATATAGAGAAAAAAATAAAAGTAATAATAGTAAAATCAAAACAAAACAACACAAAACAAAACAAAAACCTATAGCTCAGATGCAGCTTCATTCAGTGTTTTAACATGATTACTTTACAATTAGGTATTATTGTGCTGTCCATTTTTGAGTTTTTGTATCTAGTCCTGTTGCACAGTCTGTATCCCTTCAGCTTCAATTCCCCATTGTCTTACCCTGTTTCTAACTCCTGCTGAACTCTGTTACCAATGACATATTTCAAGTTTATTCTCGAATGTCCGTTCACATCAGTGGGACCATACAGTATTTGTCCTTTAGTTTTTGACTGGATTCACTCAGCATAATATTCTCTAGGTCCATCCATGTTATTACATGGTTCATAAGTTTATCTTGTCTTAAAGCTGCATAATATTCCATCGTATGTATATACCACAGTTTGTTTAGCCACTCTTCTGTTGATGGAGATTTTGGCTGTTTCCATCTCTTTGCAATTGTAAATAATGCTGCTATAAACATTGGTGTGCAAATGTCCGTTTGTGTCTTTGCCCTTAAGTCCTTTGAGTAGATACCTAGCAATGGTATTGCTGGGTCATATGGCAGTTCTATATTCAGCTTTTTGAGGAACCGCCAAACTGCCTTCCACAGTGGTTGCACCCTTTGACATTCCCACCAACAGTGGATAAGTGTGCCTCTTTCTCCGCATCCTCTCCAGCACTTGTCATTTTCTGTTTTGTTGATAATGGCCATTCTGGTGGGTGTGAGATGATATCTCATTGTGGTTTTGATTTGCATTTCTCTAATGGCCAGGGACATTGAGCATCTCTTCATGTGCCTCTTGGCCATCCGTATTTCCTCTTCTGAGAGGTGTCTGTTCAAGTCTTTTTCCCATTTTGTAATTGGGTTGGCTGTCTTTTTGTTGTTGAGATGAACAATCTCTTTATAAATTCTGGATACTAGACCTTTATCTGATATATCATTTCCAAATATTGTCTCCCATTGTGAAGGCTGTCTTCTCCTTTAATTTTGAAGGACAATTTGGCTGGGTATAGAATTCTAGGCTGGAAGTCTTTCTCTTTCAGGATCTTGTATATGTCATACCACTGCCTTCTTGCCTACAGGATGCTAGTTGAGTAGTCTGATCTCAATCTTATTTGATTTCCCTTGCATGTATTAGATCGTTTTTCTCTTGCTGCTTTCAGGATTTTCTTCTCTTCAACATTTGATAGACTGATTAGTAGGTGCCTTAGGGAAGGCCTATTTGGATTTATTCTGTCTGAAGTTCTTTGGGCTTCTTTGACTCATATATTTATGTCCTTTATGAGGGTTGGAAAGTTTTCCCCCATTATATCCTCAACTACTCTTCCTAGCCTTTACTCCTCTCTTCTCATTCTGGGACACCAATGATTCTTATATTTGTGTGCTTTGTTTTGTCTATCATTTCCCCGAGTTCCCATTCAGTTTTTTCCATCTTTTTGGCCATTTGCTGTTTTGAGTCTTCAAAGTCAATTATCCTGTCTTCTGTATTACTTATTCTTTCTTCTGTCTGTTCAAATTTGGTGTTGTTTGCCTTTAGTATGGTTTTTATTTGGTCAACAGAGTCTTTAATCTTTGTGATTTCTGCTATTTTTCTATTTATTCTTTCAAATTCCTTTTTATGCTCTTCTACTGTCTTCTTGATCTCCTTTATGTTATTTGCTATCTCACTCATTTAAGTAGAGTTGTATGAATATCTTTGATTAGTTGTTCCAATGTCTATGTCTCCTCTGGTGTTTAAATTTGGTCATTAGGCGGGGAGTATATCTGTCTGCATAGTGATATGCACAGTTATCTTCTGCTGTTTTCATGGCATGTAAATACGTTAATTGATTTACTTTGGAATTTATTTCTTTCAGTAGTCTAAGCCCTTGTGTTTGTGGGATGGTTGTATAGCAGGGAGGAGGGCACTGGGTGGAGCACTCAGTATGGTGATTTGTTTCAGGGCAGGTACGTTTGCAGGTTGGGGGTGTTAACATTGATGCTTATGAACATCAGCACCCAGCAGCCAGGGAGGATGTAGCTGTGCAGGTGTACCAGTACACAGAGGTGTACAGGGCCCTTTTTGTGCAGGCATAGAGCTGTCACAGCAGCTCTGTTTTAAGCCTTTGTGGATTGGGGGCAGATGTCACCATAGCTGGAAAGTGAGGCCGAGGGTTGTGCTCATGCTTGGTTGTAGAACTGTTGTAAAGTGCGGTTCCATGAATGACATGATTGGAGGCCTGTGCTCATGCATGCGCCTGAGAGTGTCATAAACGGATTTGCTGAGCTCGGGGAGGGCAGGGGAGGCTGTGCGACACTGTGGGTGGGGGGCAGTGGGAGCATAAGTATGGAGGTTAGTGCCTGCAACCTTTATGCGCTGAAAATAGCCTGCAGGTAGCAGGGAGGGAGAGGTAGTGCTCAGGAGGTGTGCAGGAGGGGTAGGCTGGAGTGTCCTTGGAGTAGGGGTGTGGGGCAGGCTTCGTGCAGTGGGGGCTGGTGGGGTTGGGATGCCAGGGGCACGGGGAATGGGAGTAGGTGACAGGGTTGAGGTGCGTGGGGTGTGGGGTGAGTTGCCGGTCACGAGGCTGCACCGGTGAGGGTAGCGCTCCTAAGAAATGTGGTCTGGCCTACTTCTTAGTCCTGTGTTCCTGTCTGTGCACTCTTGCGGGATCTGTGGCTCCACGCCTCTGCATCAGGCTCCAACTTTCTGCCTCTCAGTTTCTCGACCTCTGCAACCAGGGCTGCCCCATGTGGTGCAGAAGGCTCTCCCAGGTCAGCTGCAATCCCAAATTGCCACCTCAGTTGCCCTCCTGTTCCTTCTCTAACTTTTCTGTGGAGCAGGGCTAATCTTGAGCTACTCTAGTCAGCCATCTTCCTGGAACTTGGTATTAACTTTTGATTAGATAGGGTTATGATTCCACCCATTCCAGGTGGATCTTGATTAGTTTACTGGAATCCTAAAGAGGAAACATTTTGGAGAATGCAAGAGAGCCATGAGAACCATGAGAGCCCATGCAGTTGGAGGCCTTTAGAGATGAAGAAGTAAATACCCCTGGGGGAACTTCATGAAACAGGTAGCCTGGAGAGAAAGCTAGCAGATGTCACCATGTTCGCCATGTGCCTTTCCAGTTGAGAGAGAAACCCTAAAGTTCATCGACCTTCTTTTTTTTTTCCCATTATTTAGAGAATACTTTATTAGTTTCTGTAATCAAACCCATGTAGGTAAGACCTTGCATATTTAATACAGTGCATTACCCCTGTACAAATGGAAAAAAATTAAGTTTAACGTTTCTAGGCTATTAATTTCTGTACAATGCCAACTCAACACAGTACAACTGGGATACTTTTTCCAAAGTTGACAGCACAGCTAAGGTTTCCAAAAATTCAAATTATATATATATATGTGTATATATATATATATATATATATATATATATATATATATATATATATATGTATATATATATTTTTATATAAAAAGACCAATAGCAGTATGTTATGCATCAATAGCAGTAACAGCTTTTCCAGGTTCTGCAGTCACCTGAACAAAATTATAGAGACATCCAGCACACTCCATTTAAAAAAAAAAAGTAAGAACAAACAAAAATCCCAGAAAACAGTAAGTTCTATTACTGTTATGGTACCTGGCCCCATTAGCTTCTTTTATTAGCTTCTCAGTCATCATCTGGAAAGAAAAAAATTTAGACATCGACCTTCTTGAACCAAGGTATCTTTCCCTGGATGCCTTACAGATTGAACATTTCCATAGCCTTGCTTTAATTTGGACATTTCTGTAGCCTTGATTTTAATTTGGACATTATCAGAGGCTTAGAACTATAAACTTGCAATGTATTGAATTTCCCTGTTTAAAAGCCATTCTCTTTCTGATATATCACATTCTGATGGCTAGCAAACTAGGACAGCATGCAATGGAGTATTATTCAACCATAAAAAGAAATAAAGTATAGGACCATGTTGCAACATGCATGAACCTTGGAGACATCATGTAAAGTGAAGTTAGTTATACAGTTATGAACAAATATGAAATACTTAGAATAAACAAATTCATGGAGACAGAAAGCAAACTAGTGGTTGCCAGGTGTGGGATGAGAGGGGAATGGGGAGTTATTGCTAAATGAGTATTAGTTTTAGTTTGGGTTGATAAAAGTAATCTGTGAATAGATAGTGATAAAAATTGCACAGTATTGTCAGTGTCTTAACTGTCAAAAGAATTTTCTGTTGCAAATGGTTAAAATGATTTTTCTGTTTTACCACAATCAAAAATGAAATAAATTATCAACAAATAAAGTATAGTAGAATGGTATGATTTCTAAATGTTGGGTTAATTTCTTTTTTTCTGTTAATTAATAAAAAAAAATTAGCTACTTTTAGTTGTATGAGGAGTAGCGAAAATATTTGTAAAATACTTAGCACGACTCGGGCACTCATTAAATGGTAATAAAATTAAAAAATAAATAAATAAAGTGTAAACAAATTTCAAATAGTAACTAAAGGACTTGTCACAGAAGTTAAATATTGTATTAATGGTATATATCATTAATATATATGTCATTTATCCATTTCAAACACATGGAAACACACAAAGAGTGAAGTGAGTCAGTATCTTGCTCAGGATCACAGAGCAGCCTGAGTCATGCGTTGGCTCTTTGCTACCACATCATAGCTGCCTAGTTGTATAATGATTTACAGCCTAAAGAACATTGCATGGAAATGTAGGCTATACAGAGAAAGAGCCATTGGACAAATATTTAAATGGAACAAAACATTTCTTTCTGTTTTTGCTAGTACCTACTTATTGTACTCCCCATGTACAGGTTTTTTCCAGAGGAGATATAAAGTTTGATGAGCTATTTTTCTTGACCCAATTTTTGTAAGTTTGTAGTTAAAACACTGGAATCAGTTTTGTTGTTTTTACATAATGTTTATATGACTGGTCACCTTTAGTGAGATGCTTACCAGGTTGGTCTTAAAACTGAGAAAGTGTCTTCATTTTGCCTGTAAGTTAGCTTTCCTAACTAGAATGTTGGTGAACATTTTTTTTTTAATGATTAAAGCTTCATTTTTCAGTGTTGACTGGAATTTCCTTTAATGTGACAGTGATTTCCCAAATAGAAATTTAGAACCTTCATCTTTGGTTAATTTGGTTGAGCAAATAGATTTCCAGTGTTTCCATGGAAACTGGTTCCTGGTTATACCCTAGCTCCCCAGGGGTTTAAACAAACAAGCAAACAGAGAGTGGTAGCACATTTTAACAGATGTTCTTGCTAGAATGTCTTTGACTGTGCATTAGTTATCTTCATTGACTACAAGACTTCATTCCTTTCTGACAAGTCCTTATCTGTCCCCTAAAAATTTAACATCATTGCCACCAAGTAAACTAACTTTTTCTTTGCTTAATGTCTAACAATTCCTAAGTGAAACTCATTTTCTCTTTTTAAGACTATGCCTACTTCAGGAGATCAGATTTGGGGCACAATAACCTGGTCCCTTCTAGTTGAGCATTTAGAAAATACTGCCTATTCAGAAAATATTTTATGACTTCCTGCTGAACTGGTTTCAAGTGAAATATGATGTGGAGATCTTATACTGTTTTCTGTGTGTGTGTGTGTCTTTCTCTTCTCTTTTCTCTAATGAAGCTCAAAGCATCAGGTCATTTATCAGAGATAATTATACAACAAATAGAGCTATTCTATTATTTAATAGTCTACAAGTGGAAGATTCTTTCCCATAATGAATAATATCCAAACTTCAAATGTCTCTTTTGATTTGAATGTAAATTCTTTTAAGTGCATTTATTTATCTTGAAGCTTCTCTGTAAATCATGCTGCTTTTATTAGGGCCATATTCCAAAAGATTGATATTTTGCAGTGTATAGTATAATGATATAGAGTTACATACTATGTTGAATTGAATGTATATTCACTAGGAATCAATGTATGGAGTCATTACTTAATAAAACCTTGATTTTTAAATTACTGATTTTTCTGCCTTAACTTTTTTCTTTTTCTCAGTTTTTAATTGCATTTTCAAGTACTCAAGTAAAGCATGACTATGTTATATATATTTTTAATTATGGGTAAATAAAGGTTTGAATAGAACTGAAGGTGAAAATACTTCTTCAACACCTCCCTTCAACTACCACCATCAAATTCCCGCTTCTTCTCAAGATAACCGCTGTTTATTCATTTTGGGGGTTATCTTTTCCTATGCAGTTATATACATGTTTACATACATATAAGGTTTTACCTATTTTCATATAAATGAGGGCATTTTAGACATACTGTTATCTAATTTGCTGTTTTACTTAATAGTACATTTTAAAGATCTTTTTAGGTTAGCAGATAGAGATTGCCTAATTCTTTTTATACTGTTGCATAGTATTCCATATTGATGTTTATTATTTTTTTCTTAACTCCTTTCTCTTGAGGATATTCTCACGTTTTACTATTACAAATCATGTCAAATGAACATTTTTGTTTCTGACTAATGGGCATGAGTTATTTTTCCATGAAAATTGCATAGAAGAAGAATTAGTAAGTTAAAATGTTTATTTTAATCTTTTAGATGCATGGCCAAATTATCCTTCGCAATGATTATACCAATTTATACTTCTAAGAATGATGTTTGAGAATGACTGTTTCCTATTCCTTTACTGGCGTTAGGTGCGCTCTTTTCTTTTTTTTTTTTCTTTCTTTCTTTTTTTTTTTTTTACAACATGGGCAAAAGAATAGCTTATTTTAACTTGCATTTGCCTTACAAAGCTGACAGTGAAATTGACTGCTGTGTCATATATTTGTTAACCACTTATATGTCTCTGGTGACTTGCCTATCCATTTTCTTTGCTTATTTTTTTTATTAGCTTAGCTGTCTTTTTGTATTGTTTTGTAGGAACATTTTACATATCCTATATGATAAATCTTTGTTACGTATATCACAAGGATTTTCTTCTAGTATGTCACCTTGCTTTTAACTTTGATTTGCTATCTTGTTTTCCATTAGAAGTTTTAACATTTTGTGTATTCAAATCTATTGGTCTTTCAGCTTCTAGATTTGTGCCTTCTTAGAAGGCTTTCTTTGCAGGTTTATAAAAATATTTCTCCATTTATTTTTTATGCTTTTATGGTTTAAGCTTTTCTACATTTAGCTCATTAATCCATGTTAAATTTATTTGGTATGCGATATGAGGTATAAGAATCTGCCTTTTTTTTTTCCCAAATGGATAACCAGAACCATTTATTTAATAGGCCAATGATTTGAAATTCCACTATTATTATACATATATTGGTCTTTTTCTAAACTCTGTATTTTGTTTCACTGACCTGTTTGTATATTCCTGAGTCTGAAATGTAACTTTGTCGTATGAATTGTTATCTGATAGAGCTAGTCCCCATTAGATTGCTATTGTAGTCTGCTAGTTGCTGGAAAGCAATGTATCAGAAACAGAATGGCTTTTATAAAGGGGAATTTAAGTTGCAAATTTACAGTTCTAAGGCCATGAAATTGTTCCAGTTAAAGTAAGTCTATAGAAAGTCAAGAAGGCTGATGACTTTTAGGGTTACTCTCAACTGGAAAGGCATATGGTGAACATGGTGGCATCTGCTAGCTTTTTCTCCAGGCTTCTTGTTTCATGAAGCTCCTCTGGGGGCGTTTTCCTTCTTTATTTCCAAAGGCGCTCATGGTTCTCTGCTTCTGTAAGCTCTGTCTCTATCCAAAATGCTTCCTCTTTTAAAGGATTCTGGTAAACTAATCAAGGCCCGCCTGGAATGGGCGGAGTCACAGCTCCATGGACATAAGTAATCAAGTCTCCAAACTACAGTACTGAATAGGGTTTTAAAGAAATGGTTGTTCCCACAAGATTGAATTAGCACATGGCTTTTCTAGGGGTCATATTCCTTTCAAACTGGCACAATTGCCTTTTTAAAAATATATATTTTTTATTGTGAAATATACACGTATACAAAAAAAGCAGTAAATTTCAGAGTACATTGTAGCAAATAGTTAAAGAACAGATTTCAGATTTGGTATGGGTTACAGCACCATAATTTCAGGTTTTTCCTTCTAACTGCTCCAAGACACTGGAGGATAAATTCAATATATGATTCAGTAGTCATACTCATTTGTTAAATCCTCTCTTTTCTCTTATAACTCCTTTTTCTCCTTTGATCCTTCTTCCAGTCTTTAGGGGTATTTGGGCTGTGCCCATTCTGAATTTTTCATGTTAGAAAGGGCTGTTGACAATATGAGATAGGGGAATGGAACTAGTTGATGTTCTTGAAGAGGCTGGCACCTCTGAGTTTCAGGATTTATGTGGCCTAGGAACCATTTGGCAGTTGTAGATTCCTGAAATGTGATCTTAGTGCATATCAGATCGTTTTTTTCTCTATTCCTGACTCTGAGACTGTTTCTAGTATTTCACAAGTACAGTATTTGCTATAGGTTTCTTGTTTATGTTCTTTGTTAGGTTAAGAAAAGTCTCTTATTTCTAGCTTGCTGATTTTTATTTTTAAATCAGAAATACTCGTTGAGTTTTATAAAATGCCTTTTCAGCATCTATTGAAATGTTGAGATGCTATTTCTCCTTTAATATGTAATCTCTTATCTTAATAGACTTCCAGTGTTAGACCACCATTGTATTCCTCGAATGAAGCCTTCTAGTTCTATCAGTGGATTTAAGTGAGAGTTAATTTTGTTTACTATGTGTATATTTACCTGTGGTGAGCATGCTATTACTGGTGTAGTTTTGGTATCAGTTACATTAATCTCGTATAAAGCTTTTTATCTTTTCCTGTGCTCTGACACAGCTTTTCTCCTTGTGCTCTGACATTTTTATGTCATAACTATTCTTTGAAGTTTTAAAAACTTATTCATAAAGCTTACTATCCCAATACAGTTTTTCCACATAGATCCTATGAAAACTTTTTTGGTTTCCTATATAATTTTTGGATTATTCATATTTTAAGCCTTAAGTTAATCTTGCCAATTAATATTTATTATAAAGCATTTCATCTAGATCTCTAAGCTTATTGGAATAAAATAATACTTAGTGTTCATGTTTCTTAAATTTCTTCCATAAAATGTACCCTTAATTTTGATGTATATATTGTACCAAATACACTAAACTAGAATTCATTTTTAAGTTACTTTGACTTATATTTCCTAATTTGTCTTTGTTTATGATCCTCTAGTTTAGCTCAGTGGAAAAATATTAAGGGCCTGGAAAGTTGTCAGTGCCACCAATGTATTTTCACAGGATTATAGTCATAACATCCTCATTATTGCTTTTCAGCCTATAAACCTGTCAGATGACTTTCACAGTAATATCATGTTAAACAAAAAGGAAATTCTTTCCTTCACTCATCACTGCCTGTTTGGTCAGCCAGATTCCTAATCTTGTATCAGACATCCTCCCTAATGGACTCTCGTATCTTATTTGCCTATCTCACCCAGCACTGATGCTCAGCGCTGAACCAAACCAGACCATTGCCGTCCCCAGAAGACACCATGACATTCTTATTACCATCTTTATTCATATGTCCGGAGGCCCACCTCAAAAGCATTTCAGCCATACTGATTGCTTCCTCCAAAGGATTCCTCCATTTCTTACCTGTAACATCTAATCACATATTGTCTTGTATTGGTTACCTCTTTGACATGAGAATGTCATTTTTCCTTTGTACCAGTTTTGAGGCTAATCCCAAATTAACGGAGACTTCACTTTAAGATACTTTGTTCTCTGCCCCAGAGCACCCAGCAAAGCACTTGTGGCAAGATAGTATTCAGTAAATGCTTACTAACTTAAATACTTAGAAAAGTTTCATTTCTAATTTCTCTTACTTTTGAAAATCCACTTAATGTATTTTGATACATAAAAAAAGGACTTCTCATTGTCTATCCCTGATTTTGAGTGACTACTTAATGTTTTTCATTATTTTCTGTTACATACAGTGATCCAAGGTGAAGCAACTGAGAAAGGCTGTTTTCTGTCACATTTTGAAATTTTGTTGTCTTGATGTGGTGGTAATTAACTTTTTTGATAGAACCTTTGGAATGATTGGCAAATGCTCTTGTTTTCCTTTTTCCTCCTCCTTTCTTTCCTCCCTCCTACCTATCCTTTCTTACTCTTTTCTCCCTCACTCCCTTCCTCCCACCCTTCAAGTTGTCACCCCTTATTGTGAAGTAACAGTTTTTTGTTCATAAGTAGTTTTTTTTATTACCTGATTTTCCCCCTGGGACAAAAGAAAAGACTAGCAGACTTTTAGCACTCATTTTCAAAGGTCCCTTAAGAACTCTGCACATTTAAAAGATTAGTTTCCTATAAAGATTTTCCTTGGCTCTATAATGGTTAATTTTATATGGCAACTTGGCTAGGTTATGGTATCCAGTTGTTCTGTAAAACATTGGCCTATATCTTTCTGTTGAGATACTCTGTAGGTAGTATTAGCATTTATGATCATTTGATTTTAAGTAAAGGAGATTACCACTAAAATAAGAGTGAAACTCATCCAGTCAGTTTGGAGACCTTAAATTTTAAAAATTGAACGTTCCCAGAAGAAAAAAATTCTGCCTCAAGACTACATCCTCCACTCCTTTTCCACCCTAAGGAGTTTGAAGTCAAGACTTCAGCATCACACTTACTAGAATTTCCGACTTTTGGCCTGTCGTATAGAATTTAGACTAGCCAGCACCCACAATTGTGTGAGCCAATTGTACACATACACATACACACATAAACACACTTATGTCCTGATGGTTTTGTTTTTCTGGAGAACAATGAGTGATACAGGCACCTATGAAAGTTTGGAATTACTGATATTCAGACGAGACTTTGAAACAACATCATCACTTTCCCTCCCCTTGGAAATTAGGCTTTTTAAAAATGTTCTTATTATATTTAATGTTCTGTACTTGGCTGTGAAAGTAAAGGTCATGGTGAATAACCACCCTTTTCACAGCTTTAGCCCTTTGCAGTTGTCTTATTATTTTTTATTTTGTGTAGATATGAGTACTAGGTGACACTATGCTGATTATAAACTGAATCTAAACTTTACAATGACAAGTATTTGAAAATATCATAATAGGAACATCTATGTGAATATCTTAGAAGTAGTTAGTTTAACGTTACATGAATATATTTTAATTGTGTTTGTGAACTTCTCTGAAAAGGCAGAGCTGTCAATACCAAAAAAATGACTATGTAACTTTCCATTTTATATTCATGTGCTCTAGTATTTCATAGACCATTTCATTCTTCGATCCGTCAAAAAGAATGATTCTTTCTATTTAATAAATACAATAGAATACTGCTTTGGTAAGGACGTTTCAAAGTTCCAAAGTACCAATATAAACCCTTCGTTACATTCAAATTATGACATTTTTAACTATTACTTGCAAAAAGAGGTTCAATTAGTAAGATGTTGCCAGTGTTTACTTCTGTAAGATGAGAAGGTTGGACTAACTGTTCAGTGTCACTCTGAGTACATTGCCAGCTGTGGTGACAGCTGCTTGTAGGAGAGGCATGGAGAAAGGGCACCTATGTTCAAAATTCTTTTTAAAAGGCAAGAGGGCAGTATCTATAGCCTAAATAGATGTTTTCTGATTTTTATTTTTCCCTCTCCATTTTCTCTGAAGCCTCTCATGAAGAACTAGCACAAATTACTTCCCTTTCTGAGGAAAGTATTGGAGCCTTTTTTCAGCAGCTGACATGAGGGAAGATTTATGAGAATGCTCTTCATACCTGAAATTTGGCATGTCAAAAATAAAATCTCTTCCAGTGCTGAGTGGTTTCTCCATTAATGTTAGGAGAATCATACTCGTGTTGATGGTAAAATGCAAATACAGAACTCTGAGTTAGGCCTTAGTTAAACCTGTAAATAGAACTGAAGCCTATATTGGAGAAGTGACAGCCCCTGATTTCATATCCATATTAGAAATGCTTTGTCACAAGTGAGAAACAAAATAGTGTCTAAAAATAGAACTGCCTTAATTAGTCAGATGATTTTTAAATTTTATTATTATTTTTAATTAGAGAAGCTATGGGTTTACATAAAAATCATGCATGAAATACAGCGTTCCCATATACCACCATATTATTAATACCTTGCAGTCAGATGATATTTTGACCTCCCCCCAAAATTCCAGGTTTAATGCCCAACATAGTGATGTCTTAGAATTTCACTTTCAATTGCTGTCAGGCTTTATCACATTTTAGAGTACTGGTGATGGGTGATTTTCAACATTTTAAAATACAGAAACTTTGTTTTGGTCATAAGGGTTCTAGGTGAGAGATTATGTCTGAAAAACTAAAATTGAACAAATCTAGTTGCTTGCCTAGAATCATTCGAGTTCCATGAAGCATGTATTTAATCTTCTATATTAAATAACAAAAACATTGTCATGGTTTGAAATTATGATTGTAGAGTTTATTCTACTATCTCTTGACTTTATTTACTTGAATATTAACATTTTGTTGAGAATAGCTAAATCTTTTACCATTACTTTACTAGTTCATCATTTGGTCTTGTAAGACTAGAGTATACCATTTGGGCTGTGAGGAAAGTATGGGAAAATTGGAAATCATATTAACTTTTAGGCCCTTTCTTTAGTGTCCTCAGTTTTTAAGTGTAAAAAAGTTTAAGAACTGCTGGGCTTTAGCAGCTTCTAAATATGATGATAATCAGCTATACTTATTAATAGATCCATCCCTTTGTAGAGAGTTTAGGTATTTCCAGTAATTGCTTTTGGCCTCGAGTTGCCTTAATCATTTTCATTCGATAATGAAAAACATATTTTGAACACCTAATATGCTAAGTTACCAGAATAAGATTTAGTCTCTGTCCTCAGAGTTCATTCCATTAATGCCATTGATAGGTCAGGAGAGAACATTTTTTCCCAAAACACATCCCCTGGCCCAGGAGGGATATCCATCCTTCTCCTTAAAATAATCTAGAATCTGTCAGTGAGGGCAAATGCAAATACTGTTAGTATTGTTCCCTTGAGAAGATGGTTTGGGAGATTTTATTTCTGTTGAGCAAATGGGCTAATAAGCATATACATGCACATATACACACCATAATATTTGCAGAGCTGCCCATCTCTCTATTTACTTATAGGGGTAAAAGTAGAATATTAATGACATTTTGTAGAGAAGCACTTTATAAGTAAAATAGATCACTACCAATAGCAAGATTTTACCCACTTTGTAAACCCTCTTCTCATGACTCTAATGTGATCTAAATAGTGTGAAATCATGCAGTGAGTTAGGATTAGAACTTCTGAACTAGGAGTTTAGAAGTGACAGGCTTTGTAAATGGTTTAATTTGGAAGTTCATTTGGAGAAATGGGAAGGCTATTACCTGCGCTGAAGATTTCCCTTAAACTAGATTCCCACTCACTATTTCTTTATGTATCCTTGTTTTTAGTCAATGGTGCTTTTCAAATTATTTTATGTAGACAGATTAAGTGTGTCCTTTCTGATTAAAACATTTCATGAATTGTAGGTTTAGGGTGAGGTTGGGAGGATAGGGTTCTTTTCTAAAGAGATTACCTTTTTTTTTTTTTATGCTTTCTGATCTATCCTTGATACACATTTATTGCTATTAATTCTTTATTGTTTAAAATCTCCTCCACATGTGTGTTTTAAAGAAGGAAAAATTTTCTGCTGAAGAAATAGAGATTTTTTGAATATTTTTAAAAGACAACTTTACATTCTTAGCAAAGCCGTATCAGGAGACAATGGAGAGTTTATTTCACAATCCCTAGTGCATAGATTTTTTTTAAAGAGCTCTCATTAAGAAACTCTTGAGAAGATATTCTGAATCTCTAGCAAAAAATGAGAATTTTACCTCTTGAATTTGTTCTCCAAAATCATTGATAGAATGGTGAGCCTGGAAAAGTGAGATGGTGCAAAGATAAACAATGTACATATTGTGATGGAGTAGAATTGACAAGCTGGTTAAAAAAAAGATGATGCATTTCTAATTAGTCCACAGTCCCTTTAGTTGGAAATTAATTAGATGCTGTTATGTAAATGTCATGTTAATTAAACAAGAATATTGAAGTGTTATAAATCTGCAAAAAGAATTGCATGCTATTGTGTATTAATGTTTTGCAGTTACCATGAAAGGGCCGATAATAGAATAGTTATTTAATTGTTGAGCTTCTGGCAATTTTTAGTTGATTGATTCCTTGACAATCTATTTTTTCCTAATTGATGGATTTTTAGTGCATGATGTAACTGCGGCCACTGAAGGTTAGTGGAACCAGGAGCCCAAAATAACTATTCACTACAGATGTTCTAACCAAACTCTTCTGAGTGGATTATTGCTCTCTATTTTCAAGTTAAGGAAAAATATTGTTTTTCTATGTTTACACAGTCTTTAGGTTTGAGTACCTAGAATGATTGCAGCTCTCCTCCAAATTAGTGTTCTCTACCTCTTCCTTGAATCAGTCTTTAACCAGCCTATGCGGTTGACTACTTTATGGGTAGTTCAGGGTTTTTTGACATACTTAATAACTCAGTTGAAAAAGAAAATTTATGAATTTATTAATAAGCTTGAAATGTGAGATGTGAGTGTTGATGGTTAATGAGATAGCTTTATTCAGTCTTCTATTTTTGCAGTTTACAATGAAATTAGGATGCAGATTTAACCCTGTCTTCAACTTTACAGGGCTGAAATCAGTAGTGTTTGCTCAGGAAATTCCACTACCCTATTGCAAATGCTATACAGATTGATACTTATTGTGTATATAGCTGAAGAATTTCATTTTATGTCTCATCTAGAAATGCACATGTGATCCATAGTGCTGCATTATGTGTGACAACATTAAATCAAAAAAGAAATGTTTCAAGAAGAAAAGGTAGGATATACAGAGATCTCTGGTTACAAAACCCAAGCAAGCACAGGCATTATTTGCTTGCAGATTCCAAACTATAAATTACTGAAACTTGACATTATTTCAGGAAAAATAATTTCTAATATCATTGCAAGGTGATAGTCTGTTATTAAATATCTCCAGGTAATTAAAAACCTTGGTGGGAAAACGAACAGGCACTTTGCTTTAGCAAAAGAAAGGAGAAAGCATTCCTGATGGTTGGTTAACAATTAGTTCAGGTTGGTTAATCTTAATATCATCTGGCTCGGAATCCCCAGGTCCTTCATATTGAGCAAGGAACTTTAAGGTTAAAAATATATATATATCTAAAAACTCAAAACTTACTCTTCCAAATTCAGTTGTTACTAACATAGACCAGAGGGTAATGGTTTGAGCTGTTTTGTGCTTTGAAACACACTGATTTTCCCATCCTGATCTCCCTTCTTCCCCCCATGCTGCGTTCACCTATAGGAGCCTCTCTTTCCTCACTCCCTAGTTACTAATTCTCAGCTCAGTCCACCCTGCTGGCTTGGAAAGAAGGGGAAGAAAGACCAAAAATGGGAACAGAGTTTACAGTGATTTGTGAGTTCATATGTGTATCTCAGATCCCACCACGGCGTAAGGAAGTCCAGAAAAGAAAAGCCAATTCCATTTCTTTGATGAAACAGACATTCTGATTTTGATCCTTACTATCAGCTCTCAAAATTATTTTGTTTTCTATAACCACATGGGATCTGTGCTATATTTTTATTAAGTGTGGACAAAAACCTAAAAGTTTCCTCTTGAGTGTTCCTTAATTTCTTGCATTCATTTTGACAGGGTTGATTTGGAATTAATTCTGTAGGGGTAGATATTGTAATCTCCTATGGCACTCCTTTTATTTGAGAATATAGGAGTTTTGGATGACAGGACAATTAGTGTGGAATATATGTGCATACTTCTGTTCTGGATTTTAAAATGGTTCCTAGTGTATAGTCTGCCAGACCAAATTTAATTCTAAGCTCTCTGTTTATAATATTGCCCAATTATCAAAGCTAGGATATATTATCACTGCCGGTTACTCTTGGTGTCAATTTGTCTTGGCTCAACCATAGTTCTATTTGTACTTTAATGTAGTGAATACATTGGATGGGTTGTTAGTTTAACAAGCTCTCTGGAGAACACTTTCATGGTGATACATGTTGAGATCTGCTAGTAACCTTAAAGTTATTTGCGTATTTGCCAAAACCTACAGAAATTCATTCACTAGGAATTTTAAAAAGGGTAAATTCTCAGCCTATGGACAAGATAACAATTCTCTCATTTAATAGTCATCTAGGACATTTCCAAATATGGGAATGTTAATTCATGAGTCCCAGTCAGATTTCTTAGGGGGCTTGATTTGGTGATTTCTCCCTACTCAAAATTTTACTGGATGAATTACTTTATGTTCTTTTAAAAAATATTCGGTAGTTAAGCTGTTACTGACTTTTGTCCTCTGTGTGGTTCACTGTGTTGTGGGAACTCAGTGATACCGGCCAGATATTGAGCTGGAGGTTAAAGTAAATGTTATCAGGGATTGGAATTAATGGGCTGTTAATAGTTACATTGTGGTTTAAAAACACTAGTTTAAAAATTCGTAGTATTCTCTTTCTATGTCCCACCCCAAACTATTGCATCAAAATTTCAAGAGGCAGGCCAGGGAGTATGTACTTTATGGGTGCTAATATTTTGACTTGATTGTGGTTACACAAGTGTACTTGTATGTTAAAATCCATGAAGGTGTGCATTTAAGTTTTGGGCACTTCGTTCTAGTACTTCATTCTGAATCTGTTATAGCACATACGTACAAAGTTTTAAAAAAGCATGTATTATTCTCCTGATTCATTTAAACAACTTGCTGTGGTAACTTATTAAGTGAACATTATTAAGCACCTATTGTCTACATAGCCGTGACCGAATAATATATAAAAGTGTGGGTCTTGATTTCTGGAAGCATAGAATCTGGTGGAAGAGAGGATGATGATAATACATAACAAAGCTTTATAGTTTATGAGGCCTTTTTGTATAGGTGATTTCATCAAACCTGTGACTTAACGGGCATTTTTACTATCCCCATATTTTGTTAGAGAAACTTAAGATCACTTATCCAGAATTACTCAGAAAATAGGGAGTGGTATCAGGACTTAAACAGAATCTTCTATAAAGCCTATATGTTGCCTGTTTCCATGTCAGAGCTGTCCGTTTGAACCTTTAGGATTTCAGTATGTTAAGCTTTCCCTGGTGAATGTGACAGTTTAAAAACAATTTTCAGTTGAAATGCTCTGCTTTTCAGCCCTGACTTTCTAAACTCTCCAGTTTAGTCTTGTCCTATCTTGAAATTCTTTTGCAAGTGATTCCAGCTTATTATGAATTTCCTTCTTCCTGATTACATTTATTACCTATACCATACTCTTTGCCTCTTGATTATTTTCCATCTAGTTTTTTATTACTTTCATGTGTTATTCTTTGCCTAAATGTCTTCCTGACAAGATTATAAGCTCCCTGAGTGTGGGACCAGCACTCATGGCACACAGTATTTGCTAACTGCTCTTTGAAGTTAATAGTGCACTTAACTTGGTTTCTCCCTTTACTTTTTCTTCTTCTGTGTGTCTTCTTATACTCACTGAGAGTTCTGCCATATGGTATTGGCATGGGAAAAAGTGTGAAAAGAGTGAATTTCTTATGTGGAATCTCCAGGTCCCTATATCCATGTATTTCAGCAGCATCAACTAGGAAAATCCAGGGCACTTTTATCTTACTTTGTTTTTCAGTAAGTAACTTCAATGATAAGAAATCTTATTATAGGTGATATACAGCTCTGCCAAATAGCTATGCACCCACCCCTCTTTGCTAGTCAAAGTCACTTGAAGAGACTTTGCAAATTGCATGCCTAATATTTGTCTGTGTTCTCCTTCCTTTCTCACCCTCACCACTGCTCCTCCCAGGTATATGTTGAGAAACACTTGTCTTCTTATTTATAGAGTTACTTCCTATTTCAGAGGGGAGGGTATGGCCTATAGAGGGTATGGGGGTGTGTATTAATATCACCATCAGAATTTGTTGATCACCCAGGTTCCACAGAATTTAATTAATTGACTAATTATAGTTCTTTCATAGTCTTGAATTATGTCTGTGCACCAGATTTCTGGCCCTACCAAGATTCCATGAAGGACCTCTTCAAATCATACTTCTTATAAGTAAACTTAGGTATTCTTCCTTATTCAGCAATACTCTCCTATATTAAAATGATCCTTTTTTTCTCCTGTCTGGTAGTTTTTTGTACCTTAGCCCCCACCCCACCCCCTTAAATGAGCATACTTTTGCAATAAATTCAAAGGCGAGGTGACCACTGAGGTCAGCTTAAGAGATACGGTCATGCTTATTGCTCTTGAAGAAACTCATTTCCCTAAACTTAAGGGTAAATTTCCCTTACCAGGATCTGAATTGTAGTTAAAATTGTATCCTTTAATTTCTTAATAATATGTGAGTCTCTTGATTTTTTTTTTCATGGAAGTCATAATGTAGAAGGACTGTAGAGCTATAGACTAAATTGCTGAATTAAAATGAGGTCCTTAGAATCAACACTACTACCACCACCTTTCCCACTACCCTCCATTATGCGTATTTGCAGATCCACCCCTTTTTAGGTTTCTCTGTATCCAGATAAGAACTGTGAGTATGTAGAGGATATATTCTGCCTGATGAGCCTGCCTTTCTGTTTCTAGGTGGGCCTTGCACAGACACAGCTCATGTCTCATTAATCACACCAACCAAAAGATCCTGTGGTACAGGTACGTACAGTATCCTGAGTTTTTCACAGAAATTAGTAACTGGTTCTAACTTGCCATCCTTGCCAGGGTACTCTCTTATTTCTTTCATCAAGTGTGAAATGATACATTATGTGCTTAGTGTGTGTGGGTGAGTGTGAGCAGATTCAGAGTGGTGTTCTTGGAAGTCAGTTTGACGGACTGAATGCTGGCAGCTAGAACCAAGAAGGTGGATATCAAAACTTATCTACTTCCTACTGCCTGAAAAATATTAAGCTATGAAATACACAGAAAATGCAGATCACTGCCCAGTTTCTAGTATATGGCTAATTTCTCTAAGTCTTGGATTTACTGAAAAAAAAGCAAAAACAAAAAACTATAATGGAGGCTAGAGGGTGAAAGATCTTGTAGTTCATATAATCAGTGTTTTAACTTAACTGCTGTAATGTTTTAGTAGTTTCAGAAAATTATTTTGTCTCATTTGTCTTAAAGCTATGGGGTAAGCTGAATTAATTCTTTTCAAATCTGTGGAATCCCCAAAACATTTTTGTGCATCTGTGACATTTTTATTAAAAATGAAGTCATGAATCTTGTAGCCCTATAAAGAGTAGCCATAATGCCCCTTGCTCTCTTATCTTATAGCTTAATTTTATTTTAAACATTATTTGCCTTTTCTAATAATGCTCCCTGATATTTCTCAAGGATTGTATTTTCGAGAGTCAAAATAATTATATTGTTTTTTTAAAGGTCAAAGTATTTTTCATAACTTAAAAAAATCCTTTTAACTCCCTAACAGAAATAGCACTATTCTGTGTACAAACTTACACCGAAATCTCAGTTAGTTTGAATGTTCACATTTTGATGTTAAATCTGAAATAGGCCTGCCTTCACACAGTTTCAGAGTAATGTGTAGGCTTTGATCTCTAAATAATTTAATTTTACTCTTCTATTCCAAATGAACAGATCTGAGGCAAGAATATGTGAGATAGTCCTGTAATGCTAACCTCCCTCCTGTGCTTAGTACTCAGGCTCCACTAGGTAGTTTCTGATTGAGACACAAGAGGACCATGCTCTAGTGAGACAGACCATCCTGATTAGCCAGTGGAAATTCGACAGCCAACTACCTACCTACTCCAACCAGAAGCCTGAAAACATTCAAAACCCTGTGATTTCAGGTTCAACCCTTCACATGGACAATGAACTTCAGTCTTTCTTCTTTTTTTCTAGTCTTGGCCTGCAGCACAGAGTTTAGTTACTGTGAACACTACCAGTGTGTTCAGGCAGCAAGCAGTCAAGAAGTGAGCCTCAGCCTACACAATGGGAGGCAATACTTGGAAACCACATATCAGATAAGGGTTTAATATCCAGAATATATAAGAAGATTCTTCAACTCAACAACAAAAAGACAAACAACCCATTTAAAGAATGGGTAAAAGACATGAACAGACACTTCTCAGAAGAGGAAATACAAATAGCTAAAAGGCGTATGAAAAGATGCTCAACTTCACTGGCTATTAGGGAAATACAAATCAAAACTACAGTGAGATATCACCTGACAACCACTAGAAGGGCCATTATAAAAAACAAAAACAAAAACAGAAAACAACAAGTGCTAGGGAGGAAGTGGAGAAAGAGGCACACTTATCCACTGTTGGTGGGATTGTCAAATGGTACAACCGCTGTGAAAGGCAGTTTGGCAGTTCTTCAGGAAACTAAGTGTAGAATTGCCATATGATCCAGCAATCCTATTACTAGGTATCTATTCGGAGGACATGAAGGCAAGGACACAAACAGGTATTTGCACACCAATGTTTATAGCAGCGTCATTTATAATTGCCGAGAGATGGAAACAGCCCAAATGTCCATCAGTGGATGAGTGGCTAAACAACCTGTGTGATACATACATATGATGGAATATTTTGTAGCTTTAAGACAGAATAAAGTCATGAAACATATAACAACATGGATGGACTGTGAGGACATTATGCTGAGTAAAATTAGCCAGGAACAAAAGGACAAATACTGTATGGTCTTACTAATAGGAACTAACAGTAACGAGTAAGTGTGAAGAATTGAAGTTAAGAACACAGGTTATCAGGAGATAGAAATAGGATAGAGATCGGGCAATTGGTGCTGAAGGAATACAGATTGTGCAATAGGATTGATTGTAAAAATTCAGAAATGGATAGCACAATACTACCTGATTGTAGCACAATAATGTAAGTACACTGAATGAAGCTGAATGTGAATATGGTAGACAGAGAAGGGCTGGGGGCACCTATGAAACCAGAAGGAAAGATAGAGCATAAAGACTGACATGGTTTAATTCAAGAAAGCCTAGAGTATACAATGATGGTGATTAAATATACAAATTAAAAAATGTTTTTGCATGAGGGAGAACAAATGAATGCCAGTTTCTCGGGGTGTTAAAAATAGATAGTGTGCTGGTTTGAAAGGATGTGAGTACCCTTGAAAAGCTATGTTTTAATCCTAATCCCATTTTGTAAAGGCAGCCATTTCTTATGTGATTTAATCAAGAATGGTTGTTAAACTGGATTAGGGGAGATGTGTCTCCATCCATTTGGGTGGGTCTTGACTGGTTTTCTGGAGTCCTATAAAAGAGAAAACATTTTGGAGAATGGGAGATTCAAAGAGAGCAAAGGGGAATGACATAGCCATAAGAAACAGAGTCCACCAGCCAGCGACCTTTGGAGATGAAGAAGGAAAATGCCTCCGGGGGAGCTTCATGAAACAGGAAGTCAGGAGAAGAAACTAGCAGATGATGCTGTGTTCACCATGTGCCCTTCCAGATGAGAGAGGAACCCTGACTGTGTTCACCATATGCCCTTCCACTTGAGTGAGAATCCCTGAACTTCATCAGCCTTCTTGAATCAAGGTACTTTTCCCTGGATGCCTTAGATTGGACATTTCTATTGACTTGCTTTTTTTTTACATGGGCAGGCACCGGAAATCAAACCTGGGTCCTCTGGCATGGCAGGCAAGCGTCCTTGCCTGCTGAGCCACCATGGCCCGCCCTCTATTGACTTGCTTTAATTGAAACATTTTCTCAGCCTTAGAACTGTAAACTAGCAACTTATTAAATTCCCCTTTTTAAAAGCCATTCCATTTCTGGTATATTGCATTCTGGCAGCTAGCAAACTAGAACAGATGGTATATGGGAACAAGTACAATCATTGTAAGCTAGGGTCTAGTGTCATCATTAACATTGTAATTTGCCTCCACTGAATGTAACAAAGGCATTATACCAAAACTCCTTGTCAGCAGGCCGGGGGAATAGGAAAAGGGGTATGGATTCTGTGTGGATGAAAAGGAAATGTCTTCAAATAGAATATGGTGGTGAAGGCATGTCTATACAATTAGGCTGAATAGTATGATGTGTGAATAAAACTGTTTAAAAATGAACAGAGAAACAAGTGCTAGAGAGAAAGCAGAGAGAGAGAGAGAGAAAGAAAGAGAGAGAGAGAGAGAGATGTACCTAATCACTGTTGATAGGGAAATGAGAGGTGCAGCCCCTTGGAGGGCAGTGTGGTGGTTCCACAGGAGGTTAGGGGTGGGTTTGCCATATGATCTTGAAATCCTGTTGCTCAGTGTATACCTGGAGGAACTGAGTGTGGGGACACGAATGGACATTTGCACACTGGTGTTTCTGTTTTGATCCACAATGACTGGAGGTGGCCTAAGGATACAGTGACTGAGGAGTGGAAGGGGGGACTGTGGTGTATACATACAGTGGACTACTGAACGGCCACAAGAAGGAATGAAGTTGTGAGGCATGCAGCTAGGTGAATGAACCTTAAGAGCTGTGTGTTGAATGAAATGTCAGGAACAAAAAGACAAATATCATCATGCCTCAGTCATAGGGACTAAGTATAATATAAAAAATTGGTCAACTAAAGTCGAGAGCATGGGTGAACAGTTTGGGGCTTATTGTAAAGGGCCTAGATTGTAAGGTCTTACAGCAGTCACATATATTCAGGAGGTGTAACTGTTAATTCTAAATTCTGAAATAGTGAGCTGTTTGGATATAAGATGGTCTTTCCTAGAAACTTCAGGTATTTATGTGACACCTGAGACTCAGAGTTAGAGCTCTGAAGCTATGAAAGTCAGCAGTTCTCCACACAGGAACTGTTTAAAAAGTTGAAAAAGTGACCAGACGTCGAGTAGAGACATGAATGAAGCTGATCTGGATAGGACTAAGGTAGATCAGAAGACTGAGTAAAGGATGGTATCATCCATGTTTTGAAACTTCAACTTCTGTGTGAGACTAAAAGGAGAGATGTTTATTTAGTGCAAAATTTATATTTTGGGTAGTGCATTTCCTGATTTAACTTGTATGATCAGTTTAGTTAATACCATAAGTACATGGAATCTTGAATAGGACATGCAATTTTGTTGGTTTGTCCAAGTTAGTGTGATGACCTGATAAATCCCGGAGTGATTTGGGCAGTGAATAAAGGAGTATTTGCAAAGTTGCCTTGGGAAAATCAGGAGAAAGGGGGCAATATTCAACTTCCCCATTTGGAGAATTTCTGATATTCTAGCAAGCAGTGGGGACAACCAAATCAATAGGCCAAGTCCTCGATCTTGGAGTTCTCCCCTATGAAACTTATTCCTGCAAAAGATAGGCTAGGCCTACTTAAAATTAGGCCGAAGAGTCACCCCCAGTGAGCCTCTTTTGTTGCTCAGATGTGGTCTTTCTCTCTAAGCTGACATGGCAAGTGAACTCACTGCCCTCCCTCTCTACGTGGGACATGACTCCCAGGGGTATAAACCTCCTTGGCAACATGGGACAGAACTCCCGGGATGATCTGGGATCCTCATCAAGGGAATGAGAAAACCTTTCTTGACCAAAAGGGGGAAGAGAGAAATGAGACAAAGTGTCAGTGGCTGAGAGATTTCACACAGAGTCAAGAGGTTATCCTGGAGGTTATTTTACACAATATATAGATATCCCCATTTTAGTTTATGGTGTATAGGAGTGGCTGGAGGGAAGTACCTGAAACTGTAGAGCTGTGTTCCAGTACCTTTGTTTGGTTCTTGAAGGTGATTGTATTATGATTATGATACAGCTTTTACAGTGCGATTGTGTGTTTGTGAAAACCCTGTGTCTGGTGCTCCTTTTAACTAGGGTATGGAGAGATGAGTAAAACATATGGATAAAATATAAACAAATAATGGGGGGGAGAAAGGGTAAAATAATTGGGTAAATGGATATACTAATAATGGTCAATGAGAGGGAAGGGTAAGGGGTCTGGAATATATGAGTTTTTCTTTTTTCTTTCTCTGGAGTGATGCTAATGTTCAAAAAAATTATCATGGTGATGAATACAGAATTATGTGATGATATTGTGACCCATTGATTATATACCATGTATAGAATGTTTGTATGTTAAGAATGTTTGTATGTTGTTTTATCAATAAAAATATTTTTAAAAAATAAAGAAGTTAGCCTCTCAAGCACATTGAGCCATCTTGAGAGGTTTGGGAAATGGACTTCAGTGCTCAATTTAGGTACTAAAACTAGGAGGAAATTCTCCTGAGTATCATGTACCGGTGTCTTTCATATTCTAGGCAGATCTGTTTCCTCCTTTCTGCTCCAATGCTATTTGTGTATCTAAAAATAATAATGCCCCATTTCCTGAGGTAATACTGTTAGAAAACAGATCATTCAGATGCTAAAGCCTATATTATTTCCCGCTGTACTGCATTACTGCTTCTCACATTTTATTGTAATTATTTATAACAAATAATTGTAATTGTAAGTGGAAAGCATTGAATGAAATACAGAGAAAAGAGAAATAGATCTGGAAGTATACCATGTATTGAAGAAGTTTTTAAAATGTGGATTCTAAAATGAAAAGGGAACGAAGAAAGATGTGATTCTAGAATCAGGTCTGCTTTCAGAACCTAACTTAGCTACTTAGAAATTATGTGATTTTAAGCAAATAAACAGCTCAAAATTTGTTCTTTACCTGTAAAATAGAATAGTAAGTCTCTCATAGGTTTGATATGTAAGAAAAGAAATAATATATATAAAATTCACATAATAGACTCTTGATAAATGATACTATTATATTATAATCCTGTCATTAAAGGTTATGTGTACAGATAACCTGATTTACTACAGGTTTAATTTGAGAACCACAGGTTGTGCCTATAGTTGTATATTTCTCTCTGCTTTGAAATCAGCATGTTGCCTATGGGGGGGATTCTGAGCAATTTTTTTATGAATCATATGAATCATAACCAATTATTGTTACATTGCTTTGGCGTGTTCTTTGTGGTCTTTATGTTTAGATTCTTCAAGATTAGGACTTTTGTCTCAAACAGTGTTCTGTGGAGCTTCTAACATGAGAGGTTCAGCAACAGTAGCTCTCCTGAGGTTCTCCCAGGGCACAGGTATATCACATATAGCACAGGACATCCAGTATAGATAGTCAATAAACATCTGTATCACAATGGTATAATTACTTAGGAGCCTTAGAGTGATACCCCTCTGAATTAGTTTACTGAACCCCTTCCAGCCAATTTATCCATGGGAGGTTGGACCTTATCCATGCAAGGCAGCCTTGAACTTAATAATTATGTGTTATATAAAGGATGAATAGGCTAGAATATAGTAGTTCTTTTCATCAGTGGCCCCTAAAGAAGGGCAATGCACAATATATGAATTATGGGGAGAAAATATAAAAGTTCTTTACCTCTACTGTAAAGTAGAAATTTTAAAATTTCTACTTTACAGATTTATTTTTTAATATATAATATATATTAGCTCAAACACAAAGTTTATAAGTAGCACAAATATGTAATGTGTATTAAAGATATATGGCCTAATTTTTTATTGATCAGAAGTTGTAGTAAAAAAATGGTTAGTGACTGTCTTGTAGTTTTCTTCAGTAAACAGGTCATTTTCTTTTTAGAATTTTGAAAAGAATATCTAAAGATTAGCATTAGGTCCATTATTATGTGATTTAATAAGTAGAGGTCTGAATGTATGCCTGGGTGGTTGATTAATAGGTTTCCATTTATATATCAAGGGGCTACTGTTTTGGTCAGGTAGGGGATGTTATCTTAATTCAGAGAGGTGGTCTGAATTAAGCAATATAGAGGGTTTGGGCTGCAACCATCAACATGAGAGGGTGAAGAAATTGCTTTGTGATAACTGTGAGTCTTAAAAAGCAGAATAGCCAAAAGTAGATAACTGAATCTAAGAAGCAGATTGTTAAAAGTTGTTGTGATTGTAAATGAAAGGTCTTTTATAATTTGTGAACAAGGTGGGAAAGACTTTTTTTAGATGCTGGCTTTTAGCCACAAAGAAATATTAACAAATTCGGCCTAATTTTTAGATAGAAAAAATGGCAGCACCATGATCATTTCGGAATTTAAGGCAGAGAAAAACCAAGTGAAATTGTGTTTGGTTATCCCCACCCACTCCACCCCCACTCCCCACCACCCCCTTTTAGACCTCCCTGATGTTTACAATCAGCAAAGAATTGAAAACTGCTGTGAAGTCCCAGGTGCTTTTGGTTACAATGTGAATTAAAGCATATCACACCTTCACATTACTAGAGAGTGCTTATATTTCTTCAAAGAGCGCAGAATGTTTTACACATGTTCCCTTGCTAATTCTTATAGCATTCCTGCCGAGAACAAGTATATTGTGAAGAAAAGAGTTTACTTTCCTTGGCAACAAACCACAGAATATTCCCTTTGTCCTTAATTTTTTCTAAACGTCAAATTATATGTTAAACCAGAAGGTTGTAATCTGACCTAGGTCAGCCCCTTTAGACATTTCTATTATTTGGAAGGGCTCCAAATTATTTGTAAGAATATTTGGGTGAATATCTGGAGATCTTCATGAGGATTTTTTGTTTAAAGTGCCTTGTGGGAAAGGAGGGGAGTTGGTTGCCTTTTTTCAGGTTTTCTTCTTAAAAGACATGTTTATATGACCTTTTTCTAAAAGACTTGCAGACTTACAGCAACAGAAATGCTACTTTGTATTTTCTTTATTGGAGTTTGCTATTGATGAAACTTAAAATTAGTTATTTAAGCTGTGGTGGATAGATATAACCATGTTTGGTCTTAAATTTACTTAGAGAGATGGTCTCTCCTAGCAGAGCAGTGACTACAGGGACTCCACTCGTCTGGGCCGGCTGCTCTGTTTGGGACGATGGGTACCATCCCAGCGGAACATTAACCAGCTCTTAGTTCTTAGCCCTAGGTTAAATATATGAAGGGACAGACTCCTGAGCTTGAAAAAAAGAAAATTTCTCCCTCTCTACTAATTTATTTAATAATGTTTTTATTGATAAATATTCACACACATGCATTTCATACATGGTGTACACTCAGTGGCTAACAATATCATCACATAGTTATGTATTCATCATCATGATCATTTTTAGAACATTTGCATCACTCCAGAAAAAGAAATAAAAAGAAAAAACTTATATATACTAGACCTCTTACCCCTCCCTCTCACTGACCCCATTTCCATCTGCCCAATTTATTTTACCCTTTGTCCACCCTATTATTTATTTTTAATCCATATGTTTTTAATCATTTGTCCATACCCTGGATAGAAGGAGTATCACACACAGGGTTTTTACAGTTACACAGTCGCATTGTAAAAGACTTTATACAATCATCTTCAAGAATCAAGGCTATTGGAACAAAACTCAACAGTTTCAGGTACTCCCCTCTAGCCACTCCAATACACCATAAACTAAAAAGGAGTAGCTATATAATGCGTAAGAATAACCTCCAGGATAACCTCTCAGTGCTATTTGAAATCTGTAAGCCCCCGAGACTTTTTGTCTCATTTCTTTCTTCCCCCTTTCAGTCCAAAAGCCTTACTCAGTCCCTTCATGCTGGGTCCTGTCTCATCCTGGGAGTTCTGTTCCATGTGGCCAGAGAGTTTTACACCCCTGGTAATCATGTCCCATGTAGGGGGGAGGGCTCCCTACTAGTTTATTTTGTCTTTTATTTTAAATCCATTTATTTACACAAGCCAGACTTTAAAAAAAAAATTTTTGTTGTGAAATATAACATATATGCAAAAAAGTGATAAATTTCAAGGTACATTTTAACAAATAGTATAAAAGAAATTTCAAAGTATGGTATGAGTTGGTTGGGACTTGTCAAAGCCAGCCTTTTGCTTCACTATATTTACATTTACTTCTCTTCTTCTTCCGGCAAGTATGCTGACTAAATAATGTTGTCTCTGATAGATTTGAAAAAGGTTGGTTAAAAAATGTGGTGTGTGTGTATTTAAACAAGATTATAATTAGGAGAGTAGCAAATTAAAGAACCATTCATGGGAACATATGGGAGCTGGAGGAATGTCTGAAATTAAAGCAGATAGGACTAGAAACTGTCCCATTAAATATCAAGGTAGTTTTTCCAGAAAATGTCATCTTTCTATTCTAAGAAGCATGTGAATTCAGTTTATTGGTATATCTGGTACCTACTATGTTTTCCTTTAAATAGATTTTTTTTTTCCAAAAGAAAGGAAGGAAAGTATGTTTATTTTTTTAGGTCACCTATTTTCCTTTAAGTGTGATGAACCATGACATGCACTAGAATAGCCTTGTATTGTTCATTGTGTCCCTTTTTTACCTCCAAAACCTTTTCTTGACTCACTTCTCTTGGGCAGCCTGCTGGTGGTAGTATTTGTCTGTTCTTACAGTCTAGAGAAGAAACCCCCTTTCACCTGGGAGTTGAGATTGATAGGCTAAACACTTTCTACATCAGTGTTCAGAAGCCAGTTAAAGGGAAATGTTTCACTGCCGTAGTGTAACAGAGGTTTATATAAGATTTTTAAAATTGATTCAGAAACTAGAAGGTGGTGTTAAATCAGAAGTATCCCTATAAATCTTAGAAATACCTACAGTTGTGAGTTTTATCTCCTGGTAGTCAATATTCATGGAAACATTCCACCCAGCACATTTAATCATGTTGAGTCAGTGACTACAGACCATTGGTCAGTATTATACACTGTAGGTGACTCTTATAAGGAGGATTTTGCTTACTCCTCCACTCGGTGGAGGTTTAAAGGAAGGTGGCTTTGGGTGTGAGTTCAACTGTGTAATTGGGTTCCCCTTCTTTTCCTGTCCTGTCCTTTCCTTTTCCCTTTCCTTCCCCTTTCCTTCAGGTGTAGCCTTTCCCTCAAATCTGCTATATCAGCATTTGAGACAGAAAATTAGAAATTTAACCTACTTATGCAAGCTCCCATCAGGAGAATATTAAGAAAGATATAAACCTTTCATTTTTTATTAGCATTTGATGTAACCATTGAAAAAAGATCAAAACAATAAATCTGTCATGGCAAGGAAAAAATATTAAAAATTTTATCGTACCTTGTTCAGTCATTATCCTGGGCCCTGAAGGAGTTCATTTGATTCCCAGGGTGGGGGGACAAAATGAATACCAAATATTTATCAAGATTGCGAAATTTTCTCTAATCTTTAAGGTGCCGTCTTGCCATGTTTTCCAAGAGTAAAAAATATAGTTCTTACCACAAATTATCATAGTGTGCCATAGTGGCTGTTTACTTATAGTACATGTTTTTTTGCCATTGAGTTGGTGATTGGAGAGGGGAAATAAGTGGCTATTTCTCTTGTTTTTTTCTTCCACAAAAATTTTTATCAGTTTTCCTGATAAAATAAAGCAGGTAAATTAAAAAGCCTTTCACCCAATATATAGATTTCAGAAAAGGTCAGGGAAAGCTTACTGTTCTTTTTTTTTTTTTTTTTTTAAAGGAAAGACAGAGAGAAGGAAGGAAGGAAGGAAGAAAGGGAAACATTTTTTAAACATTTTCTTGTTTTATTGTATTCTGTTTCTCCGTTTTTGTTACATGGGCTGGGGCCGGGAATCGAACCGAGGTCCTCCGGCATAGCAGGCAAGCACTTTGCCCGCTGAGCCACCGCGGCCCGCCCTGTTCTTTTTAATTATACCCCTAAATGAGAGTTAGATCCCGTTTCTACCAGTCACCGTGTTTGCACTACAGGCCAGCTAGACTTATAATTTATAAGGTTGCTGGACTTGCAGGCAGAAGCTTGTTTCAGAGGTCTTGTTTGGTTTTACTCATTAGAAGCAAGAGCTCCCCTCAGAGAAAAGGCTCAGATAAGTGAATATCTAGCTAAGTTACCAGTCTTATCAAGAGGAATTTTTGCGCATGAAAGATTAAAATACACTCCAGTCTGAAAAGGAAAGGGAAATACATGTGTTGCTATTTTGAATGTGCACGTGTGTGTGAGAGCAAAAGACAAAGAGAAGAGCCTAGACTTTGGTGTTGAGCTGCTCATGGATTACATGCTTTGTGTAAATTCAGTTTGCTTGGATCCTTGATTGCAGTTAAAACTGTTTTTGCCTTTATGGTAATTTATTTTACCATAGTTTGCACACTTAACCAAGGAGAAAGGACCCTCATTTTCCATTAATTAGCTGTTCTATTGCTCTGACTGGGATAAAATGCCTGAGCCAACACTATTTAAAAAGGTTACCAAGGGATTTAATATCCCTCTCTTCTTATGAAACTTGTGGATGTCTGTGGGTGTATATATTTTTTGGTAGATTTGGGCAGGGCAGGGGAGCTTTTCAGGTGCTGCTGTATGTGTGTGCCTTTTGGCAGGCAGTATGTTAGAAATGTAGGCCTCCCAAAGCTGTGTTTCCAAAAGGAGGAAGACAGAACAGCCACAAAGCTGTACTATAAATCATCTGAGCCTTACAATGATACTGCCCATTAAGGGGACTTTTTTTTTGCCCTACTCAGTTCCTGGCTGTACTAATAGAACAGCGCATCAAGAAAGGTTGTAAATAAAAGTTATTACCTAATAGGTGGGTGCTGAAGTGGAACGGACAGAGCCGAGGCATGGAGGCCTTATTGCTGCTCATCAGCAATTATAACCAGGATAAAGTGTCTGGGACTTACGCTGATGCAGCGAGGGCTAATAGAGGCTGCGGATGACACTAGGCCATGATAGAATGATGTATGCTGATGGGTTTTTACTGCCTCATCTTGCTGCTTGCTTCCAAGACAAGTTGTGTTATCCATTTGCCTGCTTGCTCATCTATCTGAAAAGACATTCCCATTGCCTCTCCTGCCAGCAGGTAAACTGGCATTTATTCCTCATACCTGTGTTTGCTTCTAAGGCATCCTTCTCCTGAAAGGTCTTCAGAAACAGTTCATAATCATGGCCGATTAAAGCTGTAATCTTATTGTATTACCACTGTCATGGCTGTAGATGTCAGATTTTCAGAAATGATTGCTTATGTGGTGGAACATAGGACCAGCTATGGTCCAAGTGGGTTGTTCACCCACTCCAGCATTCTATTAAAAGACTACTGTGACGGAATCCTGGAGTAGATTCTGTAGGAGCATGCAAAAGAAGTAATAACCATGCTTCTTTCCCTGTTGGGAGCTTATACCATAAAAAAAGACAGAACAAGTCTACAAACATAAATACGACTGATACCAGCTTTTGAGAGCAAGAAATGTAACTCATGTTTATTTCAAAAAGTTAGGACAGGGAGGACAAACTATCCTGATCATTAGAAACATATTATGGCCTTTTTCTTTTAAAGAATTGTCTTCCTGGTGAAATGTTTAGAAATAAGTTTTTCAGAATTAATAAGAGTGATGAGGGATACTGGAATGTGAAGGAAAAGTCTTAGCAGTAGAGCTGTGTTTTCTCATGTCTGGAAAATTACAAATATGACTTGGGAAAGTTGAGGTATAGTTCTGTTCAACTTTGATCACTCAACTTCACTAACTCGGTATAATTAGACTTTTGAGATAGGAGAAATCTCTAGCAGAGCCACAGAGGAATGTTTTTGGAAAGGGCTTACCAGTTTGATCCAGGAGTTTATGAGTACTCTTGTAGTTCAGCTGTTTGTCACTTGTGCCTTTAAATGAATAAACTTCTTTATGCAGTGCCTTCAGAACTAACTTATTAGGAGACTTCCTGCTGTTAGAGAAATTGTACTTTTCTAAAGAGTTCTTTGGTACTTTAAGTTATACATATGTGTGCCTCACTTTAAGGAAGCCTGATACATGATAATCCCAATGTATACAAAACTGATAAACTAAGAATTAATGTTATTGAAGGACCTATCAGTTGTAAATTGTCTTGTTTAATATAATTGTTATTCTTTTTGCATAGAAGGTAATATTTGACTTACAAAAAAATCAGTTCTGTGTATCCCATTTATTCAGAGTGTCTGTGGGTAATGGCCAATGAAATGGATGAAGAGAGATGAATCAGAAAGATGTTCTAAAGAATAATTGACAGAATTTGAGGACCGATTAGATTTAGCTGGAAACTGAGGAAAGAAAGATGAGACTGATAGCAAGAAAAGAATGGAAAGAAAAACTGGTTGAAAATATTTTCATTTTCTGATTAACTAAATTTTAGGTTTCTTTGGATAGTCTTTTAGAAAATTATAAAAATTAGCCTTGTTCGGAAATCATCAATCTAAAAGCAATGATTAAAGCTATGTAGGTAGGTAAAGGAGTGAATATGGAAAGACTTTAGGGGGCCAGGAAAGAGAAATGGAACAAGTGAGTTGGGAAAGCTGAAGAAAAGAAAATGTTTCATACAGGATCATAGTAGATGCATGAGAAAGGGGGTCAAAAAATATGACGACTAAGGCTAGCAGAAGATCTTTGGAAAACATGAAAGAAGTTTCTGTAATGTGGTAGAAAACCAAAGCTTTGATGGTTGCTCATTAAAGAGATACTTGATGGCAAGGAAATGAGGGCAACAGGCAGAAATCATTCAGCTAAAGAGTTGGTGAGTCATCAAAACCAATAAATAGTGGTGGTTCAAGAAGAAAAAAGATTAGGTGCTTTTTGGTATGGGGGTGATTAAGGTATGTGAAGAAATGAGAAAGGTATAGAAGCAAGAACCTTTAGGGGGAAGAAAAGGGTAGAATCACTGAAGCATTAGTTCCCCCAAGAAGGTAAAGAAAAGGATAAAGACACTGATAGATTTTCTTCTTTTTTAATGAATAGACAGCTGAGACAGAATGAGTTCATCTTAGAAGGTCACCATTTTCTGAATAGAGAAGAAGATATAACCATGAGCTATTAGTAGTAGCAGAAAACTGAAGTTGTAAGAAGAGAATTACTGGGGACTGAAGAGGGAAAATTAACATTAAGAAGTAGCTAATCCAAGATATCATTAAATAGTGAGCCAAAGTGAGGCTTTCTCTGGCTGCTACATTTAGCCCAGAAGAAAAGATCAGAGAGAAGGAACCAGCGGTGCGCATTTCTTTATTTATGAATTTTCAGTTTGCAACAGTAATGCATAGTAGCACATCATATCACAGAAGAGCTTTATTTAAAAAAAAAAAAATGCTGTCCAAGAGTCCCACTCCACAGAACTAGCCAGTCTTTCTGTCTTGATGGTTTCTGTCTTAGCACTTTCATTGTGTAGCTTGCCTTTGCAACTGTAGAAGGGGAAAAATTCATATATCCCTACTCTTTGGACAGGTATGAAGAAGAATGAAGACTTAGCTCTTCTTCATATCAGTGTGTTTATTATTGGTTTTTTCTTCCCTTTCCTGATCTATCAACACTCAGCACCATCTGTTGATGAGTATATTAGCACATCCAGTCTTTCTTTCATCTTCGTTACCATACTTACTGTCTACACTTGTACTTTTTATGTTGTCATAAAAGTACAGTTAACTATGTGCATTCAGGCTTGCAACCACAGTTTTTCCATGTTATATTCATAGGTTGTTTCTGAAAATCAAAAGCCTGTAAATGGCATTTACATTATTATGACTCTGTAAATGTTGTTCTATGTCAGATTACCAAGTCGCACGCAAGGAATATATTTCTTTACCCATGGGTCTAATGTCATGGTCCCTGGGCCATTTAAGGAGAAAGTTTCAGCTTCAAAGCCAGATTGGTTCATGTTATATTCTATCAGTTGCTCAAAAATCATACTACACTTTAGTTTGCTTTATATTTGGATTGTGACTTTTTATAGGTTTTTTTTCCTTGCTGTTTGTAATTGTCTTTCTTTTTTTCTGTCAATGTTTAGTTTTATGTCGCTATTTTTTCCCCCCAATTATGTGTATATCTTTTACCCAAGACCTCCCTCCTGGACCCCACCATGTTTCTGCTCCAGTCTGGGCTAGATGTTCTTTAAACCTACTGGGCCACCCCATAATTTCCCTTTCCCGTCCTCTCCTTCTTTTACTCCCTTATTGTCTGGAATACATCCCCAAGTAATTGCCTACACAAAGGAATGTCAGAGTTCTCACATATCTAAAAATGTCTTTTGGTACCCAGCTTGATAAAACTTTGAGTATAAAATTCTTGAATGAAAAGCATTGCGCCCTTCTCTTCTAGCGTTTGTTATTATTGAGAAATCAGTTGCCATTGATTTTCATTCTTTTATAAGTAATGTATCTAGGTGTTTGGTTCTCCAACCCCTACCCCTACCCTCCATCCCATACATAGAACTCTTGGGATCATGGTTTTTATCCTGGGTGTTCTGAAATTTTGTAGTGAAGAGTCTAATGGCCTTTCTTTGTTCTCCTCCAAGATATTGAAAGCTGCCCTCCTTCAACTCAGAAAGTCTTTGCTGTTCTTCAACCCAATTTTCTATCTATTTCTGGGTGTTAATCTGATGTTAGACCTAGATTGATACTTTTTCTTAACTCTTTTCTTATATTTTCTATACCCTTTTTTATTTTCTGGGGGATTTTTAAATTTTGTCTTCCAACCTTTCTATTGATTTTATTTCCACAATCATATTTTCATTGAGCTCACTTTTGTTCTCTGAAGATTTTTTTTTCATAGTATCCTATCCTGTGTATAAATGTAATAATAATATAGTAATATCTTCTCTGAATATATTAATTAGTGGTGAGATTTGTTGTGCTCTTCTGTTTGCTGAAATATCTGTGATTGCTTTGGGTCCAATTTTTGTGTTTATTAAAATCTTAATCATTGCTTTCATGTTTCTGGAACTCCTCATTTGCTTTGGGTAACCTGATTTTCTGTTGGATGACTGGGGAGGGCAGGACTGTTTTCAACCAGGTCTCTTTCTTGAAACTTTTACAAGGGGCTTTGTATGTGATGGAGGATGTTAGAGGTGTTGATTGGAGAATTTATTGTGAAGAAGTTGGAACCCTGATGTCAGACCTCTCAAATTCAGAATGAATGCTTGACCATGAGGAACCATAGAAACAGCTTTTCCTAGCCAGAACATTGTTTCTTTAGAAAAGAGCTATTCAGATTTTTACCAGGTAAATATGGGCTACCTACCAAGGGTAGGAAGTGCAGACTGGTGCACTTGTTCTACAAATACACCATTGGTGGATCCCCCTATTTTCTGTCCTGCTTCTTATTCTGCTTCCCCTATTCCTGTATGCATTAGCTGTGACCACTGCAGCCCCCAGGTTTCAGCCTCAACCTGCTCCCAATCACTGTCAGCTTCTAGAAGTTTGCTTAAAATCTCTTGTTTATTGATTATGTTAAAAGCATACCATATGCACAATTTATATTTTGGGTAGCATATTATCTAATTTAACTTGTATGGTTAGTTTACTTGAACCATAATTACATGGAATCTTGAAAACGGCTGAGATCTTGTTGGTTTGTACGGGTAGTGTGATGCCCCGATATTTCTCAGAGTAATTTAGACAGAGAATAAAAAAGTATTTGTAAGGTCCCCTTGGGGGAGTGGGAAGAAAGGAGGAAATATTAAATTACCCCATCTGGGGAATTCCTTATATTCTTGCAAGCAGTGGGGACAATCAATTCAATAGGCTGAGCCCTCAATCTTGGGATATACCCCTATGAAGCTTATTCCTACAAAGGAGTAACTAAGTCTACTGATAATTATGCCTAAGAGTCACCCCCAGAGAACTTCTTTTGTTGCTCAGATTTGGCCTCTCTCTCTCTCTAAGCCAACTTGGCAGGTGAACTCACTGCCCTCCCCCACTATGTGGGACATGACTCCCAGGAGTATAAATGTCCCTGGCCACATGGGACCTGATTCCCGGGGATGAGCTGGGACTCAGCTTCATGGGATTGAGAAAGCCTTCTTGGCCAAAAGGGGAAAGAGAGGGAAGAGAGAAATGAGACAAAATAAAGTCTCAGTGGCTGAGAGATTTCAAACAGAGTTGAAAGGTTATTCTTATGCATTATATAGATATTCCTTTTTAGTTTATGTTGTATTGGAGTGGCTAGAGTGGAGTACCCGAAACTGTTGAACTGTGTTCCAGTAGCCTTGATTCTTGAAGACAATTGTATAACTATAGAGCTTTTACAATGTGACTGTGTGATTGTGAAAACATTCTAGCTGATGCTCCTTTTATCCGGGGTATGGACAGATTAGTAAAAAAAAAAGAAAAAGAAAAAGAAAAAATAGGGGGAGATAAAGGGTAAAAATTGAGTAGATTGAAGTACTGTAGGCCAATGAGAGAGAGGGGTAAGGGGCATGGGATGCATGAGTTCTTTTCTTTTTATTTGTTTTCTGGAGTGATGTAAATGTTCTAAACTTGTTTTAATTGGGACATTTTCTTGGCCTTAGAACTGTAAACTAGCAGTTTATTAAACTCTCCTTTTGAAAGCCAAAAAAAAAAAAAAGTTCTAAAAATGATTGTGGTGAAAAATACACAACTATGTGATGATATTGTGAGCCAGTGATTGTATAATTGGTTGGGTTGTATGTATGTAGATAATTCTCAATAAAAATATTTTCAATAAAAAAAAATGCACCACACAAACAATCATTTTTGTTATGTTGGGTTCTGTCTCAATATTATTTTTATGCTTTTATTTCAGTGGAATTTGGGGAGGAATCAGGAAAATATAAGTGTAACAAAGTTATTTGGAACAAAGTGAGGACGATGATTTATCATTTAGTCATTGGTAAAAGATTGGAAAAGGATAGCTTCAAAAAGATGATGTGGTTCTTAGGAATTGAGGGGGTGAGAATATACCCACCTATTATTTCCACCTATTATTTCCCTAATCTGGAAGGGAAGGAAGTAGAAGGTGATGGAGAGTACTGGCTGTAAAGGCAAATTACCTGGGTTCACATTCTCTTGCTGTCTTTTACCAGCCACGTAACTAGAAATTGGCAATCCTCTCCTACGATCTTTGATTTTCTCTTCTGTAAAATGGAATTAATAGTAATAGACCCAACTACTATATAGAGTTGTTAAGAGGAAATGAGATAATGCATTTGAAGCACATAACATAATGACTGGTAAATGCTCAGTAAATAATAGAAATATAGACAGAGGATATCTGATGATCCAAATGAAAGGAGAGGGAAGTTTGAGGGAATGTTAAAGAAACTGAGAGAGAAGTTATGCAAATATTCTAGTTGGAAAAAGAGATGGAATTGGAAACTGGTAAATAGAACTCAAGGCCAAGCATATTAGAGAGTGCAGATATGGAAAGGAGGTAGATATCAGTGGAGTCAAGGGAGGAGGGGACAGTTGTTAGCAACTCTTGTTTGACAGATGAGAGCTGTGAATGACAAGAAGCTCAGCCCTTTGAACTTTCTTGAGAAGATTGGGCACCAGAACCAGGGACATCAAACTTATATGTGTGGTTTTTGTTTTTCTTTATTTTTGTTTTTGATTTTTTGGGGGAGTGGCCATGTTTTAAAAGTAAAATTTTACTGTATGTATTGGTGGAAAATATTTCTTACAGAGATATCATGAGCTTGCTTTCTACAAAAATAAATACTCTCGTTTCCTGAGGTGTTTTCTAACTTCTAAATATGTAACTGATAATTCTTCTTTCAAAGGTAAATCACAATTTAGGGGCCGCATCGAGTGAATAGTTTTCTTGTGGTTAAAATCTTGCTAAAAATTACTGGCTGTTGCATCCAAACCAACAACATGAGGAGGAGACATATTACTCAATAAATTCACTTCTTTACTATTACAAATTAACCATGGAAGTATTTTTGTCATGGGGAACTGTGGTAGTTAGATTCAGGTGTCAACTTGGCTAGGTGAAGGTGCCTAGTTCTGTTGCTGTGGACATGAGCCAATCGCATGTGAACCTCATCTGTTGTTGATTACATCTGCAGTTGGCTAGGAGGCATGCCTGCTGTAATGAATGATGTTTGAGTTAATTGGCTGGTGCTTAAATGAGAGAGCTCAACGTAGCACAGCCCCAAGCAGCTCAGCATACCTCATCTCAGCACTCACAGCTCAGCCCAGGCCTTTGGAGATGCATAAAGAAATCACCCTGGGGGAAGTTGTTGGAACCCAGAGGCCTGGAGAGAAGGCCAGCAGAGATCACCCTGTGCCTTCCCACATAAGAAAGAACCTCAGTTGAAAGTTAGCTGCCTTTCCTCTGAAGAATTAACGAAATAAATCCCCTTTTATTAACAGCCAATCCATCTCTGGTGTGTTGCATTCTGGCACCTAGCAAACTAGAACAGAAACTTTTATATTGTGATTAGTTAACTGAACAACTGAGTGCCTCTGTGGGCTCAGTTAACCAGCCTTCCCTTACATATGTATAATTATTTTTAGTGCATACACATATTCTCCTATAAAATTTATTTGGCCTTACACTCCCTGCTGTTCTGAATTCTCTGTTTCATTATCAGTATCCACCCACAGAGTTTCAGAAAGCCATTCCCATATAGCAGAACCACAGCTCAGAATTTTAAATAAACCACATCTCTATTAACTCAGTGGACAGGCAGCTTAGTTACAAGCTATGAATTTCCCATATCCATCCTCTCTTTCAAAACTTATTAAAAGCGAATACATATGTATAAGAGAAAATAGAGCATTTAACTCAGGTTGTATTAATTTTTCTCTTATTTAACAAGGGATTAAAAAAAATACAGCAGACAATCTTTAAGGTTTTTACTTTGAACATGGGCCAGTATTTACTTGAAAAAATATATAGTAGGTGCTTCTTTTTTCTAAAGAAACTGAACAACTCTTCTCCAAAAAGAATGTTGTTACAGTCAAGCCTGAATCTTATATCTGAATGTGCAGGATGGCTTTTGAACCTGTGTGGTATCATTTTGAATAGGAGGGGTTGGTCTGCAGCAGAGATTTTCTGGCTTGGCATTAATTAATAATTTCTGTAGATGACAAGGATTAAGTCTACTTGTTCCTTGGCATCCTGTTGATAAATCCATTTCTAGGAGATTAAATCACTTCCTAAACATTTTGGTCATCATCTTTCCTAGAACAATGTTTGCATTAAATTATGCAATTAAAAATGGGTCCTTATTGGGATTAGAGGAAGTGTATACTGAGAAGTGAGGGTATTATTGCATGATGAGAAGTGATGTAACCAAGATGGCAGAGTGAAAAGCTTCAGGGTTTTGTTCCCCCACAGATTCTTTAAACAACTAGTTAATGCTGGCAGAGCCATCTTTTTCACAGCTCTGGAACAATTAGAGGGTTGCTGTACCCCGGTTAGTGCCGAGTTAAGGAGGAAACAACTTAAAAGCAGTAGGAAAACCTCATGGCGCCATTGCTGGCCCTTCTTCCACCCCCATTCCTGGCTCGGTGCAAAGCTGACCTGTGCTTTCAGTGTGGGTCCCTGTTCCTAGTTTTAGAGGGAGAAGAGTAATTTCATTGTGCATACAAGGGTACATGTATATCTGTTCCAGTCTATCTGGTGGCAGCTTGCAGGACTGAACTGGACACTTGTCTCTGGCTCACCCCTTGCACACAGAAGCAGCTCTCAGGCAGCTAATTCAGTTTAAGAAACAATCAAATTATAACAGCCTGGGGCAATAGACTTCTAGTTTCAAGACACAGTAGAGCTTCCAGGATGTGGAAGAAAGACTATTTCAGAGGTAGAAGAGGGTGCATTTAATTCTCTGTAAACAGGGAATTTCCTAAAGCCATGAGCACATGCCCAGGAGACGACATATGTTCAGAAAACAGCTAATCAAAATTTAAAACTTTTGTTCATCAAAGGACATTATCAAAAAAGAGAAAAGACCGTTTCAGAATGGGAAAAAATAATTGCTAACCATACATTTGATATGTGATTAATATCCAGAATATAGAAAGAACTCTTACAACTCAACGACAAAAAGACAAACACCCCAATTTGAAAATGGGCCAAGGACTTGATTAGACATTTCTCCAAAGATAAACAAATGACCAATCAACCCATGAAAAATGTTCAACATATTAGCCGTTAGGGAACTGCAACTCAACCACAATGAGATACCACTTCACACCCACTAGAATGGCATTTCTATTTTCTATTACAAAACAGGAAGTAACAAGTGCTGGTAAGATTGCAGAGATAAGGGAACTTTAGTGCATTATTGGTAGGAGTGTAATGGAAGGTGGTTTGCTGGCTCCTCAAAGTTGAATATAGAGTTACCAAATGACCAGGCAATCTCACTTCTAAGTATATACTGAAAAGAATTGAAAGCCAGGGACTTGAAGGCAGATATCTGTACACCAGTCTTCATCATGGCATTACTCACAATAGCCAAAAGATGGAAGCAGCCCAAGCACCCACCAACTGATGGGTAAACAAAAGTATATCCATACAGTGGGATATTTTTCAGCTGTAAAAAGGAATGAAATTCTGATACATGCTACAACATGGATGTACCTTGAAGACTTCATGTTGTGTGAAATAAGCCAAACACAAATGGACAATTTTTATATGATCTCATTTATATGAAATAACTAGGATATGCAAATTCCTAGAGACAGAAAGTAGATGACAGGTTAGCAGGGATGGGAGTGCAGAATGAGAGTTAATGCTTAATGAGTACAGAGTTTTTGTTTGGGATGATTGAAAAGTTTTGATAGTGGAAGATGGTAATGGTAGCACAACATTGTGAATGTAATGAACACTAGTGAATTGTATACTTGAAAGTAGGTAAAATGGGAGATTTTATATTCTATATATGTTAATACAATTAAAAAATTTTTAAAAGATTATTGAGTCAGGCAATGTTGTGTTTTAAATTTTCACTTTAAGATTAACTTTTAAGTATTAAATATATGTGATATTATCTTTCCATTTAAAAATGATTTTTATGAGGCAAAGTGTCAATGGCTGAGAGATTCCAAACAGAGTCGAGAGGTTATCCTGGAGGTTATTCTTACACATTAAGTAGATATCAACTTGTTGTTCAAGATGTAGTGGAGAGGCTGGAGGGAACTGCCTGAAAATGTAGTGCTGTGTTCCAGTAGCCATGTTTCCTGATGATGATTGAACAATGATATAGCTTTCACAATGAGACTCTGTGAATGTGAAAACCTTATGTCTGATGCTCCTTTTAGCTACTATATCAACAGAAGAGTAGAACATATGGAGTAAAAATAAATAATAGGGGGAACAGATGTTAAAATAAATTCAGTTTGAAATAGTGGTAGGTGAAGGTGAGGGGTAAGGGGTATGGTACGTATAGTTTTTTTTTTCTCTCTATTATCGTTTTATTTCTTTTTCTGTTGTCTTTTTATTTCTTTTTCTAAATCGATGCAAATGTACTAAGAAATGATGAATATGCAACTGTGATGATATTAAGAATTACTGATTGTATATGTAGAATGGAATGATTTCTAAATGTTTTGTTAGTTAATTTTTTTAATTAATAAAAAAATGATTTTTATGTGGCATTTACTTTTACTTAATTTTCCCTTTTAATGTTTTCTATTACCAAATGTCTATATCAGTAGAGGTTATTTTTACATGTTAAAATATATTATCATATTCATACATAATAATAAACCATGAATTTATTATAAAAAATATAAAATGCTAAAATATTGGACAAGAATGGCACACATAACCACACAAAGAAAAGAGAGTGACATGTTGAATTCGGTGACTAATCATTATAAGTATTGACTTTACTACAAACTTGGATAAGCAAGATCTCCAACCTTATAGGTGATTACATGCTACAACCATTTCATCTTACCTGTCCTCATCAGACCTAAGTAGTGTTAGCATTTCTGGGAAAGAATTAAGCAGACCTCTTGCCAATCATTTCTAAGTGTAGCTATTCTAGAATACAGTTAATTTAAAAAAACAAAATTCTAGACTTACAGAAAAGTTGCAAGATTGTTGCAAATAATTTTCAGGTTCTCTTCACCCAGATTCTCCAAATGTTAATGTTTACCACATTGGCTTTATCTCTCTTTCTGTATGTTTTATGTGTTGTGTCCATATCCTTGAACCATTTGAGTAAGTTGCTAACATGATGCCTGTTTATAGAAAATGCTTCAGTGTGTAATTCTTAAAATCAAGGTATGATCTTATATAACCACAGTATAATTTTCAAAATTGAGTACTTAACATTGATACAGTGTGTAGTTGATTTTTGAGTATGGTTGTTTGTAGTGTGAACACCTTGATAATAATTCTTTCAGAGAAAAGAGTTGAACAGGATGGGTTAAATTGAAGTTAATATTTTCAGTATTCACTCTTCTCATGTTTGAAATAGAAACTGAAGGCAGTTTTCATGATAAAAACTCATATGAAGATGTCCTTGTCCCTGATTTTCCAGCAGCTCATTTTGTAAATGAAGGTTGTTTTCTCTTTCCTTCTTAAGCCATTTTCTTAAGGCAGCCTTTCTCAGCCCTCCTAAACCCTCTGGGTACTTGGTAGTACATATGTCAACATTGATACATCCCTGAGTAAGGAATACCTTACTCAATCAGAGAAAATGTATAAAATACAAGGCTTTCCTGGGCACTCTTTGTCATCTCATACTGGAAGACACCTTTAAAACTTTAGGTTCGTTTAGCCTCGTATCAGAAGGAGCTAAAATAAAGAAGAAAAATATTTATTTATAAGCTTTAAAGGTATGCCCTGGGAGTAATGCGTCAAACAACTTAAGATTTTGATGGGAGAAACTAACTGATAGGTAGAGAGAGAACTGATTTAGCTGATGCTAAATTAGAAACAGAATAGTTTAAAACAAATCAGCTATTTTAGTTTGTACTGTTATGCATTCAAGCTGATTTTTAAAATAACAAAATATAAACATTCAAACTTTTTTTTCCTTACATTAAACCTAGAGCATAGCCTACAAAGTGACAATCTCTCATTGGAAGATTACCATCATTAGGAACTTGTTGTTTGTTATAGAGATACTTATTATTACTACCGGTTTTTATTTTTTGGGCACCACTAAACAGCCAGTTCTGCTGTTGCCCTAGAGGTTTTCATTATAAATCAGACTGGCAAACCCATTGGAAGATTGAAACAGTCACAGGAAAAGGTAGCTAAGCTTCACAGAGGTGAAATGATTTGCCTGGAAATATTTGACTTTTTGTCTGTATGTTTGTTCTTAATTCCAAAAACCAGAAAAATTACTTCAATTAGTGTCTCATTCGTCTTTACCTATCACCCCAATAACTCATTGTCCATAAAGGACACCTTCTTCAGCCTTCTTGGCAGAGGACCCAAGACCAGATCAGTTTAACCCCTGGGCAAGTCATTTATGTTTGGGAGAGTAATGTATTGGGATACCACATTTTTGAAGATTTCTGGCTTGTCTCTTCCCTTCAGGACTCTTCATATATGACCTAACAGTGGGAAAAATTGAGAGGAAGAGGCTTTTGATATGCAGTGGCTTCTCCATCATAATCATATGTAGTACCCAGTGGTGCAAAGCAGTTGCATAATATATAAGGCTTAATTTGAAAACTTTACCAATCATCATTGAGTATGTAGGTTCACAGTACTAGATGAAGACTAGATAATAGTAAATAGAAGATTTAGTCCATATCTTTGTCTTTTAACTTTTAAATGAGTGCTCTAAGAAAGTAAATGAAAACAATGTTTTCTCTCTTGTGGAGGTATATGAAAATAAATCTGGATACATAGGTATTTCATGGACTTGCAAACTTCTATTTCTTTGGATACATGAAAATCCTGGCTGATCTCAATTTTTTGGTAGTACTGGAGTAGTAGAACAAAAGTTCAAGACATATCTTAGCATTATAAGAATCTTTGAACCCTCATGATGACTTATGGTCAGTTAGCAGAAATTAGGGCACTTGGGCATGTGGTCTTTGAGATGTAGATCTTTCTCTTTGGTGTCATAAACTTGCTTCTCTCTCTGTTTTATCTCACCTTAATAGTTCTACCTTATTCTGTACTAATGCTGTAAGTGTAATTTTTTAAAAAAATCAATGCATTGTAATGTTATTGAGCTCTAAAATACCCAAGATTACCTATTAAAGATAATTTGTCATTTATAATGAGTAACTGCAAAATCTTTTGGAAAAAGTAATATGGTTTCATTGGGCAGATGGACAGGTCTTGCTTAATGGAAAAGCTAAAACAAGGAAGTGGTGCTAGGCCAAGGACCAGCCTCAAAGAATGACTACTGAATTGTTGGTCAGACAGGTTCCACTGACCAGCCGTTTCTTCTTGAATTTAGCTCTAGATAATGCCCTTTTAGTATATAGTGCAGTAGAAATGGCACTTAGCAAACAGGATACTGGCTAGTTTTTCAAATGGGCTACCCACCCTTGTTTGTGCCTTTTAAAGAGACCTGTCATATGAGTTGTAGACAGCTCAGGGATACTTTGACTTTTACGTGTGGGGCCCCATATACATATTCTGCCTGTTTTGACCATTTCAAGACATAGTTTCAAATGGAAAACTATCTGACTTTTCTTTTTTTATTGGGAGGAAAAAAAAGCACCTTTTTTATATGTCATCCTACAGATAATAAAGAAACTTTAGTGTTTGTGTGGATAGATTTTTTTAAAATTACACAAGAATATCTAAATCCAAGATTAAATCTAAGATATGACAGGGTGGAACAAAGTTAACACATCAGAAAAGAAGATAAAGCTGATTTTATATAAGTTTACTACTAAAATATGATTATAATCCACAGAAATCCAGAGTTATCAGGAGTGGGAAGAAAATGGTATGGGGAGTAGTAAGTCTTACAAACCAAATTTTGAGAGCAGAGGACAAATAGGGATTTATTCAGCAGAGATATATCCTTAAAAAATTTGCACAATCATATTTGGACAATAGGATTCTATGTGAAAGAATGTCTTTGATGCTTGTTTTCATTCCTATACTTGGTCCAGGATCTGACTCCCACTCATACCCCAGAAACAATAGGTCTGTGAATACACTGGAAGTAAAGAAGCTTTTCTTCATGATCAGGTACTGTCATGAAAGAGCAGAAGTGGGGTCCTTTAAGCATAACAGCCATTGAAGACAGGATAACATAGAAGTCAAGAGCAAGGACTCTAAGCCAAGCTGCCTGGGTTCAAATTCTGACTCATTTTACTAGCTTTATCAATTTATTTAACCTGTGCTCCAGTGTCCTCATCTGTAAAATGGGGGTAATACATCACATTGTCCTCAGAGCCTTGTTATGAAAGTTAAATGAGTTAACATGTGTAAGAGCATTTAGAAAATACGAAGTGTAGAATAAGTGCTTTGCGTTAGCATTCATTATTGTAATTATTATTGAAGCTTAACTTAAGGAATGTCTTTTGCCATATCCATCTGCTATGATGATTTCAAAAACTTGACTTGGAGAAAAGGTTATATACTCTATGATTCTACTTATGTGACATTTTTAAAGTGACAAAATTACAGAAATGGAGGTTTCCAAGGAGGAAAAGAGTAGTGGGGAAGAGAATTAGGTATGATTATAAGTACGAGAGATCCTTGTGATGATGGAAATATCCTGTATCTTCACTACAACAATATCAATATCCTGGTTGAGATATTGTACTAGAGTTCTGCCAGATGTTACCACTGGGTGAAGGGAAAATTCTTCACTCTGGGGCAACAGTGGCACAGTGGCAGAGTTCTTGCCTGCTATGCCGGAGACCAAGGTTCGATTCCCAGTGCCTGCCCATGCAATAAATAAGCAAATAAATAAATAAAATTTTAAAAAGTCTTCACTCTGTATTATTTCTTATAAGTATATGTGAACTTACAACTATCTCAAAATATTACTGCATTTCATAGGATTACCTTAACAAAGTGCCACAAACTGGGTGGCTTAAAACAACTGAAATTTATTCTTTCACAGTTCTGAAGGCTAAATGTTTGAAATCCAGATTGTTAGCACAGCCACACTGCTTTCTGAAGGCTCTAGGAGAGAGCCTTTCTTGTTTATTCCAGTTCCTGGTGACTTGTGGTATTTGGCTGGTAGCAGCATCACTCCAGTCTCTGCCTCTGTCTTTGCATGACCTTTTACTCTGTGTCTGTCTCTCTGTCCTCACCTCTTAGAAGATCACCAGGATGACTTTGTCTCAAGGCCTTTAACTAATTATATTTGCAAAGACTGTATTTCCAAATAAGGTCACTGTTCTAGTTTGCTAGCTGCCAGAATGCAATATACCAGAAACCGAATGGCTTTTAAAAAGTGGAATTTAGTAAGTTACTAGTTTACAGTTCTAAGGCTAAGAAAATGTCCCAATTAAAACAAGTCTATAGAAATGTCCAATCTAAGGCATCCAGGAAAAGATACCTTGGTTCAAGAAGGCAAATCGAACACAGAGTTTCTCTCTCATGTGGAAAAGCACATGGTGAACACAGTCAGGGCTTCTCTCTCAGCTGGAAGGGCACATGGCGAACACAGCATCATCTGCTAGCTTCTTCTCCTGGCTTCCTGTTTCATGAAGCTCCCCCGGAGGCATTTTCCTTCTTTATCTCCAAAGGATGCTGGCTGGTAGACTCTGCTTCTCGTGGCTATGTCATTCTGTTCTGCTCTCTCTGAATCTCCTTCATTCTCCAAAATGTTTCCTCTTTTATAGGGCTTCAGAAACTAATCAGTACCCACCCAGACGGGTGGAGACATGTCATCACCTAATCCAGTTTAACAACCACTCTTGATTAAATCACATCTCTAGGGAGATGCTGTAATTACAATTTCAAACATACAGCATTGAAGAGGGATTAGAAGAAACGGCTGCCATTACAAAATGGGATTAGGATTAAAACATGGCTTTTCTAGGGTACATACATCATTTCAAACCAGCACAGTCACATGCTGAATTTCATACTGATTGTGAAATTGGAGGGGAACTGTTCAACCGACTGTAGTTTACCCGTGGCCCCACAAAATTCACATCCTTCCCACATACAAAACAGATAACCTATCCCAATATTCCCCCAAATCTTAACCCATTCCAGCATCAACTCTTAAATCCACAATCTCGTCTAAATATCATCAACTCACAAAATCTCAGATTTCATCATCTGAATCCTTTAAGTCAGTTATGGGTGAGACTGTGGGTATAAGTCATCCTAACATTTTTTTTTTTTCCATTTATGGACCTGTGAAATTAGTCCTCTGCTTCCAAAATACAGTGGTAGGACAGTTATTGGATAGACATTTCCATTCCCAAAGGGAGAAACTGGAAGGAGTAAAGGGTCACTTCTCCTGAACAAAGTCTAAAACCCAACAGGAAAAATTCCATTAGGTTTCAAGACTGGAGAACGATTCTTTATAGCTTGAGGCTCTGCCTTCTGGGCCAGAGGAGGCCCTGCTGACTCTTGTCTCTGGGCCTGCCTCACTGGCCTCTGTCTCTGCATTCATGGCTCTTCTCTCAAAGTCATTCTTTATTTTTCCTTGAAGGGTAGCAGTTAGCATATGTTTTTAGCCAAGTAGTTCTATCAGCTTGTTTTCTGCCTGTAGCATCCCAAGTCTGATAGCCTGCTTTCATTTCTTTCTGTTTCATTTCTTCTTTCATTTCATACTGTTTCTGTCATTTTCAGTACAAGATGGCAGTGTTTGTGCTGGTATAACATTCTCAAAAACTTTGTGAGTATCCAGTATATATCAAGGGGATGTATGCCATTTGACAAAAGGGTTCTCCACAGTTCCTTCCTGGGAATAACCCTATCTCAATCCCTTGCTTTTGAGATATTTGATTGGATTTTGAGTCACACCTACCCTTTGCAACATGGATAGGCCAAGAATCTCCCAAATCAAGGGCTGGTTGCTTTTGACTTAACAGTTCCTTCCTCAGTTTATCTCTTTCCTCTCACACTTTGTAAGTGTTAAGGAGAAACCAGGCTGTGCTCTCAACACTGCTGGGAACTCTCCTCAACTAACTAAGTTCAGCACTTGTCAGTTTCTGCTTTCCATGCAACAGTCAAACACAACTCAGCCACGTTTTCTGGCTTTATCAATACTTTATAAAAAGTATTGCCTTTCCTTCAGTGTCCCTTATCTATTTCTGAGACCTCACCAGAAGAACATTTACTGTTCTTTTTTCTACCATATTCCCTTCACAATGATATATATATTCTCTAAGACAATAAAAGCTTTCCCTATCAGGCTTCTTACTTTTATGTGAACTCTTCCTGATTGCCTTTAATATCCATATTTCTACCAATCTCTTGAGGGAAGTCTAGGCTTTTTCTATCAGGTGCCTCAGATTTCTTCCAGTTTCTACCCATTGCCCAATTCCAAAGCCAGTTCCACGTTTTTAAGTATTTGTTACAGCATTATCCCATTTCCCAGTACCAAAATCTGTCTTAGTTTCCTATGGCTGCTGTAACAAATTACCACAAACATGGTGGTTCAAAACAACAGGAACAAACAAAAGAAAATGGGCTTGAAGAGGGCTTCCTGACTTGATTGATTTCAATAATAGAGAAATATTGGCAGTGAAAGCCATGTATGTGCCAGAGTGGACAGATGGACAAATATTTAAGGTTATTGAACATGATAGAAGAACTTAGTTGACCATTGGCATTGTAGTGAGATGTTCACAGTTTGGTCCCCAGACTATGAAATGGTCTTTTAGTTGATACCATTTTTGGTAAAGAAAAGAAGGGAAATGGGGTAATGCTGTAACAAATACTTTAAAATGTGGAAGTGGCTTTGGAATTAGGCAATGGGTATGTGCTGGTTTGAAATGATGTATGTACCCTAGAAAAGCCATGTTTTAATCCTAATCCCATTTTGTAAAGGCAGCCATTTCTTCTAATCCCTATTCAGCATTGTATTTTTGAAACTGTAATTAGAGCATCACCCTGGAGATGTGATTTAATCAAGAGTGGTTGTTAAACTGGGTTAGGTGATGACTTGTTTCCATCCATTTGGGTGGGTCTTGATTAGTTTCTGGAGTCCTATAAAAGAGGAAACATTTTTGGAGAAAGAGATTCAGAGAGAGCAGAGCAGAATGACATAGCCACGAGAAGAAGAGTCCACCAGCCAGCATCCTTTGGAGATGAAGAAGGAACATGCCTGCCAAGGAGCTTCATGAAACAGGAAGCCAGGAGAAGAAGCTAGCAGATGATGGTATGTTCGCCATGTGCCCTTCCAGATGAGAGAGGAACCCTGACCATGTTCACCATGTGCCTTTCCAGATGAGAGAGAAACTCTGATTGTGTTCGCCATGTGCCCTTCCACTTGAGAAGGAAACCTTGAACTTCATCGGCCTTCTTGAACCAAGGTATCTTTCACTGGATGCCTTAGATTGGACATTTCTGTAGACCTGTTTTAATTGGGACGTTTCTCAGTCTTACAACTGTAAACTAGCAACTTATTAAATTCCCCTTTTTAAAAGGCATTCTGTTTCTGGTATATTGCATTCTGGCAGCTAGCAAACTAGAACAGGGTAGAATGGGTAGATTCTGAAAAAAACTGGCCTAAGAAAAACAGAACGTAGGGATAACTAATATGAGCTAGAAATAATCTGTCTACATTACATATAGCTCTTAAATTCAGGATGTACCCTTCATAGAACCTTTTCACACCTTTCCCTTTTCTGCTTCTTAACCACCCTTTCCCCAGCAGAATTTATCACTCCCTGCTCTTTGAGTTCATAGTGTTCTGCTCATATCATTATTATGCTGCTTACTATGCTGTAGGTTTATTTTTATATTTGTTTTTCCTTCTGAATTGTGGCCTCTTTGAGGGGAGAGATCCCTGACATATTCAGTTCTGACTTACCAGTTTCAAGACCAGTACCTGGCACACAGTAAGCGCTTGAGAAATAATTACTGAAGTAGTGACTGTTTGTCATGGTCCTGAACAGAGTGACCTTTAATCTAGGGGCCCTTATAACTAAAGAGATCAAATAAATGGAGGATGTTATTGCATCTTTTGAGTTTGTGATTGTTTTTTGCAAATGAACCTTCCTGGGCTTTTGTTTTTAAACTGGTAAATATTTTCCTTAGGTTTAAAATAAGGGAAGAATTTTAGAGCTAACTGATTGATTTAGCAATGAAGAGTTCCTTATAGCAACTGTTAGCAGTAGAGTAAAGTCAGTCAGAAAGAGAAGGGCAATCAGAAAAAGGCTGAGGCCATTGGAAAGGAGATGATTGGAAGAATGACTTATCTCGCCTTCTAAGACCAACTTAAGTCATAGGGAATGCCATCAGACTATATGAAATCGTGGGCTTACATACTAATAGCTAGCTCATCTCCTAATGTTTGCCTGTGTATCCTCTCTTTGCCAAGGCATAGATTCCAACATCTGGTAGAAACATAATAAAAGCAGTTAGAGGAAGAATGTTCCTCTCCCAACATTGAACAAGAACAATATTGTTCTTGCCAAGGAACAATAGGAACTGAGCTGATTCCACAGTAGTTGCCTTTCACCTGCCCTTACTTGTGCCAACCCTCCAACCATTTGGGCCTGCTGGAAGTTTTGCATTTCTGGGCCTGAATGTGTAACAGAGGATTAAAAAATCCCTACTTTTACAAATTAAAAGATACCATAAGAAAATGGTAAAATCTAGGATTTTGTTAAATTCCACAGGAAAACTAACCAGACTGTTCAAAAAGTCCATGTCATTTGAATTAATGAATGAATGAACAAATGAACACTTTGAGGGGCATACTGTTCAGATTAAAGACTTAACAGCCAAATGAAACTCACATTTTGAATACGGACTGAATATTAGATGCCATTGAATAATTTGTCTTAATTATATAAGGGGTAACATTTTGGTCGTGTGGGATAATGCTCTTATTTTTAGGAGATGTCTATGTTCTGGGGTGAAATATTTTGGTATTTGCCACTTATGTTCAGATGGTTTGGGGTAGAGGATGTGTAAATATGGAGGGAGAGAAGCAGTGTGGCAAATGTTAATTATTGAATCTATATGGCATTTAACAAGTATTTACTTAAGTTTTGATTTTGGGACGGAGAAGGAGACTACCCTCGGAAATCTCTAATAACAAAGGAAGAGGAGAAAATAAACTGGAGGAGGAAGGGGAGACAAGAACAGGGTGACTAATGCATAAGAGTAGTCATACTGCCTGGCAGTTTGAAAAAAACTAACCTCTTTAAAATGGTTATGATCTAAAACATGGTATCTTAGGTGTAATTACCAGTAGTTCAAGCTAGATTGATCTCCATATCATATACAAACGAAAATGATAGCATTCTCCACAAAATTTTAACAATCAACCTCTTCCAAAGACTTGAATTTCTTTCTCTGTCTGTGTAATGTCTTTTAAACAGAGAAGCCTTTCCAGAATTGTTCTAGAACCTTAGGAAGTTAAGAAAGGAGGAGATAATCCCAATCAAAGTGGGTGACAATTTTTTAATGGAGTTTTCTTTCTTGAAGTCTTTGATGACACAGAAAGTAAAATGCCAGGAGAGGATTAATCTAATCCCTGCATACATTCTGCAAGTAAAGCATGGGAAGAAACACTGAGAGCAAGTGCCTGTGACACAGATTTCTTCATGTCTCTTCTATCAGTTTTTTCAGTGAGGATGTGGTATTTTTTGTGGACAGGGGTTTTAGCATCTTAAAGCTCCTTTTAAATGGTCAAAGGAAAGACAGCAGTGATGTGTGAGGGTTCATTAATTATTGTTCTTACTGATGTTTGTACCGGCTGTTGGGATCATAAATGTCAGTCTGTCAGGAGTCTGTGGTAACGTTCTAAAAAAACTGATTGAGTACCTTAAAAGCTGTCATAGAGCCTGAGATTAAACAGATTCATCTCTTTTTCTTAGAAGTAAGGAGAGGTGTGGGTGAAGGGAATAGAAGAAGGCTTCCTTCTCTTTGTGCCACTTTGCTTCTCCCACTCTCCTATTCTAAATCATGAGTGCTGGCTTCTGCAGAGGGCTGGGAGCCTGCCTGAGATGTCAGACGGCCACAGTCGCAGTTAGCAGCCCTGGGCTTTGGAGGCTGCCAGCTGCACAGTGACAGGAGATTAAGAGAGATTGGGATTCAACTCTGACGGGCCTGACACAATTTATTTGGAAATTTTCAGGAGAGACATGAGTAATAAAGACAAGAACAGTGACAGTAAGGAACAAATGTGAATTTCTGTCAGAGACAAAACAGAATTTTAAAAGAAGTAGCTCTGTTTGTTGTCTCCAGTTAAACTTTCCAGTCAAACTATGTCCCAAGTTGAGAATCCTTCCACTTCTTTCTGTGATTGGCTAGAAAAGTCCAATTCAGAGAGTTTCTGTCTTCAGATGATTATATGTTTTTAAAATTACTAGTTTCTCAGTCACAAATAAGCAGAGTTACCTTCAAACATAGGGAGCTGACAGTAAAATATTTTTTCTTAAGACTCTCCTTCCTCATTTAATCATATGTTATTCTTGATTGATTTTCCTTGACTAAAATATCTCATGTGGTATCTTTCTCACGGTGTAAATATTAGTAGGGGAAGGGAGAGGGATCTGGGTGAGTACCACGGACCGTGAACCTGACATGGGAATGTGTGGGTATATCCAGACTAGAGCATGTTCTCAAGAAAAAGCATACCTGAAAAAATCTGCTCTGTTAGCCTTTTGTGAAGGACCTTAATTATAAGTCACTTTTAACTCCTGGGGTGGGAACACTTTCTAGCTTGCCACTACAGCTTCTCCTGCTGCTAATGAGCATGCTCCTTGCAAGGACTTATTTCTTCTGACAGCTAAAGCGGCATGTAAGAATTATTTCAGTTTTCCTTTCTCTCCTCATGTAACCCTTACTGCCCAAGTGCAGAGTATGCAAGTAAACTGTTAAGTGTTTCTTGTCACTGTAAAGGAAATTGAAAATGTCTCAGGCTAATGAGATATGATATTTGTGAGCAAAATATAAATAAAGTTTCATTTATTAAAAAATGTACAGTAGATGAGGGCTCTGTTAGCATTTGTCATTTTGGGGTCTTTCTTTTTAATAATCCTATTCTTATTGACATAATTCAATTATAAATTTTATTTAGTTCATTATTATATAATTAGAATCCCTGCCCTTGACATCTGTTTCTTTTATTTAGGCAACTTACCCAATGGCACAGGTTTCATTAAGCAATTAGCAGAGAAGATATAAATTTCTTATGCAGACATGATGATGATCCTACAGAATGCTATTTCATTAGCTTCTAATTAAAACACTAAGTTGACTTGTGACAAAATACCAAAGAATGGTTTGCTTCACCAGTAAGTTCTATTTAACAGTTACCTTCCTGGATGGCAATATGTGGAGGGTGGCACAGACCATTAACTGTGTGAAGTAAGGTTAACTTAAAACATTACAGCTGTCTTTATGTCTGGGAACAGCTTCTTGATTCTAAAACTAACACATTGTTAGACATTGGTCTGTCTTGGTTTAGAATTGTCTAGACTGTTTCTGTGACTCATGTTCTGTATATGAATGCCTGTGAGCTTAGACTTACAGACGCTAGGACATTGACTCTCAGAGGACTGAGTTGGGTATTAGGATGGCCAGTGTCGTGCAGCCAGAAGCTGTTGGTAGCATCAGAAACCTCCCTTAGAACCCATTATTTGAAGAAAGTCCCATGCCTACCTCCTACCAGAACAGATACTTTAGTAGTTCTTTTTAATATATTGTGGAATTATATGGGACCATGTAGACTTATTCCTTAGTGTTATTACTGAATATACATCAGATAAGATGGGGAATTAGAAGAAAGAGGTCAGGATTAGACTAACCTCCTAACTTCTGTGGGTTCCTTTAAATATATTGTTTGGCAATAACCAATGATGATTATGAGTATGTAAATATGTTTACTGTTTCCGAATGATACAATAAAATATTTTTGTAATACATCACTCCCTTTCTTATTTGAAAATAATTTATTATTGCCACACTGAGATTAAATTGCTTTTTCCTTGTAGTAGTAAAGGTTTGTTCTGGAAACAGGGATGAGTACCATGTAGGTAGACAGCCTGTTAAAGAGTTTGGGACAGACCCATGTGGAAAAGAGCTTTGAATGTGAACTGCATTTCCAGACACACACTTAATTTTGTTAGCTAGTGGTATGAATGAAAGAGGCTCAGGGCCTGAGTAGTCCTCTTTTATCTTAGAGGCATGCTAGCGTCATGTTAGGATTCTCCAGATTTTAACAATATTAATAATGAAGTTTTCAGCTGTCTCCTCAGCTTGTGTGGAACCCTCTCACCCTTCCGACCCTGGGTAAGGGAATTATTAAAAATGCTCCGAATTGAAGGCCCTGTCTCAGATCAAATATTGTTTTTTGTTACGGCTTTTACTCTAGAATTTTTCTTTTCCTGTTACAAATGTGTGTGTTTGTCTAAATAGGGTTATTAATACAAACAGTGCCATAGCTGGTTTGTAAAACAGGGCTCCCCAGAGAGCAGTGTGGCTCACACAAGGCACCTTCCTTTCAGCCGGCTGCTTTGTAATAATTTACATTTAGATTGTTGTTCTTGTAGAGAAAGGGGAAGGAGGCCTCGCATATCTGTGGTTGCCTCAGTCACCACACCAAGTGGGTCTGGACAGCTTCACTTGGCAGAGCTGGGACAAAGGTGGAACTTGCTTTCAGTTGTTTTCATTGAGAGCATTGTTTAGTTGGTTTGTATTAGGGGAAAATGTCATATAGGACTGGAAGAATTAAGTGAGATGAAAAATGAAGTTTATAGTTGCTAAGAATGGTGCATGCCTTCTGTTTGTCAGTGCACAGTGTGATGGGATGGGGATCAATAAGCAACTGTTCCTGCATCACTGTAGGTACCCATGGATGCTTTTTGGTGAAGTGCAGCATCTTCTTCACACAAAGGGAGGTTGGGAAATTTTAATAAATACATCCAACAGACTACAGATTATCACTGCAGCCACTTTAAATAGGGAATCAGGATGGACTAGGAGAAGATTCATTCACTTGAGAAATACGTATTGACTTGTAGGCAGGTGAAATTTCCTTCCCTCCTGGTGCTTACATTCTCCTGGAGGAAATATAAAAGATATGTGGTATGGAAGAATATAAAGCTGAAAAAGGAGCAGATGAGGGGATGTGCTAGAGGGATGGAGGGAGGTGGTTGTCCAGATAGGATGATCAGGGAAGAAAATGTGACTTTGGTGCAAAGGCTTAAAAGAGATGAGATCCCTTCTAGATCTGGGTGGAGAGTACTCCAGACAGAGGGAACAGAAAGTGCAAAGGTCATGCATGAGTCAAGAAACAATAAGGAAGAGAATAGAGTGGATGGAGCAGAGGGGGAAACTGTAGTAGAAGTTGAGGTGAAAGAAGTGGGGATATGGGTGGAGTACAAATCAAAAGCAGGGACTTTTGAAGGTTGTAATATTTGAACTTTTATTCTGAGATGGGGAGCTATTGGAGGGTTTTGAGCTGAAATGTGATGTGATTCTAACTTGAGTTTTAACAGGATCACTCGGGCTGCCTTGTGAACAGACCGATTGTAGGGGCAAAGGGGCAAGCAGGGAGACCAGTTAAGAGGATTTTGTACTAAGCTAGATGAAATGGTGATGATTTTGACCAAGATGGGTAGTGTAGGTGGTGAGAAGTGGTCTCTGGATTTATATTGAAGATTAGTTTAGGCGATTCCTCTTTCAGGGGGTGTTTTAGCACAAACCATTTTGAAATCTTGGTGTAGCCTTAGTTAATCAGAGGTGCATCCTCAGCATGCAGTGGTTTCTATTCCAAGAATGCAGAGCCCCCAAGTCCGGCTTTTTTTTTTTTTTTTTTTTTTTTTTAAGGCAAGAGTTATTTATAGCCTACTTGCAATGTGGACTTCCTGCATTTTAGTTATTTTTAATAAGGTGATGAAAAAACCCAAGTTGTCACACACTGTACCTCCTACTACCTACCAGTCTGGTGCCAACCCTAGGGTTTATGGTGCCAAGCATTGCCTCTGTACTACCCCTACCCCACAGTGGAGACCATGGGGCAGCTTGTTGTGAACGTGAGGATGCTCCTTCACTTCGGAATGAATTTTCTATTATAGAACCTGATTTTTATGTAGTTGTATTTGGGAGTAGAAACTTCAGTATTTTTATTAGAGAAGATTATGGATCACTCACCAAACACTGGCTTTGCATGTGGAATTGTCTTGACCATAGCAATGTAAAGGACTGTAGACATAGTCCCTTCTTTGAAGAGTTACAGTCTACTTGAGGATAAGGAAATACCCAAGAAGTGGTAAGTAACCACTGTAAGCAGTAAATGGCTAGGGCCCAATGAAAGGGGTACAGATAAAGTGAGGATCTTGTTTCTAGCTTAAATGGTCTCCTTATGGAGTCTTAGCTGTTTTTAAAAGCAGCAACATAGAACTGATTTGGAGTCATTCCCACCCTCCTTTCCAAGTTCAGACCTTGCTTGTCTTTAGAAGTCATGCCTAAATGCACACACTTGTCACAGTTTGTGCAGTATGAACCAGGGAGTCAGACTTGTTTTCTTGCTCACACTGGTTCTGTTCCTGGAAAAGGGCAGCAGCCCAGTTGGAAGAATGCCTGTAGTATGCTGACCAGCTGAGCTTGCCAGGCCAGGCACTAACCATGATGCCCAAATATGTTGTTTTGCTCAGATTCACAGTCTGAGAATGAGGCTTCACCAGTGAAACGACCACGACTGCTGGAGGCTACCGAACGGTCTGAGGAGACCACTCGATCGAAACAGAAGAATCGACGTCGGTGCTACCAGTGCCAAACCAAACTGGAGCTTGTGCAGCAGGAATTAGGATCATGTCGTTGTGGTAAGCTTCTCACCCAGTGGCATGATGTTGATTGTGTCCTTGACACCTTGGCAAAGCTTTGTAAATTATTCCTTAAAAGGTTAAGTCCTTTATTCTTCTCCTGAATACTTCACTGCAAAGCTATAGGTGTGGAGCTTGAGAAATCTGGAGTTAGACAATTCTTACTTCCAAACACCCTTTATTTCCTCTCATACATACAAAAAAGGAAAAAATACCCCCCAACTACTCATACATATTTCTTCAGAGTTGCACTGTCACTGTCTCCCTATTGCTGTCAGTGTCTCCCTATTACCTGTTACTCTGGTTCCCTCCCACTTATGACTTATGTAGAAAGTAACCAAACCAATTAAATTAATTTGGAATGAGCTTTTTACTACTTAAGATAAATGAAAGATTTTCCCCCCGTATCCCTTTTAAAACAAAATTTGCTTAGAAAATTATTTTCTTTGAACCATAATCAGTTTATACCTTAAAAGTAATCTTTCCTTCTCTATTCTCCAGTGTAATATCAATTCTTAGAAATTGCTGCACAGAGGTATATTTTTTAAAAACTTTATGCCTATCCACAGCAGAATAAAACCTTTCCCTCCCCTTGACCATAGATCATATCACGTAAGATAAAAATTGTATAGCTGCATTATTTTAGGCTGACTTAGTTTTCTTGTCCCTGTTTCCATTTTTATTTTTAAAGCTTAGTATTTGTATTAGTTAGGGTTCTCTAGAGAAATAGAATCAACAGGGAACACTCGCAAATACAAAATTTATAGAAGTGTCTCACGTGACCACGGGAACACAGGGTCCAAAATCTGCAGGGCAGGCTGTGAAGCCGAAGATTCCGATGGAGGGTCTGGACGAACTCCACAGGAGAGGCTTGCCAGCTGAAGCAGAAAGAGAACCTGTCTCTTCTGAATCCTCCTTAAAAGGCTTCCCGTGATTAGATTAAGCATCACTCATTGCAGAAGACACTCCCCTTAGCTGATTACAAATGGAATCAGCTGTGAATGCAAATGACATGGTCATGATTTAATTCTATGAAATGTCCTCATTGCAACAGACAGGCCAGCACTTGCCCAGACAAACAGGTACCACCATTTGGCCAAGTTGACACATGAACCTGACCATGACAGTATTATAAAATTGTTCTGTGGGACGGAGCTGCTATTAGATAGACTTTGAGGCCTGGCTCTAGCTTCTGAGAATCCTATACCCTTTGCCTTGAGGGCACAGCTGTGGAAGCCCCCTTTTGCCTCTGGGATAGCTCCGATACCTTAAGAGTATTCTTACTGGCAGTCAAGAATAAATAATCTAGTTCACTCAGCAGTTATAAAGTTGTAGTCACTGGGAGTCTTTCATCTTCAGAAGAGACAGCTTTCACAGCACCTATCCTTGAATAATCTGCCCTGTTGGAAATGAGAAGGAAAGGAGGTAGTGTCAGCTTCTCATGGAAGCTAAGTTGGAAGTCCTGTTCCTGTCATGACCAGATGCCTATTTGCTGCACACACTTTGTGTGTATGGTACTTAACAAAAAAGTATATATTCAACTACAGAAACGGAGATTAGATAGGGAGTCCCAGTGTCACTGAGAAGTTTTTATTTTAGTTTGGTGTTTAGTTATGCTGTTAAGTACTTGTGAGAAAATGGGAAGATGGTTAAGAATAAAAGGTGGTAGAAGAACTGTTTGCAGAGTTTTCAGACTTCAGTTGTATTTGTTCACGTGGGGGATTGACCAGTGAACCCAGAACCTTATTCTTAGACTGTTTTTTTTGATTGAGGAGAACCCTGCCAGGTAATTTGGAATTCTTGGTGAGGTAGGATAGGAATACTATGCTTAGCCAAGGAAACTTTAGGATGGGTAACCAACCTTGCCCCAGACTGAAGGATTTATCTAATCCTTTGTGGTTCACAGATTCTTGCTTTAGTCTTCCCATGAACTGTGGGGGATTTTAGCAGTTTCCTCTGTTAACTTTGTTGTGAATCCTTCCTGGATGTTTTGCCTATTGCTTTTACAACACATTCCTTTGGTTGCTCCTAAATTAGATTTTGGGGATTTTCTGTTACCTTATCCTGGATACCTGAATCCTGGGTATTGACATAGGATTTGCCATAGTGAATCAAGCAATTGCTCCATCAAGTATCTATCTTTCCTCTAGCAGTGCCTAATATCTCTTCTCCTTGTCAGGCAAGCATGAAAATTCTCAGTTAAGCACTCAGAGATCCAGAAGTATTATAAACAAGTCTCTAGGTTTACCCTTCACCTTGATGCAACCACCTAATTTCCTAGGGTCTTAAGTACCCAGGTGTAAGAATCTAAAGACATATGTTAGACGGTTTCATGTGCTCTTAAGTCTAACTTGACTGTCTCTGGTAACTGTAGATTATTCTGCTGTGTTCTCCACTCTCTTGGATAGAAGGCTAGATTTCTAAATACTTACTACATTGGGTTTGCCACAGATATACATTCTTTCTAAATCATACAACATGTAGTTTGTTGACTTGTACACAATTCTAAGTGTATACATGTAGGAGATTCGACCTTTCTGCTGGGGAAGGTAAGAAAGCCCTGAACTTTCTGTAGTCATCCAGATGTAAGCTTCATAGACCTGAGAGTTCATTTTGGCCCACTGAAAAGACTACACCTGTGTACCCATAAAAATGACTGAGTCGATGCCACACTTTAAAGATGAAGGACAGCAGTGGGACTGTCCTCTGGGACTGACTTCTTAGATCACTAGGAAGCCTTTTTCCTTGTGGATGCATGGTGTTAGATATGTAATTGCTGTGAAAGGTTTTAGAGGAGAGGGGTAACACAGTAATTTACTACTGAAAGGGACGACTCAGGAAGGTGGTTTGAACTTAAACAGAACATTTCTTCACTGCAGAAAATCTTTATATATATATATATATCCACAATCTTTTTTTCCATTCCCCTTCCACTCTATATAGGTTATTAACTGCTGACAAGAAATTCATATCATAAATAATGCTTAAGAGCTATTGCTATATAAATTGAATGTGTTATGAATTGTGATGGGCCTTTTTGTAGCATTCACTGCCTAGAGGAGGAAGAACAGAGGATGTCATTTTCATTAATTTCTAATGAGGTGTCAATTAAAGGCAGGGAAGATTCTCCGAAGCAAAGAGTGGCCAAGCTCTCCTGAATCCTCTGCCCTGGGGCTGTCATCCAACCACTGCCTGTAAAGCCTTCTCTAAAAATTCCATTAAACTACAGTCTCATCGAGAGCACACGCAGACACATTCAGCTTTCCTTTGATCTTCAAAAGGGCAATTTGTTAGGCAAGTTCTGAGCCTTCTCACATAGAGAACGGCTAAAGGTGATAGGAATTGTTAATTGCTGAGACACTCCATGGGCTTTCAGAATGACAGTGAATTTTGAAGATGAATTCTTCTCTGCTTCACTGTGCTTGGATAACCTTTAAATCAGCAATACCAAAGTAACACCCCTTTCCTGTGAAATCTGTGGGCGTGTGAATTAGAAAAGGCATGTGGTGAGACTGGGATGATACTCTGTATCCTTGAGTATCTTCAGCAGTTTAACTTCTCAAAATAGAAAACAGTTGCATAAAAATGGATTTGTTTCATTTTCTACTCAGTAGGCAAATTACTCCTTTTTTTTATTTGGGGAGCTGTCTCCCCAAATTCCACCTAGGGGATGTTCTTCTAAAACCTGGCCATCCTCATCAGATCTGAGCCACATCAAAGCCCGTGAATGCTCTATTTTCTAAGCAGATCTTGTATGATACACATACCATGGCCTGTTAGTCACTGCACATTGCTTTCCAGAACCACAGAATTAATTTTTAAACACAAATCTGAGACCTTACATAAGTTGCTACATATTTTCAAATGATAATGACTTAACAAACTAAGCAGATATGCTCCCTTTTGGGACAACTGTGCTTTTACTAACCTCCTGAATAATCAGACTTCCTTTAATGGTTTCAAAATAAATTTTCTACTCAGATTAAAAATTCAGAATAATACTTTACCTGAAGCCTTTGGAGTAGTTTATCATCTCCAGTGCCTCAGTAGTCACCCCTTATTCACTGTTAAACCAAATTCAGCAAGCATTTATTGAGAGAAGACAATGCACAAAGCATTTTGCTAGATTTTTTTGAGGAATATAGATGAAAGCTCCTTTAGGAGCTCAGAGTCTAGGTCAGTTGGTCTCTTCATTGGCATCAGAATCACCTGGAGGATTTGTTAAAACATGATTTGCTGGGTCCCACCTCCCAAAGGTTCTGATTTAGTAGATCTGGAGCGGGTTCAAGAAGGTGCAGTCCTAACAAGTTCCCAGGTGATATTAATGCTGTTTGCCCAAGACCACACTTTGAGAACCACTGCTGTAAGTAGTTCCCAGCTTTTTAAAAATGGGATGTCTAGGGTGGTGCAATGGTGGCTCAGTGGCAGAGTTCTCACCTGCCATGCTGGAGACCTGGGTTTGATTCTTGGTGCCTGCCCATGCAAAAAAAAAAAAAAGAGAAAAAGAAAATGGGATGTTTAGGCCCCAACCTAAACAGTTACATCAGAAAAAGTCCTTAGTAGTGGTTGTTTTAAACTTTTTATTTGGAAATATATATTTAATATTTTTTTAACCTGAGCTACTTGAGTAAATTGCAAGTAAGCATCGTAACCCTTTACCCCTGTATATTTCAGTGCATGTTTCCTAAGAATAGGAACATTATATAAGCACAGCAACAGTTATCAAATCTGTCTGTGTTCTGATTTTGTCAGTTGATTCAGTAATGTCCTTTATAGAAGTCTTTTCTCCCCCCTTCAAGCCAGGACCCAGTCCATATCAGGTATTGCATTTAGTTGTCATGTCTCTTTAGATTCTTTTAATCTGGAAATTTTCACAGCCTTTCTTTGTCTTGTATGATACTGAAATTTTTTAAGAATACAATCTCTCTATGCCTCCCCAAACACACATCGGGTTTGTCTGGTAATTCTTCATGGTTGAATTCAGGTTATATATTCCTGGCCAGAATTCTATATATAACAATGTTTTGTCCGCCTCAGGATCTCACATCAGGAAGCACAGATCTCCATCAGGCCCTCATTGCTGATGTTAATTTTGATCACCCACCAGGGTGTTGGCCAGCTTCTCCACTAATAACTATTTTTTCCCTTGCAACTAATCAAGAATCTATGAAAAACACATGCATATATCCTACTTATCCAAATTTCTGCCTAAATTTAGCATCCATTGACAATCTTGTGTGAACCAATCTTTACTAGATGATTGCAAAATGTCCTACCACATTTACTGTTTGTCACTTAACATTCTTTTGTGAGAGCCTTCCCGTCTTCCCCATTTATTTATTCATTCAATCTTTCATTCACCACCTACACATATGTACGTATATTTGTTTGTTTATTATTGGTATGGATTTATGGGCTCCTGTTTTTTTTTTCAGTGTTTTATAACTGAAGTGTATATATAATTATACATCTAGCACAGGGCCTGGTACATGGTCAGTACCAAGTAAACATTGGTTCAGTAAAGGAAGGAGGGGATGATAGTGCTGCCTTCTTTGCATGTGTCCCTCCTTCTACATGATCATGGGCCTCACCCACTGTCGTACATGCTAATATTACAGTGTCTGGTGGATGCCTGGGAGACAGGTGACACTGATCTGTGGTGAACTCCACCTGATGGCTGTCTTCTACAGTGGCCCCCTGCTTCACATAATCAAAGGCAGACCTGCCTCATTTACAGAAGTCTCTATGCTTCTGATGGGTTCTCCAGAAAAAAATACTTTGTGACTGCAAGGGAGCTAGGGAGAGTTTACCATGAAGATGCTACATGCTCTCCTCCTACCAGTATTTTCCATTAGATATTAGTTAAAATACTTTCTTTTGATGCCATGGAAATGGATTTTCTTAGGACATGGTATGGCAGGTAGCAGGTGGTGTCCATTGCCATTGAAGACAGGTCCTAGAGTCGAGAGGGCTTACTCTAGCAGTAGCCCTATTTTTTACTAGAGGAGATGAGCCCCGGCCTCTATTTCTGGATTATGAGAACACCTGCTGTACAGCAGCTGGCCACTGCTCTACACATATTCAAACTCTTCCTTCTTGAACAGTGTTTGCCTGGTAACCTCAGGTGATGGACACTGTGAGAGAAGTGCTTTGAGTCAGTACACAACGGTTTTGCACATCCTTGTGATTAATATATAGGATGGCGTGTTTTCTTGGACTGTTTGCTGTAGTGTTACACATATAGCCAGGAAGGGGCGGGGGGAGCTCCAAATTTACAAATTAAAGGGTGAGGTTTGTATTAATACTTTTGCATCAGTTAAATTGTTCTTCCCTTAAGCTGGACTGTTAACCCCAAGATTAATTTTTCATGGGATCTGGAGTGACTGAAATACCAAGGCAGAGTAGGAAATGGATGTCAGTGGGAACCTCTGTGATTATGTTCAGTTCTTCATTATCTGTACCTAGCTCATTTGATCACGAGCTACAGCAAAGTTGTAATTCCAGGAGAGCATCTCATGCCATCTTGGCCATTTCTGGGTTTCTTCTCAGAGTGAGCTCAGTGAAGATAGGCTTATATTAATAATGGCAGTAGAAAAGCACAATTAAGAAAGTAAACCTGCTACTACACAAAATACATCTGCAGCCAGACAGTAATTGTTTTTAGATTGTTTTTTGCTGTTTCCTGCTCACCCAAGTACTTTGAAGTAAGCGGGTGGTGATCCTCTCCAGTAGACTGGTGAGGATGAGGGGCACAAAGAGTTAACAGTATTAAATATTCTTTTGTCGTTAGAAGTAATTTTCTTTTTTTTTTTTTCCAACATGGGCAGGCACCAGGAACTGAACCCGGGTCTCTGGCATGGCAGGCGAGAACTCTGCCTGCTGAGCCATCGTGGTCTGCCCATTTTCTTCTATTTTTAATGAGTCAAATTTTGACTCAAATTACTTGTTCATTTATTCTACTAATCTTTATTGAGTTCTAGAGAAACAGCATGGAATAAAACTGACAAAGTCCCTGGCCTCTTGTGCTTTTACTCTTTGGAGAAGCAATGACCAAGGGAACAGATAAGTTAATTTCTGATAGGAGTAGCTGACACAGTGTAATAGAATGACAGAGAATGATGAGGGAAAGGGGGAGCCACAGCCGGGATAGGGGGCCTGCATCTGGGCTACTGTAGATGAGATGGTCAGAGAGGGCCTTTAATTATGGAGGTGGAAGCTGAGCTAAGGATGTAAAAGTTGAGAGACCCATCTTTTCAGAGAGAAAGAGTCTCTGGACATAGGAACAAATGGCATATCTGAGGAACAGAGAGCTGGCCAATGTGGTTGGAGTATGGTGCTTGAGAGGGGAGAGGTTGGCAAGAATCAGATGAGGGCTTGTAGGGATGGGGGGTTGTCAGCCTTTGCAAGAAGTTTGAATATTATTCTAAGCAAAGTGGGAAGGCTTCGAAGGGTTTTAAGCAAAGGAGTGACATGATCTGATTTACATTTAAAAAATATTCCTCTTAGTGATAAACATAAATGCATGTATATACATAGACTCTGAAGAATACATGAACATTAGTAGTGGTGGTTATTTTGCCTCTGGGCAGGGTAACTGAGAGAATGGAATAGAAGAGAGACTTACTTTTTTGCTGAATATCCTTTTGAACAATTTGAATTTTTATTATATTTAGTATTCCCTATCCAAAGCAGCAAAAGCAGAAGCAGAATGACTCACTGTGGGCTCTACCAAGAAATGATAGAGGCCTCACTGTGTTCCAGCCATGTTAACCTTCTGTTTCATCAAGATATTGAGCTAATTCCTGCCACAGGACTTTTGCATGAAGATGGAGAGAATCAGGGAGGATTTATGATATCATGTACAGATTAAATCCTTTATGAACATTAATAAAGTGAATGTAAGGAGTGAGGGAAAGAGGGAATCAGGAATGAGTGCAGGCTTTGGCTTGAGCATTTGGTGGATATGGGGCCATTTACTGAATCAGGGAGGATTAGAAGATGAACTGATGTTCGGGTCAAGAGGATTAAGAGTTCTGTTTTGAATATGTTGTGGTTGAGATTCCTATTAGCCAATCAAGCTAGGTGTCAAGTAGGCAGATATAATAGTTTGGAACTTAGGAGAAGAATTCATGGATGGAAATATAAATTTGAGAGACATTAGCATTTAGATTCTACTTAAAGCCTTGGGTCTAGGTGAAATTACTTAAAGGAGAGAATATAGAAGGAGAAAATGCAGGAGGATTGCATTCTAAGGTGATTTTTAGAGGAGAAACCAGTGAAGGATTCTAAGAAAGCAGCCAGTGGAAAGCAAAATCAGTTAAGTGTTCCAAGAAAGCGGGAAAAGTGGGTAAAAGCTGCTGAGGGTGGGGGACAAGGGATATTGCATTTGGCCACTTGAGCTCTTGCTTGACCTCTACTTGTCCCCTGAGGTTCAAAAAACAGTCTGTTTGTAATTAACTTCGCATTCATTCACTCAACCAAACTTTCTTTGAACCAAACACTGTTTGAGGCCAAAAAAGATGTGATTATAGAAACATGGTCCTTGCCTTCATGAGATCTAGTCAGGGAGTCATGTTAAATAAAAATTGTATAAATGACCCTAAATTACAATTGTGGTGAGGGCTGTAAAGGAAAAATCCAAGTTGAAAACCCTGATGTCATTTGAGGGTCTAGGAAGTTCTCCCTGAGGAAGAGACATTGAAGCTGAGAGACATTGAGAAATAAGCAAGAATTTAGTTAAGAGATGTTTCTTTAGAACATAGAGTGCAAAGAATGAGTGTCACAAAGGAGTGAAAGAGGCAACTGGGAATGATATCATGCTAAGGATGGTGACATTCTTATTGTATTGTAATCTATAAGAAACCATTAGAGGTTTAAGTAAGAAAGTGAGGTGATCACAGAGGGGGTTTATATCTAAGCACTTTGTTGTAAGGAAGATGGGTTTGCGTGGGGTGACTACCTAGAGGCAGCTATTTGCAGTACCTTCTGCAATAGAGATGCAAAGAAGAAGGAGGATTTGATTTTTGGAAATAGGATCCACAGGACTTGGTAATTGAATGTGAAGAGTGAGGAGGATATCAGTGATGACCCCGGCTTCTGCCTTAAGCCACTGGCTGCATAGTAGCCCCAGTCTCTTAGGATGGGAGACACTGAAGGAGAAGCAGGTTTGTGGAGAAATAGCAATACCATTTTGGTCATCCTAAGTTTGAGCTACCCAAGATACCAACTGTAAGTAATTGAGTACATGAGCATGGTACTCTAAAGAGAGATCTGGACCAGAGAGAGAAATTCCAGAACTGTTAGTATGTATAGTTAGAATTTTAAACCTTGCACAGGAGTATAGTGAAAGACACAAAGAAGGTCTAACAATGAATTATTCTAATGTTTAAAAAAAGAACTACCAGAGAAGGAGAAGGAAAACAAGGAGAGTAGGTGTCAGAGTCCCCAGGAGAGGCCAGCTATTCCAGATGCTGTAAATTTGAACTGAAACGGGTCCATTGGATTTAGCAATTTTCAGGCTCCATTAAGGGGTGTTTTTTTTTATGTAGACTGTAGCCATTTGGTGAAGTCCTCTGTCTAAGCCCTCTCCTTAGCCACCCCCTAAGTAAAATGGAAGTGAACTGAGAGTTAGTTTCTTTTCTGTCCATTCAGTGAGGAATTTAACTGATCCATAGTCTGACTTCAAATTTGAATTCAGGTCTGTGGCAAGAACATTCCTCTTACACACACACACACACAACAGTGGACAGCAGAAGTTGTGGGACTTGTGATTTTAAAGCTCACTTTTTGTAGACTTAGAGAGAGGCATGCCTATACTCTTAAACTCTTCAGAATAATCTTTTTGCATGATTGTGGTGCAACCAAGAAGCATGTAGAAAGACTTTTTGTTCATATAGGAAGCACATAAAACAAGTGTACCTGACACTGGCACATTTTGGGTAAAAATAAAGATTGTTTGAAGAATGTCTACAACTCATTCCTTTCTTTGGCTCTTCCTTTCACTACAGCTTCCAGATTCTATCAGGGAAATAGCACTTTGAAACATGGTCAGTACGTGACCAAACTTGTAAGCATGTATGCTCTGCCTCTGCTTGTGAGAGAACCTCACAGAAGTCTCAACTGAACCTGTGGAGTAGCCCCCACAAGAATAGAGAAGTTGCTATCTGTTATCCTTGAAAAGTTCCCATGTCCCTTTCACAGTCTCCCCAACCACTGAGTGCCTACCAGCCCCCCCTGTGCAGTCTTCTTATATTTAAATCAGATTTCTCTAGAATTTGCATATCTTAAACAGAAATTGTAACTGAGCTTGTTACTTAGCATGCATTTACAGTCTGTACAAACAGGTTTGTGGGTTTTTGGAGAGAGAGAGAGAGAGAGAGAGAGACCTGTGCATGATAAGTTCAGAGGAAGGAGATTTCCGTGTTTATTTTCCTTTGTGTCTAGCAGTGACTTCTTAAAGGAGAAAGGATTTTGTGCGTTCACCAAAAGAGAAGGGTGTCCAAGTCTGTACAGAAAGGTAAAAGAGAACTGAACGAAAAAGACATATGGGTAGAGGAGGAAGGAACTTCCTGAGGAACCTGACTAAGGCAGGGGGCAGTCATAGTCTTGAAACCAAACAGTTGTTTTACTTTGCGAGCCAGAAAGATGTCAACATCTAAGAGTCCTCAAAACAGCATCACTTCCATGCCTATGTTTCGTGTGCATTGTTTAATGCCTGCAACAACCCCATTTTATATGAGAGATGATTGAACCTCTGAAACACAAACATCAAAGTGATACAGCCAGAATTTGAATCCAGTAATTGAGTTCTGTTTTATTTTACAAGCTGCCAGAATGGAATATACCAGAGACAGAATGGCTTTTAAAAAGGGGAATTTATTAAGTTACAAGTTTACAGTTCTAAGACCATGAAAATGTCTGAACTAAGGCATCCAGGGAAAGATCACTTGATTCAAGAAAGGCCGCTGAGTCCAGAACACCTCTGTCAGCTGGGAGGGCACATGGCAAGGTCTGCCAGCTTTCTCTCCTGGCTTTTCCTTTCATAAGGATTCCCCGGGGGTTTTCTCCTTTTGTATCTCCAAAGAGCTCTGGCTGTTTGGGCTCTCTCAGTTCTATTGGCTCTAAACCTTTTTCCAAAATGGTTCCCTCTTAAAGGGCTCCAGTAAACATCTCCATCTTGCATGGGTGGAGACACATCTCCATGGAAACCATCTAATCAAAAGTTACTACCCACAACTGGGTGGGTCACATCTCCATGGAAACAATAAAAAAAAAGATTCCACCAGCAATATTGAGTTAGGCTTAAAGGATATGGCTTTTCTGGGGTACATAATAGCTTTAAACTGGCACATGTTCCAAAGCATTCACTCATCACCGGATTAACCTGAAAAAGCACTTGATATTCACCTGCTAAGGGACCTGCAATGGCAGGAGTGAGTCTAAGTCACAATTCTCTCCCAGTGTGGTCTCTGGTCTTTGTATTCCCCTACGGCATACCACCCCCACTCCCCACCCCCAGCATGTAGATCAAAAGGCTAGCAGAGGGAAGCCGGCAAAGTGCTCCTTTCTTTTCCAGTTGCTCTTCTGGAGAGAGATGTTTGGTGTATCATTTACAACCTGCTGCCGCCCGACTGTAGTGCCACTTGGACATTCTCCACTGGGAGGAACTGGCCCTTGCCTAGAAAGGAACTTTCAGGGATGGCTACACAGGCCACAGACCCTGGGGAGCTGTGTCAGGAGCCTGGCAGTTGAGATGCTCTGTGGGCCCAGGCTGTAACCTTGACAGCTCTTGGTGGAATGAGTGTGGCCTCTTGCCTCACCTCCACTGCAGCTTTGGAGCTGGATTTCTAAGAGTCTGCTCAGTTTGAGAAGATAATCTTTTAAAGGACAAGGAAATGCTAAAAGAGAAAGCCAAACTTATCAGGAGCTTGCTGAAAAGAGCATAAGGTCACCTAAGTTTCCTGCCAGCAAATCATTAATCTCTTGAGATCCATATAGAGGTGGGAGGAGTGGGAATGTGCAGAGAAGAGGCCAGGAGTGCAAGTGCCTCTTACAATTTTTTTGGACACTAAAAACTGCCCCAGGTACCATGGATTAATGTCTCCTGCTTACAGTCACTGAAATGAAATGATGTTTGAAGGAGGAAGCCATTATTCCTGTGGCAAAAACTGCCTTGAGCCATTTTCTCTTAGTTTTAAATATATGTTCATCTTTGGATAAAACAGCCTAGCATGATATGAACCTGCAGCCAATCCCCTTTTCTTTATAAACTGTGGGTTAAAGGGTTTGCTCCAAGAGCTCTCTCAAGTCAGATTTGACCACACAGTGGTTATGTCCTTCATGGTGTGGGCACCCTGCCTACCGCCACCCACCCCCACCCCCACCCCCACCCCCACCCATTTGCAAAAATGGATTTTTCTCAGGTGAAAGCAAGAGTGAAAGATGTGAATGCCAGGTAAAGTGAGAGCTGCTTGAGCTGGATAACTGAAGGAGACATTGCTGCAACAGGGCAAACATTTGCCACCGAGGAGAGGAAAGAGGTCATTTAAGTTTTTGCAAGAATGGGACTGCTTGGAGAAACTATAATGAAGGATATCAACATTAGTGAAATTTTTATACTCTTAAAATGACATGTGCAAACTGCTTTGGAAGTGTCATTAAGCTAGGCTGTGACATGGTTTTATTTCCCTTCACTGTTGACTGTTCTCTTAGAGCAGTTTGATGGAACACACCAAAGAAATGCTCTAGATCACAGCTAAACCTATACAGCTACCTTCTAAGTTCTTTGCACAAATCTGGTTTCTTTGCTGTCAGTCACACTGCTTTTTGTTCTAACATTTAGATTAATCTGATATTTTAATTAATTGAGGCAAAAATAATTGCTTCTGTTTTAGAACTGTTTCTGTGATTTAGTGGTTTTTATTTAAATATTAAGTAGGTTTTTCTAAATCACACATTCTCCTTCCCTTTTAAAAACAGACAGATGCCCAGCTTGGTGATTCACTGTGACTTTTGGTCTCACACCCTGGGCAGCTGACCTCTGTCCATCACCAGTACTCTATCCCAGCCCAGCATAGCTCCATGTCTGACAATTCAGTGAGCCAGGGGTACAAGTCTGTTTCTCGGAGTGCAGTGATTTTCCCTCCACCATGCAAAAGCTGGGGATGGAGGAGAATGTAAAACAGATGCATTTCATTCCTGAAACACCTGCAGCTGCTTTGCCTTTGCTATGGCCCTGATGAAATAAAATGCATTAAGATCCTTTAATATGTTTCTGTGCTACAAATTCTGCCTTGGGCATTGGGTCAGCAGATATGGTATAATCCAGGATTGCAGCTGGTGGGAGTACAAATGGGCTTATGCTTTCCTGTAACCACCTGTTGTTCCCAGCATGTACTTACAAATGAGCTATGAGGTCAGTTAGCTGTCCTGAGCTTTAAGAAATTCTTACCTCACTGAAAAAAAAATGTAATTCTCTTTTCGAGTGAGCTAGCGTGGTCATTTCAGATACAGGGGCTGGCATATTTGTTATTTATTTTTAAAATAGACACTTTAGATACCAATTGATACCTGTTGATGAGTTGAGACTTAGAGGGTCAGTTACTGGAGGTTATCTCAGTAAGCTTTGGTTGGTCTTGGATAGATTCTCTTTCTTGGAGCCCAGGTGCATCTGTAGGAGCAGTTTCTAATTTCCGCGTAACTGGACATAACTACCTGGGCTTTACCGCCATGCTGCAGCAGCACAGGCTTGAAAGGGTTGTGAGCAGGTGTGCAAGGACAGATGTGTCTGTGCGGAAGCCAGCATGCACACATACACCACCATCTCAAGACTGCACACCAACCAAGCTTTTTACAGTACCTCAGTCCCTAAGGATTGTATTTTTAGGTTCTGCCTGAACGTTTAATAATTTGAAATTCAAATGAGCAAGAAAGTATAAAACATTTCATGTATGTGAGGTAAAAACACCCAAGCAGCTGGAGCTGCGGCTCGCCCGGGTACAGAGGGCTGTGGCTTTAACAAAAGGGACACTTTTGGGGAGCCTCCAAGTGGGGGATCTACAAGAAAGCAAATTTTTAATTAAAGTCCAAAGTATCCAAAGCCTGCCCAGTTTTGCCAACTTTAAGTGGTGCTTTTTACTCCCAAGATAAATCCAATAAGTAACATTTCTGTCTGGCAGGATTGAGTAAAAATGTCAAGGACACAGACTTTATGAATTTTGGCATCACTTTCATTATATCCCCCAGGAAATTCTGAGGAAAAGAACAATTCCAACCCCTACTCAGTTCTTAGGGCCTGGAGGGGAGTACCACGGATGGGGGTTATACCTTCTGCAGGATGGAAGGTGGGATCCTTTCCTCTGCCCTCCAGCTCTCTGCTCTACCACCCCCCCCTTCCTGTCCCCCAGTACAGTGACCATTCCCCATAGCCTTTAGGCCTGGGGAGAGGTTGGAGGGAAGGGAACTGTGGGCAGGGCTCACCTGCCCTCTCTGTGCCTTCTTGCCCACACTCTGAGAGGGACAGAGTCTCGACCCTTTCTCCTCAGTACTAGGTCAGGCCTCGGAGAGTTCCTCTTGGGCAGTAATGGTTGGTTTTGTTTTTAGTGAAACAGGAAATATTGTTACAATATTTTTAGAGCTTGGTATTGGGTGTATGTCATATTTAGTTAATTATGGCAGTTGTGCAAATCCCTCTCAATTATGTGAGTTTAGTCTGAAAACACCCATGCCCTTCCCTGTGTAGATAGAAAGATGAGGTTTAGCCATGAATGATATCATTTGAATAAATTGTATATGAATATCTGTAGGTCAGCTCCGAGTTCTTTTCCCACCAAATGAGCATTTTTAGAAATCTGCCTGTCAGACATGTGAGTCTTAGAAGAACGACCCTCAGTTCAGTTTTCTGCTGGGAGTGTGTTTCTAGGGCCCTTCATATGTTTGGCATCTTCAAGTCTCTGTGGTTCAAGGAAGACACAGGGCTTACTGGGGCCCCAGGGCCTGGGGCTACATCAGGAGGGCTGAGCCCACTTGTCTTAGTTTCATACCCACGAGTGGCCTTCACTGAAAATATCTGTCTTCCACAGGAAGCCCTCCAGGCCTCTGTATTCAGGATAAGTGACCTGAATACTGCCTTCTGCATTTTTCTCATCCCATGGTATTCTTTTAGGGACAGAGGTTTAGATAAGTCTTGACTTATAATTTTTGCCTTAAGCCATAATATTGTATCTCTCATTGTGGGTAGAATTTGGGGAGCTATTTCCCCATGTATCTCCCCCTCTTCCCCCCAACCTTGCTGTCCACAGCCCCAGGCTGTGACATATCCCTGGGGTTCAGCCACTGTGGCTGTGTGGTGAGGCAGGCATCCTCTTTCTCCCTTGTGCTCAGTTCCCCCTTCTGATGCTGCCTACTCACTTGAAGAAGATTTTTGCAAACTAGGGAGGAACTGTGGGGATCCTCTGGAAACCATCCAGCCCAGCTCACAGGATGGTGACTTTTTATTTTGTGTGATCAGGTCTCCTCACTAGCTCCTACTTTATCTTTTCCTGTGCCTAGCGAATTGGTGGTAGGTTAAGAAAGGTTCCATTCTGGTGGGGAAGGGGACAAAGTTCTTATAAAGCTGTTTTTTCATCCTCCCTTTTTAATCAAGGGCTCATTCTAAATTGTTCTGTAGTGTCAGTAAGCAAAGAAATACCCACATAAGTTCTTGAGCATTTTGTGCAGATTTACTGAAAACAACTGAGGCAACCTTAAAGGAGCTCTGTGGCTTCCTCCTGGGCCAGTGTTTCATGGAAATCCAGCACTCCGAGGGGCAAGACAACCAGTCATGAAACTTGGCATAGGAAAGGGCTGAGGTTAAATCACATTTAGCAGACAGATCATATATTCAAAAACTTTTGCCTTAGGTGTTTTCCTCTCTGTTGGGAATCAGGATCTGTTAAATCATATTTCCCTACCCTTTATCCCTCCAAAGTACCTATGGTACTATAGTAAACAAAAGTATTTGGAAACCGTTTTAAAATTTACATGATGCTGAACTATATAGGACTGTAAGGAGAATATAGGCATGGGTTTATGTGTATGTGAATGGGTGAGTAAATTTGAATTTCATATATAACTCTTTTTAGAATCAGTAGGGAAAAAAAATTGCATGGTACCCTGGGCAGTTCATACTAGAGCCAGGTGTTATATACAGTTCTGTTAGTTATCTTTATGTCCTTTGAGCTTTCATCCCTTCTGGGACCCTTGTTTGGCTCTGTCTGAAAAGCTCCCCCTCCCCTGACTGATTTCAAATGAATGGTGTAGAGGAGGTATTGAGGCTGGCCTAACCAAGAAGGAGGCAGTAGCTATAAATCCGTTTGTGCTTTAAAACTTGTTCATCACTGAAATGAAGAACAATCAGTTCTCGCCAGCAGCCTGAACTCAGCTCTCTCCATATCCAGTTTGGCTTCCAGAATTCAATCAGTAATTCATAGTTCAGGGTATTCACAGTGATTTTTGAAAATAGATCTGTGGGTACCAAGAAAAGAGGATAAAGACTGATCCCACCCACCCTACCCCTCCACCATCGCCAGTATCCAAAACAACCTCAATCCTGACCACTGACACTGAAATGCATTTAGCCATTGGCTGCTGTCAGTGTATAATACCTCCTCAGTAACTGAGACAAGTTCTAGCATGTAACCTCCTTTTGGTGAGTGATTCTAACAGGAGAGGGAATTGAACTTAATTTATGCCATCTAATAACCTCAGTGTAGCAACGTGGGAAGTTAACCTTCCATAATTTCCCTGAGATATTTCCCCAGTGACTTATAAATACTGTATATTCTAATTGTTACCATTGCCACTCTGGTAATCTAACTGTTGTTTAGTAGTTTTCATCTTTCAAATAACAAAGCCATGTATCAAGGTGTATTAGTTAGGGTTCTCTAGAGAAACAGAATCAACAGGGAACACTTGCAAATATAAAATTTATGAAAGTGTCTCACGTGACCGTAGGAATGCAGAGTCCAAAATCCACAGGGCAGGCTACGAAGCTGATGACTCCAATGGATGGCCTGGATGAACTCCACAGGAGAGGCTTACCAGCCAAAGCAGGAATGCAATCTGTCGCCTCTGAGTCCTCCTTAAAAGGCTTCCCATGATTGGATTTAGCATCACTAATTGCAATGGAATCAGCTGTGGATGTAGCTGACGTGATCATGACCTAATCCTATGAAATGTCCTCATTGCAACAGACAGGCCAGCGCTTGCCCAATCAGATGAACAGGTACCACAACTTGGCCAAGTTGACACCTGTCCCTAACCATGACAGTCCACCCCTTGTCAACTTGGCACATATATATATATATATATATATCACCTTAGACCATACTTAATTTCCAAATGAAAACAAGCACACATTTTTTCTTTTACCTGACAATACTCAACTGTCCTGCATATAACTGGAAACACATTAAATCTCTCCAGAATAGTGTGCAAATCCTTGGGCAACATTCATTCTTAAACTTGATACCTTCAACTTAAATAGTATAACACAAACAAAACAGCATTACAGTCCTCGTTTCTGTAACTGATCACGTGGTCGAAGTTCATATTTATCACTACCTTCTTCCACTACCCATTCCATGTTCCCTTTCCCCTCAGCAAGCACTTCAGCTGGCCGTGGTTCTTTGCCTGGTGGGGTGACCCAAACCTTCATTCCTGAAGTCTCAGAGCCATTAGTGGTCCTGCCTGGATTGTGTTGTTGCAGTTTTCCATTGATTTTAATCACAGGGCATGGTAGTACTAAAAGACGCCCCAGGGGATCTCCTATATTCCAAGAAAACTCTTCTTTACCTCCATTATGTAGTTGCAGTCCTACTTCCTTCTGATAGTCAGGGTCAATTACCCCAGACAATAATGTAATCCCCTTCTTGGTGTGTTGATCCAGAGGCATAAGTAGCCCAAAGTGGCCAGGTGGCAATCTTAACTTCCAGTTCAGTGGTATCACTGTTGTTTCTCCTGGAGAAAGCACACCCCGTTTTGGAACTAAAACCTGTAGACCAGCAGAACTCAGGGTAGCAGGGACAGGAAGCAAAAATTTTCCTAGTGGATCACTAGGAGTAATAGTGAGTGGCACCACACCCATTTCCACCCCTTGGTTCCTGGACCCATGGATCCTGGCTATGGGAGAAACAGCACCATACAGTGGACGCTGATTCAGAGCATACACAGCTTCCTGGAGAACATTACCCCAGCCTTTCAAGTTTTTGCCACCTAGTTGGCACCGTAATTGAGTTTTCAAAAGGCCATTCCACCGTTCTATCAATCCAGCAGCTTCTGGATGATGGGGAACATGGTAAGACCAGAGAATTCCATGAGCATGTGCCCATTCCCGCACTTCATTTGCTGTGAAGTGTGTTCCTTGATCCAAAGCAATGCTATGCGGAATACCATGACGATGGATAAGGCATTCTGTAAGCCCACGGATAGTAGTTTTGGCAGAAGCATTGCGTGCAGGGAAAGCAAACCCATATCCAGAGTATGTGTCTATTCCAGTTAGAACAAATCGCTGCCCCTTCCATGAAGGGAGTGGTCCAATGTAATCAACCTGCCACCATGTAGCTGGCTGGTCACCTCGGGGAATGGTGCCATATCGGGGGCTGAGTGTGGGTCTCTGCTGCTGGCAGATTGGGCACTCAGCAGTGGCTGTAGCCAGGTCAGCCTTGGTGAGTGGAAGTCCATGTTGCTGAGCCCATGCATAACCTCCATCCCTACCACCATGACCACTTTGTTCATGAGCCCATTGGGCAATAACAGGAGTTGCTGGGGAAGGAGGCTGACTGGTATCCATAGAACGGGTCATCTTATCCACTTGATTATTAAAATCTTCCTCTGCTGAAGTCACCCTCTGGTGTGCATTCACATGGGACACAAATATCTTCATGTTTTTAGCCCACTCAGAAAGGTCTATCCACATACTTCTTCCCCAGACCTCTTTGTCACCAATTTTCCAATTATGGTCTTTCCAAGTCCCTGACCATCCAGCCAAACCATTAGCAACAGCCCATGAGTCAGTATACAAACGCACCTCTGGCCAGTTTTCCTTCCAAGCAAAATGAACAACCAGGTGCACTGCTCGAAGTTCTGCCCACTGGGAGGATTTCCCCTCACCACTGTCCTTCAAGGACACCCCAGAAAGGGGTTGTAATGCTGCAGCTGTCCACTTTCGGGTGGTACCTGAATATCGTGCTGAACCATCTGTAAACCAGGCCCGAGTTTTCTCTTCCTCAGTCAATTCACTGTAAGGAACACCCCAAGAGGCCATAGCTCTGGTCTGGGAAAGAGAAGGTAATGTGGCAGCAGGAGTGGAAACCATGGGCATTTGGGCCACTTCTTCATGTAACTTACTTGTGCCTTCAGGACCTGCTCTGGCTTTATCTCGTATATACCATTTCCACTTTACAATAGAGTGCTGCTGTGCACGCCCAACTTTATGGCTTGGTGGATCAGACAACACCCAACTCATGATAGGCAACTCAGGTCTCATGGTAACTTGGTGGCCCATGGTTAAGCGTTCAGTCTCTACTAAGCCCCAGTAGCAGGCCAAAAGCTGTTTCTCAAAAGGAGAGTAGTTATCTGCAGCAGATGGTAAGGTTTTGCTCCAAAACCCTAAGGGTCTGCGTTGTGATTCTCCTATAGGGGCCTGCCAAAGGCTCCAGACAGCATCTCTATCTGCCACTGACAGCTTCAGCACCATTGGATCTGCTGGATCATACGGCCCAAGTGGCAGAGCAGCTTGCACAGCAGCCTGGACCTGTCGCAGAGCCTCCTCTTGTTCAGGTCCCCACTCAAAATTAGCAGCTTTTCTGGTCACTGGATAAATGGGCCGGAGTAGCACACCCAAATGAGGAATATGTTGTCGCCAAAATCCAAAAAGACCCACTAGGCGTTGTGCCTCTTTTTTGGTTGTGGGAGGGGCCAGATGCAGCAATTTATCCTTCACCTTAGAAGGGATATCTCGACATGCCCCACACCACTGGACACCTAGAAATTTTACTGAGGTGGAAGGCCCCTGTATTTTTGTTGGATTTATCTCCCATCCTCTGACACGCAAATGCCTTACCAGTAAATCTAGAGTAGTTGCTACTTCTTGCTCACTAGGTCCAATCAACATGATATCATCAATATAATGGACCAGTGTGATGTCTTGTGGGAGGCAGAAACGATCAAGGTCTCTGCGAACAAGATTATGACATAGGGCTGGAGAGTTGATATACCCCTGAGGTAGGACAGTGAAAGTATATTGCTGACCTTGCCAGCTGAAAGCAAACTGTTTCTGGTGGTCCTTACTAATAGCTATTGAGAAAAAAAGCATTTGCCAGATCAATAGCTGCATACCAGGTACCACAACTTGGCCAAGTTGACACCTGTCCCTAACCATGACACAAGGTATGTTTAACAAAGGTGCATAGAACTAAGGTAGAGAAAAAAGGTGTTTTGGGCTAGTACGAGAATCCTTGTGGGTAGTGAACCGAATATCAGTGAGTTCCTGTGGTTGTCACTCCCTACTTCCCTTTTCAGACAGGGTTGGGGTCTCAGATCCAGCTAGTTAGCTGCCCCCTGGCTGATGGAAGGCAGGCTAAGGAAAGTTGGCGTTGGAGGGTATAGTAATGACAAGACTGGAGCCACTGCTTCTACCTTTGACTGCCTGTGACTACTGAGGTGTTAAGCTGAACCAGGAGCCTTAGTCCATTTCCTGCTGCTCTTATTCAGCCAGTGCCATTCAACAGAAGTAGAGAAGAGCCCCTGAGACCTTTGCTCCTGAATCACCCCAGTATCTTAAAGAAAGGGAAGGGAAGGGGTGGCAGGGGTCCTCCTCCTGCCCCTTATCTCTGAAGGTACAGAAATATGTCAGGGATTGGTGACATAAATGACTGCAGACAAATCTCAGTGCCATCCTGCTGGTTCCCCCACCCCAGGTTCCCCCACCCCAGGCATTACCTGGCAGGCAGGTCCTCTCTTGCCAAGTGGGTTTTACTCTGAAAAGATGATTTTTCTTGTTGGATGGAGGATGCATATTGAGGCTATCCATGCTTCTGCTGTGAAATCCTTTAGGAAAAAGAAACTGGTATCCAGTATCTCACATAATGAACTTATCAGTAAATACAACACAAGCTCATTAATCTTAACTTTGCCTTTGGTCCACGTGGGAGCTCACCTTCTCCGGAGACAAAAATTTCACCTCTGTTCTTTTCCTTAAACCCAGTCCCAATTTAGAGTCAAACATATTGGTCTGCTCTCCCTGGGAAGCAGTTAATAATGTGTTTTCTCACAAAATGGGTAGTCCACGCTTAGCCTGGCCTCCCACCCCTACTCCATGAGCATGTGCTCTCACACACAGGGCTCCCTTCTAAGGAGGGGGTGTATATAAATGTCAGCCCAGTCCTTGAGGCCTGTGCTCCCTGGCATTTAAACTCCCCTGCCCCCTATGCTATCTATAATATTCTCTGGGTGAAGTTAATCTTAAAAGTTAAGGCTATTGATACTGTTTCTATTCTTGCCACTTGGTCCTTGTTTCAACTTCTGCTCTTCTTCTAAAATCACAGCCTCCACCCCTCAACTCCCAAAGGAAAAGAAATTAGGATTTGGGGACATATGTTCATAGCTTATAAGGTGACAGCCCATTCATTCTGGTTTCCTGGATCTGGGCATGAAAGAAACATCTCTGAGAAGACATTCTGTTTGCTTGGTTAATGAGTGGGAGGAGCATTGACTTGGCAGAGCTGCTGTGGGGATGCGTGCTCTTGAGTCCTCCAGTACACAGGAAGGTTTGAATTCATCTAGAGGCTTGAACTTGTGGGCCTGGAGATGTGGCCAGATACAACTGATGGGATGAAGAAGAGGTGAGGGGCCAGGCAGCTTTGCTAGGTGTCTTAGCTCAGAGTTTCCCACCTTACCTGAAAGGAGGGTGGGTCAGACAGTCCCAGCAGACTTCCAATGTCTGTATCAGCCTCACTGGTCTTTTTTCTCAGTGTTTCCCTTGGACTTCTCTTTGCCAACAAGGGAGAACCAACCTTGTATCTCTTGTACTTCTGGGAGGGCAGAGTCTGAGTTTGGGGACCTCAACCTCCTACTACCAGGTGGACTTAGAGGCATCAGTTTCCTTAGAGATAGCAATTAGAGCTCGACATATCTGTTCTTCCTAGTGTTTATATGTAATGCCCTTTTCCAGCGCTTTAGGTAATCAGTTTTCCTGTAAGAGACCCCACTCACTTGTGGGTTGTAGTTTGATCACTCCCCCCATCCACCAAGTTCTGGCTTCACAGGACGGAGAATGTAATTTAAGCCCTAATCATTTCTCCTCCTTCCCCTCCCTCTTAGAATGGTGCATCCTTGTGGTGGATATTACAGTTTGCCCAAGCCAGGGAAAGTGTTGAGCTGGCAGCCCCACAGTCCCCACCTGCATGGTGACTTGCGGAGAAGGGTCTCAAAGTGCTCACTTCTAAGGAAGGGGTATATCTTGCTGCAGCAGTCAGCTTGGGATTCTACCCTTCAGGGGTCCACGAAGGAGCAACATGGAACGTCTGTGAGCATCAGCCCTTGGCAAGGTTGAGCCCTTGTTAGGAGGATGTCAGACTCCGGAAGTGAGGAGGAACTATAGAACGGGAAGGGAAGGCTCCTCTTATGAAGGGGTGGGGTCTATTGTAACAAGCTCTGTTCAGCAGCGGGAACTTATGCTATGATCATTGTCCACCCATGGAGATCCCCCTCTCTGTTCTCTGGAGAGTGTGAGAGCAGGCTTTGGGCATTTGGAGGCCACCCTAACAGTCTGTCTCCTTTGCTTCTCCCCGCTGCTGCAGGTTACGTGTTCTGTATGTTACATCGCCTTCCTGAGCAGCATGACTGTACATTTGACCACATGGGCCGCGGCCGAGAGGAAGCCATCATGAAAATGGTGAAACTGGACCGGAAAGTGGGGCGCTCCTGCCAGCGCATTGGGGAGGGGTGCTCCTGAAGGCCAGGCGCGGCCGCCACATGATGCTGTTCTTAGTTCACTAATGTTAGCCTTATTTAGGACAAAGTCAGCCAGACACCTTGTACTGGGCACGCATCAGACTACAGCCAGTCTGTTTCCTTTTTTTAGCCAGCCATCCTGGTACTGTAGTTTAGGGGTTGATGGTGGTTGAAATTGATTTCTGGCTGGTTACTAAGGTGCCTGCTAGCCATTGTATAAAATTAAAACATGAAGAATATTTTTTTTGAGCATGGCTAGTGGATTTAAAACAACACATACCTGTCACTGCTGGAGTCAAATTTATAAAAAGCCTTAAGCGGAAGGTGTTCCAGATGGAGACTCTGAGTTAATGGAGGAGTAGAAGCTGGTATTAGTTCCCACGATGCACGTGGCTTTGCCAGAAACTCTGTTTAATGTTCACCTCTTCACTTATCTTTAGTCCCAGTAGCCAGGATACCTGATGGCCATGTGTGCCTTGGCCACAGGAGACTCTTGAGATTGGCCATGGGGCTGGGCTGGGATGGTGGCCTCGCTCTCCCACAGAGCTGGAAATGGGGGGTGGGGTGGGAGGGAAGATTCTTACGAAAATTTTTTACCTGACCTGCTATGAAAAAACTCTCATCATGCAAGAAGAGAAACAATAACCTCACTTTGAAAATTAGCTCTGCTCAAGACTAGTCCACGAATGAGATGCACCTTTTCTACCCAGGATCCATGGTCACAAGAAGCGACCAGGAGCACACCTGACCCCACTGGCTCCAGTTTGCCACTTTCCAAGTGCAGGGATCTGGCATTTGATCCAATAAGGCTAATTGCAGCACAACAGCTGTGGCTGGGGTCTACACACTGGCCTCTGCGGCTAGATTTCTATATTGGGAATTTTTTAACAAGACGTTTCATAGCCCACAGGAATCAGAAGTGCTAGGGAGCTACTGGGGAAGCTGCTGCCACAGACTCTGACCCTTCCAGCTGGAGCCTGCTCAGCCCCACCCAGGGGCCCGGAGGAGGATGCCGTGGCCTCTACCTCGTGCGTCTGTGCGGCTCCTGGTCCAAGGACAGCTCATCCACAGCTGTCAGAGAGCAAGTTTAGTAAGGAAAGGCAGCATATTTCATGGGAACAGTGGGTTTTGATCTGTTTAGAATATGGTTCATGGCCACCTCCCAGAGTACTGTTTGTCTGGCTTTAGGTGGAAGGGCATATTTCTCAGTCTATGCTTCTTTATGTGGAAAGAAAGGATTCAGTAGTTCAGGCCAGTTAGGGAAAGGTGGAGATGGGTCTGTTTTCCCTGTTAGGAAATCCTTGACAGTCAGGTAAAGGGTGGGGCTAGACAGGATTAGGATTCCCTTGATCTTAAAAGCCTAAACTTGGGTGAGAGGCCCCACTGCCCCAGCCCCCATCTGATCCAGGGTAGGTGAGGGTAAAGAGGCTCCTGCAGAGACAGTTTTCAATTTGCCCATACCTGGGCTACTGGAATTAGGAACTTTCCTTTTTATAAAACAACAGAAGTGCTACTCTGCTTGCAAATTAATAGCTAAACACCTGCAACTACAAATATTTTCTGATCTGGAATAATCGAAATAGGAAACCATGCTCTTTCCAACCTCCTCCCCCCACCCCACCCTCACCCCCACACTCTGAGTGGAATCCGCTGCAAAATCTCCAGCCTTAATTCTTGCTTCAGGACCCAGACCAGTGTCTGGCTCTAGATTAGTCCAGGGCAGAGGGGCCAGGTCTGCCCCACGTTTACCACTGTTGTCAAGCCACGGCTCTTTGGCCAGGGCCCCGCCTAGGACCCTGCCAAGCTCTGATCCTGAAGAGGCCACCCCCAGCCCTTCCTGGCCCTCCTCAGGCCCCGCAGGCAACTGCTGCACGGGTGGTGATGGGAAGAAGGCTCTCTAGGGAGCCAGGGAGCCGGGCAGCACACTGGGATCACAGCCCATGTTCACTTGCTAATGGTAGAGCTTGGGGAGGCAGGGGTGGGGGGGTGGGGGGAGGAAGGGCTTGTTCCCTGCAATATCTGTTCTGTGAAGTTTGTTAAATGTAAGGAAAGCTTAAATTCTCGTATCTTTAAAAGAGAAAATCTTATTTAACCCTTTTGTGTTCTAGATTTACTTACACATGTAGCCTAGAGCTCAGTTTTAGTTTTAACATTGTGAAAATATTAAAAGAATCCTGTAACTTTATTCTTTTTTCTCCTGCTGAAAAGAAATTAAACCAATCATATGAAAGTTTTGATTTCTCTGTTACACTGGTTCTCCCAAGTGCCAGTCTACCTGGATAACCATAAAAATAATAAAGTGCCTCCCTGGCTAGGGCTTGAAAGGGATGGGATTCTTTGTGTAGAGAGATACCTCTGTTTTTGTTTGGGAGTGACTTACCCAGGATGTGTTCAGCTTACACAGCTGCTTCCCTGGTTTCTTTTGGGTGGTTCTGCCCTGAGAGGCCCTCATTCCTGGAACTTGAATTGCTGGGTGCTGGTTCTGCCAGAGACTCGCTCCATGGCCTGGCCCTGGGGAGGAGGTGGGTCTGCAAGGGGGAGCTGTTTGTCATTATACCCAAATTCACAATAGAAGTAAGGTGCAGAAATATGAAAACTCTGAAACCCTGTGCCATGTGGGGTTGTTGTCACTGGATTAAAGGAGCATTGGCAGCCCCATCTTGAGGACGGAGGTGGCGGGTGGCTGTCCTGGCTGCACGGGTGATCTATAACCTGCTGCTGAGCAGCCACAGGGCCACTGGTTCCCTGGCTTAGGGGGTGAGGGTTCTAAGTCTGGGTTCCAGTTCCTGAGCCCTGGGGAGCAGCATACAGTTTTTCTGCATGGGGGTTGGTATTGACCTGTGGCTGGCTCCTCTCCCTTCTCTGAGGCTGTCGGGAAGGAAAGGCCTAGGGCAGTCAGTGTCATCAGCCCTTTGCTTATCCCATGTCTCTGGGCCTTGTGGCAGGGCTTTCCCAGCTCAGGCCATCCCCTTCCTCAGGGCTTATAAGACATGAAAATACTAAGAAGCTCCTTGGGCTCCCCCTCCACCAACTCCCGTGTGTGTGAGAGATGGTGGGGAGTTGGTTATGGAGGTGCTACTTTTTTCTCTTGCCTCTCTCCAAGCTTAATGGAGCAGCCACAGTTCTCCAGAGCTCAGCAGAGATGATAGATTGGAGACAAGCAACAAGGAAGCTGCACACCTGGGGAAGGAGGGAATAAATGAGCACCAGCCCCAAAGGGCCCCCAACCCCAGCTGTGGGCATGTTTGTGGGTGCCTGGGTCCTGGGGATGGGGGTGGCGGGGGAGAAGATAGCATCTCCAGGTCTAAACCCCACCCAAGGAAAGACTCTTGGGATGAGGCTCTTGACTTGAAAACTGCACTCTCCTTGGAGGAGGGTCAGGATGATGCATATGCTGTGTGAATTCTTTGGTGTATAGGCTCTACTTAATGCCTTTTAAAATGTTCGAAAAGAAAACAAAACAGAACTTAATTTTGGGGGGTGTTGCAGAAGAAGTGACACCTATTCCTACCATTTTTTTAAAAATTTATTAATTTAAAAATTAAGAACAAACAAAAACATTAACATATAATTCCGTTCTACATATATATTCAGTAATTCTCAATATCATCATATAGTTGCATATTCATCATTTCTTAGAACATTTGCATAATTCAGAAAAAGAAAGACAATAGAAAAAGAAATAAAACGAACACAGGAAAGAAAAAAAAAGATTATACCTACCATCCCCCTTACCCCTCACTTTCATTGATCACTAGCATTTCAAACTAAATTTATTTTAGCATTTGTTCCCCCTATTATTTATTTTTATTCCATATGTTCTACTCATTTGTTGACAAGGTAGATAAAAGGAGCATCAGACACAGGTTTTCACAATCACACAGTCACATTGTGACAGCTATATCATTATTCAATCATCCTCAAGAAACATGGCTCCTGGAACACAGCTCTACATTTTCAGGCAGTTCCCTCCAGCCTCTCCATTACAACTTGAATAACAAGATGATATCTACTTAATGCATAAGAATAACCTCCAGGACAACCTCTCGACTTTGTTTGGAATCTCTCAGCCATTGACACTTTGTCTCATTTCACTCTTCTCCCTTTTGGTTGAGAAGGTTTTCTCAATCCCTTGATGCTAAATCTCAGCTCATTCTAGGGTTTTTCTCATTCCCTTGATGCTGAGTCTCAGCTCAGTCTAGGGTTTTTCTCAATCCCTTGATGCTGAATCTCAGCTCATTCTAGGATTTCTGTCCCACATTGCCAGGAAGGTCCACACCCCTGGGAGTCATGTCCCACATAGACAGGGGGAGGGTGGTGAGATTGCTTGTTGTGTTGTCTGGAGAGAGAGGCCACATCTGAGCAACAGAAGAGGCTCTCTTGGGGGTGACTCTTAGGCCTAAATTTTAAGTAGACTTGACCTACCTTTGTGGGGTTAAGTTTCATGTGAACAAACCCCAAGACTGGGGGCTCAGCCTATAGCTTTGGTTGTCCACACTGCTTGTATTCCCACCATTTTTAAGGCAAAGATATTGACCATACAGTTGTTAATGAGGATGATGGAAAATCTTCAGAGGACATCAGAAGCACACAGTGAAGGTGAAGTAGCATGTGGGCAGAGAACAAAAGGGAGTCCAGTGGCCGGTGGTGAACTCGGAACATGGCTGTGCCCATGTGAAACTGTGCCTGTGCTTGGTCCTGTCACCTGTCAGCAACCATACAGCCTAGTGCACCTTCAGGCAGACTTTTATTTATGTCAACAGAAACTTTGAGCAAGAAGAATGGATGGGAGGTCTCACGCTGCCGGACTTTAAGGCATATTATGAAGCCACAGTGGTCAAAACAGCATGGTATTGGCATAAAGATAGATATATCGACCAATGGAATTGAATAGAGTGCTCAGATACAGACCCTCTCATCTATGGACATTTGATCTTTGATAAGGCAGTCAAGCCAATTCACCTGGGACAGAACAGTCTCTTCAATAAATGGTGCCTAGAGAACTGGATATCCATATGCAAAAGAATGAAAGAGGACCCGTATCTCACACCCTATACAAAAGTTAACTCAAAATGGATCAAAGATCTAAACATTAGGTCTAAGACCATAAAACAGTTAGAGGAAAATGTAGGGAGATATCTTATGAAACTTACAATTGGAGGCGGTTTTATGGACCTTAAACCTAAAGCAAGAGCACTGAAGAAAGAAATAAATAAATGGGAGCTCCTCAAAATTAAACACTTTTGTGCATCAAAGAACTTCATCAAGAAAGTAGAAAGACAGCCTACACAATGGGAGACAATATTTGGAAACGACATATCAGATAAAGGCCTAGTATCCAGAATTTATAAAGAGATTATTCAACTCAACAACAAAAAGACAGCCAACCCAATTACAAAATTGGAAAAAGACTTGAACAGACACCTCTCAGAAGAGGAAATACAAATGGCCAAAAGGCACATGAAGAGATGCTCAATGTCCCTGGCCATTAGAGAAATGCAAATCAAAACCACAATGAGATATCATCTCACACCCACCAGAATGGCCATTATCAACAAAACAAAAAATGACAAGTGCTGGAGAGGATGTGGAGAATGAGGCACACTTATCCACTGTTGGTGGGAATGTCAAATGGTGCAACCACTGTGGAAGGCAGTTTGGCGGTTCCTCAAAAAACTGAATATAGAATTGCCATACGACCGAACAATACCATTGCTAGGTATCTACTCAAAGGACTTAAGGGCAAAGACACAAACAGACATTTGCACACCAATGTTTATAGCAGCATTATTTACAATTGCAAAGAGATGGAAACAGCCCAAATGTCCATCAACAGACGAGTGGCTAAACAAACTGTGGTATATACATACGATGGAATATTATGCAGCTTTAAGACAGAATAAACTTATGAAGCATGTAATAACATGGATGGACCTAGAGAACATTATGCTGAGTGAGACTAGCCAAAAACTAAAGGACAAATATTGTATGGTCCCACTGATGTGAACCGACATTAGAGAATAAACTTGGAATATGTCATTGGTAACAGAGACCATCAGGAGTTAGAAACAGGGTAAGATAATGGGTAATTGTAGCTGAAGGGATACAGACTGTGCAACAGGACTAGATACAAAAACTCAGAAATGGACAGCACAATACTACCTAATTGTAATGTAATTATGTTAAAACACTGAATGAAGCTGCATCTGAGCTATAGTTTTTTTTTTATATATATTTTTTGTATTTTGTATTTTTATTTTTTTCTCTATATTATCATTTTATTTCTTTTTCTGTTGTCGTGCTATTTCCTTTTCTAAATCGATGCAAATGTACTAAGAAATGATGATCATACATCTATGTGATGATATTAAGAATTACTGATTGCATATGTAGAATGGAATGATTTCTAAATGTTGTTAGTTAATTTTTTTTTAATTAATAAAAAAATATATAATCAGTAAACAATAAAAAAAAAAAAAGGGATGGTAGAGAGGGAAAGAGGAAGCATCCTGGGTGGACAGTGGTGAGAAAAGGACGCACCTTGGTGGGGGTGGGGCATAGCGTCTCCTGCTCCTGGAGAAGGAGGTCACCAAGAAGGAGGCGCCGGGTAAGGGCAGTTACCATCAGAATACCCAGGGGAGGTTCACAGGGCCTGAAAAAGTTTACCTCCTTTGCAGCCATTGTCCGAAAGCTCCCTGATATTAGGGTCTACAAAAAGGAGTAAACAGAGAAAAAAGACAGGAGTCCTGGAAACATAAGAGAGGGGAAACAGAGAATTGTGAACAGAGAGAGGCTAAGGAGGGCACCAGTCTTGCCAGGAGGGGCTAATGGATCTGAAAGCATCAACACTCAATGTGCACTTTTGCCAAAGGGTTTGGGGATGAATCTGAAACACCAGAAAGTAAGTAAACCAAAAAGGACTATTAGTGCCAAACAAAAAGTATTAAGAAAGGAAGTTATCATAGTATTCTACATGACTCACATGTAGACTCAGCTGTGAATATTTGCTTACAAATCATAAAAGCTTACATAGAAATAATAGTGAATATTGCTGTAGTGAAAAAATTTATGATAGAACTCTATTAGGAGCCTGGGAGAGCATGTTATTTAGATATAACAGAGGTAAATGCAGAAAAAACTAAAGGTTCAAACTGGTTTTCTTTTGTGGGGGTGGGTGGAAGTGCACTAAGTCTTGTATTTACTGTTTAACTTCTACAACTGCACACATGTATAATCAAAATTCAAAATTTAAAAATATAAATTTTAATTTATATATAATTTAATTAAAATATAAGTTTAGTTAAAATATTATAAAATATAAATAAAAGTATTATAGGAAAGGACCAGATCATGTGGGAGTTGGAACACATTGAGTCTTCAGAATGGGCTTGTCCCAGCATTCCCCCAAGTGAGTTTCAGGATGGTTGGATCTTCTAAAATGCAATATGGAGTACTAGTTTTGTGGGCATGGAAGCTTGGGAAGATGCAGGCAGCTGGTGCTTCACAATGCACAGTGCCTGTTTAAAACTCTTAAGAAAAGTGGTCATGGAGAAGTAAAACTTATTTTTACCACTTAACTTTTATTAGCATATTTTGGGAAAGTTTGTCCTAATTAATTGTGCACTTGCTGTGTGCCAACACTTGGTGTAAAACAGACTCTCCCTTAATAAAGGTCGATTGTAGCAGGCCAGCCCGACAGTTCTTGTTTATGTGGGTCTCAATAGTTTGATGTCCAGGCAATCCCAACACTGCTGGGGTTGCTGGCAGATACCTGGAATTTAGAAAAGTACCTTTTCCTTTGGCTTAAATCCTGTTCCCAAAGTTTGCACAGAAGGCTATTTCCTATCATTTTTACAGAATGGAATTTGAGATGGAAAAATTGTCTGGAGCAAAAGAGTGGGGCAACATCTAGAGTGTACTTTTTGGGTGTTGGGTAAGGGACCAGCGGGACTCCAGACTTGGCCTCCCGTCTAAAGGTGCTGCTTCCACCCTGCACGCTGACCTGTGGCAAGGTTGCTGGAGCAGGCTTTGGCAAACATCCTATGAAATAAATGGTCGTAGTCTCCAGTGGGTAAGGGAGGGTCAGGCCTGGGACAGGTTGGGGAACAGGGGGGGATCTCTGTCCTTCCTCTGCCTCCAGGATACCTGTGCCTCCCTCCCTTTAGGTCCCAGGTAGGGCCACATTCTGGGTAGGCCGCAGTAGCACTAAACCTCACCTCCATATCCCACCCCTGCTCAGGTCTTCCTGTCCCTCAGGACCAATTCCTGGGCCCACTTGACCCATCCCACGTTAGCTGAGCTCCTGGGAGCACATCTCTCAGGCTTGGGTGTTGATTAAATTGCACAAAGGAGATGTGCTCCAGACCTGGAATTTAAGTGTTGATGTGTCACTACAATGCTGGTGGCTCAATAGCACTGATGACAAATTGGCCCCATTGAGTTTATGGGCTTTGGAAATCCGTGGGTGAGCAGGTGTTTCCTAGGGCTGCCAGACTCCACCTCACAGGCTTCTCCTCCCATGCAAGCCACTGCTTGCCCTCCCCAGACTAGGCTTGCCTCTTCCAGGCAGCTGCCTCCTGCTCCCGCCTCCTCTTAGCTCATCTGAGCCTCCTTGGCCTGGAGGGTGGGGGTGGATCCAGAGAAGTTATTGGGAACTGTGGCCCCTTGCCTGAGAATGGGGCTTCAGACACTGGTCTCCATTGGATGGCATACGGGTCCCATGGAGGGGAGGCAGCTGTTGGGCACAAATGGACAGCTGAGTCTGGGGGTTGTTGGGGTGTGCTTCATGGAGGAGGTGACACCTGCGTGTCCCTGACTGATGAAGCCAAGAGGTTGAGCAAAGGCCCTGGGGTGGGGGATAGGGGTAGGCAAGAAGGGCCTGAGAGGTGGGAAGAACCTGGGCTGTTGCACTGAGTGTGGGTTTGATGGGTGGTTTCAAGGTTTGGGAGCAGGAGGACTGACCACAGCATTAGATGTAGGAATCTGCTGACCCTCTGGGGAGAGGGAGCAGGACAAGGGGGAGAAGGAGTAATCTTTGCTGGAGTAATCCTTGGAGTCCACACACCTAGCGCCAGCAGGTAGCAAGAGCTCCAACTGAGTAAATGGGAGGAGAGGGAACTGTTTAGTGTGACATGTGCCCAGGTTGGGAAGGGGCAGCAACCAGGACACAGGCCCCGGTGTTGGAAGCTCCTTGTCCACACCTTGCAAGCTTCATCAGGGAACCTTTCGGCCCAGAGCCCTGACTAGGTGACTCTTAGTCAACACCTAGTTGGGAGGGAGTCCCCTAGAGGGAGTCAGCACCTCTTTCCTCAGCTGCCAAGTAGACTAAAGTGTTTCAAGCAGAAGGGAGTGGCCACCTGTGTGAAAAGTGGCTCAGGAAGTAAGCCTGGTAACCAAATACCTCAAGCAGTTTTGCTGTAATGGTAGCAGAGAAACAAGGCAGTAGTAGAGGGGGTTGTGGAGGCAAAAAAAGGTTATTTAAACTAGGAAGACATTACTGTATGTTTTTATGCTGATGGAAAGACCAGGAGAGAGGAATAATGGATAATGCAGGAGTTTGAGGGGATAAATGCCAGAGTGCTATCTATGGCGGCTGGTGCACAGGTGCAGGCAGAGTGTGGGCACAGGCTGGGCATGGGGTGTGCTGGTGGGAGCTGGTGGAAGTTCTCTCTGATCTGTTTTCATAAAAATAGTTTAATAGGATTATCAGGTGCATATGAGGTTGGATAAAGGAATATTACAGACTTGTGAAAGAGCAGAAGTGGATTTATCATGAAGTAATGAAATTTAAACTTGAGGTCCCTCAGCTGATGAGAGCCCTTTCAGGTTCCTGCGATGGGTGCTGGCAATATGTTCACATGTTCCTAATTTTTTTTAAAGGTTGGAAAAATAAGATATTTTAACTGTGGTTGGTTAAAGCTGTGCTCTCTCTCCATTCTAATCTCCCCTCTATCCATCTTCCTTTCCTTCAGAGTGGTGTTGAGGCCATTGGGCATTTTGGGATCTAAGGCGGGGGTTGAGTTGGAGACACATTTGGATCGGCTTTCGGAAATATATTTGCGTGGTCTGCAGTCACCTTTGTGTTTAGTTAGGTTTTGTTGGTCATCCTGAGGGTAGGGATGGCTTCCAAGAACCTACCTACTGCCCCCTTTGCCATCTGATGCCATGACCTATTGGTGCAGGCCAGGGGCTGTGTTGCGGTAGGAACATATCCCTGCAGAACCTGGCCTGGGGAGGATGTGGGTCGTGGAGGAGAAGCAGGTTTGTAACACACAGAGCCAGAAGCTAGTCTGTAGAAAATTCTCTTAGTCATCAGAGAATTAATTAATTAATTAATTAATTATAAGAGGACTTCGTTCTCATCAGTGCCTGCTTAACAGAAGTTTGCTCTTGTCAGGAAAATGCTCAACTATGCAGCATGTACAATTATAAACGCACCATACTCTGTTCAGTGCAAGGACTAGTTAAGATTAGTTTAGGAATTCTTGACATACTCTGGAATCTGGCAGCTGATACAATGAGAGAAGCTTGAAAATATTTTCCCCACACTTAATAAGTTTTAAAAATTTACATGACTGCAGCAATAACAAGATAAGGTGAAAAAAACTTCTAAAATATCAATAATCTGAAACAAATTTTGACCTACTATGCTAAAGGAAGAGATTAACTAATCTTTCTGTTCTCATATGATACCATAAGATCTTATTATGTGAAAAGGTGTTCAAAGACTATATGGCCAAAAATGTAGGAACTAAGTAGTGTAGAGGTATGTCAGAATTAGTAGAATTATGTGTTTTTTTGGTGTGGATTTATGTGATGTTTGAGTATTTGTCAGATTTTTAAAATGTATGAATTCTTGTGATTTCTCATCCTTCATATTCACTTTTGAACCTAACGTTGTAGTCATAATGTTTATTCTTTATCTTAAAGAGAGAGTCCAAAATATATAAGCTTCAGGCCCCATAAAACATGGGAGCAGGGCGGGTGTGCTGATCAGTTGGGGTTACAGCGTCACTCCAGTGGGGGCTGAGTTCCCAGGCTGAGGTGAGGAGTGTGCCTCTGTGTGTAAATCAGCCATGCAGCCAAGCACCCTGTGTGGGTCAGCTGAGAAGACAAGTGGTGTGTTGATTTATTTTCTGGTGCTAACTCCTTATCTTGTCACAAACTGGCACTTTAAATAGCAGAAGAGCACTAGTCTGAGAGAGTAGATGAGAAATGAACAAGAGAGAGGTCACAATTTTAAAACATGTCTGCAAATTCTTTGACACTCCTCCCATCAAAATGTGGAGCCCCCCTCCCCTTGAATATAGGCCAGACTTGGTGACTTGCTTTGATGAATAACGTATGGCAGAAGTGATGCTTTGCAATTCTGAGGTTAGATCTAAAAGGCAGTAGGACTTCCTCCTGGCTCTCTTCTGACTCAGGCTTCAGAGTCCAGGGCTGGCATGTAAGAAGTCCAGTGACCTGAAGCCACCATCCTGGAGAGGCCATGTGGAGAGCGCGGACAGGGGCACCGAGCTACAGGAGCCTGCCCAGCCCACATGACAGATGTATGAGCGAGTGAGGGATGACCCGGCCCCCAGCCGCTGAACTGATGCTGATGCTGAGTGGAGCGGAAATGAGCTGTCCCTGCCCGGCCCTGACCAAACTGCAGATTTATGAGCAAAATAGATGTTGTTTTAAGCTACTAAGTTTTGGGGTGGTTCTGCAGCTGTGGAAAACTGAAACAGGAGATGCCCTAAGTTTGCTGGGACTTCTAAGGATTTCTCAATTCAAGTGACCACAAATTAAGATGCAAAAACCTACAAAGGAATGAATTTATTTCCACACAAATTGCTGGCATTTACTCCCCACCTACCTTTAAAAAAAATACCTTTATTGAGATATCTTCCTGTGCACCATACAGCTCATCCCAAGTATAAATCAGTGGTTCAGTGTAATCACACAGTTGTGTATTCACCAGCATGATCATTTTTAGAACATCTGCATCACTTCATAAAAATAAAAATATATAAAAAAAACCCATCCATTCCATACCCCTCACCCCTCCCTGCCATTGACCACTAGTTTTGCAATCTACCCAATTTTTTTAACCCCTTATCTTCCCTATTTATTTATTGTCCTTATTTTTTTATTCATCTGTTCTCACCCCGGATAAAGGGAGCACCAGACATAAAGTTTACACAATTATTCCCAATCTACTGAGAGCGAGGCCCTGTCTCTTGGGCTTTTTACACATTATTTGATTTAATCCTCACAGTTCTGTGAAGTATTATTTGTTAGCTTCACTTCACAGATGAGAATACTGAGGCTCAGAGTGGACCACCTGTAGCCCAAGTAAGAGGTAGGCTCCAACAGAGCAGGGGCGAGATAACCATTCGTCACCAGTGGAGAAATCTTGTCAATGGAAGAAATGCTGAGACTCTAGAGGCAGGCAAAGGCTGTCCTTAAAGTTTGCCATCAATTCCTAGCAAAATGAAAGAAGAGTGTGTTAGAAGGATGTCAGATATTGAGAAAGGAAAGTGGTGGTCCCAGGTGCTCACACATGAGTTCAGTATCAACCTCAGGGACTGTCCCAAAGGTGGTCAGTTCCCGAATCCTACTTGATGGCTCCCCAGAATCAGATGCTTGCGAAGTCCTGGGTCAGTTTTCCCCCCTCCCTCATCTTCCTTGTCCGTGAGCACATCACTGTACTGGGGAAACACAGTCTCCCTGACCAACTCCTCACCCCCAGACTACAGGCTGGTGCCCTGGGGACATCTCACTCAGAGGAAAGCCTGATGTTCTGTAATGATCCACAGTGTCCCCTCAGTACCACCCCCCATCCAGTCTGCTCTCACAAGGCTGCCTCTGTGTGCTACTCAACACCCCCGCTGGTCTCTGTCCCTTACCCCCGGGGGGGACACCCATTCTACCTTGCACATCCTGCCTGCTGCTCTTGACCTCCTCCACAGCATCCCAGGCAACCCTGGCTCACCCAACACTCCTGTTGTGTTGTCTGTTGTCTGAAATCTCAGCTCTGTGAGGCCAGGGTACGTGTCTGTTTTGTTTTTTTTTTTTTGATCGTTGCTATGTCCCCAGCACTTAAAAATGGCCTGGCCCCAAGCAGGTGCTTGACCCATACATTTTAAAGATGAGGGCAATGTGGGGAATGAGGGATGGACTAGGTGGGTGGTTTACATCCACCTGGAGGGAAGTGTCTGGCAAACCCCAGCCCTGTCTGTACTTGTTTTTGTCTTGTTCAACATTTATGTCAACAAATTGTTGAAAACATGTTAGTTCTAGGTGATTCAAAGCTGGGAGGGTTCGCTAACATGAGGATGCCTAAGTCAAGTTTCAAAATGGCCTCTACGTTAAGCTCAGGTGCTGGGTGAAAACCAACTGAAGGAAGTTGTAAAGATAAATGTAAAATACCGAGTTTAGGTTCAAAAATAAAATCTATTGAATAGGAACACACATCTTCCTGTTTTTCAAATGACAACAAGTTCAATATGAAGCCAAGGCCTGAGGTGATGAAGTCCCTTTGGGGTACTTTCTTCAATGTTCAGTCCATAGAGTCCCAAGCCCTACAATGCCACTGTCAGAGTCTACCTGGGGTGATGGGCAGTGGCTCAGGGGCTGGAGGAGGGTAGCCAGGAAAGTGTGGGCAACCAAAGGCAGGTATATTCAGATCAGAGGAGGTGAAGCGGTCATGACACCCACATTCACATGAATGGGCCTCTGTAGTAGAAGAAAGATGGTCTCCATGACAGAGCTAAGAGCAGGAGAGATAAAAGGGACCTGGGCTTGGGTCAAGGTGACAGGAAATTTTCTTCCCACCAAAAATGGCATCAGCTAGGCCATCTCTGATAATTATGACAGGGAGGGCTCTTCAGTGCACAGGATACTGCTAGGACCTCTGAGGACCCTCCACTCCAAGAAGAAAGCACTGCAGAGCTGTGATGACAGCATGGAACCAGATTCCTCCTCCTGACCCAGCATCCTACAGTGAGCCGGGCTCTCCAGGCCTGGCACGTACACCCAGAACCATGGCCATAACTGAACCCACACCATGGAGCCTTGTAGGGATTAAAGGAGCCAGCAAGCTCACATGATACTTGCCTTCAACTGAAAAGCAGAGAAGGCCAGACAGAGGCCAGATAAACACCTCCCCTGTGGCCCAGGGACCTGTGGAGAATGAGCCGGATGGCCCAGTGACTGTATGAGAGTACTGGGAACTGAGCAGCTGACGTGAACACAGGCACAGGAAGTTGTTGCTTTATTTCTAAAATGAAATCCACAACATTCTCACAAACATGAACTTAGGGGATGGTTTTGAACAGTCTGTATAGTTGCCTACTTAAGTTGTTCTGCAAAACAAGGAAAGAACTACATCCTTGTCCAGAAATGAATATGCATTTCAAACAGTAATACCACCCCTTGGACTTCTTAGCGTTTTGGGAAAAGCTCCTAGAATTCTTCACAGATGACTTAAAAGAGCCATCCCTGCCCAGGCCTGGCATGTCCCCACCCTTCTATAGCCATGAGGCCAGAACGAGGAGTGGGAGGGAACACTGCCTCCTTTCAGGCCCAGAAACCCCAAAGGCAGAGGACGTTCAAGTTCTCTGGTGAATTCAGGAAATACACAAGTTTGGCAAGAGTAGCACATGGGCTGAGACCTAAGCCAACCCTGAAGCGCTCCTATCAATCAGCCCTCTGACCCCACTCTGGAGGCTGAGCAGAGGCCTCACTTTCTTTCCTCTCCCGCTTTTCTAGGCACTGCATGGGGAGATTTCTGGTTGTTCCTCAGGTGGATGCTACCTCTTAGAAGGTCCCTTCTGGAGATACCTGAGGGAGGCAGGCTGGGAGAAGTCCTTGGTGAGAGGCCACACACCTATGCCCTAGGAAGCTCTGCCCTGGACCTAGGTCCCAGGCCTAAAGGATGGATATAATCCCACCCTCAGGCTCCTGGGCCAAAAGAGCAGTGTTTTTTTTGTACTTGGAGAAGGCTTGAGTGGTCCTGGCCTGGTCAGCCGGGCTCCCGGCTCTCATCTCTCACAAGCCAACATCCAGCACCCTGCCCAAATCACCCTCGATGTGGCTGTGGCAGCCAGGCACAGATCTTGCCTGTGAGGGGCCAGGCAAGATCTGCTGATTTGGGCAGGTCTTGGGGGAACGTCTCCTGTAAAAGCCAGAGCTGAAGTGCTGCCCCCACCATCAGACCCCCAGAAAGAGGTGGAACTGGGAGGAAACCCAGGAACTTTGGAGCAACTGGTGCAGGACAAGCAGATGCCAGCTTCCCCCAAGGACAGGCAGCCTTGGACAGGCTGGGGCTGCCTCTGTTCAGGACAGGGGTGCTCTCAGAATCCTAGGGCCATAATCCCCCGGGCTCTTGTTGAGGGGGAAGGGGCTGGATTTTGGTGACCAGAAAAGCGGAGTGTAATAGTCCAAGTCACTAGGTTCCAAGGTGTTCATAGAAACCCAAGCCCCAGGGCCCAGATCCCGAGTCCCTCAGCCCTGCCTGCCCACATGCCTTTGCTCCTTCCCTCAGGACAGCAAGGCTTGTCCACACTGGGTTCCCGGGGCCTCTGCTCCAGGTAGGAGGCAGTGTTTGTCCACTGGTTTGTCCACTGGTTTGTCCACTGGCTTTCCAACGTGGCATTCTTCAACCTCTCAGCACTGCAGTGATGGCCTTTGGTGGAAGAATCCCCAGGTCCTCTGCCCGGCAGGAGACAATGGGGAGACAGGTGTGGGGCTCCAGACCCGCCTCCTCCACCTCTCCACTCCAGGGCTATAAATACTCCCAGATGCAAATGTAAATGCTCCAAGACATTTATCATAAATTACAGGAGATGACTGTGAGTCTCTAGGCCATGAAGCCTCTCGGGGAATACTAAAGTTGTTTAAAACTAACCTGACAGGGCGGTTGGGCCCCTTTATGGCCTGCCTTCTGGCTGGGAGAGTATTGGGTGCTTCTGCAGGGTCAGGGAGAGGCTGGGGTGTCAGGTGGGATGGAGGCCTGGGAGGCAGGCACGGGCACTGGAGCTGAGGTCCTTCTGCGAGACAAGGAGGGACCAGCTGTGCCAGCCGAGTTGCAGAGGAAGCTGCTGCCAGCACCCCATCCAGGTCTGGGGTGACTCAGAGCCAGATGGAGTGAGGCTCTCTGACTCCTGCTAGGTTGGAGTGTTAGTCCATGAGCAGGTATTACTTTTATATTTGAAAAAAAAAGGACTACTTAAGAGAGAAAGAGACAAGTGGGGATGTGGGGGTGCTAGAGCAGAATCACCTGGGGGCTCTTCCAGGCTTTTCTACATTCTGCTCTGCGCTCCTGCAATGGTGGCAGAGGTCTCGAATGCATTATTAGACCAGCAGAAAGTCTTTTCTTCGGAGCGGCCCTCACGAGACAGGATGGGGGAGCTCCAGTCATCTGAGCAACTTCCCATGTCTGCAGGGGTGGAGCCCAGGAGCCTTGGGAGGAGGGCACAGCTTCTCAGCTTCTGGTGCCAGTCAGATGGAAACCAGCAGAATTGCCGAGGCCTTGCTCACTCCTCCCCTAACTCTGCACTGGATGGGGCTGGGATCTAATTGGAAGCTGACCTACCCCAGTCAAACACTTCTTGCCACCTTCATCACGTCTTCTTTGAACACAATCAAGACCTCGTGATCCTGTCCAGAAAAATGGGAGCAGCTCTAGTTACCCTGCATGTCATCCAAACCTTTCTCCTCTCCTCTTCCAGAAACTCCTGAGCAAACACAAGGCACAGGATGAATTTTAATTTACTTTTATAATAATAAAAACCATGGTGGTTCAGGACATGAACTGCATTTTAAATTCCACTAATGAACACTGAACTCCTGCTGGAACTGTTGCCGGGATAAATACACAGAATTGATGGCTGCAGCCACAAAAAATATATGGATCACGTCCTGGGACTGCTGCAGCCGCAGCTGCCGGACCTGCTAGCCCGTCCACCTCTGCATCAGAGGAAGTTGCCACCCATACAGAAGACAAGATTAAAATAACACTGAAAAGCAAACACTAATGAGGAAAAAGTCCTGGAAGGAGAAACATTTAATTTTCTTTTCCTCTTTGACACCTTTCTTTCCTTTAATTGAAGTCCGTGATGGGGAACACGCCATCTCTTTATTACAAGGTGGCCTTGGCACAAAGAATGCTCTGTTTTTTATCGTAGATTATACCTTCCTTTTTCTCCTCCTGGCTCTAGAAAGGAAAGTGATTACAATTTTATCTTCTAAACAAAGAAAAAAAAAAGAAGTTGACTAGGTTGGAGCCGTTTACACAGCAGTTTGACAACTGGGGCGACAGCTTAACTACTGAGCAATTTTTTGCACAATTCGAAAACTCATTTTTTTTTTTTAGTTGAGGAATCAGTCTAACAAACACATCCCAACTCTAGCTGAAAATAATTTCTTTTCCCAACTCCTCTAGGAATAAAACACTTTTAATGTATTTGTCGGGAATTGACACTTCATTTAATAAGATTTAAAAAGTGACGATTTGAAAGAGCAATTGAGAAGAGTTCCACATCCATTATGGACTTGGGGTTCTAACAAAAATCAGAAGAAAATCAGAAAAAACACAGATAATATAGGAAAACAAGTGTGTGTGTGGGGGGGGCATTTTATTCTTATGGCTGTTTCAAGTCCCAAGTGCTCCGCAGCCAACCCCAGCTTGTAAAAAGGCACCTTGGACAGGTGCCCACTCCCAGCCCGGCCCCGAGACGCTGGAAGGCAACGATCAAGGTTTCTCCCAAAAGCCCCAATCCAGTTTTCTTTTTACTCTCCCAACCTGCTCTGAAATTAAGGGGTGGGGTTTCTGGCCGTGCTCTATGTCTTGACCTGGGTGGTGGTTACACAGGTGTTTCACATTTTCTAATAAGCCAGCATGACAGTAACGGGCCAGAGGGAGCAAGCACCTGGCTCTCTCCCTTCACTGAGGGTCAGGCCTCCACGAGTGGAGCTGGTGCGTCACTGTGTGTCACCCCCAGGGCAGGAGGAAGTCCTTCCTCTGACCTGCCCCTCTCACCACATGCTTGGCCTGTCTCCTTCATCGTCCCACAATGCCCAGCCTGCACCCTCTGCGGGGCGGAGCACTCAGTGGCCATTTGGGGCCCTTCTAGCTGCTTGCCAGCCCAAATCTTCAGCTTCTTATCAGCATTTAGTTCCGAACTTCTATCCCAGTTTTCAGGTCATTTGGGTTCACCTGCCCTACCCCCACCTGGGGACAAGAAGTCCTCTACAGGCACAGCCAGGACCCCACAGAGCTCCAGGTCTTCACTGCTTTCTGCAGCTCTTTCTGTGGCCACCTCTAGCCTCAAGGCCTACACTGGGCTGCTGCTCTCAGATGGCCCCTAGGACTCTTTATGCAGCCCAGCTCAACCCTCATTCCCTGGAGACCTATCTAGGAACAAAGAGGGCGCCACCCCCACCCCCCACCCCAGTCCCCCAAATCAGAAGACCCAAAGAGAGCGCTCTAGGTTTCAGAATGGGAGGTGAACTGCGCCAGGTTTGGCAGAGCTGCTCCAGTGTCCTGAAGTCCTGAGCAGGCGTCTAGGTCTCCCCCCCACCCCAACCCAGGGCATTTGGGGTTAGGAGACCACCGGGGAGGTGAGGTGGTGCCCGCAGCTGCACCAGGGGAAGGATGTGGGAAAACCCATGGTACAAGGACCCCCTATCCTCAGCCCTCCAAGCTGATACTTGTTTTGATCACTGACCTATTTTCCTGTTCTTTCTATTTATCTGATAATAAGCAGCATCTAGAAAGCTGGAGGAGAAGGGAGAAAAACTCCATTTTCTCAAGGCAGAGATCTGGAAGGTGCATAAATTAAAGGAAATTCCTAGAGAAAAGGAGGAACGAGGCATGCCATCGGACTTGAGGGAAGGGCGCTGAGCTGGGATCCTGCTTTGTGCGTACCCATATGCAATAGTGAGCCGCTACCCGGGCATGTCCCCTGCCTGGGGTGCCCGCGCGGCTGTGTGGGCAGCAGCTGAAAAGGACGGAGGTGGAGGGTTGGACCAGCTGTTCCAACCTAGGTTCTTCGCCGACCCACCCCCCATTTCCAGGGGCTTCTGTCCAGGGACTTCTCTCTGAACAAGTTACTTTAATGTTTCAAAAGAAGCTATTAGATACTTTAAACTCTACTCTTAAAACGACTTATCTGGCGACTTTTGTTCCCCATCCAGGCAGTGACTGCTGCACTGTCTAAGGAAGTGCTGAGTGGCCTGGATGTCCCCATGCTAACTGGCACCTAGGGGCTGGATGCTGATGGAGGAGGAGCCAAGCAGAGGGCAGCCCCCAGGGGCTGGAGCAGCAACACCATTTGTTAGAGAAGCCTCTGGTTAGGGATTGCCTGGCCCCTCCTCCTGGGTTTCTGCTCCCACCAAACAACAGGCAAGTGGACAGAGATCAGAGAGCTGAGCCCCCGGACTGGTGGAGAGGGAGCATCTCCCAGCCCTGCCGAGGGAGAGACAGGAGAGCCAACTGCTGGCCTCCGTTTGGGTCACCACCGCTGTGGCTGAGCGGCCTCTCTGCCCCCAGCAGTCCCTGTCCTGCCTTGGGGACTCTGACCTTTGTTCAAACAGAAAGACAACTTCCCACTACATGAAATTGTTGCTATCCTACTGTTTGCATACTGACAGAGCACTCAAAACTAAGTTAAACTAGGAGAGGAAACATGGCCAGCTGAGCCACTGGCTCCTTCGGCTCCCCCACCAATATGTGTTTTTTTCTCTCTTACTCTAAAGTCTGTACCAACCAATACATGTTTTTGTTTGTTTGTTTTGCATGGGCAGGCACTGGGAACCAATACCTTTTTAAGACACCAGGAAGAAGGCTTCCTAACCCCACATCCCTCCTGAGTGGGGTCATAGGACGGGCAGAGGATACGCACATTCTCCAGCAGCAACGAGTAACTGAAGGACCACTGGGCAGCTCAGGAAGGCTGCTTAGAGCAGTGGGAGAATGCAGGAGATAAGCAGACAATCATCTGATCAAGTTATAAAGGGTGCTAGTACTGGAATGGACGTTACTAAGAAGGATAAAAACAGAGCCACATCAAGCTACAACAGTCAAATGAGATCATTTTGATGAAGATTAGGAGAAAAGCTTCTTATAACTGTTTTTTTTTTCCAATCCCCAGTTGAGTACTGTAGTTTGGGAGAAATCCCAGCAACCACTGAATAGCCACCACTGTGCCTGCAAAGTCCCCACTTAGTATTCCTGACACCGGATGCAGGAGGTACCTGCACCACTGCTGGCCACACAACAGTTCTGGGCAGGCCCCGTGGTATGTTTCTATACATACGCTTCTGAGCAGTAAATTAGCAGGTGGCATAACTATTTCATCATCAGCCTCCAAAACTCAAAAGCATGTGCCCATTTTGGATACATTTCAAGAATGACAGGTTAATAACTCAGCAGCTCGAGTGATTATTAACTCGTGTCCACAGACTGATTTGCTCATTGTGTATTTTGCTGAACTTCCTTACAGGAGTTTCCTGGTCAGCCCAGGTGCCATGATGAGCTGCGTCTGTGTCTCATTTAGGAGCCGTGCGGGCGCAGTATTTCTCTGCTCCACCCCACGCTTGATGTTCACAATGAAGGAAGGAAAATTACAGCATCAAAAGGGATTAAAACAAGTGATTTGCCGTTTGAGCATTTCAAAAAGACCTGGGACACCTATGATTCAGCAAATGGAAAATAACTAAAAAAAATAAAAAATCATTTGGTTGCCAGGGCAATATGTTCCATAGAAGTAAACTCTTTACTGAAACCCATTTCCTAAAGGGTGCCTCCTGGTAATTCAGGCCTAATATATTCTCCTTCCACGCTAGTATTCACAGGCCATTTTTGTATTCCGGCTTGGGCCTGTCTATTCCTTCCTTCTGTCCCCTTGGCCTGGGTTAGATCAGAGATGTGGGGTGTTAATGGTGGGCTTGATGAAGATTGAAGACCCATTTTCTCCCCCTGGAGACCAGCCTGATTTGAACAAATTGAGGAAAACGAAGCAGCCTCTTTCTGTCCTTGGGAGAAAACCTATTTTATGTCTGTTTTTTTCAGCCAGGTCTGCTTCTCTCTGGAAATGTGGAGTGGGGGCGGGGGTGTCAAAAAGCTCCCTACTCAAGAAGGACACAATTTCCACTGTCATGGGGCCCACCGAGGCACTCCCCTCTGCCGCCTCCTTTATTGGTGCTGCCGGCTGGGGGAGCGTGAGGCGGGTCCTGGGCTGGATGCAAGTGAGCTGCTGCTGGGGGCCTGCAGGGCACGTGGGTCGAGCTGCTGACCAGCCAGGCTGGGGTCCCCTGTCCCTAATTCCTCGCCACTTTCCTCCTTCTGGCCACTCTGCTGCTCCGGACACTCAAAGTGGACACAGTGGAACACCTGGGAGAGAAGGAAAAGACCCAGTGAGTGACGACAGGGCAGCGTGTGACCTGGGAGCTACCACACTTTAGGACAGTGCCCTGCCCTGCTTTTGGATGGGGACGGGGGTGGGGGAGTCATCACACAAGAAAAAGTCCTTCCCACTTTCCCTTCCTGCCTGTCATGGACACCTGATGCATCTAGAAGGTTGTAAACATTTTTGATCAGTTGGAATAAAGGTAGATGGGTTGATAGTCTGAAAGTTACAGATAACAGGACATGGATTCCTGGGAAATGTTCTCATTGGATTATACTATTTCATTACTTTTGTCCCACGGATTTTTTTTTTTTCCCTCTAACATTTATTTATTCTTACATTTGGCAGTTGGGTTATGAGTCAACAGGGGTTGATTGTGGTGATGGTTGCACAGCTCTGTGAATATACTAAAAAAAACTGAACTGTGTACTTTAAATGGGTGAATTTTATGCTATATGAGTTATATCTCAATAAATCTGTTTTGTATTTTAAAGAAGTCAACAGGGCATTACCCCAGGAGAGGAACTTCTTGAAAATGTTCCCTCAAGGACCCCAGCTTGTCAGCAGGGTCCAAAAGAACCCTTTCTTCCAACCTTCCTGTGCCCTCAGGTCAGGAGTAACTCCTGAGGGTCCCTCTCCTCCCGTCGGCTCTCAGGGTCTTCACAGACCCTGCTGGGTGATCCTGGCTTGGACCAGCCTGGAGGAGCCAGGACTCCCACCCCCCCACCCAGGGCCTGGTCGATCCAGAAGCATTTATTGAACCCGTGCTCAGTACAGCCGGCCACCAGGCAGATACAGCCCAACGCTGACCACATTCAGCAAATAGGGGCAAGTGCTGGCCCTGACCTTAAGAGTACCCCATATGGTTGGGGGAGGTGAGACCAGCATACACAGCACCATCCAGGAGGTAAGTGTTGAGCTGTGAGCTGTAGGGGTTTAGAAGAGAAGGGCCAGTCAGAGTCTGTGACTAGCAGGGCTTCAGGGACGCTGGTCTGCACCCCTGTCAGCGCACACATGGACATTCCGCTGCTGAGTAACAGCCAGGTGCCTCCTCAAGCTGGGTGCGTGTCCCTAGTTCTTTGAAGAGCAGGAATCACATCTGCTGTGGTGGTGGTCTTAAGTCTGGGGTATGCAAATCTGCTTTCCAAGGGGCATGCTGGCAACTCTAAGGGAAACAGTTTCCAGATCCTCAAATTCTGTATTTTCTAAAACAGCCCAGGAATGTAATATGCCTTAATTCACAGCAGCCCTCTTCCACTTCACAAACCGGAGGTGCAGCCTCGCCCGTCTCCCGCGTTTGCCATGGTGTGCTTTGCTCTGGGGCATACAGACTCCCTCATGCCAATCCAGAGCACTGGACCGGGTCTGCCCTCTAATGATTCACTGTGCCCTGAAAGCTCTCGCCGCAGCTTTCCTGTCTTCCACTTACTCCCATTTAAGATGAAGCTTGAGCCTGAGTGAGATGTTCTGAATTCAGAATACCCTAAGTGTATGGATGATTGATGCCGATTCTTTGTTTTTTTAACTTTTTATTTTGAGATAATTTCAAACTTACAGGACAATTGCAAAAATAATATGAATTCTATATAGAGAACTCTAACATACCACCTCTCCCAGACACCCATATCCACCAACTTAAACATTTTGCCACCTTTGCCATATCTGTCTTTCTGTCTGTCTGCCTATCTATCTATCTATCTATCTATCTATCTTCTGAACATTTGAGAGCAGGTTGCACTCATCATACTCCTCGGACACAATACTGCCATGTACATTTCCTACAGAAAGGATATTCACTTCTGTAACCACCTTAAGTGCAGTTACCGAGTTCAAGAAATTTAATATTGATATAAAGCTTGCAGTCTGTTTTCTCATTTTTCTTATGTCCCAATGATGTCCTTTTGAGACTTTTATCCTCTATTCTTAGATCCCATCACGTATCCTATATTGCATTCAATTGTTATTTCTTTAATTTCCTTCTTTCTTTTTTTAACTGTAGAAACAGTGCTGATTCTTTTAAGTGTAACTGGAATTGTTCCAGAATTACTAAAAATGTTTGTGAGATACACTGACTAAAACCTATGGGTAAAATTGTTCCATAATTACTTTCAGTTTTGGTGTGTCTTATTCAGTGAAGTAGTTACAATCTATTTCATCAAATCATGTCAGAAAATATTTATTTCTAATAATTAGTCAATTCTCATCTTCTGAAATGTTTATTTTCTTCTATGTTGTATTAACAAAACATAATTATATTAAACTTATGATGAAAAATTTTACACCTCAACCTAAAATGTTCAAAGGATTATGTTTTTCCTCCCAAAGCTCTTTTCAGGGCTATGCAAACAAAAAATGTTTGAAGGCTGCTGTTACTCTGGCACTTAGGGGAATCTAAGTCCTTGATACATATTTTATTAAAAAATTGATAAGCAGGGCCTGGAGGGAAGGTGGGGGCGCATTTTAGGGTTAAAGACAAGAGGAATAATGTAAGTGAAGACCCTAGGGAGGAAAGAACCTCGTGGTGTCTGATGGAACCAAAAAAGCAAGAAGCTGGGGAATGGGGCTGAGAACCATCAGGAAGGGGAAGTTAGTGAAGGGAGCCAATGGGGGCTTTGGGGCAGGAGCACGTGGGATCTGTTCATTCAATAAACATTCCAAGTGCTCCCTGCCTGTCCATCAGGTCAAACAACAAAGGTCCTGGCTCAAGGTTGTGGGCATGCAGTGGGGTAGTACTGTGCTACTGGGGAGACTGATCTGGCAAGAAGGTGCAGGGGGGTTGAAGGCCTCAACAGGGTGGCCACAGAGGCCAAGAGGAAGGGATAGTACTCAAATGGAAAATTACATGGACCTTGGGTAGAGGTGCCGTGTAAAGACGGGGTAAATCCTAGACAGCTCGAGAGGTGCAGACTGAGACACGTTGGCATATAAGGCTGGTGCTCAGGAAGCTGGGGGGATGGCTACACAGGCTTCCTGTAGGGTCTGGAGACCTGAGGAGAGGCCTGGCAGTGGTGGATTCTAGCGAAAGGGTGAACGTCCAGCATAGGCTAAGGTCATTGAGGTTGGTGGCAGGCAGATAGCAGACAGGGACCTCGGCTGGATTTAGGGTGGGCTTCAGTTCCTGAGGGCTCTGATAATGCAAGATGGTTTTAGAGAAACAAGTGTGTTCAGCCAGTGATGTGACAGAAATTGGGGTTTGGGGTGGGGACCAAATGGCCACCAATAACCAGGAGGGCTAGAATCAGAGTTTTCCAATAGAGCCAGGGCTCTCCAAACAGTGTGCCCTTGGCCCAGAGCTTTCTCCCTTTCATCCCTGGACCTCTTCTAAATTAGTCAAAGATCCTAGATTATAAGTAAGATGACATAACTTCTTGCATAGCAGTCACTGAACTTGGGTGAAATACTGAGGTTAAATTATAAGTGTGTAACCGGTTTATATAGTGATGGCTTGGAAAGGAGCCTGTGTAGATGAGCTACAAGCAGCAGGCCACACCACACAGTAGCATGGCCGTACGCAGAACCCACAAGAGAGGGGGTTCTGGCCCTGTCTGGGGAGCAGCCTGTGCTCATGGAACACACTGCAGATCCTCCCCTGGCCTCCCCAGTGCTCTCTTGGGGATGGGCCAACTCTGCTTCCAAGGGGCCTGCCAGCTGGGGCTTTGGTCTGGTCCATGTTTGGTGAGTCTGTTCCCAGGTATGGGTCTGCTCAGTAAGAGGGGAAGGGCACTGGCACTCTGCATGTGGGCAGAGCGCAGCGCAGGGCAGAGCTGGCTGGACACCTACCACTTTCCTGGAGGAAGACCGGGCAGAGGAGGCCCAAGGTGGTGAGACTGCAGTGGGCTCAGGGGTGGCAGGGAGCCTGTGGGGACAGAGGTGCTACAGGCCTGCTTTCTTCTGGAGGAGCTCTACGTCCTCCACAGGCACACCCACTTGCACACACATGCTCCCCCCACTCACATGCTCGTACACGTACAGCCTTCTACATCAGAATCAAGTTCACAAAGGAGAAGACAAATGCAGTATCGACTTTGGAGTTATATTTGAACTATAAATTCTATGCTTACCTTCCCGCAACACTATTTTTTCCATATTCCTACTTCTATTCATTTATCTACCACTGTTTCAAAGTTCACATTTCAAACTCTAATATGAAGACTGAGACCATGCATTTTCCTGGTCCATCCCTCTTCCACTCTGGCAGGGCCCATCTGCCTCAAAGTGAGCTGCTGCCTCTTCCTAAAGGTCAGGGGTCCAGCGCCTTCCTCCTGCTGGGGTGGCCACAACCGCCCACTGCCACAGAGTCACAGCCACAGCTGCAGCACATCAGCCCTCCTGCACAGCCTTCCTTTTTCTTTCTTCTTTCTTTCCTTCCTCCCTTTCTTTTATATGAAATCTGCCTTTTTGGGCCCATCTGCACACGCGTTCCTGTTATCATAAGACAGGAGGGCCTTCTGTGCAGATTAAAAAACCACTTGGGCTATAGGCTCTGACCTGAGCCAAATGGTGAATTTGAAAATCTTCTAAGTGGCCACAGTTAATCTCCTCTTCTCCATCAGCTTCACATTCTTTGAGCTTTTCAAGTAACAAAACCATCTTCTGGTGGGTTAACAACTTAGTTGATTTTGCTTTCTGAACCCCCCTCTTTCCAAATGCTGGGTCTGTGGCTGCTCACAGGAGCTGAAGTGCCCCTTTCTCAGGCCCGGGTTGCTAAGGACACTCTCAGGAGGTGCACCAGGCAGGCTTCTGCTAAGTGGCCAGGACAATCCCCAGAAAACACAAGTTCACTTCCTCCCCTCAAGTTTTCCCCCAAACTTCCTGTAACCGAAAGTTCTATTCCCTTTCTTTATATGTCTCAAAGTCATACTGTGTCCCCACTGCCCATGTCTCCATCTTCTTTGAACAAAGAATTTTCAGAACATGCTGGATTTTACTGCCACCCTTCCTTGTTCTTAACACTTGAGCTCTTTATCCTGACCCTATCATGTTCTTTAATCAGTTATTGTATAATCCTGTTTTCTTCTCTCCCTGTCAGTATCTCTGGAGGCCACTCCTCGGAGCCCCAGGCTGACACTAAACCCTGAATTGACTTACATTTGTCCTACTCCTTATTACCCTTTCTCAAGCTTTCCCCTCCTGTACTGAATGGTTTTTCTCTCCTTTTGCTCTTGCAAGGTTCACCCTTCAGTCCCTGTAGTTTCCAGCCCTGCTCTTCGAGCCTTCAGAAGCCCCTCCCCTTAGCATCCCCCACCCCACCTCTGTCTACTGACCTATCCCAAGTCTCTGTTATTCTTTCCCCTTCTCAGAGCCTCCACGACAATAAACAAATCAATAAAAATCCTGGATTGAAAAATAAAGTAAAAAAGACCTCCGTGTGCTTGGGCACTGACTGAAGGCTTGAGAACGTGCCCCTGAACTAAGGAAGGGTCACCAAGGCCGTGGCCCCACTGGAAGCAGGGTGTGGTTTCGGCTGACTGCGCTGGAAGGCACACACAGTCTGCAGAAATAAACGTTTGCTGACCTGTTCCATTCCCACTGTAGATGCCACTTCCAGCCTGAACTGATCTCTTGTCTAACCTGGATGTTGTTAGCCATCCTGCCCTCTTCAGCCCATTCTGCCTTTAAAGAGCAATGCCAATGGCTGTCAATTCCAACACACCTAACAATACTGAGTGACTCTCACCTGGCTGATTCCCATGATTTCCTACGGCTACTTCTGGAAAAATCATAGTATTCTTCTGACACCACAGAAATTTCTGCCACAGAAATCATGGGAGAGTTTTCGATCTAAGTTAAGGCAAAACTTGAAACCCTGGAAGTCTCAGTTGCTAACTGCCTGCCTGAGTGGCTCCAGGGAGAGGGGAGGAAGCTGTGGCTGGACAGTGACTGAACACTGCAGAGCTGCTTAGAGTCGGGCTTCCATCTGTGACCCCAAAGTCCCAAGGACCAACTAACTTTAATGAGCATCCTCTGAGTATCTCCAAAGAGCCAAGCAGACTGTCAGATTCAAAGGCAACACACAGCACAGTTAATTTTATTAAGTCACAAATTGTGTGGTGAAGATTCTAGTTGAACAAAAGTGTTTTTTCAAGGAGAAAAACGGGTGAGGCCTCAAGTCAGTGAAGGGACAGAGCACACAGCAGGTGTCAGTGTGAGGACGGCCTAGGGCCACAGAAGTTGGGAAAGGCCCCACTCCTAATAAGCATGGCAGGAAGTAAGCCTGGGCAGAGGAAATCAGGGACAAGAGGCTGACTGCACAGTGTGAGAGTTCTGAGTGACCTCTGTGCATGCACACACTCAGTCATTTGTTCATTCCACAAACACTTACCAGGCACCTCCTACCTGCCCCAGTGCAAGGTTCTGGTAACCCTCACTGCCCACATGCCAGGAGGCCAGCACTCACATATGGACAGTGTGGCAGGCACAAAGAGCTCTAGCATGCAGGGAACCATGAGGAACAGAGGCAGGGCCGCAGCCAGCTGGGGGAGTCTGGGGTGCTTCCTGGGGGAAGAAACTGAGCCGAGGCAGCCAGCAGGGAAGAAAGGGCCAGACAAGAGTGAGCACTGACTGTAAAAGGAAAGGAGGGGACCGCTTTAGGTTCTCAAGCCAAAGAGTGATACAAAGAAAGGTGGGCTTGGGAAGTGCTAGAGACCAGGCCCCAGTGGGAAGCAGTGAGGGCCAGGAACAGGGAGGGGGCCTGGGGTCTGGGACAGAGGAGACTTTAAAATGTTATACTTTCTTAAATTTAAAATTATTATAAAAGGACACAGGTTTATGTTGACAAATGCAAATAATACAAATATCTAAAGAAAGAGGTAGATGACAAACTACTAAAACTTGAGGTAAAACTGTTACTAGTATGGAATAAATAGGAAGGAGTCATTTTTAAAGAAAAATAAAACAGAACCTGATAACAGACTCGATCAAGACTGATAAAGAAAAGGATCCACCGTGACTCTAAGGATTCTCTGGAAGAAAAGGAGGAGACAGACTGTGGTGTTACTGGAGGCGGCGGCAGCAGGGTCTGCCTAGGCTCCTGGCACGGCCGGCTCAGCTGCAGGTCCTGCCTAGGTCCTGTGAGGGCCTCAGGGCAGGTCCTGACTTCTGCCAAGGATTCCTTATAGGGCCTGTCACTGTTGCTCTTTTTTTTTAACATCAGCAAACTCACTGAGTACAAACATTTGCCAGGTGTGTTTACCACACGGTCCCTACTGTCTGGACCTCACAGCCAAGCAGGGGCCGGCTGCAGCGGCTAGGGCTCTCCAACAGTCAGGCGCTGCGCTGGGTGCTGTGCGTGCCTGAGCACGTATTTGTTTTCAGCAGACGGAGACAATGACTTGCTCAGGGCCAGTGAATGTTGAAGCTGGGCTCCAACTTCAGGGCTAATCAGCTCCAAAGCTGGATTCCCTCCACTATCCCAACCTGCATCACAGGCATTCCTCATGATTATAACAGTATGTGGTCAGCACTATGTCAGAGGTGCGTGATAAATTCATTGTGTCTGGATGGGAGAAGTTAGGGAAAGGTACAGAGAAGAAGGTGCACATAACCTGGGCATGAAGAGATGGGATGCAGACAGGGTGGGAGTGGCCTTCCCGGTAGAGGGGACACAGGGAAGACTTCCAGATGAAGGTCTGGGCCCTGGTAGCTCCCTCTTGACAGTCTGTTTCCCCAGCCTACTCTGGCCATGGTGAGAAGCTCCATATTCTAGTTTGCTAGCTGTTGGAATGCAATATACGAGAAATGAAATGGCTTTTAAAAACGGGAATTTAATCAGATGCTAGTTTACAGTTCCAAGGCCGAGAAAATGTCCCAATTAAAACAACTCTACAGATATGTCCAATCTAAGGCATGCAGGAAAATATACCTTGGTTCAAGAAGGCTGATGAAGTTCAGGGTTTCTCTCTCAAGTGGAAGGGCAAATGGTGAGCACAGTCAGAGTTCCTCTGTCATCTGGAAGGGCACATGGCAAACAGCGTCATCTGCTAGCTTCTTCTCTCCTGGCTTCTGGTTTCATGAAGCTCCCCAGGAGGCATTTTCCTTCTTCATCTCCAAAGGTCGCTGGTTAGTGGTCTCTCTGCTTCGTGGTGCTGCAGCATTCTCTGCTCTCTCTGAATCTCCCATTCTTCAAAATGTTTCCTCTTTTATAGGACTCCAGTAACTTATCAAGACCCTCCCAAATGGGTGGAGACATGTCGTCACCTAATCCAGCTTAACAACAACTCTTGATTAAATCATATCTCCAGGGAGATGATCTGATTACAGTTTTAAACATACAGTATTGAATAGGGATTATTCTGCCTTTACAAAATGGGATTTAGATTAAAACATAGCTTTTCTAGGGACATACATCTTTTCAAACCAGCACACACCACATCACCCCTTTTTAGAACAGCAGGCCTGGCTGAATCATCTCAGCTGGTAATCCAATCACACTCATCTTGAACCTAACATGGCAATGATGCAAAGCCCACACCCAGCCCGGTTTCTGAACCACTGCAAATGCTTAAGAAATGCCATGGTTGTTAGTACCTTAACATCATCATCATGTGCAGTGTTTGGGTTCCTTCTTTTGGGACCCAGGGCACTTTCGAATGTACCTGTGGCTGCAAAAGGGTATCTAGAGAGGAGACCTATAGGTGGTCCTGAATCTGTTCCTGGCATCACAAGTGAGCCTGTCTTGGGAAATCTGGCTCCTTCACTGATGCCATGTTGTTGTGATTGGCTTGAAATTGCCTTCCCAACCCATGGAGAGGGATGCTTTCTTCATGTGGAAACTGGAGGACACTGGTGGCTCATTTTGTTTGTACAAGTTACCACCACCCCAGGGGAATGTGGCCATCTGAATATGCAATGAAGATACCCCACCACACCTCCAAGCACATCAGCCCATTTCTCTGTCCACCTTTAAGCCTTGTTTTAGATGAAACAGCCAAGTCCAGAGTCTGCTCTTTGCTCAGAGGCTTGTGTGATTCAATTTCTTTCCTTAAAACTTCCCAATTCTACAATATTCCTCGAAAAGGATGTGACCAAAGTGAGTGAGACATACAGGGCAGTGACACACCACTGATTTATGCAAAACCATTACCACAGTTGCCACATCATTTTCCCTTCCCCGTTTCGGGAATCACGTATCCCATTAGCTGGTTTGATTGCCACTGCTCACAAAGGGGCACCTTCGCAGAACATCTTCAGTGGCCTCTGGATCTTTCCCTCAAGAGCAGCTGGCTAATTTGGAATGTTGTTGTGTATATGAATTCCATGCAGCCTTATTCATAATCTCAGTGTCCTTTTCTGTAGCTGCTGTTTATTATCACTTTGCCTTTCCTCTCTGTGAGCCATAATTCTCGCTATGTTTGAGACAGTCCGGTGTTCTTGTCTCCCTGATTCCTGGGGAAAGGATGCACCCAAACACGCCAACCTTTTCTCCATGACCAGCCTAATTCTTCAGCTGGCCGCTGCTGCCACCTTTCATTACAGGGATTCCCCAAGCACTATTTGCTCAACATTTCTTTAAGGTTTTTAAAAGCAGAAGCCTCTGCTAATTTTCCCAAGGTGAGCTGAGAGTCCACCATGAACTGCAACAGAAATTGGGAAAATTTAATAAATGTTGATCAATGACTTTACCTTGCTTTCCTGGTTTCTCCCAAGTAATTTTCACCAACTGCTTCCAAGCCAACCAATACAAATAGGATTTCTCATACAAGCTTTCAACTTACATTTACAAGATGACACATCTTTATAAAATAGATACCTACTTCTCACTGATCTGCCCATGAGTTAGACACAAAGACATGGCTTCTAAATTATACTATTCTGAAGACTTCCTATTTTTCCTTCGCAGTGTCTTGGTATGGTAGCATCACACACTCAAGCAGTGTGCAGCAAACATTAACTAGTCCTGATGATGGTGACAATTAACATCTCTCTTATGTTTATCTCAGGAGCAGAGTGTTAACAATTCATCTATAGACTGAAGAAATGTTGTATTTGTGTTTCTTTTTCTTTTTGTATTTGTGTTTCTTTAAAAATGAAGATTGTTTCCCAGAAAATGTTTCTTTTTATAAGCCAAGGTTTTATATATGTGCATCTGAACAGCCCAAAACATTGTTTTCAACTAAGGAGCCCAATTCATAGGGAGACAGTTTCCAATTGTGAGCAATAATTTTTCAGGATTGTTTTAGGAGTGATATGGTACCCAAATAGTCTTGCACAAGTACTTATCCCTAGTAAGGATGGAAGTAAGTTTCTTGGTGAAAGTGCTTATATATGGCAAGTTTTAAATTTTCCAATGCCAATATGGTTTCCCTTTTACTTTCTTATATCCACATAGCTCACACCAACCCAAAATAACTGAAAGTCATTGCCTGGAAGTTTCTGGAAAAAGAGCATTTCTACTATGTAAAACTCCAGACAGCCCTGGAATTCCTGACTGCTACTTTTTATGTGTGCACAATCCAGAAATCTGGAGAGAGATCCACTGGCTCATTTTAATCTGTCCCTGGAATGGTAGAGATATCTTTCAGTGAAAGAAAGAAAATGTTTCAATTCCTAGATTTCTGGGATGCCTGAATCCTTACTGACTGATGCGGCTTTACCAAGCCCCCTTCCTACTGGACAGGCAGGAGTGAGCTGCCTGTGGCACTGCTCTCCCCCAGTACCGGTGTGGCCCAGCTGCCCTGGGCATCTCTTTACTACATCCAGGCTCAGGGTGTGTGTGCTGTGTCTTGAAGAGTTCCAGCGGCATGGAGAGTTCAGGCCTACCTCCTAACTGCCTGGGCTCAGCAGTGGGACACCATGCGAGATTCTCCTCAAGAGCTCGATGTTTCCATTATCTCCCTGCTCAATGGCTCCTGAGCTCCCCTGCTCAGCTTCTGTAGATGTTTTCTCCCAGGCCAATTGCTTGGTGCAGAACTATTGTGGCTCCAATAAAACAGGTATAAAGATTATGGAGTGCTTGAAACAATGATTTGTGCTCAATGTTGTGTCACTTTCCCTCTCTTTTTCCAATAAAATCTTTCCTAATAGACATTTAAGCATAAAGATGCCCATAAAAAAGACCTTCTTTTATAATTATGTGATAAATATTTTTCTGTCTTTTTCCTGTCTCACTGAGAAGTCCTAGTTCATTCTCCTTATTTTAAGATAAGTATCCTGAGAGCTGGGAGATAAGTGACTTGCTGGGGGTCACATGGCTGTTTGGGGGTGAAGCTGGCACCAATGCCGAGGCTGCCTGCCTCCCTAGATGGGGCACCTGGACCAGACGTGACACAAGGCCTGGCCCTTCCTTCAACTTACTTCTCTCTCCTCCCCCACTCATTCCCCACCTCCTTGCCCCATTCATGATGGCTCTTTCTCAGAGCTTACTTCTATCTAGAACCTCTCTCTGTACTCCTTCCTCCTAGCCTGACTCTTCACTATTTGCATATGTAACCCTTAAATCCATGTATATGCTTGAATAATTCACCTTTCCTTCTGCTGACCTATATTTTCTTGCAACTAATTTTTTCAGATTTTTTTCATAACAATGAACAGTTCTACCCATCTCCAAGAACATGGAGTTTATAGCCCTGGTGCCATCTTCAGTTCTCCCTTGCTCTCCAAATCTAGGTTGTCATGAGTGAGTCCTGAGAGGTGATTTCCTTTGAAACCCGACACCAAAGCTCTGGTCCCTGGTCTGATTTCTGAAGAGGTTACTGTATGGCAAGCACTGGGTGCAGTGCTGCTGGGGACACAAAGATGAAACCATGTGGTGGTCTCTGCTTTCAAGGACTTCATGGCAGCTGAGGCCCCAGAATGAAGCCTCCTGCTCGGACATTCATGCAAACTCAGCAGGTGCCAGGATGCCTTTTCAGCCTAACTGTCCCCATGGCCCAGGTCCCTGCTGCTCTTGTAAACACAGGACCTAGTCCTGCCCCATGAATGCCACTTCTGTCTCATGAACACTACACAGGTCATGTTCGGTGACATGCGAAGCCAGGATGGTTTTGGATATTTATCGCCTCTTGAAGATTTTTTTGTGTGCCTCCCATCCCTAAGCCTGGTATGGGAAACGCCTGCAGGGCCGGGTTATCTCTCCCAGGAGAAATTTGAGCTCTAAGGCTAGGACTGTGTCTCTCTCCTTCTCTGCGAGCTCTTGGATGGAGGGCCTTGTCTCTGCATTTATTCCGTTTCTCTCTTCGGCTCTGCCACTGGGAGGCTTGCCTCATTCTTGGGGCTACTATAACTGATGGGGAATTCTGGGCCTTGGGAGTCAGTATATGACAGCTTCGAGGTGCGATTTTTGGGCTTGGATGACAATCCTCCAGAGGATGCTGCAGGGAAAATGCTTGGGGAACCAAAGAGGGTGTGATCTGCCCTGAGGGAGCAAATCTGGGAAATCATTATCACCATGCCAAGAATGAGTATTTATTTATTTTTAACAGTCTGTTTCCCTGTTTTTTTCTTTCACTAGAGCCACATGTTGCTATGGGAACGAGGATGGCACTAGGAGCTCACAGCCACTCACCGGCCTGTCAGAAGCCTGTAAATAAATCCTGCTTCACTCCAGGCTCTGCAACGAGTAGTCCTGGGGGGTGGCTCAAGCAGCCACTTGCAGACTTTCTGTCCTGCTGGTGCAGGTTTGTGCACTGTCTCCTGAGGCAAATACAGGGGTCGATATCTATTCCCAACATGCAAGCATCAGGTGTGCAGCATGATCTGCTGTTCCCCAACGTCCCTAACATCATCTCATTCATCTCTGCCCAACCCAAGAGTCCAGGATCACTTGATCCATTTTGTAGATGAGGAAAGCTCTCCCTCCTCTGGCTGGGCCCCAGCCCTGCATCCATTCCCATCAGGTGCCGCTTCTGTTCACTCCACTGCACTTATGTCTCTACAATCGACTTGGCACAGCTACTTGAAATGCCACATATACCTAAATCCTTTCATGTGGGGTGATTCCTATCAGGCAGTGGAGTGGCAATGCCTCTAAGGGAAGGGAATTGGTTCTTCTCCCAGCATCGAGCACGGCTGGTGATGAAGCCCACAGGAGCCATCCACTCGCCAAGGGCTGACTTAGATAACCAGGCCAGGGCGGAACTGGCTGAAGCCTGTGGCTTTACTATATTTTTTTTAGATTTAAACTTTTTTTATTGTATAGTATAACGTAGATACAAAGCAGAGAAATAAGAAAAAAAAACAACAGTTCTCAAAGCACTCTTCAAAGAGTGGTTACATCCCACAGTGGATCTATCCCAGAGTTTGTCATGGGCTACGATACAATCCTCTCATATTTTTCCATCTAGCTGCTCCAGAATATAGGAGGCTAGATGGCTTAAATACTTTTTTATCATCACAATCGACTTTTTCCCTTCTTTTTTTGTGAACAATCAAATAAAGCACAGCACCATAATTAGTTGTAGAACATATTTCAGACTTTGACATGGGTTATAATTTCACAATTTTAGTTTCTTACTTCTAGCTGCTCTAAAATACTGGTGATTAAAAGAGATATCAATTTAATGATTCAGCAATCATATTCATTTTTTAAGTCCTATCTTATGTGTATAATTCCACCATCACCTTTGATCTTTCCATACCTCTCTTTGGGGTTGTTTGGGCTATGGCAATTCTAAATCTTTGCTATTGGAAGGGTATGTCACTAGTATGGGATAGGGAGATGAAACTATCTGATGTTCCGAAGAGGCTGGGCTAGGTTTCAAGACTTATCTGGACCAGGGATCCAGCTGCAGGTTGTAGCTTTCTGGAAAGTTACTCTAGTGCATGGAACCCTTGTGGAATCTTACATATTGCCCTAGGTGTTCTTTAGGATTGGCTGGAATGGTCCTGGTTGGTGGTTGGCAGGTTATGATAGGTAGCAAAGTCTACCTGAAGCTTGCGTAAGAGCAACCTCCAGAGTAGCCTCTCAACCCTACTTGAACTCTCTCTGCCACTGATACTTTATTAATTATACTTCTTTTCCCCCTTTTTGTCAGGATATAATTGTTGATCCCATGGTACCAGGTCTGGATTCATCCCTGGGAGTCCTCTCCCACATCGCCAGGGAGACTTTCATCATGGATATCATGTCCCACACGTGGGGGGCAGGGGCAATAATTTCACTTGCAGAGTTGGGCTTAGAGAGATTGAGGCCACATCTGAGCAACAACAGAGGTCCTCCAGAAGTAACTCTTAGGCATGCCTACAGGCAGTCTAGGCTTCTTCACTACCTACATAAGCTTCACAAGACTAAGCCTCATGTTTGAGGGCATGGCCTGTTGATCTGAGTATCCCTAAGGTTTAACACAATTATCAGGGGATTCCTTGATGGTAAGGTTTGATAATTCCATATTTTTCTCCCCTCCCTCAGGGGACTTTGCCAATACTTTTTGATTATCTATTTAATGTACTCTAGGATATTTCTAGGCATTATAATTATACAGGATTAGATGACCTCTTTCTTATTCTTTGCCTCCTGTGTTTCAGTTGTTCAAATGAGCTATACAGATAGGTTGAATTAGATTATGCGCTACAGAAAATTTCAGTTCCAGACCAAATAAACCTTTTATCCATTGGTCTCAAAGAGTATGTGTTGTCTAGAATATAGACACTGTCTTCCTTACTCCTATGTTCTGAATTACTTTAACCTGAACCAGTTTGGCCCCATTCGTATCTCTAAATATCAGGTTACATATATAAAACAGCCTCTCAAAATCCAGAAACAATAATCACCACTCTGGACTTACTGTGTCTGCTCTAAAAGCTTACAATCTAGGCTCCTGTTTCCTTATAAGTATTTTCTAAAGGTGACCATACCATTGTTGTTTTTTTTGTTCCTGGCTTATTTCGTCTCACCAAATGTCCCATGTGTTCATTCACATCGTTGCATGCCTCACAACATTGTTCCTTTTTGTAGCAGCACAACCTGCATTCATAAGTATACACCATCGTTAACCAATCTACTTCTCCGTCAGTGCATCCTTCAGCCACCTGAATTCATCCGGCATCATGTAGAGTCCATCAACATTCTCAATTTTAGATAATTTCATTGTTCCCAAGAGACAGAAAACTAATAAACACACCCTCACCAAATAGGAAATCTAAACCTCCTCTTAACTCTTGTCCCTCACCCCATTATTTACCTCTGCTGTTGCTGTGGTATTGTTGATGGTTTCCTTTTGAACGCAGCTCATAGCATGCAGTAGCAGTTTTCCCCCATACTTGAACACTCTTTCTACAAGAATCATGTCTTTGAAGTAATTCTTCTGAGAACTCATCCATATTTCTAGTGTGAATCAGTGGGACACATAGGTCTATACAACCCCTTTCAAACTTGTTCATCTTCAATATGGTAATATTACTTCTAGACCCACTAGAGAATCACCTTCACTCCTATCTATCCCTTATATTAGAGTTCAACCTCATTAGCTAATGGTTCACTCTTCTCTGGCTTCTGTGTATCTCTAAGTCCCCTATATTCTGTATTATAAGCCTCCGATTATACCTTTATGCTGGTCATAAAAGTGGAATCATACAGTATCTGTCCTTTTGTGTCTGGCTAATTTAGCTCAGCATTATGTCCTCAAGGCTCATCCATCTCGTCATGTGTGTCAGGACATCATCTTGTCTTACTACTGTATAATATTCCATTGTATGTGTATACCACATTTTGTTGATCCACTCGTCTGTTGATGGGCATTTGGTTTGTTTCCATCTTTTGGCAATTGTGAATAATGCTGCTATAAACATCAGTGTGCAAATGTCTGTTTGGTCTGTTGCTTTCAGCTCTTCTGGGTATATACCACATAATGCTATCACTGGGTTGTAGGGCAACTCGATATTTAGTTTCCTAAGGAACTGCCAAACAGTCTTCCATAGTGGCTGCACCATTAAACATTCCCACCAGCAGTGCATAAGTGTCCCAGTTTCTCCACATCCTCTCCAACATTTATAGTTTCCTGTTTGATTAATAGCAGCCATTCTTATAGGTGTAAAGTGGTATCTCATTGTAGTCTTGATCTGCATTTCCCTTATAGCCAGTGAAAACGAGCATTTCTTCATATGCTTTTGAGCCATCTGTATATGCTTTTCAGAAAAATGCCTATTTATATCGTTAGCCCATTTTATAATTGGAGTGTTTGTTCTTTTGTTGTTGAATTGTATGATTTCTTTGTATATACAGGAAATCAAAGCTTTGTCTGATATGTGATTTCTAAATATTTTCTCCCCTTGAGTTGGCTGCCTCTTCACCTTTTTTGACAAATCTTCTGAGGTGCAGAAGCATTTGATTTTGAGGAGTTCCCATTTATCTATTTTTCCTTTTGTTGCTTGTGCTTTGGATGTAAAGTTCAGGAAGCTACCTCCTATTACTAGGTCTTGAAGATGTTTCTCTACATTTTCTTCTATAAGCTTTGTGATGCTAGCTTTTATATTTAGTTGTTTGATCCACTTTGAGTTGATTTTTGTGTAGGGTGTAAGATAGGGGTCCTTTTTTCATTCTCTTGGCTATTGATAACCAGTTCTTCCATGTTCAATTATTGAAAAGACTATTTTCATCCCAGTTCAGAGGATTTGGGGGCCTTGTTGAAAATCAGTTGAACATAGATTTGGTTGTCTATTTCTGCACTCTTGATTTGATTCCATTGGTCAATGCTTCTGTTTTTGGCCAGTACCATGCTGTTTTGACCACTGTGGCTTTATAATAGGTTTTAAAGTCTAGAAGTGTTAATCTTCCCACTTCGTTCTTCTTGTTTATGATGTTTTTAGGTATTTGGGTCTCTTTCCCTTTCAGATGAATTTGGTGATTAGCTTTTCCAGTCTTCAAAGTAGGTTGCTGGAATTTTGCTTGGTACTGTGTTGAATCTGTAGATCGATTTGTGGAAACCTGACATCTGAACTATATTAGCCTTCCTATCGATGAGCATGGAATGTCTTTCCACCTGTTTCAGTCACCTTTGATTTTTTTTTTACCAGTGTTATATAATTTTCTGTGTACAAGTCCTTTATATTCCTAGTTAAGTTCATTCCTAAGTATTTGATTCTTTTAGTTGCTATTTTGAATGGAATTTTTTCCTTAACTGACTCCTCAGCTAGGTCATTGCTTGTGCATAGAAATGTTACTGATTCTTGCATGTTAATTTCATATCCTGCCACCTTGCTAAATTTGTTTATTAGTTCAAGTAAGTTTGCTGTAGATTTCTCAGGAACTTCCAAGTATGGTATCATATCATCTGCAAATAATGAGAGTTTTACTTCTTCCTTTCCAATCTGGATGCCTTTTATTTGTTTGTCCTGCCTGATTTCTCTAGCTAGAACTTGTAGCACAAGGTTGAATAATAGAGGTGACAGTGGGCATTCTTATCTTGGACCTGATTTAGGGGGAAGTCTTTCAGTCTCTCTCCATTGAGTATGATGCTGGCTATCGGTCTTTCATTTATTCCCTTTTATCATATTGAGGTAGTTACCTTTGATTCCTATCTTTTGGAGTGTTTTTATCAGAAAAGGATGCTGAATTTTGTTGAATGCTTTTTCAGCATCAATCAAGATGATCATGTACTTTTTCCCTTTTGATTTTTTAATGTGCTGTATTACATTAATTGATTTTCTTGCATTGAACCATCCTTGCATTCCTGGGGTAAACTCTACTTGGTCACGGTGTACAATTCTTTTAATGTGCTGTTGGATTCGATTTGCTACTATCTTATTGCAAATTTTTGCATCTATGCTCATTAGGTAGATTGGCCTGTTGTTTTCCTTTGTTATAGTATCTTTACCTGGTTTTGGTATTAAAATGATATTAGATTCATAAAATGAGTTTGGTAGAGTTCCTTTTTCCTCAACTTTTTTTGGAAAAGTTTGAGCAGAATTGGTGTTAGTTCCTTCTGGAATGTTTGATAGAATTCCCCTGTGAAGCCATCTGGCCCTGGGCTTTTCTTTGTAGGAAGATTTTTGATGACTGATTGAATCTCTTTACTTATGACTGGTATCTTCCATTTCTTTCAGAGATCTTCCATTTCTTTCTTTCAGAATGTTTGTGAGTCTCCAGGAATTTGTCTATTTCATCTAAGTTGTCTAGTTTGTTGGCATATAGGATCCTCTTATGATTCTTCTATGATTTCTTTTATTTCTTCAGGCACTGTGGTAATACACCCCTTTTCATTTCTGATTTTGTTTATTTATATCCTCCCTCTTTTTTTCTTTGTCAGTCTTGCTAGTGGCCTGTCAATTTTATTGATTTTCTCAAAGAACCAACTTTTGGTTTTATTGATTCTTTCTATTGTTCTTTTGTTCTCCCATTCGTTTATCTCTACTTTAATCTTTGTTATTTCTCTTCTTCTATTTGCTTTGTGGTTAGTTTGCTGTTCTTTTCCAAGTTCCTCCAGGTTTGTTGTTAAATCCTCAATTTTTGCTCTTTCTTGTTTTTTAATATAGGCATTTAAGGCAATAAATTTCCCTCTCAGCACAGTCTTTGCCACATCTCATAAGTTCTGGTAAGTTTTATTCTCATTTTCATTCATTTCCATATAGCTACTGATTTCTCTAGCAATTTCTTCTTTGACCCATTGGTTGTTCAAGAGTGTGTTATTTAATCTCCATATATTTGTGAATGCTCTCATTATTTTGTGGTTATTGAGATCCAGCTTCATTCCACTGTGATCAGAGAAAGTGCATTGAATAATTTCAATATTTTTAAATTTAGAAAAACCTGTTTTGCACCCCAGCATATGCTCTATCCTAAAGAATGTTCCATGAGCACTAGAGAAGAATGTATTGCCTTGTGCTTTGGGGTACAATGACCTATATATATCTGTTAGGTCTAATTCATTTATCAGGTTATTTAACTTCTCTGTTTCCTTGTTGTTCTTCTGTCTGGTTGCTCTATCTATAGAAGAGAGTGGCATATTTAAGTCTCCTACTATTATTGTTGAAATATCTATCGCTCCCTTCAATTTTGTCAATGTCTATCTCATGTACTTTGGAGCTCCTTGATTAGGAGCATAAACATTTATGATTGTTATATCTTCTTGGTGAATTGACCCCTTAATTAGTATATAGTGTCCTTCTTTGTCTCTTATGCTGTCTTTACATGGAAAAATTTTTTTCCATCCTTTCACTTTCAATCTATTTGTATCCTTATATCTAACATGTGTCTCTTGTAAGCAGCATATGGCTGGATTATGTTTCTTAATCCATTCTGCCAATCTGTATCTTTTAATTGGTAAATTTAAGTCCATTAACATTCAAAGTTATTACTGAAAAGGTGTTTCTTGATTCCACCATCTTATCTTTTAAATTTTATATGTACTTTCCCCTCTTTCTCTTTGTATTCTTTAAATTACCCTTAGTGGTACTCTTCAATTCCATGCCCTCCTTCATACCTCCCTCTCCTATATATATATACATTTTTTCCAGCCAGCAGAACTCCTTTTAGTATTTCTTGTAGGGGCAGTTGAGTGTTGATCTTGTAACTTGCCACTTTGCTGTACTTTTGCTGTAACTTTTTGTCTGTGAAAACTTAAATCTCTCCCTGAATTCTGAAGGACAATTTGGCTGGGTACAGAATTCTTGGCTGGAAGTCTTTCTCTTCCAGGATCTTGCATATATCATACCACCACCTTCTCGCTTCCAGGGTGCTAGTTAAGTAGTCTGAACTCAGTCTTATTTGATTTCCCTTGTATGTAGTTGATTGTTTTTCTTTTGTTGCTTTCAGGATTTTCTGCTTCTCTTCAACATTTGACAGACTGATTAGTATGTGCCTTGGGGAAGGCCTATTTGGATTTATTCTGTTTGGAGTTCTTAGGGCTTCTTGAGTCGTATATTTATGTCCTTTATGAGGGTTGGAAATTTTCTCCCAATATATCCTCAACTACTCTTCTAGCCCTTTACTCCTCTCTATCCTTCTGGGACACTAATGATTCTTATATTTGCGCTCTTTGTTTTGTCTATCATTTCCCTGAGTTCCCATTCAATTTTTTCCATCTTTTCTTGCCATTTGCTGTTTTGAGTCTTTGAAGTCAATTATCCTGTCCTCTATATCACTTATTTTTTCTTCTTTCTGTTCAGATCTGGTGTTGTGTGCCTCTAGTATGTTTTTTACTTAGTCAACAGAGTTTTTAATCTCTGTGATTTCTGTAATTTTTCTCTTTATTCTTTCACATTCTCTTTATGCTCTTCTACTGTCTTCTTGTTCTCTTTTATGTCATTTGCTATCTCACTTATTTAAGTAGAGTTATATGAGCATCTTTGATTAGTTTTTCCAATGTCTGTGTCTCCTCTGGTGCTTTAATTTTGTCATTAGGCAGGGCTATATTTGTCTGCATTGTGAAATGCTTAGTGATCTTCTGCTGTCTTTGTGGAGTGTGAATATCTTGATTGATTTACCTTGGGAGTTGATTTCTTTTAGTAGTCTAAGGCCTTGTGTTTGCAGGATGGTTGCAGGGAGCAGGGCATGGGGTGGAGCACTCAGTATGGTGACTTGTTTCAGGGCAGGTATGGGAGCAGGTTGGGGATATTATGCTGATGCTTGTAAACGTGAGCACCTAGCAGCCAAGGAAGATGTAGCTGTAGGGTGCACCAGTTTCCCAAAGTGCCACCTCAGTCGCCCTCCTGCCCCTTCTCTAACTTTTCTATGGAGCAGGGTCAATTTTGAGCTACTCTAGTTGGCCATCTTCCCCGTGGCTTTACTATTTACTAGGCTATTTAGGAGACATAGTAGCCTGGAAGCTAAGGGCCAGACTGCCTGGATTCAAATCCTGGCCCTGCCATTCAACAATGGACTGGCATTGGGCAAATTAACTAATGTCTCAGTTCCAGTTTTCCTCACTATTTCTCCCTTTTTATTAAAAAAACAAAACAAAACAAAACCTCTTTTATTGTGAAAACTGCATCCTAAAAGGTACATAAAATATAATGTACAATTTATTGAATAATCATACAGCCAACACCCATGTAAACCAGGAACACAGCTGGGGCCAGCAGCCCTTCCATTCCATTGCTTTTTTATTTTTATTTAATAGTCCTTTACCAGTTGTGTATGTATCCCTGTATCCTTAAATATTACAGATTAGTTTTCCCTGTTTTGAAATTTACAGGAATGTGACTCTGCTATGTGTTCCTTTGCCTCTGGCTCCTCTCCTTCTGTCCATGTTGGCTGTGGTGTGCTGTAGGATGCACTCGTGCTTTGCTCTTCCATTTTCCCCTAGATGGATAAGTGCGGGCTTCCTGCCTGGGTCTATTATGGACAGAGCTGTTACAAACATTCCCACTTCTACAGCCTAACCTCCCACAAGAGTGTCTTCAGGGACCTGCATGGGAGTGGAAATGTTTTATCATGAGGCAGGTGCACAGGTGTTAGCAGATAATACCATGCTGATTTCCAAAGTGATTGTGTCCTGTTTATACTTCCACAGCACAGATAAGAACTGCCCATTGCTCCACATCTTCACAAACACTTGGTACTGAGTTTCATCATCTTGAAAATGAGGGTAAGAGCAGAACGTACTTCATATGTACAGAGTAAACAGTATAATAAAAAAGACTCAGAATAGGGCCTGACACATGGTAAGTGCTCAGTTAATAGTAGCTGCTATTATCATTTATAACAATAAGTTGGTATTATTATAAGTGTCCTAAGCTAGTAGATGGTGAGACATTTGGTATACATGATTTTCTATTTACAAAATCCCCTGGTTTCTGGTTTAAGAAACTCTTGAAGATGATTGCAGTAGCTCTGCCTGGGAATGCCATGGTCTCTCCAAGATGAAAAGTTATTTTGCTAAATATTATCCTTAATCTTTTTTTTTACTTTTATTTATTAAACATAACAACATATAAACACAAACATTCTTACCATATGATCCTTCCATTCTTCATATATAGTCAATAACTCACAATATCATAACATAGTTGTATATTCATCATCATGATAATTTCTTAGAACATTTGTATCAATTCAGAAACAGAAATAAAAAAAAAAACAGAAAAAAATTCATACATACCATACCCCTTACCCCTCCCTTTCATTGATCATTAGCATTTCAATCTACTAAATTTATTTTAACATTTATTTCCCCTATTATTTATTTATTTTTAATCCATATGTTTTACTCATCTATTGATAAGGTAGATAAAAGGAGCATCAGACACAAGGTTTTCACAATCACACAGTCACATTGTGAAAGCTATATCACAATCATCTTCAAGAAACATGACTACTGGAACACAGCTCTACAATTTCAGCAGTTCCCTCCAGCCTCTCCATTACACCTTAACTAAAAAGGTGATATCTATACAATGCGTAAGAATAACCTCCAGGATAACCTCTCCACTGTAGGATCTCTCAGCATTGACACTTCATTTTGTTTCATTTCGTTTTCTCCCCTTTTGGTCAAGAAGGTTTTCTCAATCCCTTGGTGCTGAGTCCTAGCTCATTCTGGGATTTCTGTCCCACATTGCCAGGAAGGTTTACACCCCTGGGAATAGTTTCCCACATAGAGAGGGGGAGGGCAGTGAGTTTGCTTGTTGTGTTGGCTGAGAGAGAGGCCACATCTGAATAACAAAAGAGGTTCTCTTGGAGGTGACTCTTAGGCCTAATTTTAAGTGGGCTTAGCCTATCCTTTGTGGGGTTAAATTCCATCTGAACAAACCTCAAGATTGGGGGCTTAGTCTATTGCTTTGGTTGTCCCCACAGCTTGTGAGAATATCAAGAATTCTCCACTTGGGGAAGGTGAATTTTCCCCCTTTCTCATCATTCCCCCAAGGGGACTTTGCAAATACCTTTTTATTCACTGTTTAAATCACTCTGGGATTTTTCCGGGCATCACTCTGGACAAACCTACAATGCCCTTCTCAAGGTTCCATGTACTTGTGGGGTTCAATTAAGCTGTCCACATAAGTTTTATTAGGAAATGCACTAGTCAAAATATAAATTTTGTAGCAAATAAACATTTTTTGCTTTAGTCTCACACATAAGTTAAAGTTTTAAAATATTATTTACCATCATTTTCAACACCCTAGTATTGACATTCCTTTGTTTCTCATGCATAAATATTTTTAAATTTGTACATTTAGTCACTATCATTTAGGCATTCCTAGATTATACCATCTCAGTCTTTATCATCTATCTTTCCTTCTGATTTCATTTGTGCCCTCAGGCCGCCTCCCTCTGTCATTCTCATATTCCGCTTCATTCAGTGTGCTAACATTATTTTACTACAGTTAGGTAGTATTGTGCTATCCATTTCTGAATTTTTACAATCAGTCCTGTTGCACAATCTGTATCCCTTCAGCTCCAATTACCCAATATCTACTCTATTTCTATCTCCTGATGGTCTCTGTTACCAAATGAAATTCTCCAAATTCATTCACTAATGTCAATTCATATCAGTGAGACCATACAGTATTTGTCCTTTTGTTTCTGGCTAATATCACTCAGCATAATGTCCTTAAGGTCCATCCATGTTGTTACATACTTCATAACTTTAGTCTGTCTTACAGCTGCATAATATTCCATTGTATGTATTAACTACAGCTTGTTTAGCCACTCGTCTGTTGATGGACATTTTGGTTGTTTCCATCTCTTGGCAATTGTAAATAATGCTGCTATAAACATTGGTGTGCAAATGTCCATTTGTGTCCTTGCCCTCATGTCCTCTGAGTAGATACCTCGCAATGGTATTGCTGGGTCATAAGGCAATTCTATACTTAGCTTTCTGAGGAACTTCCAAACTGCCTCCCACAGTGGTTGTACCATCTGACATTCTCACCAACAGTGGATAAGTGTGCTTCTTTCTCCACATACCCTCCAGCACTTGTCATTTTCTGTTTTATTGATAATGGCCATTCTGGTGGGTGTGAGATGATATCTCATGGTTTTGATTTGCATTTCTCTAATAGCCAACAAAGTTAGGCATCTTTTCATGTGCTTTTTGGCCATCTGTATTTCCTCTTCTGAGAACTGTCTGTTCATGTCTTTTGTCCATTTTGCAATTGAGTTGTCTGTCTTTTTGTTGTTGAGTTGAACAATCTCTTTATATATCTTGGTTACTAGCCCTTTATCTGATATATCACTTCTGTCTCCCATTGTGTAGGCTGTCTTTTTACTTTCTTGATGAAGTTCTTTGATGCACAAAAGTGTTTAATTTTTGAAGAGTTCCCATTTCTTTCTTTCTTTAATGCTCATGCTTTGGGTGTAACATCTAGGAAACCGCCTCCTTATAAGATTTATAAGATATTTCCCTACATTTTCTTCTAAGAGTTTTATGGTCTTAGATCTAATGTTTAGGTCTTTTATCCATTTTGAGTTAATTTTTGTATAGGGTGTGAGGTATGGATCCTCTTTTATTCTTTTGCATATGGATATCCAGTTCTCTGGGTACCATTTATTGAAGAGACTGTTCTGTCCCAGGTGGGATGGCTTGACTGCCTTATCAAAGATCAATTGTCCATAGATGAGAGGATCTACATCTGAATACTCTATTCGATTCCACTGGTCAGTATATCTATCTTTATGCCAGTACCGTGCTGTTTTGAGCACTGTAGCTTCATAATATGACTTAAAGGCAGGTAGCATGAGATCTCTCACTTCATTTTTCTTTTTCAGGACATTTTTAGATATTTGGGGCACCCTGCTCTTCCAGATAAATTTAGTTATTGGTTTTTCTATTTCTGAAAAGTAAGTTTTGGGGGTTTTAATTGGTAATGCATTGATTTTGTAAATCAATTTAGGTAGATCTGACATCTTAACTATATTTAGTCTTCCAATCCATGAACACAGTATGCCCTTCCATTTATTTAGGTCTTCTGTGATTTACAACTTCTTGTAGTTTTCTTCGTATAGGTCTTTTGTATCTTTAGTTAAATTTATTCCTAAATATTTTATTCTTTTTGTTGCAATTGTAAATGGAAGTTTTTCTTGATTTCCCCCTCAGATTGTTCATTACTAGTGTATAGAAACATTACAGATTTTTGAGTGTTGATCTTGTAACCTGCCACTTTGCTGTACTCATTTATTAGCTCTAGTAGTTTTCCTATGGATTTTTCGATGTACAGTATCATATCATCTGCAAACAATGAGAGTTTCACTTCTTCCTTTCCAGTTTTGATGCCTTGTATTGCTTTTCCTTGTCTAAGTGCTCTGGCTAGAACTTCCAACACAATGTTGAATAACAATGGTGATAATGGACATCCTAGTCTTGTTCCTGATCTTAAAAGTTTTCAGTTTTTCCCCATTGAGGATGATGTTAGCTGTGGGTTTTTCATATATTCCCTTTATCATATTGAAGAAATTTCCTTCTATTCCTATCCTATGAAGTGTTTTCAAAAAGAAAGGATGTTGAATTTTGTCAAATGCCTTTTTCTGCATCAATTGAGATGATCATCAGGTTTTTCTGCTTGGATTTGTTGATATGGTATATTGCATTAATTGATTTTCTTATGTTGAACCATCCTTGCATACCTGGGATGAATCCTACGTGCTCATGGTGTATAATTCTTTTAATGTGCTGCTGAATTCGATTTGTAAGAATTTTGTTGAGGATTTTTGCATCTATATTCATTAGAGAGATCGATCTGTAGTTTTCTTTTCTTGTAGTATCTTCGTCTGGCTTTGGTATGAGGGTGATGTTGGCTTCATAGAATGAGTTAGGTAGCCTTCCCTCCTGTGTTAGTTAGATTCAGTTGTCAACTTGGCCAGGTGAGCATACCTAGTTTTGTTGCTGTCAACATAAGCCAATGGTACATGAACCTCATCTGTTGCTAATTACATCGGCAGTCGGCTAGGAGGCGTGTCTGCTGCAATGAGTGCCGTTTGACTTAATTGGCTGGTGCTTAAATGAGAGAGTGCAATGTAGCACAGCCTAAGCAGCTCGGCATTCCTCATCTCAGCACTTGCAGCTCAGCCCAGGTCTTTGGAGATCTAGAAAGAAGTCACCCCAGGGAAAGTTGTTGGAACCCAGGGGCCTGGAGAGAAAACCAGCAGAGACCATCCTGTGCCTTCCACATAAGAAAGAACCTCAGTGGAAAGTTAGCTGCCTTTCCTCTGAAGAACTAACCAAAATAAATCCCCTTTTATTAAAAGCCAATCCGTCTCTGGTGTGCTGCATTCTGGCAGTTAGCAAACTAAAATACCTCCTCTTCAATTTTTTTGAAGAGACTGAGCAGGATTGGTACCAATTCTTTCTTGAATGTTTGGTAGAATTCACATGTGAAGCCATCTGAGCCTGAACTTTTCTTTTTGAGGAGCTTCTTAATGACTAATTCAGTTTCTTTATTTGTGATTGGTTTGTTGAGGTCATCTGTTTCTTCTCGAGTCAATGTTGGTTGTTCATGCCTTTCTAGGAAGTTGTCCATTTCATCTACATTGTTGTATTTATTAGCATAAAGTTGTTCATAGTATCCTCTCATTACCTCCTTTATTTCTGTGGGGTCAGTGGTTATGTCTCCTCTTCTATTTCTGATTGTATTTATTTGCATCCTCTCTCTTCTTCTTTTTATCAACCTCACAAAGGGTCCATCAATCTTACTGATTTTCTCATAGAACCAACTTCTGCTTTTGTTGATTTTCTTGTTTTCATGTTCTCAATTTCATTTATTTCTGCTCTAATCTTTGTTATTTCTTTCCTTTTGCTTGTTTTGGGGTTAATTTCTGTTCTTTCTTTAGTATTCCAAGTGGACGGTTAATTCCTTGATTTTTTTTGCTCTTTCTTCTTTTTTGATGTAGGCATTTAGGGCAATAAATTTCCCTCTTAGCACCACCTTTGCTGCATCCCATAAATTTTTATATGTTGAGTTTTTATTTTCTTTTTGCCTCAAGACATTTACTGATTTCTCTTATAATTTCTTCCTTGACCCACTGGTTGTTTAAGAGTGCGTTGTAGAGCCTCCATATATTTGTAAATTTTCTGTCACTCTGTCTATTACTGATTTCCAACTTCAATTCCTTTATGATCTGAGAAAGTGTTTTATATGATTTCAGTCTTTTTTAATCTATTGAGACTTGCTTTGTAACCAGCATATGGTCTATCCTTGAGAATGATCCATGAGCACTCGAGAAAAAGGTGCATCCTGCTGTTGTGGGTATAATGTTCTATAAATGTCTGTTAAGTCTAGCTCATTTATTGTATTATTCAAATTCTCTGTTTCTTTATTGATCCTCTGCTAAGATGTTCTGTGTCCTTTGTTCTTTATTTGATTGACTGACTAGAAGAGGGATGGAAGGACAGACCGAAAGGTTCATTCATTCATTCGGCCAGCGAGTGCTCTATACTCACAGGTGTTAGCACCATGCCAGGCGCAGTGAATAGAACCACGAGTAAGACACAGCCTCTCTCCTCAACTACAGAAATTCAGTAAGTAAAATACAGCCCTGAGAGCTACCTAAAGATTGTTGATACCATCTCTGGTTTGTGTTTCCGACTTGGCAAAAACGCTAATGTAGGTTTTCATGAGCAGGACCCGGTCTTTCTGTACTGCAGAGTTCATTTTTCCTAAAGTCCTTTTTAAACCTGGGGCTGCTTCTGCCCCTAAGCTCCCTGTCTACTGAAAAATCATTCTAGAACTTTCCCTCAAATCCAGTTTTTCATAAAAACTATAAAAAGAAGCAAGCACACTTCTATTTCATTTAATACCACTGACTGGTTTTTCATAGGTCCTCAGACATGATCTCGTTTAGACTCAGCTTGAATTCTTTAAGGGTGTAAGTTGTGTGCTTATTTTCATTAATTATCTTAGCAAAGTAATAAAGGACAAGGATACTACTGTTGTGAATAAATAACAGGTGATGAGCGAAAAAGCATATGAGTGCATGCGAGGGGCCACGTCACAACCGGAATGGCTGGGTGCACTGCTGTGGAGTCAAAACTTAAGATCCACCAGAGAAACAATGTGGTTGACATCTGTGGTCTTGTTGACAAGGTCTAATTTCTAATCCTTTTCAGGTGACTGAGGCTTAGAACTAGGAGGAGTGTCTGCCTACCAAGGGGCTCAGGGGTGCTGATAAGCAGTATAGCAGGGGAGTCACCACACCAGAATGACTCCAAATTTGCTAAGTAGGTGACTGTGACCACTACAAAGTGATGGAGGAAAGAGCCATGGACATGGACGTCTTTGACTATGGCGCTGGGGAGAATCAGATGAACAAAAACAACTAAAAGAGAGCAAGACAGGAGGTTGGATGTGCTTAAAGACAAACTGAAGTGTGGTTGCCATCTAGTGATAAAGTATGAGAGGAAGACAAAGCAAACCCCGTGGATGGGAGAGTAAGTGAAAAAGTGTCCAAGGGTAAAGGAGAGGAACACAAGATGTGTGAAAAGCACGCCAAGCACAGGGGAGCTTACTGAGCAAAGAAAGGAGGGTTCCAGGATGACAAAACACACACTAGTGGGAAACGAAAGAAAAATATTCTAAGAAGATAAATGAAAGGAAGATGCCAAGTATACAAGGAGCACGAGGTCACTGAAGGAAGTGATGGGATCTTTAAGAGGTAAGCATAAGGGGAATTTACTGATAGAAGTCATAAATGTAGCTAAAAAATTAAATGAATTCATTGCTGAGGTGCTCACAGAGGAAGATGAGAGGCAGATGCCAGCAGCAGACATCTACTTCCCAGAGGAAGGGATGAAATGCTGCAGGAAATGAGAAGCGTGCCAAAGCAGGTGATCAAGAAATCTGAACCTCCACAGACTGCCGAGGCAGCCGTCACCTGAGAGCTGGCCCAAATCAGAGGGAAGCGGGTAAAATTAACATGCAGCAGACAGCTGCCAAGCCTTCTGAATGCAGGAAAACCTGGCAACCTGGAGAAAGATACACAGCTACAGTGGGAAAGAAACCGGAATCTGTTTAGCTTGGGAAGCCCTGCTTTTGCTCGCTACCTTGTATCCCACCTCTTGCTAGTCAAAGAGCAGCAAGGATATTTGTAGGTCAGAGCTGTTTCTCACTGCAATGGGTGCACATCTGTCAATTCACTTGGCTGCAACTAATTCAGGGCTCTCTAAGTAGTTGGCAGCTCTGGCCACTTACACACTGTCCAAGCCACTTTCCACCTTTTATCAAATAGACCAAAAAGACAGAAGGCCTTCCAAGCCAAACTTTTCCCACCCTCACCTGCTCTGACCCTCCCAATTACTGATGGGGCAGCACCTGCAGAAAACACTCTTACCTGGGACTTATGTAAAGAGTTCATTCATACAAATTTCTATTGCTGTTACATTCACAGTTTCACCTTTCCATGCTAAAAACAAATTCCATGCTAAAAACTAGAAGTAATGCTTCTAGAAATTAGCAATACACCTTTGGGAATGCAAACATTCAGGAGCCAAATGGAAACAGGCCCTGACTCTGACTAAAATGAAGGCCACTGGGCGAGCAAGCAGGGGCAGACTGAGGAATCCCCCGGTCTGCCCTGCCCTCTACACTGCCCTCAGACCATTGTGAGAAGAGGTGCCCTGACCCTTAGTTCTGACACCACAGTTCTGACTCCCAAGGGTTGTCCTGTGACTTGCCATCTGTCCTGGTTTCCTGACTCTCAGACTCAGCTCCTTTCCCCAGCTGCTACCCACACATGTGGTGGGGAGCACCCTACACTCTGTCCCACCACAGTTCTCAAAAGCTGTCTCCCCAGGACTCCCGCCTGACACAAGAGTGACCCTCCTTCTTTCAATGTGACACCTGTCCCTCCACCCCCCTAAGCTGGCCATACACTTCCACGGTACACACACTCTGCTGCCCACTATAAGAAGTGATGCTGCTTTTTCCAGATGATGGCCTGGAACCTGTTATAATGCTGCAGTAAAGAACATTCTCTTTGAAGATTTGCTACATTCTTGATGTTTAGTGAAATCCAACTTTTTAATGCCTTCTTCTATGCTCTAAGAATCATACAGTTTATGGATCCTGCCTTCTAATGCTATTCATTATTTACCTTATGATTTAAGATATTTCCCAGTTGGCAACACTACGCTGGGGCTTTTTAAAGTTCCTGACGAATAACCGATCCAATAAAGCAGCTAATCAAGTTGTTTGTCAGCCAAATGCAACAGATTACCTGTTAATTAGCGACCTGAGAGACAAGCCTTTCAAAGCAGCAGGTCAGGTCTCCACCATAATGGTTGGGGCTCTGTGAGGGTGTTTTAGGAAACTTGTCAGGGAGAGAGACACCTTGCACTCCAACTTTAGAATTCCATAATGGCATTAGTCTAACATAGTTTTTGAAATAAAATGTCTGAGTCTGTTTTTATTTCTTCATTTGGTCACTGAGGTTTGGGGCTGAGAGCAGGCCTGGAAGCAGACCCTCATCATACTCTCTGCAGAACATCTTAGCCTTTTCAGACTTAAGAATTACTTTAGTTGTAATCAACAATTTTAGAATCCCATTCAGATATTTTTTAAAAGTTGGTCTTTTTTTGATGCATTATATAAGAAATAGCTGACTATAAATGATAGATATTAAATATTACTTGAATATAATCTTATATAAATATAAATTTTAATGGTTTTCCAACTTAATAATATATATATAATTAATTTAAGGTAGCTTATGTGGTAAGAAAAATTGGAATTTATATTGCAAAGTAAAAAAATGTTTGGTTTGGGGATCAAATGTATACCAAAATGCAGATTCAAATGTAATTGTTTCATCATCAAAAAAAAGAAAAAAAATTATTTTATGTCCTGATATTTAGAATTCTTGAAGTTTGTATCAGCTGGTTTACTTTTACAGTTTTCAGATTTGTTTTAAAATGAAGAGATAAGAGAAAAAGTTTCAGCCTTCTTTTTAAGAAATTCTCTTCAAGAAACATATTGGGGAGTGGATCATTTTTATTCTAAATAATTTAAAAAGCAAAATAAATACAAGTCATCACAATATTTTCATTTCGTAGAATGCTGAGAAGTATCAGGGATACCTTGTGAGTCTATTCTCACTGGGCTCCGTGAGAATTCTGACGAGACAAATACATGTATGAATCTAGATCCAGCTACAGAATGTGCAGGGCCCAGTGCAAAATGGACGTGTAGAGCCCCCGTTAAAACTAGGAAAAGAGCTTTATCCTTTCTCCCATAGTCTCTTCAACCTGACATGGTGCTTTTTGTTTGCTACTTAAGGTTGTGCTTTTGGACACAGAGATACTCCCCAGGTGAGTGCAGATGCTCCTGGGGGCCCCATGACTTGGCCGGTGCATGCGCATACCCTTACCCCCTAAATCCTCCCCACTGCTCAGGCCCCTGCTGGTCATGGGGCAGGGTGAGAAGGGGAGGCCAGGCAGAGCCTGTGGCCCCAAGGGTCCAGGAGCAGGTGGCTGAGAGCCTGTGCTGGGAAGGAGGTGGTGGAAGGAGCCGGGACTGCATGGGGCTCCACTTATTAAACACAATTCAAAGACAAAATTATTAAGAATTTCAAGATGGTGATCACAGAACTTTAAATCCCAAGCGCTAGGCCCTCTCATGAGCACAGGGCCCTCTGCAATGCACTGGGCGCCCACAGGGCAGGCCCTGGACAGATCTGAGAAAGATCGTGAAAGGTGCATTTGCAGAACTGTTACTGGTTTTATGCTTCTCATTAACCTCTTGAATTTCAACCTTACTGTTCCTTATGTTTCTTGTCTTTAAGCAGTGGTCCTTCAGGGGCACACACTAAACATGGTATGACTACAAAAGCAAGAGAGAGAGAAGCTAAGTCCACAGCATGGCTGGCCACGCGACACCAGCCCCACACCACCTGTGCTCGCTCAATACCCACCTGAAGAACAAAAAAGAAAAATGACTATGGATTTATTTTTTAAAAAAACTCAAAATGGAAGCAGATACCATTCTAACCTTGAACGATGCACATGTATCCTGAGTGCTTTTCTGAGCCCAGTGAGAGTTGGGCTGTCAAGAGGACAATGTGTCTGGGCTTGCCTGGCATGGTCCTGGTTTATGCTGGTCATTCTGGGGTAAGGGTTAATGGTGCCCTCCTTCAAATGCAAAAGTGTCCCGGTCTGAACAGTTAACTCTATGGTTTCTCTACTCTTCCCTTTCCTGATCCAAAAGAACCCAGTGCATGTCCTCAGAGCCCTTTCTGTCCAAGGGACTACAGCATTTTATGTGTGAGGACCAAGCAACTGCTGTGGCAGCCGCCTTGCCCCTGGTGCCTGGTCTCATGAATGCTGCCGTCACGGCTGGTAAAACAGCCCTTCCGATTCCTTGTTAAACTAAAGGGGAAGGAAGTACAAACAACCCTGCCCACTGGGATGACTGCTGCTCCCGGGCATCCGGGCCTGGGAGGAAGTGGCTCCCTCACAAACATTATGTGCAGGCTGGCCTAGGTAGGAGTCTTCAACTGTCCCTAGACTGATAGAGAAAACTACCAGTATGTACCACAGCCATTCCTTGGGGGTCTGGGTTCTTTAAATACCACTCAGGGTGCCAAGACGCCTCTGAAGCAGCTTAGTCTGGGAGGGTGGTGGACTCTGTCAAAGAGAAGGACAGGGAGCTTGACCTCTCAAGGACTCTGAGGGCTCCAATTCCATGGAGAGGCTGGTAGGAATAAGCAAAGCAATGGGGGTTGGCTTTCATTCGCTTGAGAAGGAACATCCAGAAATGATGATGATATCCCCACTGGGTAAGAGCAGGACTTCTTCTATAGCAAGCTGTCTGAACGACAGGCCATTAGCAGGTCAAAAAGTTTCACTTAACTTGAGATAATAGCATTTACCTGTACATCATGAAATATCTCAGCAACTCTTATGAAAGGAGACCCTTACCTCATTTGCTGTGTTATGTGTTCCAACGATTCGGATGAAGGAGGCAGGCTGTCTTTCAAAAGTTACTGATTGCCAGGACCTGTGAGGGAAACACAATCACTTGTAGGTTAGCTGGTACAGTGGCTGCTACTGACCCACAGGCCCTTGGGAACTGTTTTCATGGAGGAGAGGGGCCTCCTGCTCTCAGGGACGTATGGGCTGTAGGAGGAAGCTTCCCTGGAGGGATGGGGGTCGGAGGGCCAGGTTCTCCCTAAGGGGTGACTGAGGGAGACAGGAAGTATCTAGTGTATCTATTCAGGAGCCTACACTCAGAAAGAAGGCACTCCTACCTGTCTGTGAGCATGACTTCGGACTTTTGTACAGCCCTCCATAAACAAGCACAAACAGTTCAGACCAGCTTCACACTGTGATAAGAGTGTGGCTAAATATAAAAGTATTCAAGGTTGGCTGGTGGGAGTGGTCACTTATCGGTGGGGGGGTTCCCACAGGAAGAGTCCTGGCAAGTAGGGCAGCAGTGTGGGCTGGGCAGGCCAGGCAAGGGCTGCCACTGGAGAAGCAGGGGCTGCTCACTGTGGCCTGAACCCCAGGTTCTCCAGGCTTAGAGTCCAGCCCTTCCCTGATCACCCACCCCAGCCCCCCAAATGACACTGTAGGGAGGAGAGGCAATTTCTCCACAGGCCTTCATCCTTCCTTTTCCTGCTTCCAAATGCATCCACCCAAACCGGCTGGCCAGTCACTAGGTGGGCTCAAAAGCAGCCCAAAATGTTTAAAAGCAATTCCTCTTGACAGGTAGGAGCTGGGCCAGCTCATTTAAAACCCAGCAGAGCGAGCCGTGAAGAAGCCCTCTGGGGAGGAGCACCAGTCTTGGTTTACCGCTCAGGAGCTCATCAGAATGCGCCGGAGGAGTGCATGGCACCCGTGACTGTAAACTCCAATAATATTTTCTATAATAAATGTGAGGAGTTCACAGTTGCTGCCATCCTTCCTCCACTCACACAGTAGAAATGCCAGCTGCTGGGAAGCTGTTTCCTGTAATTGTCTAATTACCAAGTAATGCTACCAAAGAAAATATATGTATTTGTGGTTTGATTTTCCCCCTTTGATTTCAGGTGTTCCATCTTCTCTCGCACAATGAGCCTCCTACTGAGACTGAGTCACTGCTGCTGGACACCAGTCCCCTTAAGGTCATTAAAAAGTCATTACCTCTGAAGGCAGTTTTCTGGAAACAGAATAAGAAAAATCACCCTCTTTATAAAAATACTATTATTCCTTCATGAGGGTGATGCCATCTGATCATCCACAAAGCTTGCACTCTTGTCCCATTTTTTCTGTGGGGGACAGTTTTCCACCCAGACCCACCCAGGCTCTCCTACAGTGTCTGCTGGATGAAATACAGTCTGTGGGCTGGGGGGAAGTCTCTGAGGCCCTGTGGGACTTCCACAGGCCTGGCTGTTACTCCTAAGCTCAGCTAAGGGCTGAGCACAGACCCACATTCTTCCTCCAGCAGGCCAGGGGAGCGCAGGGGGCTGCCTCCTGCCGAGGTTCATATTGCCTGTGCATCAGCCCCAGTCCCATTCCCACCGGGAGCTACAGCACATGAGAGCTGGCCCATGGTCCACTGCTCAGACCACCCCTCCAGGAAAAGGATACAGAAATAAGACAAGTGATAACACCCAGAGATAACTATTAGGTTCAGGTCACAGTATCACAAAAAGGATTGACGTGGAGAAGGGATAGGAGTGGAAGAGATATGGTCAAAACATTTTGCTCTTAGCATTCTAGCCTGATGCCTGTCCAAAAATAAACAAAAAAACCTTTAAATGATTCTGGACGTAAGGTTAAAAACTGTACACTCATAAGCATACAATCCTCAATACTGTGTTTACAACTCTCAAAGCGCAGGCAGTGCCTGAATTAGGGACCCTGTGGTCTGGTCTGTTCCCTCACATGACTCACAACTCAAGGCAGTGAAAGAAGTGAGGTCCTTGCTGGGAGACATCCTAAGCAAAGCTAGGGCCTGAACCCCAGGCTCCTTTCTCTCACCTCCACTCTCCTATCACCACCTTCCCTTCCGCTTCTCTCTGCCTATGCCCCCAACCCAGGCCTTCCGCAGGGAGCTCAAGGCTTCAGCATCACCGCCTCTTGCTTCTGTTTGGGGAAGCAGGGCTGGCAGTGTGGTGGCCCAAGCAGCAGGGAGCATTTGTGAAGTAAGACGATCAGAAGGTCTCAATTTAATACTAATCTTCCACATTGCATTATATCTAATCATATTTGCGTTCATTTCACTAACACAGCCTGAGAGTTGGAATATATGATTTAGCAAAACTGGATACCAACTCTAGAACTAAAGTATCAGTATGAATGAAAGTTGGTTAGAATGAGATAATGGACATCTATCACTCCTTTCCCAAATATCAGATTCCATTTGCCCTGACTTTTCTCAAAACAACTTTGAGTGCTGCTCAATGGAGAAATGATGAGGCGGCACAGGCAGTCATTTCCCACTATGAACCACATCTGCAGTCAATGGGCATTCTCCAGGGGTGCTGCTTTAGGTGAGATTTCACACAGCCAGGAAACCACCACCATTATGCAGACTATGCAAAAAAGCTCATGGCCATCTTTTATTGAGCTTCATCGAAAGCCACATAGATATTCCAAGTCCCCAAGAATTGCTTTTCAGGAGGCAAAACTTGCAGGAAAGAAGATGGAGCACCAGAGGCATGGTGGCCCAGTGAACTCACAGCTGGGGCAGCCCATTGAGCTCAGAGCCAGGACGAGGCACTAGGGAGGAGGTGTCTGAACAGGAGCAGTGGGTTCAAAATATGTGCTCTTTGCTTTGAGAGCTTACTAAAACAAAACAAAACAAAACAAAAACAAGAAAACACCCACTCCAGACTTAAGTCCCAATCCTGGCACTACACTTCTCACTGCCCTTTCTTGATTTGTGCTGTCCTCATTTGTCTGCTGCCGACAGAAATAATACCACCCACTTTGGTACAGAAATGCATCCAGGATAAGGTCCCAATTATGTCAGTTGTAAATATGTGCTTACAGAGAGAAGTAAGAACATTTGCCAAGATGCTGACAAAGATTTCAGCACTGGATGGAGGAAGTTAAAAAGACATTTACTTTACTTTCGTGCATTTCTGTACTGCTTGCATTTACTACAGTGTATATATAAGTATGAAAAAAAGGTACCTACCTTGCCTACCATACAAGAACTTAATACAGGTCATATGAGATGAAGCAAGTGAAAATGCCAGCACTAGGACATTATTATGCAAATTATTTCCTGCTGTGTTGAGGGGACTGCAGCAGTGGAGTGACAGTCAAGACAGCAGGTTTTAATCCTGCCATTTCACTGACGAGGCACAGTCTGCATGGTGGTTGACAGCACGGGCCCTGGAGCCACGCTGCCTGGGTTTGACTCTTAGTTTTGTCACTTTTACCAACTGTGGGACTTTGGTAAGTTGCTTAACCTTTCAGGGTCTAAGTCTCCTCATGTGTAAAATGGGAATAATAAAAATGACTAACTTTTTTTTTGATATAGGTGAACAAATGTAAAATATCTGTAAGAGTGCTGACAAATACTAAATGCTAAAAAAAATTTAGCTGTTGGTGTCATTACTACTACTACTTTTACCATTCAGCCAGATGAACCCGGGCTTGACACTCTGCCTCTCTGTCTCATCTGTGAGAGAAAGAGGCTGGACCATGTGATCTCCCAAGCTCCATCAAATTTTTTTTTTATTTAATTTTTTATTAATTAAAAAAAATTACAAGAAACACAAACATTCCCAACACATACACTCAGCAATTCACAATATCATCACATAGTTGCATATTCATCATCATGATCATTTCCCAGAATATTAGCATCAATTCAGAAAAAGAAATAAAAAGATAACAGAAAAATTTAACAAACAGAAAAAAAAAAATTTTACAGGCCATACCCCTTACTAATCCCTTTCATTGATCACTAGCATTTCAAACTAAATCTATTTTAACATTAGTTCCCCCTATTATTTATCTTTATTCCATATGTCCCTCTTGTCTGTTGACAAGGTAGATAAAAGGAGCATCAGACACAAGGTTTTCACAATCACACAGTCACATTGTGAAGCTATATCATTATTCAATCATCCTCAAGAAACATGGCTACTGGAACACAGCTCTACATTTTCAGGCAGTTCCCTCCAGCCTCTCCATTACATCTTGGATAACAAGGTGATATCTACTTAATGCATAAGAATAACCTCCAGGATAACCTCTCGACTCTGTTTGGAATCTCTCAGCCATTGACACTTTGTCTCATTTCACTCTTCCCCTTTTTGGTCGAGAAGGTTTTCTCAATTCCTTGATGCTAAGTCTCAGCTCATTCTAGAGTTTTTCTCAATCCCTTGATGCTGAATCTCAGCTCATTCTGGGATTTCTGTCCCACGCTGCCAGGAAGATCCACACTCCTGGGAGTCACGTCCCACGTAGGCAGGGGGAGGGTGGTGAGTCTGCTTGTTGTCTTGGCTGGAGAGAGAGGCCACATCTGAGCAACAAAAGAGGTTCTCTTGGGGGTGACTCTTAGGCTTAATTTTAAGTAGGCTTGACCTATCCCCTGTGGGGTTAAGTTTCATATGAACAAACCCCAAGACTGGGGGCTCAGCCTGTAGCTTTGGTTGTCCACACTGCTTGTGAGAATATCAAGAATTCAACTTGGGGAAGTTGAGGTTTCCCCTGTTCTCACCATTCCCCGAAGGGGACTTTGCAAATACTTTTCCACTCACTGATCAAATCACTCTGGAATTCATCAGGACATCACCTGGACAAACCAACAAAATCTCATGTCCTATACAAAGTTCCATGTACTTAAGGTGTTCAATCAACTATCTACATAAGTTGTATTAGGAGATGCACTAGTCAAAGTATAGATTTGTACCAAATAAACATTTTTTTGCTTTAGTCTCACACATTAGTTGAAATTTTAAAAATATTAAGTACCATCTATTTTCAGTACACTGCAGTAATGACATTCTTTTGTTCTTCCACATGCAAAAACATTTTTAAAATTTGTACATTTAGTCACTATCATTATACACTCTAGGCATTCCTAGATTACACCATCTCAATCTTTATTGTCTTTCTTTGTGATTTCATTTATGCCCCAGCCCTCCTCCCTCTATCATTCTCATATGCAGCTTCATTCAGTGTTTTAACATAATTGTATTACAGTTAGGTAATATTGTGCTGTCCATTTCTGAGTTTTTATATTCAGTCCTGTTGTACAATCTGTATCCCATCAGCTCCAATTACCCAATATCTTACCCTATTTCTATCTCCTGATAGTCTCTGTTACCAAGGAAATATTCCAGGTTTATTCACTAATGTCAGTTCATATCAGTGAGACCATACAGTATTTGTCCTTTTGTTTCTGGCTAATCACACTCAGCATAATGTCCTTAAGGTCCATTCATGTTGTTATATACTTCATAATTTTATTCTGTCTTATAGCTGCATAATATTCCATCTTATGTAAATGTCACAGTTTGTTTAGCCAACTGTCTGTTGATGGACATGTTGGCTGTTTCCATCTCTTGGTAATTGTTAATAATACTGCTATAAACATTGGTGTGTAAATGTCCATTTGTGTCCTTGGCCTCGTGTCCTTTGAGTAGAGACAGCATATAGATGGGTCCTGTTTTTTAATCCATTCTGCCAGACTATGTCTTTTGATTGGAGAGTTTAATCCATTAACATTCAGTGTTATTACTGCATGGGTAGTACTTTCTTCTACTATTTTGCCTTCTGGATTTTATATATCATATCTAATTTTCCTTCTTTTTACCTTTACTCATAGTCTTCCTTTCTACACTCTTCTCCACACCTCTCTCTTCTGTCTTCGTATCTGTCTCTAGTGTTCCCTTTAGTATTTCTTGCAGAGCTGGTCTCTTGGTCACAAATTCTCTCAGTGATTTTTTGTCTGAAAATGTTTTAATTTCTCCCTCATTTTTGAAGGACAATTTTGCTGGATATAGAATTCTTGGTTGACAGTTTTTCTCTTTTAATAATTTAAATATATTATCCCACTGTCTTCTTGCCTCCATGGTGTCTGCTGAGAGATCTGCGCATAGTCTTATTGGGCTTCCCTTGTATGTGATGTATTGCTTTTCTCTTGCTGCTTTCAAGATCCTCTCTTTCTCTTTGACCTCTGACATTCTGATTATTAAATGTCTTGGAGTATGTCTATTTGGATTTATTCTCTTCGGGGTATGCTGCACTTCTTGGATCTGTCATTTTAAGTCTTTCATAAGAGGGAAATTTTCAGTGATAATTTCCTCCATTAGTTTTTCTCCTCCTTTTCCCTTCTCTTCTCCTTCTGGGATACCCACAACACATATATTCGTGCGCTTCATATTGTCTTTCAATTTCCTGAGTCCCTGCTCAAATTTTTCCATTTTCTTTCCTATAGTGTCTGTTTCTTGTTGGATTTCAGATGTTCCATCCTCCAGTTCAGAAATCCTATGTTCTGTCTCTCGAAATCTACCATTGTAGGTTTCCATTGTTTTTTTCATCTCTTCTATTGTGTCTTTCATTCCCATAAGTTCTGTGATTTGTTTTTTCAGACTTTCAGTTTCTTCTTTTTGTTCTTTCCTTGCCTTCTTTATATCCTCCCTCAATTCAATGATTTGGTTTTTGATGAGGTTTTCCATGTCTGTTCGTACATTCTGAATTAATTGTTTCAGCTACTGTATGTCATTTGAATTGTTGGTTTGTTCCTTTGACTGGGCCATATCTTCAATTTTCCTAGTGTGATTTATTATTTTTTGCTGGCATCTAGGCATTTAATTACCTTAATTAGTTTATTCTGGAGGTTGCTTTCACTTCTTTTATCTAGGGTTTTCTTGCTAGATGAATTTGTTGTCTATCTGTTCTTTGACATTCCGTTCAGCTTTATCTGGACCTTTAGCTTAAGTTTTGTTTAACAGAGGAGAATTTTTCAGTTCTTGTTTTCTTGTTTCTTGCCCTGCTTGTGTTGTGCCTTCCCCCCCACACACACACTTAGGAGGGTCTACTTAGATATTACTGACCCCAGCCAGATTTTCCCAGACCAAACTGGCCTCCTATCAGGAGGAAAGAGTCACCTGAGTCAGTTTTCCCTGAGGGTGAGACCCAGCAGGTTGAAAAACTTTCCTGTGAAGTCTCTGGACTGTTTTTCTTATCCTGCCCAGTATGTGGTGCTTGTCTGACTGCAGGTCCCACCAGCATAAGATGATGTGGTACCTTTAACTTTGGCAGACTCTCCCTGCTGGGGGTGTGGTGGAGACAGAGGAGCGGTTGTAGGCTGGTTTTAATGGCTTCAAATTACCAAGCCCTGGTGTCTGAATTCCTTGATGGAGGTATTCCACCTGGGTGGGGCTTCATCCCTCCCCTGGGGAAGGCACAGGCTCCAGATAAGCCCCCAAAAGAGCTCACTTCTGCCTATGCCTGGGGCAGTTGCAGCCTGAAAAGTCCTGCCACTGTATCCAGAGGCAGTCAAGCCTTTGTAGATACACAGCCGCAAAAACCTCTGTTTCCTTCTCTTTTTTCCCTCCTTTTTCTGTCAGTCCTGTCCCCTCGGCGCTGGGGCAAAAATGAGCAACCTCCGCTTTATCAGGTTCACCTAAGCTGGGGGCCTATTTTTAGTAGTCAGAATTTGTTAATTAGTTCCACAATTGGCGTTTGATTGTGCCCAGTCCCTGCTGCTGGTAAAGTCCTTTCCTTTCCCCTCTGGGACGCAGCCTGTGGGGGAGGGGCACCTGCCGCCACAGCTCTGGGAACTCACGGTTCTGGGGGGTGCTTGCAGCCAGTCCAGCTGGTCCAAACTGGGGTACGCTGTGTTTCTGGTCACTGATGTGGCCCCAGGAGCTGTTCTGTACTGTTTCTGGTTATTTAGTAGTTGTTCTGGAGGACGAACTAAAATGTGCATGTTGTTAAGCCTCCATCTTGACCCGGAAGTCGGCTCCTTCAAATTTGACACTGCATGACTTAATGACTCAGGTAGAGGTTTCCAGGGCATCCAAGGCACTCCCATCAGCACCCGTTTCTTTGAGGCAAATGGGTTGCTGAGTTTTGGAGGAATTAAACAGGTTATTTGTTGAATATACTCTCAAGCTTGGCCCCTGCTGCTATGGGAGATCCATGCAAGATGTAGTGCCACCCTTCAGAAGTTTATAATCTCACTGGGGAGATGAGCTTTCCTTCTATGAACCAATTAGTGAACAATGCAAACAGTACAGCGGTTCCCAACTTTCAAATGGTCGTATTCCAAAACTTCCCTTGCAATTGGTTCGTTGGAGCTCAGAAGCAATTTTTCCAGAGAAATAAAGCTATAAATTTTGGATGGGTTACCAGCTCCCCTCCTGCATAAAACTCAATTTAAACCATAATGAGGCTGAAATGCTGTATATCTGAGGTTAAAAAAAGGAAGGAAAAATCATGCTGTTGCCATAGAGGTAATTAAACAAATGAGAAAAACAAGAGATCTAAAACAATCTCTCTAAAGCTGCTGCTTGAGTAATGAGGATGCATATAAAATCATGGTGATGTTAGAACATGGTAGGTGGTTTGTTAATAAGAAGATTGAAACAATGGGCCAAGTTTCATCCTAAAAGCCTCGTCCATTTGCAGACCACTGTGTGGTTTACAAAATGCTTCACAATCCTGATCAATCTCATTTGGTTCTCCATACAATCTGTCAGGTAGGTAGGGAGCCAATTCCAACCCCAGTTAGAGCTGAGGAAATGGTGGCAGACAGAACACAGGCAATTTGTGAAACATCCCAGAGCTTCTGGGTGTAGAGTCAACAACAGAAGCTAGATGTTGTGTTAGTTAGATTCAGTTGTCAACTTGGCCAGGTGAGCATACCTAGTTCTGTTGCTGCGGACACAAGCCAATGGTACGTGAACCTCATCTGTTGCTAATTACATCTGCAGTCAGCTAGGAGGCGTGTCTGCTGCAATGAGTGACGTTTGACTTAATTGGCTGGTGCTTAAATGAGAGATCGCAATGTACCACAGCCTAGCAGCTTGGCATTCCTCATCTCAGCACTTGCAGCTCAGCCCGGGCCCTTGGAGATGGAGAAAGAAATCACCCTGCGGAAAGTTGTTGGAACCCAGGGGCCTGGAGAGAAGACCAGCAGAGACCATCCTGTGCCTTCCACGTAAGAAAGAACCTCAGTGGAAAGTTAGCTGCCTTTCCTCTGAAGAACCAACAAAATAAATCCCCTTTTATTAAAAGCCAATCTGTCTCTGGTGTGTTGCATTCCGGCAGCTAGCAAACTAGAACAGATGTAATGACTGTTAGTTTGTGCTTTTTCCACCAAAGGGCACAATGAGGAACTTTCAAATGATTTGGAGGCTGGAGCACTGCATATTCACTGTCACACACATTTCATTTCCTTGAGTCCTGGAATATCACTAACACCTCACTTACATGTCTCTGTCACAATTAGGGAGCTGGAGATCACAGGAGCCAGAAACCCAGGGACCATACGCATATGTGCATCCCAAGCTGACCTCAGGCAAATGAGAGACAACTGCCCCCCCACCCCCATCCCCGAGACTCAGGCTCCTATGTGAAATGGGGTGAGAAAAGTCTAACACTTCTCTTTCAGGGTTGTGAAGATTAAATGAGAAAACACAACTTGGAACATGGTAAAAGCACGAAAACTGCTGGCTACCATTATATGTTGAGGGTATCTTTTGATTTACACATAAGGTAAACTGGGAAAAAAAGGAGGCTCAGCAGTTGCTCTCTCCTTAAAGATCAATATGGAGAGAGAGAGAAAAAATGAGTCTGCTAAAAAGCAAGTTACAGGACAAGATATGCAATGGGGGACTATATATACATACAGAACAGAACATGTGTTATTCCTGAAAACACATATGCTTGTAAAATATTTAAAATACGTTTTGGAAGGATACATATTAAATTCATGTCAGTGATTGTCTCTGAGGAGAGGGAGAGGAATGGGGCTGGTGATGGGAACAAAAGAGACTTCAAACATTAACTGTTAGGTTTGATTTCTTTGATTAAAATAAAAAGACTCAAAATGTATAGGATAAATATTAACTATGCTAGTTTTGGGGGATATGTGAGTGAATGTTATATTATTTTTTATTCTTTTCTGTATTTTTAACACTTTTTGAAAGAAATAAATAGAAGGAAAAGAGAAGAAAGGGGTTAGAACAGAGGATGAATTGGCTGGCAGTAGAATTAACTAAGCTGCCAACGTAAAAATTAGCAGAAAGGTGGAGTTAGTCTCACAGTGGGGATATGGATTTGCTGGGCAGTGCTGCTGTCTTAGGTCGGGTGTATCTTTGTAAAAGCAAGTAGGAGACAGGAGAGCAGCCTGTGGGGGCGGGGGAAGCAGTGTGTGCAATCACTATTTGTGCAGGTTTGTGTGAGTGGCTCTGAATTGACAAAGAACTCCACACAAGCCCTAAAGGCAATGGGAGAAAGGAAGGCAATAGAGCTCAGCTGAAAACAGCTTTTTCATCCTAAACATCTCCCTGCCTTCTCTCGGGATCCCATGGATCGTGTGTTTGAGGGTGCCTGGTCTTTTTGGCTCCAGAAAACTATGTGACTGCTGTGTGTACTATAAAAAGAATAGAAGTATCAGAACCTTTCTGTAGCAGACCTGTTGAATACTAGAGATGGAAACTACACGGTATTTGGCAGGGACAGATTTACATTTAAACATGGAAAACTGAACTTGGGGTTGTTTGCTCCCTCCACTAAAAAGGCAGTAAAGAAATGCAGTATATGTATCATATTAAATATGTTCTATAGTACATATACACATAGGCATTACATATGTGTACCCATACATATAACCACAAAACAAAGAGAAAGAATGATGAGATGTCATTCTTGTGTCAACACTGCAGAGAGAATACAAATAGGAAGCAAACAGATTTATACTGCAGATCCCTAGAAAGGCTCAGGTCTTTGAGTCACCAGGTGCCTCTGAAGGTACGGGTTAGCAGAGGTCTGAACAAGGAAGACTGGTTGAAAGCAGGTAAGAGGAACAGGTAGACTCCCCAGATCTCCTCCCCTTCTTCCTGTGCAACCAGGGGCTAGCCCTTTTCCACTCTGGCAGGGGACATGAATTTCATTCTGGAGAAGAAGCTGAACTAGAGAAGCTCTAGATTCTGGGAGCACCAAGAACAGAGGAGTAGGGGATCCTTCAGGGCTGAGAGCAGAGGAATTACATGGAAGTGAACAGCCCAGACGGTAAGACTCTCAGTAGCCTCCTCCCTCAGCTTTCAGACCACTGTGCTCCAGGCTCAACCCCTAGGCAGGAGATCTCAGAGGGTACCTTTCTCTGGAGAATCTGATCAGCTCAAGAGAGAAAAGTCCTAGAGTTAGTGACCTGCTTTCTTTCAATCACTCCCTTCTTCCTTTCATAAATATTTCTCAACTGCTTACTATAGAATAGACTATGTTTTAGATCCTCAAAGTCCCTCCCCCTCTAGAAGATTATATTCTAATGGGAGAGGGAGGCAAATTAAACACATTTATCAGATTGAAAGAAAGGCTCTAAAGAAAAATAAAGCCACATAAGTACAGTGAGAGGGGCATGTTTCTTTAGATACCATATTTAAGGAAGGCCCCTCTGGTAAAGTGACGACTAAGCTAAAATCTACATAAATGGAAGACAAGGCCATGCAGATGCATTGAGAAGGAACAGAAGCAGCCAGTGTGGCTGGAACAGGAGTGGTCAGGGTTTTCCAAAGAAAGGGCCTAATCCCTTCCTGATAACCCTTAGTGAAGCCCACAGACCCAACTGCATACAAGAGCTTTCAGCCAGCTTTCTTAATGCTAACATTTAAAGGTGGACAGCCAGTGAAGGGATGCCAAAAAAAGCCTCTAACATGAAAGATGGAGACCAAAAGCAAGCAGAAAAGAAAAATAACTCAGAGGAAACATATACAATTCAGTAAGCAGAACAAAACTTCAGGGAAGAAAAAACAGAACTATACTACCCTCAGAGAGGCCAAAGAAAGTATTATTACAACCTTGAAATGAGAAGATATAAAAAAGAACACTAGGTATGAAGAAAGAATGATGGGAGAGTAAAATTATGAGAGTTAAAATAAAAAATTCAGCAAAAGGGTTAGAAGTTTAAGTTGAAGAAATTTCCCAGAATGTCAGACAAAAGAAAGAAAATAGAAGAAAAAGTATAAGAGAATTAAAGGATCAAACAAGAAGGTCCAAATCCAATTAATAGATGTTCCCAGAAAGAAAGAGCAGAGAAAGCATGAGCTAGGAAATTATCAGTCACATGAGAAATTTTCCCAGGTATGAAGAACACAAGTTTCCACATTAAGGGGCCCACTGAGTACCCAGCATAACAAATGAGAAAAGACCCTCACCAAAACTCATCATTGAGAAAATCTAGAATATCTTAAATGCTTCCCGGGGGTGAAAGCAGGTCAACACAAAAGATCTGGGACTCAGAAATACTTCAGATTTTTAAAAAGCAACCATGGAAGCTAGAAGATAATGGAGTACTTCCTTCTGAATTCTGAGGGAAAAATTACTTTCTACCCAGTGTACTATACTCAACCAAATATCAATCAGGTGAGGGTAGAATAAAGAAACTTTCATTCAGACAAAAATCGTTAAAAATTTACCTCCATGAATTTTACAAGCAACTATAAGAAAATGTCCTCCACCAAAAATAGAAACTAAATTAAGAAAAAGGAGATTATGGGATGCAGAAGCACCAAGTCTGATGCAGAATAAAGGCAAGGAGAGTTTCCAGGATGGTGAGAAGACAGATCCCAGGATGACAGCTGTGCAACACGCCTAGAGACCAACCAGTCCAGCTTGAGAGAAGCAGGGGCTGGGGGCTCCAAGGAGGATGTCTCAAGGGGAAAAAAGAAATTCATTTACCTGATGTTAAATCAAGTTGAGAGAATTTGGGAGCTCTCACAAGTTTGTGGGATAAATTAGTGATAAGCACATAGAAAATTAAATGAGTGAAAAAGTATATAGAAAACTAAGTAATTTTTATCTCCAGGAAAAACAAATGATAGAAGAAGAAGGTAATCACAGTATGTACATGGCTTAGTGCTGAAAAGTAATGACATGGTCATGATAATGCGAACAATAAAATATAGTAATCTAACTAGGGTTAACATTTTAGTAGGGGAAATACGAAATAGCAGAATAAGCATATTGTTTTGACTATGAAGATAAAGACCAAAAGGGCTAAAAGAGATGAACGTGTTTGCCTCAAGGTCTAAAAATTTGCTCACAGGTTATTTTGGTCACAGTGGGGGGACCCACACTTTCACACACTGCTGGAGGATGTATAAATTGACATATCCCCATAAGTAGCAAAATTTTAAATGTATAGCCCCTTAGAGCCAGCAATTCCTCCTCTACTAACTTAGCTTACAATAAACTCACAGCATGGGAAAGCAGCAGGAACAAGGGATTGCATTGTAGTGTGGTTTGAGCAGCAAAAGACTAGAAATAGCCTAATGCTCCTCACTAGGGGACTGGTTAAGTAAATCATGGGACATTCCTCTCCCTTTGATGAAAGACTAGGCAGTTGTCAAAGAGAGAAAAACTCAAGAAATCTCTAAGGTACAGAAAAATTTGTATTTAAAAAAAGAAGAAAACAGGAGGAAAATACACATACATTTGTTTATGCATAAAATATCTGAAGGAAGAGGTATGAGGTAGGTTGGAGGGAGACCGTTCAGTGTATACCTATTTATAGCTTTCAATTTTCACACCATATCAAAATACATTATTTTTAATGTAGTACCTTCTCAATATATGTTTTGTTCTGTTTTTTTGAAAAGAAAGTGGTTGACTTGGGATAGGGCAGGGTGAAGCAGGGGGTGCTTCTTTTCATTACAAGCCTTGTGGTTCTACTTGACTTTTAAAACTATGTATATGTTCAGCTTTGATAAAAATGAAAGAAAAAAAAACCTTTAAAGTTAAAAAAAAAAAAAAAAAAAGAAAGAAAGAAAGCAGAGCCAAGAAAGGGAGAGAGACCTGTGGTGTCTAGGACTGGAAAGGGTACGTGGAGAACATATTTATTTACAACCTCTGGGAGCAGGGCTGGAAAGCAGACATGACCCTTTGGAAAAGATTGCTGAAAAGGGAGGAAATAATAAAGGCTGTCCCCTGTCAACTGAGCTTACAGGGTGATGGTGGCGCCCTTTCCGAGCTGTGTGGCACTGAGACAGACATGTCGGGTATTAAAGGCCTTGAGTGAGCATCAAGACTTGCCTGAAGATCCCTCTGACAGTTCTTTATGAGGGCGCCTCTCACACTGACACCAGAGCCGCCTGCCGTCCCTTGAAGCATGCTGTTCTTATTGTCTGCCTCCTCCTTGTTGTGACGGTCCAAGGACCACATTCGTCTCTTTAATCAAATCTAAAGATGATCTATGGACTGAGGATGTGAGGGAGATGGTGTCTTCCAACACGCTGAGTTGTAACAGCCTTTAAACTTGGGCTCTGCTTGTCTCTCCCAGTCTGGCGCTCAGCCTGGCACACTCTGGGAATCTTGCTCACTTGCCCCAGAGGCTGCAGTAGGAAGGGTGTCCTGTGCAGCAGAGACACATGGTCAGCAGAGATACTGTTTATGCCCTTCCAAAGAACTTCCTGTCGCCAGTTCTCTGATGCCAGTTTAAACTGAAGCCTAGGCATGCAGGTCTCAGTGTCTGATCTGGCAAGCCAGGAATAAATTCTTTTGTTCTTCACGATGCTCAATGGGATTTTATAACTGCCTTGCTGCCCTGACTTATAGGGAATTCTTGGCTCGCTCCATTCACCCTGTCTGTCTCTCCATTCAATAACTATTTACTGAGAGGCCTCCATGTGCCAGGCTTAGGAAAAACAGTGCCAGGCTTGTCTAACCTGACTGCAGACCAGAGGCAGCAGGAAAACAGAGCTTGGTAGGAGCCATGGATATTAGTAATCATTTGGTCATGTGCCAAATGAATGCTTATGGCCATCAGAGGTTGCTAATGGGAGGCTCATAGGCACATTCTGCTATTTTATTGAGTTTTTTTTAAAATTTGAGTTACGCCATTTGAAAATTGGGATGTTTCATGTAAAAATGTAGATTTCTGACTTCTCTTGAAAATCAGAAGATCTGGCATCCTTGGACCCCTTTCCACAAGGCATTTGTGGCTAGAGCCAAGGAGAAGGCTACAGGCTCAGGCCCTCTAGCTTCTGGTGGTACCCATCGCTTCCTGGAGCCTGCCCTGGCCTGCTGCACACTCTTTCAGTCATCCCAGGACACGGCCAGATTCTTACCCCAGGCCAGGCAGGCCTCACGCATGTTAAAGTGGAATGATTTAACATTTTAATCTTTTTAACAGGAATCCCTCAACCTTTAAATTCCTTGGGGATTAAAAACTGAAACTGAAATACAAATTATGTTTTAGTTAAAAAAGTATTCTTCTTCCACTGCTCCCTTCTCGGCCCTCATGCCCTGAGATGGGTACAGCTGAGGTACATGGATGGACGGAATACCAGTCCAGTCTTTAGTCGCTGCCACTGCCCTCCCTTCGGCTATGGTTGAGAAGTGTCTGGCTCTAGCCAGACAAGCACGTCTCAACACTGGCAGCATATCAGAATCATCCGTGGAGCTTTAAAAAATTCCAATGCCCAGGACATGCCCCAGACCAATTAAGAAGCACAATATCACACTCTCTGGGGGTGGGACCCTGGCATGGGTACTTCTTGAAACTCCTCAAGTGATTTCAAAGTACAGCCAAAGTTGGGCTGGGGATGGAGTGGTGGGAACATGTGCCATCTTCTGTCCCAATTATAGTCAGAAGAGCATCCCCTCTGGAATCCCTCTAGCACCTCCGTGCCCAGGTGATCTCTGGAATTAGGTAGATATTTTACATTTTCTGGCACAGCAAATGAATTGCACTTATTGCTCTAATATGAGCTGGTCTTGTGTTTTACTGTCCTAGCTCATAGCATAATTTTCCCTTTTTAGAGGAGGTTCCTCTCAAAGAGAAGGTCAGGATCCTCCCGCCTGTTCCTCATTTTGAGCTGAGCTGAAAGCGTGTAACCCCTGTGACAGCTAGAGAAAGGTATCTATCCCAGGGAAATTCACTGAGTGTTTGAATAAGTATATGGGGGAGATAGGAGGAATGTTTTAATACTCTACATCTCCCTCAGTCCTCTCACCCCCTAGCTCCCTGCTCCCACTCTTGCCATATAGAGCTCCTTGATTCCCCTAAGGGGATGCAGTAATTGATGATTAGCATTCTAAAGCTTGGCTTACATCCTGCTAGCCAGTCATATTTAATTACATTTTAACTATATTCGTCTTCGATAATAGCACGAATGTAATTTAGATAATTATCTATCTCTCTCCTATTCTCTCTAACTCTGTCTGTCTCATTTAGAGTTCTTTGCAACAAAAATCGCTTTCTCGGCTCAAACACATAAACAGACTCTGGAGCCAAGTGCTTTTTCCTCTCCTGTAGCAACAACTGTTCTAGAAACGCAATGATTTTGAGTGTCGTACAAAAAAAAAAAGAGAGAGAGAAAATTCATGTTTCTTTCTGCCTCTTTATTTATGTTTGCACACAACTGGTGGTGGGAGTTGGTGCTGGTGTGTGGGCATGTGTGTCTGCATCTGGGCAAGAGCTTTTGTGTGGTATAGAAACAGGGGAGGCCTAGTCAATCAAATTAGTGTCTATAAAACCCCCTCTTGGTCTGGCATTTATCTCTTACAAGGTTTAATGGTTTCCCTCACAAATTTAACCTCTGTTGAAACAGCTCTAAAGGTCTGGTAAGTCTTCTAAAGAGCTGTGTTCTTTCTAATAGGGTTTCTATCACATTTGGATCTTATAATTAATGACCTTTATCCTCGCCTATTATCTGCCTCCTCCAAGAGGCCATCAAATATCAGAGAGTGCCTGGGGACCTCAGGCAACGCGTCTCATGTATGCTGCTACACGATGTCTGGAGTCCCTATAGACTTTCCTAAACACTAAAAGAAGGGGTGAGGGAAGCTATGGACATGGCCCCATACTGGCTCCAAAATAATTTGATTTACTCTGTGCTGTTCATTAGGACGAGTCTGGAGGTGGCAGGCTGGGGAGCCCTCATACCCAAATTCTCCAGGTTCTATCTATGTCCTTAGTGCTCTCAAAAGCTCTAGTAAATATGAATTTTACCGTATAACAAATACACCTTGGCTCCATCTTGTCTGATACTGAAGATTATCCACTGACTGAAGAAGAGTTATTCACCTTCTTCAAACAAAATTAATTACTTATATGGTTCTGGGACTACAACAGAGATGAAATTCCTTCCCCCTTTTAACCTGTAGCATAAATACCACTAAGTAGTCCCTGCACTGGTATGGAATAGGTTGGAAGAAGCTGAAAGTTGAACAGGGTTGTTAGCTTTTTTTTTCTTTTTTTTTTTTGTAGTTAACAAATAAAGAATTCCTTCCCACTTGTTTGGGAAGTCAAATTCCTAGCTGTCCCTGGAAATAAACACTCACAGTAGGCAGAATGTCTATACCAAAATTTTGCCACTACTGTGGGAGTATACTAACTGACCCTTCTCCTGTGACTGAGGCCCCCAATGAACTGATATGCCCAAGGGAAATCAGCAACTTGTCAATTCTGGCAAGCAAGTAGTAACCTCTTAGCTTACCAGAGGGATCAGAAACCACTCTACTCGGTGAGGAGGAGAGGCTGCGGAGTCCTGTGTTGGTGAGGTCAGAGACGAGAACAGGCACAAAACTCCCTCGGAGGCAAGGAGAGTTGAAGAAGCCTCAACAAGACGACTTCGGGGCAAAGGCTCTCAATTTATGGCCTGGGGTCTGGGTTCACTGTTCACCTCTCTGGGCAAGGGAAGCTGGGCACAGTGGTCTGAATCAGCACTGGGCATGTCAATGCTGAAGGGCCTCTCTGATACTGTGGCTTCTCAGGCTGTTATGTTCCAATCCAGAAAAGACTGGGCTACTTTAGGCCAGGCTCCAAGAGTGCGGGGTTTGAGAAAGGGTGAGGGAAGCTATAGGACATGGCCCTGGACTGGCTCCAAAATACCTTTATTTGCTCTGTGTTGTTCATTAGGGGTGTTCCCACTTTTGATCTCTCAATGCCTAGCTTAGGAGTTTGGGAATTTTGCAGACATTTACCTGAAATATAACAACGACCTGGGTTTAGGTTTCTGTTTAACAGCAACAGACGAGCTGGCAGCTCGGTCACATTTTCTGTGGCAGTCAGCTCTGGAGGGCGGTAAGGCAAGAGGCAAATTCAGTCCGCCATTGCCCAGAGAATTCCTTGTCCCCAGCAAGCACAATGCACAACAGAATTATTGATTTAATGACGTAAGTGACTCCCTTCAGTCTGTGAGGAGAGCAGGCTTACTCTGACAAGACTGTCACCTCCAAAGAGAGAGACTTCTCTTTGACTCCATATGACGGTCCAATACCACCTCCATTTCTTCCCGGGAAGCACACTCCCTCAGAAATACATGCTGAAAATGTGAGGGCTATGCATGTACAGAAGCCAATTTTCAAATGTTAAGAATTTGGCAATTTCATTTCCTAGTGTTTAAATATCAAGGGATCTAGAACACAATGAGAACTAAATGCCCCTTGAATTTCAGGTTTTAGGAAAAAGCTTGTTTTTTTGGAAATGCATGCCAAACGAAGGACAAAACCTGGCCCTGATCTCAGAAACCCATGACAGTACATACAGCTAAGCAAGAATAGCCTTCCAGAAAGACCGCCAAACATTCTGTGAATCAAACCTAACCAATTTCATATCTAAAAATTACACTAAGCCCCTGCGGGTATTCCAGATCTGATGACATGCCAAATCCATTCAGCACCTAACACCGGGGAGATGTTCAGCACAAACTTTAAAAATAGACTCACCCTCTCCAGCCATTAAGAGCCTCATATTTGCAGCTGAACAGAAAAGAAATTGGGGGCACTTGGGGAGAACTTTAAAAATCTCCAGAGTCCAAAAAAACTGCTTCTCTACGATGAAAACTATCACTTTTAATATGCCCCCTCCCCACCCAATTAGCCTAGATCCACTGGAATCTCTGAATATGAGTTCGGTAATGAAAAGGTAGCCCCCATAAAAGCCCTTTCCAGAATTTGCATTAACTGCCACTTTCAACACAATTAAAGCACTGCACTCTATAGGAACACTCAGGATGGTGAATGATCTGCCAGCTGATTTCTTGAAGTCCTTTGCCTCTTAACAATTTTCCTTCTGGGATGTTTTCTGTCAGTAAAGGTGGATTTTTAAAAAATCGTTTCTCCCTTGTTTCAAGCACTTCTTTGATAAAAAAAAAAATCACCCACCCTCTCCAACTTGGTGTCAATGGCTTTCTGAGTCCAGCCTTGTTGGCCCAGACCTCTGTTAGGACTTATTGAGGTCTGTTTCTCTTGCAGGCCCTTCACTCTTCACAGCTGGATTTCACAAGACTTCATCACCTCTTGGTACCCAAATCACTCTCTGGCCTCTTTCCCGGATTCTTGCAGTAGCTGGCCCAGATGCAGGCAAGCTGCATCCTCTCCAGGAGCCCTACTTCTGCACAACACCTCAGGGCTTTCAGCCAGGGTGTTCCGTGGTACTGGGCAGGAAGGAGAGAGGTAGCAGCCTTCTGACTGGGAGCTCACAAAGCAATGTGGACAGGGCAGGTGACAGCAAACACATGTGTTCTATCCATAAAGAAACTAAATGATTTAAACAATTGAAGACACAAAACTCAGATGCCAAGACAGGTAAGGGTAACGAGTACTGAGAGAGGCTGGAGGCAGGGCAAATGGGGGGAATCATCAGGTCTTTTAATTGGCCCTAGGAGCAAAAACAGGGAGAAAGAGGCTGTGCCAGAGGCAGAGGTACATTCTCTGTGAAGAATCCTTATTCCCCTCCGGCCAACAACCCAAGATTCCTACCCATTGTTTGTGAACCTAGGCTTCTAATGCACATGTGTTTCTGTGCTCAAAATTTGATGCTATGTATTTCTTTTTTTGTTGTTTAATCATTATAAGCATTTATTTAAAAAGCACATTTAATACAAGTATAGTTTCACAGATACAAGTTTCCCTTTGAATTCTATGAAACTCTGAATATTAATCTTACAAAATGGAACTTTACCAAAATACTGACAATTTGATGTTGTTGTACAGTTTCTCTAGTTGCAGTTACTTCTCTCATTGTAAAACAACATATACTACAGAACAACAATATTTTAGTTGACATTAAAAAAATTAACTTAATGCTTTTTCAAATTTTTTTTCTCAGTGCTTTTTTAGGCAGCTAATGTAAATAACATAGGTCAAGGCACAGTAGATAATCATAGTAGGGTTATAGCTAAAATTGTTTCAGAAATAATATTTTACATAGTTAACTTTTAACGTTTTATACATTATTTATATAATATTTAATATAAAAATCATAGCTTGCTCTAGTTGAAATGAAAGGATGGATTCTGTAAGAAGGATGTGCACGTGGTTCACCCATGTGGTTACATTTAGCACTCTGAAAGGTTTGTAATGCCATGAACTTCTTAACACCTGCTTTGAATTTAGTTCATGAGTCCCACAGCGAAGACATCACAATGACTTCTTTACTACTTCACAGCAAACAAGCAACAAGGAAACGGAAGGAAAATGTGGCTTCCTTTCAGGTTATAATTCAATCTACCCCTAGTATTCGCTGCCCTGGTCCCCTGCCCTGAGAGTTTTGCAGAGTTGAAGGCAGATGTCAAGAAGTCAAGTGGCATTCAACAAGATTAAAAATTATCCTTGGCACCTGGAAATCTCCTGCAATAAAATACTGTAAGGCTGCTACTGAAGCTAAATCAGCTTATTTTTCTGCATTATTTCTTGGGGAAGGGGGTTGCTGGGTGAAGCAGCTGGGAGGGAAAACTGACCAGTAACTCTTTCTGATTCCAGTGTCAGGTTTTAAAATCGGATAGACCAGCTATTAATTTCAAAAAGCCAGCAGTGAATGTGTGCAATAAATTTGTCATCATTTTATGAATAAGCTCTTGGTCATGAGGGCTTACTGTCTGGCAATTCACCTTTTCCATGATATTTTCTATCACTTGTATTTTGGAGCAGCTTAGAAAGAATATTATCTGTGTTCCTGGAGATCAGAACATAAAAAACCCTGAGAGTTATGGAGATGTACAGGCAGGCTTCACGTCAGCCTCTGGGCTCCCTAAGCAAACAGTTTACCACAGGTAGAGTGAACAGCACTACGGGACAGAAATCATGCTCCGTGGTCAGGAAAGTGCTCATTCCTCCAAATGCTGCTCATGAAGACCCCCCATTAGTGCTAGAGGACATCACAACTGCCCATTAGCTTTCTGTCAAAAGTTGCCAAATAGAACTGCTGGTAATCACAGCCGGCAAGTTATTTAGTCAATATTTTTTAAAAGTTCAACCAAGTGTGTGAAAGTGCAAAGTGGGTTTTCCTAAAGCTGCTAGATAGTTCTCCCTTTGTGAAGGCTCTGCTGCCAACAGCATCGCTCTGGTGTTCTTGGGCAGTCTGAAGGGCTGTGTGGGATGTAGAAAAGGATGAAATTTCAGCTGTTCTAGCATTCAGCTGGTTTGGCTTTTTTTCCATCTAGACAGCAGAACTCTAGATCTGTAACTCTGCACTGAGGAGCCTTTAAACTAGAGATTAATTTAAAAAAACACACACACATACAACCAAAAAAAATCTACTATTACCACCACCACTAATAACAATTCCATCCTTTGCCCTAGGGTTAGGGACCTTAATGGCATGATTCCCCTGTTTTTAAGCCCTCGTTAAGAACTACTGCTGTAGTCTATAACTAAAGATGACATGTCTTTCGGAGCCATTTCTTTCCGTTGTGACAAAACATCATGAAAGGAAATCACTCTAAATTGAGAATGCAACTCAGACACTGTACAGTCTGTTGACTCAGAGCATGTGATTGGAGATTTACTCTAACAGAACGATGACTGTGTTGTTAGTCTATCCATCTTTGCTTTTAGGATTTCCAGTTTTATCATCTTCAGTTTTATAAACTCTGTGGGAAAGATCATTATCGCCAACTATGGCTCAAAACATCATGGTTAGCAGGTGATTTGGGGACCAGCATCCTGGCACAGGCTGTGCAGAGCACAGCTGAGAACCCTGGTCTAGGACCTTGTATTGTAGTGAGGTGAGTCTAGTTAGATGCACTATTATGCATTCTACAGAAATGTGAGCATCTGGGGACCCTGGGTTCCCTTTGAAGAGAACAGACGATGGAATGCCTATGTCCCTGGATAGGTCGTTTTTCTTCACGAATTGTGGCAGGTTTATGACCCATATTCCCAAAGGTCTATTATTGCCCTCTAATAAAGAAGTGCTAATACAGGAGTGCTTAGCAGGTGGTGACAGCAGCTGAAGAATTTCCTATTTCAGTGAAATTCTCACAGGTCCTCATAACAGAACCAGTATACAACAAACTGCACTGTGGCTGTCACTCAGACCTTTATAGTCAGTGAAGAACACAGGACCACCCTCCAGAGAAAACAGAGGTGATGCTCTTGTCCAGAGACACATGGGATGTGTGTATTCATACGTGAGTTGAAGTGAACTGCTGATGCTCTATTCCAGAGGGGCTCAAACTTGAGCACATCAGCATTGACTGGAGAACAGGTTAAACCAGACTGCTGGGCCCCACCCCCAGAGTTTCTGATTCAGAAGGTCTGGGATTAGGCCTGAGAATTTCCATTTCTAACAAGTTCCTAGGCAATGCTGTTGGCCCAGAAACTACACTTTGAAAACCACCGCTCTATTCTGAAACAAAGAGGACAAGGCTATGACCCACTAGGTAGAAGGCAGCAAGTTGGAAAAATCAGGGGCAGTTTTATAATAAGGGAATCAGGAAGACTTAGGAAGATAATTTTAGTGGTAGTAAGATGAGAGACTTATGTGGAGGTAATACTGCTGTCAGGAAGATTCCAAATAATGCTTCAAAAATACTCCATAGGTATTCTGGTCCAGCAAAGAGGTTTGCTGCCCGTGGATGGGAGCAGGAATCCACAGGACCCAGAAGCACATCATTTACATTTTGGTCCAATTTCTGCTATTCTCTAGGTGCATGCTCTTGGGCAAGTCACTTGACCTCTAGAATTTCTGTTTCATCTTTGCAAAATGCCTATCCTGTAGGTAGTCGTAAATATCAAATGAGGAGAGGATTATGAAAGCACTTTGTTAACTCTAACTCTAGCTCCAAATGGAAGGTATTATTCTGGGTACCACCTATGTCCCTGAAGGATTTCGTACTTGCTGCAGGACTCATCTGACCATCCTCCCTTGCAAGCTGACTCTACCAAGAGACCTGGGTTGAGTATCATCCCTTGTAAGAGGGAACATAGGAAATAACTTAGCTTGCTAAGTGAGCCTTGCTCTGCTGCTGCTCAGGTGTATATGTGGGTCCTAGGTTCTGGCTCTCACCTTATTCCTGGTAATTCAACATGCACATCATTCCCCTGCTTCAAAAATCCTGTTATTCTCAAGTCTATGTCTTGATCCTCTACCCTAGGGGTCAGAAAACTTTTAAAGGGCCTGTGTGCAGACAGTAAATATTTTAGGTCCTGCAGGCCGCATAGGTCTCTGTCACATATTCTTTATTTTTCAAAATCCTTTAAATATGTAAAAAAAAAAAAAAAAAAAATTCTTAGCTCAGGGGCCTTATAAAAACAGGCTGCAGGTAGAATTTGACCCTGATTCCTGCTTTATCCAATCCCCAGGACTCCCTAAAGACCTAAAGTCTTTTGCAAGGCTGTTTGCAAGGCTGGGTTCCTGCTACCCACTTGCCTGGAACATTCCCCAGTACCAGCTTCTAGGCTATGCCATTTGTCTATTGTCCAGAACAACCCCCTGGACTTGCCAGACTTGCAACGATGTGTCCTGACATTTACCCCTTTCTAGTATAGACACCTTCCTAAATATTCGTTTCCATCCCACCAGGTTTGGTCCATGTCCAGTCTCTGACTTTTCTGTACTAGACTGTTTACTACTAATTACACCTGGGTTAGACTGAGTGTGTATTGTACAGAAGCTCACATGGATACACATATTGAAGCCATGATTGGGCAACTTCATAAAGATAACACTGGTTATTTTGAGCTAATTTTCTTTATTTTCAAATCTTGATCAATAGATTGTATATTTCTCAGGTACAAAAATTTAATTACAATATCACAATTAGATATGACATTTTATGCAATTGGGGGAAAACAATGTGTTTGTTGAGTATGACTTTTTAGATAGACCACTCTCATACAAATTTTCTTGTGAGCACTGGCCCAGACAGCACACCTGTGTCAGTTATACTGTTGACTACCTATAGGGTCTAGTATGAGAAACAAAGCACACCCAAGGGCTATTCAATATGTTTCTTCAGATGGAGGACAAAAGAGAAAACATAATTAAGTCATTACTTTATCACATTCTCTCCTTTTGGTCAAATATTCCTTCCTTATCATATTAACCATCTAACTCCAGCTTCCAACTTTCATCTTTTCAATTAATTCTCTGACTTAAAACCACTCCAATTTTTTCATATCACACAGGAGTTTGATTGAGATGCATTTCACTTGTGATCCTACTAATCTAACAACACAACCACAGAGCTTTTGTATTCATTAAGAATAAATAAAGCCAGCTGTTCTTAAGATGGACACATGTTCCTATGGTAAACTGAACTTAGCATTCACTAAAACGTGAGAAATCAGATAATGTTAGCTGGTTTTGCCACATGAGCTACCAATAAACATTTGTTATACTTATCCACAAACACAATGACTTAAAGTACATACACAGATTCAAATAATTTCAAACCAGAAAGGCATCTGCTATTCCTGCCATCTTACCTCTAAGAGATGCTCTCCAAAGAGCTAACAATTAGATCCTCTTTGGCTAATTTATTTTTAATATGCATATCAGATGCATGAATTGGTGTGGTTGCCTATGCTTAAAATCCTGGTTGCCTATGCTTAAAATCCTCAAATAAACAACTAGGGAGTGAGTTTATTAAAAATCAAAATAGGAGGAAGCAGGCGGAGGCGGAGAAAGGCAACATGTGGTTCTCGAGTTCTTCCACTGGGAAGCACTGCACGCCCGCTGTGGGGAGAAACGGACCGCTAGCTGCAAGTGCCTCTACCCACAGCCGGTTATCTGCAATGGTGAGATGAAGTAACTTAAGATGAGCAAGTTAAAAGTGATACAAGAGAAAAGTTCGCGAGGCGGCCGTGATGGACTGAAGATGGGGACGGTGGTCATAGCTCTGAACAGCTACTAGGGGAGTAGAAACGATACAGAACAGCTCCCGGAGCCATGACAGAGATCAAAAAGACAGCGTACCCCATCCTGGAACGGCTGACTGGCTGGGAGAACCCGCTCCGGTGAGATCGCCGAGGGGCGCGGGCTTCCCCGGGCAGGGCGGCAAGCGGCCGGAGTCCCTCCCCTCCTCCTTCCCGGGCCGGCTGGCAGAATTGGGCAGGTGGTCCCCTCAAGCCGCGGCGGCTGGCACCCCCACCATGCGCGGCCCCCCGGACCAACTGAGAGAATTGGATCGGAAATCCCCAGGCCGCGGAGAACGGTGACCGGGGGGGTCCCTTCCAAACATGTGACTCCCCAGTCTGGCTGGGAACCGTGCACTCTCCCGGGCCGCGGCGGCTGGTGCCCTCCCGCCACGCTTGGCGCCCCGGGCCGACTAGGAAATTTGGACGGGCGCTCTCCCGGGCTGCGGTGGCCGGCAACCCTCCCTGTGTTCGGACCCCCGGGCCGGCTGGCACTCTTCCAAGCCGCTTTGGCTGGCGAACCTCCCCCACGGCGAGAGTTTTCCAAAGTTAAAGGACCCACAGCACCTTTTACTGGTGGGACCCGCAGACAAACGTGTGCCACGAGAGCCACCTACTGGGCAGGATAAGAAAAACAGAACCCAGAGATTTCACAGAAAAATCTTTCAACCTGTTGGGTCCAACACCCAGGGAAATCTGACTAAATGCCCAGACGCCAGCAGAAGATAACGGATCACGCTCAGAAAATTGAAAATATGGCCCAGTCAAAGGAACAAACCAATAGTTCAAATGAGATACAGGAGCTGAGACAACTAATGCTGAATATACGAACAGAAATGGGAAACCTCTTCAAAAACGAAATCGATAAATTGAGGGAGGACATGAAGAAGACATGGGCTGAACAAAAAGAAGAAATAAAAAAACTGAAAAAATAAATCACAGAACTTACGGAAGTGAAGGATAAAGTAGGAAAGATGGAAAAAACAATGGATACCTACAATGATAGATTTAAAGAGACAGAAGATAGAATTAGTGATTTGGAGGATGGCACATCTGAATTCCAAAAAGAAACAGAAACTATCCGGAAAAGAATGGAAAAATTCGAACAGGGTATCAGGGAACTCAAGGACAATATGAACCGCACAAATATACGTGTTGTGGGTGTCCCAGAAGGAGAAGAGAAGGGAAAAGGAGGAGAAAAACTAATGGAAGAAATTATCACTGAAAATTTCCTAACTCTTATGAAAGACCTAAAATTACAGATCCAAGAAGTGCAGTGCACCCCAAAGAGATTAGACCCAAATAGGCGTTCTCCAAGACACTTACTAGTTAGAATGTCAGAGGTCAAAGAGAAAGAGAGGATCTTGAAAGCAGCAAGAGAAAAACAATCCATCACATACAAGGGAAACCCAATAAGACTATGTGTAGATTTCTCAGCAGAAACCATGGAAGCTAGAAGACAGTGGGATGATATATTTAAATTACTAAAAGAGAAAAACTGCCAACCAAGACTCCTATATCCAGCAAAATTGTCCTTCAAAAATGAGGGAGAAATTAAAACATTCTCAGACAAAAAGTCACTGAGAGAATCTGTGACCAAGAGACCAGCTCTGCAAGAAATACTAAAGGGAACACTAGAGACAGATACGAAAAGACAGAAGAGAGAGGTGTGGAGAACAGTGTAGAAAGAAGGAAAGTCAGATATGATATATATAATACAAAAGGCAAAATGGTAGAGGAAAATATTATCCAAACAGTAATAACACTAAATGTTAATGGACTGAATTCCCCAATCAAAAGACATAGACTGGCAGAATGGATTAAAAAACAGGATCCTTCTATATGCTGTCTACAGGAAATAGATCTTAGATCCAAAGATAAACATAGGTTGAAAGTGAAAGGTTGGGAAAAGATATTTCATGCAAATAACAACCAGAAAAGAGCAGGAGTGGCTATACTAATATCCAACAAATTAGACTTCAAATGTAAAACAGTTAAAAGAGACAAAGAAGGACACTATATACTAATAAAAGGAACAATTAAACAAGAAGACATAACAATCATAAATATTTACGCACCGAACCAGAATGCCCCAAAATACGTGAGGAATACACTGCAAACACTGAAAAGGGAAATAGACACATAAAAATCAAAATAATAAAAAAGCAACCCACTTATTAGGCTGAAGTGTTTTGCTTCTCTGGGGTGGCAGTGGTGGAGGTGAGAGTCAGTGTGCATGAGGCCCAGGAAGGAGCAGGGGGTAGTATGTGAGATGGGGAAATTATCCTGCATGGTTAGCGCACTCTGTCCAGGAATGGCCCTACCTCCTCAGCACTGCAGCTCTAGGATACTAACCTTTACCAGCACCACTGAAGATTAAGCAGTGTTCTCAAAGCTCCAAGTTAAGTTGAAAGATGTGTTTTCAAATGGGAGTTTATGCTTGGCTTTCTTGAATAAACTATTTTGGCAGCAAGAAAAGCTCCTTACCACCCAACAGTAAGTAGCCTGCACTCGAAATACTGCTCCTAAGAAAAGGATATAACCCGACCAGAGTTTCACTGGGATTTGAAGCTATCTTTTCTGCATGGTTTGACAATATAGGATTGTACTGGCCAACAGGGGATCATTTACTCAACTCTCATAAAGTTTTACAATGCATAATTCATTTCAGAAATGAGACTTGATAATGCAGATTTATCATACTGAGAAGCCTGCCTTTAAAATGTGATTTAATCATATCTATATTTGGTGACAGCTTGATAAAACTGTTAGTGTGGAAATATATTTGTTATTACAAAAATAATTCTTCCTTTTATAAGTTCTGGGTAATACAAGAGCCATACATTAAAAATGCAGCAGAAAGAGCAGCAGTGGTCTAAATAAGCTGAGGCGATGTCATACCAAGCACTATCACTGCCTTCTTCACATTCCAGCCACACCACCAGGCATGGCAATCATCTCGCTTCCAAGCTCCCTCCACCCATGTGGGAATCCTGTGCTCAGGCCTGTTACAGTAACCAAAGGATAGAGAGGCTTTCCAAGGTCATAGAGATGCAATAATGCAGTAAATAAACAAGCTACTGATTGCTATTTAGCACTGCTTTTCTTTCTACCTTAATCTGGTTTATGAGCAGATCTTGATGATTTAACCTTTCAGCCAATTAGAAAAGAAGGTTTGACTGACAGCAAATGAATAAATAACATTTTAGTGCAGGAGACAGAATCATCCTTTCCTATTAATCAGTCCCTCTGCCTGTGTGCAGGTAACACGATTTTTATCACGTCACTCTGTTACAGTCCCTTGGGGTGTCATTTCATGGCCTACCAATAAAAACTTCACATTTATAGCAACTGCCCCTCTATTACTGTCGATAACATCTAATTGATATGTCAAACCTCCAAGGAATGTAGTAAATTGAAACACCACCTCCCAAAAGAAAATAAACTGGCAAACAGGTAAATCAGCACCTGCCTGCCTTCCTGTAATCACTGGGCCACCTCCAGTCCAAAACCACCCACCCCTTCCCCAGAAGCCATTGCCACCAATTCTCTTCCGTCTCAGACAACCCAGTACCCCGGGGGCTCTGATATGCAGGCCAGAAGCACTATTAAATTCCTGCCCACACAATATGTCACAGTGAACACTGAACTCAGCTATGACAGGCCACTGCATTTAAATCATTTTGTCAGTGAAAACACAGCTAGACACTGGGTGCTACAAGCATTGTACGGAGTGTAATTTGGAAGAAAACAATAAAAACAACCTAATAACAATACTGCAAATCTCCTCCAAAGAACAGGCAATGTTGTCAGAGATACGACCTCATATACCGTTCAAATATCCCTACAGAGTAGGGAGGAACTGGAGTAATTATTCATTGTTCAGAAGAAGAAATGAAGCCCAGAGAAGGTAAGAGTCTGGTCTAAGCACTTATCATGAATCAGATACATCTGACATAAATATAAGATTTGTCTTAAAAACAGGGCTCTTAGCAACTCAACTGTCCCACTTCTACTTAAAAGCATTAATTAAAATGCTTGAAAGGCACATTGATGAAGGGAGAAGGAGCTAAATTAGCATTGATAATTCATTTGGTTTATTTACTTAACAAAAAAACCCTGATTTTTAATAATGGACAAAATGAGATGTATTATTTAATACAGTGGGGCACACTGATCACATAAAAGTTCCACTTGAAGCATATATAACATTCACCTCTGACTCTCAAAAATAGAAATACCCAGTTATATCAACTGTAACGGTAGACAGGAAGACATATAAAATATATTTGCACCTACATGTCTTGCAAAACATATAAGCAGGTGTGTAGGCATACGTGATCTTTCTGGCATCCTATTTTAGCTCTCCTCCCACTGCTTTCTTTGTTTATTCTTTCTGTGTGTGAGTGTGTGTGTGTTTTGTTTTTTAAAGATCTGATGTGGTGAACCAACAGAAATGAAGTTCTAATCCTGAGTTTGAGGGAAGATTTGCAGATTTTCAAAACAAACAATTTAACGGCATGCCAAGAGTCAATCCCAATGAACTATAGCACTAAATAATTGCGCTTCTAAACAAAGGAAGGTTTTCCTGCACAGGAATACTGAAATTGGATAGTCAGTCTTCTTCCTTCTTATCCAAATCCTCATCTATCCACAGGTCTGCCCTCACCCTTGTCACACTACCCCTGCTCAGTTATGCCACTTCCGCCAAATATTATCTTTTACTCCCTTTGTTTTTGTTAATTCCCTTTTTAAATCAGTTACACCCAGCCCTACCATTATCCCCAAATTCTTCCAATTTCTCATCTTGCTATGTAAATTTCTATCCTAGGCTTATTTTTTCCTACAACTTTTTGGAGTGAGTGGAGATTTTCTGAAATTCTAAGGTATGAATTCTTATTCAGTAATAGGATTTATTTGAGCCTCTTTTACTATACTGTCATTCCTCTTAGAATTATCTGCCTGGCTCAGTTGGCAAACTCCTGGCCTTCTGAGCAATATTCCCATCTTGGGTATGGCCAGGAGTATACTTCTGGACATGGGCCATTTCATATTGATGAGAAAGAGAAACATTGTCTAAATCCAATGCCACTGCTTGGGGGGGAATAGGATCTTTGGGGCAAGTCCAATGTTGGGCTAAAACTACTTAAAAACCTCGCACAGCTTTTAGAGATTACCAGCCACAGTACACAAAATTTGCAAACAAAGTAATGGAGAAGCTCTTTCTACTGGAAAGTCTGAATAGGGGAAAGGGAGTATCATATAAGAAAGGCAAAAACAAAATAGGAAAAGTTTATATAAGACCAAGATGCAAAAAAGACAGAATGACTCTATAAGATCCATTATTGAGCCAAAGATTAGACAGAATGAAACTGATTCAAGTACAGAACTGACTTTTTTCCTGACACTGATTTTCATGTTTCATATTTACTCAGAGTTATTCAAATATCATCCATTACAAACCTCCAGCTTGATATAGAGTTTATTTCAGAGTATGTGTGTCAGGTGGTGTTTCATTGCTTTGTAAAGAAATCAAGGCTTGGTCATTCAGAATAAAACGATAATGTCAGGGTAAAAATGAAAATGTGATACTGCATTTGTACAATATAATTAGGGTAAATCCATAAGGGTGGGTCAGGAAATCACATTTAGTTAACGGTAACTACTCTCTGATGGAATTCTTGCTGGTACATGGCAAATGTATCCCAGAAAGCTTTCTATGAGAGAGGCACATATCATCACCATGAACAGAAAGCTGTGAAAGAGCATGATTTCTCTCTGAGTCCCTCCCAGGGCAGTCTTAGCATCCATCCCCAAATTGTCTCACAATACCTTTTACAAATAGAACAGGAACAAATCAGCTAAGATAACTGCCACCTCTTGTCCAGTGATGTGGCATAGAGGTTCTGAAACTGTAATTTAAACCAAGTCACCAGCAAATTCAGAGGTAACGGGAAGAGGCAGAATGTAAGGTCATGTTAGGAAACGAGTGCAGCAGATCTTGAAGGTGAAAGCCAATGGCTTCCTGTTGGTAAGATCTATGAGAACAGGGACATTCCCTGGCCCTAAACTCACCTAATATCTTCCTGAGGAATCAATTCTTTAGCAAATCAAAAAGCATTAATATGTATCAAGTATTAATATGGGTGCTGGGTAGAGAGATATGAAGGAAGCAAACATGGTCCCTACTTTCATGGAACTTAAAGTCTAGTGAGAAATACATACATAAATAGGCAAATACAAATAAATATACCATCGCAAATTATGACAGGTATTATAAAGGATGAGTACACAGTGCTATGGGAGAGAATAGCAGGAGGACCCAACTCTAAACTGATTGGGAAGGGTCATTTAAACTGACATCCGAAGAATGAGCAGTAACCAGCCAAAGAGAAAGATTGACGCATATGAAAGCTCTAAGGCTCTGAGATGGGAAGTAGCTCATCAAATTACCAAATGAAGGACAGTGTGTGCCACGCAGGGGTGAGCAGTAAGTGGTGGAGCTAGGGACGTAGGCAGGGTCAGACATGAGGCCTCCTCACAAGGACCTGGCAGGGAGTTGAGGTTTCATACCTACTGAAACGGGAGATCATTAAGAGGGCTAAATTACACTTTATAAGATCCCACTGGCTGCTGAGAGGATGATGGATTTGTAAGGAGTCAAGCAGAAATGGAAGATCAGTTAGGAGACCTCTGTAGTAGTACATGCAGGTAAAAGGTGGTATTAGGTTAGGTTAGGATGGTGGCAATGGAGGTAGAGAGAAGTAGGTGGATTTGAGATCTATTTTTGAGAAGAATCAAAAGGTGGGAGATGGGATTTGGTGAAGGATTGGATGTGGGTGGGGAAAGGTAGAAGAGGAGGGATGAAGTCAAGATGACTCCAGAATTTTTGGTTTGATATACTGGGTGGGTAATGAGGTTATTAGCTGAGGTAAAGAAAACTGGGGTGGGAAAATCAGGTTTCAGAGAGGAGATCAAGAGTTGATTCTTCTATAGGCACATTCAATTTGATATGTCTATGAAATGTGTAAGTGAATATGTCATCTAGGCAGGTGGATATATAAACGTGAGGCTCCGGATGGGAGATTTTTCTAGAAGTGAACAATACTCATGGGCTTTGATGTCAGTTTAAGTCTGGTTTTAGCCTCTTAGTAGCTTTGTGATCTCTGAGGAATTAATTTAACCTCTCAAATCAAATGATGATCTCCTCCATCAACAGAGGAGGGGAAGCTTTGAGGAATAGGTGATACAGCTGAGTGTTTAAACCTGATGTATACTGCAATAACTTAGAGAATTTTGCCCATTCAGAAACTGTCCCAAGAAGGAAATGGAAGTGAAGAAGAAATTTCTATAAAAGAAGAATCTAAATCCTCCTGAAATATGAAGCCATGATCAAATTACCGTTCAGAGAAAGAACTAGACTGCAGATGAGTTGAGTAATTATCTGAAATGGAGAAAGCACAGGCCAATCAATATATCAATAAACAGTTATTGGGAACTCTTACGGGGACAGTATTACTAGGGACTACCTATGAGGGTGCAAAGAAGCATCAGGTGCAACCTTTAACTTCAAGGTTCTTTCTATCTAGATGAAGAGATCTAACTATATCTTACATTGTACAAGCTGTTATTTTTTTAAATTTCTTGCTACCATATATGCAATCTAACATTTCCCCTTTTAATCATATTCAGATACATATTTCAGTACTGTTCACTGCATTCAAAATGTTGTATTATCATCACCATCATCCATTACTAAAACATTTCCATCATTCCAAACAGGAACACTGTACATTGTAGGCCTTAACTTCCCATTCCCTAGTTCCGCCCCATCGCTGGTAACCTGTCTTCTCGATTCTGACTCTATGAGTTTGCTTATTCTAATTGTTTCAAAATAGTGAAATCATACAGTATTTATCCTTATCTGTCTGGCTTATTTCACTCAACACTATGTCTTCAAGATTCATCTGTGTTGTTGCTTGTATTATGACTTCATTCCTTTTTACAGCTGAAAAATATTCCATTGTATGGATATGCATCATTTGATTTATCTATTCATCAGTTGATGGACACTTGGGTTGCTTTCATCTTTTGGCAATTGTGAATAATACCACTATGAACATCAGTGTGTAAATATCTATTTGAGTCCTTGCTTTCAATTCTTTTGGGTATATAACTAGTAGTCAGATTGAATTATAGAATAATTCTATGTTTAGCTTTCTGAGGAACTACCAGACTGTCTTTCAGAGCAGCTGCATCACTTTACATTGCTGCTAGCAATAAACGAGTGTTCCTATTTCTCTGCATCCTCTTCAACACTCATTATTTTCCATTTTTTTAAATAGCAGCCATTCTAATGTGTATGAAACGGTATACAGTATAGTTTACCACTTAGAAATTTCTTCTTTGTGCACTAATTCACTTGAGGAAGAAATGACACACACATAAAGAGAAGACTAACCAGTAGTGCTCAACAAGTGATAATAGTACATTAGTTTCTACTGCCTAGGGCCCCAAATCCTAAGACACAAAAGTATGTTTTGTCCCCAAAGTACTTAGCTATTTCTGTGCCTTTCCTATTCACTTATAAATATGCCTGCCTTAATTTGGACAGTAAATAAAAAAGTATTTGCAAAGTCCCCTTGGGAGAATGGTGAGAAAGGAGGGAAATTCGACTTCCCTAAGTGGAGAATTCTTGATATTTTCACAAGCAGTGGGGACAACCAAAGCAATAGGTTGAGACTCCAATCTTGGGGTTTGTTCTTATGAAACTTAACCCCACAAAGGATAGGCTAAGCCTACTTAAAATTAGGCCTAAGAGTCATCCCCAAGAGAACCTCTTTTGTTGCTCAGATGTGGCCTCTCTCTTTCAGCCAACATGACAAGCAAACTCACTGCCCTCCTCCTCTCTACATGGGACATGACTCCCAGGGGTGTGGACCTTCCTGGCAACCTGGGACAGAAATCCTAGAATGAGCTGGGACCCAGCACCAAGCAATTGAGAAAACCTTCTTGACTGAAAGAGGGAAGAGAGAAATGAGACAAAGTAAACAGTCAATGGCTCAGAGATTCCAAACAGAGTCGAGAGGTTATTCTTACACATTAGATAGATATCACCTTTTTAGTTAAGGCATAACAGAGAAGCTGGAGGGCACTGCCTGAAAATGTAGAGCTGTGTTCCAGTAGCCATGTTTCTTGAAGATGACTGTATAATGATATAGCTTTCACAATGTGACTGTGTGATTGTGAAAACCTTGTGTCTGATGTTTCTTTTATCTACCTTATGGACAGATAAGTAAAACATATGGATTAAAAATAAATAAATAATAGGAGGAATAAATGTCAAAATAAATTTAGTAGATTGAAATGCTAGTGATCAATGAATGGGAGGGATAAGGGATATGGAATGTATAAATTTTTTTTCTGTTTTCTTTTTATTTCTTTTTCTGAATTGATACAAATGTTCTAAGAAATGATCATGATGATGAATATACAACGACATGATGAAAAACAAAAGAATGTTCATATTGTATGTTGATTGGTTTTAGTAATAAAAATGAAAAAAAAAATACCTGTCTTAATCTGCTTTCTGCTCCATCCAAAGGAATGCTGGCTAGGCTTGTTTAGGATACTTGGTGTAGGTTACCTCAGGTTTCAGAAAGTGATGAGTGTGCAAATTGATCTGCCTTGTGGAGAACTGATAAAATGGTCATCAGCTGCCAACATGGTTTGACTACACAATTGAAAGCATGGCAACATATATACAGGAACTGCCTGTGGACACCCTTCTCAGGATGGAACAAGGGAAGTAGTAGGTACTTGGTAGCTTTCATAGGAACTGAGCAGAGCACCAGCAGAGATGTGAGACAGTGGGAGATCCTTGCTGCTGTTACAACTCTGTAAAAGGGAAGTCAGTAAACATGGACTGGAGGGTATATAGCAGTCAACAAGACAGCAGATACTCACAGCTGATCTAAGAATGTATATTATACACTGATGAAGACAAATCTGGATATGTAGCTTCAACGGGCCCCAGAATAACACATAAAACAAAAGGATGGATGAGGAGATGATAAGAATCTAGGGGTGATGCCAAGATTTTTTACTTAGGAAAAACTAGCATTAAAACCCCTCAAACCTGAAATCTAGGCCAAAGAACACTTAAATCTCAAGGTGTCTGTTCAAACGTGAGGCCATAAGTATACAAATGCATACAGAGTCACAGAGTTACCTTCTCTGACATAAGAGGCTTCTAAAGCCAATTGTGGTACCATGGGATGCAATTAACCATAATTTCTCAAAAACATTAAAATACTAGTTAGATATGAAAAATACTGCTGGGGTGCATCAAAGGCATACCTACAGCTGACAGAGCATCTTTGAATAAAACAAAGACCCAAAAACAGCAGGTCTGCTTTCAAAGTCTTTGACTTCATAACCAAGATTTGACCAAGGATTTCTCAGCTGAGATAGGCAGAGGTCTGGTCAGTGTGAGGGTTACCTGTATTTCACTTAATGTTGTTTATAGGGCACACATTTATTGTGTTTCACAGCTTACATTCCTTTACATCTTGGCTTCAAATTTCTTAGATTTTGAATTCAACAATTCTTGAAAGCCTAAACAGTGAACCTCAAAAATAGCTGGAGAATAAAAGTCACATAGTGAAGTTTGGCTAAACGCTATTGAACCCCAGATTAACATGTCAGGTTACTGTCCTTGTCCCCTCTGCTCTGTTGTGGCAGGGAAGAAGAGCGATCCAATAGCAGAAGGCAGCTAAAACAGCAGGGCCAGCTGGCCCCATATGCAGGCTTAATTAGCTGGTTGAGGAATAGGTTCAAGAGTGCTTCACAATAAGCCATGAAGGTATCTTCAGAAAGTTGCAGTTTCATGTTGATGATAAAAAGAGGTATCGTTTTCCTTAGTGCTTGCCAACAGCATTGCTGACAGAGCTCTGAGTGAGTGTACAATAGAGAAAGCTGGTGTGGAGCTGGCAGTCTTTCCATACAAGCAACTTGTCCTCTGATTAGCAGACAGATTGAGGTCAATTGGCTCTAGCAATTGGTACTTTCTGAAGGATGTGTGGTACTATTCTCAGAAGAAGCCTTTCCACTTCTGTTTTGCCCTCTGCTATTCAGCCTGCAGTTGGGTTGTGCTCACTCTATTTCACTGTCTGCCCCCAGGCATAAGGGCACAGAGTTATAAAGAGTTTTCCCTCTCCTCCTTGTAGGGGGCCACCCCACTTCAGTGTCTCTGGGGAAAAAGTTTCTATCCCAATTGCCATGGCTTTAGTTTAGACCTTAATCACCTCAAAGCTACAATAACTTCTCCCTGGTTTTCCAGTCTCTAATCTCTCCCACCACCAATTCATTGTTCTTATCATTGCCAGACCAATCTACCTATGTAAAGCACAGCTTTATCACTTCTCTTCCCTGCCTATAGAATAAGGTAAACTTCCTGACCTAGCATGCAGGACTTTCCACTGTCAGTTTGTACCTCCAGTCTTCCTTACTGCACCTTCCTCTTTAGCACACTACATGAGCTGCCCAGGACATACTGTTGTGCTTCTCTTCACCCTGTAACTAAGAATGGATAGTCCCTGGACCTTCCTCCCAGCAATCCTGTCATGTCAAACTACACTTAGTTATCCTAATGTACCAAGGTATTTCACTCCTCCATGTCTTTGCACCTGCTGCTTCTCCTGCCCGAAGAGTCTTCACATGGTTTTCCTCACCCCAATCCATGTCCTGACCAACACCCACTCATCTTTCAAGGCTCAGCATCTTTCAAGGTACCCCCATCAAGAGACCTTTCTTAGGTGCTGTACTAAGTACCTAAGTACTAATGGTCACTCCTTGTACTATGTCCTCACTCTACTCAGTGCACATTTCTATAGCAGCAGCTGGAATACTTTTTGCACTTATTTAATATACATTATTTATTATATAAATGGACCATAAATTCAGGAACCTTTTTTACATATACTGAAACTATGAATAAAATATTTATTAGTGTCAACCTCCGGAACTAACAGAATTAGAGTCTCTCTTCCACAAGATGGCTCTACACATATTTAAAGATCATTATCATGACCTTATACCCCCTTGAACTTATCTTACCTGGGTCTTGTTTTACCCCTAGTTTCTTTAATTGCCCCTCCTCCCCCCAGGACACAGCCTCCTGAACTGTCACCACCTGGCTACCTTCAATGTACCTCCTTAAGCATGGACACATGCCCAATCACTTACTGACCAATACAGAGCACACAAGGCAGTTCACATGGGCATATGGACTCTATGCAGCCAGTGTAGACTAAGACTGCCGAAGGTCTGTAGAATCCCATCCTAGCTATTAGCTTATATTGAGTTTGTGGTCAACTAAAACCACAGTTCTTTTTCACATAAAGTTTTTTCAAGCTTGACTGCCCCCTTCTTATCCTTGTACAATTGATTTTCTGAACCTAAATGGAGCATACCACATTTATCCCCATTAAATCCCATCCTATTGGTTTTGAGACTGGAGAGATCATTTTAAATCTCATATCTTGTCATCAATCACATTACTCACTCCTCCTAGCTTTGTCTCATCCAGAAATTTGAGAGTATACCTCCTATGTTTCCTTTCAGAGCATTAATAAAAATGTCAAAATGTTGACACTTCCAGGACCAAGGACAAAGGCAGGCAGTATCAAGATCTCTCTCTCTTCTGACCTTACCTGCTATAGCGCCACCCTGGCTCCCAACCCAGTCCATTGGCAATATGCTTTCCATAGCTAATCACATCTCACCATCTCCACTGTCACAATCCCAGTCCAAGTCCCCATTGTCTCTTATCTCAGCTATGCAAGAGCCTCCTTCATGGTTTCCCAGGTCCATATTAATCCCTCCAATTCATTCTCCATGCAGTAGCTAGAGTGATCTTTACAAAGCAGAAATAAGTTCATACTGCTCCCTTGCTTAAAACTCTCCAATAACTTCCCATTGCTCTTGGAATAAAATTCACACTCCTTACCATGGCCTAAAGATGATATACCATATGAGATCTATTGGCTTCTCTGTCTCATCCTGTACTACTCTCTGCCTCCTTCACCATACTTCAGCAGCACTAGCCATCTTTCTGATCTATGCACACAGGGCCTTTTCAATGGTGGTTAACTATTCCAGAAACTCTTCTTCCCCAAACCTTATTAAGACTGGTTTCTATTATCTACCTCAGCTCAAATGTCACTTCCTCAAAGAAACCTTTTTCATACAACCCACAAACTCATCAGTCTACTTACTAGACTGTTTCATTTTTATTTGTCATAGCTGAAATGTTCTTATTTCTGTTCTGCTACTGTCTATTTCTCCTACTAGAAAACAGATTTTCATCAAGTCTATTTGATGAAAGTTGGGATCTTGGCTGCCTTGTTCTATAGTGTATTTTCAGTAACTGATTCTTAGTAGGTGCTCAATAATTATTCATGAATGAATAATGATGAGAATTACAGAATCAGGAGAAATCAAATATATTTGCTATGACTTCACTTGCATTATTAAAATGGGTCTTGTTTCGTTCTTACACTATTATTCTGATCTACTTTGTTACCAATATTTTATTATGCCTTCAAAGAATCAAACTGAATTACCAGCATTGATCAGACAATAATTGGTAGTAAAAATGTATGATGTGGGAAAACCCAGATAAGGTACTTTCAACCCATGGCCCTATAAGAGAGCTCTATGATACTACAGCAGAATTAACCACTAAAATGTAGTTTTGTGGCTGCAAGATTTCATATCAAAGGAGACATTTATGAGAGCTGTTGCTCAACCAGGTCAAGTACATGCAAATGTCTTTAACATCAACATTTAACTTTTACTTCTAACCAGTTTAACAATAACGACATGAGCCATTCTAATTCAAAATCAGAATTTTAGTGACTTAGAATTCCATTATGATGCCCAGTGTAAGTCTCTATTTACAGTAAGAACTCATGCTGGTAACCTGATGGTACACATAAAGTGGGATATAAAAGGGGTTGGAAGGGCCCATCAAGGGCCCAGCAGTTCATCAACCCAAGTGCCACTGAGCTGACAGCCTGAGCCTGCACTGACTCCCAGTAGTCTGCTGTGGCCCAGTCACATGTGAAGAAGGGACCATTCTTTTTACTATATGGCAGCAGGACATTCTGATCTGTTTTGCACTCCCATCATCCAAAATCCCCAGAAAGAAATTTTTGGATTCAAAAACGTAAATGTAAATTTAAAATGCATTAAAATAACATAGAGTGAAATAAGCAAGACACAAAAGGGCAAATATCATATGATTTCTCTTACATGACATACCCACTATAATACAGACCAAGATCAAGAACATGTCCAAACTAGGGTACACTATTCAATACTCAACAGATGGGAGAATATAAAAAGGCATTAACTTGTGCATGTGGTGGAGGGAGCCTGAGGGGTCTGTGAGATACCCCACTTAGGGCTTCTTGTTAGAAGATACTATGGGTTATCTTGTGAAGCTAGTCACAGAGGCTTACTGATTCCCTCTCTCTGGAAGTGTAGTCCCCACTGGCTGCCACTGTCCCTGGACAATGGAAAACCTTTTCATAGGCGAGGGTAAGATAAAGAAGACTGGTGCTATCTCTCTTGAAGCATACTCCCCAGAGCGCCTCAATCCTAAAAGAAACCATATGAGCTATTCTCCCTCATCATTTCTCTACACACACCAGATTCTGAGAGATATAAAGACAGCACAGTTTCTACTTCCTAATGGATCAGTCATCCATGCATCCGGCAGGCACACCCCCAAATGTTCCCTCCTCCTTTTCTTTCCTGAATGGTTAAGTTCTTAAAAAAGCCAGAGATTTCATTATTTTTGTGAAATCTGACATTTTGTTTGCTTGTTAATAGGCTGCTCAGAGTCTTGCGTTACCAAAGGCTTCTCAAGAAGGCCTGGGAGGTAGAAAATCCACCTTCTAGGACATAGAAGAGGGTTCAGTTGCATCTTCAACCCAATCCAGGAAATGGGACAATGGATATGGATGCAGCGTTGGGCTCAACCGCCACATCCAGAGGGTGCTCAAATACTTGTTGTGAAGCTCCCCCATACCCCACTTTTTTTTTGCATGCTGTATGGTAGGATCACATTTTATTATTTTTCAGTGTGAGTATCCCGTTATGCAGCATCATTTGTTAAATTTTTGTTTGCTTGCTTCATTTTTTTGTTTGTTTTTGGGAAGTGCATGGACCAGAAATCGAACCTGGGTCTCCTGAATGGCAGGGAAAATTCTACCACTGAACTACTCTTGCACCACCACCCCCACTTTTTTTTTTTTTTGACATGGGCAGGCTCCAAGAATTGAACCCGGTCTCCAGCACGGCAGATGAGACTTCTGCCACTGAGCCACTGTTGTACCACCCCCAGCCCCACTTTTAATTAAAAATTTTATAACAAAAAATATCCCCTTGTTAATAATTTTTAAGTGTACAATTCAGTGGTATTAAATATACGCACAATGTTGTGCCACCATCACCACCAGACAGAAGGCCCTTTTATAACTTCCAATGATTAGATATACATAAATAGCTTTAGTTAGATGTAGTCAGGAAAAGTCTATGAGCCATCAGCAGTAGTTCAAAACCAAACGTGACAACAGTCTCGCCTGCCCAGGTACATGAGTACACTCAAGGGAGCCAACAGTGAAGGAATATGGTCTCTGAATGCAACAGGCCTCTCACTCAGTCTGCAGCTAACAGGAAAGGGGAATGGAAACTAGAGGAGAAGGCCTGAGAAGTTTCATCACTTCCCTGAGAAACTTCAAACAGAAAAGAGATGAAAGATAGCATAGTATAAAGCTCTTCCCAAAAGGTTCATGATTGTCTTTGGACTTTCTAGCTGCAGTTCATTTAATGAGGCCTTTCTAAACGAGCCTCTCTGGATCAAGAATTATTATCACACAAAGAGGTAAGGCTTTGTCCTAAAGTCCAGGCTGAGCCCAACCCACTGCAGCAAGCCATTCCCAGAAGATGTTCTGCTCACCCTGAGAGCCAAATCCTTCCTGAATCCACCCACTGAGGAGAGAAGGTAGGCCAACTGTTTTTTGTTTGCTTAGTTTTTTTACTTTTTATTTTGAAAACTTACAGGGTAGTTGAGAAAAAACCAGTACAAAACCCATACAGAGAACTCCAACATACCCCACCCAGATTCCCAGATCCACCAACTCTCGCATTTCACAGCATTTGTCATATCTTCCTAATTATCCATCTATGTATCTGCCTGCTTTCCCACCACCCATCTATCTCTCCCTCTGTCCATATATTGATCTATCTATATTCTAAACATCTGAGAGTAGGTTATATAATCATGTTCCCTGAACATTTAATATTTCCATGTATATTTCCTAAGCACAAGGATATTTACTTTGTGACCATCTGAAGTGTAGTTATTCAGTTCAAGAAATTTAACATTGATATAAAGCTTACAGCCTACATTCCAATTTCTTATGTCCCAATAATGTCATTTTGGGCATTTTCTGCTCCATTATTAGATCCACTCCAGGATTTTGTACTGTATTTAACTGTCATTATCTCTTCAGTATTTTTCTCTTGTTAATTATGGAAACATTATACAACAAACATTCCCATCTACCACTCCTAAGTATATAATTTAGTGGGATTCTAAACATTCACAATGCTGTGCTCCTCTCACCACCATTCATTGCCAGAACTTTCCTATCACTCCAGTGACAAACTCTTTTCCCACATACATTAACTCCTCATTCCCCTTCCCACTACCCCTGGTAACCTGCATTCTATGTTCTATCTCTATGAGTTTGCATTTTCTAGTTATTTCATACAAGTGGAATCATACAATAGCTGTGTATCTAACTTATCACACTCAAAATGATGTCTTCAAAGTTCATCCACTTAGTACCATGCATCAGAACTTCATTTCTTCTACGACTGAATTTGTATTTATATTCCACATTTTGTTTATCCATTCATCCACTGAACACATGGGTTGCTTCCACATTTTGGCTACTGTGAATAATGCAATAATGCTGCAATGAACATTGGAGAACAAATATCTGGTTGGGTCTCCCTGCTATCAATTCTTTTGGGTATACAGTGAGGGGGAGACAAGGTCATATGGCAGTTCTCTGTTTAACTTTTGGAGGAACTGCCAAACTACTTTCCACAGTGGCCATGCCATTTTACATTGCCATCAATAATATACTAAGGTTCCTATTTCTCCACGTTCTCACTAACACTTCATTTATTTACTAATTTGTCTATTTATTTATTTATTATAATAGCCATTCTAGTGTGTGTTAGGTGGTATCTCATTGTGATTTGGATTTTCCCTAATGGCTAATGATGCTGAACAATGTTCCATTTACTTATTGGCCAGGATAACAACTGGGTTTTGTTGTTATTTTAGTTTCATTTAATAATTAGCTGTTAGTTTTCATCCTGTTGACTGTATGTATGTTTTTTAAAGTGGTGACAGGTACACAGGTAACCAATAAATAGAGCTTATTTGGTGACTCTTCACCCTCATTACATTTTCTGGATAATATATGGGTACAGTATAGGACAATCTCTATTTCCTGGGCCCAGACAATTTTGTTGAGCCTGGTGTCCATGTGCACATCTGGCATTCCCATCTCCTTCATGGAATCTGTTTTAATCTCTTTGAGTGCCCAACAGACATATTTCTTGAAGCTCCTTACATGGGTGTGCTTGTGAAATGTTGAAGGTGACCACCTTATCAATGGCAAAACTGTTCTTCCTCTTCTCACCATCCTTCTTTGTGGGAGCCATTTTGACAGGACCAGGTTGGAAAGGAAGCATATAAGAATTAAGGTAGAAGGGAAGTGCCAGTCCACCAAATGGCTTTTGGGGGGGTGCATGGTCAGAGAATCAAACCCAGATGTTCCACATGGAAGGCAAGCGTTCTACCACAGAACCACCCATGCACCCCCAAATGCAATTGAATTAAAAATTCAATTTTTAATTTGAATCAAAAATCCTTGGAGGAGACCTCCTCTTCCAGACCTAAAAGAGGGATCAAGTTTTTTATCTTCAGGACAGACATAAAGAATTGGGCTTAAATTAGTGTAAATTTCATTTTCTACTCTTCTAGAGCTATAACCTTTACCTAACTCAATATAAACCTGAAAAAAATCTATTACAATTCCATTTAAAAATGAAAGAAATTGTCTTCAAAATATAACCATTCATTCACATTAAGCTCATTCATTCATTTGTTCACAAAGTCATTTTTAAACTCCTATCACATTTCAGGCTCTATGCTGAGGTTTGGTGATAGGAAAGTTCAATGAATAAGACATGGTCCCTGACCCTTGAGGGGATATTGGACAAACTTGAAAATAAAATATTGGAGAGATCCTTTACAGCAAACATTTAATATCTATGACTATCACCTTCAGATTCTCAGCCTCAGCAATATGGTATTCTGGAAAGTAAAGAGCACTCTTTCTACATCTACTCTCCATTCTCCCCCACCCCCACCCCCATTCTAATGAATCTAGCATAGGACTAGAGAGAACAAGACTCAATAAAAGTATACTACGGGCTCTTTAAACATGGCCAGGGCATGGTTATTATGGCCTCCTTGCGCCTGCCAAAACCTTTCAATTCTTACCTTTTGTCAGGTAGAATTTAACATGAAGCAACAAACTGCTACCAAATGACAGAAGAGCACAATTTGAGGGTTGGTGACCTTTGTATTCATTTAAACAACTCAACCTTTCTCAACCAGAACATTCATCCACCTCCACTTGTGAACCTGAAATCAGCTACCACATTTGCATGCATAATGTGCCAAAAGCCCTTCTTTATAATGTTTACTTCTCTGTTTCTTCCAAATGAAATCACTGAAGGGCAAATTTGATTTTCAAATCAGTTTTAAAACATCTGCCTTCTAAAAAAGTAGGAGTAAAGAGATAAGGTTTTTAGATTACAGACTAGGGCTAATTATTTTAACTGATACCACCATGTCCATGCTAAAAATACAAATGCTAAGAAATTCTTAATGCAACATTCTTAATGCCAACATCTAATGGATGTTAATATTTCATTAGGAAAAGGCTTCCAGTCATGAGGTATGCACTTTGCAATTTTAGAAAGAAAAGGCTAACTTTCTGACCCTTCTTTAGATATAAACTCATCTACCCTTATACCCTTATACTTTAGCAGCTCAACTTGTTCTATGACTGTTTTTCTTTCAAATTTATAATTATATATGATACAGGCTTCATCATCAGGAAGCTCAACGTGTTTAATATATTCCAACTGTTATTTTTTGCTTCTTTTTTTCTTTTTCTTCTTTTTAATTTCCCAGTTAGAATAGCTGAGGTTGCATGTTTCTTTCTGGGATGGATTATTACCCTGCATCTGCACATGACAGTTAATAGCAGTTTTGAGGGAGAGAAGCAGCTATAGTGAGAGGTTGGTTTTATCTCATGTGCAAGAGTTAAGAGTTCACATATATACAGACAGTATACATATATGTGGGGGTCTGTATATTTCTCCAGCTAACATGCTAAGCTAGAACATTGGAGCAAAGTTACATAAACATTAGAAGGAGATTTATTGGTAGCATTTTTATTGGTAACATAATATTACAAAGTAACATTTTAATAAAAATACTGCCTTAGAGCTCAGCATTAAGCTTTGTTATAAGAATGACATTTTACAAACGTGAAGAAAGAAGAAGCAGTCCAAGGATGCCCAGTCAGTCACTGGCAGTACCAAGACCTCCTGCTTTCTAGTCCAGGGATTTTTATTTTGCTTGTTTTACTTCATTCACGTACAGTTAATGTTGCTATATTTCCCACTTTTCTTTCTGGTGGCAAGAAACTGGTTCATACTCTAAGAACACAACCACTAATACATAGGCTAAGATCAAATAACTTTACATTAAACATAAACAATTCCAGCAACAACAACAAAAAATAATTCCAATGTAGACTTCTACTTTCATGCGTGCATACTTTTTCTCATTAACTAGCCCATACTTTTCTGGGAGGGACTGAGACTTCCACAGCTCTATACTTATGTTAGATAAGTGCTTTGAACACAGGAGATGCACTGTAAACTCCTGTTAAGCAACACAGGATTCGCAGTTCTCCTTCCACAGTGAGTCTGCCCTTTCCACTCTTGGTAGTCACCAGGGGCAGCCTGTTCCTAGCGACTCTTTAATTTTGTGGTCTGGCAGATTTTTTTCCAGGGACAGTATATGGTCAACAGTACTGACCTTATAATAGGTACTTCATAAAAACAGGTTGACTCTGAGACTCAGCACTATGACTATGAGAGTCAGCACTACCCCATATAGGAACTGTTTTAAAAGTCAAAAAAGGGATGAGACTTTGACTAGAGATATGAAGAAAGCTGATCTGGATAGGACTGGGGTAGATCAGAATACAGGGTAAAGGATGATATTGTCCATATTTTAAAACTTCAACTGTGTGAGAATAAAGGGAGAGATGTTTATTTGGTGCAAAATTTATATTTTGTATAGCACATTACCTAATTTAACTTGTATGCTCAGTTTAGCTGAGCACTAAAAGGGCACGAAATCTTTTTCTTTAATTTTTTTTTAAATATTTTTATTGGCAAATTTTCACACACATACATTCCAAACATGGCGTCCAAGCAATGTCTCACAATAACATAACAGTTGTGTAATACATCATCATGCTCATTTTTTAGAACATTTGCATCACTCCAGAAAAAGAAATAAAAAGAAAAATTCACACATACCATATCCCTTCCTCACATTGACCACTAGTGTTTCCATCTATCCAAATTATTTTATCCCTTATCCCCCATATTATTAATTTATTTTTTATCCATTTTTTTTTTTTTACTCATCTGTTCATACCCTGGATAAAAGGGGCTTCAGACACAAGGTTTTCACAACCACACAGTCACACTGTAAAAATTATATCATTATACACACAATTGTTTTCAAGAATCAAGGTTACTGGAACACAGTTCAACAGTTTCAGGTACTTCCCTCTAGCCCAATACAGCATAAAACTAAAAAGCAATATCTGTACAATTCATAAGAATAACTTCCAGGATAATCTCTCAACTCTGAATTTCTCAGCCATTGAAGCTCTATTTTATCTCATTTCTCACTTTTCCCTTTTGGTCCAGAAGGTTTTCTCAATTCCTTGATGCTGGGTCCCAGCTCATCCCAGGAGCTCTGTCCCACATTGCCAGGGAGATTTACACCCCTGGGAGTCATGTCCCATGTTGAGGGGAGGGCAGCTGAGTTCACCTGCCAAGTTGGCTTAGAGAGAGAGAGGCCACATCTGAATAACAAAAGAGATTCTCTGGGGGTGACTCTTAGACTTAATTATAAATAGGCTTAGCCTATCCTTTGCAGGAATAAGTTTCATAGGGGCAAACCCCAAGATCTAGGGCTCAGTCTATTGATTTGGTTGTCCCCACTGCTTGCGAGAATATCAGAAATTCTCCAAATGGGTAAGTCGAATATTTTCTCCTTTCTCCCCGTTTCCCCAAGGGGACTTTGCAAATACTTCTTTATTCACTGCCCAAATTATTCTGGGATATATCAGAGTATCACATTAACTGGACAAACTAATAAAATATCACCCCCTATTCAAGATTCCATGTACTTATGGTGTTCAGCTAAACTGACCATAAAGTTAAATCAGGTAATGTGCTACCCAAAATATAAGTTTTACACCAAATAAACATCTTTCCCTTTGGTCTCACACAAAAGTTGAAGTTTTACAATATGGACAATATCAACCTTTACCCCATATTCTGCTCTACCTTTGTCCTATCCAGATCAACTTCCTTCATATTTCTACTTGAAGTCTGATCCCTTTTTCAGTTTTTTAAACAGCTCCTGTATGGGATACTGTTGACTTTCACAGTTCAGAGCTCTAACTCTGAGTCTCATGTGTCACTAAATATCTGAGGTTTCTGGGAACAACAAGGCTTATACATATAGCTCAAAATCTCAGAATTTAGAAATAATATTATAACTCTTGAATATAATAAGTACATGGAATATTGATAGGATATGAGATCTTATTAGTTTGTCCAGGTTAGCATGATGCCCTAATATATCTCAGAATAATTTGGGCAGTAAATAAGGAAATATTGCAAAGTCCCTTCAGGACCTGGAGAAAAAATATGGAACTATTAAACTTTCCCATTTGGGAACCCCCTGACACTTTCTCAAACACTAGGGATTCCCAAGTTAACAGGCAAGCCCTTAATCTTGAAGCTTGCATTTATGGAACTTATTTCTGTAATGGGGAAGCTAATTACATAGAGAGAGGCTATAATTATGCCTACGAGTTACTTTGAGAGAAACTTTTTTGTTGCTCAGATGTGGCCTCCCTTTCTTTAAGCCCAACTCTGGAAGGAAAATCATTACCCTCCCCCTGATATGATGTCCTGGGGTGAGAGTCTTCCTGGTAACATGGGACATGACTCCTAGGGATAAGCCTAGCCCTGGCACCATGGGATTGAAAATACCTTCCGGACCAAAAGGGGGAAAAGAAATGTAACAAAATAAGGTGAGAATTCAAATAGCGTAGAGAGGCTATTCTGGAGGCTACTCTTATGCAAGCTTCAGCTAAATATTGATAATACTGCTAGATATTGCCACGACTTGTCAACCCCCCCCAACCAATATTATTCCTGTTAACCCTAAAGAACACCCAGGGCTCTATCTGAGATTCTACAAAAGTTGCACACACTAAGTCTACTTTTCAGAAATCTAAAACTTTCGGATGGTTTCTAAGCCAGGTAAGTCCTAAAATCCAGAGATGCCAGCTTCTCCAAGAACATCAACCATTTCTACCCCCTATCCCATATTGTCGACACCTCTTTTCAACATGAAAAAAGTTAGAATGGGCATAACCCAAATATCCCTAAAGACTGCAAGAAGGATCAAAGGAGAAGGAGGAGTTATAACAGAGAAGTTAGGATTTAACAAATGAGGATGACTACTGAATCATTATATTGTTATTTCTTTTTAGTCTCCAGTGTCTTAGAGCAGCTAGAAGGAAAAACCTGAAATTGTAGAACTGTAACCCAGACCAAACTTTGAAATCTAGTCTATAACTACTTGTTAAAATGTATTTTGAAATTTGTTACTTTTTGGCCTATGTTATATTTCACAATAAAAACGTTCCCTCCCAAAAAGGAGTCCTGGAAAAAGAGTAAGCAGGAATGAAGGGCAGGGGCAAGAAGCTAAAGGGAAGCAGAGGGCATGTCATATTTCCCCAGCCCTTGTCTTTTAGAATAAGCTGCAGAACTAAAGTTTGCAGCTACAGGAGATAAATGACACTGAAAATCGAGCCTGGTGAGGAAGGCTTGGGTTTCACTATGAACTCCATTTGGCTCCTGCATCGCAGGCTTAAGTGTAACAACTGCTATGATCACATTTCAAGGTTTAATATGGTGAGGTCATGACATGAGCCTGACGTGCCCATCTTAGCGGCTAATGCCCCAGTCCTTTAGTGTACACCAGATAGAAAAGGTCACAGGAAATCAACTAAAAACCAGGTAAAGGAATAACACAATAACAAAGATATTTGTAACTGACATGTCTTGTTTTTACAGAAATGTCTGCTTTTAGCCAAAGGTTTTAATATATGAGTATTAATTTCACCCTTAAATCTTACAGATTTTTGTTCCATGGCCCTCTCTGGATCAGGATCTTCCCAGAATAAGCTTTTCAAATGCACAAAATAAAGCACACAGGATTACAAAGGAAAGCAAAGATACTGAAATACAGCTCTGTCCACACACCTGTTGGGCATAATGATAGTGAAAGACACTTGGCCTGAGGTAAAAAAGGATAGACTCCATTATTAGGGGTTACAGTGCTCCCTGAAATAGGACTTCAGAATGTGGAAACTAAGACTTTTGAACTTTTTTGCCAGAATCCTTACTTCTCAACAAAATCTAAGTTCCATGTATTTATATAGGAAAGGAATGTCTCACTGTTTTAACAAAATAATAAAAATAACAATGACAACAACAGCTTTTACAGAGTTCCACCACATCCTTTTCCCCATATCTTATCTGTAATTATATGCTTTTCCTCTTCAGCCCCCTTTCCAAACCAAATGGAGAACACTCTGGAATTGGAAACAATAGCTTAGATTTTAGGTAAAATTTTTGAAAATAATCCTGAATTCCTCTATAGCATCCCCTCACCATACTTCAATTTTTATTTGCAGTGCGATTAACAAATCATTTGTAAAGAAGAACACTTGCTGTGACATCATTTCAAACAATTTGGAAAGTTTCCCTCAAACTTGAAATCCAAATACCCAATATCCCCAACAGAGGCTAAACAATAACAACAAAATCAAACATAAGGCAAACAGTTTCAGCTTTCAGCTTTGAAGGAAAGGCCTTCATTTTGATTACAACTATTGGCCAATGTGCAATAGAATATCAGTTGTGGGAGATCATGTGATTCCTAAGTGAAAGTACAACAAGAACTATATATCCTAATTTAATTAAATGATCTAAATAAACCCCAAATACAACATGCTGGGCTAGAAAATAAATCCCAGTAAACTGGAAAATGTGGGCACCAGTGATATTGCAACGCTGGGGATTTCAGTAGAAAATGGGCTGTTCCATTGGCATTTGACTAAAAATCTGCTTTCCCCCCGGGTCAGTGCATTCATATGCAGAGTGCATTTAGTTACACATGCAGAATAGCATTTTCAATGAAAAACTCTGGAGGAAGAATAAACAACAGCTCCCGAAACCCCATAGTCACTGAGATGGTGCACAGAAATTCAGATCTGGGAAACAAAGGGCCACGAAAGGATGGATGTGTCAAACGGATAGGAAGCACTTTCTCAGAGCAACACTATAAATGTTGGGGTCCATAGGAAACGCCGTCTCCATCCAAGCGCACACTCACTGACCAGCAGTCTAACTTTGTAAAGGTGTGACACACTTTCTTTTTCATTCTGATAAACTGCCTACTTGTCCTTTTGTGATCTAGAAAATTTTTAAGTAGACACAGAAAGCAATCATTCAACTCCAGTTTGCTTTATAGGTGACACTTAGAGTCAGCTGAGGGGAGAGTCTTTTTTTGATGCATATGTCTTGCTTTCAAAGCAGACTACATTCTCCCTGAGAGCAACTAGTCTGTCTTCTCTTTTCTTCATAACCCTACACAGAGCTCCACCCACAGAGCTCAATCAATCATTCTGATGAACAAATCCAACCTTTTGTGCCCAAAACAGCAAAGACTTTTTTTTTTTAGAGACATCTTTTAACATGAGGTCCACTCAAACAACTTCTGTATCTTAGATTTCCATTATTCACTAATACTTTGGTTTCAGCACATCAGACACATTGAAGTGCCAGGCAAGAAATCTGCAGGAAGGTCAGTCTGTGACAGATAAACATCAGTGCCCAGCAATCATGTACATATCAGGGCTTCCATCACTGCAATTCATGAGACTTCCCAGATATTCTTGGTCAACAGTTTCTGGTCTTGCTCAAGCCTGACAGGAGTAAGTGGCCACTAAGAGGTCTACAGAAATGAAAGAATGGCATGTCTCAGAAAGGGGGAAAGGCAGTCTGATGAGAAAGCAATCTTAATTACAGAAAAACTTCGATTTTTTTTTTTTTTTTGGTAGAGAAGGGGTTTGAGGAAAATAAAGAGTTTCTGAAATAGATCAAGAATTTTAACTCTATCATGAAAAGGAGAAATCAGCATGATCACTCTCAAAGAAAATAAATTTTACTAAGAATAAAATCCAAAGTATTTGTATCTTTATGGTCTATTCTTCTTTGTACTAATGATTTCATAACAAATATCCCAAGGTGTTCTACATCCAAAGCTAAAATCTAAATGATTCCCTGAACGCAGCATCCTGAGGTGAGTGAGGTTAGGGTTTTAAGAGAGGAGAATTTTAAGGTCCACGAGGTCAGTCAAGTTGTTGTTTAGATCTTATCACATCGCGATCCTCACTCTCAGGTTCTCCATACTGTTCTGGGAACGAATGGGCTGCTTACAGCATTTCAGGTTCTGAGCAAGATTTCTGAAATCATAAGCTCAGAGTACTCTGTTAACACACTGAGATGCCTGCATGTAACAGAATATTTTAGAGGAAGATTCCTTTTTGTGTGACATATACACAAAAATTCAACTCAAGTTTATGCTTCACGGGTGAAAAGAACAAAGTTGATCTGGCCACAAATAATATCCATTATACAATAGTTGCATGACTTTGTGACACCAATCCAGTTTAAAATGGTATGTGACAAGACTCCTTAAAACACTACATTCTATGGTGTTCTGAGCACCAAGGGAAAGTAAAGAGATGGCTTCAGATAGAGACAGGGAGAGTTGCACTGACCACTTCTGTTCTAAATTTACTTCAAATGATTAAAAAACAATTCAGAGCAAGTACCCCATCCAATCTTGACAGTGCTGTGACTCAAAGGAGAAGAATATGTGGTATAAAGTTCCTCTTTCTCTCTCAGGGGAGGCACCTAGTCAACTAGGGCTAGTTCACTTTATACTTAAGATATAATCTTTTACAGGAAATTTAAAACAGTAATTTGAGATTCTTGCTATTGGGCTAAGCTTCAATATACTAATCCCTTGAGGGAAAGCACAGCAAGGATACAGCTAAAAAGAGCTTAAGAATAAATATAGTTATTTTATTGTAAATGGCTACTTCAGACCCATTTATTTGATTTTGACTTTTTTAAGGCAAAATTAGCCATTAAACATTTTGGACAAACTCCGGAAACTACCTGTCAATCTAACTTGTGAAAGAAAAATGTCTTTGAAGACTCAACATATGGTGATAGGAAAACAAAAAACAAAACCAACCTACATTTTGGCTATGGCTAAAAGCCAAGCAGAAACCTCCTGTTTTCAAGGATAAGTGGAAAATTACTGCTTATTATATAGTATTACATAGTTTACAAAAACTGCAAGTGCTCATTACAAACTGCACATCCCACATATCATCAGGGATGGTGGCCAGGACACCACCACAGGAATGCGACAAAACACATTCAATTCGCTAAGCATCTCTATGGTTGAGGTTATTGTTTCCAACACAAAAGATAATAAAGAAGTATACTGGCTCAGTGTGCAGGCATCAATCCTACCATCTCCAGAAAGATCATTTGAGCTCAAAGGTATACTTGAACTTGCCTCCAGCAGGCTGGGAGATGGAGTGACCTTTATTTACCAAGGCCAAGACCCCTCCTGTTTAAGTAATGTGTGCTTCCAGATTTAGCCTGCTGCTTGCTCCCATAATTGTATCCCTACTGATTCACTCAGAGAAGATTTGATCCAGCTAGGTGTGTCAGAATCCACAGATGTCTCAGTTTATATTTGGATCAAACCCTTTAGTTACAAGTGGCCTTCAGTCAACGGGAAAAGCTTAACTGACTAGTGAGCTCATGTAAGTGGGGTGTCTAGCATAGCACCTGAACCACAGCAATGGCTCACAGCATTTCTGCTAAATGAATGAATGGATGAAAAACACATTTTTTTTTTTTTTTAACATAGGTTCATGCCCCACAAATTGAGAGTTCCTGGCAGGGCAAAAATTCAATATTAGTTGAATGAAAAACTTAATTAAGGAAGTGACTAAAGGAGAAAATAGGCCTGAGAATATCAGTTTTCTAACCTCAAATATGAAAGGCTTAGAAGACTGCCCTGTGTTTCCTTCTCATCTCCTCAGAAATTTATAAAGTTAAATAATATTGACTTTAGAATACCATATTAATGCAATGTGAAGGTTCAAATTTGAAAGCAGACTAGAAATCCCAAAATGAATACATTTATAATTGGAGATGCACAGAACATGTCATGTCTTACAAAAAACTTGATTGATAGCCCCAGTGTAGTTCCCTTCCTCACAGGGCATTACAATCAAATCTCTGCCATTTGGGGCTTTCGGCACCTTGATACAGGCAGAGGCTGTCATGTGAGGGACTTGATGGTGCTGTGAGAACTTGAGCTTTGGAACTGTGGCCTCCTGTTACTTTAAATCTGTGATCTCAGCAATAGATAAGCATAGGATTGGATTTTTATTTTAATTAAGAAAAATTAATTCAGAAGATTCAGAAATGTGAAACAAATAAACAAGCCTCCATAGGCCCCTCCTTCCTTTACCCCCAGCATACCCTAGAAAAAAGACTATACATTTCAAAACTCTAGCAGCCAGAATTTCTATTAAGTCTATATATACACTGCCAGGTCCTACAGAGAGTTCAGTAACTTTCTAGAGAATAAAGAAGGAAAAAGAACAATATAAACAAGTCACTCTCATCTAAAAGCAGAAATACAGATATGTGCTGTCCTCCTTCACCTGAGCATCATCCACACATCAGAAACTTACACTAAAGGCTCTGAAAACCAGACATGAGGAAGCAAGTATTCTTCACCAGAAGAAAAACCACAAGCTCTCCAGGACAAATTTAATGTTCAACTCTGACGGGAGGCAGGAGGACAAACAAGATGACCTCTCACCACCCTTTTCAAGTCAGGGTCGCTAAGTACACTACTAAGAGTATGAACACTCTTCTGCTACTTGCTTTAGGTTTATTACATGAACATGGCACTGCTGTATATATTTGGATAAAGAGGTGAAAAGCGTATGAGCAGAAAGCACTCGCTAACTCCTCCAGAGCAGCTGGTGAATGTGTGCAATTCCAGATGAGCATCACTCTGAAACTACACTTTAAAACTTTGCAAGAAATGTTTATTGCTGATACTCAGTGCATAATTTACAACACCATGGTGAAATTCACTTACATTCCAATTTCAAGGGATCATGAAAAGAAAATGCCAACTTGGGGGAAAATATGTTTTCTGGATCTTGGCTTAAAACAGAAACACACACACACATGCATGCATGTCTCTTTTGGTGGAAGGAAATAGTCTAATAAATGATCTAATGAACAGCATAATGATTTTTCTTAAAGGAAGAAAAACAGACACTAATATAATCTACAACCTGGATAACGAACCCCTAGAGAATCTAGATTTACCACTGATGTAGAGGCTGTACTTTTAAACCAATTTTAAAAGTATGAATTATGATACATCTAATAGGCTGGTCAAATTAATATTCTGTGGAGAAAGCACTAGTGATAGTAAGGTTGGAAATCATATAAAAATATAACTGGATTTCTTTGAATTGTACCATCTGGAAGGTGAGTCTATTTCTGATTTGTCCCTTTGTGTGATTTTTAAATCTGAAGTTCACAGGTTTCTCTGGTTGAAAAATTACCAGTTCTCCCAGCTATGATGTGGGATAATAGTAGATGGCCAGGTTCAAAATGCATCTTTTCAGAAAAATGTCCCTAACTAACTCCATGACACATTCTAATCATGTCCATATTATTACAGCACTTATACATCAACTTTCTATTATGGTATTATAGGCCTGGCAGGATTCTGGGAAAGGAGGACTCAGACTCAGGAGTCTGGGTTCTCATCTGGGCCCTGCCATTAGACGAGAGCGTGGGAATGACACTTGATCTACCTGCTTGAGAATTTCTTCTAAGCTGTGAAATAAGAGGCCTGAACTATGATTTTCAAGACACTTCAGGATACATAATTTTATGATTCTGGGATCCTAGTTTGTATTTTATACTTTTTGTGTGAAAGTTCCCAAACATTTAGAACTTGTGTATAACCTATAAATTCTTTCAGAGGAGAAATGTCTTTCTGTTTCCTTGGTATTTTCCCTCTAAATGTAGCATGAGGTTCTACCCATTAGGATCACTTAGCTAAATTATGAATTGAATCAAAATTGATTGGGATTATACATCTACTAGCTAGAGGGTACTCTAGGACAATCTGGCCTCATTATTCTAAGAGGGTAGTTCCAAAGCATCTTGAAAAATGGCTAGCTTTTTAAAAAAAACAGCCCTCCTGGCAGTCCAGCCTCTTATTTCTTCCCTTCTCTGAAAACCACAAGAAACAGTGGATGTTACTGAGTTATTTGTGAACAAATCACAGTGGGCATTCAGACAATGGAGTAGTTACTTGTACTTGGGTGGAGAAAAATCAGTGAGGACTCATAAGAGAGCATTTAGCTATGTCTTGAAGGAAAAACAGAATGGGTAGAAATGTAAAGATCAGCCAGTGGGAATAAAGATAATGAGCTGATCTAAAGCACAGGCTCATTTGACAATAGTAACTTACAGGATACCTGTAAGGAGGGAAGTAATGAGAAAAAGGCTTAGGAAATTAGGTTAGAGTCAGAGAGATATGATAATTATATATTTGAAATCTGGACATGTGAGCCAACGATGGGCAGAATATTTGAAAACAAGGTGTCTGGGGAAAGCCAGTCATGTAGAGATAGACTAGGACCCAGGCTGTCTGGGGTAGAATCCTGAAGACGCCTGCATAAAGGAGTAATGAGATCACAGGAGGACCAACCCAGCAACAGTGTTCTAGACACCAGAATGGCAACAGGTACAAAAAGAATACAATTGAGTATTTCCTTATAAAACTTTGGGAAAGAGGTATGAAGGAATGAATTAAGATGAAGATAATGGGAAAATAAAAGGAAGAAAGGGTATAAAGGAAAGGTTTGTGGTAACTGAAAAGTAAAGGAGCGCAAAGAGTCAAACATGAGAGATGCCCAGGAGAAGGGCTACCACCAACACAAGGGGGAACAAAGGACAGGGGCTGCTTTATGAAGAAAGACAATGATGAGTTTGGTTTGAGAGAAGTGGAATTTGAGAAGCCATTCTGGAAGGGGCCAGCAGATAACTAGAAATACAAATTGAAGAGACAATTAAACCAAGAAAATGAGTCAGATAGTCAATGAAAAGTGCCTAAAAATTAACTTCATGTGCATGCTGGACTCCTGAATTCATAGGAATACTTTTTTTTTTTTTTACCTTTTCCTATTTTTAACCTAGGAAGAAGAATGTGTCTTTTAGTACTCTTGGGTAGAATTGAGTCAGCATTAATCTCCACATAATTACTAATACATCACCTTCTCACTAAGGCCTGGTGACCAGCTGCTGACTCTTGGCTATAATTTGGTAAACTGAGGCAGATCACTTCAGGAGGAAATGATCTAATCTACAATGTCTCTCCTTCCTGCTGCCTTTGTTCACTGATCAACAAGTAAGTTTTGACTTCATTTATTACAGATGCTCATGCTGACTATTCATTTTTTAAAAAATGGATTTCCATGATGACTGCCATTTGGGATCTAAGTCCTCCATTTACTTACCTGCCTTAACATTGTGTGACCCTGACTACAGGTCCCTACAGGGGTAGCTCTCATGTCTGCAATGCTTAATCAGTAATGCCCATTTCAGAGAAATCAATCAAGGCCTGGTCGTGGTAAGAGGTACCCACTGAGTACCTCTTTGGACAGTGCCTGCAGCCATCCTGAGACTGAGGGAGAGATACAGAGTTTCAGGCATCCAGAGTGAGATCGGTAATGCTGAACAGACTCTGCTTGGACAGGGACAGGCAATGCCTTGGCAGTTGGATTAGAATTCCTCACTAAAGATTAAGGCCAGATTTTTTTTTTTTTTAACCTTTTACTTTGAAAATCCAGAGAAGGAGCTGAAACATATTAACTTGACAAACTCAGGATTTTAAATCCAATCAATTTTTGAAGTGAATGGAGCACAGCTGGAAAACAGTTTTAAAGCACTTGGTCCCTCCATAAAGGAAAAGTTTATTCTCAAAGAGTGCTTAAAAATAAAGGTAATAGAAGTGAGGGATGGAAAGATCAAAGGTGATGGTGGAGTTATACAGAGAATACAGGATTTAACAAATGAATATGAATGCTGAATCATTAAACTGATATCTCTTTTAGTCTTCAGTATTTTAGAGCAGCAAGAAGTAAAAACCTAAAATTGTGAAATTGTAACCCATGTTAAACTCTGAAATATGTACTACAACTAACTGTGGTGCTGTGCTTCGAAATTTATAGCTTTTTTGGCATATATGTTATTGTTCACAAAAAAAAGAAGGAAAAAAACCTCGACAATGATGATAAAGTATTTAAACCCTCTAGCCTCCTATATTGTGGAGCAGCTAGAAGGAAAAATATGAGAGGATCATACGGCAGCCTATGACAAAATCTGGGATCTGTTCTGCAACTACTTGTTGAAGAGCGCTTTGAAAACTATTGCTTTTTATTTCTTTGCTTTGTATATATGTTATACTATACAATACAAAAAGTTAAAAAACAAAATAAAAAAAGTAATGGACTTTCAGCCAGTGACCAGCCAGCCTCAACTGATAAACTGTTACTGGGGAATCAGTCATTAATTTGAGGAGCAAGGATGGATGCACAGACCAGGATAAAACAGAGCCTCTGGCAATGAATGAATTCCAATCTGTGGAATAAGGCTTTAAATGATTCTAGGATGACAGATCTATAATAGAAGAATAAAGGGAATTTGGGAAGACACAGTCTTGTCCACAAGGACTAGGTCATCCAAGCACAAACTCTTTTCTTTTTCTCTCTCACAAACTCTTCCTTGCTCCATGTGATAAGATCTGAGCTAGGACGGACAGACCTCCTGATTGACCCCAGTGATGATGATAGCTCCACAGCAAACAGTACAGAACAAACAGAGCCAACACGTATGTATGATTGGAAACAGAGTGATAACAATTATTCATCAATTCATTCAGACAAAAGTAAATACTGAACACCTATATAAGTGCTAGGAACTTGCTAGGCTACTAGAGATAGCAGTAGCTATCCTACATGAATTCCTGCTCTCATGAAGCTTGTAGTCTGGCAGGGGGAAAATGACAGTAATTTAATAACCACGCTAAAGGATGGGTCATTACAAACTGCAATATGGGTGGTGAAGGTAAGCAGCTGGGTTCTATGGAGGAAATAATAAAGGGATCTGATTGAGATGGGGGTCAAGCCAGACTTCCCTCAAAGATCTCAAAGATCACAGGGCTCACTAGCAAAGGGTGAGGGCGTGGCCTCCAGACAGAGGCCAAAGCATGTGCTAGGGCTCTTTGAGGGGATAGAGCACGATGCATGGCAGGAAATGAGAGAAAGCCAGGATGATGTGAACATGAAAGGCACAGGGAAGGAGATACATTATGAGTATGGAGAGGCAGGAGGGGCCCAAATTGTGCAGGACACCCTAGGCTATGTTAAGAATTCTAGTCTTTATCCAGAGAGCAATGGGAAGTCAGTGAAGGACTGTAAGAAGGATTAATACCAGAGTTGTGCTTGAAAAATGCCTCTCTGGCTATAACAAGTAAACTTTTGGCAGAAGGTACAGAGAGAACATGGGGAGGCCAGTTAGAGTGGGATGGAGAAGGAGAGTGATGACTGTAGTTGGACGAGTATGGTCTTGATGGATTTTTGTTATTGAAATATGATATTAATGTGAAAGTTGTTTCCATTAAAGAAAAATCTTTCAACCATGTACAGTTTATGTACGTGCACATACTTCACTGAGAAAGTTTTATTGAGGTATGCTTCTTTTTTTTTTTTTTTTTTTTTTATAACAGGCATGGAAAAAGTTAGGGGTATTTGGGCTATGCCCATTCTAATTTTTTCCTGTTGGACCGTGCTGTCAATAATACGGGATAAGGGAATGGAATTAGTTGATGTTCTAGAGAGGCTGGCCCCTCTGCATTTCAGGACTTACCTGGTCCAGGGACCCATCTGGAGATTGTGGGTTTCTGGAAAGTTCTTCTTACAGAAGAACTTGGAAAAAAGAAATGAGAACTCTCAGCTGCTCTCTCCTGATCAGTTACTACTCACAGGGACTTCAATTTCTCTAGTTCCTGTATTTGTCAAATATTCTGGATAGGGAGGAGCCATTTCCACTAGTGTTCCACAGAATCTGCTGACTTATAAAAGAAGTCAGTGAGTTCATATTCGTAGTATCAAAATCTACTTTCCACATGGCTTCCAACATAGGGGTACATTTTTGCATTAAACACTTTCTGCAAAGTATAACAAATAAGGTATAAGTGGCTGAGAGAGTCAAAAAAGAGTTGAGAGGCTACTCTGGAGGTCATTCTTATATAAGCCTCAGTTAGACATTGCTACCTATCATAGCTTACCAAACCAAAACCAAAACCATTCCAGCCAATCCTAAAGAACCCCTAGGGCATTATATAAGATTCTTCAAAGGTTCTATACACTAGGGTAACTTTCCAGAAACCCACAATCTCCAGATGGGTCCCTGGACCAGGTAAGTCCTGAAATGCAGAGGGGCCAGCCTCTCTAGAACATCAACTAATTCCATTCCCTTATCCCGTATTATTGACAGTACGGTCCAACAGGAAAAAATTAGAATGGGCATAGCCCAAATACCCCTAAAGAGTGGGAGAAAGATCAAAGGTGATGGTGGAGTTATACAGAGAAGGTAGGGTTTAACAAATGAGTATGATTGCCAAATCATTATATTAACATTTCTTTTAGTCTCCCAGTATATTAGAAGAGCTAGAAGTAAAAATCTAAAATTGTGGAATTGTATCCCACACTAAACTCTGAAATCTCTCTTATAGGAATATGTTGTGATATGCTTTGAAATTTATTGCTGTTTTGGATATATGTTATTTTCAATGAAAAAGAAAAAAAGTTGATTGTGATAACTGCACACCTCTATGATAATATTTTGAACCACTGATTGTACACTTTTGATGAGTACATGTATGTGAATATATAATGTATATCAATCAAAAATAATTTTAAAAACTTTCTGCAATACAAAAGATAAATCCCCTATAGATATGCAGGTACAGCTAAGTCCCTATGGAAATTTTCTACGCCAAAATACCCATCTACTCATGGTATTTCATAGTCCCATAAAGAGCGGTTTAAATGACAGGGGTCTCCAAGTCTGGCCCAACATATTGCTGCCTTCTATTGGGCAAGCTCTGACAATTCATCATTAACATAGGGCTCTGCCATTATCAGACTTGACTTCTTTGTGTGTGTGCATGTGAGTGTTTTATTTGAATTGTTACTTTTTTCGTCATTCGTCTTACAGCTACATGTTTCTTTTTCATTAAAATTCTAAAACTCTTGACAAACTTAACACCAATGTTTGCCCTTTAAAAAATAAAACAGGAAAGAACATGACTTTTTTTTAATACTGTCAAATGCTACGTAGGAAAATGGAATTAAATATGAAAAGAGAAAAATATAATAATTGGGGGCATTTAAAAAATGACAATTACATAACCAGAGCCCACTAATTGGCTCACACTTTTAGATGGAACAAGCAAGCACGTTCCTCAGACCTCACAGGAAAGGGGAATCTGAGGAGAATAGCATTGTCTGTTACCACAGCAGAATTGTAAGAAATAGTAAGTTTTTTTATACAGGATTCATGGAACATTCAAGAGCTGCAATCCCATTCTGGAAACTAAAACTTGACACTACATATGAACTTCACTTCAATAGTATCAATAGTAAAAAAGTTTCCTCCTTTGAACTCCATTTTCTTTCTGCTGCAGCACATTAGTGATCTCAAGCCCTGGGACCAACCCAAGGTTTTAGTTTTGTTAAGGGTCAGGCTAAGAAACAATACTAGCAGAAAGAAAGCTTTCTCAACTTTATCAGTTATCCAATGGCAAAGAAGTTGCAGAGAATCACAGGCAAAGTAAATTGTCTAGGTTTAAATGTCCCATTTTTCAATCTTGCTACACTTTGGAAGAGTTTAGTGAGGCTGTAACGCTCCACCTTATCCTGTTGTCCTCAGCCACTACAACATTTAGAAAAAGATACATGACTCCTCATTCTATAACTTCTGGTGAAAAAATGGCACCAGTTACAGAAACAGACTTCAGAACAGAACACCGTCCTTACCCAGGGCTAAATGACACTATATTCAGCAAGGAGGGCACACAATCTTTCTCAGCTATGAATACAGTCAGGCCGAAGACCACAGAGCAGACAGCTGACCCCACAGAGGCCTTTTCAGGCAACAAAGAGCTGTCTAAGTGCTTCTCAGGGAAGGCATGGGAATTCTAAAGTTGGGATGCTATAGAACTTGCCTGCTCCAAGTGTACTGCAAGTTCTTAAGTAAGCCAAGCTGCTTTGAGACAGGAAATCCAGACGGAAATGGACTTTTGAGGTCCTAGGAAAAGGCAAAAGGAATAAGCGGTAGAGGACTTTAAGGGGCTCTGGGGGAGAAGGCACAAGGAAAATGCAGCTTAGGTGTCCTTTTCAGGTAGATAAAACTTGTGTTTGAGATAAGTGGCTTCAAGGTTCTGAAGAGATACTGGGATATTGCTATGTACATTACTTATTTAATTTCTTTGATTTATTGTTGGCAGTGAGTAAGCCATGCCATTCTGCCAGCAAATAATGGCAAGGACAAACATCCACAAAATATTTATGGCTGCAGCAAGAAAGAAAACTTTTCAAATAGCTTTCTTTTTTTATTTTAAAAGGAATGCAAATAACCTGGTAAAAATGTAGAAAATGAGAAAATATAATTTCCATAATTCCACTACAAAAAGCAACCATTATTAACATTCTGGCATATTTCTTTCTGGCTTTCTTCTTCTTTCTTAGCATTTTTCCTACTTGTGATAATACTTCTAAAATTCTGTACCCTGCTTTTAAAAATCATGTTATATAAGCATTTTCTTAAGTTATTAAAATGCTTTGCAATGTCTTTTAAAATAAATACTTAGGTTGAAAGAAAAAAACTTATTCAGAAGAGAATCTGGATGATAAATCTGGAAGGCACATAGAAAATTAGGAGTTAAAAGCTAAAAGTTCTAGATTATAGCCAAAAAGTTCTCAAGTAGAAAAATAAAATTTGTAATATCACCCAATTTTTTCTATATCTTATCATTCGCATTTGTCAGAATGTTTGCCAAAGGCTCAATCTTGGACAGATGATGGATGAGATTACTAATACTTTGACAGAAGAATTATTATTCAATGAAATCCCAACAAAATAAAAAAAATGGTGCAAAAAACAAAAACAAAACAGAAAAGAGGTCAATATGCTAGGCAGTACACTCTGGAAGGAAACAAGATAGCTACGTAACATAGTCAGGCTCAAGGAAGGGATGGGAAATGATGTGGGGATCAGTGAAGATAATCAATAGTTGACTACCAGTCAGCCCATACAGTTGTGCTTTTGGGAATTCAAGTTCAAGACGGCAGATGTTGTAAGCATATTTATTTCTCTCCCTTCCTGGAAACTACTGACACAACATCAAAAGTACAAAGGAGAATTTATTTATTACATGTTGCAAACTGGAGAGAAGGACATTAGCTAATCAAAGATTTTGAAGATTTTCTAGAAAGTGATGGGCAGATGAAATATTACTCATTCATATGTCTGAGGGTAACTGGGCAGATTTTCATAGTGAAACAAACTCAGCAAGACAAATAAAAAAAGGATCCACTACTCTAACTCATATCTTTGGGAAAATTTAGACCACCCAAGATAATGAGAAGAAGCTAAAGGCTTCTATTGAGAAAAATAAATGACTACAAAGAATAAGAAACAGATTGATATTAGACTTCTCATCGGTAACACTAGATCTAGATCTGAACTTCAAAAATTCTAAAGAACTGAATTCTATAGCCAAACTATGATTCAAACATGTAAGAATTCTGAAAATTAATAAACAAATAATAGGGGGAACAAAGATTAAAACAAATTGAGTAGATTGAAATACTAGTGGTCAATGAAAGGGAGTGGTAAGGGGCATGACACGTATGAGTTTTTTCTTTTTTCTTTTTTTTGCTAGAGATGAAAATGTTAAAAAAAACGATTATGGTGATGAATCACACACAACTATGTGATGATATTGTGGGCCACTGTAACCATAACAAGAAATTTTGTATGTCAAGAATGTTTGTATGTTTATTTGTTGTTTATAATAAAAATATTAAAAAAAAATTCTGAAAATTTGCTTTCTACAAACCTTTTCTGAAAAAACAAAAATCTATAGATTTACTCTGTGCAATGCCCATGAGGGGTCCTTTTAACTAAATGTTCAAACTCAAAAGACAACTAAGCCATACTTGGCTTCAGATTCACCCAGGATAGAGAACAAGAAGCACAGCAAGTCTTGAAGCATTTGTCTTCAGTGGGAGTCCTTGCAGCGGTCTATACAACCACCCAGGAACTATTTCTTTGCCCCCCAGGTGATAGCTATGGTGGGAATGTATAAGATTCACACACTGACAGGTGTGAAGCTACTCTGCCTTAGAAGCTGGACCTCCCAAATAGAAATTAATATTTCTTGTACAGCTCCATAAGCATTGCTTCTAGAGTCTTTACAAGGAACATGACTAGTTACAGAAGTCATCATACTGAAGAAAGTCCAAAGCTGTGGTATCTACCAGGTACTTATTGTTTGTTAATAGTCCCTCTAGGCCATATGTAATTTGCCGAATTTTATCATAAGCAATGTTGCTTAATAACATAGCTGACAGAACACTCTGTATAGGTAACTGAGCCCCAAATCAATTTCTCATACAAAGGGAAAAGGATTTTGTTAATTTGTTAGCCAACATCCCACATAAAAGAAAAAGAAATCCTTGATATAAAGGAACCAATCTAGACAGGAAAGAAAAAAATTTAAGGAACCCAGTTGTAAAGTAGGCCTGGAGAGCAGTTTGTTTCATAATTAATCAATGAACAAACAGGATGCTTTAGACACTTCTGTAACAGGAATAAGAGGCAATTAATAACTCTGGGAAACCCCAAAGCTAGCTAATATGAAGCTATTTAACATATGGAATGATTTTGCCTACTGATGAGAAAATCTAATCTATTCGATCTGACACTGCATAATTCTTTCAAGCGGGGTACAAGTTTAGTGATACAGAATAATATCCTGTTCACTTTGGAGCCAACAAATTATTGGATCTGTAATGATCAATATTTACATAATCATAATATTAAGTTCTAAGTGGTTTCCCTCTTGAGGAACAATTTATAATTAACACATGGAAGATATAATTATACGTCAGAGAACAGAATAAGAAGCATCATAAATCTTAGCAATAGCAATGTAGTGGGACAGCTAACAGATGATGGGAAGAAGAAAGGACAAAGAAGAGAATGTAAGGAGTAGTAATTTCTTCACTAATGCAATAGAAATCAAGAAACACTGGCCACAATCAAAGTACCAAAAAATTAAACAAAAAAATTGCTTCATTTGAAAAGGTTAATAATAGAAGAACTAAGAATCACCATAAAACAAAAAACGGGAGTAAAGTGAACTAAATTTCTTAAGCAAAGAGTTAGTAAAGTTGAAAAATTAATAAAAGGCATAAAATATTACAGTTGAAAAGTTTAGGAAAACTAAAAAAGAAAAGGTCCAAAGTAGTTATCTCTGAGGAGTGGAACAAAGATAGTAAGGTAAAATTTTAATTTTAATTTTATATCTTTCTGTATTATCTAAATGAATCTTTCATATTCATGCTTTACTTTTGTAGTAAAAAAGCATGTTTGAAAAGTGAGGGCTTTTAAAATATGACTAAATGATACAGGATTACTTTATGCTAATAAAGAGAAGCAAAAAGTTTTTTTTAAGAGAATAAATTAAAAAAACAGGGTTATCTACAATAGAAAATTACTCTTTTTTTTTTCTGAAGGTAAAACAAGAGATGCTCCCACTATTGTTTAGGACTCAGGAAAGATATAAAGGAAAACATCCTTTCCCTGTGGCACAGATTTTACAGGGAGAGACTAGAAAATCTCATTCCCTAGAGCTTTTTAAGGACAGCAAGAATCTGTTCTCTGATTTCTTGGTTAAAAGAATGCAATCAAGTGGCAGAGCTGTGCTCTTTAAAGACCCTACAAAATTTCATTTATAACATGACTCACATATTTTATTTCAATAAAGAGGAGGCTACAATTCTCAAAACTAATAGAATTCTCTCTTGTGGTCTGCTCTGCAGTATATTAGTTTAAAAAGAAAAGCATTCTTCTTTTATCATCTGCATATCTTCTATTATATTTCTTAAGACCTAGCTAGAAAATGGGAGGCATGAAAGATTCAGATTATGCCTGGTAAACACAAAATCATAACATTTGGTTCTATTGACTCTTACAGGTTAAGAGGCACTTACTTGCTTTCTTATTATTACTCTTGTTCTTCTAATGTATTATATTAATTCGCAAAACATTGCTATAACATCTAAGTTGTAAAATACAAAGTTAAAAAATATAAATCATTTAAATCTACCAGTTAAAAGTAACAAAAATAAAAAAGAGGAAAGGTATTGATGACTTAATCACCTGGAAGAGGATCTAATGAGTGAACAGGTTTTTGAACTGAGGAAAAAACTCATTTAACTAAATGCAAAATCATTATTACATGTCAATAGTTAGTCAACAAGCTCTTGTTAAAAACGCACATTGTATAGCACCTTCAAGAGGGGGCATAAAATAAAGAGACAAAGAGGATCTGGTCTCTCTTCAAAGGAGTTTACAATTCAGTACACACAGATGAAATAACAGTAGAGATGGGTGGTGGAACCAGTAAGGTGTGTAAGAGATGATGAACACTGAGGAAGCTTATTGAGTATACAGCTTACCCTCTGGTCTGTGAACTGTATACCAATAAGAAATGACTCTGATAAGACAAATGGGTGGTTACTTATGGGCATTGAAGGTCTTCCTACTGTATTCTAGGAACTTGGAAATAAGAAGCCCTTCATTCTCTCCTTTTAATTATCTACTGTGGTTTAGCCCTCTTTAGCAACTTAGGAGGTTATGTGGTATAGACACACCATAGAAATATTGCAAGATCAGTTCTAGAACACTTCAATAAAGTGAGCATAGCAAAAAAAGTGAGTCACAAGAATCTTTTAGTTTTCCAGTGTATATAAAAGTTATGTTTACACTATACTGTAGCCTATTAAGTGTATAAAAGCATTATGTCTAAGAAAGCTATGCACATACCTTAATTAAAAAAAAATACTTTATTGCTAGAAAATGCTAACAATAACCTGAGCCTTCAGCAAGTTGTAATCTTTTTGTTGGCAGAGGGTCTTGTCTCAATGTTGATGGCTGCTAATTGATCAGGGTGGTGGCTGCTGAAGTTGGGGTGGCTGTGGCAATTTCTTAAAATAAGACAACAATGAAGTATGCTATATCAACAGACTCTTCCCTTCATGAACAACTTCTCTAAAGCATGTGATGCTGTTTGATAGCATTTTACCCACAGGAGAATTTCTTTGAAAACTGGAGCCAATCCTCTCAACATTTGCCACTTCTTTACCAACTAAGCATACATAATATTCCAAATCCTTTGTTGCCATTTCAATAATGTTGACAAGCATCTTTACCAGGAGTAGATTCCATCTCAAGAAGCAACTCCTCATCTGCTAAAGTTTTATCATGAAGTTGCAGCAATTCAGTCACATCTTCAAGCTCCACCTCTAGTTCCAGTTCTCCTATTTCTGCCACGTCTGCAGTTACTTCCTCCACTGAAGTCTTGAACCCTTCAAAGTTAGCCATGTGGATAGGATTCACCTTCTTCCAAACTCCCAATAAGGTTGATATTTTTTCCTCCTCCCATGAATAATGAATATTCTTACTGGCATCTAGAATGGTGAATCTTTTCCAAAAACGATTTTCAATTGGCTTTGCCCAGATCTATCTATTGGCAAAGATAGATAGATCTGTCTATGGTAGCAAAATCACTATGTATGGCAGTTATAGCCTTATGAAATGTCTTTATTAAATAATAAGATTTGAAAGTCAAATTACTCCTTGATCCATGAGCTAAAGAATGGATGTTGTGTTAGTAGGCATGAAAACAACATTAATCTTGTTGTACATCTCCATCAGAGCTCTTGAGTAACCGAGTGCACTGTCAATGAACAGAAATATTTTGAAAGGTATCTTTTTTGCTGAGCAGTAGATCTCAATAGTGGATTTAAGATATTCAGCAAACCATGCTGTGAACAGATATTCTGTCATCCAGTCTTGGTTCTTCCATTTAGAGAGCACAGGCAGAGTAGATTAAACAAAATTCTTAAGGACCCTAGGGTTTTCAAAATGGTAAATGAACATTGGCTTCAACTTAAAGTCTTCAGCTGCATTAGCCCTGAACAAGAGAATCAGCCTGTCCTTTGAAGCTTGGACGCCAGGCACTGACTTCACCTTTCTAGCTATGAAAGATCTAGATGACATCTTCTTCCAATATAAGGTTGCTGCATCTACCTTGAAAATCTGTTGTTTAGCATACCTATCTATATCAGTTATCTTAGCTAGATCTTCTGGATAACTTGCTGCAGCTGCTACATCAGTCCTTGTTGCTTCACTTTCATTTTGTGGAGAGAGCTTCTTTCCTTAAACCTCATGAACTGATCACTGCTTCAAACTTTTCTTTTGCAGCTTCCTTATCTCTCTCAACCTTCATAGAATTGAAGAGTTAGGGCCTGCTCTGGATTAGGCTTTGGCTTAAAGGAATGTTGTGGCTGGTCTGATCTTCTATCCAGACAACTGAAATTTACTTTGTATTGTCAAAAAGGCTATTTCACATTCTTATTATTCATGTATTCACTGGAGTAGCACTTTTAATTTCCTTCAAGAACTTTTCCTTTGCATTCACAACATGACTAACTCTTTAGAGTAAGAGGCCCAGCTCAGCCTATCTCAGCTTTTGACAGGCTTTCCTTTGTAAGCCTAAAGGCCTCTGCAGGGTTATTAATTGGCTTAATTTCAATATTGATGCATCTCAGGGAATAGGGAAAGCCCAAGAAGCAGGACAGAGATAGGGGAATGACTAGTTGGTAGAGCAGTCAGAACACATATGACATGTATTGATTAAGTTTGCCAGTCTTATATGGGTGTGGTTCATGGCACCCCAACACAATTACAATAGTAACATCAAAGATCACTGATCATAGATTGCCACAACAGATACAATAATTAAAAAGTATGAAATGCAAGAATTACCAAAATGTGACACAGAGACACAAAGTGAGTGCATGCTGTCAAATGGCACTGACAGACTTGCTTGATAGACTTGCTTGACACAGGGTTGCCACAAACTTTCATTGTGTAAAAAAAATGCAGTATCTGGAAAGCACAATAAAGTGAAGCACAATAAAATGAGGTACGCCTATACAGTGGAGAGACCCTAAGTTTAAATCTTACTCTGCTTCTTAAAACAGATATTTAACCTGAGTATCATTTTGCTTTATGAAATGAGTATAATATTCTATTAGGTGATTTTCATTCATGACAAAATGAAATAAAATATGTTAAAGTAGGAGAAAGCTAGCAGAGTCGCCATGCTCACCATGAGCCTTTCAGTTGAAAGAGAAACCCTGAACTTCATCAGCCTTCTGGAACTAAGCCATTCTAGGACTTCCGGAGAAGATGGCGGCTTAGTAAGACGTGCGGGTCTTAGTTCCTCCTCCAGAACAGCTACTAGAGAAGTAGAAACGATTCAGAACAGCTCACAGAGCCACGACAGAGACCAAGAAGACAGCGTACCCCATTCTGGAATGGCTGACTGGCTGGGAGAACCCGCTCCGGTGAGATCGCTGAGGGGCGCGGGCTTCCCTGGGCCGGAGCGGCAGGCGGCCGGAGTTCCTCCCTCCCTCCTTCCCGGGCCAGCTGAGAGAATTGGACAGGCGGTCCCCTCAAGCCGCGGCAGTTGGTGCCCCCCCCCCCCCACGCGCGGCCCCCAGGATCAGCTGGGAGAATTGGATTGGAGATCCCCAAGCCACGGAGAACGGCGACCGGGGTCCCTTCCAAACACGTGGCTTCCCGGTCCGGGTGGGAACGGTGGATAGACACTTCCCCAAGACGCAGTGGCTGGCGCCACCCCGCCATGCTTGGTGCCCCGAGCCGGCTGGAAATTTGGACAGGCGTTCCCCCAAGCCGCGGAGGCCAGTGACCCTCCCCGTACGCGGATCCCCAGGCCGGCTGGGAGATTCGGATTGGCACTCCCCCAAGCCGCTTCGGCTGGCGACTCCCTCCTACAGCGAGAGTTTTCCAGTTAAAGAAGCCACAGCATCTTTTACTGGTGGGACCCGCAGAAAGATGAGAGCCACGAGCGCCACCTACTGGGCAAGATAAGAAAAACAGAGTCCAGAGATTTCACAGAAAAATCTTTCAACCTGCGGGGTCTTACACCCAGGGAAATCTGATTAAATGCCCAGATGCCAGCAGAAGATAAAGGATCATGCTCAGAAAATTGAAAATATGGCCCAGTCAAAGGAACAAACCAATAGTTCAAATGAGATACAGGAGCTGAGACAACTAATGCTGAATATACGAACAGAAATGGAAAAACTCTTCAAAAACCAAATCGATAAATTGAGGGAGGACATGAAGAAGACATGGGTTGAACAAAAAGAAGAAATAGAAAAACTGAAAAAACAAATCACAGAGCTTATGGAAGTGAAGGATAAAGTAGAAAAGATGGAAAAAACAATGGATACCTACAATGGTAGATTTAAAGAGACAGAAGATAGAATTAGTGATCTGGAGGATGGAACATCTGAATTCCAAAAAGAAACAGAAACTATCAGGAAAAGAATGGAAAAATTTGAACAGGGTATCAGGGAACTGAATGACAATACGAAGTGCACAAATATACATGTTGTGGGTGTCCCAGAAGGAGAAGAGAAGGGAAAAGGAGGAGAAAAACTAATGGAAGAAATTATCACTGAAAATTTCCTAACTCTTATGAAAGACCTAAAATTACAGATCCAAGAAGTGCAGCACACCCCAAAGAGAATAGATCCACATACACGTTCTCCAAGACACTTACTAGTTAGAATGTCAGAGGTCAAAGAGAAAGAGAGGATCTTGAAAGCAGCAAGAGAAAAACAATCCATCACATACAAGGGAAACCCAATAAGACTATGTGTAGATTTCTCAGCAGAAACCATGGAAGCTAGAAGACAGTGGGATGATATATTTAAATTACTAAAAGAGAAAAACTGCCAACCAAGACTCCTATATCCAGCAAAATTGTCCTTCAAAAATCAGGGAGAAATTAAAACATTCTCAGACAAAAAGTCACTGAGAGAATCTGTGACCGAGAGACCAGCTCTGCAAGAAATACTAAAGGGAGCACTAGAGTCAGATACGAAAAGACAGAAGAGAGAGGTATGGAGAAGAGTGTAGAAAGAAGGAAAATCAGATATGATATATATAATACAAAAGGCAAAATGTTATTATCCAAACAGTAATAACACTAAATGTTAATGGACTGAATTATCCAATCAAAAGGCATAGACTGGCAGAATGGATTAAAAAGCAGGATCCTTCTATATGCTGTCTACAGGAAACACATCTTAGACCCAAAGATAAACATAGGTTGAAAGTGAAAGGTTGGGAAAAGATATTTCATGCAAATAACAACCAGAAAAGAGCAGGAGAAGCTATACTAATATCCAACAAATTAGACTTCAAATGTAAAACAGTTAAAAGAGACAAAGAAGGACACTATATATTAATAAAAGGAACAATTAAACAAGAAGACATAACAATCATAAATATTTATGCACCGAACCAGAATGCCCCAAAATACGTGAGGAATACACTGCAAACACTGAAAAGGGAAATAGACACATATACCATAATAGTTGGAGACTTCAATTCACCACTCTCATCAATGGAAAGAACATCTAGACAGAGGATCAATAAAGAAATAGAGAATCTGAATATTACTATAAATGAGCTAGACTTAACAGACATTTATAGGACATTACATCCCACAACAGCAGGATACACCTTTTTCCTCAAGTGCTCATGGATCATTTTCAAAGATAGACCATATACTGGGTCACAAAGCAAGTCTTAACAAATTTAAAAAGATTGAAATCATACACAACACTTTCTCGAATCATAAAGGAATGAAGTTGGAAATCAATAATAGACGGAGTGCCAGAAAATTCACAAATACGTGGAGGCTCAACAACACACTCTTAAACAACGAGTGGGTCAAAGAAGAAATTGCAAGAGAAATTAGTAAATACCTCGAGACGAATGAAAACGAAAACACAACATATCAAAACCTATGGGATGCAGCAAAGGCAGTGCTAAGAGGGAAATTTATTGCCCTAAATGCCTATATCAGAAAAGAAGAAAAGGCAAAAATTCGGGAATTAACTGTCCACTTGGAAGAACTGGAGAAAGAACAGCAAACTAACCCCAAAGCAAGCAAAAGGAAAGAAATAACAAAGATTAGAGTAGAAATAAATGAAATTGAAAACATGAAAACAACAGAGAAAATCAATAAGACCAGAAGTTGGTTCTATGAGAAAATCAATAAGATTGATGGGCCCTTAGCAAGATTGACAAAAAGAAGAAGAGAGAGGATGCAAATAAATAAGATCAGAAATGGAAGAGGAGACATAACTACTGACCTCACAGAAATAAAGGAGGTAATAACAGGATACTATGAACAACTTTACGCTAATAAATACAACAATTTAGATGAAATGGACGGGTTCCTGGAAAGACATGAACAACCAACTTTGACTCAAGAAGAAATAGATGACCTCAACAAACCCATCACAAGTAAAGAAATTGAATCAGTCATTCAAAAGCTTCCTAAAAAGAAAAATCCAGGACCAGATGGCTTCACATGTGAATTCTATCAAACATTTCAGAAAGAATTAGTACCAACTCTCCTCAAACTCTTCAAAAAAATCGAAGCGGAGGGAAAGCTACCTAATTCATTCTATGAAGCCAACATCACCCTCATACCAAAACCAGGCAAAGATATTACAAAAAGAAAACTACAGGCCAATCTCTCTAATGAATATAGATGCAAAAATCCTCAACAAAATTCTAGCAAATCAAATCCAACAACACATTAAAAGAATTATACATCATGACCAAGTAGGATTCATCCCAGGTATGCAAGGATGGTTCAACATAAGAGAATCAATTAATGTAATACACCATATCAACAAATCAAAGCAGAAAAATCACATGATCATCTCAATTGATGCAGAGAAGGCATTTGACAAGATTCAACATCCTTTCCTGTTGAAAACACTTCAAAAGATAGGAATACAAGGGAACTTCCTTAAAATGATAGAGGGAATATATGAAAAACCCACAGCTAATATCATCCTCAATGGGGAAAAATTGAAAACTTTCCCCCTAAAATCAGGAACAAGACAAGGATGTCCACTATCACCACTATTATTCAACATTGTGTTGGAGGTTCTAGCCAGAGCAATTAGACGAGAAAAAGAAATACAAGGCATCAAAATTGGAAAGGAAGAAGTAAAACTATCACTGTTTGCAGACGATATGATACTATACATCAAAAACCCGGAAAAATCCACAACAAAACTACTAGAGCTAATAAATGAGTACAGCAAAGTAGCAGGTTACAAGATCAACATTCAAAAATCTGTAGCATTTCTATACACTAGTAATGAACAAGCGGAGGGGGAAATCAAGAAACGAATCCCATTTACAATTGCAACTAAAAGAATAAAGTACCTAGGAATAAATTTAACTAAAGAGACAAAAAACCTATACAAAGAAAACTACAAAAAACTGTTAAAAGAAATCACAGAAGACCAAAATAGATGGAAGGGCATACCGCGTTCATGGATTGGAAGACTAAATATAGTTAAGATGTCAATCCTACCTAAATTGATTTACAGATTCAATGCAATACCAATCAAAATCCCAACAACTTATTTTTCAGAAATAGAAAAACCAATAAGCAAATTTATCTGGAAGGGAAGGGTGCCCCAAATTGCTAAAAACATCTTGAGGAAAAAAAACGAAGCTGGAGGTCTCACGCTGCCGGACTTTAAGGCATATTATGAAGCCACAGTGGTCAAAACAGCATGGTATTGGCATAAAGATAGATATATCGACCAATGGAATCGAATAGAGTGCTCAGATATAGACCCTCTCATCTCTGGACATTTGATCTTTGATAAGGCAGTCAAACCAACTCACCTGGGACAGAACAGTCTCTTCAATAAATGGTGCCTAGAGAACTGGATATCCATATGTAAAAGAATGAAAGAAGACCCGTATCTCACACCCTATACAAAAGTTAACTCAAAATGGATCAAAGATCTAAACATTAGGTCTAAGACCATAAAACAGTTAGAGGAAAATGTAGGGAGATATCTTATGAAACTCACAATTGGAGGTGGTTTTATGGACCTTAAACCTAAAGCAAGAGCACTGAAGAAAGAAATAAATAAATGGGAGCTCCTCAAAATTAAACACTTTTGTGCATCAAAGAACTTCATCAAGAAAGTAGAAAGACAGCCTACACAATGGGGGACAATATTTGGAAATGACATATCAGATAAAGGTCTAGTATCCAGAATTTATAAAGAGATCGTCCAACTCAACAACAAAAAGACAGCCAACCCAATTACAAAATGGGAAAAAGACTTGAACAGACACCTACCAGAAGAGGAAATACAAATGGCCAAAAGGCACATGAAGAGATGCTCAATGTCCCTGGCCATTAGAGAAATGCAAATCAAAACCACAATGAGATATCATCTCACACCCACCAGAATGGCCATTATCAACAAAACAGAAAATGACAAGTGCTGGAGAGGATGCGGAGAAAGAGGCACGCTTATCCACTGTTGGTGGGAATGTCAAATGGTGCAACCACTGTGGAAGGCAGTTTGGCGGTTCCTCAAAAAACTGAATATAGAATTGCCATATGACCCAGCAATACCATTGCTAGGTATCTACTCAAAGGACTTAAGGGCAAAGACACAAACAGACATTTGCACACCAATGTTTATAGCAGCGTTATTTACAATTGCAAAGAGATGGAAACAGCCAAAATGTCCATCAACAGACGAGCGGCTAAACAAACTGTGTTATATACATACGATGGAATATTATGCAGCTTTAAGACAGAATAAACTTATGAAGCATGTAATAACATGGATGGACCTAGAGAACATTATGCTGAGTGAGTCTAGCCAAAAACTAAAGGACAGATACTGTATGGTCCCACTGATGTGAACCGACATTCGAGAATAAACTTGGAATATGTCATTGGTAACAGAGACCAACAGGACTTAGAAACAGGGTAAGATAATGGGTAATTGGAGCTGAAGGGATACAGACTGTGCAACAGGACTAGGTACAAAAACTCAAAAATGGACAGCACAATAATACCTAATTGTAAAGTAATCATGTTAAAACACTGAATGAAGCTGCATCTGAGCTATAGGGTTTTTTTTGTTTGTCTGTTTGTTTGTTTGTGTCTTTTTTTTTTACTATTATTATTATTTTTATTTTTTCCCCTATATTAACATTGTATATCTTTTTCTGTTGTTTTGCTAGTTCTTTTCCTAAATCGATGCAAATGTACTAAGAAATGATGATCATGCATCTATGTGATGATGTTAAGAATTACTGATTGCATATGTAGAATGGAATGATTTCTAAATGTTGTGTTAATTTCTTTTGTTTCTTTAATTAATAAAAAAAAATATGTTAAAGTACTGAAATACTAGTTACTAAATAATTGTTAGTTTTCTTATTTCCTAGGGCAGAAACAGCCACAAAATTTGTGTCCCCTGGAAAGTAGCCTCCCCGCCAGAGAATGTACATTTTCCAGCCCAGCTAAAAGCATCTAGGCATGGCAACAAAACTAGTTCTTTCCAGTGGAATGTGAATAAAAGAGACGAGAGGCTTTTCAGAAGCTGGTAGACCTTCAGTATGTTCTTTCCCATTTGTTAGCTGGTTGCAGATGATGCTGATCATGAGGTCCTAGGCAACGGTAGGACCACAAATAGGAAGATGACTAAGTTCCTATTTACCTGTGGATAAGAGCCTCCTAATACCAGGAACACCCATGCTGGATTGTTACATGACTGAGAGATAAGTTATTATGTTAAGCCCCTGAAATATTGGGGTTTATTTGGTCCAGCAGCAGATTTTATCCTAACCAATATAAACATGCTATATAATAATTACTATAATAATAGTAAGCAGTTCTTGCTGGTGATGGTGTTAGACATTGCATTAAATAAGTTATCCTTAAGACTATTACAAAATCTTGGCTATTTGCTATGATCTTGCCCCCAGAGATTCTAGCTTTATACTAAAAGACACACTGAGCTCTTTTCATGTACCATGATCCTATGCTTGTCAAAACCCACAGAATACTCCTCTCAGTTCCCACTGCAACAAGATGAGCTCAAACAGAGGCCAATGCAATATGCATTAAATGTCTCCGCTTGCCTATGGAGAACCTAAGGTACAAGGCATTTCCCTAATTTAGGTAACAGCTTGGTTAACACCGAGATGAGATAAATATTTAAAGCTAACTCTGAGAATTACATGAGAGTGGGAAGTAGGATAGAGTCTCAGAATAACTATTAAAGTATGCGTTGATTGAGCAAACTTCTTCAAGGAAAAAGAAAGTCCTAAAGGGGTAGTGTGTAATTCAGGGGAGGTGACCCAGAGGACTCTATAAGGAAAGCATCTTTCTTTTCCATGCTTAGGCATAGAGGTCATTTTCAAAAGCTCAAATTCAAACCATGAAATAGGGAAAGTTTGTTTGGACACATAAATCAAATTCTCATCAAAATGAAAGGAAAGGATCATAAGAATATATTTCAACACATATATATAAAATTTGGCAAATACATCAATATTTACTGGAACCTTCTGAATCCATAGGAACGACTTTGTTTTTTCAACTGGGATAAATTTCTAAAAGGAAATAACTTACTTGCAGGAGACTTTAGTTCTGTCAGCCACCATGGTCCACTGCTGCTGGTTGGTAGAAACCTCAATATAGTAACTATAGCTTCGATCGTCACAGTCCCAAAGTAATAACCTGACCAAAGAGAAAAATATAAGAATGCTGTAAATGTTCCAATCGGCTGTTTCATCAGGCTGTAGATATGAGTGAATCTTGTGCATTCTACACCTCCCAGTTGCTTCCTTCATCCCACAGCACTTCCGCTACTAGACAAAGAAAGTGAATGCCCAAAAAGAGTATAAAGATTATTAATGGGAGCCCACTGCAATGGGAAGCTTGTTTTTTTAGGTGTGTATTTCCCAAATCACCCAATCCCAGGCATCCACTGTCTGCAAATCCTTATACCTGATCCTTCTGGCTCTCATCTCCAGTTGGTGACCAAAGCTACCATCCTTGGGACCACTGTTCATTGGGAAATCTGTGTTTTCTAACTGGTGATAGCTAACATGCCCCACAACATTCACCATCATGTTTTTGGCTCCTGTTCAATCTCTCCAGAATTTTTATATAACTTTGGTAAAATTATATTATTTGGATATATAGGCAAACACATATTTATTACTAAGACTACCTTCTTAGTTATTTAGAGATTTATTATCCTGATCCTGTTCTTTGATGCTGTTCTTCTCCCCTCTTGCTACCCAAATTTATCTTATTAAGTCCAAGTCTGCTCTTAGTGAACACCATAATTCCCAGAAAATTATAGATGGAGAAACTGAAACTTAAAGCTATTTAAGCAACTTGCCTAAACTCATACAACTAAAGAATGGTATACAGGATTCCAACTTTGGTATCCTGACCCAGAGCTCATTCCTGTTCTTGTTTTGCCAAATGTTTTCTTACTACAATTCACAACCTAAGCCTGTAACTAACTGCTCTATAAAAGTAGTTTGTATTATTTTCTCTTAATCTCTCAGTTGTTATCAATGAAAATCCTTTGCTCAAGTTCAGGTTAGTATCACCCATAAACCTGTGCCAACCTGCATTCCCCTTTCCTTACCTTTTGTTCCTTTATTTTCAATTGTAACCCTGTTTGCTATCAGTGCCTAAACCCACAATATTTAATATTTTGAAGATTCATCTTTTACGTAGAATAGAATAGAGAGAACTGCGAAAAGTTTTTGGAAAGCATAAACAGAGTACACCTGTCCTTCTATTCACTGAGTAATCTCTCAAAGTACTCTGAATGAACAGACAGGGGTCCACCCTACTGTTTATAAGTATTCAATAATTCTATTCTTAGATTATACCAGCTTGCTTGATAAGAAAGTGAATCATTTCTCTCATCACTCACTTCTTTGTATATTATTCTAGAGTCTTTCTTAATTATTATGCAGATATGCTAATTTATATTTATTATGAGTGACTTTCAAAAGTGCATTTTTTGCTTGTACCATGTGCTGGGTCTCATTTTGATTTTAAGCCTTCTGAGAAAGACCTTTGATCTTATTCTTTTTAAAAATTCTACTCCAAACGCGTGGGCTCTGTCCATGGTATACATTCTGGGCTGAAATGATTCATAACTCTTCCAGAGTAGAATGAAACCAGGAAAAACTTAATCATTCTCTTCATTTAACAGGCCTGGAAACATGTTTGCTGGGAGACAACGATGAGGATATTCCCCCAATGGGATTCTGGATTATTTATGGACAGCCAGGTTTCTCATACCCTTTACCCTTCTGGATAATCATGAATTAGGGTTTCTACCACAGTGTCCAAATGAAAATAACCAGTCTCTTTTGGGATAGAACTCAACCGTATCTTAAAATATTTCATGGAAAAATACTGCCCTGAAGATTTGGGACAGGGAGAAGATGAACAAGGAAGAATAATAATGAGTAAATATCATAAATGGATTCTTGGAGTGATAGCATACTAAAAGAACTTTTTAAGTAGTGTATATCATACTCTATAGTACTTTATTCTATACAGCCACCCAGTTTTTTAAGGCAAATCATTATTTTACAATGAAAACTACTGTTTTAAAAAACAAAACAGTAATTTTGTAAACACATACTTAAGGTGTATAATTTGTAACTTGCTTCTTTTGCTTAATATCTCTTACAAATATTGTTTTTGTATCATCAAATAATTTTCACAGTATTTCACTGTCTCTTAATTTATTTAATCAATCTCTTATTGGAAATGTAGGTAGTTTATAATCTTTCACTATTTTGAAAATTCTGTGATGAACATTCTTAAGCTAAATCTGATTATTGCTTTAGAAAGTTTATGTAATTGAAACTCCTGGAGCTGGACATATAAACATTGTGAGGCTTTGATATGCATTGTCAGTTAGTGGTGCACTACTGCCTCCAAAAGAGTCTGCGCCAATTAATACTCACACTACTATCAGTATAAGAGTGCCTGTTTCTGTGCATCATTACCAATATTGGGTATTATCTTTAAAAATTCTGCCAGTATGACAGATGAAACATATCTTATTGCTTTAATCTGAAGTCTTTTATTTATTGTTGAACTCAAACATTTTACTTATTTTCTCCTAGAATACTTATCCTGTTGTTAATGACTTACAAAATGCCCTCTATATTAAAGGATATTAATCCACTGCTTATCATAGTTTGCATGCCGAAGATATTAATTTTTATTAGCCTAGTCTATCGATCTTTACCTCAATAATTTCTCCTGCCCTGAATTTATTTCTGAATAGCAGCCAAGTATGCAGAATGGTTGAGACATTTCCTCTCTATCCTTCTATTAAGAATCCCTCAGGCCTTGAAGTGTGGGATCATGGTGACTCAGAATGGAAAAGGGACACTGACAGATCTCAGGTTATCAAGCCTAGGGCTCAAACTTATCTAGACTTTAGTGTTTTAAAGAGGGATTCTAATTTATTTGCCAGGAAGCATATTTGCTTGGAATTTAGACAGGGTGGGATGAAAATCCCTTTGTTGATGCAACTGGAAAAAGCAAGTGTTGCTCAAGGAAACTAAAGAAAAAAATCTGTTCAATCCTTTTTCCTCCATGGAGAGGAATTTTGTTCTAATTAGGCACCATCAAAAACCCACCAATTCCTTCCCTTCTTTCTGTGTCAGCAAAGTCTGTTCCTATGTCTTTGCACCTGCAAGAGAACAGAGATACTTCTGATTTTCAAGTAGGCTGGGAATGTTTGCTCAGTGAGCTCACCCAGGACAGATGCACCCCCTCTGACCTCCACACCTCTACTTGAAGTCATACTCAAAAGGGGCTGAATAAAAGCTGCTAGCCAAGATCTACTGACGCAGATCCTGTCTGTGTTTAGCCGTTGCCACAAACCCCTCTATTTAATGAGCCCTGCATGAAATGCCTGGTAATATTAAATACTGTCTCCTCCATCTTCCCTTATTCTTATGGTGGAGTTTCCCTTAAAAGCAATGAAGTGCTGGGTTTTTCAAAATTGATCAGCAGATGTGATTTTGTTTACATTTTTCCATAAATGCTCTACCTGGCTGCGTACCATTGATTACCAGGGGTTTGGTTTACAGCAACTAATTGCTCTCCTTGCTGGTGTTTTGATACAAAATTCAATAGCGAGTATGTTTTCAAAACTCTTGTCTTTGCAGCTTGAGTTAGAAGTGACTGGAGGCAAACCCTGTGGACTGAGTTTTCCCTTTAAAATAATTGCTCTCTCATCAGTCTGTGAAGAAAGTTTCCAAATCGTAGCATTCTAATTGGAAAGCTGCATTATGCATGCGATGACAAACTGTGTTATGCTGAGTGGCATTTTTTTCATCCTTTTCTTAAGGGATTAATTCTGTGCCAGATTGTGAACAATGGCCAGGGCTTAGCAGTTGAGATCAACAGCTTCTCCACTGAATTGGTATCTTTTAGACCAGGAGCAAGTGTCTGTTTTGCTTGTTTCTAATTACCCATCATCTGTGGGAGATTCCACTGGAAGGGCTAGGGCCACAATTGCTGCTGTGGCTAACAGTTTTCTCATTTGGGTGAAAAAAGATAACTAAAGGAAGACCAACTGCCAGGATATTGAGACTAGAGTAATAATTTTTAGCAAACCAATTTCTAATCTATTAGTCAAAATCAAAAAACTGCTGACCTCAAAAATTTGTATAGACTATTCTTTGCTCAAAATCCTTCAAGTTGTTCAGAAATAATTGTTTTTCCATTCAACAATTCACAAATATCTACTCAGAATCTACTGAGAGACACTAGGCAAGTTACTTAATTTACTTGTACCCCAGTTACATTCTGTGTGAAATTAAAGGCCTCGATTTGATGATTTCTAAGGGTACTTCCTATTCTAACATCTTATAATTTTCTGTAACAATGTATGCAGTAAAGGTTTTTTTTGGACTCTGTTCATTACATAGTAATTCCATGTGTGAACCATTTCTTGGCCTATCCTCAAGGTGGAGGTGGGAGATTCCTACTCTTTGCCCTGGAGACCAGACTGCATTTTAGGAAAATACATGTTCCGTACTAGGCTTATCAGATTTTTGTCTCAGACACTTAGAATCATGAGGGATTCTACTTAATTGGTACTGTTCATTTAAAATGAGATGAAAATACAGGCTTTCTGGACTGATCCTCTTTCATGATAGGCACAAAGGAGCAATGAAAGCCATCTGTAGTGAGAAGCAGAAAAGACAGATGGTGTGGCCCCAGAGAGGGCTGCCTGGGCTCCTGACAGGATTCCAACCTCTTGTTTCAGTCCCACCAGACTAGGGCCACAGAGTTTCTGCCCTAGTGTTCCATGAGAAGTCTCTCAATTATTTTATTAAAGTTACTATTTATGGCTGAAGCCCTCTTTACTTGGTTTCTGTAACTTGGAGCAAAAGGGCCTATAACAAGCTCCTAGCAGCAGGAAACAAAGAAGGTACTCCATAAAGAGTAGCTAGAATGATGATAAGTGAGGATGCCAATAGCAATGCAATGGTTACAGGATCAGAGAAACAGTGAGGTGGAGAACAGGGAAGTTCTCCTTCCTGAGTGAAGCAGCTCATTTTGGAAGGCAATCTTTTTGTTCACATATGAAAGAAGCTGGGAGTGGTAGGAAAGCAGTGTGGGACTGGAAAGGCAAAACAGGCCTTGGAATAGGCTCAATGGGACCTGCTCAGCTGCTGGGATGGGGCCTTGCAGAGATGGAACATAGCATATAATCCTCTTCAGCAGGGGCACTGTGGGAGGAGAAAGAAAAAGGCAGGAATGCCAATGACAAGAACAATACAGTGCAGGGTCAAAGGAAATGAAGGGCCACCGAGAGTATTTATCAGTAGTAGGCTGGTGAGAAGTTAAGAGGGTTCAGAGAGGAGATGACTAATCCTCAGAACAGAGGAAGGCGCAAGGGCCATGAAGCAAAAGAACAGACTTGATAGACATGAAATGTGAGGAACAAAGGCAAGAAGTTATGCTTAGAAAGGGAAATTTCAGGGTTTGTTCGGTTCTCACTCTGCTGAATGAGAGGAAGAAAGACAAACAACATGTTAGAGGCTCTATTTTAATCTGATTTTAGGAGACAGGAGGGAGCCTATAACAGCTGCCAGAAGGAATTAATACAGCTTTAGAGAAACAACTTCACTAGTGAGAAACTGGGATTTCTCAGATTTGAAAAAGGTCCTTATTGTTGGTTGTCACAGGGTTCGATTATGTGGCTTCATCCTCAGGTGAGGAGCAAGGTTAGCCGAGAACTGCAAGCTCAAAATGAGATCCTCAGCAGGAGACTAGAATCAAGTAACAATGTTTTATTAAAAGTGTGCAAAATGGACCAGGCAGCTGCCCTGCAGATTCTAGACATGAGAACTCTCAAGGAGCTGCCACCACAGGAGCCCTCCTCTAAGTGGGTCACAAGCTTTCAGGGCAAAAGGAATGCCAACCTTCTTCTAGTAGGGAAATAGAGGCTGCTTGCTAAATGGAATGGGTTTCTTGCAAAATATGATAGAAGACATCAGAAAGTATACATGCTGTCTGATATCATTTAATCTCCCATATCTTGGACATAGAAGGTGATTTCCCTAAGAGAAGAAAAAACAACGGCACTGGTTAACAACACTCTTCCAGATGACCAAGGAAAAGGCAAGCTCAAGTCTTGGTTGTCTGGCATGTGTAGATTCTGTATTGAGTCACTGAAGAGTCAGGTTAAAAAAAGTAAGGAGACAAGCAAAGGATGAACTTAGGCTCCACTGTGTAGGCAGCCTTATTGAGAAAGTGAGCATGAACAAAAAAAGGTGCTTCCTCTCATCAAATGTATCTAACATTTGGTACAATATAATTCAGGTGAGGTGCGTGAACATGGAGATATGTCATTGGAGAATATGCCTGCAGGATAAAACTACGGGTAGCTAGATGGGACAAAACTTTCCAAAACTTTCAGACAACACAAAACTACCAACTCTTAACAGATAACTGAGGCAACCTTTTCACTCCTTAAGTTTTCAATTTCAAGTTTTATGTGACCATGGTACCAAATGGCAGCATGACTACAGCCACAACATTCCATGGTATCAAATGGCAGGCATGGCCACAGCCACAATATTCGATAAATACCCAGTGTGGAATGAATGGTGAATAACTAGTCATAATCCTATCTCACATTCACACAGACCTTACTAGTTTCCAAATGTTTTTGGATACATTATTACATTTAAAAAAAAAAGATAGTTTATCACCAGTACATTTCCTGCTTTCAATGCAATTTTATTTTTCTAAGCTAATTATTTAATTTTTTTACATAGGCTAAGCACTGCCCAAGCAATCTTTTACAGATGATTCAATCATTTGGCAAACACGTTTTTAACAAGCAAATTTTAGACCAGCTTATGATCTAGATTTCATATTACACAGTCCAATTTGATGAAAATTCTTTCATTTTATGCTTCTGATGTGGATGTACAAGAAAATTTTGTCCAGGCCAGAGAGGCCTTCAGAAGAATAACTGTTTTCTTATGTTTTTCAAGGCGACCCTTTCCAATATAGCCTCTACCTTAAACAAAATTGGCATAAAAAATATTGGGAACCATTCAAATGATCTTGTTATATTTTAAAAGGTAAAGTCTCATTATCTTATGGACCTTTTCAGCACTGACACACAAGCAGGTTTGCCAGGTGTTACAGATCTTTCCCTGTGTTTAAATTTGGCATCATCAATTCCCTCTCCACAACAAGGCCATCTTCCTTGATCCTGGCAGCTCCCTCATCATGACGTGTACACACAATCAGTGAGACCAGACCTTGCCAGCATGATCAGAAAAGGATGTGTAAGAAGCTGAAATGGCAAGGTCCTGCCCAGACCAGCTCCCTAGATATCAAGCCCAGCTCACTTTCAGCTTCATTTGCTAGGAATGCAATTAGGGGTTGCTGTGACTAGAAAAAGCCAGAATTTTGTTTCTTCTGTTAACAGCAGACTGCAATATGCACTTGCATGAGTTTTTCTGTTTCCCCCAATTCTCTGAAATTATATGGAGTGTGGGAAGATGTGTTAAAGAGCTCAGAGATCATTAGTATATAAACTCAGGGTTAGGAATTTTACTTCTTAGGTCTTTACATGCATTTATAACTCCTAGACTAAAATGCCCCTATTGTGGGCATTCATCAAATAAGGGTGGTAAAGTCACCTGGCAGCAGGTTCTCTGCGTAGACCCTCCAGTGGCCCGTCTCTTTAGCTTTCAACACCTAGTCTAGCAAGGAGGAACCAGCCTGAGTTAGGGTTCTCAAAAACACAGCGCCAACAGGAGAGATCTGCAAACATGAGCTTTATAAAGGTGTCTCATGCAATCATGAGAATGGAAGAATCCAAAATCCACAGGGCAGGTCGTGAAGCTGGTGGCTCTGATGAAGGATCTAGATGAACTCACAGGAGAGGCTCACCAACTGAAGAAGCAGTGAAAGACTCTCTCTTCTCCCTTAAAAACCTTTAGATGATTGGATTATTTGTTGTGTGAGGCATGTCTTAATTGATCGCAGATGTAATCAGCCACAGATGGAATCAACTGACTGATGACTTAATACATTAGCCTTGCAGTTTATCAGCCAGCCGTGAAAATACCCTTGTAGCAATGGTCAGGCCAGAGCCTGGGCATAGTCATTTGGCCAAGTTGACATCAGAACCTAACCATCACACTGACCAAGCTTCTAGAGTGCAGGGACCATGGATTGAGGGTCTTGGTAATTCTCATAGTCCCAGCATGATACCTTATACATCATAAACTCTATTGAGTTGAACTGAAGGAGACAGAGGCAGCAGGACAAGAAAAGATGATGCAAAGTGGAGAGGGAAACACCCTTCTCACAAAATCCAGGTAGCTCATCTCAGGACAGCATCTTTACATTCCATAGACTCAACTACGCTTTAACCCAAAAACACTCTCCAGCTAGTCTTCCAACCTCAGCCCCCAAACCATTTTGATAATTTATGAAATGCATCAACTTTGACAACTATTTCATCTCTTGAGTTTATTCTCCAGCCCCTCCTCTGACCACACGCTAATATGTGCCCACATACACACAACCTGCAAAGCACCAAGAAGCAGAGTCAAAGAGAAATGTAATAAGCTCCATAGTTCCTTTCTTTTTCCCCTGGGTCAAGTTTTCATAGGAATCTGCAACTGTGGGAGAACTCACATTTAGTTATAGGCAGATGTTTGTATTCTCTCAACCTGATGAAAAAGGGAGAGAATGGAAGGGCAAAACAAAGTGGGAAGGCTTGACTCTTAATGTTACAGGGAAGAGAACATTCCATCAGGGATGAACTACAAGGTGAAACTCTTCCTATTCAATCAGAGAATCTATTTTTGTTCTTCCCAAATCTTTTCTCTGGTCTCTCAACACAGCCAGTACTATTTTCCTACACCTTTTTCTCTTTCTTATTGGCCTGACCTTTTCACCCAAATCAGATCTGGGTTTCAACCTTTGCTCCAGCTTGAATCATCTTCTTTTCCCAACAGGGCACAATCTAAAAAGTGCCCAACTCTTGCTGAAAATGATTCTAAAACACTTAGCCATCTAATTCAGACCTCATCTTCCTTCAGAAGTACCACCTGTGCTAGTTGTTGCTCATTCCTCCTTGGGGTTGTCTCTCTACTGGGTTACCGCCTTCTCTCACTGCATTCCTGTACATGGAATTCAGTCTGTCTGATAGCCACCTGATCTTAAATTTCCTCCCTTTAAGTTCCTTCTTTAATGAACTTGCTTCATAACATTCTTCTATGAAGGCTTTCACATGATAACAATCAACCTCTAAAACAGAAAAATAAAACTATAATAAATTGCAAGTGCCATAAAATTTAAACACTTAGAGTAGATTATCGTATATGAAGTCTAAAGTGTCTGACAAACACTAATCCTCCATGTGATACACAGCTTACCATTGAAATAAAGACAACATTAATGAGAATAATACTAGTAACATTTTCTCCACAAATATATAAAGAACTATGATAAGTTCTTATAAATAAAAGATAATTAATAAATTTAATGTGAAACTGTGTGAGAAATCTTTTGAACACTGGCGGAAAAGCAAAAAAAGCAAGGCTTTAGGTAATTTTTGGCAACAGAGAGAGGGAAAAGTGGCTAATCACGTTTTTCAATGGAATTCTTTTGATCACCGACCATCCAGTACAGTTTTTTTGATCCAGGTCTTCAAAGCTGAGATCACAAGTTTTAATTCAAACGTTTTCAGCTGAACATTAATAACTCTAACTTTCCTAACTGCTAAACAGCCGTAATTAAACCAAACTTGTGTAGGTTACATGACCAAAGGCTAAATGGGAAGTTCCATTTTTTTTTTCTTCTTTTTTTCTGGAATTGCCTATGCTAGTCTTCCCAGAGCAGGAGGTCCAGGAAACAGTCCCATATGGGGAGGGGCCGTAGTTCTCCCCATTGCTGCAGATGTGAGGATGCAGTTTTGTCTTATGAATACTCACAATTGCAAAGCAGCTCCCCCTTCCTCCCAATTTTGTTTGGCTGCAGGATTGTCAGACAAGAGAAAAACACTCCCTCTTTGGAATATATTCTGCCCGAGCTGCCTTTTCAGAAATAACCCTCTCAGGTGCTGACATGAATATTCACCAGAGTGTACTGGACACGGAGGCTAGTCTCCATGCTAGGTACGATAATCCTTCAAAATGTATTCCAGGCCAGATACCAGAGTAAACTCTTATACAGAAACTAGGCTTTCTGGTAAAGGGTATTGGACGGCTGAAAGGAGAAAATCTGAGTGAAGGAGGCAGAGATGAATAAATCACTCGTATCTGTCTAAGGCACTGCTGCAGGCTAGTCCTTTCCACATTGACTCAAGTACAGAATGAGGCTTCATTAGAATGCTTCACTCTGTGAATTAAGCTACATTTCTTTTGTTCAACTGGTTCTCCCTTCTCTATCAAGAAAAACAAAATTTATTTCCCCTATGCCCATAACCCCATGTGCTCAGACCACTTCTCATGTTCTTCTTAGTTTGGCTGATAAAATTGACATGGGCATACTGTGAATACAGGCACCCAACACACAATAAACACCACCCCTCTGCTCTAATTCACATTCTGAAAGGCATAGACTGAAAAGATTACAAACTTTCACAAGTCAGGGAAGGAATCATGTCCAAGATAGGTGAGAACTCAGATTTCTCTGAATCCTGACACTGAATCCCCAAGAGCCAACACTGAGCTTTATGCTGATGTACAGAAGAGGACCTGGCTAATGGTACCTTCTTCAGGAGGTAGGGAAGCTGAGTCACACATGAGGCTGTTGCAGCCAAGACTCTTCAGAGAGAGCCAATTCTTGTGTGGCTAAGGTATACCTAAGGTAACCTCCAGGGAGCTGCTGCTGGAGCTGTCCAACTTCAACCACAGTTCACACCCTAATAGCCTGGGGACCTTCAGGAGTGTAGAGACACCTGAGCAGCCCAAAGGAAAAGGGAACATGAGCAGGTGAAGAAGAAAATGTTGAGGATTCAGTGACGTTCTGATAGGTGAGGTTAACAAACCAGTAAGGGCTCTCTAGTGACTCCTTCAGCTTCTGACGGTCACAGGAACATTTCAAGGAAACATGTATTATGACTGGCAACATATGAGAGACGGGTCTCTGTCTTGCTTTGTACCTTATAACTGCCACAACAGTTATAATCTGTTGAAAGGGGGAGGCGGTTTTTGTGAACAAAGACTGAGCAGTTGTGGCAGTGCTGCTGAGTTCGAACAGTCATTGACTTGTTCACGTGGAACCTGGGAGTGGGAGATTCAGAATCAAACCCCTTTTCCCTTCCCCTCCTTGTTTCAAATCACTTGAAATATATAGGTTAGTAGAACTTTGCTTGAGTGAGATTTTTTTGATCTTCTGCCACATTTTACAGCTGTGTGACACAAACTTTATCAAATCACCAGCTATGTTACCAACAAGACAGATCCCCGCTCCATGAAATCCTGTGTATTCATTGAGAAATCTCAATATTCTAGTAGTGGAGAAGTCTGATGTGGAGGCAATCTTCTGGAAGTATGGCAAAATTGTGGGTTGCTCTGTTCAAAAGGGCTTTGCCGTCATTTCATATGTTAATTAGAGAAATGTCCAGGCTGCTGTAGTAGGAGAGGATGGCAAAATGACTGCTGGCCAGGTTTTAGATATTAATCTGGCTGTAGAGCCAAAAATGAACCAAGGAAAAGCAGGTGTGAAATGATCTGCAGTGGAGATGTACGGTTCAGTACCAGAACACCCTTCTCTGTCCTCTCTACTCAGCTCTTCTTTTGACTGGGACTAGGACTTTCAAGGGATTATTATGACAGGATATACAGCTACTCAGCACGTGTTCCTCCTCTTCCTGCTACTGCTTGACTAGTGCCCTCAAAACCCCAGCGTGTATCAGGAAATATGTCATGAAGAGGCAAAAGTGGCTTCAATTCCAAGAAAGGATGTGGGGGCGGGGGTTCTTCTAAGTCTGGAATGTTGGAAGGAGATGACTTTCAATCCATTAAGAAAGAGTTGACCAGATAAAACAAAAAGTGGATTCTCTGCTGGAGAGCCTAGAAAAAAGTGAAAAGGAACACAGCAGATAAAGAGTAGAGGTGAAATGGTAAGTCAGAGAGGAGCAGAGCAGCAGCTCCCTGAAGAAAGATGAGATTAATGTGAAGATGGACTCTGTGTGTGTGTGTGTGGGGGGAGGTGCAGATGACTTTGCTGAGGAAGAGGGCCTACTGGATGATGAACATAACAAAGATGGGGGTGGGGAATGACCAACTGGAGTAGATCAAGGATGATGAAATTGAGGCAGAAAAAGGAGAGGATGACTCTTAAGCACAAAATGGGTTTTAGAAATCTTTTCCCATTATTTCTTTATCTAGGCAGTTGTTAAAGATCAAATTTTTCACCAGATCCTGTTCCTGGTATCTACAGCACATGTTCAATCTTCTCCCCATCCTTTTCCGTCCCGTGTTCATTAATTCACATGTCCCTGGGCCTAGTCCCATTTTTACCTCCTTTGACGCTCCTAGTAATCATGTTAAGTCTTACCCTGTAATTTTTGCTTTTAATACTTTTTTATGTCTTACCAATAAAAAGGTTATATGGTTTTTATTTTTAAAAAGGGGGGTGGGGTGGGGGAAGTGGAATAGAGGAACAAAGGGAGATGGATTTTAATTTAGCTGATTGTGGTTCCTTTTTAAAATTTTTATCTTTTTTTCCTATTATTTACAAAATAATATATGGTACTTCTTATAAACTATCCATCATGAAAAGGCATTAATCTAACTGTAAAAAAGTAAACCAACATATTCTTTAGCAGCAGAACCTTTTTACAAACAACATTTTACAAGAGTCTCATATATAACAGCTAAAAGTAGACCTGCTCTATTTAAGGTCAGAATTGCAGACTGATGCCTCATATTCCAGGACTTCCTACTGGCTACTTCTTATGGCAGCCCCCAAGGCTCATCTATCAGAAAATACAGTAGGAAAAACCACAGGTATGTATCTTGTCCCCAAGCTAAATGCTGATTTTCAATATTCATCTTTTAATAACAGGCCTACAAGTATTATTCATCCACATATTTTTAAACTTTGAAAAGCAAATTAGATTTCCTTAACTTTTCACTTTCATCCATATAGATAGAAGTGTGAAAGGAGCTATAGATCAAGGGTTGATAAAGCATGCCCCATGGCTGCCTATTTTTGTAAATAAAGTTTTATTGGAATTCAGTCATATCCATTTGGCAAAATTGCACAGTTGCACCAGAGACTGTATGGCCTGCAAAGTCTGTAATATTTACATCTGGCTCTTTACAGAAGAACTCTGCTGACCCCAGTACAGATGGAAATGAAAGTTGCTCTTATTGAGCAGTAAAGAGTTACAGCACCAAGGTAGTAAATAAAGGTATGGTTTTAAACTAAGGCTGAGCTTAGCCTAGAAATGTCTAAAATCTCTCTCTTCTGTTGAATGTGTTTCAACAGATTTTCCCGTAGCAAATTCCACATGGAGCGTTTAGATTCTGCCATAGTCATAGTCCCATTTTTGTTTCTGTGACAACTGTACTGACAATTCTTAGCTTGCCTTTCACTCCAAATTAAGGTATTTCTCTTAGGAGAAAAAGAGCTAGAAAAGGAAAGGGACTGAAAAGAAAAAACTCCAATTAAAAATGGAAACCATCTGCAAACCCATGCCATTCTCTGAACTGATGAAGTACCCAAGAGTTCTACTCTCAGATTGAAAACATTTGCACATAGGATAGTCATTTTCCTCCTTGTCCCAGATCCCTACTAAAGGGTAGGTATCAATGTAGGGCAAAGAAGTTATAGAGACTTTTAAAGTCAATAAACAACACAGCCATTAAAGGCTATATAGTCAGTTGATAAGACAGCTAATATGACAGAAGAATTATAATGCATCAGTTATAGAGGAAGATGATATCACAGACTAAATCATACTACTAAGGAGATAGTATATGGTGGTCACCAGGAAAAAAATGGATTTGTATGGATTTATCCTCTTGCCACCTCTTCACCACTGTCTATTGTGATTACAAAAAGTATTTTACAAGACAGTTGGCCAAGGCAGTCTATGACCACAGAACAATTAAAAACCTCACAGTACTTGACATTTTAAAGAGAACTACTCATTTAGAATCTTTAATAAAACCATTTTTAAATGGATGACTCTGTTTAACATTTACCTCAAATAGTTTCAGCTAACCTTCGTCAATTCTCTACCTGGCTCTGAGTCTAACATATACAGTTAAAATTCTACTATAATGGGACTTCCGGAGAAGATGGCGGCTTAGTAAGACGCGCGGGTCTTAGTTCCTCCTCCAGAAAAGCAACTAAAGAAACAGAAACAATACAAAACAGCTCCCGGAGTCACGACAGAGACCAAAAAGACAGCGTACCCCATTCTGGAACAGCTGAACGGGCAGGCAGAATCTGCTGCGGTGAGCTACCCGAGGGGCGCGCGTTTTCCCGGCCGGGGCGGCTGGCGACTGGGGTCCCCTCCACACACGTGGCTCCCCGGTCTGACTCGGAACGTTGGATAGCGGGGCCCTCCCGTCACGCTTGGCGTTTCGGGCCAGCTGGGCAATTAGGACCGGCACTCTCCCAAGCCGCGGCGGCCAGCGACCCCCACCTCCACGCGCGGTTTCCCGGGCCGACTGCCGTGCAGACAGACGAGCGCCACGAGCGCCACCTACTGGGCAGGAAAAGAAAAACAGAGCCCAGAGATTTCACAGAAAAAGCTTTCAACCAGCTGGGTCCCACACCCAGGGAAATCTGATCAAATGCCCAGACACCAGCAGAAAATAATGGATGACGCTCGGAAAATTGAAGATATGGCCCAGTCAAAGGAACAAACCAATAGTTCAAATGAGATACAGGAGCTGAGACAACTAATGCTGAATATACGAACAGAAATGGAAAAGTTCTTCAAAAACCAAATCAATAAATTGAGGGAGGACATGAAGAAGACATGGGCTGAACAAAAAGAAGAAATAGAAAATCTGAAAAAACAAATCACAGAACTTATGGGAGTGAAGGACAAAGAAGAAAAAATGGAAAAAACAATGGATACCTACAATGGTAGATCTAAAGAGACAGAAGCTACAATTAGTGAACTGGAGGATGGAACATCTGAATTCCAAAAAGAAACAGAAACCATAGGGAAAAGAATGGAAAAACTTGAGCAGGGGATCAGGGAACTGAATGACAATATGAAGCGCACAAATATACGTGTTGTGGGTGTCCCAGAAGGAGAAGAGAAGGGAAAAGGAGGAGAAAAACTAATGGAAGAAATTATCACTGAAAATTTCCCAACTCTTATGAAAGACCTAAATTTGCAGATCCAAGAAGTGCAGCGCACCCCAAAGAGAATAGACCCAAATAGGCGTTCTCCAAGACACTTACTAGTTAGAATGTCAGAGGTCAAAGAGAAAGAGAGGATCTTGAAAGCAGCAAGAGAAAAACAATCTGTCACATACAAGGGAAACCCAATAAGACTATGTGTAGATTTCTCAGCAGAAACCATGGAAGCTAGAAGACAGTGGGATGATATATTTAAATTACTAAAAGAGAGAAACTGCCAACCAAGACTCCTATATCCAGCAAAATTGTCCTTCAAAAATGAAGGAGAAATTAAAACATTTATAGACAAAAAGTCACTGAGAGAATTTGTGACCAAGAGACCAGCTCTGCAAGAAATACTAAAGGGAGCACTAGAGTCAGATACAAAAAGACAGAAGAGAGAGGTATGGAGTAAAGTGTAGAAAGAAGGAAAATCAGATATGATATATATAATACAAAAGCCAAAATGGTAGAGGAAAATATTATCCAAACAGTAATAATACTAAAAGTTAATGGACTGAATTTCCCAATCAAAAGACATAGAATGGCAGAATGGATTATGACCCAGCAATACCACTGCTAGGTATCTACTCAAAGGACTTAAGGGCAAAGACACAGACGGACATTTGCACACCAGTGTTTATAGCAGCATTATCTACAATTGCAAAGAGATGGAAACAGCCAAAATGTTCATCAACAGACGAGTGGCTAAACAAACTGTGGTGTATACCTACGATGGAATATTATGCAGCTTTAAGACAGACTAAACATATGAAGCATGTAATAACATGGATGGACCTAGAGAACATTATGCTGAGTGAGTCTAGCCCAAAACTAAAGGACAAATACTGTAAGGTCCCACTGATGTGAACCGACATTCGAGAATCAGCTTGGAATATATCATTGGTAACAGAGACCAGCAGGAGTTAGAAACAGGGTAAGATAATGGGTAATTGGAGCTGAAGGGATACAGACTGTGCAACAGGACTAGATACAAAAACTCAAAAATGGACAGCACAATAATACCTAAGTGTAATGTAACTAGGTTGGAACACTGAATGAAGCTGCACCTGAAATATGGTTTTTTGTTTGTTTGTTTGTGTAGTGTATCTTTTGTTTTTGTTTTTTTTCTTTTTCCTTTATATATATATATATATATTATTAGTATTATTATTTTAATTCTCTTCTCTATATTAACATTCTATATCTTTTTCTGCTGTTTTGCTAGTTCTTTTCCTAAATCGATGCAAATGTACTAAGAAATGATGATCATACATCTATGTGATGATACTAAGAATTACTGAGTGCATTTGTAGAATGGAATGATTTCTAAATGTTGTGTTAATTTCTTTTCTTTTTTTTGATTAATAAAAAATTAAAAAAAAAATTCTACTATAATGAATAAAATCATGACAAAGCCATTTTCCTATTCCATTAAGAAGACAGAATTGACAAGCTATTAGTTATCTGGTTATCAACTCTCAAATAATTCTCTATAGCTAATGCTTTTTTTTTTTGTCTCTAGCAAGGTTACTATGAGCTTTCCCATAAAAACAGTAGTTGATTAAATGTGCGCTATTAATTTTTGAACTTAGGGAAGAAATGAATACACAAGAGTTAGACATCAAGAAAAGGACTGATGAGGGCTTGCCTTAGAAATCATGGGACATTGGGTATATAGATGGCATATGCTGAAGGGACTTAGGACAAGAGACATGAGAGGTGATTCCACTGACTTGCGGCCACTCTGAGTCCTGCAAAATGACCAGTCTGCTCAACATCTCTCTTGAAGAGGAACTAAATGCCTTGACTATACCACCATTTGGGGATGAATGAAAATGGCTATAGGAGAAGGCACAAAGAAATGGTGGAAGGAAAAGCAGAAGGTATTTTAATTTCTTCTCCCAAGATTTAAAGTCATATTATTGTTATAATTAGCCACCCTTCAAATGACTGTACTTCTCATTTCAAATGTCCCAAAAGCTGCTACTCACTGTAATTCTACAAAACAAATGACCATATACCTAAGAACTTAAAGGAAGAAAAGACTGGAGGTGATATGAATATAACATTGGCCAATATCCCCTTTGAAATTTAGAGGTCTTTCTATATGTCATTTCACCACAGGGCAGACAGACATGATTGTTTTAACTCCAGATGTTAAATAATAATAATAATTCTGATTAACAGGTGGTCCATATATGGATTGCCAATTTAAAAAGAATTCCTATGATAAAATATACTTAACTATAGAAAACTACACCAAATAAAATTTATACGCCTTCTGATTTGTCAGAAGGCAAGTCAGATCTCTCTCTGCCTCCTAAATTTCATTTTGCGCATTGATTATCACTGTTCTGGTAAAGCACAGAAGACTAGTTATGGAATACCAACAGTAAATGCTAGGAAACAATTTGTGACAGAAACCTACAGTTTTTTTCCAAGAACTAGATTTCATTAATTAGAAATCAAATACATATAGTCAGTAATGCCTCCCATTTGGGGTCAGAATTGCTCAATAAGCAGACACAGATTTATTTACCAAACATTTTTGAAACTGAAAATAATATAAAAATACATCAAGTTGCTGTAGGCTTAAAGCGTATTGTTTAAGAATAAATGTAATGCATATGAAATATGGAGATTTGTAAAAATTCCAAAGCAGATGTGAAATGTCAAACAAAAAGAAAGGTACTGTGGTAGATGCTGTTGGCTGGATGGACCAAACCCTTACCACAGCCCTCAATTTCTTAGTCCACCTTGCTAGGAGTGACCATATGACATGGTTCTCCCTGATTATTATGAGTAGAGGTCTGCTGGGTAGAATTTTGAATGTAGCTTTGTTTTTTCTAATAGAAAGGGACAGACATGGCTGGCAGGACTCAACCCTTTTAGCTCTTTGCCCTTCTCCCTTCTTTCTGTTTGAAATGTAGGCATGGTAGAGCCGTAGCAGCTGTCTTGTTACTCTGAGGCAAAAATACATGTGGGAAAATACCAAGAAAATTGCAGAGCACTGAATTTCAGAACCAATATGTGAGACCAAAACAAAAAAATAAAATAAAACAAAATCACACACAAAAAATCTTTTAAGTCTTTCTTAGTCAGGTCTTCTGTTTATTTGCAGCAAAATGCAACTCTTGATAATCCCTGTGGAGTAAATGAATGCTGGTAATAAAAATAACAGTTATGTTGTCATGTCTTAGCCACAGCATTTAACAAAAGTTTCTATAATTTACGGCTTTAGGAAACAAAAGCCATAGGGTTTAAGACCATCGAAGTCTCTGTAGGATCATACAAAAACTTGGAATCATTGGAGCTGGAGTTTAAGCCGGTTCTATCGTTATATTCATGGTGAAGAGAAAAAGAAGGAACTTAAATTATACTTTTGTTTCTTCACCTCTGAAATAAAGGCAGTGAGAGTAACAAAAACTCCAGAACTCCTGTAAGATGCAGCAACTAAAAGGAACATTAGTCATAGTATTGAAAAATCTAGAGTCTGGACTGGTGTTTGGTTACAGGAAAAGAGTAAAGTGGCAAAATGGTAATGGCATAATCACTGAGAGACAAGGTTTCAGGCATCATAAGGTAAAATAAAAGGAAGAGGATCAATACTGTTAGCTCTTATCAGCTACAAGGAAAGAAAATTCAAGGAGAAATAAAAGCATACTCTGCATTAATCTATGTAACCAATACGCTTGATAATGAATCTGATACATTGTTGAAAGAGGCAACACAGCAGGAAAAAAAATAATTCCTCAGCTAGAGCTAAGCCCCTGAGTGTCTAGGAAAGTGGCTGAAAGAAGTCCTTGAAGGGTATCAACCAACCCGTTATCATAATCATTTTTCCTAGGGAAGGATGAAAAAATGGAGACAGATGGGCGGATGGGCATGAAGGGGAGGTATTAAAGTTTTTTATTGATCTCAGTGCTTCTGCTTGTTTCTAACTATATATATAAGAATGTATTCGTCAAGTATCTGTGGTTACCAGTTTATCAAGGGATAATCTGAGAAAGAGAGATACACACACATACTGACATCAGGTGCCCCAAAAGCACCTTAACAAGGCGATAAAATTGGGCTTGACAGGGAAAAAATATCTGATTTAAGGGTAGCTGGGGAATCTGAAGATTTTCAAAGGTAGATTATTGCTTTGGATTAATTCAAGGATTAACTCTAAATGACTGTGATTCTTAATCAGTTTTCAGAATTATTTTATTCACTTAATATTCAAAAGACATAATGCAAGCTGATGTATTACTTGTGTAGAAATGTCAGTCAATTTGTTGAAAGTACAATACTTCTTTTAGACTTCATGTGAACAGTCGCATTTCTCTGACCCTGGTTTGGCCTATCCTAGGGAAGGAGTGGATAAAACATTTGCCAAAGTAAAAACCAGAGTAGGCTGATACATTCCATTCATTTGCTCTTCTACAGTAAATGACTCTGATTTTTTAAATTATTATTTAAATCCCTAGTGATGAACTGAGTATTCGTTTTAAAGGGTTCTTAAATAACAATTGGATAATTACTAATATACCCTGGTGTACGAAATACTGGGTCAAATGAGGCTGATCTCCTCTGTAAAAATGTCTTTTTGGTGGTTTAATCTTCGAAAATGACAAGGATTTTTCTTCTCATGTATCTAGCTATATTTTACGGTGACTAGTTGTCAAATTCCCCAATCACTCAAGAAAAATAAATGGTTGACATGTGAGATAAATCACACAAACACATGAACTTTTTTTTTTTTTTGGCATTTAACCTTTACTGCTTTTCTGAAGAACATCTCAATTCTAGCACCTCTCCTGTATTTTTAACACACAATTTAGTTGCCATAGCAATACTTTCTGGTCTTGAAATACCTCTAGGATGAAACTGATTATGGAGCATTTACCATGCCCCCAACTCTGCTGACTATCCAGGCTCCAGGATTCCTGGTCCCTTAAGCACTCACACCGTTCAGGCTCCAGGGTCTACTGGAGACCAAGGATATGGTTTTTCATTCTATGATTTTTGGGGGGAACCAGAGCTCTGAGATCTGAGGGTGATAAGAGAAAACTTCAGTGAGCTACAAATAGGCTCAAAAGAGAAACAACAGTTAGTAAATAAATCATGGATCAGTAAGACAAGGAAGAATTCCTTGGCTCAGGGCTATGACAGATGACACTCAGTATGATATGATATGCAACAAATTTTGTAAAGTATCTTTCCAATTTTGACTAGAATTATAGGCAATCTTAATCCGAGCCAGAGGAGTCATATATTTAGATGCCTGCTTTATTCTTTAGAGTATAAAAAGGAATTTTCTAGCTCTTTATATTGAAAAGAAGGCTTTCTTAATGTGAATAGATGTACTGTTTGCCTGTGCAGCATTCAGAATGGAATGGAAGCGGCATGGAACATACGAGGCATGTGCCCCTACCTGTGTTATGGTCAGCATCTAACACCAGAGTTTAATCTCAGTCATTTGCTGGGGATGCCAAGATCTTTAACACTTTCATCACATACCCTTAGATCAGACACACTGAGCGAGTATAATGTCCAATTTAGTTGATAGATAGAACTACCTTTAGTTGAACAAACACACCACATTGTCAGTTTAGTCAATGAGTGTTTATTGAGTACTCATAGCCTAGAATCCTGTACTGGGCACTTGGAAACCTCTGAAAAGACCTAAATCCAACTCAATACTGCAAAATCGCTACCTTCAACCTGAGATTATCTGTAGTCCTACTAGAGAATGAAGGCAGAACAGAGGTAAAAACCACTCAAATAATCAACACCCTTTGAGTCATTAGCATCAACTCCTTTCCCCATTCTTATTGACAAAACCTTCCTTTAGAGCTATTAAATAGGAAACAAATTTGAATGGTTTGTGATTCCTCTTCCTTTTCTTTCTTGTGCCTATCCTTTGGGAAGGAAGTGGATGAGCAATAGTTTAGCAGGGCGATAGGAAGAAGGAAGAGTAGCAGTCAGAAAAGGAGCTTGGTAATTCACACATGGAAGAGAGAACCTTGAGTTGATTGTAGCCATACGAAAGTGAAAGGGCAGCTGAACTCAACATTGGCTCGACAGCTCCAGGGAAAGAAAAATGCTGGGATGAATAAGGACCACAGTGGCATATACAATTCTTTTTGTTTGTTTGTTTTATAAGGATAAACTTGCTATTGCTTCTTTTATCTATTTAATAACTGCAAGACAAACTGATTTGCAGTTCAGGCATTCTGTGCCAGATTAATTTTTCTAAGTGGTAGAATTGTTCTTTTTCTACTGTCAAATAAAAAGAGCTTCATATCTACACACTAAAGAGATTATGGATACACAGTAAGAACACACTTTGGGGTAAAACTCAATTTGTCCTAACATGTTGTATTCATATGTTTTCCAAAGGAGGAATTCAAAAAAATTTTTTGTCATTAATTCAATCTTCATCACACCCAGAAAGATCACAGGTTTATTTAGCTGTATCATATCTGCACTGATTCATCTTTGGACAGCTGACTTACTTACAATTAGGTTTTTTAGTTAAAGCATTATGAGCATTTTACTTACAATACTGCACATATCAATTACAAAACCATTACTTTCAAGCTAAATAAAAATAGTTAATTCAATTGATTATCTTATAATTAAAGATTCAACAAAGTATTGTCATTTATTAGCTGAAAAAGACTGGGTGATAGAAGTACTTAAAACATAGGATATTTGATTTTTCATACTAATATGAAGACCCTTAAAAGGATATCGTGATTCACAAGTAGAAAGATAGTAAGTTTCAAACTAAGGCTATAGAGCGAATATAAACTAAGACATTAGGTAGATTTGCCTAGTTATTATGACTCTACCCTGCTCTCTTTATGTGGTCAGAAAGATTTCTTGTTATTTAAATTTTAATGTTTTAAAATGGCATAAAAATGATATAATTACTATTTAACAATCCATTTTTAAGGCACACATTCCAAGTAATTTCTTTCCCAAATAAAATGAATAACTTTTGCTGTGCCTGTAAACATAGCAACAAGGACAAACTCCTTGCTTCCCAATTATGCTGTCTGCTCTGGCTCTTGGGTAAAAGAAAAAAAAACCAAAAGACAGAGCTTTTCATATTAAACTACAAGGACTAGGGTGCCTCCTGCTGTTTCCTTTCCAGGAACTAGTGGATCAAGACAGGTCAGGAGCAGAGAGAAGGTGGCTTCTAAATTCACGATGCCCCCCACCTCTACCCCGTCCCCATCCCTCCTTCCTGCACCAACACCTTATTCTTGGCAAAGAAAACTCTCCTCTATGAAGTTAGTGAAACACTGGGATGAAGGCTGTGGTGACAGGAAGGATGGTTTGGAGGGTTGGTAAGTGAATATAGACACAATTACAAAACATCTCAGCTCTGTCACTACTTAAAGTTGCCCTTCTCACCTCTTACTCGCCCCTTCTTTACTTTGTGCCCACCACACGGGCCCCCGTGATGTGCCTGCATCCTGCCAGGCACACTCCCACCTTAGGGCCTTGGCACTCTGCCTATGGGGCTCACTCCCACCCCCCAGAATGGCCTGATCTTTCCATTCTTCAGGCTCTCTCAAATGTCACCTTTCTAGTGAAACCTTTCCTGACTACCTAACCTAAAATTGCACTATTTCTCCACCCCAGTCTTCCTTCCTTAATTTATTTTCCCCCTGTTTATTGTTTCTCTCCGACTAAAATGTCAATCCATGAGAGCTCCAAGTGTTTTGTTTATTCACTGCTGTATCCCCAGTGCCTAGAACAGTGTCTGGTACTGAGTTAAACGCTCAGTAAATATTTGGTGAATGGATGAAAGAAAATAGGGGATGGGGGACAGAGTGGGGTAATCAGAGATCACATTTCAAGTCCAGCTTTTCCAGGATATGGGATACCATTAGGACTGGGGTCCATACACACAAGGAGGATTAGACTCCTGCTGGCTATGATTAGGACCCAGAATTTTTGTCAAGAAAGAAGGGTCTTCTTGTCTACTCAGCTGCAGGTAAACTCTCAGGAAAGGAAGAAATAGGTTCTGTGGATGAAAACAAAAACAGACCAACAAAAGAAACTTATATCCACTAAACAATGATGTCTTCTTTTAGGAATAAAGAATGCAGTGACCAAGATAAATCGATTCATATTTGGAACCTTTGCTTTTGTAGTCACCAACTACAAAGAAACCTGAATTTTAAAAACCAGTGTACCACACAATTAGGCCCCACCTCAGGGATGGAGGAAGAGTTTCCAGACTGTCTACATCTCCTCCCCCTCGGCTGGGAAATGTGTTCATCACTTGTTTCTCTAATGCTCTCCCTCTAGGGTTGATTCAGAATCTCTGAGCTTCTTCAGATACAGTGATTAGAAAAGCAAGTCAGTCATCACAAGCAATAGAAGCTGCAGGTCAAATGTCACTGACTAATCAACCTGTCATTGGTCAATTATCCATCCCAATGAAGAGGTGCCACTGATCTAGTTTCCTATCAATAAATGTCTATCTTGGCATATCAGCTGCTGCTAACTACAGCCTACCAAAATATCCAGCATCATCCACAGCCATTGGTGGTTAAGAAATCTCTCTTCCTTTCCTCTTAATCATGTCACAGAACAGGCAAATGCAGTTCCCGACAACATAATGTTAGTCTCACAGAAACGTGTCTCTTTGAACACTCAGCCAGTTACACAGGGCTTCAATTGCACAGATTTTTTTGTTTTAACTGCAAAAACAATAACTGGGCTTCAGGAAGCTGGAGGCATCATACTGCGCTGAAATACGTATCTGTGCCTTAGGTTGCAATCATGCTCATCATCTCCCCTCTGAGTCAGGAAAAGAAAAACTGTTTGGGAAAACCATTTTCATTTCACACTCAAAGAAAACCCTTAAGCCCCAGTGACACCTTTTTCTTGAGTCAGATTCAACATCTGATTCTTTGGATAAAGTAAGAGGTTAAGGTAGCCACATTGCATAAATAGCCTACTGGTCTCTTTCTGAGTTGTCACCTTGGCAATGACCTCATGAGGTCCTACTGGATCTGAAATTCTAGATCTTTTATTGTATTCACCATCATTTCTCCTTCTATTTTGACAGACCACCTCATCTCCACATTCAGTCTGCAAAGGGAAACTTATTCTGAGTTGCCACAGGCTTTATATATCAGGTGAAACTGGGAAGAGGCAGCATGTAAACAATTATCAAAACAAGTGTGATAAATGCTCTGATAGGTATTACATGCAGGGTTGTCTAAAGCCTGGAAGGTCAGGGAAGAATGCCCAAAGGAGTAGAGTCTTGCAGGCGGAATAAGAAACAGGTGAAAAAAGGAGTAGTAATTAGGGTAGTGAGCGACACAAGCAAGGAGAACACATTCAAAGATTTAAAGATATAGGGGTAAGAGAGGGGGCAGCCCATTAGCAGTAGCTGCATAGGCTGGATGGAGTTTGTATGTGGATGGGTGGCATGGGGAGGGGAAGAGAGGCAGGATGTGGTAACAATGAGGATGATTACAGATGGGTAAGGAAGGGCGAGACTGCAGTCTGGAAGATAAGTGAGAAAAGAGATACCACAAAGGTGCAACTATGGTAACAGCAGTGGGGATGCAGGAAAGGGACTAGATTGCGAGATATTTAGGAGATGGTACTGAGAGAACTTTATGGCTGACTGGTTTGATGGGGGAGGTGAGGGAAATGAAGGAATTTCGGGAGAGTCCCATTTTCTGGCCCAGAAGATGTCACTAAATGAGATGGGGGAATCACAAAGTGAGGTGATTTGGGCAGGAAAAGGGGTAGGCAATGGAATTCCATTTAGATATCTTGGTTTGAGATGCCTGTGGAACACTGTTGAGTGGTGGTGATGGGGGTGTGTGTGGGGTGCCAGGTAAGAAGGAAGAATAATATAGGGCCGATTAAAAGAGAGTGAGCAGAAAAAAAAAAAGAGAGAGAGAGCAGAGCTATTGAGCTGCCAGTTTGCTTTCATCTTCATTGGAAAGAAAGACTGGTCTTCAAATTAGAAATGGCAGAACAAACATAATAAAGAGAAAATTGAAGCCCCATACAGGTGAAGTGAGAGAGTGTTTCTAGTCAATTTAAATGATTTCAGGTCTCCTGGCTTAGATGAGTTACACCCCAAGCCTGCTGAAAGAAATTGCAGATGTAATCTCAGAGACACGATTGGTAATCTTCAAGAAATTGTGGCGACTATAAGGAGTATCAGAAGACAATAGAAGGACAACTGTTCACCAGATTTTTAATACAAAGAGGGATCGTAATATACAGATAAGTTTTATAGCATCTATGACAAAACACGCTAGAATGGCTTATTAAATAGATGGCTTATGAGTGCTTTAGTTAAAACATGCAGTTGAGAAAAAGGAAGTAGTTAAAACATGCAGTTGAGAAAAAGGAAGGGTGTGTGTGTGTGTTTGTGTGTGATTGCTATTTGGTGTAGCCTTATCTGCACTTGGTACCTGTTCAAACTGATAAGGCTTGTCGCTTCCCCTTTCCTAAGCACAGTGAGTTGTCTGGTTTGCAGTACGAACTCAAGGCTTCTCTGGCCTGTGATTATTGCCTGTGGTACTTGGCCTACGATGTGGCCCTTTATGAAAAGGGGTTGATAATTTAAATGAAACCCCCCACAGTGTGAATTCTTCAAGAAATTCAGTACCAACTCCTCAGGGTACCCTGGGGGACCAGGAAGCAGTATTAGCCTAAATATCAATAAACTCTCTTATTAGAACAGTATTGCCTTTTATTTTGTACTATTTATTTCTTTGCAAATACTGATATTTAAAATGAGAACAGGAAGCAACAAAGCAAATGCGGTGGCACACGACGCAGAGAAGGCAGCCATGTCCTTCAATACCACTCTCTGGGAGGCTAAGGTTTTTTTCTTTTTCTTCTTCTTTTTTTTTTTTATATTAGCCCCTCAAAAGCCTTATTAGAACCATGAAAACAAACAAACAAACAAACAAGCAAAAAACCAGTCTACTCAAGACCCAGCTGCTGTTTTGAACTAAAAATATATCCTCTAGGGAATGTCACCACCAGTCTCACATTTAAAAAATTACATAATCTTATAAATCAAGCAATATTAGGTTCAAGTTCCCTCTTAAAACAAAACAAACACTCAGCCATAACGATCACTAAGACGATCTTTTCAATCCAGGTTTCATATTTAGATCTGTTTGGTTCATATATATAGCCATTTATTAATGTTGAAAAGGAATTTTCATGCTATAAAACCTCTCACAACTTACCCTATAAGCCCCAACCAATCCAATGGAGACTTAAGAAAGAGGTAAACCATATTCAGAGAAAGGCCTCTAATTTAGTCCCTCCACAAGCCCAATTTTGGTGAGCTCCCCACCAGAAAATCCAAATGCACATCCTGTATCTCTTTGCCTCTCTCTACTCTAATGATGTTTAGAGCAAAGACTATGTACAGTTTTGTGGCTGAAGTTACTGAAACCGCTCATTTTACCAAGATATAATTTTCAGGGGTGCCTTCCATTCTGAAAGTAATAAATGAACGGAGATCTTCTTACCGTATGGACCCGATCATGTATGGCTGTGCCAGTTGAACCACAATCGCACCACTTCCTAACTGGTGACACGTGTAGCCAGAATCCCAATCATAATTCTTGGTGTCTCCATTCAGCAAAGCATTTCGACTCCGACTGACACCTTCAATCACACTGGCACAATCAGCAATTGTTGCAACGTTCTCCATGGGAACTGTGAATCCCAACACAAAATTTAACATCAGGATAAGTAAAGCCAAATATATCCTGATAGCATCCTTAGAACAAAATAAATCACTACCTCAATTCAATAATAAAAGGGAAGTTAGAACATTTTGATAATCTTAAGACATGAGCATACTTTCCATACTAAATAGCTAAAATAATTTTTAAAAAGTTGAATATAAAATTAGAACAAATTAAGCCACATGTAGTAATTAACCCTAATGTATTTTATTATAAAGAAATATGATACCCCATAAAAAACAAAACAGATAAATATATCGTGGAATATTACTATAATGGGAAACTACATAGCAATTAAGATGAATGAATAACAACTAATGCAAACAAGTATCAAAAACATGCTGAGGGGTGCACATGCAGCATAGTGGTAGAATTCCCATCTGCCATGCAGGAAACCTAGGTTCGATTCCCACCCCATGCACTACCCCCATCCTTCCCAGCAAAAAATTCAACAAATGGCACTGTGATAACAGGATATTCGCATGGAAAAGAATGATGTGACCCCTACTGCAAAGGATACATAAATGTAAAACAAAAAACAAAAAAACTGAAAAGGAAACCCATGGAATTACTGTACAAATGTGGGATAGTTCTGTCTGGGGAGGTGAGAAATAAAATCTCCCTTTGGGGGCTTTAAAAGCACTGGTTTTGCTCTGTATCTTAAGCTAGGTGATAGGTATATAGGCATTAAATTTACTGGTATTCTCTAAACTGTAAAATACATATTTACTATATTACTATTTTCTGAAAATTTTTGTAAATTAACATGATAAACATAAATTCAATATTTTAGAATTCATAAAAGCAGGGGAATAACCTAGGATATGGTTCCAATTCCCTTTTAAAATATACAGTTGTCCTCAACCATAATTAATTTCCTTTTTTCTTTTTTTGGTTGACTATCTCATACAATTCAATGCATATGATCTTTCCTTTGTTTATTAACTGCTGTATTTTGAAACACCAGCTGATTTGATTCTGAGTTTTTTTCTAAATTTCAAGTCCATATTAAGCTGTTTGTTTATAAAAGTCAAGAGTTTCCACAAAATGATAGCTGTCAAAAAATGGTGTTGATTCTTTAAATAATGAGAAGAGAACAATAAAAGGTGAGGGCCTTTTAAGTTCCCAAGGACGTTTTCCGCTTACTAACTAGCATGGGGGTTTTCTTCAGACACTTAAGTTATTTAACCCAAATCTAAAATTAAACCTAGCTATTTACATTCAAAATATGTACTTAAGTTGCATAATCTAAAAATAGATTGGGGGAGGGGAGACAGTTTCTCACCAGATATATAGACCTTCTGTTCTTTTCAGTATAACATTATACTCTCTGAAAGGGAGAAGGTGAGCGATGCTACCACCCATGCCAAAATGTTTCTAACTTTATAATAAAAGTCAGTAAAAATGTCAAGTAAGACCTAATATGAAGGAAACAATCTTATATGTATTTCCAAGTGATGAATTTATTTTCCAAAGTTGGGCATGCCTGTACTGAGGCCTTACTACACACTTTCACTAATTGTTTTGCTTTCTGAACATGAGCAAAGCTGTCAATACGGAAGGAAGGAAGAGAGGGAGAGAGAGAGGGAGGAATAGAGGGAGGGAGGGAGGATGGACAGACTTTCTCATCATGAATCTCTTGACTGTGAAGTTAGTTTCAAAGCAACAAGCAAAGACATTGGGGAAATAAACTGTAACAATAGTTTCCTGGTAGAAAAGGGTCTTAGATGTTTCTCATGACTTTGGAAAGAGACAAATAAAAGCCTATATTTAGAGGGCAAGTCATGGTACCTTTCTCTCTGTTATGGAAAAGGGGAAATATTCTATGATTTGGAAAAGAGAACTTAAGGAAGTAGCACAAGATGTAGGGTAAATTCAGCTGAGACATTAAAAAAAAAAAATACCATAGGGAAGTTATGCTGCAGAAACAGTCACCGATTCTCTGAGTGGCTTAACGTAGCACACATTTATTTTTCACTTTCTCTATATATTCAATGACCATTGGTAAGTAGCTCCATTGCTTTCACAGTCATAGCAGCAGTGGGAAGAGAGTGAGCTGGGTACTGGCTCTTAAAACTCTCCCCCTAAAGTAACACACATTATTTTGTTCATATTTTCTTGACCAGTGCAAGTTACATCACCTTACCTAACTTCAAAGGGGATGGGAAAGTGCAGTTCTACTGTGTGCTAGGAGGAGTGCTAGGAGAAGTGCCAGGAGAAGCAGCAAAACATCTGGTGAACAATACGAACATCTACCACAAATATTATACCAAGGTAAAGGAATATCCAAAGGAAAGACAAATCGACTTCAGTCACGTAAACTATTTCAGGATATGGATTTAGCAAAATTTATAAATATAGTATCCTGCTGAGGGACTTTTAGATTCTTAGCATTTTTTTTTCTTTGCTATGGCAAACACAGGTACTATAAACATTCTTACAGCCCTTCTGGTGTACATGGGTAAGAGTTTCCTGAAGGACTGAAAGAGAGGTGGGGGGGGGGGGGCGGGGGAGAGAGAGAGAGATGGAATTACACTCATGGCTACTAGTTATCTTCAACTTTCCTAGATATTGCCAAATTATGCACCAAAGTAGTTACAGAAATTTACACTCTTCTCATTATCCACATCCTCACCAGCTGTTGGAAATGTCAGATAGATGAGTGTGAAGGAAATCTCAATGTGATTTTAGTTTTCATTTCCTTATTAAGTGAAGTTGAACATTTTTTTTCCCTTTCTTTTCTTCCTTCTAAACTATTCTTCCTCTTTGCTCTGAAAAGAAGAGATTGCCTATTCTTATTTTTTCATTATTTTTCTATTATCTTTCTATTTATTTGCAGGAGCTCTTTAAATATTCTGGATGCCAATTCTCTGTTGGTCAATTTATTTGGTTGAAATAGTTCATCTTTTATTTTATGATTTGTGTTTTTCCTGTGCTAACAAATTTTTTTTCCTACCCCAAATGCATAGAAAAATTTAATCTCCTCTAAAAGTTCTCAGATTTTGCCTTTCCTGGTTGTTCCTTCAATCTACTTAGAATTTATTCTTGGTCTACTGTGAGACAGGGTTCTATTTTCCTCTCATTCATAAGGATGGCCAATTTCTTTAGCACCATTTAATGAACCAGTCCACCTTTCTCCCACCTATTTGTTACTTTAGCCACATATAAAGTTTTCATATATATATTTGCATATTACTAAAAAGTGTATTGTTTCACTGGCTGATTTTCCTAGTGGCATGCCTTTATCATACTGTCCTATTACTGTAATTTTACAGTAAACTTGCAATCTGATAAAGTGAAAATCTCCTTTCTTTTCTTCTTCAAAATTGCCTTAGATATTCTTGGCCCTTTTCGGAAATCTTTTCATTCCCTATAAGCTTTCAAATATACTGGCTTAAGATTTTTCACAGTACGTTTTCTTTTTCATTCCAAATATTGTTTATTTGTGCCTTGTCTTGAGTAAATGTCTTATACAGGTTTATCTATTTTATTAGTGTTTTCAAAGAACCAACTTTTGGTTTTGTTGATTCTCTCTTTTCTTTATTTTCTATTTCACTAAATTCTGCTCTTCTTTTCATTTTCTTCCTTCTATAGCTTTGGCTTTACTCTATTTTTTTCTTAAATACTTGAAGTGAATACTTAATCTTTCTTCTTTTCTAATAAATGTGTTTAAAGATAATTTTTTATTCCTAAGTCCTACTTTAACTTTATTCTCAAGTTTTTATCTTTAGTGTCTTATATTGTGTAGAATATCCTTCAATTTGGGTGTATCTGATATATAGCGTTTTTAAAGCTGATCATTTCTAAATATTTTTCAATTTCATAGTGATTTCTTTTTTTTGACCCACAAATTGTTCAGAAGTATATTTTCAACTTCTCAAATACAGTTTTTTAGTTATCTTTTTGTTACTATTTTTTAAATTACAATATAGATTCTCAAAAGTGTGGTCTATGTTATACCAACTCTAGGGAATTTATTCAGATCTGCTTTGTGGCCTACTATATGGTTAATTTTTATAAATATTTTACTTGTGTCTGAAGAAAATATGGGTTATCATATCACTTATAAGCTTACTCACTTTGGGAGAGATTTGTTAAAATTTCCCACTACGACCGTGGATTTGCCAATTTCTCGCTATAATTCTTTCAAGTCTTACTTTACATGGTTTGAAACCATGTAATTTCATATATATCACTTTAGAATTATATCTTCCTGATGGACTGACGCTTTTATCATTATTTAGTGTGTTCTTCCTTATCCCTAAAAATGTCTTTACCCTAAAGTGTATATTATCTGATATTCAAATAACTAGAACATTTTTATTTTGGCTATTTCCTTAGTATCACTCCACTTCTAACTTTTCTGGTTTCTTGTAAATAACATATAACCAAATTTTTAAAACTTCAGTGTCCTCTGTCTTTTAATTGTCAGATTTACACAACTTACATTAGTTGTTATTATTAATATGTTGGATTAATTTTCCCTTTCTATTTACATGTTTCTTCTTTGCTACTTTTCCCACCTCTCTTTTCACTCTGCTCCTGTTTTCTAATGGATTGACAGTTTCCTTTATTCACACCACCAGTTATCCCACCACTACTGATTTGGTTTGGAAATATATATTCCATTTGTACTCTTCTACACGCATACCAGACTTAATATAGTCTAAAATTAAAAATTTACATAATTCCAATTAAATAACACTTTTAATACCAATCACCTCCTATCTTATTTGATATAGTTACTCAACAGTTTAGTTCTACCTTGTCTTACACTCTCTAAATCAGCCATTGTTATTTCATATGGTTAAGAATTCACATTCACCAATTTTGTTTACTTACTATTCATATGTTCTCTTTCTTCCTGGTTCAGCGTTCCTATTTCTAAGACACATTTGTTCATTTTCAGCAAAGTCTTTGTCTGAAAGTATATTTATTTTGCCACCACTCTTGAAAAATAATTTAACTGGGAAGAGAATTCTAAGTTAAAAAGGTTTTTTCTACAAAATAAAAATGAAGCCAATCAGGTTGGGATTAAGGTAATTCAGAATACAGGGATAAGGAAGACATTGTCTATATTTTAGAACCTCATCTACTCTTTGAGACCAAAGGAAGAAAGTTTTATTTTGTCCAGACCTAAATTTTCTGTAGCATATAATCAAAATCAACCTGTCTAGATAGATCATTTAAACAATCCAAACACAAGAAGGCAGAATGAGAATGAGGGTCTTTAATCCTGTATAGTTTAATGTAATACCTGGATACCCTAGAGTATATTAAGCAGATAATCAAAAAGTTTTGGCAAAGCCCCTTGAAGGATGGAAGAAAAATATGAAACTATTAGATTTTACCACCAGGGAAATCCCTGATACTGTGTCAAATATTAGGGACACCCAAATCAATAGGCCAAGCCCTTGATCTTGCTCTTGTGAAGCTTATGCATGTAGCGGAGAAGCTTAGCCTACCTATAGGAATGCCTAAGAGTGACTGCTGGAGGACCTATTTTGTTGCTCAGACGTGGCTTCTCTCTCTCTAAGCCCAAATCTGCAAGTGAAATCATAGCCCTTCCCCTTACGTGGGACATGACATCCAGGGGTGAAAGCCTCCCTGGCGGCATAGGAGATAACTCACAGGGATAAGCCTGGCTCTGGCACTGTGGGACCAACAATGCCATACTGACAAAAGGGGGTAAAAGAAGTGTAACAAGGTATCAGTGGCTGAGAGAGTTCAAATAGAGTTGAGAGGCTACTCTAGAGGTCACTCTTATGCAAGCTTCAGTTAGATATTGCCACCTATCATAACTTGCCAAACCCCAACCAAAACCATTCCTACAAATTCTAAAGAACACCTAGAGCATTATAGATTCTACAAAGGTTCCATGCATTAGGGGAACTTTCCAGAAACCTACAACCTCCAGATGGGTCCCTAGACCAGATAAGCATGGAAATGAGAGGGGCCAGCCTCTCCAGAACATCAACTTGTTCCATCCTCTTATCCCATATTACTGACAGCCTCTTCCAACATGAAAAAGCTGGAATGGGCAGATCCCAAATACCCCTAAAGAGTGAGAGAAAGATCAAAGGTAATGGAGTTTTACAGAGAAGGTAGGGTTTAATAACGAGTATGAATGCTAAATCATTATACTGACATTTCTTTTAGTCTCCAGTATATTAGAGCAGTTAGAAGTAAAAACCTGAAATTGTGGAATTATAACCCATACCAGACTCTGAAACCTCTTCTACAACTAATTGTTGTGATGTACTTTGAAATTTATTGGGTTTTTCTTGTATATATGTTATTTTTCACAAGAGAAAAAAAAGTGCTTTTTTGACAGCACTTCAACGATGTTATTCCATAGTCTTCTGGCCTCTATTATTATGTCTGATAAAGTCTATAATACCACTAACAGTTGTGCTTGTTTATTGTTATTCTTTATTAGAGCAATTGTAGGTTACAGAAACATACAAGTAGTACAGAGTTCCCATACACCCTTTCTTTTTCACAGTTTTTCCTATTATTAACATTTTGCATTAGTGTAGTTCCTTTGTTACAATTCATTAAACAATATTATTATACTTATGCTATTAACTCAGCACATTGTTTACCTAAGAGCTCACTAATTGTATCATACAGTTCTACAGGTTTGTGTGTGTGTAGTGTGTTTGTGCTAATTTATATACAACCTAAAATTTCCTTTTCCCCCCTTTTCATATATGCAATGCACAGTAAACCCAGAAAAAGCAGGAAAGTAACCCTGAGGTCTCTCTCTCTCAGCAGAGAGGAGAAGAGGCTGATGAAGAAAAAAACAAAAACAAAAACAAAAAATGGAGGCTTTAGAGTCAGAATACTGGAAAGGGGCTGTGCCCCTTTACAGGGTTGGGTACCAACTCCAGCTCCTGGCTGGTGAATGTCGGGGGCTAGGGACTGGCTATGAAAAGGGATTTTATTTTATTTTATTTTTTCTTTCTCTTTACTTTATTTTCAATCTTCTTTTTAAAAAGTATGCTAAGGAGTTCATTAAAGAAAGCTTCAGGCATTTTCAGTGGTCAGCCCTGACCCAGGCAAGGGTGAATTTAAGATAGGTCTGAGATACTGATAATTATGCCTAAGAGCCACCCACAGAAAACCTTTTGTTGCTCAGATGTGGTCTCTCTGTCTAAGCCAACTTGGCAGGTGAACTCACTGCCCTCCCCTCTATCTGGCAAATGACTCCCAGGGGCATAAATCTCCCTGGCAATGTGGGACCTGACCCCTGGGGATGAGCCAAGACCTGGCATCATAGGAATGAGAAAGCCTTCTTGACCAAAAACAGGAAGAGAGAAATAAGACAAAATAAAGTCTCAGGGGCTGAGAGATTTCAAACAGAGTTGAGAGGTTATCCTGGAAATTATTCTTACACATTATACAGATATCCCTTTTTAGCTTATGGTATATTGGAATGGCTAGAGGGAAGTACATGAAAATGTTGAACTGTGTTCCAGTGGCTTTGATTCTTGAAGAAGACTGTATAACTATATAGTTTCACAGTGTGACTGTGTGACTGTGAAAACCTTGTGGCTTTTCTTCCCTTTATCCAGGGTATGGGCAGATGAGTAAAAAAAAGGGAATAGTAAGGATAAAAAAAATTAAGCAAATAATAAGGGAAGATAAAGGGTAAAAATTGGGTAGATTGAAATACTGTGGGTCAGTGAGACGTAGGGGTAAGGAACATGGGATGTATGAGCTCTATAGCTCTATTTTTTTCTTTTTCTGGAGTGATGCAAATGTTCTAAAAATGATCATGGTGAAGAATACATAACTATATGATGATATTGTGAGCCCTTGATTGTATAATGTGGTTGTGTTGTATGTGTGTGGATATTTATCAAAAATATTATAAAACAAAAAAGAAAGGGAGAAGAGACATAACTACTGACCCCACAGAAATAAAGGAGAAAATGAGAGGATTATGAGCAACTATATGCTAGTAAACTACACAATGTAGATGAAATGGACAACTTCCTAGAAAAGCATGAACAACCAACACTGACTCAAGAAGAAATAGGTAACCTCAGCAAACCAATCACAAGTAAAGAGATTGAATCTTGAGGATTAAGATTCTCCCCAAAAGAAAAGTCCAGAACCAGATGGCTTCACATGTGAATTCTACCAAGTATTCAAGAAGAAGAATTACCAATCCTGTTCAATCTCTTAACTACATTTAATATATAATACCATACTAATAATACCACATAATACCATATAATATATAATACCATATAATATCATATACCATATAATACCATATAATATCAATTATATTCACAATGTTATGCTACCATCACCAATAACCACTATCTAAACTCTTCCATCGTCCTAAATAGAAACTCTGTGCATTTTAAGCCTTAATTTCCTATTCCTGACCCCCACCCATCCTCTGGTAACCTATATTCTAGATTCTCAGTGAGTCTGCTTATTCTAATTATTTCTTATCAGTCAATTCCTACAATGATCAAGTAATAGCAAAAAGCAGAAAGAAGAGAAGGATAGAGACCTGAAAACAAATCTAGTGTGCCAAATGATTTTCTATAAGTAACTAAGATGAGACAATTACTACAGTACTATGTCAATCCTTAATATCCAAACTGTTTTTTAAATCCTATCTAAACGGACAATGAGAAATTTAGAATATGAATTTCATGAGGGTAGGAATCTTTGTTTCTTTTATTCACTGCAGCACTCCTGTCTCCAAGAAACGGGCCTAACACAAAGCAGGTACTCAATGTTTGCTGAACGAATGAGTGAGTCAGAGTTGGAAAATGATTCTTCTGCAGGTTGTGACATTTAACCTTGCTTAGCACAGCTCCTTACCAAAAACTGGAGAATCTAAAAGTTACTGAATAAAGCAGAAAAAAAAATTGCTTTCTTGGTAAAAAGTTTTCTTAGAAAAGTAAAATATAATCAATCTCAGGGTCCTGACCTAAACATTAAGAAGCAAACAAATATGCTCATGGAAGAACTGTTATATAAGCACTGCATAAACCCTCCACTGTCTGAATTTCTCCTGAAAAGTATGTTCCACTTACGGAAAGTTTTGTAGCTCATGGTGGACTAAAATATTTTTTGACAGAGAAATCATTTCGGGGGACAAGAGTAGGATGGAGAAGACAAATGACAATGTGACTTTAAAGAATATTAAAATAAACTATTTAACACCTATTTTCTTCAGTCACATTTCAGTAGTTCTAATGGAAGAAATTTGTCTTAAGTATCACCACTCGGTTTACTAACCCAGGTCACTTTCTCCATTTCAGTAGGAAATAATTTAGTTATTAATTCCTCCTCATAGAAGCACAAAACATGTCTAGTTGGATTGCCTAATAATTGCTCAATAGTTTGAATAATTTCAGTGGTCTTTTTATTGGGGAAAATCAGAGAGTAATTCTAACTGACTTCAAAATAAAATAGGTACCACACTTCCCATAGGGATTGGGCCACTCACCATTTTGAGTGTTCATTATGAGTCCTTCATATGCATCTGATAAATTTATTAAAAACACCATCTGGATGGGACTTAGCTTTGTGCTGTATTTACAGTCTTCCAGAGTTCCTCTCTTATCCCACTGGAATTTCTGCCCCATTGTGTGTCACTTAGTTTACAAAAGCATACTGCCAAACCCCAGCATATCACGTCTGTCTTTTTCTGGTTTTTCTTTGCTATCCTTCAGCTACAACCTATTACAATAGCATGTACTATGAGCAAAAGGCAAAGGGAAGCTGCCTGGGCAGAAATTACTTTTTCCCCCTCTGTGCACATATCAATTCTGCTCTAACAAATTTAATTTGCTGCTTCTGAATGCAAAAACTGCATGTTAACAGAGTGTACATTTTGCAAGTATATGATTATTTGGGATGACTTAGGACTGTGGGGAACTGGAAAAAATGTGATCCAGGAAAAATTTTACTGCTCTCTATTCTTACATTCTTAATGCAGTACCAGAAGTAGCCAACAGCTTGCCAGTAAATTTAATTCAGGAGCAATACATTTTTTTAAAGGCAGTATTACTTCACTAGGACATGACCTGAGGGCCACCTGTACCAGCTATATTTAAAAATAAGACTGACATGTTATTTAACTGTCTCCAGAGATCACCTTTGAGAGGTAGGGGAAAAAAACCCACTTGAAGCAGATTTTTAAAAAATGAAGTGACACTTAGCACTTATAGAGGACTGGCATCTCTTAAAAACTGTGTGTGCTCATGCTGGACTTCATTCAATATTTCTCTGGCTGTTTTCATTACAAAATTGTTTCCTAACAGCACAGTGGTTCATGCAGCAAACAAGCCTTATAGTAGACTTGTTTAAGTCAGCTCATACTATTACTACTAAACTAGTTACTAATTTGTTACTATTGAGTCTCAGAGTACTTTCTTCTATATTGCCAAGATTTTCACAAAGACAAAATTTTGCCTTCCAAAACACAAGACTATTATTAACTTAATGTCAAATCTGGATATTCCCCCCAGACCTACAAGGCTTTTTTTGTGTGTGTTTGTTCTGTTTCCTTTGTTTATTTAAAGAAGGAAGCACTCTAGGGGCTATCCCCAGGACTATATGCGGACTTACTACTTATCAGGCAAGCTTTCAACCCAACTCCAACCCAACCTTCTGCCAAGTCATTCTAAAGGAAAAAATACCTACAGCTGTAACAGCTGTAAAAGAACAATAGCTAATTAGAGCACAAGCCTGCCTTTGGTGGAAATTATCAAAAAGCTGCAAAAATCTATCACTGAAGAAAAACCATCACTTACATAAGACATCCAACTTTTAAACTCTTCCTTCCCCAAACTTTCCTGAGGTCCCAATTCTATATAAGGGCTGCTTCCTAAAACAATTCCAAAGGGTTCAGTTGTGGCCACCTCTCCATCCCTACTAGAGAAACCCAAGGGGTAAAACAGACCATGCCATTTGAATACTGCCCCTTTCCCCTGAACCTCTTTCTTTCTTTGCTTTTCATTTTATCTGTTTTAATTCGCATTAATTTCAGTGTTCTGAAAATTTCTTGTTCTACTCCAATACTGGCATCAGTAAAGTTGCCTAAATCACCCCCGACCTGAGACTACTAGGGCTTTGACAATCATTCTGGGCTCTAATTAGCCAGTGATAGCAAGACCTCACACTTCTCCAAACTTCAAATGTTTGTCCTCTCCTGTCTCAAACATAGGCAAACCTCATGAAGCTACAGCTTCAAAATAACTTCAGAGGAAATAGCCCTCTTTCGAGAAGACGAGAAGGTAGAGGTGGCTAACTTCAGAGGCAGAGGTAAGGTGGGGTGAGGACAGTGGATCTCAAATACCCAAGTTGATCAGGATTAGTGACTTCTCCGCCTTACACTGGGGCCTTTGAAGGCAAGCACCAACCAGAACTAACTGTGTGGACTGATTATTCTTTGATGCATCGCTAGGGAATCCTGTAGTTGGAATGAAGATTTTAGCTGAGAAAACCTTCAATTCAAAAAAGTATTAAACAATTAAGCATCAGATGTTTAACAGCAGTAACCACTTGCAATGTATCGAAGGATTTACTCTGTAGGTAAGCCCTGAAACTTAGGACAAGGCATTTCCAGGTGTGAGATAACAAGATATTCCAAACAACCAACTCTTGTTTGTACCAACAGACAATATCTCAATGAGATGTTTTTTTCTTTTCTCTGGGCATAATAGTTTAGGGGACTACAACTATCCCCTAAACACACACAGACAAATTCATGTTGATACAGAAAAAAAAAAAAAAGAAAAAAAAAACACCTAGCATACAGTCACTGAAACCAGTTTTACAAATTTTGGAAACTCATAAAAAATGAAAACAGTTATGATATAAAGGGCATCTTTTTCTATAAGCAGTATCCTAAGAGTTTTACATAGATTTATTTTTTCATTATGTCCTGAAAGAGTTTGAAATCAACAGTTATTTTTATTCCACACTACTGTTTTAAAAGGTTTTGTCAGGCTAAAAAATTTTGTGACCCTACAGCCAAGATGTCACCACATATTTCTTATTCATGTTTCACATAGAACAAAAGATGTATAAAAAGGTTGTTAAAAGCCCCCACAAAAGAAGCAGTGGGCTTATTTAACACTTTTTTTGTAAGGAAGTTTTTTTTTTTTTCCTTTTCTATTCTTTTTTAAGCTGGATGCATTTGGCCCAAACTTTAATGATGCTAAGTAGATTCTGGGATCATGGATAACCCTTCATTCTTAAGACCTTGAATAATATTTCTCTTAAACACATCAACAACTATAAGAATAGAGTATTTACTAAAAGTAGTACTGACAGTGAGGTGTCCCCACATTGAATGGAGCTGTGTACAGTGGACAGAAAATGTCTCAAGCAGATCTGTGGGTGGCAAGTATACTCGTACAACTACACTTCAGTAACCCTCCTGCCACAGCCTTTGGAGACAGAAAGGAGGTTACAGATGACATCAAATTTCTTTATGTGTTAGCCTCCACAAATCGTCCTGTTTGAGTAGTAGGAGAAGAAAAGATTCCCTGAGGATCTCAAGGAAGCAAGACTAGAATTTAGAAGAAACATACAGGTCTTAGATGAGTCTGAACTTCTAAATATTGGAATGGCAGAATGAGAATCCTTAATCAAACCATACAGGATGCCTGAGAGAAAAAACCGTCTCCCTGGGCATGTTCACCATCGATGGAACGAGCCCACAGGTGTGGGTGAATCGAAAGATCTCCTGTGTGTGATGGAGGTGATGCTTCTCAAGGGGAGAATTCAGGGTACCTCGAGATATTTGGCTACCCAGCTTCAAAGACTGACAATCAGAGCCTTCCAACAAGTAGCTGTATGGAACAATTCTACATATACTTCTGAAGTGAAGTCAAGTAGTTAGGAAAGGAAGCTCAGCAAAAACATACAATTTCCACTACCTTCTGAAGGCCAAAGTTAAATCTAGATCAAGAAAGTAGAATCATGATGTTTTCAATAGACTTACCGAGCGTGCTGAAGTCTCATCTAAAATACAATAAAAGGTAATGAAAAGAATATTTTGCTACTATTTTTAATTAATTATAATTTTAATGGTTTACACTTAGTGCTCTGGGAAATGAAAAATGGATACAAGTATTTTTAAATGATACTTTATTATAAATAGTTCCATATATGTCCTTTAAGAAGTATCTTATTTCTGAGTCCTAGCTATCTTTCCATCATATCTACAAATTCTAATTTTGAAGGGGAAAATGCTCACTCTCCCTAATCTTACCCCTAGCTCTAAAGACCAGTGGACAAGGTAGTGGGCTGGAAAGCAGGCACCTAAGAAATGACTTCAGTTCTGTCAACCGTTAACTAGGCAATCTCCAGCAAGCCATTTAACTCAAGACTCAGTTTCTCAGCATGTAAAATAAAGAGAATAATCCCTTCTTCTCCCTATCTCTTTATGAACACTAAAAGAATACTGAGATTTTCAGAGAAACCTTCTCCAGCTCTGAAGACCCCACTTTTTCCTCATGTGAAGTAGATAGGTGGGAGCAGCTTTTCAGATATCTTGGTGGTACACAAAGACAGGAGACTTTTATTCACATGGGCCACCTTGTAATTGTAAAAGGATGGAGCAAGGAAAGAAAGAACAAAAAACAATTCTACTGACTTGCTAAAAAACTATTAGCACCTGCTAGTGTAATATGCAGCTGGCAGTTTCAGAATAACAGAAAGCAGTTCCTTCTGGTTGATATTTGCTGAGGATAGCAATTTCTGATCTACTGAATCAGATCAAGATCATCTGAGCCATTAGACAAAAGAAGCCTTTGTGCTAACAGTACAGTGGCTAGAGGTCTTTCATTACACAAAGGGGTCTGCCCACAGCCTGCCTTCTAGAATGGTCACACTGCTTTGGGGCTTCGTGAACTATCACAATGGAACTAACAAATCAAAACAAAATTTTTTAAAAAACCACAGACACAAATGGGCTTACAATTTATCTGTGAAACAGACCTTAGTAAATGCCATGTGGTTGCTTCACTCTTCTTAGGGGAAGGCAGAAGGGAGAAGAGGGAGAGGGAGAGGAAGGTTCCCTATAATATTTAGATGTTCTTCAAATGTTCCTAATTTCCTTAGGGTGTGCTCCTTGCCAAGCTGACAGATGTCGCTGGAAAAACCTGTACTACTCTGAAAAAAAGGCTAACCTTTCAAGAGTTGGTGAGGGGGAGGGAGGCAGCCCATCCCTTTGGTGAGGAGATGACATTAAACTGGACAACAAACCAGTATTAGTTCACTGGATCTTTGAAAGGCTGTGTGATAATATTGACAAAGAGAATTGTCTAGAAGAAATCACATTTCACTATGGTTTTCCTTGCCATGTGTTTAGATTATAACTATTAAGAGTCCCCTAGATAAGTAAATGATTACCAATTATTACTTTTTTTAGTCACCATGATGCCACGTGCTAAACAGCACAACACTCTTCTAGGGGAAGTCAAGAATATGCCATTGTATACTCTCTTCTACTCTTTACCCACTTTCTTATCTATTTTTCTTCCTTGTTGTATTTTATTCATAAAGAGAAACTGGGTCTTCAGAGTAGACTGCCAATGATTTCACCCCAGCCTTCCCAACTAGTGCAAACTTAGATGACTCTTTTGCTTGCTCAGTCCTTGATGTCTCCTCTAAAGAGAGCACTCCTACAGAGGATTGAGGATGCTGAGTACCAGCTATTAGGACTGAAGTATGGAAGGTTCTACAAAACCCTAGCCCTTTCCCACCAAACAAGAAAGAAGGAAGCATATTAGGGCTTCTTTGTTTAAAATGCTCTGTCTGATTCTGGCTGAAAAGAGCCGGGGATGGGGAAGGAGAAAGTAAGGTGGTTGTGGCAAAACCTCCCTTTTCACCACACAATCACTGCCTTTGTCCTCTTCCAGAAGAGGAGTGCATCTTTACCTCCAAGACACTTTTCCTGCATTTCCAACTCAAAACCTGCCATTCAAAAATCCACATGCTCTTGCTCATTAATGCAATCACGAGTCATTTCTTCATGTGTACTAGTTACACCCAATGTTTCTGACAGCTCTAAGAAGGGGTGACTCATTTAATGTCTTCTTGTGGAAGGCATATTAAGCAACCTACCATTTAAAGATGAACAGTAATGAGCCAGAAGGAAAATTACACCTACAGTATGAAAATCTGCAGTTGGGGAACCGTTTTACAGGATCACATTCATTTATATCAATTATCTTGTTTTTCAAAGACAATGAAACACAAGCCAGTAGGAAAAGGTACAGAGTGCACTGTGAGGAATAATTAGGCCTTGCCCTCTCAGAGGCTGAGAGCCATTTACTACTTCACTTTGGGAGGTGATGTTTACAGTGCCTGTTCTATAACTCTCTTCACATTAACTTTCAAATGTCAAAAGCAGGCAGTTAATTGTTTATTATACAAAATGTCACATATGTAAAACACTAAGACATAAAATTATTATAACCTATCTACCACAAGAAATCATGCCTTTTAGCTTTTATAGCTTGTTTGTCAGTCTCTGGATCTTAGCTTAACTGCCATTACGTAGAGGGCATGCCAGATAGTTACTGTCTGACAAATAATGTTCTCTGCGGGTACTGTGTTCTGAGCCAACTGCAAAATAAAAACAATATGACATGAAAATTACTATTACATATTAAAATACATACTACTAACAAGAATGGGAGAGGTCTGAATAGTAATGTCACATGTTCTGATTTCTTTCTAGCATTGAGATTGCGATCCAAACTGTATTTGACCTCAGATATATGATTAATACTACTCTCCACACCTAAGAGATATTTATTTACAAAACAAACAAAAGGATCATTAGGTTAATTTTTTTTTTTTTTATAGGTGGGAAATATGAGGCTCAAAGAAGTTGTATCTTACTCACTACATAGTAAATTAGCAGCAGAATGGGAAACAGAATCTGGCCTGATCATCTGGTCCTTGGAATGCAACATGTCATTTCATACATTTAGAATTCATTAATTCAGTAAACAGGTATGGAGTTTCAGGATTCCAAGTGCAGTGAAAAAAAACAGATGCAACACCTGTTTTCATGGAGGTTCTGTGATCAAACCATGCTAATAAATATATAGCTACAAACAGAATTAAGGGCTGTGAAGGAAAAGAATCCAGATCTATGAACATCATATGGAAAAAACTTGACCTAGATTAGGGGGATGGGACAGGGAAGGCTTTTCTAAAGGAGTGGCATTTAAAGGATCCCTAGGATTTTATTTAGATAAAGAAGGTGGTGCGTGATGAGGTGAGAGTAACGATGAGGCAAGGGTAGGGGGCTTGTTAGAATAGCAAATGCAAAGCCCTCAATGTGTTACATTCTAGGAACTGAAAGAAGGCCTGGTGACCCCAACAGAGAAAGTGAGATGGATATTAGTACAAGATGAAGCAAGTATGCAGGCACAAGACCATGTGGGGCCTTGAGGGCCACAGTGAAGATTTTTAACTTTATCTTAAGAACAAAGGAAAGCCTCTGAGTGATTCTGAGCAAAGGAGTATTCTGATAAGATTACCCTGGCTGGAGTGGAGAACAATTAGAAGGGCTTGAGAAGAAGCTGAAATAGTAGTGAGTTGACAAACCATGTCAACAGTACAGGAGAGAAGGTACTCACTTGTACTTTGGTGGCAGCAGCAGCGGTGGCAAAAGGGGACAGATCTTCCCTTGGAATATAAAAATAATTCCCATAATATAAAAATCTTTGATCATGTATATTTTATATGCTGAGGCTTTTATTTAGGCATGCCTCCAATTTTTTTTTTTATAACAGGCATCTACTGAACATTAATTTATCATTTGAAAATAGTATGATAATACTCCCAAGGTGACTTACTGGTTCCCTGGTTTTGGACAAGAAGGAAAAATAAATAGGGCTCTAAGCCCTTTAGCAAACTGTCACTTGCTACCAAATATCATTTCTTTGTCTTCTGGCTACATGGCAAAATGGCAGCTGCCCACTTGGGGGTGGAAGTGCACACTTCCTATGCCATGGGAGGTACCTTCACTGCCAACAGTGAACTCAATCAATTCACATTTGATATTTTGCAAAATAATTTCCTGAGGATTCCAATTTGAATGTTTTAACACCTTCTATACTTTTACATCTCACTTGAGTCCCTCTTTTACACTCCATCTTATTATCATTTTAGTTTATTTCATCACAGCTTCATGGAAAACAAGTTTCCTGACAACAATTTCCTGTCATTACAAGGGCAGAATTGAAGTCATCCCTTGCTTGAGCACTAGGTAGTTTTTATGATAATTTTACCAAAGATAATGCTGTGATTTTGAAGTACATTTTTCTCTCGTAGCATTGTACTGATTCCAATCTTCAAAAAGATAAGTATCTAACGTGGCAATAAAAGAAACATACCCATCTTCACAATATTAACGAACCAATAAACTCAAAAAGATTGTTGTGTCCCAGAATGGCTCACCTACCAGACATCCACTATCATATAATCACTTAATTTTATTCAAACTCGTGACACCCTTGTTACATTGGAAAATGAACTAGGAAAGAATTCAGGTTAAAGGCCTCCCTCCTACAACGTTTTATATACCAATTTGCTCCAACAGCCTCCAAATGCTTAAAGGTTTATTGAGTTCACAAATGCATACCCTCCAAATCACTATTTAATCATTATTTAATAAGTAAATAATATCGTAGCACCCAAAAGTTTACTGGAATATATTTTTTTCAGTCTTGTCCCAATCCCAGTTTATAAAATCTTTCTTGAAACATAACTGGCATACAGTAAACTACAATTTGATGAGTTTTGATATGTATATATATATGTACATGTGACTCTATCACCCACAAGCATGATAATGAACCTTTCCATCACCCCCAGAAAAGTTTCCTCCTGCCCTTTAGTAATCCCTCCTTCTATTCATCTCCAGCCCCAGACAATCATGGATTTGCTTCTGTTGCTATAGATCAGTTTGCATTTTGTAGAACTGTTCATAAATGGAATTATATACTATATATTCTTTTTGCTCTGACATTTTTCAACCAGATTCTCCAGGGTTTTTGGTTTACTCAATGGAATCATCAGGTAAATCATTGTATTTCATGAAGAAATTCCCCCACCTAACCCAGAAGTAGAAATTTTCTTAATTTAGTGGACTATACTGAGGAGCAAATGGGTACTGAAACACACAGAGGGCACCTGCCTACTCTACTTCATCTCTCACTAGGACAATTAGGCAATGTAGAAACACCTATATTTGAAAAAGAAACAACATTTTTTCTGATTATAAAGTAATATGTCCACTGAAGAAAATATATAAAAATGCAGAGAAAATATAAATAAAACAATAAAAATCACCTGTAATCCCACCATCCACAAAGCCCTGTTAACATGTTATGTCCTTCCTTATTGTTTTTTTATATCCATATATAAACACATATATAATTTTTTTTTTTACATGGGCAGGCACCGGGAATTGAATCCGGGTCCTCGGGCTTGGCAGGCAAGCATTCTTACCTGCTGAGCCACCGTGGCCCGCCCTATATAATTTTTAATAAAAAAAAAAACTGGGATAAACCTGACTATAAAGATGGTATCCACTACTTATAGCACACTATACTGTGGGCATTTTTCTTTGTTACAAATGACTATATAGAAATTCTGAGGTGTGAATTTGCCATAATTTATTTCATTAGGCTCCTATTCTTGGATATTTTTAGTTCTTTCCCTTTTATGCTATTATAAATAATAATGTGCTTTGAAAATTCATGTAGAGAAAAGTGCTTTTCCTCCCTGAGTGTTTCTTTGGGTTAAATTACTAAAGATAGAAGTAGTAGATCAACAGGTATTTTTAAGACTCTTAATATATATGGTCAAATAGTCTTCATGAAAACTTGTACTCAGCAGTATATGAGACAACCCATTTCCAATACTAATTGGAATACTAAGTATTGTTATTAAAAAACATCTCTACCAACAGGATTTTTTTCATTTAATATTTTTATTGACACATCTTTGCACACATACAGTCCATACATGGTGTACAATCTAAGGCTTACAATATCATCACATAGTTGTGGATTCATCACTATGGTAATTTTCTAGAACATTTGCATCACTCCAGAAAAAGATATAAAAAAAAAAAACTTCATATATCCCATACCCCTCACCTCTCCCTCTCATTGACCACTAGTATTTCCATCTACCCAATTTATTTTACCCCCATCCCCCCTATTATTTATTTATTATACATATTTTTCCCTCATCTCTCCATATCCTAGATAAAAGGAGCTTTAGACACCAGGTTTTCACAATCACATAGTCATTTTGCCAACAGGATTTTAAAATGAAACTTGACAAGCTGATTTTTTTGTTTATTGTAAAAAAAATGTTGAAAGAAGCATCTAGAAAATTTAGAATATGTGTTGATCTGCAATACTAAATAGCAAAACAAATCATAAAGCTACAGTGATTTAAATAATATGAGACACAAAATAAATGTGATACAGAAGCCAGAAAAGATGTAAAATCTGTTATATAAAATAGTTTAAATCAGTGAGAGAAAGGATGAAATAATTCAATAAAATATTTCAAGACAATTAGCCATGTATTTTTAGAAAAAAAAAAATTAAGTGAAACTACTGCCTTAGACCAAAAACAAAGTAAATTTTAAATTTGGGGCTGGAAGGGAGTTTCTAAGCAACTCACAAAACCCAGAAGCAAGAAAGAAATGAGTGACATAAACAAGTTTAAAATTTCTGTACAACAAAAATACAATAAACAAAGTTAAAAGGTAATGAACAATCTGGGAAAAGATATTAATATCCATAAAAAGAATATCCATAATCTGCAAATTAATAATGAAAAGACAATCATAAAAGAAAACCTGGCAAAGAATATGAGATGATTCATAAAAAACAAAGAAATGGCTAAGAAACATAGAGAAGATATTCGATTTTCGTAATAACTGGGTTAATGCAATTTAAAACAGCAATATTTTATTTGACTGCATATGCTTCTGTATTAATTTTTATGAGAAATCACTGTTGTATTATTTGTGAAATAAAAAATTTAAAATTAAAAATGTTTGCCAACAGGTCAAAAAATGGTATCATGTTTCAATTTGCATTTCTTTGATTAATGGGGCCAAACTCCTCCAAGTTTATCGACTAGTTTCTTTCCTTTTTAAAATAAATTGCTGTGTATATACATTTTTTATTGGGGATCCATTTGTATTTGCAAGTACTTCATACATATTACAAACAATAACTCATTGTCATGTATGTTGCAATTATTTTTTATCAGTTTGTCAAACACCTTTGAATTCTGTTTATGGTTTCTGCCTTTGCTTTTATGCTAAGGGAGTCATTCCCTACCCTCAGAGCAGTTAAAGACTAATTAATAGTTCTCTACAGTTCTTTTGGAGTAACATTTTAAAATCTAACTGTTTTTTTAACAGGAAACTATTTTGGTATGCAGTATGAGGAAAGAATCTCATGTAATTGGTTTCAATTGTCAACCATCTCAGCACCATTTGCTGTATTATTTGTCTTTCTCAAGTGATGTGGATGTCATCTTTGTCTTACATTATAGTTTTATATATATACTGGGATCTAATTCAGAGTTTAGACTCTATAGTTAATTTCAGCATTAATATCATACTACTTTAGTATGTAGTACTATGGTATGTAGTGCTAATTTTCAATACTTGGTAGTAGTAGGCCCTTCATTTCATTCTTTTTTTTCTTTCTTCAGTCTTTTTTTGGGGAGGTGGAGGGTGAGGAGGGAGATATTTCCATTTATTTATTCTCCAGGGAAATTTTTACAAATAACTTGGTCAAAGTTAAAATACACACACACACACACACACACACACACACACACAATTCTGAGTAGTGCTGCATTAAGATTGTAGTTTAAGATGGGAAGAACCAACATCTTTATTAAGTTTTCCCATCCAGCTTGGTAATCAGCATGCTTCATGGGCATGTTGCCTATGTGGTCACACAGGGCTCCACTCTCAGGAGAGATATGCTTTTGGTTTCATACTCTGCTGTTCTTACCTTAAAATTTTTAATGATTTTATCTTTGAAATCATGTTTTGCAAGTGAAGTCAAAAAGGCGAATGGAGTAAGCTGTAAGCAGAAGAGAAATGCAAAATATTTGTGTCCCCCCATTCCTTGCCCCTCTAATTCTCAAAGAGCATTCACAATGCCCAGGAGCACAGAATTTTGGATCTACCATGAGTGGGAGTTGAATGAAACTCAAAGCAAGTATGAGGTAACTGTGTTATGCTCATGACAGAGTAAGCCAGGTGCTGACGGCCTAGAGAAGTCATACTCTCCATTCAAACCAGAACTAGCTTTGTATGAGGAATCTAATGGTGTTCTAAGGAACATGAATAATCAGGGAATTCTATCATATCCTTTTAAACTTATGTTACTTCCCTGTATTAGTTAACAACTTATGCTGAAAATGATGACAATAGAAGAAAAAGGAAAGATAGAACAACCCATCGTTCCTTTTCCTTTCAGTCCTTCCTTACTCATTCAGTAAATTCAAGCTAGAGAGTATTTGGTAAGAAAGTGTATGTATCAAGAAGTGAAAAAATAGTTATTTTTTAACTAAGTGAGTGAGTTTTCTACAGCATTTCTACTCTTCCGAAAGTGAGTGAGTTTTCTGCAGCATTTCTACTCTTCCGGTAAGAGTGAAACAGTATACATGAATGAGCTACACAATGAGAATTGTGTAATTTTAACGAGTCTGCATATGAGATAAATGCTCTTACATTTGCATCTTGAACTGCCATTGCCCAATATAAGTATGAATGGTAAAATACATGCTGCTAATTTAAAAATTGAATTTTTCTTTACTTAGAATAACATTAAACAGCAAATAAAAAATGCCATGCAAGTCGAGAGAAATAAAGGAAAATGCTTATATTTTAGAACGCTTAATGGCATTTTCCTCCTGCATTTTGAATAAGAGATTTTACATTTTCATTTAGCGCTGGGCCCCACAAAATATGCAGCTGCCCTGGGGGTCATTTGGGCATGGGTTTCTGTTTTAGGTTTTACTAGAACTGCCTTTGATTAAACTTCACTATTTATACAATGGGTCATTGAAGAATGATTATTGATAGATGATACAAGACTGGAAACATCTACATGTCTAGCAAAGGGGATTGATTAAATAAATTATGGTACCCGAATTCAACAGAATACTGCACAGATATAGAAAAGAAGGTACAGAACAAGTAGGTATAGAATAGATTTTAAAGTCTGGCAGCTTTTTATGCATTGATAAGAAAAGCTCTCCAAGAAACCTTGTTAATTGAAAAAAGATATGGAACATGTGAATATGTGAGACCTTTTTTTAAAAAATGCAATTTTATTGAGATGTATTCACATTACCACATAATCATTCAAAGTATACAATCAGTGGTTTACAGTATCATCATATAGTTGTGCATTCATCATCTCAATTGATTTTTGAACATTTTCATTACTCCATAAAGAATAAAAATAAGAATAAAAATAAAAGAACACCCAAAATATCCCATACTCCCTACTCCCCTATTATTTAATAATTTTTTTCTTTATTTTCTGTCCATACATTGGATAAAGAAAGTGTCAGTCACAAGATTTTCACAATTACATGAACATACCTTAAAAGCTCTATAGTTAACATAATCGTCCTCAAGAATCAAGGCTACTAGATTACAGTTCAACAGTTTCAGGTATTTTCTTCTAGCTATTTCAATATGCCAAAAACTAAAAAGGGATATCTACATACTGCATAACAGTAACCTCCAGAATGACCTCTTGACTCTATTTGAAATCTCTCAGTCACTGAAACTTTTTTTAATTTCTCGTCCCCTTTTGGTCAAGAAGACTTTCCGAATCCTTTGATGCCAGGGCCCGGCTCATCCCAGGAGCCAGGTCCCAAGTTGCCAGGGATATTTACACTACTGTCATGTCCCAGTAGGAAAGAGGGCAGTGAATTCACCTTTGGAGCTGGCTTAGAGAGAGGGTCCACATTCAAGCAACAAAAGAGGTTCTCTGGGGATGACTCAGGCATAATAATAAGCAGGCATACTTCTCCTTTGCAGAAATTTTTCATAAGGACAAACCCCAAGATCAAGGGCCTGACCCAGGAGCTTGGCAGTCCCCAATGCTTGCGAGAACATAAGGTCTCCCCGAGGTGGGGAAGTTTAATATTTCTATCTTTTTTTTTCCCTAGTCCCTCAAAGGAACCTTGCAAATAGTTTTATCTTCTGTCCAGAGTACTGTGGAATATATCAGGGCATGTGATACCTTTTTAATAAAAAAGGTAAATAAGAATATATATTTATATTTGAATATGCATAAATCAAACTTGTCAAGGATATATAAGAAACTAATAATAGTAGCTATGTTATATATTTATTATATATATATATATATTTTTTTTTTTAATCATGTGAACGTATTCAAAATGCTAAATTAAAAATTTACCTAGCACCTGGGGTGGAAGACCAGAATACTGGATTAGAGACCGGGCTAAGAAAATTAGATTTTACATCCCTTTGGCCACCAGAATATCTTTTCCACAGTCTGCCAGATCTTGCCTTTTACAACCTGGCCATTCGTTATGCCAGTCTGAGGCAGAACCATGGTTTGTGAGAAAACATTACTATCAAATAATGTTGCAGATACATTCTCAAGATGCCCCATTTAAAAACAGGCTGCACACATTTACATTTGCCTGGATATATATAAACTCATATAACTATATTTGTATATCACTGTCATAATGGGGGGTGGATTTATAACCAAAGTTCAAAAAATTCAGTCGCATAAAATATAGTGGTTCATTATCAAAAGTAGTAGTAACTTTTCTTCAGAGTATAAAGAATAGCGAAACTTAAATGTGCACTACTGATCACATCGTAAACTGAGAATCGCAAACAATTGTGAGGAAGTCACTTTCTAACTATTCCAACATCCTATACAGTCCATACAAGAACTGTATGCAGCCTATTCTTGCTTGAGAACAGGGGTTTGCTATAGTAGGAACTAAACAAACACACATCTATTGTATTATATTCATAAACACATTATTATAAAGCACTTATTTGATTTTTATTAAACTCTTTAAGATTTTGTGAGAAAATAAAATTTATTCTTCTCCAGGGGAAGAAAGAGAAGAGTGAGAAACTAAAAACACCTGTGACTCTTGCTCTGCTACCTCTACCAAATGCAACTTGGTCCACCGGACGAGTTACTGGCTTTGGAATGAGAGATAAGCCTTTGTACAAGCTGACCATTTCTGTGATTCTCCGCTGACCCTCCAGCTCTCCACTCCTTAAGGACTGGTCATTCACCACCTCCATTGGGAGGTCTTTCCTGATACCATTACTGCACCTCAGATTAGGCGCCCTGTTCAGTATCCATATGGCATCTGCTGAAACTCCCCATATACAATTTATTTACTGTATTTTTCACTTTCTGTTTAACAGAAACTACACCTGTGTATCTTTTTATCCCCAGTGCTGAACATATACTTGACAGCCTCTTAATAAAAGTAATTTATAGTGGATAAAGAAACCAAACATCACTGACAATTAGAACATCATTGATATCTGGTGTGTTGGTTTGAAAGGATGTATGTCCCCTAGAAAAGCCATGTTTTAATCAAAATCCCATTTCATAAAGGTAGAATAATCCCTATTCAATACTGTATGTTTGAAAGTGTAATCAGATCATCTCCCTGGAGATGAGATTTAATCAAGAGTGGTTGTTAAGCTGGATTAGGTGACTACATGTCTTCACCCATTTGGGTGGGTCTTGATAAATTTCTGAAGTCCTATAAAAGAGGAAACATTTTTGAGAATAAAGGAGATTCAGAGAGAGCAGAGAATGCTGCAGCATCACGAAGCAGAAAGTCCATCAGCCAGTGCTTTGGAGATGAAGAAGGAAATCACCTCCCCGGTAGCTTCATGAAACAGGACGCCAAGAGAAGAAGCTAGCAGATGATGCCGTGTTTGTCATGTGCCCTTCCAGATGAGAGAGGGACCCTGACCATGTTCACCATGTGTCTTTCTAGATGAGGGAGAAATTCTGTGTTCACCATGTGCCTTCTCACTTGAGACAGAAACCCTGAACTTCATCAGCCTTCTTGAACCAAGGTATCTTTCCCTGGATGCCGTTGATTGGACAGTTCTATATACTTGTTTTAACTGGGACATTTTCTGGGACTTAGAACTGTAAACTAGGAACTTATTAATTTCCCGTTTTTAAAAGTCATTCTGTTCCTGGTATATTGCATTCTGGCAGCTAGCAAACTAGAACACCTGGTGAGAGAGACAGGTCTGGGAAAAGTATAGTCTCCTGGTCTAGACTAGTCATCAGTGCTATTTTAGGAAGCTGTACGCATTAAGGTCTTCAGGGTCCTTCTTCCAAGCCAGCAAGTTTGTTTCTTTGCCATTTTCTATCACTTTCACCCCTTACTGGATTTCCTCACTCCCAAATCTCTGTTCTGCTACATAGGACACATTTTTCTAAACACAGTTACCAAGCCCTGGAGTTTTATTATAACCCTATTTCAGTGGATGCCAAAAGTCTTATATAGCTCAGATTTCCAACTCTGTTTACTTTCTCAGAAGTTTTACAAAATTCTAAACATATTATTACAATTTTAAAATACTTTAAGATAACACAGCAACCATATTTTTTTTCCTCCCTCCAGCTTCTCCTAAGGGAGTAAGCATCATCCATTTTTATTGCTATCTAAATTAGCACATTTTTAATGCTCTATATTTACTGAATTCTTCAAGGCCAACTTAAAACACCATTCTCATTAAGCCTTATCTTACCAGACAAGAAAATACATTGGTTTCTTCACGGTTCATCAAAACATTTAACCATCCTCCACACTCTCCTTGTGCCTTAGTGTGGTACTCTCTATTTCACATATTTCCATACTTTGGCAATTTGTTTATCTAGCAACTTTGAATCACATGTAAGCTTCCCTATGGCAGGAGCCCCTTTTACATTGCTTATCTCTCTGCTTTTGTGCCCGTCATCTGTCTGTCTGTTCTCAGCTCCATGCCCTCTCTTGCTCTATACTGTATCTTAGAGTTAAAACTCTCCAAACTACATTTCCCAGACCCCCCTTGACAGCCTGTATCCGGGTGAGGTTCCACCAACAGAAGAAACTGGTGGGAGACTGAAGATGGGAAGAAGAAACAAAACAGTTTTCTTTTCTATCTGCTCTGGGTGGTATTGCAGGTAGCAGCAGTCGCAGATGAATATGGGCTCCAGGATTCCTACTCAGACAGCACATTCAGTGGATGTTGCAATAGTGAGTGTGCCCCCAGCTTCAGCCACAGAATTCCGATACTTACTGCTGTCTATTTCAGTTGCCTTAGATCAGTTATAACAAGAACTACTAGAACAAAAAGGTCACCAATCTTCCCAGAAGACCCAGAGACAATACTTAATGGCTCAAGACTGATAATGGAATCTTCTTCTTATTCTTTGAAAGGGCTAAATAACCTTGAACTTTGAGCCTCGACCTCCATGCTTTTACTCCTCTCTTAAGTAGAGAAGTAAAGTTAAGGATAAGAATGGAGAGAGACTTATGAGTGCCTACGTTTGCCAGAAAAATAAGTAGACTTGAATAAAGGACACTAAACTACTGTCTAGTACTGTCATGCTAAATGCCACATTCTCATATCAGTATTTAAGCATTTCCTGCTCCAGCAAGGCTTATTCTCTATCTAGAAGACTCATGAGAAGAAAGGAGCTACTTAAAGAAAAAAAAAAGATATGTAAATAATCCTTAAACATATGAAAAGACACCCAACTTCTCTTATAAGAGAAACTGAGTTAAAATAACACTGAGATACCATTTCTCACTTACTAAATTTGCAAAAATCTAGACGTTTGACAATATGGTCCATTGGCAAGGCCTTAGCATACATTGCAAGTAGGAATAAAAATTCCAAACGGAGGTGAATTTGGTAATATCTTGCAAAATTATATGTGCATTTATCCCTTGACCATGCAATGCCTCTTCTAGGAATCTATCCCACAGACCTATTGGCAAAAACAGGAAAAGACTTGTGCACAAGGCAAGAGCACTATTTGTAACAGTGTAAAACCAAAACCAGTCTATGGTTCATCAATAGAGAACTAGTTGAATAAAGTATGATACATCTAGATCAAAGAGTATCATGCAGTTGTAAAAAAGGATAAATAATATTTCTCAATATAGCTAAGTGTTGAATATAAAAAAGCAAGGTAAAGATATGTATGCATAATATACTGCCAATTATTTAAGAATATTGGGGAAATACAATCTGAATATAGTTCTTTTGATTTTAGAACCATGTAAATATTCAATATAATTATAAAACTAAAAGTTTTAAAAGATAGTCCCTAAAAATTGAAATAAAAATGCAACAAATGAACCTAACTGCATACTGAATTGGTGGCAAAACCATACAAGAGAATTATGTGAATGACATTAAAACACAGTAATTCTACTGTACATCTCTGGTGGAATATATCCTTAAGACCCCAAGAAAACAGAAAAAATAACCTCAAACTATTTTCAGTAATCATATGATTCATGGTAGTATTGGTATTGTTATTCTGAGACTATATTGTATGCACTGCCAGATAAAGCAAATGAATCTGTGTTGTATTACTGGGAACCAAGATTTTTAGTGTGGAAAAAAACAGATGAAACTTTGAAAGATTAAACATAAACCTTATAGTATTGAATTTGAATTAGAAGCCTCAGCATGGACTCACACAATATTTATCTGTTAAATATATGATATACAAATAAATAAAATGAGTACAAATTTCCTGGTTTTGATGACTGAAATGCTAGAAACAGTGACCAATCCAGTCACAAAGATCATCTGTTTCCAAATGTCATAACTCATTAAATGGAACCAGGGCTTCATGAACAAAGTATGATTCCAGACCAGTGGTAGCAAATATATGGGATGAATCTGGCACATCTCATCATGCCAGCAAACAAAGAACTACTAAGGACTACTGAAGTCATGTCAAAAGAACTGAAGAGCCAATATGAAGAGGTTCCTACTAGTTAAAGATGGGGACAATTTGAATATCAATAATTATAACTGCAAGCAGTTAAAAGATGTCAAATGTGTCAAACCCATGAATTCATAACGATACATGTCTCCCCTCACTCCCTATTCCCCCAAAAGAAACCAACAAACCAACCTCATCAGTCAATTTGGGGGATGGTAGAGAACAAAGTCTTTATTTTGAAACTGGTAAATGAAGGAAAGCAATCCTACAAATTACAAATTTATAGACAATTTTTGTGTGACTGGCCCCATTCTGTAACTATCAGGTATGGTACTAGGCTCACCAGAAAGAACAAGACACTCCCATCCCAGGAAACTGCAAGGATTCCAAGGTTGATTTCCCAGAAACTGGACACAGAGGCCAGCCAAGTTGTTCATTATACCATATCACAAAGGAAATTTTCTCTTTCTAGCTACCAAATGAAGAAGGAATGATAGAATTAATATATCACCATTCTATAATGCCAAAGAAAATAATGGATCTAGGAAATAATCAATAGATGCGAACATCCAAAAGACAGAGACAACCAAAGATTTTCTGCGTTTCTTGACAGACAGACAGACATAATACCACCTATGAAGCGCTCTCATCAAAAAACAGAACTTCCATCAGATTACACATCAAGTTTAGTCTGCTAAAGCTGCCAGAATGCAACACACCAGAGGTGGATTGGCTTTGAATAAGGGGATTTATTTAGTTACAAATTTATAGTTCTTCAGAGAAAAATTTTCCTCTGGCTTTCTGTGTCACATGGGAAGACACAGTGTACATTTGCTGGGCTTCCTTTCCACTTCTGGTTCAAATGACTTTTCCCAGGGTGATTCCTTTCTGCATCTCCGAACATCTGGATCTAAGCTCTGAGGGCTGAGATGAAGTATGCTGAGCTCTCTTCTGACCTCTCTGTCTTTTAATCCTCCAGCTAATTAAGTTAAACATCACTCATTGCAGAAGGCACTCTCCTTAGCCCACTGCAGATGTAATCAGTCATAGATGAATTTTTCATGCTGATGATTTAAATCCACAGCAACAGAACAACCCAGCATCACCATCACTGGCCAAGTTGATACCTGAAGCCAACTATCACAGCTTCTAACTACAAGGTGGAAGAAATAGAAAACAGAAACATGTTAAATGTTACCTCCAGGATTCACTCACCAAAATTCAGGCTGTAAGAATTCCTACAGGAAAAATAATCCAGTTTCTTAAACAAATAAATTGTAATTAAAGAGGGAGACAGAGAAAGAGACAGACAGGATGATGGGAATCTATAGGTTTAAGGAGATTTAAGAGCCACAGCAATATTTGAGAGGTATGGAGCTTATCTGAATTCTGATTTAAACAATCTGCAAAAAATACACATACTCCAAACTTGGAGCCAATTAGGGAAATATGAACACTGATTAGCTATTTGAACACTGACTAGTAATGAATTACTTTGGGGTATTCAAACTTTGGGGTATTTTAATGGTATTATGGCTTAAAAAAAAAGAACACTGTACGTTTTAGAGATACATACTAATATATTTATGGGTGAAATGATAAAATGTCTGGGATTGGCTTCAAAATAATATGATGGAAGGAAGTAGGTCACAAACAGATAAAACTAGATTGCCTATGAGTTGATAGTTCTTTGAACTGTGTGATGTGTACTATTCTCTCTACTTGAATAACTAGTACAGTATTCAAAGAGGTAAATTTAAACACAAGATAAAATGAAAAGGAAGATTTTGCAGTTATGAAAAAGTGGAAGGACTTGGCAAATGCTATGTATGTATCAAAAAGTGGAGTCCCAAGGCAAAGCAAACATATTTGGGGGGTCTAAATGTTTATAAAACACCACACATCTATCTTAATTATTTCTTCGACACCTAAGACAGATTAGGATTTCCTACAAATGCCTCCTAACTCATCATCATAGGCCAACTCTCCAAGGAGAGAATATATCACAACAAGATCCAGAAGGAACCACCAAATCCAAAGGGACTATACGGGCAGAAGCAACTAAGGTGGAAAAAGGGCTGTGGGTAGAATCTGAAGCCCAGCTCCGGGCCTTGTTGTCAAGGTGGAGCTTATTCCCAGGGACATATGAACCTGTAGGGCTTAAAAGCTTCCCCACAATTCTGTGCATGTGAAGCAGAATGAGGAGCGACATGATGTCAAAAAAACTGCAAAACCATAGGCTGATGTGGTTATTTTTACCTATGTTATTTTCTGCCATCATTATACATGTTAAGTAATAACATTAAAATTTAAATGCAACTTAAAAAAAAAAAATACACAGAGGCACTATGGGGAGTTGGTAGAGTTAGAAGCTCCAGGAATCAGTCTATTTGCCAGACCAACTTTAAAGAGGCAACAACTAACATAATCAACTATTTCAAAACTCCAAAGTCTAGCAGAACACTGTATAGCATGCAGGTAAGAGAGAAGGAAAAGTCTGGTAAATTACAAGAAATATCAGTAAATTGCTCTCTCTGTTCTGTGGTTACTGGACCCAACCCCCACTCTCATGGCAGGCAGCAGTGGGGTCCCACACTTGGTGAAGCCTGCTGGTGCCAAAAAGGGACATAAAAATCCACCTTACCAAGCTCCAGAGTGAAACAGGTCAATTGCTGATCATGACTTTTGATTAACTACTTAGGATCACTGGTGGCCTGACTCTGAGGACAGCCATTGTTCCAACCCACCCCTGACAGGGGGAAGACACTAGAACTTTAAAGATGCTAGGACAACCCCAAGGCTGCAAGGAACGATTTGCTGAAGAGTGTCATCTGCTGGGCAAGTCAGAAAAGCACAGCTTTGGGAAACTCACTAAGGTTTCTTGATGTCTTTCCTGATCCTTTCCCTATAGCTCTTTGGAAGTGCTCTGTGCCCTCTTCATGGGTCCCTGGCCCTAATTTTGGTAGAAAATACCAACTTGGGTAAGTCTTCTCTGGGTTGACACTTCTCCAAGAATCTGCCCTCCAGGAAAAAGAAGCTAGAAACAATGAAAGGAGAAATGAAAAAACTACAGACCCAAACCAAAAACAAACAGATCAAGATTCCCAATACAGTACAGAGGAAAGGAGGCTTTCTCCTGGGGGTGAAACAACCGCACAAACGGTACAATTTTAAAAACTGAACTGCATAAAAATCAGCTGAAGAAAAAAATCAGTTAAACTTGGGCAATTCTAAAGGTCTAGAACAAGTTGAACCAAGTATCAAAGACAAGCCTTAACACAAAGCCAATCAATAATAAAACCCTAAGCAACAGAGAGAAACTGACTTTCACAGAAAACTCTTCAGAATAATCAGATACCTAGACATCAGCAAAAAATTACAAGCCATACTAAAAGACAGGAAAATACGGCCCAATCAAATGAATAAATTGAAACATCAGAGAAGACACAGAATTTGGAACAATTAATCAAAGATGTTCAAACAAATCTCTTAAACCAATATAAGGAGAGGAAAATATGGCTAAAGAGATAAAGGATATTAAGAAGACTGGGTGAGCATAAAGAACAATTTCAAAGTGTGCAAAGAGACATAACAGAATTTACGGGAATGAATGGCAAAAAAGAAGAGATTAAAAAAATACACTGGAGGCATACAAAAGCAGATTTGAAGAAGCCAAAGAAAGAATCAGCAAACTGTAAGACACAATAACTGAAATCTTACAAACAGAAGAATAGATAGAGAAAACAATGAAAAACATTGAGCTGGATCTCAGGGAACTGAATTACAACATGAAGTGCATAAACACACGCATCAAGGGTGTTCCAGAAGGAGAAGAGAAGGGACAGAAAGAATACTGGAGGAAATAATGGCCAAAATTTCCTCTACTCTTATAAAAGACATAAATATACATGTCCAAGCAGTGAAACATACTCCAAACAGAATAAACCCTAAAAGACCTACTCCGAGACACATGCTAATCAGAATGTCAAATGCCAAAGACAGAGAATTCTGAAAGCAGCAAAAGAAAAGTGATTTTTCATACACAAGGTAATTACAGTAAGACTAAGTGGTGATTTCTCATCAGAAACTATGGAGGCAAGAAGGAAGTAGTTATGATATATTTATGGAAATGAAAGAGAAAAACTGTCAGCCAAGAATTCTTTTTCTGGCAAAACTGTCCTTCAAAAATGAGGGCAAAAAAAAAAAAAAAAAAAAGAGGGTAAATATAAAATATTCACAAATAAACTGACCTGTCCGTCAGAGTCATCAACAAGAGACCTGACCCCTAAAAGAAATATTAAAAGGAGTTCTGCAGGCTGGAAGTAAAAGACAGGAGGGAGAGATTTTGAAGAGAGAATAAAAATGAAGATTGTCAGTAAGGGTAACTAAAAGTGCAAAAAGAGTGACAAAGTTAAGATATGAGATATAAAAATGAAAGGATAAATGAAGTAAGTACAATCTTTATAGTAATAACGATGAATGTTAGTGGATTAAACTTCCCAGCCAAAAGACACAGATTGGCAGAATGGATTTAAAAAGTATGATCCATCTACATGCTGTCCATAAAGACTCACCTTAAAACCAAGGACACAAATAGATTGAAAGTGAAAGGCTGGAAACAGATGTTCCACACAAACAGTAACCAAAAAAAAGAGCTGGGATAGCTATACTAACGTTAGACAAAATAGACTTTAAATGAAAAAAAAATGTTATGAGACTAAGAAGGACATTATATAGCAACAAAAGGGGCAATCCATCAAGAAGAAAAAACTATGATAAATTTGTATGCATCTAACCAGGGTGCCCCAACATACATGAGCCAAATACTGGCAGCACTGAAGGGAGAAACAGGTATCTCTACAATAACAGTTGGAGACTTCAACATACCATCCTCATCAACAGATAGAACATCTAGCAGAACATCAGGAAGGATACAGACAACTTGAATAGTATGATATATTAACTGGAACTAGCAGACATATATAGAACAGCGCACCCAAAACAGCAGGGTATACAATCTTCTCAAGTGCCCATGCATGATTCTCCATGATAGACTACATGTTGGGTCACAAAATAAGTCCCAACAAATTTTTAAAAATTGGAATTCTACAAAGCACTTTCTCTGACCATAATGGAATTGAGCTGGAAATCAACAACAGACGATAATGGAATGAAGTTAGAAAATTCACAAAAATATGGAAGTTAAACAATATAATCCTAAAAAATCAGTGAATCAAAGAAAAAAATTACAAGAGACATTAGTAAATATTTTGAGATGAATAAAACAAGAAAACAATATATCAAAACTTTGGGGGTGCAGCAAAGGCAGTACTGAAAGGGAAATTCATACTCTAAACACCTATATTATCAAAGAAGGAAGAGCTAAAATCAAAGACCTAACTACACACCTTGGAGGAATGAGAAAAAGAACAGCAAACTAATCAAAGCATAAAGAAAGATAGAAATCACAAAGATTAGAGCAAAAAAATGAAATTGAGAACAAAAATCAACAGAGAGAATTAACAAAAAGAGGTGGTTCTTCGAAAGGATCAATAAAATTAACAAACCCTTAGCTAGACTGACAAAGAAAAAAAGAGAGAAGATGCAAATAAAGAAAATCAGAAATGAGAGTGGGGGTCAATACTACCGACCCCGAATAGAAATAAAAAGGATCATTAGAGGATACTATAAACTACTATATGCCAACAAATTAGACCACCTAAATAAAAGGACAAATTCCTAGAAACTCACAAGCAATCTACACTGATTAAGATCTCAACAGACCAATTACAAGTAAAGAGATTGAGGTTATCCAAAACCTCCCCACAAAAGCCCAGGGCCAGATGGCTTCACCAATCATTCTACCAATTGTACCAGTCATTCCAAGAACAATAATACCAATCCTATTCAACCTCTTTCAAAAAAATGAAGAGGAGGAAACACTACCTAACTCATTCTATGAAGAAAACACCACCCTCTTAGCAAAGCCAGATAAAAAAAACTACAAGAAAAGAAAATTACAGCCCAATAACTTACAAATATAAATGCAAAAATCTTCAAGAAAACACTTGCCAATTGAATCCACCTGTACATTAAAAGATTTATACACCACGATCAAGTAGGTTTTATCTCAGCTACGCAGCAGTAGTTCAACTAAGAAAATCAATTAATGTATACACCACATTAACATCATGAAGGGGAAAAAAGCACATGATAATCTCAATTGATGCAGAAAAGGCATTTGACAAAATACAGCACCCCTTCTTGATAAAAACACTTCAAAAGATAGGAACAAGAAGAAAACTTCCCCAATATTATAAAAGGTGTATATGAAAAACTCACAACTAACATTACATCCAATGGTGAGAATAAGATTTCTAAGATTTCTCTAAGATTAGGAATTAGACAAGATGACCACTGTTACCATCATTATTCAGCATTGTACTGTTCTAGCCAGAGCAATTAGGCAAGAGAAAGAAATAAATGACATCCAAATGGAAATGGAAGAAGTAAAATTCCCTATTTGCAAATGACATGATCCCATATACAGAAAATCTTGAAAAATCCATGACAGAGCTCCCAGAGCTAATAAATGAATTCAACAAAGTGGTGGGGCACAAGATCAACAACCAAAAATCAGTAGTGTTTCTATACACTAATAATAAACAATCTGAAGAAGAAATTCAGGGGGAAAATCCATATACAATAGAACTAAAAGAATCAAATATCTAGGACTAAATCTAACCAAAGATGATATATTAGCTTGTAAGCTGCCAGAAAGCAAAAACAGAATGGCTTTTAAAAAGGGGGATTTAATTAGTTACAAGTTTACAGTTCTAAGCCAATAAAAACATCTAAACTAAGGTATCTAGGGAAAGACACCTTAATTCAAAGAAGGCCAATGCATCAGAAACACTTCTGAGTCATCTGGGAAGTCACAAGGCTGGCATCTGCTGGTCCCTTGCTCCTGGGCTCCCTTGCTTTCTTGTTCTTATGGGGGTTCCTCACTTTGCTTCTCTAGGGCTGGCTTTCATCTCTTGGCTTCCCTTGGCTCTCTTCAGGTTCTGGCTTGCTTAACACCTCATGGCAATTTCTGCTGAGCTCCAAGAATCTGCAACAATCAGTGTCTCTGTTCTCCACCTGTCAGCGTCACACTGAAGTTTCTGTTGGCTCTCTCTCTGTCAGCTTTGGCTCTCTCCAAAGCGTTTTCTCCCAGTAAAGTAATCAAGACCCACTCTGTATGGGTGGGATCATCTCCATTTAATCAAAAGGCCACACCCACAACTGGGTGTGTCACATGTCTATGGAGATAATTTGATCAAAATTTTCCACCCAACAGCATTTTATCAGAATTAAGAGAAACGAGTGCCACGACAAGATTTGATCAGGATTAAACATGGCTTTTCTGAGGTATATAATACTTTCAAACCGGCACAGATGTAAAGGGCTAATGACAAGCCATAGCTAAAAGAAGCCAAAGAGCTAAATAAATGGGAGGATTTTTCATATTTATGGATTGGAAGACTAAATATTGTTAAGACGTCAATTCTACCAAAGTGATTTACAGATCCAAAGCAATCCCAATCAAAATTCAAGCAATCTTCTTTTCAGAAATGGAAAAGCCAATCATTAAATTTATATGGAAGGGTAAAGGGCCCTGAATAGCCAAAGTCATCTTGATACAGAAGAACAAAGTCAGAGGACTATAGTTTTCAATCTTATAAACTTATTACAAAGCCACAGTAATCAAAATAGCAAGGTACTGGCACAAAGAGAGAGATATAACTCTTAAAATGTACAGAGTTTCTATTTGGAATGAAGGAAAAGTTTTGGTAATAGATGGAGATAATGGTAACACAACATTGTGAACATAATTAACAGCATGGAATTACATATTTCAATATGGTTAAAAGGGGAAATGTTAGGGTTGTAGGTATGGTACTAGAATAAAGTTTTTTTTAAAAAAAAATCCATGGAACTGCACACCAGAACAGCAAATCTTAAATTAAACCATGGACTGTGGTTAAAAGAACAATTATAAATTATACTATTTGTTATAAATTTTTGTTAAAACTTTTTTCATCAGTTGTAACAAATGTACCACATCAATGCAAAGTGTTAATAATAGGGTGGAATATGGGAATCCTATATTTGATGAATGACTGTTCTTTAAGCCCACAACTTCTCCAATTAAAAAAATACACAGATTTTCAAATAATTTTTAAAGCCTATAAGGAAAATAATATTAGAGTAACCTGAACTGTGAAAGGAAGAGCAGGAACTGTGAAAGAAATAAGTTCTGAATCTGTAAAAACAGAAAAGTAGGCTTGATACTCTACTATTTATTCATGATGATAGTGTTTTAGTTTTCATGAAAATCTGGGGTTTATATCAGTGGTTCTCAAGCAAGGAGTGCATATTTCAAAGGATATAGGAAGGAATGGGAACTAGGTTCCCACTTCTTTTTGGGGTAGTTTCTATAGCCTGGCTGAAGGTCTGTGTGCAGCTATAAAGCACCTAAGATGATCAACGTGGAAAGCTGGCCACTGCTATAGCTTTGTGGGTGAGCCCAGGCTTTCAAATTCCCCTTAAGCTGAGCAGAATGCAATGTCAGACATAGGACAATGAAATCCCCCTGTGCTCCCTCACGACTCACACCACCTCCCTATCTATCTGCCCAGCATGGGGGAGTTCTGAGCTGTGAAGATGGTCTCGAGGAGGGCCAGAAAGAGATCCCACTGCAGGTCATCTGCTGGCAAGTGCCCACACATACCAACTCCTTTACCACTGTTCCTATTAGGGTGAGGGATGATGACAGGGTGATGATGTAGTGCTCTTTATAGTAAAAATTGTGAGCATTACAGAAAAGAGGTTGGAGGAAAAGTGTTTGACCAGACACCAAAAACACTTCTTGCATCTCTAAAATCTTCTTTCATTTCCTAACATGTCCTAGACTATTATGCTTTTGATAATGCTGTCTAGTTCATTTTGGGCAAAACATGCAGACCAACAACAACATCTCTCATTGTAAATGATCCTGAGTTTCATTCCTGTAATGGCCTTTCATGCAAGATAGGTGAGATTCTTTGATAATTAGTTTTCACAAGCTTGTTCTTCCTTCAGTGAGGAGGGGGAACTGATTTAAGTAGATGGCGCCTCCTATGCAGTATGTTCCAGAAGGCAGTGCCCAGGGATGAAATGAGCAGCCAAATGTTACAATCGTTATGAATATGAAGGTGGTTAGTTTCTGAGATCATTCTCAGTGAGTACTCTACCAGCTACAAAATTATATTACACATCAAGGCCTAAGGTTACAGAAGAACCTGGGCAGCAGACTAAAAAGGCATGCTTTCCCTATACCCTTTCATCCCACAACCCTATACAGAATTTAAAAATTTGACAGTATCAGGTAATGCTTCAGTACTCTTAACTTTCAAATAACTTAAAAGTCAAAAAATTATTAACATTTATATTTAATATTAAAAATTACATCCATAACAAAAATTTAAACCAAAGTATGTATTTTAGTTGAGTTTTAAAAGCTCTGTTTTAAATATCAGATCAATTTCTCTACTCTTCATACTTTATTAATATCACTTTCCTAAATTCCCCTAAGTAAAGTATAAAGTTCAGAACTGAGTAGGTATTAGGAAATTTAGGTTTCTAACCATTCAAAGAATTTAGAAGCAATTGCAAGTTACATTCATCTTCCCATTGTCGTCACTACCACACTTTAGGTGTCATATGTTATGTGTCCCACATGAACAGGACTTAAGCAGAGGAGAAAGAAGTCCCTTTGTAGGGACACAATTTTATTTTAGGTTCCACCTGAAGGAAACATCCTATCCCCCATAGCTGAATATCTGGATTCCCTAACAAAGGAAGCTGCAGTAAAGGCACAGATTCAAGGATTTGTTTAGTCTATGATCTTTGGAGGAGGTGGGGAAAAGCCTAGGACCTGGGAAAAAGGGAAGAGGAATGAGGAGTCTGGGTGAGAAAAGCCACTGATGACGTCTAGAATGTAAAGGGATGGGTGGTACACAATACCCAGGCTAAACATTACAAAAAAAACAAACCAGAAACTCACCGCCACAAACAAATAAATCAAAATCAAGAATAGTCTTTCAAAGCGTTAGGCAACGTTTCTCAGGCAATATTTAAATTGTGTTTAATATTTAAATTTCTCCATATTTAAACTTCTGCAATGAAAATTCAGTCATTCTGGTCTTAATCAAATTACATTCACTCCCTTTCTTGAGGTGAATCTGGCTCAACAGAGAAAATACAGACTAACGAATACACGAAAAGAAGATAACTCACAACTGAGCAAATCATTCATATCAAATCAAAGGCCAAAATAACAGCATAGCCTTGGAAAGTATGAGCATTGGATCAATTTCAAACAGATTTCCTCCCTGATCTTAACCTACCATTAAATATAGAAAAAACTTTGAAAGAAAAGGCTTTGTGCAACAACCACAAAATTCCCCATGGAAAAAAACTGAATGAATCTCTAAAATATTTTCAATTCCTAACTACTAGTAAAATGCTTGTATTGTTTTAAGCTTACTGGAATTATTATTTTGACTGTCTGAAAATATAAATCATCCCCTATGTCACTCAGCCTAAGGCATTCAAATCAACCACAGCCCTTAGTCACAGCTGGTTATGAGATGAATTAAGATGAGTTGATAGAATAACAAAATGTTTGAAGATAAAACAGTAAGCACATATACAAAAATATAATTGCAATACTTACCTATCAGCCCCTTCTCAAGAGTGAAGGTTTTGTTCGTAAACATACATTCAAAAGCCACAATGTGAAAAATCTTGTTCACTGTGTTGTGAGTCCCAACTATTCGAATATACCTGAGTGAAAAGAAAAGAAAATTTAATGAAGAAAATGAACTTTCATCACAACCAATCGAAGGATAACAGAATAAAATATACCATATAAACCTATAGTGTACCCAAGGCATGGACAAAAAGAAACTTTCAACTTGATTTCAGACTCTGACTTGTTCCTGAGGGATAGCTCCAACTGAGTCTAGAAGAATTATAGCAAAATTAGGGAGAGGCTACTTCCCAGAGAATTAAGTAGAACTTAGATAAGAAAATAAAACCTGGCACGTTTCAGCCCCTGAATGTCATTATCACTATATGTCCATGAGACATTTATGTTGGAGAATAACAAATATTTTTTACCCTCACCTTGTGATTAGTAATGTGCCTATATACATGTATACAGACACATACAAAATTAAATGCTTTTCAACTCAAAGCAAGATCTCATCTTTGAATGCATGAAATCAATATTGTTTTCCTGTTTTTAAAAAAAATCTTCAGAAATTACTGAACAACACTCCACCGCTTATTTTACTTTGGTACTATTCCTAAATCCTTGTTAGGAAGTTAACCCTACATACTTACGCCAGCCACCCACTGCTGGGAAGACTTCTCCTGGCCAGAGGAAGTGATCTGTGGAGATAACCCAGCCTGCTCTGCAGCTTCCCTCCTGGCCACACAGATCTGGCATCTGCACATAGTGCAGAGTCTCACTGGGCAGTTCTTGAGCATCTTGGCCTTTTTACCCTTTTTATCTCTCTGGAGACTTCACCTCCGAACAATAAGCATTAATCTTAGAGCGACTTGTTCCATTCATTCTCCAAAGGGACCTGACAGTTCACAGGTTAATGAACAGACAAACTCGCTCTTCTGAGTATTACACAATTCCACGGTAAATGTGCCAAACACCATCTTACTGGAATTTAAAGGAAGAACCAGGAAAAATAACTAGCTTAATTAATAGCACTCTCCCAAATTATGAACTATACACACTGAAGGATGGGGCATATTAAATGAACAGATTTCAATTAGGAGATGACAGACTTGGCAAGGTTTTAGTAATATCCTCCCTCTACTGTGTAAAACAACCTTTGACTTAGATGACATAATTCTACTTCTGAGTTAATTGCTATTCACTAATTTGGTAATTTCCTTACATTTCTCATCACTTCAAGTTAACTGTACAATGTAAATGGTGATTTTGAAAATTCACATTAAGAAGACTATATTGGGGGGTTTTATACTATGGGCTGCTTTCTCTTTTGCTTTTTCAAGCCTGAATCTCATGGCATTCCCTGTGTACCTCATTTAGCCATCTGCTCCTTGACATGAGCTGATCACTTATCTTCATAGCCGATATTAATGCAATCTCCTGGACTGGTTTTTCAGTGTGCTTATACTCACTATCCTGTGTGGAGAGACCAGAAAACTGCCGGACTCACCAGAGCCCTCTGGTTCGGCAGGAGGTCGTCCCCATCTCTTCTTTTGAGCCCTCAAGGCAAAGACAAGATGCTGATTTTACTGGGGTTGGGCATTGGTATTCCTTTAAAATAAGTTCTTAAAGATCTGGGAGGAACAGATTGTGTGTTTTACTTTACTATGGTAGTGACAATCTCTCTGGTGCTTTCTGGAAGGGAAAGGGTGTGTTAAACCTGGCACCTTGGCCGGAATCTAATTTTGTCAATTTCCTTAAACCCACAGGAACTCAACCAGCATAGCATATTCAACCGCATGTGGCAATAACAGCCAAAATGCTGCTGTCTGCAACCTTGGAGGGAATGGAGGGAATGTGGTTTGGTGGAATTTGATCAGATCATTTTGTTTTCTAGGTTGAATGTCTACCAAAGGAGAGACAGCTCCCAGACTGTTGTGCAGGGTAGAAGGACCAAGGAGTGACTAATACGGCCTTTCCCTGTCTTCTGTTCTTCAGGTTTAATAGTCCAGCTGACCTAAAATGATGCATTAATGATCCAAACTTCCCTTCCTCTTTCCTTCTTGGCTTCCTTTTTTAAACACAATATGGAGCCAGGCTTTCCAAGTTAAGATAATGGTAATATCCCAAATTTTACCCTGATAAAAATATCAGGAATGGAAGAAAATGTGCACAAAAAAGACCTCAACCCCCAAATTCTAAGCAACTGAAAATAAGTTGTACTGGAATACGGGAATGTTAAAGCCTTTATGCTAATGTTTGTGATAACAAACAAGAAAATACATATGATTGGAAAAGTAGTGAGCAGTACCTCCAGATAAAGAAGTTCTACATAAATGAAGATAATGTTATCTGTGCTGCATAACCATGAGGTCAAATAAGCAATTCACACTGTATATCACACACTTCTTGAATAGCCTGTTATACGTAATGCTCAAAATGAGTCTATTTGTTTCGGCTCTATAGTACTTTTTAAGTCTCCACAAAATTACAGCATAATTTACAAAAATTGCATTAAGTCCTTACTCAAATACATATTGGGAAAAAAAATGGCAGCAAAGTCAAAAGAAAGAAGCTCCTTTTTCTCAAGCAAGAAGATGAAAATAGCCTGGACTCTTTCTTATACTAAAGAGCTAGATTTGAGATGGCAAATAGGCTTCAACCTGAATGACTGGCAGCAGCCTGGAGCTCCATATTAAGAATTCAGAGGCCTTGTCCAGCCCAGGGGAAGGAATGTCCTGATCCATGAGCACTGCCTGGAAGGAGGGAGGCAGCATAGGTAAGTTTGCTGATTATAAGCATATTTTCTTGATGGGGCTCAAAATGGAGCATAACAGAGGCAGAGAGAAGTAATTATTACCCAAGCTATTGATAACCCAAGGGATGGACACAGAGGAGAGTCTACTCTCTCTGTCTACTTCTTCCTGCAAAACAAAGCAATCTTGGTTCTTGGTCATAACACCTGTACAGAAGTAGATATCACATTGTTTCTGTCACAGGAGATTTTGAATAAGAAGTAAAGCCTAAGATTTTATTTTATTTTTTCTTTTCAGCATCATCTCTCAAATGCATAGACTCTGATTTAACCTGATAATAAGGACAGTACCAACTAGTGATTTCATCAGTGTGTAGATAGGACACTGCTGAAAAATATAACAGATATTCTCTGTTCTCTCTGAGGTCCTCAACAGTAGCTCAGGTAGTTGGAAGATAATTAAAACGTAACAGTGCTGAGGAAGACAGGTAAGCAACAGATTGGCCATCTCTAATGAGGATGAATACTGTCCGCATGAGTCCACATGAGCCCTAGGAGCAGTCTGTTTCACCATTCTCCTCCCTTCCCAATGTTAGCTGTCTTCTAGTTGCTGACAAAGACTGGATTCCAAACACTGTTCAGAATAGGATGTTACAATTCAGAAGTTTCTAAGAACCATATAAAACTGTAGGCAAAAACAGACTGTCTTCTTTAATAAAACCTAAGCTCTCCAAGATAGCACTCTAAAATTGAAAGGCACTGTAGAATTAAGGAAGGACGTGGGTTTTACAGTCCAACGGAACCAGTGTGTAGCCCAGCCCCATCTCTTATTAGCTGTGACAATTTGGGGAATTTTTTGTTTGTTTGTTTGAACTTTTTGACAGACTTCAGAGGACCCAGTAATCCATATTCTGAACATAAATTACCTGCTTCTATGGTATTTCCTGTTTATGATATTTCCTAGTACTTAAACCTCTAGTATTTATAAAATATTATAAAATGTTTTTGACCTGCCTCAGCTCTGTATGAGGTAGCCAGAGAATATTTTGCCTGTATCTTTGCCCTTCATCCCCCTTCCCAAGCTTTCTTCCTTGACAGAGGCATCATAAATAGCAAGGAGGAGAAAGTGAAGTCCAGGGAGAGTGGTCAGGGCCACACCTGCCAGAGTTTCATTTTTATGCAAACCCTGGAACTTTGGAATTTTAATTTATTAAGAAAAATAGCAAAAATAGGATATCTGTTAAATTTTTCAGCCGTGTTCCTCTCTACACACTGATGACATTACTGTGCTATGACCCAGAGAAAGTATGCTTTGGAGAGTTCACCGCATTTCCTGATTGTTCTGGGAAGGTACAAATCCCTATTCTTAACCTATCTTGCCACCATTTCTTGTCAGGATACTACCATATATTATTTCTAAGTCACAGATAATACTTCTTTAACAGATTATAGAAAATTTAAAAGAAAACAGCAACTTTCACACTTTAACCCCCAGTCCTCCCTAGTCTTTAACCCTGGTGAAATACTAGCTTACTTATGGCTCAGGTAATTCTTTTTTTTTTTTTTTTTTTTACATGGGCAGGCACCGGAAATCGAACCCGGGTCCTCGGGCATGGCAGGCAAGCATTCTTACCTGCTGAGCCACCGTGGCGCGCCCGCTCAGGTAATTCTTAACCTTTGCCTCCAGTTATGTGACCACCTAACTTTGTACTAAACAGATTTCACTAAGAGATAAAATCAACTAGTAAGAAATATTTAAATGAATGCTCGAGGGCTCAACTAAAGTCAAATCCATCAGAATTATATTCTTTGGCAAATGAAATTTCATTCTCAAATTGACCTTTATATTCTTGAGTGAAATAAAGAACTTTGAAAATTATTGTTAGCCTAAGACTGATGCATGAGCAGAGATTCTCAATATTTTGGCTCTTCCTGAGACATGGCCAGAGAGAAATCTGAGGAGAAATACTAGTCGTCATTGTGGCCAGAGGCATTCACCTAACAAGAACTTTAGCTACAGCAATCACTAGAGACATGGGGTCACCTGGGGTTTGAGTTCACTAATTCCAAGATATCCTATTTGCCCTTTCCCTTCCAGGGGATATTAAGAATGTACATAAATAATTTTCTAACCCAAGAAGTAGGTAGTGTCGGCAGGCTTCTCTGGTATATTTTCTTCTAGTTCTGCTACAATGTTAACACTTATAATCAAATCACAGACTAGAGGTGGGAGTGACTTCAGGTCTTGTGGCTAAGGTAGTAAGCAGAAAACAGTTTACTGCCAGAATGACAAAAAGCTTCTAGAAAAAGCATGTTGCAACAGAAAAAAATGTGTTACTCTTAAAAAACCTTCCCTCTGGCTGATCTGTAGTGCTATAGATTCTCCTCTACTGACTTCAGCAAAAGGGAGCCAGCAGTACTTGCTTACTTGGGAGATGAGGAATTATTAAAAGGTTAAACACTCTGTGTACAGAGTTAGCCTACGTAGTGGCTACTGTCTCAAAGAACTGCCCCAGTGCTGTCTGAATAGCCCTGCAGAGGAAGCAATCACGTTCCAGCACCTACAGTATTCAACCTGAGGGGCAAATGAAAAAACTCATTCTGTATTTCAGAGAATCAAGTTTGTGGAGGGCAAAAGATTGGTAAATAATTACTAATGCATAATAACCCAGTGCTATCCAAAACAGAATACAGAGAAAGTCATTCCAACATTAGACATAAACATTTGTGCTGTTTTTTATTTGAGGGAAAAGTGAATTTTGAACAGTAGGATATTGTTCTTTTTCAAAATATGAGCTAAAACCTGCTATAATAATACACCTTCAACTAATGAAATTAGATTTGACAATGAGATAACAAAGGAATTATATATAATATTTACGTAAGTCAATAAAAAATAATGTGTTAAAATATAATTAATTCATTTGAACTTCCTGGTTGCACATTAACCAGTCAATAGCCCTAGTTGGTATAATGAGTTAATCAACTACTAATCAAGATTTACCAAATGCCTACTAGGGACAGGAAATGGCACTAAGCACTGTAAGAAACGTACTAGAAACACAAGACCTAAACCTTGATCCAGAGAAGGTTAAAGCTCAAGGAAGGCAAGACTAAATGCATTGAACTATATGGCCCTTGACAGAACGGAGTCAAAAGAAAGACCTGGGTCTAGTCAGATCTTCACAAAACATTAGATATAAAATTGGGGGCAAGTTCCTTAATTTGTCTCATGCTCAGTCTCCTCATCAGCAGGAGTAGTGAGAAGTTACATAAGAACTCACTACCTATTCATGTATGGTAGTATAACTTTAAAACACTGAATTTAGCAATATGAAAATCTTCCCTATGAGCTACATTTACTTCAAAGCAGACAATGAATAAAAAATCAAATACTCATCCACTGGCTGGTAGCTGATTTACTTAACACAGAACTTTATGGATAAACTTGCTAAACTGGAGTATAAACAGTTATAAAATCTCTACCTGCAAGAATAAGAGAAGAGTCAAACAGGAAGATACAACCAGCTCTTTCTAAAACGTAGATACAGCATAGTATATATTAAGTACACCTGCTTATAGATACTGAGTAAGATACAGGCAAAAATCTAAGTAAATGGGCTCCTTAGTATCTAGAAAGAGGAAATAATTTGAGTTCACAGAAAGGTCTTATTTACTTTATGATTTAGTTCACTTTTTAGCTCTGCTTTTCTTCAGATTCTAATTTTGAAAGGATTACATATAGAAATAATAAGAGGTGGAAGATATATAATGAAAAATGAGTGTGTGTAAGTGGTTCAAAACAAGCAGAAAGAAAGACCTGTGTTAAAGGTAAACATTCGGGTAATTATAAATACAAGTATTATTGTATCGTATTGTTTGCTATGTAGCTCCACTACTTACTTCCCACAGGTGCTAAGATGCAAATGCATAAAAAGCAATAATAAATCTAGGTTTTGGGACACACAATATACAAACATATAAGTAGTAACAAGTACCAAAAAAACAGTGGGGGGGAGGGGAAGGGGTATAGGAAAAGTTTATGTGCTTGCTATTGAAGTTAAGTTGGCATCACACCAAATATAATTTTAGGATGTTAAATTTTAACCCCGTGATAACCACAAGGAAAAGATGTGGAAAACATCTCCAAATAGAAATGACAAAGCACTCAACATGGTATAAGAAAGCAAATAAATATAACATAGGCTTTAGTGAAAGTTGAGGGACAGAAAAGATATAAGACTTGTAAAGGCTGAATAGCAAAATGGTGGAAGAAAGTATGGTATTAATAGTAGTGAATAAATGTAAATGGATTAAGTTCTCCAATCAAAAGGAAGAGACTGGCAGAATGGACAAAAAAAGCATGACCCAATTATATGCTATCTGCAAGTAGTAATCAAAAGAGAGTTGGGGAGACTATACTGATATCAGATAAAACAGACTTTAAATCAAAAACAGTTATGAGGGACTGTGTCAGTTTGAAAGTATTATGTATTGCAGAAAAGCCATGTTTTAATCCTGATCCAATCTGGTAGGGGCAGCCATTTATTTTAATGTTGACTCAATATTGTAGGGTAGAAACTTTTGATTAGATTATCCTCACTGAGATGTGGCCTGCCCAATTGTGAGTGTGATCTTTTGGTGTGATTTTTGAGTAGATAGAGATGTACCCATTTGAGGTGGGTCTTGATTAGTTTACTGGGGTCCTTTAAAAGGCGAAACATTTTGAAGAAACACAGATGCTTAGAATGCTGACAGTGAGAGCCAAGAGAAATGTTTGGAGATCAAGACAGGAATAGCCCAGGTGCTAAGCAAGGACTCATAGAAATAGCCAGAATCTGAAGAGAAGAAATCTCCAGCCCTGGCAGATGCTAAGCTAAGAGTTGAAACCTAGAGTTTTGTTCTGAAGCAGCTAAGTCAACATCCACAGACGCTTACAGAGGAAAACATTGGCATCAGAAGCTGGAAGCAATGGAACCAGGGACAATGATCAGCAGATACCGCCACATGCCTTCCCAGCTGACAAAGGTGTTCCGGACAGTATCAGCCTTTCTTGAGTGAAGGTAACCCTCTTGTTGGTGCCTTAATTTGAACATTTTCATGGCTTTCGAACTATAAACTTGTAACTTATTAAATTCCCCTTTTAAAAGCCCTTCCATTTCTGCTATATTGTATTCCTGCAGCTTAACAACCAATACAGGAACAAAGATGATTATTATATACTGATAAAGGGAACAATTCAATAGGAAGATGTGACAATGATAAATATATATGTACCCAATAGCAGACCCCTCTAAAAATATATGAAGCAAATTTTGACAGATTTGAACAGAGAAACTGATGATTCTACTTTAATGGTAGGAAACTTTAACATGCCATTCTCAATAACGTATAGAACATCAAGTCAGGTGATCAATAAGGAAGTACAGGGCTTGAATAATACACCAAACCAACTAGACCTAACTAGGTATAGAACACTGTACCAAGAGAAACAAAATATACATTCTTTTTTTAAAAATATTTTTATTGATAAACCTTTACACAAAAACAATACATATTCTTCTTTAGTGCACATGAACTATTCTCCAAGATAGACCACATGTTGGGTCACAAAACAAGCCTCAATAAATTAAAAAATATTGAAATCATACAATGCATATTCTCCAAACACAATGGACTAAAGCTAGAAATCAATAACAGAGGGAGAAATAGAAAATTCACAAATATGTAACTTAAAAAACTGCTCTTAACCCATGGATTAAAGAGGAAAACAAAAGCAAAATTAAGAAATGTCTTGAGGTGAATGAAAATTAAAATAAAACATACCAGAACAATGGGATACAGTGAAGGCAGTGAGGAAAGGGAAATTATTGGTCTACATACTTACATTAAAAAAGAAGAAAGACCTCAAATCACCAATCTAACCTCAAAAGTGGAAGAACTAGAAAAAGAAGAGCAAACTAAACCCAAGGCAAGGAGAAGGAACAAAATAACAAATATTAGAGTCGGGATAAATGATATAGACACTAAAGTCAGATAAAGATATTACAAGAAAAGAAGATTACAGATCAGTATCTCTTTACATATAGATGCAAAAATCCTCAACAAAACACTAGCAAACCAAGGGTGGGCAACAGTGGTTCAGTGGCAGAGTTCTCGCCTGCCATGCCAGAGACCTGGGTTCAATTCCTAGAGCCTGCAATGCCAAAAAAACAAAAACAAAAACAAAAAACAGCAAACCAAATCCAACAGCATATTAAAAGAATTAAACAACCATGCACAAGGGACAATTATTCCTAGTATAAAAGGTTTGTTCAACATAAGAAAAATTTTTTATTGTTTGTTTGTTTGTTTGTTTTTTATATATATTTTTTATATTTTTAATTTTTATTTTTTTCTCTATATTATCATTTTATTTCTTTTTCTGTTGTCTTACTATTTCTTTTTCTAAATCGATGCAAATGTACTAAGAAATGATGATCATACATCTATGTGAAAAAAAAAGAAAATCAATTATTGTAATAAACCACTTTAACAGAATGAAGAGGAAAAAAACCTCACATGATCATCTCAATTGATGCAGAAAACATATTTGACAAAATCCAGCATCCTTTCTTGATAAAAACACTTAGAACATTAAGAATAGAAGGAACCTTCCTCAATATAATATTTGAAAATCAAGCTAACATCTTACTTAATGGCAAAAGACTGAAATCTTGTTCCCTCTGAAATCAGGAACAAGACAAGGATGCCCACTATCACCACTGTCATTCAATATTGTACTGGAAGTTCTTGCCAGGACAATTTGGCAAGAAAAAAAGTAAAAGGCATCCAAATTAGAAAAGAAGAAGTAACATTTTTCCTATTTGCAGATGATATAATCCCATGTACATAAAATATTGAAAAATCCACAAAAAAGCTCCTAGAGCTAATAAATGAATTCAACAAAGTGGTATTGTACAAGAAACACCTAAAACTCAGTGGTGTTTCTATACACAAGCAATGAGCAATCTGAGGAGGAAATCAAGAAAAAAAACTCCATTCATGATGCCGAATATAAGAATCACGTATCCAGGAATATATCTAACCAAGGATGTAAAAGAATTCTACACAAAAACTATAAAATATTGCTAAAAGAAATTAAAAGAGCCCTGAATAAATGGAAGGATATTCCATATTCACAGATTGGAAGACTAAATATTGTTAAGATGTCAATATTACCAAAAGTAATTTACAGATTCAATGTCATCCCAATCAAAATTCTAACAACCTTCTTTTCAGAAATGGAAAATCCAATCATCAAATTTATATGGAAGGATAAGGGGCCTTGAATAGCTAAAGACATCTTGAAATAGAAGAATGAAGTTGGAGGACTCACACTTTCTGATTTTAAAATGTATTACAAAGCCACAGTAATCCAAACAGAATGCACAAAGATAGACATACAGACCAATGGAATAGAATTGAGAGCTCAGAAATCAACCCTCACATTTATAACCAAATGATTTTTCACAAGGTGGCAAAGACCACTCAATTAGAAAAGGATACTGTCTTCAACAATTGGTGTTGGGGAAACGGGATTTCCATTTGCAATAAAAAAGGAGGGGAATGCCCACTTCATACTGTATACAAAAATCCAACTCAAAATGGATCAAAGACCTAAATATAACAGCTAAAACTATTAAACTCCTAAGAGATAAAGTAGGGAAGAATCTTCAGGACCTTGTGTTAGGCAATGGTTTCTCAGTCTTTTAAAGTACAAGCAATAAAAGAAAAAAATAGATAAATGGGACCTCATCAAAATTAAAAACTTTGTTCCTTAAAGGACTTTACCATTTAAGTAAAAAGACAACTTACACAATAGGAGAAATTATTAGGAAACCACATAGCCAATAAAGTATTAATATGCAGTATATATTTTAAAATTCTTCAACAAACTAACAACCCAATTTATAAAAAAGTAAAAGACTTTCTAGAAAGAAGATATCCCAATGGCCATAAAACACATGAAAAGGTGCTCAACATCATTAGCCGTCAGGGAAATGCAAATCAAAACCACAATGAGATACCATTTCACACCCATTAGAATGGCTGCTGTTAAAAGAAACAGAAAATGCAACTGTTGGAGAGCACGTGGAGAAATAGAAACACTCATTCATTGTCATTGTCAATGTAAAATGGTACAGCCACTGTGGAAGACAGATTGGCAGTTCCCCAGAAAGCAAAGTATAGAACTACCATATGACCCAGCAATCCCAGTCCTAGGTATATAGGCAAAGAAGTGAAACCAAGGACTCAAACAGATATTTGCATACTGATGTTCATAGTGGCATTATTCACAATTTGCCAAAAGATGGAGACAACTCAAGGATCCATCAAACAATGAATGGATAAATAAAATGTGCTTTTACTTGTTGTGTTTTTGAATAATGTGTTGAATATTATTCAGCTAGTAACAAGTTTTATTCTAGGCAACCGCAAATCATCAGAGGGGGCACTCATAAATGACCTAGGAACCCAATTCCCATCGCCCCAGACCCCAGTGGGGCAGGTATTCAACAATTTTGACATAAGCATCTGTGCACTTTTTCTCTATCATCTCTGGAATAGTCAGTCCTGAAAGTAATTTAGAAACTGTATAACCTAAACAAACAAAACAACAATAGGTTTAACATGAACAAACCCAAATAACTACTGGTACAATATGAGCAACTTGCATGTATTATTTCCTTTAATGGAAAACTTATAGCTTGCATACAGTCAATTAAATAATTAGTAATAAAGGTTCAAATTCCAAACCTGGGAAGACCTTATGGCCTGCAAAGCCTTTATGTTATTTGTAAACTATGTAAAGAAATCTATGTTTCCCTACTATCCTCAGACTGCTTCAATGCTCATAGAAAATTTCATGAAACCTCTTTTTCCCCTTGGGAAATTCTGGACCTACCTAGAGAATGGATCTCCCCACCTTCACTCCCCTCAAAAAAAAAAGATTCAGAGATTTACTTAGCATGCAAAGCAAGCATCAGTGTAACTATGCAAGGTTGGCTGAAGTAAATAATTATAATGCTATAGAAACTGAAGAATAACACTTACTACCCACAGCACAGGAAATACAAACAAATACAAAGGAGAGAGAAGACAAGCATTTTTGTCCTGGATCCCAAATCTGTTATGGATATGTATGATGTGCTATCTCAAAGACAGTTAAAGCTGGGACGTATGGCTGATTGCACAGTAGAAGCCTATTCTCCAGTTTCCAAATAGCTTATGAAGGATGGCTAATAGCACTACTGGTATAAGAGATTTTGCTGCTAAACTCTGTCAATGTGTTAGAATTGATACAACAGAAAAAACAGCAAGATCTCCAAGTGACATTATTTAGTGGAATCCAGAGTCTACAGCTTATAGTAGGGCCTGGGCAGACATGGGACAGGTTTAAACCTAACAGCTTGCTCAATCACTTTATTTTTTTATTGTGAAAAATAACATATATACAAAAAAAGCAATAAATTTCAAAGCACACCCACAATTAGTTACAGGACAGATTTCACAGTTTGGCCTCCAGTTCCACAATTTTAGGTTTTTCCTTCTAGCTGCTCCAAGACACTAAAGACCAAAAGAAATATCAATATAATGATTTAGCAGTCATATTCATTTGTTAAATCCTATCTTCTCTGTTATAACTCTACCTTCTCCTTTGACATTCTTCCATCTTTAGGGGTATTTTGCCCAATCACTTTAAAAGACATTTCCCTATATCCAAACTTTATGGGTTAAGAGCCTATGCACTGCTGAAGTTCAATTTTGAAGCCTGTCTGCAATCCATATTTCTGGTGGATTTGCAGTAAACTGTTGGGAATTGGAATAGTTAGGCAAGGTTTATTTTTGTTGTTCTAATTTATTTTCCTCCCCAAAGCTTCTTGAGAGCTCAACCACTCATGACCTAAACATTACTGGTACAGCATTAGTGCTAGGCCAGTGATCAGAAAGAGAATGTCAATCTTTACCCTTGTTTCAGAAATTCCAGAAAAGAAAAATTTATGAGTGGAATGGACATAAAGTAAAATGTGTACTTTGTAAGAGAAGATTTCCTTATATTACTTTATTTCTTTATATTACAAATAGTCACAAATGAAATGTTGTTTCATTTTCTTCCATTAAAATGAAACAACAGTAGCTTAACTATTTCGCCTTTTTTTTACATTTGTGAAAATTATCAAAGTTACATATTCATATTGTTTTAAAAGCCAAATAATCTATAAGGTTTATATGAAAAGCAGTGTGCCACCCCCCCACCCACCCATGCTTCATTTACTCCCCTCGCCAGAGGCTGCCATTTTCAACTCTTTTAGTTCATTATTTTAGGATTTTTCTCACATTTAAAATTAATGCTTCTAATGCACTTCTTAATATATCAGTTTTAGGCCTTATCTACCAATCTACTACCTATGAGGAAGACAAGGATTTAGCTTTCTCCTCTCCTTACATGCATCCATCCCATCCCCTAAATTTAGATTGCACTGTAACTCTGGTTGGATCAATACACAGTATTTATGTTACTATTATGTAAACATTACTCACAACTAAGCCACAGAGTACCTTACTTTCCTGTACATTTTTTTTTTTTTTTTACTGGGAATCGAACCCGGGTCTCCAGCATGGTAGGGAAGAATTCTGCCACTGAGCCACTGTTGCACTGCCCCCTGTTATATTTAAATATAATTTAAAAAAAAAACTATATTTTTTAAATTTGTTTTTTCTAAAGCTAAAAATAGTCTTTTGTTTTACTTAGTTTTGTAGGAGCTCAACATTATTCACCTTCCAACTCTCCATTAATTGATAATAAAGTTCCTCTTGAGACATTCAGACACATCAAGTCAGGCAAATTTTTCTTTTTGCAAAAGTTTTCCCAGGCTATCTGACTGGCTTCAGTTAAGTCTGGTTGCCCTCTAAGGCTGAGGATCTTCCTTCACTATCATTTTAGGTATTCCCTTTATTTCTCTCCTGCGCTAAATCATCTATATCCATAATCTTATACTATCTTCTTTCCTGTTTTACTCTCACTTTGGTGAGTATATCTCCCAACAGTTTCCTGAAGAAAGGAATCTGGGAGGTAAATTTCTTAAGACCTTGTCTCTTAGAACATATCTTTAATCTACCTCCATATTTGATTGGTAGTTTGGCTAGGAATAAATTTTTAATTTAGAAATTCTTTTTTTCAGTACTTTGAAGGCACTACTCTACTGTTGTTTAGCTTTCTGTTCTGCTATTGAGGAGTCTGAAGCCATTATGACACTTGACCTAGTATGTGATCTGTTTTTTAATTTATTTTTACCTTATTATGATATGGAAGCATGTAGATTTTCTCTACATTCCTGGTATTCTAAAAAGATGATATGCCTTGGTGTGTGTCTACTTTATTCCACTGAGTTGCATACTCCAAAAATCTCTTTCTATCTGAAAATCCATGTACTTAAGTTTTGGTAAATTTTCTTGACTTATTGTTATTGATTTATTCCCTTGGATTTTCTTTATGAAACTTTAGTTTCAAATATTGGATATCCTTATCTTGATCTGTAACTATATGCCATCTTGTTGTCATTTTGTTACACCTTTTGGGAGAGTTACTTAACTTCATCGTATACGCTTTCTACTGAGTCTTACTTTCTAAATTTTCTATAAATTTAATAGTTTGAATTTGCAATTGTTCTTTTTGTTCACTGATTATTCCTTTTTATATCATCTTCTCAGTCTAGGACTGCCATATTTGCTCTAACCTCTATGAAAATAGCAATGATTTTTAAAAAAATTTTTATCTCCCTCTGTAGTTTTTCTCTCCTGTGTTGGTCTTTAGTTTAATGTTAATTTCCAGAGAAACTAATTTTCAAGAAGTTTACTGGGAAAGAAACTAGAAAGATAAGACTGGAAACTTTGAACATATAAAGGAGTTAAGAGATTTCTAATTTCACTTTAGGGTTACTTGAACGGGTCAACTCTCCGGAAACCTCACTTTTATAACCTTTAGCTCTTTTCTCTTGGGCTGGTTAGATCACCTAGGAAAATTTTCTATTTCCATGCACGAAGAATATGTGTTTGTCTGCCAGAATTCTAGAATCTAATGGCAAAACAGGGCATGGGTACTTGTGTGTTGCTGTTGGAGGGAAACTTGAGTACTGAGAGGTAGGATCTCAGCATATGAGCATGTAATTCTGCTGTGGTTTTACCTTCTTCAACTGTGCATGGAATCTCCCAGTTTAGAGACCCTTTGTTTTACCACCACCAGAGAAAAAACTTCCAGTTTTCCATCAGAGTGGGAGAGAAGCAACCTAAGTAGACTGAAGCGGGAGAAGGAATCTAAAGCGCTTAATTTTATCATGAACACACAATTAATCAGTCCTCATTTTAGCCCCTTCCTTCCCACCTCAATCATCACAGCTTCAGAGGTGCCTGGTGCCTATAATTCCTAATCCTTTGAGGATTCTGTAACTTAGAATTCAGTTTCCTTGGGCATACTAAATCATTACTAGACATTCATGTGCATTTGGGAGCTACCTCTCCCAAAATTTTGCCTCCTCTCTCATTTTCTTTATCCTTATGAGTTTGTGCCTAAAAGAAAATCCCTTTACTGTCATTTTAGTGTGGTTTTGTTCTGAATGTAGTGAGAATGAATGTATGTTCAATTTGCCATCTTTAACTTGAAATCTTAACAATTTTTCACAAAAGTCTGTCCATCCCTGTGGTTATTCCTGAAAGGATAAAGGATTAAGCAGAGATCTTTGCTGGACTTAGTCACTAAATCCGAGACCTTGGGTCTTCCAAGCTACTATGGCTACAAGGAGACAACCTCTAAAACAGTCTGGCTTGGGACAAAAATATAGGAGACAATCTTTTTGTTTCATTTCCTTCTCTATCTCAGCCTAAGGACTACAACTCTTTATTCCTTCAGGTCTTGAAATAATACTTTCACCTTGTTGCTGCTCCTCCACCCCCCTCCTTGTCCCATTCCTTCAACCTAGTCTTCACATTGTTGTCTCAGATTATGTAGCTATTTCATCTTCTGAAATGGTTTTTCATTGATTAAATATCCAAACAGAGATGTGTCCAGACAAGTACATAAATTATCATCATTCTGTAGAAAGATTGAAATCATCTAGTGATTTTGTTAGCCACAGTCCCTCTTCCCTCTCCAAAAGAAAGGGGGGTGGACATTAGTTCCCACTAAGTAAAAATAAGATAATTCAGCTCATGTCACACTGAAACAGCTGCACAGACAGCATTGGTTGCTCTGTTTATCTTGATATCTGTGGCAAAATACCATCTCCTTCCCTTCCCACTCACTACAGAAAATCAGCATGCTCCACAAGCAGATGAGGTGATTCAGACCCTCTGGAGCAGGGACAGCCTTGTCTGGTGTTCTTCCTGTACATTCACACTGCACTCTTCTTTTGCTGCTGCCGGTACAACCCAGTTGGTTCAGATTACAGCTGCTGTGCCAGACCTGATAGATTCAGCTGTGGTACCTTGGAGGCTTCCTAAAGCCCCAGCTCAGCCAGCTGCATCTAAGCAGAGCCCTGGAAAGCGAGTGCCAAAGTAGGAGAAAGTACATACTGTACATCCTCTTTAATCCTCGGAGTTATTGCAGCAATAGCAGCAACAAAATAAGAGAGAGAGGAGCAACAAAGAATACCTCATAGGCACAGGGAGCAGGCTGGCCAAAGGTTCTAAATCAGACAAGTGGAGAGCAAGACACAGGTGGAGTAGAAAGCAAGAGTCCATTCAATTTTACTGCTTATTCCAAGGAAACTCAGGTTTTTGGTTTGTTTGTTTTCCTGGACAATTCAATGAGGACAACAAGATTTAAAGATAATAGGAAATGATTTCAACTGATTGTGAACTTCTTGTTACGCTAAGGAGAGTTAAGTTAAACACATGGGGTGACTGACCATCTATGTTTGCCCAGACTGTCACAGATTTAGCACATACCATGAAACCTCCCAGTCTTGGGCAAACCAGGACAGTTGGTCACTTCATGCCACCAGTAGTCATTTCCTGTTCAGAGCTTATGACAAACTGGGCTACATTCATACTCCTCTCAGCACCTTCCTTATCTTCCAGGGCCACTCTTGCCGTAAGGGCACTCTTCACCCTATATCATGTACACTCTAACAGACAAGGGCATTAAAAGGTCATTCTGTGTTTGACGCTCAGTGGAAAAGGGAACTGTGTTATTCAGAGTTCTCCAAGCTTCCTTTCTGGAATCCCTGTCAGAATTACAGGACTGCTAGCCCATATAGTTTAATCAAAATTATCATGGCAGAAACTAAAAACATGGCTCATCTCAGTGCCTGGACAAACAATGCATCCCTCAATAACTTTAAAATGCTGAACTGTGAAAAGAAGGAAGCAAAAAAAAAAAATCAGTTACACAGGGGCTGATAATTCAGTATGCGGATTACTCAGGCTCTTTGCTCGGTTCTCTCCTCTCTCTTGTACCAGTCATTAGGCCTTATCACTGCTCATTAACAGGGAGCAGGAGAAAGGAAAGGAGGAGGGTAAGTCGAACTAACCAATTTTCTTTATATGAGCTGATTTTCTAGGGAGGATGTTTGAAATACTGGTTTAAGAGTTCTCTGGTGGGGAAAGAGAGTTGGGAACTGGGAGTTGTGGCACTGAGGATTTTAATCATTTTGATCTCTTCTAATTATCAAATGGAATGAATTGCTGGTTCTCTATTTTCATCAGAGGGCAAGCAAAATTATAAATGTTAGATCAAAAAAAAATGTTACTTACCAACATCAGAGATAACTGGTAATACTGCCAATTTACAAGATAAATATACCTGTATAACTGTATTTCATACTTTCAAATTTTTACAGCGTAAATGAAAGAAGTCCCTCCCCACCACCCAAGTTAGAGTAAGTGTGAAATACCAGTTTGGGAATAAGATCAGAAAAGAGCAATTCAGTTTTGGTTTATTCACGTAATTTCTCTAAGATTTAGTTTCCTCATCTGTAAAGGGGAAAATAATGGTATCTAATATGGTATAGTGGTGATTATGGGATTAAACAATATGAGTTGATGCAGATTCAATCATCTCCCCCATAGGAGGCATGTTCAGGTCCTAAGACCTGGTCCTGTGGGTGTGGTCCTTTGTAAACAGGACCTTTGAAGGTGTTACTTGTTAAGGTGTGCTGAAACTGAATTAAGGTGGGCCTTAATCCACTATGGCTGAGGTCCTCATAAGCAAAAGAAATTAGATGCAAAAGAAGAAAAGCCTCAGGGAGCAGTCATAAGCTGGAAGTCAACAGAACCCAAATGAAAGGAAAAGATGTCACCACGAATATTGCCATATGACAGAAAAGCCAAGGAACCCCAAGGGTCATGAGCAGCCAGCCACAGAACACTAAGTCTTTCGGGAGAAAGCATTGCCTTGCTGATGCTTCAAATTTGGAACTTAACCTAATCTTAAAACTCTGAGCCAACAAATTCTCATTACTTAAGCCAACACGCTATATGGTATTTGTTTCAGCAGCTGGAATACGAAGTGCTCAATAGATGGTAGCTAGCATATAGGAGATATTAAAAAATCATAAATTAATATACTTAACATAATTTATATAGCATGTTTTACTGAGTAACTACAATATACCAAGCACTGCTAGGCACCAGATATGGAAACAGATACAAATAAGTCAATTCCTAAGAGTACCAACATTTGAACACAGACAGGTAATTACAACAAATATTGATAAACACTGTTATACAAATTCTACACAAAATAATGTGGTAGTACATAAGAATGGCACATAACCAAGACTGCAGGATCAGGGAAGGCTTCCCAGATGTCATCACTGAGCACTAATTGATAAGTGAAGAGATGCCCGGAAAAAAATATATGGGGAAGGAAAATCCAGGCAGAAGAGTAGAACATGCAAAATCTGGGAACATGAGACCCTAGAAGGCTGGAGCTGTGGGCAGTGCAGGAAGAATGAAGCTGAACTAGAGCAGAAGGTGACACTGTAAATACAGAGGATAGCGAAGAAAAGAACCGTAGAATGATGGCTAGAGGGAGAGTGTAAAGTTAAGAGAGAGATTTAAAAATAATAAGTAGAAGTGATCTGAGCAAATTTAAATGCTGCAGGAGAAGAACCAGTGAGTAGAGAAGAGAGGCTGCTGCTTTCCACCAGTCAAAGGGCAGTGTGGTGTTTTATTTGTTAAAGCTGCTAGAATGCAACATACCAGGAATGGAACGGCTTTTAAAAAGAGAATTTATTAAGTTACATGTTTACAGTTCTAAGACCAGAAAAATGTCCAGACTAAGGCATGCAGAGACAGATACCTTGACTCAAGAAAGGCAGATGGGTCCAGAGCACCTCTGTCACCTACTGGGAATGTGCCCAGTGACATCTGCAAATTTTCTCTCCCAGCTTCTTCAAACAGCTTCCCTAGGGGCATTTTTTCCCTGCATCTCCAAAGGTCTCTGGCTGTGTGGGCTTTAAAGCTTTTTCCAAAAAGTTTCCCTTTTAAAGGGCACTAGTAAGCAACACCACCTTGACTGGGTGGAGACACATCTCTATGGAAAGCCCTAGCCAAAGGGCCCCACCCACAGTTGAGGGGGTCACATCTCCATGGAACAATCTAATAAAAAAGATCTCACCCCACAATACTGAATGAGGATTAAAGACCATGGCTTTTCTGGGGTATAAAATAGTTTCAAACTGGCACAGGTGGGTTCTAACTAAGGGCACCTTTACCAACTTTAATGAGTCAATATCTCCTTGGATGCTTCCACTAACCTGTTCAATTGTGGAGAAGGTCTTGATCAGTAGTTTCAACCCTGGCGGCACATAAAAATCACCTGTGGAACTTTAAAACTATATGGATACCTATGCCCCATCCCTAGAGATTTTTATTTAATTGGAATGATGGAGAGAGTCTAATGTTTAGCCAGGGTTGGGAACCATTAGTGTAAATCATAATAATAACTAAAGTTATACATAATTAAAATACCCAGTCCAAAACCAAAGATTAATTACTTCGGAGTTAGTGTTTTCTTGGATTACTGGACCGCTGATAATTTTACACTGTACCTCCACTTACTTTTCTCAGTCTATTGCTATATATTTCTATCACATGTCATATGTTTGAATCATGGGTCATTCCACAATGTACTTTTAGATGTCCATACCTTACTGATGTTGTTTCTGCTCCTGGGCATGCCCCCTCTCCTTACTTCATTTGTGAACCCTTATTTCTCCTGTAAAGCTCAAATGTCTGATACTTTATTTCCCGTGAGTACGGAATCATCTCAAGAAGTATTCATTTCTCTCTCCTCAGTGCTCACATAACTTCTACTACAGTGTGTCTCATATTGTATATGTTTACTTTTCTGCTTTTTCTACTGGACTGATCTCTCTGAAAGCAGAGATCATTCTTTGCTCATTGTCCTATTCAGAGTTTTACTATGTGTCCAGTCCATTGAATAGACACAACTGCTTGCTGAATGAATGAATCAATGTGGATAAATAAGGTTAAAGGACTACTTTTAAGAATTTAAAATTTTTCACAGATCATTAAAATTCATCCAAACAAACAATATGTATATGAAATTATTTGTTGAAGGAGTATAAATTTATTCCCAAAGAACAAAGACAAAGAATTTTGCAGTGGTGTTTTACAAAATATGAAACTAGATGCTTATGGCTTATTACATATAGATTCCATTTAATATCCAAAACAATAATAAAAAAAAAATTCAAAGACTCACACTTCCCAATGTCAAAACTTACTACAAAACTATATTAATCAAAACAGTATGAAACTGGGATAAGGATAGAAATAGAGAATAAAGGAATATAATCAAGAATCAAGAAATAAACTCATACAGCTATGGCCAACTGATTTTCAAAAAGGGTGCCAAGATCATTCAATGGGGAAGGAACAGTCTCTTTAACAAATGGTGCTGGGATAAGTGGATTTCCACATCTAAAAGAATGAAGTTGGATTCCTACCTCACATTATAAATATTTATAAGCAAAAATGGATCAACCTAAGTATAAAAGGTAAATATAATGACCTATATATAAGAACTAAAGCTGTGAAGAAGAAAACACAGGGATGAGTCTTCATGAGCTTGGATTTGGCAACAGATTTTTAGTTATGACACCAAAAAAGCATGAATAAACAAAAAAAACCCACATAAACTTGACTTGATCGTAATTAAAAACATTTGTGTATCAAGAAAGTGAAAAGACAACCTACCAAATGGGAGAAAATATTTGAAAATCATATACTGGATAAATATCTAGTATCCAGAATAGTAAAAGAATTCCTATATTGCAAGAGCAAAAAGACAAACAATGCAATTAAAACATGGGCACAGAAGTGAATTGCTAATTCACAAAAAAAAATATACAAATGCTCAACAAACACATGTAAAGATGCTCAACAATATGAGACATTAGGGAAATGCAAACAGAAACCACAGTGAGATACCACTTCGCATCAACTAGGATGGCTATAATAGTTCTAAACACTTATATAACCGAGAATAACAAGTGTTGGTCAGAATTGGTGAAACAGGAACCCTAGTACATTGCTGGTGGGAATGCAAAATGGTTCAGGCACTGCAGAAAACAATTTGGTGGTCCTATAGAGCTAAATAGAGAATCACATTATGACCTTGCAGTTCCACTCCCAGGTATATATCCAAAATAATTGAAAACAGGTACTCAAACAAGTACATGTACATGCAAGTTCATCGCAGCACAATTCACAACAGCCATAAGGTGGAAACAACCCAAATGCCTACCAACGGATAAACAGATTGTGCTATACAAATAAAATGGAATATTCAGCCATAAAAAGGAATGAAGTACTAATACCCTCTACACTGGGGATGAACCTTCAAAACATTATGCTAAATGAAAAAAGTCAGACACAAAAGGTGACATAGCACGTGAATCCATTTATATGAAATATCTAAAGTAGGTAAATACACAGAGATAGAAAGCATATTGGTGACTGTCAGGGACTAGCGGGAGAAGGATTGGGATATGACTGCATAAGAGTATGAGGTTTCCTTTTGAGGTGATGAACATGTTTTGGAACTAAACAGAGATGGTGGTTGCTTAACATTGTGAATGAATTTAATTTTTCACTTTAAAATGGTTAATTTTTTTTATTGCTATCAAAGTATTTTACATATTGGCATCCTGTAGATGATCTGAAAAGTTTAAAGAATAGAAAAAACAGAGAAATTACATAATCCCACCACCCCAAAACAGCTGTTCATAGGTATTTTGGTATAATTCATCTAGATATTATTCTACAGACATAAAATGGTTAATTTTATGTTATGTGAATTTCACCTCAATAATTTTCTTAATCTCAATTAGAAAGTGTTTCTTTTTTTAAAAAAATCTATTTTAAAAGGCAGCCATATACTAGTGGGACAATATCACAATATACAGCTTCAGGAATGAGGCAGTAGGACATGATGAGCATAGAAGAGGAAAGGAAAATCACCAGTAAGGTTTTTAAGGTTTGAAAATTGCTTATAAATATAGCAGAATTAAATAACCATGGGATATGATGGCTGAGTTACTCAAATATCATCACATGGAAGAGGTAAAAATTCCCCTCTAGAAGAATATGTAATCTGTCTTTCACTCAAGGGAGTCTTAGTAATATGAGTGGCCCAGAAATGACAAAACTGAATGGTCTAAGAGAAGAAAGAAGAAAAATGTTTTAAAACCAAGGATGTACTGATTGCTGCTATGAGAAAGTATATACTGCCTACTTCTATGGGATTCAGCAACATGTACTTTAAAGAGAGTTACTCTAATTCCGAAAAGTTTGCATTAATACAATCCAATTCTATTGGCAATTTTTGCCTGTCATGAAACTCTGGGAAAACATAACTAGAAAAAATAGAAAGGGGGAGATAAAATTATTTGTAATCAGAAAAGTAAAAAGAAAATAAATAAAATGGCTTGAGAGGTTTATTACTAGGAGTAACAGGAAAAAAAATTAAGAAAATGGTGAAATTAGATTGCATATCAGACATTCTCTCAGCATGATTTTTACTTCGGTGTGAAAGCATCTTCTGGAATAACAATGCTAATTTTAAATGCCCTCAATAAAATGTTCAGGTTGCTATAGTCTATTAGGCAGCAATTAAAACTTGTGAGCTCTGCCACCCCTTTCTCAGGTCTGCTGCAGTGTGGCTAACACAGGGAATGGGGGCTTATGAATCCTGGGGACTCAGGGGTTACAGTGGCGGGTAAAAGATGGAAGACTATCACTCAGGTCATTTAAAATTGGACACATTAGAGAAAATGCAATGGAGCTGAGTGGGATGAACTAGAAAACCTAATGAAGCATTTAAAAAAAAAATCACATATTCATTGGTGCCAAGGGACATCTGGAGGACACTGTTTAAATTTGGGGCTCATCTTGCAGGAATGAGTGTCAACAGTCCTTGATTTTGCAGGTGACTCTTATACATAGGCACTCTCTCCTAAAAATATTAAGAAGAGCACTGATAATCTTACAGAGAACAGTTTAAATCTCCAGCTCAGAAAATGATATCCTTTCTTTCTTTTTAGGTTCATGATGATGTCATCATCCATCTGTGGTTTGTTATTTTTATATAGACACGAAAACAGATATAAAATACATTAAAATGATGTGTAATTTTCCATGCAAATCTTTCAGACTAGCAAGAGTCTTGAAGTAAAAAGTGGTTATTTGCTTTAAATATTTATGATAAAATGTTCAGAATGAACATTTAAGTGATTCAATTCACAAGATAAAAAAAACTGCAAGATAAGGCACATATGTTACCTTAGCTGTGGAAGGACTTTATGTAATAAATCACATTCACAAATAGCAGTTACAATGGTTTTATACCTAATTCTGCTACTAAACCAAGGTAACCAAAAACAAATTCTTTACCTTAATCTTTTCCAACTCTTCTAACAGCCTAAAAATGAAAATGCTGACTTATAGAGACTAGTGAAAAACCAAGACAAATAGGCTGATGAATAAAACAAGGTCCTGTAGATTTTGAGAGGAGACAGATTTTCCCTTCTTCAAGACTTCCCCCAGAGATTTCTTAAAATCATTTAGCAAGGTACTACTCTCATGTAAATGAATCAAACCCTAGGATACCTGAATCCTATAACAAGAGAAATTCCAAAGTACTTGAGGAAGACTGTGAGCAATCCAGCTTCTAAAGTATTTTTAGCAATGTGCTAACCTGAAACACTTTAACATCGTAGCTAATGTTGAATGGCTCAAAATGCTAACATTATGATGATATGACAAGTGAAAAAAGAAAAAGTAGTTAGTATTTACTGAACACTTGGTCTAAGCCAGACACTATACGAAGCACTTCTCACATTTTGTCTCCTTAAATCCTCATAACCTATGAAGTAGGTGTCCCCATTTTACAGATCAGTACCCCCATTTTACAGATGAATAAATTGAGGCACAACCACTGTGTTTAACTTGCTCAAGCTCACAAGCTTGGAAGTAAAGAGCTATGCTCTGAGCCCACCTGAACAGCAAGGGTCATATGTTTCAATGTCTTATAACTGAATGGCCAGTACAGAACAGTGGTAGGGTTCCTTTTTTGTTTTTGTTTTAACTTAAACCTGCCTCTGTCCAAAAGTCTCAGGCCATGAACCTGGTCTAAATTGTATGGCTATTAGAACTGAAATAAAACAAAGTGAAAACCTGACACACTTATAATCATGCTAACCATACTAGCAAGAGTAACAGGCTACTACAATTGATTATACAAATCTCAAGGCCAAATAAATCCATAAAAATTTTATATGCTCTATAATGAGTAATTTGAGCATAAATTATCGAAAAAATAATTTCTGCATAAAAAATGGACTGTTCACAAATTAGATAATTGCAGGTTTCCAGAAACAAGATTCAGAAGCAACAACAGAACACAGAGTTTCATTTCCAAGTTGATGGGATCTTCTCAATCAAAAGGAAGAGTTTACATTGACTTCAGCTCTTATCTTCACTTCTTTAAACTATCTGGTTCTCTAGTGCTTAAGGGTGAGAAAATGCCAGTCTTTAACTCTTCAGAATTAAAAGAAGACTAAGACCTGCTTCATAAGTGGACATGTTTGAGTTATCAAAATGCAAAGAACTTAAAAGTCAAACATTTTTTAAAGCACTGACTTTGATTTTTACTTGTTTAGAAAATAAGGTCACAATTCAAGTTGCAAAAGGAACCCCTTCCTTCTCCCCATGGTGGCATAAGTGCATCCTTAGAATGACTTGCAGACATTGCTCTGTGGTTTCCCTGGCTTCCTTTCAAGGAAAATCTTTTCCTGTCTACAGATTAATTCTGACAGCTATCTGGAGACACGAAGGAACCACTCCATTTCCCCAGCACTGCAAGTGTCAGTCAGTTGACATAAGCAGATTCTGGAAAGGAAAGCTGTCTGCAAAGCACATCACACAAAGCACATACATACTGTACACTTCATTACTAGACAGATTCAGAATATATATAAAACAGAGGCCTGATCTTACCTTAAAACAAAATTTTTGGTTTATGAATTAGGACCAAAAGATATACTTCAAATCAAATATTTTGAAAGCTGCTAAATATCAAAATGCTCCTAAATAATTTCAAGCACACAATTGTGATTGAACCCATGAAAGAAAGTGGAAAAGGATGATAAATGTAATGGTGATCTATCTTATGGGGCTTTTTGGAGGAATGAAAATGAAAGACTTTGAGCTTTATGATTGTTCACTAGGAGCAGAAAGAAGAATGATCTCTCTTTCTAATGATATATACTCAGTTTTTTCTAACATTCCTGTATTGCTGTTATTGCAATTTTGCAGCAGTTGGTACTTGGTCAGGTAAGGGGAGCACAGGAAGCATGCTTACAATGTACTAACTGTAGAGGCCAGATGATACCACCATTCAGTACGAAGGCTTCAAGATGAATAGGGGTTCAGAGAGCTGAGCTGCGTTTCTTGAAATACACAAGTAAACACTTACACACTTTCACTTATTCTATGAAAACCCTCACCCATATATGTTTAAAAATGTGAACACTTTAGAATAAGGGTTAATGCAGATAAATAATTTCTGACTTAATGGACTACAGTGGTCAGAAACCTGCTGATCTTGCTTTTCCCTTCCAAAACTTGCTGCTCTCAGCTCTGGCCCCAATAGTGGCCAATAATTTACATTAAAGTGAAATAACAGAAAGATTAGTGAAAATTGTTTAATTTCCCCATCTTTTCTCATAAGCAACTTATAAAGGAATTATGATTAGAAATAGACTTGGTACGTTAATCAGTATATGTGGTAGCCTCTTCATATTTAATAGAGACTTAGGTTTTCTGGAGAAGAAGGACTCAAAGCATGATTTCTGACAATTATATTGCAGCAACAGCTTGCCTTTGAAATGAACTGTTCTTACTTTGGGGGGAAAGAAAAGCTTCTCTAGTATAGGACCAGGTTCTCTTTGAATTCTGTAAAGCTACTCTTCATTTAGATCTAGTGTCATGTACACAGTGTGAGCTCAATAAATATTCAATGGAGAAAATTATTAGTTCTAGAAGAGGAGATAGAGATGAGGCCCATGGGAGTACCATTCTCGGAAGCTTCCAGTTCCCCCAGACCACAAATAGTATTTTCATCTTTCAGCAGATAGGACAGCTAACCATATCTATTAATGGGGAAGACTGGTTAAAAATTGTGCTCCTACCTCTAGATATTCATAACAGCTACTGGGTACATCATCTTGAAAGTGTTGCACCAGGAACAGCAAAAAATAAAAAGCAAAGCTCTTACTGAAAAGTGCAATGTTTTCAGTTTCTATTCTCTTTATCCCTGTAGCCTCAGAAAACTAAATTCACTGTAATATAACTTTTCAAAAGTTATATGTGGATATATGTGTGCCTGATGGTGATGATGGTGACATAATAATAGGAGGAAAGTTTTAGTATAGCAATATTGATGTCAGCAATAAAAACTATAGATTCTGTTTTCCCTCAGCTTTTATACATTGATAGTAAAATAAGATGAAAATCTACTGCTCATCTATTGCCCCTAGCATGAAATTTTAATACCACTGATATAATAAACATCTGTTAATGAACTATATGTATATCTGTACTTTATACATAAAAAGAATAAGATTTTTTACCACCACCACCCCCAAAACCAATCTTTGCTCTCTAAAGGGGGTGATATTGCCCCTATGAGAACACATGGAAAGCACATGCTCTATAAAATTTTATATATAATCAGAGCATTCACTGGATCCTCTGGAGCTCATCTACGGGACCCCAGTCTAAGCACGTCTGCTGTGTGTGCCGTCCTGTGCCAATGGCATACATTCTCACTCCTTTAACTACCATCTAAGTTTTCTTGAATCCCAATCATAGTTCAAGGACTGATTTCTAAGCTTCCAACTCAGATGGGTAAGCTGTCACACATACCCACTTAGATGTCCCAAGATACTCCAGCCTCAATTTGTCCAAATCTAACTCATCATCTTCCACTCAAATCTGCTTCTGGATTCCAACTCAGTTCATACCATTATATCTTTCCGGTTACCCAGGTAGGAATTTGGATTTTCTTTTATTCTTTTCCCCTCGCTTCACATCCAATCAACACAAGTCCTGTCCACTGTACCTCCTTAATATTTCTCACATTTGTCTCTCCTCTACTCTGCCCTGGTTCAGGCTCTTATAATCTCCCACTTGAGACTGTCAAATGATGTTTCTCCCTTTACTCTTGCCCTCCTCTATCCAATCAGTTCTTCAAATGTCTGTCCAAGTACAGTTCTGAGAGTGTAAAATCTGTCAGTTTCTACTTAAAATCCTTTGATGACCAATCCTACAAACAAACAAACAAAAAACCAAAAAATCTATATGGCCTTCAAAATAAAGTCCTACATTCCTAACAGTCTCCATATCACCTTCCCCTGGAGTCTCCTTTTCATGCCACTCCCATTCCTTACTTAATGCTCTACTAATATCAAACTGTGTGCTGTTCACTCAGCACATTGTACAGTTTCACATTTCTGCTTTCCCTTTGCTTGAAACAACTTCTGTACCTTTTCTCCCCTTCTGCACCATGCAAACAGTTACTCTAAAAACGTTTGTAACACTCACAGAAGAGAGATGGGAAAGGAAGAGGTATAAGAAAGATCTCGGGCAAAGCTGGAGCTTTAGTCCTGGTGCTCTTTTAGTGCTTGGGTAACACTGTCCTCTTGGCCATACTCCTCTGGGTATCTGACCAAGCTGAGCCAACCGGATTCTATTTCCAGGAATTTGGAATTAGGAATGAGGCCTTGCATTTGCATTTCTGAATTGGGAGGTGATTTAAACTGAAATGAAGGCAACCATGGTTGTCCAGGTATTCTCACTGAAGATTAAAAAGTCTGTCTACAGATAGAAGCAGTGGTAAGAGACAGGAGTATAGCCCTGGAAGGGCAGCAAAAACAACATCAGCACATGAGCAGTGTTCAGTTCCTATTCTGGCCTCTAATGAGCCCTGACCACAGTTTCTTCTACGGTTCCATGAATTATCCCTGTATCCTGATTGAAAATTCCTTGTTTGTTTCAGCCAGTCTGAGCAGATTTCTGTTCCTTGCAATATAAAGGACTTGAGTATGTCAGCGTTAGTGAGGAAGGGAAATCCAGTATGGAATCCAGATCATCATCTTCTGTTTCATAACCAGTACTATTCACTCATTCTGCCTCTTTGAGTATAATATAATACTTTCTGTGTAAATTGGAGAGCAATCATATTAAAAGTCATAAATGTACCTTATTTAAATAAACTATCCAAGCATCAATGCTCCCAAATACATAAAACAAAACTGAAAACAAACGAAGCTTTGCTTTGGGCTTTAATTAATGAATTAAATTAGCTATTAATCAGACCTGGAAAAACAGTGGTCTCTTTTCCATGGTCATTATTATAGAGAATTATTTTTACAAATCAATTCAGATTCAGACAGATATACAGTCACTAACCTACATGACTTTCTGGTACTTTCACCTCCAGTTTACTCCAGAACTTATTGCTAATTACTGTAGATCTAAGAACATCCACACACAAATAACAAAACGCATAAACTATTTACAGGGCTATTCATCTGAAATGGACATCCCATCAGATTCAACCTTGTAAGTGTCATAGAAACAGTTATTTTTAAAGCAAATTGTATTTTATAGGAAATAATAAAGATGTTTTAGCAGCACAATAAATTCACACTAACAGCAGATCTGCATTTCATTGCAACAAATATCTCTGCTCTATTAAGCAAGTACAGAAACTTGCCCTTATGCCATGGAGTCAAGGGTTTTTCCCTGGGGATGTTTTGTAGACTTGCAGGTGTTTGAGGTTGAGGACCTGGTGTGGGACATTTTTAAAAATATTTTTTCTTCCTGTTTCCATTTAGTGAATGAGACTCTCTTGGATCAGAAAGGATGTGCTCCAATCTAAAAGGACCTTGGCTCCTGGCATTTATTTTTCCCATCCAAAACATTTTTTTCTTCTCTACTGTAATCCATTTTGTGTCTACAATAGAACCATGTTTATCATCCAGGACTTATCACACTGTTCTTGCTGACTGACTGAGTGGTCAGCAAAAAAACAAGTTGATGAGTCTAGGACTTGAGTACTTGGCAGCCCCCCACCGCTTTAATGGGTCTCAGCAGTATTCGTTTACTGAAAGGCGATCCAGTACGCCTGGGACAATTTACCATTCCATATATTGTGCACAGATGAGACCTTTTATTTTGTTAGAGTTTAACTTTGGCATTCTCTCCAAAAGACAAGGAAATTTAAACTCTGAAAGTGTTCCAATAATTAGGCAGCAAGGAATAAAATCAGTGTGATTGTGATGGATGTTAAGAACACTTAGGATTACCAGATGATCAGTGGCCAGAAGAATGGGGGAGACTGTGAGCCCTCCTTTTCGGATCTTGCCCAGCATATAACAGACCAATTCTACTCAGGGGTGTTTGTGAGACATAGCCCTGTGGAGAGGTACAGGGAGAATGAGACGGATGACTTCTCAAGGTCACTGCTATCACCATGATTCATTAATGTCAGACAGACTGCTCTGAGCTGTGTTTTCCTAAAGCAATAGACTCTACTGTCCACTTTTCGTAAATAATAAATTTCTCAGCTTCCCAATCTTTCTGTAACTTGCACACCAGCACATTGAAAATAATGGAAACAAGGTATGCTCACAAAATAAGGCATGCACCCAATGTTGAACCAGTAAATATGGTGTAGCTGTTCTTCTTCTCTAATGTCTCCAAACTGTTTTATCAATATCTAACTTGCAACTACAGTTGTGAAGATTAATAAAATTTGAAAATCTTTGTATCTTTTATGGCCTCAGTGTTTATTCCTAATTTTTATATAACCAAAGGTTTAACTTTGGCTCTCTCAAAGGGGAGATTTGTACATAGTTTTGGACAACATAAATAAAGCAAAATTCTATTTTATTCATAAGGACAACAACAAAATAATACAGCATCTCAAAGTAAAAGAGGTAGATTCAATTAGATGTCCTTCCCCACCATGAATCCCATGAGAATCAGGCAATGCACACGATTCACTAGCTCCTGAGCCATCAGTCACAAGTGTTAACAATGAAACAAGGGCTGTCTAGGCTTGGAACAGAATTTTCAGCCATATCTACAGCTCATTTATAACCCCAAATCTAAAGTGATTAAAATTTAAATATTGCCAAAGTTCCCTAGAGATCACATCTTTGTAAAAACTGCCAGTGTATTCTCTCACCACACACAGTCATACTCATTATTAAGCGATGCTAAGACTAATCACAGTATGATGAGATATACTAATTTGTTACTTCCTCAGGCTATTTCTGCAGCTGTGAGTTGGGTTTACAGTCGGTTGTTGTAGACCGGCATAACCCAGTGCTACTGCAGCTAGAAGAAAATCCTATTCCACAATCCAATGATCCCTCAAGGAAAAAAAAAAACACTTTAAAGTAGAAAGCAAAACAGGATAAAACCCTTCTCATCAATACTTTCTAGAATGACATATTTGTAATTTTTCTATGTCTATATCTCCTCTTTAGGGGATACATTCTTGGTATTTTCAGCACTGGGATCCTGACCCATTCATCCAATGCTACAAAATTCTAGAACCTGCTATTCAGACTCCCTGGATTTCTCCTCTGTACCCTGCACTTAGACCAAATGAGCCTCCTTGCAGTCTTCCTTTCTATCCACATTCCCTAAATTGACATGATTTCTACCATATTTCCAAAAGTCTTCTCCTCTAGCCACAGGATCTTATACTTGTCATGTAGAACATAAGTCTGCCAAACTCTATGAAAACTCTAAGCTGTACTTCCTTCCCCACCTATTTCTTTCTCCATGTTTTTCTCCACCACCACCTTTAGGTTTTTCTGTATGTCCTATAAGCACGTATGTGTGTGTACACGCATGTGGAGGTACGTGTGTGCATGTGTATGTTTCTTTTTCCTCGGGGAGACAGGTAGAACCAGGTCTTCTATTAGCTTTTCTGATCCTTGAGGGCAACTGGCGCCTATGTGGAGACTGCACCAAGTATGCAGCACCACCATTTTACAAGGATCATGGTATTGGTCCTTGGTGGTTATCCTCCCCAGGGGGCCATATAGCCCCCAAAATATCAAGAATAAAATGTGTCATTTTGCTATTTCCTGTGATGCCTTGAACACCATGATAAAATAACTTATAATTCAAGTAGTTTCTGATTAAGCTGATTAATAGGCAGCAGTACATTTCAGGTAGTATTACTTACAATTCATGTCAATTTGTTACTTTTTGGACAGGTTATTCTGGTGTAATGATCTACTTCTACATGACTTAAATTAAATGACTTTAATCCATTGAACTTAGTACTCATAATCAAATTATTTATTTCCCATATTATTAGTACATTACTTTTATACCCAATACATGCTGAAGGAACATTTTTTTTTTTTTTTTTTACATGGGCAGGGACCAGGAATCGAACCCTGATCTCTGGCATGGCAGACGAGAACTCTGCCTGCTGAGCCACCGTGGCCAGTCTGATAGTTTTCTTTCTAATGAGACCATAAAACATACACTTCAGAAATCACTCTGCTATAATGTTGGGAGGTACATACAAATGTGTTAATGTTGGTTTAACATTCAAGTTTTAAAAGTCAGTATGATTAAGAATCAAAACTAGAAAAGAAATATATAAATATATCAAGTTAAACAACATTTAACTCTGCTTCACTGCTTAGTACCTTTTAGAACATTCTGAAAAATAAGCTTTAAAAATACCAAGACTTAAACTACATAGGGTAAGAGAGAGAGCACAGGAAGTTATACTTTGTGAATTTCAGAGCCAGATTAATACTCAGAAATTTCTAGATAGCCATAAATATTGTTATTTGAAAGTCAAATAAATTATTTTCATTTATGTCCTATACTGTTTCCCTGAGACTTCAGGAAATTTTTAGCACAATTAACAGAATGAATGAACCAATTAATAAAATACATTTAATTTAAAACAAATTTTTTGTTTTTAAAAAAACTCTTTTTAAAAAAGTTCTCATGCATGTAGACAGATAACCCCTTCCCTCACCACACACAGAGACCTACAGAGAGAACTAACGCTGCACAGAAATCAGCATGAAATCAATACCTTTTACATGGCTCTGAAAGCACTGATAGACCTATGGATACACTACAGGTGTATGAATACACCTATCCCCTGTGTTAGAAAAGTATCACTGGCTGTTTTCCCTTGACTACAGTGACAAGGAAAGGAATTCAAAGTTAACAGCAACATTTTAGTGATCTTTGGAACACAACGTCCAAAAAAACACAAGGCAGTCTTTAGGCATCAGTATAGAGTCAATCACTACTCAATATTCCTTCCATCTAAAGGATTCTAAGTCCCTTGATAAAAACCAGCACTGAGGAAATCAGGAGAAATGTACCAGAACTGGTTAAGTACCAAGAAAGTTAATAGAAGAAATACTGTTGAGCTGTCCACATGAGCTCTTTCTCAAAATGCAAAGCATTAATTATCAATGTAATAATAAAACATAAATTTGGTCAAAATCATGTTCAACAGGAACTGTGAAAAAGCTGATTTCGTTCAGAACTGCTTTTTATTAGCATCTTATATTTACTGAGCAATCATATGATACATACTATTGTGTTAGGAGCTTGGCATTAAGAAATTTTAGTCTGAGTTACAAAGTGTGTGCTCTTAAGGTATTTTCAGTCTTCCAGGCAAGCTGAAGCAGTACCATATGCCAATCACTGCATACTGGAACTACAAAGGATGGGAAGTCAGCATGCACCAAAAATGAGAGAACTGAGGCTAGTTACAGAGTCTTTGAGATTGCTGCTTAGCACCAATAACCACAGCATCAAAGGTTACCAGATATTTGAACTCTGGCAACAATATCAGAATTTTCCTTGCTCAGAGGAAGTTAACCATTTGAATTATTGAACAAATTTCTTCAAGGAAGACAAGGTCTGTGAGAAAGGTCAAGTTGGAAAATTCTGTCATACTTACTGGGAATGGACACACATATATTTACGCAATAACTGTAGTTCTTTTTCTTTAACATGGGCAGGCACCGGGACAAGAATCCGGGTCTCCTGCATGGCAGGCGAGAATTCTGCCACTGAGCCACTGTTGCCTACCCTCTAGTTCTTTTTAAACAGAAGTAGTTTGTTTTGGACATCAGTTTTTTACTAAAAATGTAAATTTGTATTTAGTATAAAAACTTTTCCCAAGCAATTAACCTTGAGTCAACCAAAAAAAGCGTAGGGGTAATTATGACAGCAAAATAAAGTCAAGCCCACACGATCTTACATGTCTCGTTCACTATAACCAGAAGGTATACCCAAATTTGAGGCAAAAAGTAAACTCCAAATTATCCCTTGCTGCTTAATGAGCACGGAAAGCCACAAAGGAAAAGTTTCCTTTGTAGCCTTTTTTATTTATGAAAGTAAGATATTATATAAAGTGAAGAAAATTTAGGGAATGCAATGCATGTGAAGAAAGTCTGAGAGGGAATGATTTAAGTAGAAAGATCACAAGAATTAAGTACATACTGTTAGGCTAAGGGCTGACTAAGGGCTGCTTTCTACAAATAATGTTGAAGGGTATTCCAAGGAGGAATAAGAGTGTTTTGGTTTTTGTTTGTTGCTGTTGTTGTTTTAGTAATATTTTTACTATGTTAGGAAACAGTGAAGAAAGGAAAAATGGAAACAAAACTGAAGGATGAATATTTATCCTAAATACAGGAACCTTTCCACAAGCTATATAATATAAACTATGTATTTAGAGGTTAACATATAAAATCTATATATCTAAAATGATGAAGGCATGTATACAGAAAGACATTTATAACAAATAGAAACCTCTAACAAAATTATTCTAAATCCAGAAACAAGGGCTGTATTAACTCTCTGATAAAAGGGAAATCATTATGTAAATCATTAACCACTAAGAAATCTCCTAACACCCTGCAAGACACATCAATTTTATTGCAATTGTATACAAAGAAGATTGGAGACAAGCTAATGTATTCCGATATCATTAATTTTACCAGGTCTATCCACTGTGGCTACTCAATACCTCCGTAGGCTTATTACCTTACATTTGTCCTTCTTGGAGTGTGGAATGGTTATAAAAATCTATCCAGTACTTTGAGTGGATGGATAATTAGAATTACAATGACTGCCATCTAAATATACTTTGTCATAATTTCCTTTAAGAGTATTACCATATTCAGTGACCACCTCCCCTTCCCTCTACTCCCTGCCCAAAGACTGCTTTCTAAGGCAGAGCTAAGGTCAAGCTAGACCTTAACTAAACCAATTTTCTAAGTAAATGGATGATAGCTCCAATATTTCAAGAGGTTCACTTACTTGAACCTACTATATTTATTTTGCAACCATCTTCTTCTGTTCAGAAAGTACATAAATTTTTGCTTGAACTTATTGCCAGTCATTTTGATATGTAAATAAAAACACTTTACAAATTGCTTTCTTATTCCTTCATAGAAGTTATAGTTTAGTACATACCCATATACTGCTGTTGAATATGTTATTCTCCAAAGAAACTATGTCAGGCACAACAAGGAAGGTATTCCGGGGATAGAACTAGTGCTTCCCTTGGAAACAATTATTCACAGCCAAATGAAATCATACTTTCCATTTAAGGATAAAGGAAGAGACATTATTTATTATGGCACCCTTTAAGAATTATCAGAAACCAATGACAGTATATACAACTCTTATAGTTCAGGTGCTATCTATTGTCTAAAGATGTGGAACAAGATGTGGCCATTTTTCTGGCTTTTCGCTTCTCAATTCACTGTACATTTCATTCGTGGGTCTATAAATTAAGAATATGGGCGTATACACACATACATGCAATCGTATATACACAAATAGTTTTACCTGGAACTACCCCTCACCCCTTTAGTTAATTCTGGCCTTTCCTGGGAATTTGCAGTTACACTATTTGAGAAGGATAATTATTATTAGTTAAGATATAATAAGGTGATAAAAAGAAGGAATATAGCAAATTCTTCCTAAAAAAGGATCTTCCAACTCCTTGGAAAAGATCTTTAAAAAGAAAATAGCATAACTTCTATTTCCAGCAGTATAGCTGACAATATGTTCAGAGAAACCTCTCCTCATGAGAAACACCTAAAAAGCATAGTTTTAGAGCTAACAGTAAATACATGAAATAATTGGAAGCAAGAATCTGGAAAAAAAAAAAATTCCTCATGGATGAGGAAGTCATGAACTAGGTATGTGTGCTGAAGTAGGATGACCAACAATTTATTGCTCAAACCAGGACACTTCTGTATATGAGTGTTTAAGCGGTGATAAACCCATATTTTTTGAGGCACGCATATATCTGGTCACCCTATCTTGAGATCATTTGATGATCCCTCGTACTAGATTGGATTTTAATAAGCCATATATGGACATGGGGGAAGGAGAAAACTCCTGTGATCTGAGCAGGGTAGAATATTGAAACAGAGACACCTGAACAAAATTCAGAATTCCAAAGGTTGAGACTTTTAGTGGTTGACTTCAAAAAAAAAAAAAAAAAAGCCTTGGAAAAGGAGACAGAATTGTTTAACTTCAGCTTGACTTTGAATGGAACAGGACAAAAATACATATGAAAAAGGAAAAAAGAGTTCCTTTGAGAATTCCATACCCATTCAGGTTTTAGGTCAGAATCCGTTCTATCTGGTTAGCCCGAAAAACTCAAAATAATTTTTAATATCAGGGTTTTTTAAAGTTTTAAATGCTTTTCACTGTATCCTTAGGCGCCTGAAAGAAGCTGACCAAATCGCCATGGAGAAATATACATGCAAATTGCAAATAATAACACACACACACAAAATTACAAAAACATGAGCTCACAACAAAATGAATCACAAAAAAATGTGAGGAAACAAGCCATTATGAGTGAAAGTCAGCAAACTGTAGAATCAAACCAGCAAATACTACAGATACCACAATTATCAGATACAGAATATGAATGAATATGCTTAATACATTTAAAGAAGAGAGAAAGTTTGATAGTACAACACAACATTAACAAACTTGACAAAGTATATTTAAGGAAAAGACACTACAGAATAGAAATAAAAGCATAATTTAAATTAAATTATAATTAGTAAGTTACCCAAAAGGTCAAAGACATTTGGAGAGAACTGATAAACCGAAGACAGAAAAAAGAAATTATGCAGAATTTTGTAGATGACATGATCCTATACTTAGCAAATCTTGAGAATTCTATGACAAAGCTACCTGAGCTAATAAATTCAGCCAAGTGGTGGGATACAAGATTAATGTACAAAAATCAGTAATGTTTCTATACACAAGCAATGATCTATTAAGGAAAAAATCGCATTCAAAATCATGACAAAAAGAATCGAGTAACTAGGAATAAGCCTAACCAGGAATGTCAAGAAGTTGTACAAAGAAAATGATACAACATTGCTAAAAAAAAAATTTAATGGCCTAAATAGATGGAAAGGCATTCCATGCTCACAGACAGGAAGCTTGAATGCCATTAAAATATCAGTTCTATTCAATTTGATCTACAGATTCAATGCAATACTAATCAAAATCCCAACAACCTACTTTGAAGACTTGGAAAAACTAGTTACCAAATTTGTTCGAAAGGGAAAGAGAGCCCGAATACCTAAAGATATCTGAAAAAAGAACACAGTAGGAGGACTATTGCTTCCTGACTTTATAGCTTACTATAAATCCACAGTGGTTGTCATGGCAGGTTCATGTGTCAACTTGGACAGGTGGTAGTACCTGGTTGTCTGGTCAGGCAAGCACTGGCCTGTCTGTTACTATGAAGACATCTCATGGACTTAAGTCATAACCACATTGGCGGCATCCACAGCTGATTGCATTTGCAGTTGGTTAGTAGGAGTGTCTTCCGCAATGAGTAATGCTTAATCTAATCATGGGAAGGCTTTTAAGGAGGATTCAGAAGAGATAATCACTCTTCCGGTTTCAACCAGCCAGCCTCTCCTGAGAGTTCATTCAGGACCTTCATTGGAACTGCCAGCCTGTGGCCTGCCCTACAGATCTTGGACTCTAACATCCCCACGGTTGCCCAGTCAGCCTCTCCTGAGAGTTCACTAAGGACCTTCACTGGAGCTGCCCTACAAACCTTGGACTCTACATTTCCCACGTGAGACACTTTTATATATTTTATATTTATAGATATCTCTTGCTGATTCAGTTTCCCTAGAGAACCCTAGCTAATATAGTGGTCAAAGCAGCATGGTAGTAGCACAACAACAGAAGAATCGACCAATGGAACTGAATAAAAAATGCGGAGATAGACCACAAAATCTACGGACAAATGATCTCAGATAAAGCCTCCAAATTCACTGAACAGGGACAGAAAAGGCTTTTCAATAAATGGGAATGAGAGAATTGGATATCAATAGCCAAAAGAATGAAAGACAACCCCTATCTTATACCCTATAAAAAACTAATGCAAAATGGATTAAAGACCTAAATGTAAAAGGCAGCACCATAAAACTTCTAGAAGAAAATTCAGGGAAACATCTTCAAGATTAGTAATAGGAGGTCATTTCTTAAACTTCACACCTAAACCACAAGCAAACAAATAAAGAAAAGACTAAATTCCTTGAGATCAAGAGTTTCGGTACCTCAAAGGACTTTGTCATAAAGGTGAAGAGGCAGCCAACTCAATGGGAGAAGATAATTGGAAACTACATAGTGGATAAAAGTTTGATATCCTGTGTACATAAAGAAATTATACAGCTCAACAAAACAAACAATCCAATTATAAAATAGGTGGAGTATGTGAACAGATACATTTCTGAGGAGCAAATTCAGAAGGCTAAAAGCACATGAAGAGATGCTTATTTTCATTAGCCTTAAGGGAAACGCAAATCAAGAAAACAATGAGATATCACCTCACAGCTGTAAGAATAGCTGCTGTTAAACAGAAAAGTACAAGTGTTGGAGAGGATATGGAGAAACTGGAACACCTATTCACTGTTGGTGGGAATGTAAAATGGTGCACCGCTGTGCAATATAGTTTGGCAATTCCTTAGAAAACTAGTTGCCCTATTGACTGTATAGCCATGAACATATGTCAAAAAATATATATTTTTTAAAAAGTTAGTATCGCTCAGTGCTACTAGAGGAACCAGGACAAAAGTCAGAAAAAAATAAAGAACTTATGGCAACACAATTAAATAACATGGATATGAAGAGAATAATGTAACTAGAAAGTACATTCTTTTCAAGCACACAAAGAAGATTATACATATATATTTCTGACCACAATCATTTGACTGGAAAACAATAACAGTCACATAAATACACACACCTCAAAAGTAAATTAAATGAGTTTTTAAACAATTTTTATTGTGAAATAGAATATATATACAAAAAAATCAATAAATTTCAAAGTACATTATGAGAAGTAGTTACAGAACAGATTTCAGAGTTAGTAAGGGTTTCAGTTCACAATGAAAAATTAAAAAAAAAATTAACCACTATTCAAAAATTGTATGAACTCTTAGCAAACCAGGGACTTAAGGTAATTTCCTTAACCTGACAAAGGACAGCTATCAAAATCCTAGCACAAAAAATGTCTTTTTGAATGCTAAAATGAAAGAAGCATTCCCTTTAACAACAACAAAAAAAAAGACATGAGACGGATGGCCACTATCACCTCTTATGTTCAATAGCATCCTGAGGTCCTATCATCAGACTAAAAGAAGGGAAAAACAAATGAAATTATTATCTACATCAAAAACCCCAAAGGAACTACAAATAATTATTATAAATAAGAGAGTTTAGCAAGGTTGCCAGATCCAAGATCAAAATCCACAAGTGCATTTCTACACATTTTGTAAAAACTGGGCAAAGCATATTGTTTTAAAAGTTACTATTTAAAATAGCAACAAAAGTACAAGCGACCTAGGGAAAAAACTAACAAAAGATGTGCAAGACATAGAGGAAGTCATAAACTTGTATCGAACAGTAAAGAAGACCAAAATAAATGAAGAGAGAGATCATGTCTGTGGATAGGAAGACTCAATGTGCAAAAGATGCCAAAAGTGCTATTAATATTTATTAGTATAAAGTTGTTCATAGTATCCTGTTACTACCTCCTTTATTTCTGTGAGGTCAGTGGTTATGTCTCCTCTTCCATTTCTGATCTTATTTATTTGCATCCTCTCTCTTCTTCTTTTTGTCAATCTTGCTAAGGGCCCATCAATCTTATCGATTTTCTCATAGAACCAACTTCCGGTTTCATTGATTTTTTCAATTGTTTTCATGTTCTCAATTTCATTTATTTCTGCTCTAATCTTTGTTATTTCTTTCCTTTTACTTGCTTTGGGGTTAGTTTGCTGTTCTTTCTCCAGTTCTTCCAAGTGGACAGTTAATTCCTGAATTTTTGCCCTTTCTTCTTTTTTGATATAGGCATTTAGGGCAATAAATTTCCCTCTTAGCCTTTGCTGCATCCCATAAGTTTTGATATGTTGTGTTTTCATTTTCATTTGCCTCGAGATATTTACTGATTTCTCTTGTAATTTCTTCCTTGACCCACTGATTGTTTAAGAGTATGTGGTTGAGCCTCCGCATATTTGTGAATTTTCTGGCACTCTGCCTATTATTGATTTCCAACTTCATTCCTTTATGATCTGAGAAAGTGTTTTGTATGATTTCAATATTTTTAAATTTGTTGAGACTTGCTTTGTGACCCAGCATATGGTCTATCTTTGAGAATGATCTATGAGCACTTGAGAAAAAGGTGTATCCTGCTGTTGTGGGGTGTAATGTCCTATAAATTTCTGTTAAGTCTAGCTCATTTATTGTAATATTCAAATTCTCTGTTTCTTTATTGATCCTCTGTCTAGATGTTCTGTCCATTGATGAGAGTGGGGAACTGAAGTCTCCAACTATTATGGTAGATGTGTCTATTTCCCTTTTCAGTGTTTGCAGTGTTTGCCTCACGTATTTTGGGGCATTCTGGTTCAGTGCATAAGTATTTATGATTGTGATGTCTTCTTGTTGAATTGTTCCTTTTATTAGTACACAGTACCCTTCTTTGTCTCTTTTAACTGTTTTACATTTGAAGTCTAATTTGTTGGATATTAGTATAGCTACTCCTGCTCTTTCCTGGTTGTTATTTGCATGAAATAAATTTTCCCAACCTTTCACTTTCAACCTATGTTGATCTTTGGGTCTAAGATGTGTTTCCTGTAGACAGCATATAGAAGGATCCTGTTTTTTAATCCATTCTGCCAGTCTATGTCTTTTGATTGGAGAATTCAGTCCATTAACATTTAGTGTTATTACTGTTTGGATAATATTTTCCTCTAACATTTTGCCTTTTGTATTATATATATCATATCTGATTTTCCTTCTTTCTACACTCTTCTCCACACCTCTCTCTTCTGTCTTTTCGTATCTGACTCTAGTGCTCCCTTTAGTATTTCTTGCAGAGCTGGTCTCTCGGTCACAGATTCTCTCAGTGACTTTTTGTCTGAAAATGTTTTAATTTCTCCCTCATTTCTGAAGGACAATTTTGCTGGGTATAGAATTCTTGGTTGGCAGTTTTTCTCTTTTAGTAATTCAAATATATCATCCCACTGTCTTCTTGCCTCCATGGTTTCTGCTGAGAAATCTACACATAGTCTTATTGAGTTTCCCTTGTATGTGATGGATTGATTTCTCTTGCTGCTTTCAAGATCCTCTCTTTCTCTTTGACCTCTGACATTCTGACTAGTAAGCGTCTTGGAGAACGTCTATTTGGATCTATTCTCTTTGGGGTGCGCTGCACTTCTTGGATCTGTAATTTTAGGTCTTTCATGAGAGTTGGGAAATTTTCAGGGATAATTCCTTCCATTAGTTTTTCTCCTCCTTTTCCCTTCTCTTCTCCTTCCGGTACACCCACAACACGTATATTTGTGTGCTTCATATTATCATTCAATTCCCTGAGTCCCTGCTCATATTTTTCCATTCTTTTCCCTATAGTTTCTGTTTCTTTTTGGATTTCAGACATTCCATCCTCCAGTTCACTAATCCTAACCTCTGTCTCTTGAAATCTACCATTGTAGGTTTCCATTGTTTTTTCATCTCTTCTACTGTATCTTTCATTCCCATAAGTTCTGTGATTTGTTTTTTTAGACTTTCCATTTCTTCTTTTTGTTCATTCCTTGCCTTCTTCATGTCCTCCCTCAATTCATTGATTTGATTTTTGATGAGGTTTTCCATTTCAGTTCGTATATTCTGAATTAGTTGTTTCAGCTCCTGTATCTCATTTGAACTATTGGTTTGTTCCTTTGACTGGGCCATATCTTCAATTTTCCTGGTGTGATTTGTTATTTTTTGCTGGCATCTAGACATTTAATTACCTTAATTAGTTTATTCTGGAGATTGTTTTCACTTATCTTACCTAGGGTTTTCTTGCTATATGAGTCTGATGTCTATCTGTTCTTTGACTTCAGTTCAGCTTTTTCTGGGTCTCTAGCTTAAGTTTTGTTTAACAGAGGGTAATTTTTCAGTTCTTGTTTTCTTGTTTCTTATCCTGCTTGTAAGGTGCCTTCCCCCCCCCCCCCCCGCCTTAGGAGGGTCTACATAGGTATTACAGACTCCAGCCAGGTTTTCCCAGACTAAACTGGCCTCCTATCAGGGGGAAGGAGTCACCTCGTCAATTTTCCCTGAGGGTGAGACCCAGCAGGTTGAAAGACCTTCCTGTGAAGTCTCTGGGCTCTGTTTTTCTTATCCTGCCCAGTATATGGTGCTTGTCTGCCTGCGGGTCCCACCAGCAAAAGATGTTGTGGCTCCTTTAACTTTGGAAGGCTCTCCCTGCTGGGGGCGTGGTGGAGACAGAGGAGAGGTTGTAGGCTGGTTTTAATCGCTTCAAATTGCCAAGCCCTGGGGTCTGAATTCCTTGAGAGAGGGATTCCACCTAAGTTGGGCTTCACCCCTCCCCTAGGGAAGGCACAGGTGGGAGACAGCCCTCAAAGCAGTCTGTTTCTGCCTATGCCTGGGGCGGTTGTAGCCCGAGTAGTCCCACTGCTGAATCCAGAGGCAGCCAAGCCTCCGTAGAAACAGCCAAAAAAACCTTTGTTTCGTCCCCTTTCCTCTTTTTTGGTTAGCCCAATAAGCGACCTCTGCCTTGACCAGGTTCGCCTGAGCTGGGGGCCTATTTTTAGTAGTCAGAATTTGTTTATTAATGCCACAATTGGTGTTTGGTTGGACTCAGTCCCTGCTACTGTTAGAGTCTCTTTCCTTTCCCTCCAGGAAGCTGCCTGTGGGGGAGGGGAGCCGGCCACTGGCCGCCGCGGCTTGGGGAACTCACAGTTCCGCAGACTCACAGCCGGTCCAGCTGGTTCAGACTGTGTGTTTGTGGGTACGCTGTGTGTTTGGTTACTATCGTGGCTCCGGGAGCTGTTCTGAACTGTTTCTGGTTATTTAGTAGTTAGTTGTTCTGGAGGACGAACTAAAACGCGCACATTGCTAAGCTGCCATCTTGGCCCTCCACTGTTAATATTTGATCTCTTAAATTTGGAGGTGGGTAATAGGTCTTCATATGCAATACATAATTTTGTAGGTAAGCTATATTTCACAAAAATTTTGGAATTTAGGTTATGATATGTTTAAGAAATTTCTAAAGGGATATTATTTGTTTAAAGAGGGTTTTTTAAAAAAAAATTCAAGAATGATTCTTACAAGTATATTAAATGTTTTGGAAAAATTCATACACACATGCATACACATGTGAAATTCAATTAGTGATAGTAGAGGGACTGGAATAAAATCAGAAGGTACAATAGAGACAATGACAAAGATGGTGGTGTCCATCTGAAGGCATGGGTTGATAACTGAGAAGACATATCAGGGCATGGACTTTGGGTAGAATTTTGCCCAAGCCCAGGGATGACGGAGTGAGCTGTAGCAGAAATAGCACCTTTTGTATTGGGAAACGGGTAAACCGCACGGGTAAATGCCACACCTCCTCACACATATGATATTCCTCTTTGGCAGGCTAGCAGTCAGTATAGGACTCAACAGGAAACCGTTTAAGACTAACTTTAATGGCAATATGTAAGGCATAGTGAATGACTTAGTTGTGAGATATGTGAAATTAGAGTACATCCTGTTCTTACCTTAAAGATTTCTGTTTTTCTTTTAAGCTTACAATTGATTTTGTAAAGTATCTTGTGATACTGTGAATTAGGCTATATAAAAATGAAGCACACTGCATTATGTAAGTTTTACTACTCCTTTGCTAGAACATCAAATGTGGCTGATTCTCTAGGCCTAATTTGTGTATCTTTAGACTTACTGAATAGTTTTCACCTTATGAAGAATTCAATAAAATGGTATTAAAAGAAATAAAGATTGCTGTCAGAAATCCTCTTTCACCTTTTTTTCTGAGCCTAGGCCTTTGGCAAATGACTCTTTGAGATATTCAAAATGCATCCCACCAACAAAGGTCTGTTTACTTTATATAAAAGTTAGATCATTAGCATTTACAAGTTGGAAAAATCCACCTCCAAAAGGCACATATTAGAAGGCACTCACTATTAGTATTTTCTAACAGTTCCATATCATCCCATAGGTAATAAGGAAAATCACAGGGTTTTCAGGTCCTAGAAGACTGGAAAACAGTTTGGGGTACATTTGATAACTCCTGAATGACCTAAAATTTCACATGAAGACAATGCTGCAATATGGTGGCCAATTCAATAGAAAAACATTCCTAGAATAAAAGATTTCCAGGAGAACATCAGATAGTTCCATCTCCCTATCCAGTATTAGTGACATACACTTTCAATATAAAAAATTTAGAATTGCCATAGTCTAAACACCCCTAAAGAGAAGATGGAAAGATCAAAGATGATCGTGGAATTAAATAGAAGATAGGACTTAACAAATGAATATGAATGCTGAATCATTAAATTGATATTTCTTTTAGTCTCCGGTATTTTAGAGCACTAGAAGTAAAAACCTAAAATGGTGAAATTGTAACCAATGTTGAACTCTGAAATATGTTCTACAATTAATTGTGGCGCTGTGCTTTGAAATTTACAGCTTTTTTGTATATATGTTATTTTTAACAAAAAAAAAAAAAAGGAAAAAAAGTCGATTGTGATGATAATAAAATATTTAAGCCCTCTAGCTTCCTATATTCTGGAGTAGCTAGAAGGAAAAATATGAAAAGATCATATGGTAGCCCATGAGAAAATCTTGGATCTGTTCTGTAACCACTTGTTGAAGAGTGCTTTGAAAACTATTGCTTTTTTATCTCTTTGCTTTGTATATATGTTATACTATAAAAAAAGTTAAAAAAAAAAAAAAGATTTCCAGGCTTCAAAGAGAATTTTATCTCATCTTGCATGGAATATACTGGCAAAAACACACTTGCTCTTTTTCAAGTCTAAATATTCAGAATTTTTTTTAGTACACATCTGAACAGAGAAAAACCAAATTCTATCCACTCTTAGTAGAGGGATATATTCAAGTTTCGCTTTAGTTATCTGCTATTTGGTTTGAGTCTCAGTCCTTAGAAAGCTGAAGAACCTAAGATCTATTTCGGGGTGACTTTTGGCATCCCTGAATATACTTATGATCAGCGATCAAGAGATCATATAGTTTCCCAGAGTAATTTTGGCAGAGAATAAAAAAGTATTTACAAAGTCCCCTTGGGGGACTGAGAGAAAGGAAGAAATGTTCAACTTCCCCATGTGGGGAATTTCTGATATTTTCACAAGCAGGGGGACAATTAATTCAAGAGGCTAAACCTTCAATCTTGGGGCTTGTCCCTATGAGGCTTATTTCTACAAAGGAGAAGTTATGCCTACTGATAATTAGGCCAAAGTCACCCCTAGAGACCCACTTTTGTTGCTCAGATGTGGCCTCTCTCTCTAAGTCAACTTGGCAAGTGGACTCACTGCTCTCTCCCCTATGTGGGACATGACTTCCAGGGGTGTGAATCTCCCTGGCAACATGGGAATGGACTCCCAGGGATGAGCCAGGACCCAGCATCATGAGATTGAGAAAGCCTTCTTGACCAAAAGGGAGAAGAGAGAAATGAGACAAAATAAAGTCTCAGTGGCTGAGAGATTTCAGAGTTGAAAGGTTATCCTGAAGGTTATTCTTACGATTATACAGATATTCCTTTTCAGTTTATAGTGTATTGGAGTGGCTAGAAGAAAGCACCTGAAACTGTTGAACTGTGTTCCAGTAGCCTTGATTCTTGAAGAAGACTGTATGACTATATAGCTTTTACAATGTGACTGTGTGATTGTGAAAACCTTGTGTCTGATGTTTCTTTTATCCAGGGTATGGACAGATGGGTTAAAAAAAAAAAAGGATAAATAAATAAATAAATAGTAGGTGGGGAAAAAGGTAAAAACTGGGTAGATGAAAATACTAGTGGTTAATGAGAGGAAGGGGTAAAAGGGCATCAAATATATGAGTTTGTCTTTTTTTTTTCCTTGTATTTCTTTTTCTGGAGTGATGCAAATGTTCTAAAAATGATCATGGTGAAGAATAAACAACTATGTGATGATATTGTGGCCCATTGATTGTATAGTATGGTTGGACTGTACATGTGTGGATATTTCTCAATAATAATATTAAAAAAAGATCACATAGGTTCCCATCACATCTAATCAACACAATAAACGCAATAATATGAACAAGGTATGCATTGGGACTTACTGTAATACCTGATTATTCACTTTCAAATAGAGGTAAGCCTCCTAGTTGCAACTTGGTGCAAAAATCTCTTTATGCACTTTATTTTCCTTATGTACTTTTGCAGTTGAAATTTTAAGTCAAAGTTTGAACATGTACTTATTATTGCAATAAAATGCTGTAATAATGATTACTGTAAAAATTATTAATCTATGTATAAAATTAATGATCACAAACTGGAATGGTCAAAAACACAGAGAGACAGGTTAATAGGGCAAACATTAAGAGTACAATGGATTAGCTAGATATCTCAGGAAGAATATATACTTTTTAAATCAACATATGTCTATAAAATAAAAACAACACCAGGCAGATTATTAGAATTTAAATAATATCATAATTATAGTACTTATAGAATTACATTTGAATATTATTATTCATAACAAACAAAAAGAACTTTAACTTTCATGTTAGTTATTTTATTCCATTTAGGCTATGAATTTCAAGAAGCAATTCTATTTGAGAAATCTTCATATCATGTGAGATAAATGTAAGGTAAAATACCAACTTTGTCGTCTCAAAATTTCATGAGAAAAACTCCAAAATAGCATATAACAATATCTATGGAAAATAACCGTCCATTAAAAATATATAAAGAATGAAGAAAGGAATATAGGATTAGAGGAAAAATGAGTTGTCCCCAAATACCTTTCTCTTCCTCTAACTTCAGTTGAAAGTGAATGTCTAGTATCACAAATGTGTAATAGTGGTTACAGAATCAATTTAGCAGGTGATAGTGCTGAGAATTCATGTTCTTGCATTATGAATTCAAATTAAAAAATCCTGAGTATACTACTTTTTTTTTCCTTGTTCCCCAAAAGTCCATCATCCTATGTTGGTGATATTTTTAGCTTCAATTCTCCATTCAGCCAAAGTATATATTTGCTGCAACTCGGAAGTATGTGATAAGAAGGGCTACTTATAGATAGAACTAACAAAAAGCCTTTAAGAATTTACTCTTGAATATTTACCTTACGAGGAACTTCAAGTTAAATAATCAAATCATGCTTTTTTTTCAACTATTATTTTGTTTTTGAATGAAAATCTTTGCAAATTGTTTGTTATAAGGAGAAATTACATTAAATCTGGAATTATAAAACAAAAACCACATGAAAAGATTATGTATCTAATATGCATTAATCAGGTCAGTGTGACAGAGATTATGAGTAATGGCACAAGATACCACACATGGACTTGAGAAGAAACCTTCTCAGGCTGTATGATTCATTTTGTTTCATTTGTACCTAAAGAAGAAATCAGCCAATGGATAAACTATTCCAATAAAATCTTGGGAAAAGGATGTGCCCAGATGCTGAATACATTCATGCAGGATAATAAAGGAAAAGAGCAAATTCACAGTCTGTCAATGTGCAGGGAAGAGGCCTGAAAACCAAGAGAGTAAAACAGCGACCATTTCATTAGCATTCCATGCTCTCAGAACTATGTAGCAGTGCTTTGATTTGAAATGCATGTGCTCACCTCACACTGATAGGATGTACCAATTCTATCTTCTCACCTACCCTTTATAATCAAAGCCCATAGGGCTATCATCTAAAGTGAAATGTAATCTCCAAGTGAAAAATAAAAAATGATGGACAAAGTATTTTCCTCACTCAAGTAAAATCTGGTTTGCTCAAGAGATATCTGTTAGTATATTTGGGTTTAACTGTTCAGATATGCACTTTGTGCCAAGAAAATCCTTCCAGTAAAACTACCCCTGACAAAAAGTGTACGTCATTAAAACAGCTTTGAAGTTCACAGTTCAGTTGGCTGAAACCAGCCTGTGTTGATGATAACTAGGGTTCTCTCCTATTTGACTCATATAATGACAGCAACATCAGCTCCAACAGTAGGGGCTATTTTGTTTTTTAAAAAAAGAAAAAAGAAAGATGGTATTACTTAATACTTGTATTAGCTGTTAAGATCACATTCCATCTAGACTTTGGATTTGTTTTAAAGCTTTATGCTTTTCACTGAGACAAGGGAAAAGGCACTGTGGAATAGTGAGCTATTTGTGTATTTTCTGCACATGGTGTCTTAACTTCTATCTCTTCACTGTATTACCAGAGTTCATATTTACTGAACAGGAATATACCAAATGAATTTAGCATGTTTAGAGATTGATATGGTCCCTTCCAAATGAAGTATGTTGAAAACAGTAATCTCCATCAATCCTCTGGCCTGAGGTTTTTCTGGCAGATATATAAAAACACCTATTCTGTTTCTAAACTTTAACCTTGAAATGACTCCGCTGCTAATAAATACTGTTACCAAAACCCTGAGAATCACTTAAACCAGAACTTAAGTTAAACCTTCATGACTTCTGAAATATTAAAATGTCATCATAAAAGCTACATTTTTAAAGGGGCTACATAAATAGTGTTTTATGACGCATTGTCTTGTCCTTTCTCAAGAATGAAATCTAAAACATGTTAGATCACAAGTTTTACACCAACAAAAAAGCATTTTAAACAAAAGGGAAAAATGGTAAGATTACATAATAATTTACTTTTATGACTATGTAATATACCAAACTCTACCTGATCTTTTAAAGTCTTTAATTGGCAGGAAATCTGTGATAATTTGTAATCCAGAGATTAATTAATACAGGTGAGGCTTTAATAAGGAAAATTTTTAACTTATTTTCACACTTAAAGACATATCTGGGTTAATTTCTTTTTTTCCATTAATTAATAAAAAAAAAAAAAAGACATATATCTAGGGCCAAATTTGTTTCTGCTTACCCTTGTTGGGCAAGTTTCATTTCCTTTAATTCATTACATAAAATCTGCACCTTTGTCAGTCACAGAAATATGCTTAAGATGTGGTTTGTTTCATGGCTTGATATACGACAATAAATTGTTAATGATACATTACTGCATCAAAAACAAGCAAATGCAAAATCATGTTGTTGGTACATTTCAAATTGAGCCAGGAAATTTCAAAATACTCTCCCTTTAACCCTTCAATATCAATATCACCACCAATAAACATGTATCGGACACCTGTACTCCAGTTATAGCATCCTGTTTGATGTTATCAGGTGTTCACATTCATTTACAACCAACTGTGCTCTAAAGTGGCTTTTCTAATATACAAAGATATTATGAAAAATATGCTGTAATTATTTACCAACTTCTTTAGAACCAATCATTCAAATGCAGAAATACTTATATTGATCAATGTCAACTGACATGATAAAAATGTGATGCTCAAGGATCACACTGACTAACTCACCTGAAAAAAGTAAATATTGAATAAAAAAATGAAATGCTTTAATTTGGAATATGATTATTTTAAAATCCTGGGCACTATGAATATTAAACTATACCAGAATGGTAGATTTTAGAGGTTATATTTTCCTTCCAGCTTCTGGTACCTCAATCTTCATCTTGGTGATTTATGATTTATATTGTCAATCAAAGTTCTTAATAAAAACACAGCTTTACATCATGCAATTGGGAATAAGATTTTTCCTTTCTCTCTCTGCAGAGTCCCACACACATACTGAATAATTCCAGTAGTAATTATGAAATACAAAGTTACAGCATCATCATTGACTGTTGTCATATGTCATTCAAACTTCTTTGTGATGGTATAATTAAGTGGTTGTAAATACTTGTCTGATGGTGTCGTCACATATCTTACAGTGCACTGGGCTAGTTATCAGAATACCAAAGGCTTTTATTCTCCTTCAGATATAGAGGCACTCCAGAGATTTTTAACAGTGCAACTTGATTAAGCTCTCTGAATTTGGGAAACCTAGCCTTTCTCAGCAAGTTTTTCTCACACATTAATCTCTATCATGTGGTGAAAAAGAGTGGTTTCCAAAATGGGATGCATGTGCCCTAGAGTTTTACAAGATTCTGATTCATGGTTACAAAAAGAAAATACTAGAATATCTATTGAAATTACTTTTATTGTATCCTTTTAAAATGTGCTTTTGCATGTTTTATAATATACCTAATAACACAGAAGTACATGTATGCAAGTTATAAATAAATAAATAAATAAATATACTTTTATCAGGGGTGCCTGCTCAAAAAATTTCTGTAAAAGCTTTACTGAGATATAATCACACACCATACAATTCCTTTATTTAAAGTATACATTCAATGGTTTTGAATATTAAGAATATTAATATATATATTATATATATATAATATATATAAGAATATTAAGAGTTGTGCAACCATCACCACAATTAATTTTAGAACATTTTCATCACCTCAGAAAGAAACCAATTATCCTTTCACTTTCACCACTCTATTCTCCACCTCTTCAGCCCCAACCAACCACCAATCTACTTTCTGTTTCTATAGATTTGCCTATTCTGGATGTTTCATATAAATGGAATCATATAATGCAAGGTCTTTTGCAACTGGCTTCTTTCACTTAGAATAATATTTTCGAGGTCCATCCATATTTTAGCATGCTAGAACAGCATGTATCAGAGCTTCTTTCCTGCTTATGTCCAAATAATACTATATTGTAAGGACGTACCCCATTTTGTTTATCCATTCATCAGGTGATGGAAATTTGGATTATTTCCACCTTTGGACTATTATGAATAATGCTGTTATAAACATTCATGATCAAGTTTTTGTATGAATGTATGTTTTTATTTCTCTTGGGTATATACCTACAAGTGGAACTGATGAGTCAAATAGTAACTCTATGTTTAATTGACTGTTTTCCAATGTGGCTGTACCACTTCACAATACCACCAGCAATATTTGAGGGTTCTGACTTTCCACATCGTTGCCAACCTTTATTATCAGACATTCTGATTATAGCCATCCCACAGGGTATGATGTGGTTATCTCAATGCAATTTCCTTGATGACTAATGATGTTAATCATCTTTTCACGTGTAGAATTATCTTATTAACGTACATGATAACAAAAGATGTGAGATACTGGTGTAAAATTCTCTGGCAATTTCAGGGGCAGTTGCTCAATGAAGGTCCAAGACAGTATTCTGAATTCACAGTAGTACCTCTTCAAGACATTTAACTCTTCACAGACAAGAGAAAAGGAGCATACATAGGTGTCATATAAATCAAAGCAAGCCCCAAAGTATGGGAGACTTGTGGGAGATTAAAGATCAACTAGATGTAGATGTCTCATACCACCTCCAAATCAAGGACATATAACTCTGAGAAATGCGTAGAGTATCAGTGACACTGTCACTACTGTTTAAACTGAGATGCTTCCACTCTAATCACAAAGAGATGGCAAAGGCAATGCTTCAGCCATTTTCTCAGCACACCATTAGCAGTCCACAAAAGGTAATTTTAGTGACAATTCTGAGGGGACGCACCACACAAGGACCAAGCCATTGGAGGCCAGTGCCTATGTCTTTGTCAACAGTTCTTCAAGGTACAGAACTGAAAGAACTATATGGAATTTTTTTTTAATATGGCAAGATATCAATTTAAAGAAGTGTCCTTTTTTGCCAAAATCATATCTATTCTACATTTTGGTATTACGGAACAAAAGCGACAGTCAACTTCTTCTTTACTTAGCAAAATTAGTTTCAGAAATTGTGGCAGTCTGTGAAGTCCAAAAGTCTGGGAACTTCTGCAGTACTATATACCTTCTACTCTAGAAAGACCACATGGTTCTCTCTAACTTACTCTACTTAGCCTTCATTTTATATCCTTGTTCCTACTGATTCCCTAGCCCTGGGAAAACAACTCTTCAAAATCTACTCTTTCTTTTTTTTGAGAACATTTTCATTTCTTCTGAAAAACAAACAACTCTGTACCCCTTATATCCCCCTATTATTGATATTTAGCTTTGGCATCATACCTTTATTATAATTTATGATAAAAAATAACAATTTTACTGTTAACTATAACCCTTATTTTGCATTGTTATTTTCCCCATAAATCACTCTGTTATTAATACCCTGTTATAGTGACATACATTTGTTCTAGTTAATGTAAGAACTTTCTCATATTTTTACAATTAACCACCATCATTGTCCACTCTAAGTTATATAGTTCCCATTCTTATCCTCAAGTTTTCCTTCTGGTGACATACACAACTATATGTGTATGTCACAACTTCCTCTTTCAACTATAGTCACTCAGTTTTGTTTCTTACACTTGGAGTATTGTGCTACCATCACATAGTATTGTGTTATTCATTTCCAAATGTTTACAATCAACTTTATTAAACATTCTGAACTCCTTAAACCTCAATTGGCCAATCTCTATCCTCTTTCTATCTCCTGATAATCTATGCTCTCGAATTTAACTCCCAGAGTTTGCTCATTATAGTCAGTTGATATGGTGAGACCATAAAATATTTGCTCTTTTCCCAACATAATGTTCATCCACATCACTGCATGCAACACAACTTCCCAACTGCACAATATTCCATCATATGTATACACCACAGTTTGCCCTCCACTCATCAGTCGATAGACATCTGGGCTGCCTCCATCCTTTGGCAATCATAAATAATGCCACCGTAAACATCAGGGTGTAAATGTCTATTCGTGTCCCTGCTTACAATTTTTCTGAGTATATACCTACTAACACCTATCCATTTTGAAAGACCAAATTCATTCAACCTCTTATTCAGTCAGTTAGGTGGTCAGTCAGTTTGTCAGTCAAATATTTACTGAGCATCTACATGGAAGGTACCCAACTGGGCAAAAGAAATTGGGGGGGGGAGGGGTGCCAAAGATGATTAGGCTATGAACCCTACTCTCAAGGTTTTTCCATACTATCTTCTCATCAAATCCTCAGTGACAGATCAGTTAACAATTTCTGAATCACATCATTTATTAAGGAAATGATGAGGGGTCAGGATATTTTAAAACAGAGCTGCTTTGAAAAATCTAGCACATAAGGCCACAGTACTTACTACATTGTACACAATCTCTTAAAGAAGACTTTTTGGCTAAGTCACAGGTTAAACTGTAAAAAAGGACAATAATAAAAGTGTACACTTTAAGTTAAATCAATGAAGCAAAGCTTTCCATTTCCTTAAATCTATGAACTGTCAGCAAATCTTTTTGTTATTTTACCAAAACAGAAAATGTTCTAATGATTAATTCTTTTTAAACTAATCCTTTTTATACCTCTAACACCAGAATGGTTGTTTCTGAATAAAAAGTCTCGTTTTTCTTTTTTCAAGGCCTTTCTCTCTAATCCTCACCCTGCTGAATTTAATTGCCTTGGCTATGCCAAAACAATGTCTGAATCTAATAGGTCAGCATTGATCGCTCTAAACCAATTGGTTCCTTCATTAGCAAGAAAATGAAGTAAAGAGAAAAGGCAGGTGGCTCCCAAACAGGCAGCTGGGCTTTTGCTCCTCTTACAGCGTGCTTCTCCCTCATTAAATAGCAGTTGATCGATTGGCAACTTGCTCAAAATCCACAAAACTATCCATCACTTTTGACACAGACCTGTTTAACAAGCCACTCAACTCAAGATTTGGATACAGACTGTCTATTTGTGGGCCTATCACATTCTTCCCAGACATTATCTTTCTGAAGATTATATTAAGAAAAAGGAAGACACATCATCCAAATAGCCACTTCCTGGCAGGGCACCAAGTAAAGCCCAGAGGGGCTAATCCTGGCTATGAGTTTTAGAAGCAAAGGCTCCCCAGAAGGAAGGTCCTTCTCCCAGAGTCTATACACTGCAGCACAGTAAAGGGAAGTGGGGCAAGGAAGTAGTCTTTGTGCTACCAGCAATAGGAAGCAAGGGGGGATCTAAAAATACTAGTCATTACCACAGGAAGGGAAAGAAAACAGGGCCAAGAGGGAAAAAGAATCCAAGGAAGGAGAGAAAAGAAAATACACATAGGAAAAGCACAATATATTCATATCACACTACTTTGGTTAGTTAGGGAAGAAAGTGAACTAAGGAAGAGTGCAGACTAGGAGTTTTATCAGATGATTTAAGAAAACTACTTCTCTTCTAAAACTGATGGTGACCCATTTCTGGGGTAATGTGACTCTGATCATGACCAGAAACAGAGCAAACTCCTTTTTAAGCTAAGCAAAACAGACTAGGAAAAGGGTTTTTGTTGGTTTGAAGCTATGTATCTGAGAAAAAACATTCTTAAACGTAATCCATTCCTCTGAATATGGACCCATTGTAAGTAGGACCTTTTGATGAAGTTACATCAGTCATGATGTGGCCCAACTCAATCAGGATGGGTCTTAATCCTATTTCTGAAGTCTTTATAAGCAGAATGAAACTCAGATGGAGAAAAAGCCATTGGAAGCAAGAAGCTAAAGGTCAACACAACCCAGAAGAGAAGGGAGAGGCCAGGAGACGCTGTTTCATGCATTGCCATGTGAAAGAGGAGCCCAGGACCAAGGCTGACAGCTGATGGACCCAGAACAGAGTCTTTGGGAAGAAAGCACTGCCTTAACGACCCCTTGATTTGAACTTTTCCTAGCCTCAATATGTTGAGCTAATAAATTCCTATTGTTTGAGCCAACTCATTGCATGGTATTTGCTTTAGCAGCCAGAAAACTATACCAGGGGTTATATACCCAACCTCGAGTGAGCATCTATATACACCAAAGACAAAACTAGGCTCTTTATACACAGCATCTTATTGAGCTGATGACAACCTTATAAAGGGGTCAATTTTATTCTCATCTTATAAACTAAAAAAATAAGATTCAGAGATACAAATCTTATTTATAAAAGACACATAGTAGGAAGAGGGAACAGCTAGAATTTGAATGTAGATCTCGTCAATTCCAAAGTCCATGCCTTGGTTAATGAACCTCTCAAGGACTCTGAAATCAACAACACTCCCCCCCCCCCAAATGTAGAGGTAACATAAAAGGAATATAAATAAAGAAAAATTATAAAATAAGAAAATAGTCTTTTAAAGGAATGAAAAGTGTGGGAATACATAGCCATGTTTTATTTACCCCATTACTGCTTTCATCCTGCGTATTCTGAGAAGAAATCGTAATTGACCCCAGAGAAGAGGAGGCAAGGCCAGTTCTTTAGATAACAAACTACCCTTTCACTTGCTGCCTTTCCATAAGGCTATCAGAGTAGCTAAAGAGAACTGGCCTTAAAATCAATCAAATGCCACAGGAGTTGGTCAATTTTCTCTTATATTTATAATTTGGAAACAGAAGTAACTTATTTCAACTTACATATCTGTAAGTACTTCCTTGCATTAACAAAATCAAACACCAAGGAAAAGTATTCATTTCTCATATAATATGCAAGCTGGCCATCGTTACTCAAGGAAAAGCACTTATTGATATACTCAATTTATTTGCCACTCACCGAACACTTTATATCTTCAAGGCACTCACTAAAGCCAAAATGAACATGTTGGGTTATGAAAGCATCTCATCAAAAACATAAATTATCTGAGGACTCTCAGAAAGATGGTGGAATAGGATAGGCTAAGATCACCCCTGCTCCAAGGAACAACTAGAGCTGTGACAGAAAAACGACTGAGACAGCAGTTCCACAGTGCAAGTGACCTGACAGGGTCTTCGACACTATATAGGGAGGTCCAGGATGAAAAATTTGAAGAATTCAGATGCAGAAAATGGGATGAGTGGACTCCGGTGGGACTCCACTGGGGACAAGACACTGTGTCTAGAAAAGGACTGCTCCCGCAGCTACCCTGGGATAGCTGTTCCCTCAACTCCACAGCCTGGAGCTCCCTTGGGGAATCTGGAAGACAATCACAAAGACCATTCAGCTCCTGCACAGGGCCAATCACTCCCCTTTCTATAAGGAGGCCCAGAATCCTGAGGAATGCATAGACAAGGAGGCAGGCACGAGGAAGCAAGATATGCTGTGGCCCACATTTCCAAACTACATCCCAGTACACCAGTGTGCCCCACCCCACACCCCATGCTTCCTCATCCCATGCCTCAACCATGTACCCCACACCTGTACCATGCACCCTGAGCTCCGCCCCATGTACCCGCAACCCTGTGCCCAGCCCCAAAGACCCACAAGCCTGTGCCATGCCCCATGCCATCCCTAGGGGGCAGGCATTTTCAGGTTGACTGTGGATAGGGGCACCTGATCTACCCAATCCCAAAGACGAAGGTGATTTCAAGCAGGAACCTGGGGACCACAAGACCCATCGGTTACACAAGCAGAATCACCACTGAGGTGCACATACTGCCCACCTCCAGCCCCAGAATTGGCAGCTTTCAGCATGCACTGGGACCAGCCGACTAGGCTAGAATTGCACTGGGTCTCCATCTAGCTTATCCGGCTGCCACAGTAAGGGAAAGGTAGGCCCGAGGGAACGATGAGGCCCAAGAGTGCCATCTTCTGGGAAGAAACGAAAAGTGCAATCTGGAAACTAAGGATCTGTCCAGCAACAAACAGATCCTCAAGTAGAACTGCATCCACTGGATGATGTCTGGACCTTGGTTTGGCATGGAATTATTGATGAACCGAGTGCAAGAAAAGACCTTCAACACAGACCCAAGCAAATACAAAACCTTAGATGACTGAAGGAAATCAACTTTCTAAATAACTCCATGCAGATAAACATATGACTTAAAGTCAAAAGAAAATTACAAAGTATATGAAGATGTAGGCATATATAGTCGAGCCAATGAACCAATTGAAACACTAGAGGACAGACAGACTTTGGAACAACTAATCAACAGGTAGGCTAATGACATAAAGAATATCAAAAAGACACTAGAAGAACATAAAGAAGAATTTCAAAGAGTAAGTAGAAAAATAAGAGAGATCACAGAGATGAAAGATACTGCAGACCAAATTAAAAATATACTGAGGACACACAACAGGAGATATGAGGAGGAAGAAGAAAGAACAAGTAAACTAGAGGACAGGACAATTGAATTCAAATGTACAAAAGAACAAATGGCAAAAGAGATGGAAAACTTTAAATTGGATCTCAGGGAAATGATGGACAACACAAAGTATGCAAATATAAGAATCACTGGTGTACCAGAAGGAGAAGAGTAAATGGCTGGAAAGATTAGTTGAAGTAAATGGGGGGAAACCTCCCAGCCCTTATAAAAGATGCAAATATTGGAATTTGTTTCTATGAAACTTATCCCCACAAAGGACAGGCTAAGCCTACTTAAAATTAGGTCTCAAACTACCTAACTCATACGATGACACCAACATCATTCTCATACCAAAGCCAGACAAAGATACTACCAGAAAAAATAACAGACCAATCTCTCTAATGAATATACATACAAAAATCCTCAACAAAATTCTTGCAAATCAAACCCAGCAACACATTAAAAGAATTATACACCATTACCAAGTAGGATTCATTCCAGGTATGCAAGGATGGTTCAACATAAGAAAATCAATGTAATAACACCATACTGACAAATCAAAGCAGAAAAACCACATGATCATCTCAATTGATGCAGAAAAGGCATTTGACAAAATTCAGCATCCTTTCTTTTTGAAAACACCACCAACCAAAACCATTCCTGCCAATCCTAAAGAATACTTAGGGCATTATATAAGATTCTACAAATGTTCCATGCACTAGTATAACTTTCCCAAACTTACAACCTCCAGATGGGCCCCTGAACCAGATAAGTCCTGAAATTCACAGGGGCCAGCCCTTCCAGAATATCAACTAACTCCATCCCCCATCCCATATTATCAATAGTCTCTTCCAATACGAACAAGTTAGAATGGGCATAGCCCAAATATCCCTAAAGAGCTAAAGAGTGGGAGAAAGATCAGAGGTGATGGTGGAGTTATACAGAGAAGGTCAGGTTTTACAAATGAATATGAGTGCTGAAATCATTATACTGACATTTCTTCAGCCTCTGGTATCTTAGAGAAGCTAGGAATAAAAAACTAAAATTGTAGAGCTGTAACTCATACCAAACTCTGAAATCTATTGCTTTTATGTATATATGTTAAAGAGAAGGAGGAGTATAACAGAGAAGAGAGGATTTAACAAATGAATATGACTGCTGAATCATATTTATATTTCTGTTGGTTGCCAGTGTCTCGGCGTAGCTAGAAGAAAATAATGAAAACTTGTGGAACTGTAATCCATACCAAACTTTAAAATCTGTTCTATAACTACTTGTTAAAATGTACTTGGAAATTTATTGCTTTTTTGTATATATATTATATTTCACAATAAAAAGTTATAAAAATTTTTAAAAATAAAAAAAAGTGGAAGAGAGATTAAAATTTTCACAGACAAAGACTGAGAGGATTTGTCAACAAGAGACCAACTCTACAACTAAAACTAACAGGAGTTCTGTTGGCTGAAAAAAAAAAATAAAGACAGGAGAGGGAGGTCTGGAAGAGGACACAGAATTGAAGAGTACCAGTAAGGGTAACTTAAAGGATAAAAAGAGAAAGAGAAAAGTATATCAGACAAACAAAAACTAAAAGATAAGGGCGGACCATGGTGGCTCTGTGGCAGAATTCTCATCTGCCATGCCTGAAACCCGGGTTTGATTCTCAGTGCCTGCCCATCAAAAAAAAAAAAAAAAAACCTTAAAGATAAGACGGTAGATTTAAGAGATGCCTTTACAGTAATAATTTTGATAGTTAATGGACTAAACTCACCAATTAAAAGATACATATTGGCAGAATGAATTTAGAACTATGAGCCAACTGGAGAACAAAAAAAAACAATAGAAAGAATAAATAAAACCAAAAGTTAGTTCTTTCAGAAAACGAATAAAATTGATGGACCCCTTAGCTAGGCTACAAAGAAAAAAGAGAGAGGATGCAAACAAACAAAATTAAAAATGAAAGAGGGGTTCTTACCAGGGATCCTGAAGAAATAAAAAAATCATAATAGGATACTATGAACAATTGTAAGTCAACAAACTAGACAACTTAGATGAAATGGACAAAATCCTAGAAACACATAAACAACTTACTACTGAGGTTGAGAAAATCTCAATAAACCAATTGCAAGAAAAGAGATTCAGTCAGTCATCAAAAATCTTCCTACAAAGAAAAGCCCAGGACCAGATGGCTTCACAGGGGGATTTTACTAAACATTCAAAAAAAACTAACACCAATACTGCTCAAATTATTCCAAAAAATTGAGGAAAAGGGAAGACTACGTGAGTCACTGTATGAAGCTAACATCACTCTATTATCAAAACTGGGTAAAGATGCTATAAGAAAGGAAAACTACAGGGCAACCTCCCTAATGAACACAGATGTAAAAATTTTCAACAATATACTAGTAAATCAAATCTAATGACACATTAAAAGAATTATAAACTGTGATCAAGTGGGGTTTATACCAGGAATACAAGGGTGGAAAAGTCAATCAATGTAGTACAGTACATTAACAAATTGAAAGGGAAAAATCACATGATCATCTCAATGGGTGCTAAAAACGCATCTGACAAAATTCAGCATCTTTTTCTGATAAAAATACTTCAAAAGGTAGGAACTGAAGGAAATTTTCTCAAAATCATAGGAAGGCATATATATGAAAAACCCATAGTCAGCATCGTACTTAATGGTGAGAGACTGAAAGCCTTCCCCCTAAATTGAAAACACGGATCCCTCTGTCACCAGTATTACTGAACACTGTACTAGAAGTTCTAATTAGAGCAATTCGGCTGGAAAAAACAAACAAATAAAAGGTACCCAATTCGGAAAGAAAGACGTAAAACTTTCATTATTTGCAGATAACATGATATTATACTTGGAAAATCCTGAGAAATCTATGACAAAGTTTTTGAATTAATAAATTCAGCAAAGTGCTGGGATACAAGATTAATGTGCAAAAATCAGTAACGTTTCTATACACAAGCAATGACCTGAGGAGACAATTAAGGAAAATTCCATTCAAAAATAGCAACTAAAAAATCAAGGAATAAACTTAACCAGGGATGTAAAGGACCTGTACACAGAAAACTACAAAACATTACTAAAAGAAATCAAAGAAAATCTAAATAGGTGGAAAGACATTTCCTGTTTACGGTAGGAAGGTAGAATGTCATTAAGATATCAAGTCTACCTAAATTGATCTCAGATCCAACGTAATACCAATCAAAATTCCAACAACCTACTCTGAAGACTTGGAAAAGCTAATTATCAAGTTCATTTGGAAGGGAACGAGACCTCAAATAGCTAAAAATATCCTTAAAAAGAAGAAAGAAGTGGGAGAACTGATTTTTTTAAAGCTTATTACAAAGTTACAGTGGTCAAAACAGCATGGTACTGGCACAAAAATAGAAGTAATGACCAAGAGAATCAAAGTGAGAGTGTGCACACAGACCACCAAATATATGGACAATTAAAATTCATTGAACTTGGACAGAATATTCTTTTCAATAAATAGGCATGGCAAAATTGGACATCGATAGCCAAAAGGATGAAAGCAGACCCTTACTTTACACCCTACACAAAAATTAACTCAAAGTAGATTAAAAACCTAAATATATGAGCCAGAACCATAAAACTCCTAGAAGAAAATGCAGGGAAATATCTTCAGGACCTAGTAATATGAGGTAGCTTCCTGAACTTCACATCAAAGCACAGGCAAGGAAAAAAACAGATAAATGGGAACTCTTCAAAATCAAATGCTTCTGTACCTTAAAGGACTTTGTCAAAAAGGTGAAGAGGCTTCCAACTCAATGGGAGAAAATATTCGGAAATCATTTATCACAGAAGTTTCATATCCTGTATACATGAAGAAATCATACAACTCAACAACAAAAGAACAAGTAACCCAATTATAAAATGGGCAGAAGATACAAATAGACATTTTTCCGAAGAGCAAATACACATGGCTAAAAAGCACATGGAGAGAGTTTTCATTAGCTATAAAGGAAATACAGATCAAGACTACAATGAGATGTCACCTTATACCTATTAAGAATGGCTATTAAACAACCAGGAAACTAAAAATGTTGGAGAGGACATTCTAGAAATGGGAACACTTATGTACTGCTTTTGGAAACAGATAATGGTATACCTGCTAAGGAAGACACTTTGGTCGTTCCTTAGAAAACGAAATATCAAGGTGCCCTATTATCCAGCAATATCACTACTTGGTTTATGCCCAGAAGAGCTGAAAGAATGACACAAATAACATCTGCCCACCAATGTTCATAGCAGCATTATTCACAATTGCCAAAAGATGGAAACAATCCAAGTGTCTACCAACAGACAAGTGGATAAACAAAATGTAGTATACATACATATGATAGGATATTATGCAGCAGTAGGACAAAATGAGGTCCTGAAGCATATGACAACATGGATGAAACTTGAGGACATAACGCTGAGTGAAATAAGCCAGACACAAAAGGACAGATACTGTATGCTTTTGCTGTTATGACCTTGGTAAAGGTAAACTCAGAGGCTTATAAGATAGGGGACCTAGAGATACACAGAACTATAAAGATGGGTAAACAAATGGTTAGCTAATGAAGTTGAACTTAAATGTAAGGGAATGTATAGAAAGGAAGGGAGTTCATTAGTAGGTTTATAAGTAATAATGCCATATTGAAGGTGAACATGATTGAAAGGGGCTGTATAGAGCCACATATCCCACTGATTAACACCACAAATATAAATAAGTTCTTCAATGAACTACCTCAAAGGTATGAATCTTGTACAAAGGGTGAATAATAGAAGGGTATGGGGGAAAATTACTACTGCAGACTATGGTCTATATTTAACAGGAAGACATCAACAATAACACAGCAATACCAGGGGTAAATAATTGAGGGTAAGGATAAGAGTTAAGGGGAAGTTTGGAGTTTCCATTTGGTGAGGATGTGCTTATCTTTCTCTTTCAAGCAATGAAAATTGTCCAAAATTGAGAGTGTTGATGATTATACAACTAAGTGAGGATAATGTTAGGCACAGACTGTTGTCTTTGGACATTATACATAATTCCCAAGGGATGGAGGTGGCTGAAGGATACATTGAGAAGTAGAATGATGAACTGCATGCAGTGTTTATGATGGAATATTATATGGTTACAGAAATGAATGAGGTCGTGAGGCATGCAACAAGGTGAATTAACCTTGGGCATATTGTAGTGCAAAATAAACTAGAAACAAAAGAACGAATACTGTATAATCTCTTTAGAAAATACTTTTGAGAAAAATGGAGCCTAGATTGGACACTCTTACAGCATCACATTTAGTCCAGAGCTGTAAATGTGACTTTTAGATTTTAAGATGCTATAACCTGGTATCTCCCTGGAATTTTGGGTACTTGTGTAACACCTAAGACTCAGAGTTGGAATTCTGCATCTCTCAAAGTCAGCACTGCTACATAAAACAACTGTTAAAGAAAGTGAAAGAGATCAGGCTCCATTTAGAGAGAAGAACGAAGCTGATTGGGTCGAGACTAAAGTAAATCAGAATACAAGTGTAAGGATGACATTGTCTATATTTTAGAACTTTAATATTAAAGACCAAAAGAAGAGAGGTTTATTTTGTACAAAACCTATATTTGCTGTAGCACATAATCTAATTCGACCTATGTGGACAACTCATTTAAACAACTCAAACTCATGAAGCCCAGAACGGGAATGAGGGCTTGTAATTCTGTATAGTTTAATGTAATACCCAGATACATCCCAGACTATATTGAGGAGATGACAAGTATTGACCTGGTGAAAAAATATAACTATTATATTATCCCTTGAGAGTCTGGTGAAAAAATATAACTATTAAGCTTTACCACTTTGGAAACCCCTAAGACTCTCAAAATTAGGGACTCCCAAGTCAATAGGTCATGGCTTTGATTTTGAGGCTTGATTTTTTTAAAATTTATTTATTAATTAAAAAAATTAAGAACAAACAAACAAAAAACACTAACATATCATTCCGTTCTACATATATAATCAGTAATTCTCAATATCATCACATAGTTGCATATTCATCATTTCTTAGAACATTTGCATCAATTCAGAAAAAGACAACAGAAAAAGAAATAAAACAATAACAGAGGAAAAAAAAAAGATTATATATACCATATCCCTTATCCCTCACTTCCACTGATCACTAGCATTTCAAACCAAATTTATTTTAACATTTGTTCCCCCCATTATTTATTTTTATTCCATATGTTCTACCCATCTGTTGACATGGTAGATAAAAGGAGCATCAGACACAAGGTTTTCACAATCACACAGTCACATTGTGAAAACTCTATCATTACTCACTCATCATCAAGAAACATGGCTACTGGAACACAGCTCTACATTTTCAGGCAGTACCCTCCAGCCTCTCCACTACATCTTGAATAACAAGGTGATATCTACCTAATGCGTAAGAACAACCTCCAGGATAACCTCTCCACTCTGTTTGGAATCTCTCAGCCATTGACACTCTGTCTCATTTCACTCTTTCCCCTTTTGGTTGAGAAGGTTTTCTCAATCCCTTGATGCCGAGTCTCAGCTCATTCTAGGATTTCTGTCCCACGTTGCCAGGAAGGTCCACACCCCTGGGAGTCATGTCCCATGTAGACATGGGGAGGGTGGTGAGTTTGCTTGTTGTGTTGGCTGGAGAGAGAGGCTACATTTGGAGGTGTGATCTTTTGAAGCTTATTTCTATAGTGGAGAAGCTAAGCCTACCTATAATTACGCATAAGAGTTACTTTCAGAAACCTCTTCTGTTGCTCAGATGTGGCCTCTCTCTCTCTAGGCCAAACTTTGCAAGGAAAAGCATTACCCTCCCTGCTACATGTAATGTGACATCCAGGGGTGAAAGTCTCCCTGGCAACATGGGACATGACACCAGGTGTATGTCTGGCCTTGGTACCATGGAATCAACAACACCTTTCTGACCAAAAGGGGGAAAAGAAATTTAACAAAATTAGGTATCAGTGATTAAGAGAGTTCAAATCTCTTTGAGTGGCTGCTAATTTTCATGATTTGCCAACCCCCAAGTAAAACCATTCCTGTTAACCCTAAAGAATACCCAGGGCTCTATCTGACATTCTACATAAGTTTCAAGCACTAAGATTACTTTTCAGAAACCTACAGATCGGGTCCCAGGCCAGACAAGTCCTGAAATGCAGAGGGGCCAGAATCTCCAAGAATATCAACTAGTTCTAGCCCCCTATCCCATATTATCAACACCCTTTTCCAACATGAAAAAGTTAGACTGGGCATAGCTCGAAACCCCTAAAGATTGGGAGAAGGATTAAAGGAGAAGGAAGATTTAACAAATGACTATGACTGCTAAATCTTTGTGCTGATATTTCTTTTAGTTTCCAGTGTCTTAGGGCAGTTAGAAGGAAAAACCTAAAATTATGGAACTGCAATTCACACCAATGCTGAAATCTGTTCTATAACTATTTGTTACAATGTACTCTGAAATTTATTGCTTTTTTTGTATAAAAATGTTATATTTCACAATTTAAAAATCTTTAAAAGGTATATATATATAAATTATTTGAAAATTTATTACAAAGTTGACTTATAAAGGAATGCCAGCTATGTTTAACAATAAGAAATTATCACAATGTGAATTTTTATAAGTAATCAAATTTACCATTAATGAAAGACCCAGAGAGATGTTGAATCTCTTGAATCTTTCGGTCCATTAAAAAAAGCAGGGAGGAAGAGAAAGAAGGAGAAAGTATTATTTACATTAGGGGCCTATTATCTGCTGGGTATTATGTTATATCCTGGGAAATACAGAAAAGACCAGGGCACTGTTTTTAAGAGTTCAGAGTCTAGTAGAAGAGACAAAATGTCCAGTCAATCATTCATCAATTCATTCACCCATCCCATTTTTCGTTTTATCAACAACTCTTTACTGCCAACCTGCAATGCTGGCACTGGCTTGGCAATAAGGATACAAAAATGAGTCATAAAGACCTGGTCTCTGCTCTCATAATCTCAGAGTCTGGTGGAGAAAACAGGCCAGGAAGCGGACAATTATGATCAAAAATGTTAAATGCTACTGATAAGGGAGAAATAGGGTATTCTGATAGTATGGAGTAAGGGTGCCACAGGGTAATGCTGGTTAAGGCGGAGTGGGGGCTGGATTATGCATGTGAGAAGAACGTTTCTCATAATAAGTGATGCCCAAAATTGAAACATGAAGGATTAGGGCACTAGAAAGGAATAGATTTAGCATTAAAATAAAAATTTTAAATACTCCCTTAATATATTTTATGTTGATTACATTTTAAAATGATAATATTTTGGACATATTGGCTTAAATAAAATAGATTATGAAAATTCATGTCACCTGCTTTTTACATTTTTTAATGTGGCTACCAGAATATTTAAAATAATATATATTTCTATTGGACTGTCTGTTCTAGAGGACCTGGACTAAGACAGTAAATAATTTAAACAAGAAAAGGGCAACTAGCTATTGCAATAGAAATGTAGGGAAGAGGGTATACTGGAAGGAATTTAAGAAGGAAGAATCATCAAAACTGAAATGACTGGCTGTGGTAGAGAGAGGAATGAAAGACGATGCCCAGCTTTCTTGACAGAGCAAACAGGTATCATTCACCGATTCAAGAACATAGGAAGGGGATCACATTGGAGGGGAGAATTAGTTAGCTTAAGGCATTTCATTGGGAATCTGAGGTGCTCACGTATCACCTTAGTGAAAGTTATGCAGTAGTCACTTCAGTGTCCTGCCTGGAAATACAAGAGAGAGATTTAGGCAAGAGATGAAGCTGTCGTATTGATTGATGCCACATGAGCCCATGAGACTGTCACAGAGAGAACGCAGAGTGAGAGAAGCAGAGGACACAAATAAACAAATCCATTAAAAATATTGTTTTAGATCATGATGGTATTACGTAGTAAATGAAGACTCAAAAAACAGTGAATGATGGGATAAAGTTAACTGTTAGGAATATGAGGCCACACCAAAGAACCAATGTGCACTGTGCAACAGCATATCACATTTTCAGGGAAAATGCTTAGAAAGAAGTAAATGCCCTCTATCTCACCCTATAGAGACAAAAGTCACAGGCTGATTATCTACCAATAAACTAGGTCTTTTCATCATCCTCCAACTGCCTGTTCTTCAGCTTTTAGTGATTCTAATGCCCAAATACCCTCCTTTCCCTGCTGGGTACCCAGGTGAGAAATAGAAGGAAACTGAGCGAGTTAATTATAACAATTATGGAAAACAAAAGCAAGTTATGGCTTGTACAAATGTACTTAACATTTTTTTCCCTCATTATTTATTTGCATACCCGCCCCATTTTTTTAACTAGTTATTTTACTTTCCTTCATGGCAGGACTTGTCCAGGGTCACATATTCCTTGCTTATCAGTTCAGAGCTTTTTCTTTATTGTCACACTACTTTCATTCCATCATGTTTTCTAAGATGAAAGAAATATCACAACACCAAGATGGAGAAACATTTGTTTTTTCTAGGGAAAGGTTTGTTTAAAAAATAAACTGTATTCAGGAATTGCCTTCACTAGTATTCTTTATGATACAACAGCAGGTCCTATAGTGGGAAAAAATTGCAAATACTTTGCAAAACACTGAGAAATGACTGTGTTTCCAAAGCCAAGAGTTTCTGAACAAAAATTAAATTAGACCTATTATAAAAAGCTTTTTAATGGACCACATCTAAATTCCATTGACTTCTAAATCTTTCTAGACTTGCATATAATGCACCTAATACCACCTAGATTTAGAATATTTGGAATATCTAGAAGTAAAGCTATAAATCTTAAAAGTGTTTATCTGTTCAAAACAAATATCACACAGGGACAAAATCACATGAAAGGTCATGATGTGAGAGAAAGAATACCAGATTTGGGAGTGAAAATACTCAAGTTTCTGCTATGCTACTACTTATTGTATGAACCATGAGAAACTTACTTAATCTCTCTTAGTCTAGTTTACTTGCCAGTAAAATAAAGTTACCAGTCAGTAATAAATAATTGTAAGTCCGTGAATATGCTCACCATCAACCTTAGGCGGGTTTAATTACCTAGAACAGAGACTGCTAGTTGAACTATTTCAGAATCTATTCTCTTTTTCCTCAGTAACAGAACATACTTCTGCACTCCCCAACCCCACCCAACAAAGCTGGGCACATGGGTGTCTGGAATAAAAACTACATGTCCAAAAACTCCCCGGCAGCTAGGTGCAACCATTTGATTACTTTCTGACCAAGAGATACAAAGAGTCTGTGTAAAACAACCAGGAGAGGGGAGGGTGGGGCCAAATTAGAGGCTTAGTGAGAGATTTAGTTCGTTCTCCAAAGTAGCTAGTAAATAGCCAGGAACAGTACAGAACAACTGCTGGGACCAAATCAGTGACTGGACACACAGCATACCCCAGTCTGGACCAGCTGGACCGGCTGCCAGCTCCCCCTAGAACTGTGAGTCCCCCAAGTCGGGGTGGCCGGCACCCCTCTCCCACAGGTTACTTCCTAGAGGGGAAAGGAAAGAGACTTAACCAGCAGCAGGGGCTGAGCTCTACCAAGCTCCAATTGTGGAATTAATTAACAAATACTGACTACTAAAAATAAGCCCCCAGAGCAGCTGACTCTAGAGTAAAAGCTGAGGTTGCTGGGTTTTGCCCCAGCGCAGAGGGGGCAGAGCTGATGGAAAAAGAAAAAAGAAAAAAAAAAAGGATTTTTGGATCTGATAGCACACAATACTTGAAAGGGTCTGGTCTGTGAAGAAAAGGAGGGTGCACATAGGACCTAAGATCCAAAGAGCAACATACCAATTTAAGCTCTTGATTGACAAACCCGAGGAATGGGGGTCCCACTCTGAAAAGGATTTTTCTTTTTCTTTTTTGTGGCTGTGTTTCTATGGTTGACTCTTTGGATACAGCTGCAGGGTTTCTCAGGCTCCAACTGCCTGAAGAATAGGCAAAATTAAGCTTGTTTCAGTGTTTGTCTGGAGCTTGTGCGTTCCAGGAGAGGGGTGAGGCCCAGCACAGAAGGAATCCCTTCCTCAAGGAATTCAGACCCCAGAGTTTGGAAAAGTAAAGAGATTAAAGCCAGCCTACAACCTCTCCCCTGTCTCCACCACACTCCCAGCAGGGAGAGTCTGCTAAAGTTAAAGGTACCGCATCATCTTATGCTGGTGGGATGCGGAGGAAGACAAGTGCCACATACTGGGCAGGTTAGGAAAAATGCAGAGTCCAGAGGCTTCATAGAAAAGTCTTAAACCAGCTGGGTCTCACCCTCTGGGAAAACTGACACAGGTGACTCTTTCCCCCTTATAGGAGGCCAGTTTGGTATGGGAAAATCTGGCTGGGATCTATAATACCTAAGTAGACCTCCTGAGGTGGGGGGAAAAAAGGCACCATACAGGGAGGGCAAGGAACAAGAAAACAAAATCTGAAAAATTCTGATCTGTTAAACAAAACCTAAGCTAGAGGTCTAGAATAAGATAAACTGAATGTCAAAGAACAGATAGACAAGAAAGTCATCCAGCAAGAAAATCCTAGGTAAAAATAGTGAAAACTATCTCCATAATAAACTAATTAAGGTAATTAAATGGCTAGACACCAGCAAAAAATAACAAATCATACAAGGAAAACTGAGGATATGGCCCAGTCAAAGGAAGAAACCAACAATTCAAATGAGATATAGGAGCTGAAACAATTAATTCAGAATGTTCAAACAGACGTGGAAAACCTCATCAAAAATCAAATCAATGAATTGAGGGAGGATATAAAGAAGGCAAGGAATGAACAAAAAGAAGAAATCAAAAGTCTGAAACAACAAATCACAGAACTTATGGGAATGAAAGGCACAGTTGAAGAGATAAGACAAACAATGGAAACCTACAATGTTAGATTTCAAGAGGCAGAAGATAGGGTTAGTGAATTGGAGGACAGGACATCTGAAATCTGACAAGAAAAAGAAATTTAGGGAAAAGAATGGAAAAATATGAGCAGGGACTCATGGAATTGAACGACAACATGAAGCACACGAATTGTTGTGTGTTTCCCCAAAGGAGAAGAGAAAAGAAAAGGAGGAGAAAAACTAATGGAGGAAATTATCACTGGAATTTTCCCAACTCTTACAAAAGACTTAAAATTACAGATCCAAGAAGTGCAGTGTGCTCCAAAGAGAACAGATCCAAAAAGAAGTACTCCAAGACACTAATCAGAATGTCAGATGTCAAAAAGAAAGAAAGAATCTAGAAAGCAGCAAGAGAAAAGCAATTCATGTACAAGGAAAGTCCAATAAGACTATATGTAGATTTCTCAGCAGTAACCACGGAGGTGAGAAGACAATGGTACAATATATTTAAGTTACTAAGAGAAAAACTGCCAACCAAGAATTCTATATCCAGCAAAACTGTCCTTCAAAAATGAGGGGGAAATTAAAATATTTTCAGACAAAAAAATCACTGAGAGAATTTGTGACCAAGAGACTGGCTTTGCAAGAAATACTAAAGGGAGCACTAGAGACAGATAGGAAAAGACAGGCGAGAGAGGTGTGGAGAAGAGTGTAGAAATGAAAACTATCAGTAAAGGTAAACAGAAGAAAAATTAGATATGACATATAAAATCCAAAAGGCAAAATGGTAGAAGAAACTACTGCCTCTACAATAATAACACTAAATGTTAATGGATTTAACTCTCCAATCAAAAGACATAGACTGGCAGAATGGATTAAAAAACAGGACCCTTCTATAAGCTGTCTAAAAGAAACAAATCTTAGACTGAAGGATAAATATAGGTTGAAAATGAAAGGTTGGGAAAAGATATTTCATGCAAATAACAATCAGAATAGAGCAGAGTTGCTATACTAATATTCACAAATTAGACTTCAAATGTAAAACAGTTAAAAGAGACAAAGAAGGACACTATGTACTAATAAAAGGAACAATTCAACAAGAAGACATAACAATCATAAATATTTATGCACCAAGTCAGAATGCTCCAAAATACATGAGGTAAACACTGAAAAAAGAAATAGGTACATCTACTATAATAGCTGGAGACTTCAATTCCCTACTCTCATCAATGTACAGAACATCTACACAAAGGATCAATAAAGAAACAGAGAATTTGAATAATACAATAAATGAGTCAGACTTAACAGACATTTATAGAACATTACACCCCACAACAGCAGGATACATTTTCTCAAGCGCTCATGGATCATTCTCAAGGATAGACCATATGCTGGGTCACAAAGCAAGTCTCAATAAATATAAAAAAACTGAAATCATTTAAAAAAACAAACACTTTCTCAAATGAGCTGAGACTCAGCATCAAGGGGCTGAGAAAAACCCTAGAATGAGCTGAGAATTAACATCAAGGGATTGAGAGAACCTTCTCGACCAAAAGGGGGAAGAGTGAAAGAGACAAAGTGTCAATGGCTGAGAGATTCCAAACAGAGTCGAGAAGTTATCCTGGAGGTTATTTTTATGCATTAAGTAGATATCATCTTCTTGTTCAAGATGTAGTGGAGAGGCTGGAGGGAACTGCTTGAAAATGTAGAGCTGTGTTCCTGTCATCACGTTTCTTGATGATGACTGAACAATGATATAGTTCTCACAATGAGACTCTGTGAATGTGAAAACCTTGTGTCTGATGCTCCTTTTATCTACCATATCAACAAAAGAGTAGAACATATGGAATAAAAATAAATAATAGGGGAAACAAACATTAAAATAAATTTAGTTTGAAATGCTAGTGGTAAATGAAAGCAAGGGGTAAGGGATATGGTATGTGTAACTTTTTTCTCTATTATCGTTTCATTTCTTTTTCTGTTGTCTTTTTATTTCTTTTTCTAAATTGATGCAAATGTTCAAAGAAATGATGAATATGCAACTATTATATACTAAGAATTACTGATTATATATGTAGAATGAATGATATTGTTTTGTTTGTTGTTAATCTTTTTTAATTAATAAAAAAAGAAATTGGAAAAAAGATGATCCTTGTTTTAAGTAAAAAAAAAAAAAAAAAAAACACTTTCTCAAATCATAAAGGAATAAAATTGGAAATCAATAATAGGCAGGAGCCAGAAAGTTCACAAGTATATGGAAGCTCAACAACATACTCTTAAACAATCAGTGGGTCAAGGAAGAAATTACAAGGGAAATCAGTAAATAACTCAAAACAAATGAAAATGAAAACACAACATATCAAAACTTATGGGATGCAGCAAAGGCAGTACCAAGAGGGAAATTTATTGCCCTAAAATGCCTATATCGAAAAAGAAGAAAGAGCAAAAATTTGAGGAATTAACAGTCCACTTGGAAGAACTAGAGAAAGAACAGCAAACTAACCCCAAAGCAAGAAAAAGGAAGGAAATACGGAAGATTATAACAGAAATAAATGAAATTGAGAATATAAAAAAAATTGAGAAATCAACAAAACCAGAAGCTGGCTCTATGAGAAAATCAATAAGATTGACAGACTCTTAGTGAGATTGATAAAAAGAAGGAGAGAGAGGATGCAAATAAATAAAATCAGAAATGGAAGAGGAGACATAACCACTGACCCCACAGAAATAAAGGAGGTAATGAGAGGATACTGTGAACAACTTTATTATAAACCCAACAATGTAGATGAAATGGACAACTTCCTAGAAAGGCACAAACAACCAACGTTGACTTAAGAACAAACAGATGACCTCAACAAACCAATCACAAGTAAAAAAACTGAATTAGTCATTAAGAAGCTCTCCAAAAAGAAAAGTCTAGGACCAGATGACTTCACATGTGAATTCTACCAAACATTCAAGAAATAATTGGTACCAATCCTGTTCAAACTCTTCAAAAAAATTGAAAAGGAAGGAAGGCTACCTTACTCATTCTATGAAGCCAAAATCACCCTCATACCAAAGCCACACAAAGATACTACAAGAAAAGAAAACTACAGACCAATCTCTCTAATGAATATACACACAAAAATCCTCAACAAAATTCTTGCAAATCAAATCCAGCAGCACATTAAAAGAATTATACACCACGACCAAGTAGGATTCATCCCAGGTATGCAAGAATGTCATTAATGTAATACACCATATCAACAAATCAAAGCAGAAAAATCACATGATCATCTCAATTGATGCAGAAAAGGCATTTGACAAAATTCAACATTCTTTTCTGTTGAAAACGCTTCAAAGGATAGGAATAGAAGGTAACTTCCTCAACATGATAAAGGAATATATGAAAAATCCATAGCTAACATCATCCTAAATGGGGAAAAACTGAAAATTTCCCCCCTAAGACAAGGAACAAGACAAGGATGTCCACTATCACCACTGTTATTCAACATTGTGTTGGAAGTTCTAGCCAGAGCAATTAGACCAAAAAAAAAAAGAAAAAAGAAATACAAGGCATAAAAATTGGAAAAGAAGAAGTAAAACTCTCCCTGTTTGCAGATGATATACTGTATGTTGAAAACCCTGAAAAATCCATGGTAAAACTACTAGAGCTAATAAATGAGTACAGCAAAATGACAGGTTACAAGATCAACACTCAAAAGTCTGTAGTGTTTCTATACACTAGTAATGACTGAGGGGGAAGTCAAGAAAAAAATTCCATTTACAATTGCAACCAAAAGAATAAAATATTTAGAAATAAATTTAACTAAAGATACAAAAAACTTATACAAAGAAAACTATAAGAAATTGCTAAAAAGAAATCATGGAATACCTAAATAAATGGAAGGGCATACTGTGTTCATGGATTGGAAGACTGAATATAGTTAAAATGTTAATTCTCACTGATTATATATGTAGAATGGAATGATTATATGTTAAGCATGTTTGTGTTTCTTTCTTATAATTTTTTTTAATTTTAAAAATTAATAAAAAATTAATTAACTTAAAAAAAGTTAATTCTACCTAAATTGATTTACAGGTTCAATGTAATACCAATTAAAATCCCCAAAATGTAATTTTCAGTAATACAAAAACCAATAACCAAATTTATCTGGAATGGCAGGGTGTTCCAAATAGCTAAAAATATCCTAGGAAAGAAAAATGAAGTCGGAGGTCTCACGCTACCTGACTTTAAGGCGTATTACGATGCTACAGCGGTTAAAACAGAATGGTACTGGCATAAAGACAGATATACTGACCAATGCAATCAAATAGAGTGTTCAGATATAGACCCTCTCATCTATGGGCAATAGATCTTTGATAAGGCAGTCAAGCCAACTCACCTAGGACTCAATAGTCTCTTCAATAAATGGTGCCTAGAGAACTGGATATCCACATGCAAAAGAATGAAAGAGGATACATATCTCACAACCTATACAAAAATTAACTCAAAATGGATCAAAGTCCTAAACATTAGATCTAAGACCATAAAACTTTTAGAAGAAAATAGAAGGAAATGTCTTATAAATCTTATAATAGGAGGCAGTTTCCTAGACTTACACCCAATGCATGAGCATCGAAAAAATAAATAAATAAATGGGAACTCCTCAAAATGAAAACACTTTTGAGCATCAAAGAACTTCATCAAGAAAGTAAAAACAACCAGGAATTTTCCTTAAAATGAGTTTTCTCAGCTGGGAAACAAATGTACACTCTTGCACTTCTTCCCTTCTTACTCCCTGCTGTCTAGAATTCTGTCATGTCAGCTGGAGTTCCAGCAGCCATCTTGGCAAGGAGATATTCTTGATAATAGAAGCTCTGTACTCCAACAGGCAGGAAGAAAGATAAGAGAAGCCTGGATTTTCTTATCTTCATTGACTCACCATATCAAGCCTTGGCTGCCTATATTCACCTTTTTTTTTAGAAGAAAATAAATTCTTGTGTGTTTAAGCTATTAGAGTTTTCTGTTATGTGTAACCAAACCTAATTCTGATACAGTATCCTTCTTATATAGTCTCATAAAATCTCATATTTTCATCATAATACTTACCATACTGTATCATAATTGCATGTTTACTTGTCTGCTTCCACAACTAAACTTTAATTTTAGAGAGAGCAGCACTGTGTTCATTTTATTTGCTGTTGAGTTTACAGTGGCTGGCATGTAGCAGGTACTAAATAAATACTTGTACAATGAATGACTACTTCTCAATGTGGTGATTTGAAGCTGTATATACCTCAGGAAAACATGTTTTTGAATTTAATCCATTCCTGTGGGTGCTGACCCATTGTAAGTAAATGATCTTTAGTTGAGGTGTTACTAAAGTTAAGAAGGTGTGACCCACCTCAATCAGGGATGGGTGTTAATCTTATTACTGGAGTCCTTTACAAGTGGAGTGAAATTCAGGCAGACACATGATGGAATAAAAGTAGTGTGATAATAAAGAAAGCCACAGGAAGCAAGAAGCTGAACATCGATGGAATTTATTTATTTATTTTTTTTATATAGCTCAGATGCAGCTTCCATCAATGGAATTTGAAAAATAAGAAAGGAGACCAAAAACATTGCCACGGTGCCTTGCTGTGTGACAAGCAATACAACTAAAGATCACCAGCAGCGAGCCCCAGAATGCTAGTCTTCAGGAAGAAAGCAACCCCCTGATGATGCCTTGACTGGACTTCCTATTAGCCTTAAAACCAAAAGCTAATAATTTCCATAGTTTAAGCCAACCCATAGCATGGTATTTTCTTGAGCAACATAAGAAACTAAAACACTAAGCCAGAAAAATAAGAAAGAACAAAAGATAAATTGAGGTGTGGCAATCAATGCATCTAGACATTCCTGTTTGGTTCACAGGATTGCCTGAAGACAGAATAATACAGTCCATGTGAAAAAAACTGTGTAGATTATTAAGTGTTTTATAAACATGTGAATTATTACCAGAAAAGTGAGAAAAACCACGATTATGTCCCCTAGTTACACCAAATTTTGCAAGTGTTCAAAAATTATTTTTTCCTTTAGGCTTCTCTTTGTCATGGAACTGCTGTAAATCTTTTTACCTCTCTCCCAAAGCATTCCATCCAATTCCTGACCCATTCATTCTCAGAGGTGATCCTTCCCCCTACTCATTCAGAAAATGGAGGCTATCTGACATAACCTCTTCTAATCCATGAACACATTTTTGCTTAAAGATCGCTTTGAAATTAAAATTTCCAAAGGAGGAAGAGAATCATGATGTACAAAGTAAAATGATCAACCCATACAAGAGCCTAGAATTAGAGACTGGAAAATATTTCCATGTTACTCATTGTGCTGGTTTGAAAGGATGTATGTCCCCTAGAAAAGCCATGTTTTAATCAAAACCCTATTTAGTAAAGACAGGATAATCCCCATTCAATACTTATGTTTGAATCTGTAATTAGATCACCTCCCCGGAGATGTAACCCAATCAAGAGTGGTTGTTAAGCTGTATTAGGTGATGACATGTCTCCACCCATTTGGGTGGGTCTTGATTCGTTTCTGAAGTCCTATAAAAGAGGAAACATTTTGGAGAATGAGAGAGATTTCTGAGGGAGCAGAGAATGACACAGTCACAAGAAGCAGAGTGCTTACCAGCCAGTGACCTTTGGAGATGAAGAAGGAAAACGCCTCCTGGGGAGCTTCATGAAAGGAAGCCAAGAGAGAAAGCTAGTAGATGATGCCGTGTTCACCATGTGCCCTTCCAGCCGAGAGAGAAACCCTGACCCTGTTCGCCACGTGCCTTCTCACTTGAGAGAAAGACCCTGAACTTTCTTTGCCTTCTTGAACCAAGGTATCTTTCCTTGAATGCCTTTGACTGGACATTTCTATAACCTTGTTGTAACTGGGACATTTTCTCGGCCTTAGAACTGTAAACTAGCAACTTATCACATTTCCCTTTTTAAAAGCCATTCCGTTTCTGTTATATTGCATTCCAGCAGCTAGCAAACTAGAACACTCATCTATTGCCTGACTTCCAGGGTAAAACTATTATGAATCATTAAAAAAAAAAGGCAGTACTTGAGGTACTGCCTTTTTTTTTTAATGGGTTAAAAGATCTGGGTTTAACTCAACCCCACAAAGAATAGGTCAAGTCTACTTAAAATTTAGGCCTAAGAGTCACCCCCAAGAGAGTCTCTTTTGTTGCTCAGATGTGGCCCCTCTCTCCAGCCAACAAGACCAGCAGTCTCACCACCCTCCCCCTCTCTGCGTGGGACATGAACCCCAGGGGTGTGGACCTTCCTGGCAACGTGGGACAGAGAACCTGGAATGAGCTGAGACTCAGCATCAAGGGACTGAGAAAAACCCTAGAATGAGCTGAGAATTAACATCAAGGGATTGAGAGAAACTTCTCAACCAAAAGAGGGAAGAGTAAAATGAGACAAAGTGTCAATGGCTGAGAGATTCCAAACAGAGTTGAGAGGTTATCCTGGAGGTTATTCTTACACATTAAGTAGATATCACCTTGTTGTTCAAGATGTAGTGGAGAGGCTGGAGGGAATTGTCTGAAAATGTAGTGCTGTGTTCCAGTCACCATGTTTCTTGATGATGATTAAACAATGATATAGCTTTCACAATGAGACTCTGTGAATGTGAAAACCTTATGTCTGATGCTCCTTTTAGCTACTATATCAACAGAAGAGTAGAACATATGGAATAAAAATAAATAATAGGGGGAAAAAATGTTAAAATAAATTCAGTTTGAAATGCTAGTGGTAAATGAAAGCTAGGGGTAAGGGGTATGGTATGTATAGTCTTTTTTTCCTCTATTATCATTTTATTTCTTTTTCTGTTGTCTTTTTATTTCTTTTTCTAAATTGATGCAAATGTACTAAGAAATGATGAATATGCAACTATGTGATGATATTAAGAATTACTTGAATTTGTCCAACTTCCGGAGAAGATGGCGGCTTAGCAAGACACGTGGATCTTAGTTTCTTCTCCAGGACAGCTACTAGGGGAGCAGAAACGATACAGAACAGCTCCCAAAGCAACAACAGAGAAAAAAAAGACAGCGTACCCCATCCTGCAACGGCTGGCTGGCTGAGAGAAGCCGCTCGGGTGAGATCACCGAGGCGCGCGGGCTTCACCGGGCGGGGCGACAAACGGCCGAGGTCACTCCCTTCTCCCTTCCTGGGCCGGCTGGGAGAATTGGACAGGCGGTCCCCTCAAACCGTGGGGGCTGGCGCCCACATCACGTGCGGCCCCCCGGACCAACTGAGAGAATTGGATGGGAAATTCCTAGGCCACGGAGAACGGTGACGGGTGGGGGAGGCCCCTTCCAAACCCGTGACTCCCCGGGAACGTGCACTCTCCCGGGCGGGCCGCTGCGGCTGGCGCCCTCCCGCCATGCTTGTCGCCCCAGGCCGACTAGGAAATTCGGACGGGCGCTTTCCTGGGCTGCGGTGGCCAGCAACCCTGCCCGCGTTCGGACCCTGGGCCGGCTCGCACTCTTCCAAGCTGCTTCGGCTAGCGAAACTCCCGGACGGCGAGAGTTTTCCAAAGTTAAAGGTCCCACAGCACCTTTTACTGGTGGGACCCGCAGACAAACGTGTGCCACGAGCGCCACCTACTGGGCAGGATAAGAAAAACAGAACCCAGAGATTTCACAGAAAAATCTTCCAAACTTTTGGATCCAATACCCAGGGAAATCTGTCTAAATGTGCAGACGCCAACAGAAGATAACGGATCATGCTCAAATAATTGAAAACATGGCCCAGTCAAAGGAACAAACCAATAGTTCAAATGAGATACAGGAGCTGAGACAACTAATGCTGAATATACGAACAGAAATGGAAAACTTCTTCAAAAACGAAATCGATAAATTGAGGGAGGACATGAAGAAGACATGGGCTGAACATAAAGAAGAAATAGAAAAACTGAAAAAACAAATCACAGAACTTATGGAAGTGAAGGACAAAGTAGAAACGATAGAAAAAACAATGGATACCTACAATGATAGATTCAAAGAGACAGAAGATAGAATTAGTGATTTGGAGGATGGAACACCTGAATTTCAAAAACAAACAGAAACTATCGGGAAAAGAATGGAAAAATTTGAACAGGGTATCAGGGAACTCAAGGACAATATGAAGCGCACAAATATACGTGTTGTGGGTGTCCCAGAAGGAAAAGAGAAGGGAAAAGGAGGAGAAAAACTAATGGAAGAAATTTTCACTGAAAATTTCCCAACTCTTATGAAAGACCTAAAATTACAGATCCAAGAAGTGCAGGGCACCCCAAAGAGATTAGACCCAAATAGGCGTTCTCCAAGACACTTACTAGTTAGAATGTCAGAGGTCAAAGAGAAAGAGAGGATCTTGAAAGCAGCAAGAGAAAAACAATCCATCACATACAAGGGAAACCCAATAAGACTATGTGTAGATTTCTCAGCAGAAACCATGGAGGCTAGAAGACAGTGGGATGATATATTTAAAATACTAAAAGTGAAAAACTGCCAACCAAGACTCCTATATCCAGCAAAATTGACCTTCAACAATGAGGGAGAAATTAAAACATTCTCAGACAAAAAGTCACTGAGAGAATCTGTGACCAAGAGACCAGCTCTGCAAGAAATACTAAAGAGGCGCCGGAGCCTGTTCGCGTCGACTGACCAGAGTCCGCGAATTTTCCGCTCCGCGGCCGTCCAGACTACCCCGACCTCAGCTTTCTACCCTTTGAAAACACTGAGAATAATGTCTCTGCATCAGTTTTTACTAGAGCCAATCACTTGTCATGCATGGAACAGGGATCGTACCCAAATTGCCCTTAGTCCCAATAACCACGAAGTCCACATCTATAAGAAAAACGGGAGCCAGTGGGTGAAAGCTCATGAACTCAAAGAGCACAATGGACATATCACAGGTATTGACTGGGCCCCCAAGAGCGACCGTATCGTCACTTGTGGGGCAGATCGCAATGCCTATGTCTGGAGTCAGAAAGACGGTATCTGGAAGCCAACCCTGGTGATCCTGAGAATTAATCGTGCAGCCACTTTTGTGAAGTGGTCCCCACTTGAAAACAAATTTGCTGTGGGAAGTGGAGCGCGACTCATTTCTGTTTGTTACTTCGAGTCTGAAAATGACTGGTGGGTAAGCAAGCACATTAAAAAGCCTATTCGTTCCACAGTCCTCAGCTTGGATTGGCATCCCAATAATGTTTTGCTGGCAGCAGGATCTTGTGACTTCAAATGCAGAGTGTTCTCTGCCTACATTAAAGAAGTGGATGAAAAGCCAGCCAGTACGCCATGGGGCAGCAAGATGCCTTTTGGCCAGCTGATGTCAGAGTTTGGTGGCAGTGGCACTGGTGGCTGGGTCCATGGGGTCAGCTTCTCTGCCAGTGGGAGCCGCCTCGCCTGGGTCAGCCATGACAGCATTGTGTCTGTTGCTGATGCCTCAAAAAGTGTGCAGGTTTCAACTCTGAAAACGGAGTTCCTGCCACTCCTAAGTGCATCGTTTATCTCTGAGAATAGCGTTGTAGCTGCTGGCCATGACTGCTGCCCAATGCTCTTTAACTACGATGACCGCGGTTGCTTGACCTTCGTCTCCAAATTAGACCTTCCAAAACAGAGCATCCAGCGTAACATGTCGGCCATGGAACGCTTCCGCAACATGGACAAGAGGGCCACAACTGAGGACCGCAATACAGCCTTGGAGACTCTTCACCAGAATAGCATCACTCAAGTGTCTATATATGAGGTGGACAAGCAAGACTGTCGCAAATTTTGCACTACTGGCATCGATGGAGCCATGACAATTTGGGATTTCAAGACTTTAGAGTCTTCTATCCAGGGCCTTCGAATAATGTGAAGCTGAGTGAACCTCCAGGATCTAGCATGACAGACTGCGACTGACAATAGCTCTGCCGTTTGCATGATGGGGAGGAAAGCCAGCCGCCGAAAAACACTGAGAACATAGTGTTCAAATATCATTTGTGTGTTTGTTTGAATATAATTGATGAACGTGTTGGTTTTTTAAAAGAAGCAGTAGCTTTTTTTTATGCTGTTTTCATTCCATTCTTGACCAAAGCTTCTCTTTAATCAATTTATTATGGAAAATTGTTACACTAACTTAAAGAAAGGGGTGGGGAGGTATGTAAATTGTCTGCTAGAAATTAAAATAAAATAATAAATGTATTTTTGGTTTGTTTCCTTAAAAAAAAAAAAAAAAGAAATACTAAAGAGAGCACTAGAGTCAGAACAGAAAAGACAGAAGAGAGAGGTATGGAGAACAGTGTAGAAAGAAGGAAAGTCAGATAAGATATATATAATACAAAAGACAAAATGGTAGAGGAAAATATTATCCAAACAGTAATAACACTAAATGTTAATGGACCGAATTCCCCAATCAAAAGGCATAGAATGGCAAAATGGATTAAAAAACCGGATCCTTCTATATGCTGTCTACAGGAAACACATCTTAGACCCAAAGATAAACATAGGTTGAAAGTGAAAGGTTGGGAAAAGATATTTCATGCAAATAACAACCAGAAAATAGTAGGAGTGGCTATACTAATATCCAACAAGTTAGACTTCAAATGTAAAACAGTTCAAAGAGACAAAGAAGGACACTATATACTAATAAAAGGAACAATTAAACAAGAAGACATAACAATCATAAATATTTACGCACCGAACCAGAATGCCCCAAAATACGTGAGGAATACACTGCAAACACTGAAAAGGGAAATAAACACATAAACCATAATAGTTGGAGACTTCAATTCCCCACTCTCATCAATGGACAGAACATCTAGACAGAGGATCAATAAAGAAATAGAGAATCTGAATATTACTATAAAGGAGTCAGACTTAACAGACATTTATAGGACATTAAATCCCACAACAGCAGGATACACCTTTTTCTCAAGTGCTCATGGATCATTCTCAAAGATAGACCATATGCTGGGTCACAAAGCAAGTCTTAACAAATTTAAAAAGATTGAAATCACACACAACACTTTCTCGGATCATAAAGGAATGAAGTTGGAAATCAATAATAGGCGGAATGCCAGAAAATTCACAAATACGTTGAGGCTCAACAACACACTCTCAAACAATGAGTGGGTCAAAGAAGAAATTGCAAGAGAAATTAGTAAATACCTCGAGGCGAATGAAAACGAAAACACAACATATCAAAACTTATGGGATGCAGCAAAGGCAGTGCTAAGAGGGAAATTTATTGCCCTAAATGCCTATATCAGAAAAGAAGAAAAGGCAAAAATGCAGGAATTAACTGTTCACTTGGAAGAACTGGAGAAAGAACAGCAAACTAATCCCAAAGCAAGAAAAAGGAAAGAAATAACAAAGATCAGAGCAGAAATAAATGAAATTGAGAGAATGAAAATAATTGAGAAAATCAATAAGACCAGAAGTTGGTTCTATGAGAAAATCAATAAGATTGATGGGCCCTTATCAAGATTGACAAAAGGAAGAAGAGAGAGGATGCAAATAAATAAGATCAGAAATGGAAGAGGAGACATAACTACTGACCTCACAGAAATAAAGGAGGTAATAACAGGATACTATGAACAACTTTACGCTAATAGATATAACAATTTAGATGAAATGGACGGGTTCCTGGAAAGACATGAACAACCAACTTTGACTCAAGAAGACATAGATGACCTCAACAAACCAATCACAAGTAAAAAAATTGAATTAGTCATTCAAAATCTTCCTAAAAAGAAAAGTTTAGGACCAGATGGCTTCACATGTGAATTCTACCAAACGTTCCAGATAGAATTAGTACCAATTCTCCTCAAACTCTTCAAAAAAATCGAATTGGAGGGAAAACTACCTAATTCATTCTATGAAGCCAACATCACCCTCATACCAAAACCAGGCAAAGATATTACAAAAAAAGAAAACTACAGACCAATCTCTCTAATGAATATAGATGCAAAAATCCTCAACAAAATTCTAGCAAATCGTATCCAACAACACATTAAAAGAATTATACATCATGACCAAGTAGGATTCATCCCAGGTATGCAAGGATGGTTCAACATAAGAAAATCAATTAATGTAATACACCATATCAACAAATCAAAGCAGAAAAATCACATGATCATCTCAATTGATGCAGAGAAGGCATTTGACAAGATTCAACATCCTTTCCTGTTGAAAACACTTCAAAAGATAGGAATACAAGGGAACTTCCTTAAAATGATAGAGGGAATATGTGAAAAACCCACAGCTAATATCATCCTCAATGGGGAAAAATTGAAAACGTTCCCCCTAAGATCAGGAACAAGACAAGGATGTCCACTATCACCACTATTATTCAACATTGTGTTGGAGGTTCTAGCCAGAGTAATTAGACAAGAAAAAGAAATACAAGGCATCAAAATTGGAAAGGAAGAAGTAAAACTATCACTGTTTGCAGACGATATGATACTATACTTCGAAAACCCGGAAAAATCCACAACAAAACTACTAGAGCTAATAAATGAGTACAGCAAAGTAGCAGGTTACAAGATCACCATTCAAAAATCTGTAGCATTTCTATACACTAGTAATGAACAAGCTGAGGGGGAAATCAAGAAACGAATCCTATTTACAATTGCAACTAAAAGAATAAAATACCTAGGAATAAATTTAACTAAAGAGACAAAAAACCTATATAAAGAAAACTACAAAAAACTGTTAAAAGAAATCACAGAAGACCTAAATAGATGGAAGGGCATACCGTGTTCATGGATTGGAAGACTAAATATAGTTAAGATGTCAATCCTACCTAAATTGATTTACAGATTCAATGCAATACCAATCAAATTCCCAACAACTTATTTTTCAGAAATAGAAAAACCAATAAGCAAATTTATCTGGAAGGGCAGGGTGCCCCGAATTGCTAAAAACATCTTGAGGAAAAAAAAACGAAGCTGGAGGTCTCGCGCTGCCTGACTTTAAGGCATATTATGAAGCCACAGTGGTCAAAACAGCATGGTATTGGCATAAAGATAGATATATCGACCAATGGAATTGAATAGAGTGTTCAGATATAGACCCTCTCATCTATGGACATTTGATCTTTGATAAGGCAGTCAAGCCAACTCACCTGGGACAGAACAGTCTCTTCAATAAATGGTGCCTAGAGAACTGGATATCCATATGCAAAAGAATGAAAGAAGACCCGTATCTCACACCCTATACAAAAATTAACTCAAAATGGATCAAAGATCTAAACATTAGGTCTAAGACCATAAAAGAGTTAGAGGAAAATGTTGGGAGATATCTTATGGCTCTTACAACTGGAGGCAGTTTTATGGACCTTAAACCTAAAGCAAGAACACTGAAGAAGGAAATAAATAAATGGGAGCTCCTCAAAATTAAACACTTTTGTGCATCAAAGAACTTCATCAAGAAAGTAGAAAGACAGCCTACACAATGGGAGACAATATTTGGAAATGACATATCAGATAAAGGTCTAGTATCCAGAATTTATAAAGAGATTGTTCATCTCAACAACAAAAAGACAGCCAACCCAATTACAAAATGGGAAAAAGACTTGAACAGACACCTCTCAGAAGAGGAAATACAAATGGCCAAAAGGCACATGAAGAGATGCTCAATGTCCCTGGCCATTAGAGAAATGCAAATCAAAACCACAATGAGATATCATCTCACACCCACCAGAATGGCCATTATCAACAAAACAGAAAATGACAAGTGCTGGAGAGGATGCGGAGAAAGAGGCACACTTATCCACTGTTCGTGGGAATGTCAAATGGTGCAACCACTGTGGAAGGCGGTTTGGCGGTTCCTCAAAAAGCTGAATATAGAATTGCCATACGACCCAGCAATACCATTGCTGGGTATCTACTCAAAGGACTTAAGGGCAAAGACACAAACGGACATTTGCACACCAATGTTTATAGCAGCGTTATTTACAATTGCAAAGAGATGGAAACAGCCGAAATCTCCATCAACAGAAGAGTGGCTAAACAAACTGTGGTATATACATACGATGGAATACTATGCAGCTTTAAGACAGGATAAACTTATGAAGCATGTAATAACATGGATGGACCTAGAGAACATTATGCTGAGTGAATCCAGCCAAAAACTAAAGGACAAATACTGTATGGTTCCACTGATGTGAACAGACATTCGAGAATAAATTTGGAATATGTCATTGGTAACAGAGTCCAGCAGGAGGTAGAAACAGGGTAAGATAATGGGTAATTGGAGTTGAAGGGATACAGACGGTGTAACAGGACTAGATACAAAAACTCGAAAATGGACAGCACAATAATACCTAATCGTAAAGTAATCATGTTAAAACACTGAATGAAGCTGCATCTGAGCTATAGGTTTTTGTTTTGTTTTGTTTTGATTTTACTATTATTACTTTTATTTTTTTCTCTATATTAACATTCTATATCTTTTTCGGTTATGTTGCTAGTTCTTCTAAACCGATGCAAATGTACTAAGAAATGATGATCATGCATCTGTGTGATGATGTTAAGAATTACTGATTGCATATGTAGAATGGTATGATTTCTAAATGTTGGGTTAATTTCTTTTTTTCCATTAATTAAAAAAAAAAAAAGAGAAGGGGTAATTGGAGCTGAAGGGATACAGACTGTACAACGGGACTGGATATAAAAACTCAGAAATGGACAGCACAATACTACCCAATTGTAATGCAATTATGTTAAAACACTGAATGAAGCTGCATGTGAGGTATAGGCTTTTTTGTTTTTTTTTTTTTCTTTTTTTCTTTCTATTATTGTTTTAATCCTTATTCTGTTGTCTTTTTATTTCTTTTTCTAAATCGATGCAAATGTACTAAGAAATTATGAATATGCAACTATGTGATGTTATTAAGAATTACTGATTGTACATGTAGAATGGAATGATTTCTAATTGTTTTGTTAATTTTTTTTAATTAATAAAAAAAAAACCTCAAAAAAAAAAGAATTACTGATTGTATATGTAGAATGGAATGATATTTAAATGTTTTGCTTGTTAATTTTTTTTTAATTAATAAAAAAAGTTTAAAAAAAAAGATCTTGGTTTAAGTCTCAGCTATGCACTTACTTGTTAACAACAGGACTTTGGGGAAAGAGTCCCCATTATAAAATGGAGACAGAAGTGAGCATTAATGAGAACGATTCAATTTAACACATGTAACTTAGTGCATGACACAAAAGTACTCAATAAATATTAGCCATACATATTGTCTTCTTAAAAGAATTCCAAGGAACAATTGATCCCAATGTTCTTGTATATTTGGAGATTGGATTAAAAAGATATCTTAAAAGTAACTAATATAATCAATATACAAAAGTCGGCTGTATTTCTATACACTAGTAATGAACAAACTATATATAAAATTAGGAAAACAATTCCATTAACAATATCATCAAAAAAGAATAAACTACTTAGGAAGAATAAATAACCTAATAGAAAAATGGGCAAAGGCTCTTAAAGACAGTTCTCCAAAGAACACATAAAAATGGCCAATAAGCATATGAAAAATGCTGAACTTCACCAGGTAAATGCAAATTAAAACCACAGTGAGATGTCCTTTCATACTCACTAGGATAGCTAGAATAAAAAATGTGGACAATAACAAGTATTGGCTAAGATGTAGAGAAAATGGAACATCATACATTGCTTATGGTAATGTAAAACGTTGTAGCCACTTTTGAAAATAGTTTGGTGGTTACTCAGAAAGTTAAACAAAGGGTTATTAAATGACCTAGCAATTCTAATTCTAGGTATATAACCAAGAGAATTAAAAACATATGTCCCTAATGGGGGATGAAATGGGGTATGGGGTGTTTTGGGTTTTCTTGTTCATTTTTATTTCTTCTTTTCTGATGTAATGAAAGTGTTCTAAAATTGATTGTGGTGATGAATGCACAACTATGTGATGATATTAGAAGTCACTGATTATATAATTTCAATAGATTATATGGTATGTGAATATATCTCAATAAAATTCCATTAAAAAAACATGTCCACACAAAAATTTGTACACAAATGTTTATAGCAGCATTATCTATAATAGCCAAAATATGGAAATGATCTAAATATATGTCAATTGATAAACAGATAAACAAATGTGGTATATATTTACAGTGGAATATTATTCAACCACAAAAAGGAAAGAAGTACTAATACATGCTACCATATATTAGAAGCTTAAAAACATTATGTAAGAAAAAGAAGCCAGACACAAAAGGCCACATATTGTATGATTCCACTGGTTATGAAATGTCCAGCACAGGCAAATCCATAGGGTTATGAAGTAGATAAGAAGTACCAGGGGCTGGGGGAGGAGGGAATAGGGAGTGACTACAGTTATGGATGGGAACAGGGTTTCTTTTTGGGATGAGATGTTCTGGAATTAAAAAAGGTGACAATGGTTGCACAGCCTTCTGAATATACTAAAAACTGCTCAACTGTTTACTTAGAAATGGTGAGATTTATGATATATAAATTACATCCCAAATTTTTTAATTCTAAAAAAAAGTATCTAATATAAATCCATTCCTTTAGAGCACTAGTACATTTTCTCCCCTTAGCAGACTTAGAGATCAAATACTCTTCATTTAACAAAGGACAGTTTTGTGAGTCTTTTAAATAATATTTTTAAATGATAGTAAGCCCAGTTGAGTAAACTCACTTGATAAAGGAATAGGGTAGACAAATTACATTTTATCTAACATGGTTCCTTAACAGAGGACACATTCCTTACTCAAAGCACAGCTAGGACTATGGAAGAAGAGTCAGACATTTAAAATCTGAAAGACAGTCTATAAAAATAGAAAAGAAAACCCCAAATGCTAAACACACATCACTGAGCCTGGCATGCATGGGATCTCATTCTGCCAAAAACAAAATTCAAAACAAACACCAAGATTCTGGGAAGGGAAAAGCTCTAACATGCAAAAGCATTTCTAGTTGCTACCAGCAGACAGGGGAAAATAAACAGATGTGTTTCATTCTGGGCATATTATCAAATTGGCTCTGGACAGCAAAGCAGGGGATAAAAACAGGAATGTTCCACTTCAGGTGAAAAGGGAAATCTCAGCTCCAGAGTGGCATCCATTTTCTATCTCAATCCTCTCAAAAAAGAGACTAATTCAGAAGTCTCTTGAGGTTAGAGTCATGCCCTTTTTCTTTTCAATGTTTTAAATTCATAGTGGGAAGCAGCTGAGACAAAAAATATTGATATAATCACTGAAACATTTAGTACTTATTGTCAATCTTTACAAAGTGATCCTTGTCGTATTTACGCCTCTAAACAATCAGATGGAATCAAAGTCACAATCTGAGAGTTTCAGGAGCAAATACAAAAATTGTCTGATGGTTGTGGCTTTGACTCGTGCAATTTTTAACAATGCACTGTGATTCTAGCTTCTGAACAGACTGCTAAATAAGAAGTCTATATCTGAGGAAAGGCTTGCCCCTCAGAACTGACCTGGGCAGGGTGTTACTACATGTGTATCACCTACTTTGAACCTTTTTAAGAAAACAAATGCTCTATAACTAAAGATAATTTGGAAACTGGCACAATAGTTTAAAAAAATAAATCCAATCAGACAGTTCTTGTAGGGCTCCTGTCAACTTCTGGTTTCTTATCATACAGAATAATGATTCCTGTCAGTCACTTTGCAAAAGATGAGCTTCTAGAGACATCAGATAGCCATGACCTAAAAACAGCAATCCTGCATCAGCACAGAAAATCTTAAGGGAAGTTGAAAGCCTGAAAAATCAGATTCAAATTCAGAAACTTAAATTGCTATCCCAATACTGAAGCTATAATGAGAAATAAGCTCCTGGAAAAACATATAATAATCATTTTAATGTTTAAAAGAAAGGCAAAACACAGCTAGTGTTGCATTCCCAGTGTAAATGGTATATTGTTTTATGACTACACCCTAAAATTATTTTATTCAATTTTTTCCTAAACTCTCTAAAAAGCCAAATATCTTCAAATATGTAGAAGTCAATTCAATCAGGAAAAGTAGTCATAAAACCTAGTTGAGCTTCCATATTAATAATAAATATTCTAGTGATCTCTAGATACTAAACAGTTTAGCTCCTAGAATAATCTATACACTAGGAGTATGTGACAGTTAAAAATTAAATAAAAAAGGAGGGTCATGGTGGCTCAGCAGGCAGAGTTCTCCCATGTTATGCATCAGACCCAGGTTCAATTCCCAGTGGCTGCTCCCCTTGCCCCCCTAAAAAAGAACTAATTGAAAAAAAAGTCTCTGGGGTGGTAGGAATATAAAATGGCACAGCCACTATGGATAATAGTTTGGCAGTTCTGCAAAGAGTTAAGCATAGAATTACCACATGACCTGCAATTCTACTCCTAGATAAATACCCAAAATAACTGAAAACTGGGATTCAAACAAGTACACGTGCTTACCTGATCCTAGCAGCACCACTCACAATACTCAAAAAGTAGAAAGAACCCAAATGTCCACCAACTGATCACTGATTAAACAAACTGCAATACAGAAAAACAATGGAGACTTCCGGGTCAAGATGGCGGCTTAACAATGTGTGCATTTTAGTTCGTCCTCCAGAACAACTACTAAATAACCAGAAACAGTACAGAACAGCTCCTGGGGCCATGTCAGTGACCAGACAACACAGAGTACCCCAGTTTGGACCAGCTGGACCGGCTGCAAGCACTCCCCAGAAATGTGAGTTCCCAAAGCTGCGGCGGCCAGTGCCCCTTCCCCACAGGCTGCTTCCCAGAGGGGAAAGGAAAGGACTTTACCAGCAGCAGGGACTGGGCACAATCAAATGCCAATTGTGGAACTAATTAACAAATTCTAACTACTAAAAATAGGTTCCCAGCTTAGGTGAACCTGATCAAAGCAGAGGTTCTTATTTTTGCCCTTGCACTACGGGGGCAGGACTGACAGAGGAAGGGGGGAAAAAAAGAAGGAAACAGAGGTTTTTGTGGCTGTGTATCTACAAAGGTTTGACTGCCTCTGGATACAGTGGCAGGACTTTTCAGGCTACAACTGCCCCAGGCATAGGCAGAAGTGAGCTCTTTTGGGGGCTTGTCTGGAGCCTGTGCCTTCCCCAGGGGAGAGGTGAAGCCCAACTCAGGTGGAATCCCTCCATCAAGGAATTCAGACACCAGGGCTTGGTAATTTGAAGCCATTAAAACCAGCCTTCAACCTCTGCTCTGTCTCCACCATGCCCCCAGCAGGGAGAGTCTGCGAAAGTTAAAGGTACCGGATCATCTTATGCTGGTGGGACCTGCATTCAGACAAGCGCCACACACAGGGCAGGATAAGAAAAACAGAGTCCAGAGACTTCACAGGAAAGTCTTTCAACCTGCTCGGTCTCACCCTTGGGTAAAACCGATGCAGGTGACTCTTTCCTCCGGATAAGAGGACAGTTTGGTCTGAGAAAATCTGGCTGGGGTATATAATATCTAAGTAGACCCTCCTAAGTGTGTGTGTGGGGGAAGGCACCACACAAGCAGGGCAAGAAACAAGAAAAAAAGAACTGAAAATTAATCCTCTGTTAAACAAAACTTAAGCTAAAGGTCCAGATAAAGCTGAACGGAAAGTCAAAGAACAGATAGACAACAAATTCATCCAGCAAGAAAACCCTAGATAAAAGAAGTGAAAGCAATCTCCAGAATAAACTAATTAAGGTAATTAAATCCCAAGACGCCAGCAAAAAATAACAAATCACACCAGGAAAATTGAAGATATGGCCCAGGCAAAGGAACAAACCAACAATTCAAATGACATACAGGAGCTGAAACAATTAATTCAGAATGTACGAACAGACATGGAAAACCTCATGAAAAACCAAATCAATGAATTGAGGGAGGATATAAAGAAGGCAAGGAAAGAACAAAAAGAAGAAACTGAAAGTCTGAAAAAACAAATCACAGAACTTATGGAAATGAAAGACACAGTAGAAGAGATGAAAAAAACAATGGAAACCTACAATGGTAGATTTCGAGAGACAGAACATAGGATTTCAAAACAGGAGGACGGAACATCTGAAATCCGACAAAAAAAGAAACTATACAAAAAAATGGAAAAATACGAGCAGGGACTCAGGGAATTGAAAGATAACATGAAGGGCATGAATATACGTGTTGTGGGTATCCCAGAAGGAGAAGAGAAGGGAAAAGGAGGAGAAAAACTAATGGAGGAAATTATCACTGAAAATTTCCCAACTCTTATGAAAGACTTAAAATTACAAATCTAAGAAGTACAGCATACCCCAAAGGGAATAGATCCAAATAGACATACTCCAAGACATTTAATAATCAGAATGTCAGAGGTCAAAGAGAAAGAGAGGATCTTGAAAGCAGCAAGAGAAAAGCAATCCATCACATAGAAGGGAAGACAAATAAGACTATATGCAGATCTCTCAGCAGAAACCATGGAGGCAAGAAGACAGTGGGATAATATATTTAAATTATTAAAAGAGAAAAACTGCCAACCAAGAATTCTATATCCAGCAAAATTGTCCTTCAAAAACGAGGGAGAAATTTAAACATTTTCAGACAAAAAATCACTGAGAGAATTTGTGACCAAGAGACCAGCTCTGCAAGAAATACTAAAGGGAACACTAGAGACAGATATGAAGACAGGAGAGAGAGGTGTGGAGAAGAGTGTAGAAAGGAAGACTATGAGTAAAGGTAAAAAGAAGGAAAATTAGATATGACATATAAAATCCAGAAGGCAAAATAGTAGAAGAAAGTACTACCCATGCACTACACTGAATATTAATGGATTAAACTCTCCAATCAAAAGACATAGTCTGGCAGAATGGATTAAAAAACAGGACCCATCTATATGCTGTCTCTACTCAAAGGACACGAGGCCAAGGACACAAATGGTCATTTACACACCAATGTTTATAGCAGCATTATTAAGAATTACCAAGAAATGGAAACAGGCAAAATGTGCATCAACAGACAGTTGGCTAAACAAACTGACATTTACATAAGATGGAATATTATACAGCAGTAAGACAGAATAAAGTTATGAAGTATGTAACAACATGAATGGACCTTAAGGACATTATGCTGAGTGTGATTAGCCAGAAACAAAAGGACAAATACTGTATGGTCTCACTGATATGAAACATTAGTGAATAAACTTGGAATATTTCCTTGGTAACAGAGACAATCAGGATATAGAAATAGGGTGAGATATTGAGTAATTGGAGCTGAAGGGATACAGATTGTGCAACAGGACTGAATATAAAAACTCAGAAATGGACAGCACAATACTACCTAACTGTAATGTAATTATGTTAAAACACTGAATGAAGCTGCATGTGAGAATGATAGAGGGAGGAGGGCTGGGGACATAAATGAAATCAGAAAGAAAGATAGATGGTAAAGATTGAGATGGTATAATCTAGGAATGCCTAGAGTGTATAATAATAGTGAAATGTAAAATGTACAAATTTTAAAAATGTTTTTGCATGAGGAAGAACAAAGTAATGTCATTATTGTAGGGTGTTGAAAATAGATGATAATCAATACTTTAAAATGTCACCTTATGTGTGAGACTACAGCAAAAAATGCTTATTTATTACAAAATTTATATTTTGACTAGAGCATTTCCTAATATAACTCATGTAGATAGTTTGATTGAATGTCATAAGTACTTGGAATCTCAAGTAGGACATGAGATTCTGTTGGTTTGTCCAGAGTGATGCCCCGATGAATCCCAGAGTGATCTGATCAGTGACTGGAAAAGTATTTGCAAGCCCCATTTGGGGAATGGTGAAAGTGGGGAGAAATTCAACTTCCCCAAGTTGAATTCTTGATATTCTCACAAGCAGTGTGGACAAACAAAGCTATAGGCTGAGCCCCTAGTCTTGGGGTTTGTTCATATGAAACTTAACTCCACAAAGGATAGGTCAAGTCTACTTAAGATTTAGGCCTAAGAGTCACCCCCAAGAGAGCCTCTTTTGTTGCTCAGATGTGGCCTCTCTCTCCAGCCAACATGACGAGCAGTCTCACCACCCTTCCCCTCTCTGCGTGGGACATGACTCCCAGGGGTGTGGACCTTCCTGGCAACGTGGGACAGAGAACCTGGAATGAGCTGAGACTCAGCATCAAGGGACTGAGAAAAACCCTAGAATGAGCTGAGAATTAACATCAAGGGATTGAGAGAAATTTCTCCACCAAAGGGGGAAGAGTGAAATGAGACAAAGTGTCAATGGCTGAGAGATTCCAATCAGAGTTGAGAGGTTATCCTGGAGGTTATTCTCATGCATTAAGTAGATATCACCTTGTTGTTCTAGATGTAGTGGAGAGGCTGGAGGGAACTGCCTGAAAATGTAGAGCTGTGTTCCAGTCACCATGTTTCTTGATGATGATTGAACAATGATATAGCTTTCACAATGAGACTCTGTGAATGTGAAAACCTTATGTCTGATGCTCCTTTTAGCTACTATATCAACAGAAGAGTAGAACATATGGAATAAAAATAAATAATAGGGGGAACAAATGTTAAAATAAATTCAGTTTGAAATGCTAGTGGTAAATGAAAGCGAGGGGTAAGGGGTATGGTATTTATAATCTTTTTTTTTCTCTGTTATCATTTTATTTCTTTTTCTGTTGTCTTTTTTTTCTTTTTCTAAATCGATGCAAATGTACTAAGAAATGATGAATATGCAACTATGTGATGATATTAAAAATTACTGATTGTATATGTAGAATGGAATGATATCTTAATATTTTGTATGTTAATTTTTTTAATTAGTAAAAAAGTTAAAAAAAAATACAGGTTAAAAAATAAATAATAGTGGGAACAAAGGTTAAAGTAAATTGAGTATATTGAAATACTAGTGGTCAAAGAGAGGGAGGGGTAAGGGTTATGGTATGTCTGAGTTTTTTTCTTTTGCTGGAGGGATGAAAATGTTAAAAAAAATTGATCATGGTGATGAATACACAACTATGTGATGATACTGAGCCATGGATTATACATCATGTATAGAATATTTGTATTTCAAGAATGTTTATATGTTTGTTAAAGTTTGACAATAAAAATATAAAAAAAAACAGAAATACAATGGAATACTATTCAACCATAAAAAGTAATGAAGTACTGATACACGTTATAATGTGGATGAACCGTCAAACCTTATGCTACGTGAAAGAAGCCAGACACAAAAGGTCACATATTATATGATAATTCCATTTATATGAAATATCCTGAATAGATAAACCTATAGTATGAGAATGCAGACCGGTGGTAGCCAGGGGCTGGGGGGTGGGGAAATGGGAAGCAGCTGTTTAACGGGTAGGCAGTTTAATTATGGAGAGATGGAAATGTTTTCGAACAATAGAGAGATGGTGGTTGCATACACTGTTAAAATACTAAATGCTACTTTTGTTCATTTTCAAATGGTTAATTCTATATAATGTGAATTTCACCTCAAATTATTTTTTTAATAGAAGAACTAAAAGTAGTGGGAGTAGGGGGCCAAGATGGCGGCTTAACAATGTTTGTGTTATAATTTGTCCTCCAGAACAACTACTAAATAACCAGAAACAGTACAGAACAGCTCCTGGGCCCATGTCAGTGACTGGACACACAGCGTACCCCAGTCTGGACCACCTAGATCAGCTGTGAGCCTCCCCAGAACCGTGAATTTCCCAAGCCGCCATGGCCGGCGCCCCTCCCCCACAGGCTGCTTCCCAGAGGGGAAAGGAAAGGGACTTTACCAGCAGCAGGGGCTAAGTCCAACCAAACACCAACTATGGCATAAATCAACAAATTCTGACTACTAAAAATAGGCCCCCAGCTCAAGTGAACCTGGTCAAAGTGGAGGTCGCTCATTTTTGCCCCAGCACCAAGGGGCAGGGGTGATGGAAAAAGAAAAAAAAAAAGGAAACAAGTTTTTCTGGCTGTGTTTCTACAAAGGCTTGACTGCCTCTGGATTCAGCGGCAGGACTTCTCAGGCTGCAGCTGCCCCAGGCATAAGGGCGTGTGTCGAGCCTGTGCCTTCACCAGGGGAGGGGTGAAGCCCAACTCAGGTAGAATCCCTCCCTCAAGGAATACAGACACCAGGGCTTGGTAATTTGAAGCCATTAAAACCAGCCTACAACCTCTCCTCTGTCTCCACCATGCCCCCAGCAGGGAGAGTCTGCCAAAGTTAAAGGTACCACATCATCTTATGCTGGTGGGACGGGCAGGCAGACAAGCACCACATACTGGGCAGGATAAGAAAAACAGAGCGCAGAGATTTCACCGGAAAGTCTTTTAACCAGCTGGGTCTCACCCTCAGGGAAAACTGACTCAGGTGACTCTTTCCCCCTGATATGAGGCCAGTTTGGTCTGGGAAAACCTGGCTTGGGTCTATAATACCAATGTAGACCCTCCTAAGGGTGGGGGAGGGGGGGAAGGCACCATGTAAGCAGGGCAAGAAACAAGAAAACAAGAACTGAAAAATTATCCTCTGTTAAATATAACTTAAGCGAGAGGTTCAGAAAAAGCTGAACTGAATGTCAAAGAATAGATAGACAACAAATTCATCCAGCAGGAAAACCCTAGGTAAGAGAAGTGAAAGCAATCTCCAGAATAAACTAGTTAAGGTAATTAAATGTCTAGATGCCAGCAAAAAATAACAAATCACACCAGGAAAATTGAAGATATGGCCCAGTCAAAGGAACAAACCAGTAGTTGAAATGAGATACAGGAGCTGAAACGATTAATTCAGAATATATGAACAGACATGGAAAACCTCATCAAAAATCAAATCAATGAATTGAGGGAGGATATGAAGAAGGCAAGGAATGAACAAAAAGAAGAAACGGAAAGTCTGAAAAAACAAATCACAGAACTTATGGGAATGAAAGGCACAGCAGAAAAGATGAAAAAAAAAAACAATGGAAACCTATAATGGTAGATTTCAAGAGGCAGAGGATAGGATTAGTGAACTAGAGGATGGAACATATGAAATCCAACAAGAAACAGAAACTATACAAACAAAATGGAAAAATATGAGCAGGGACTCAGGGAATTGAATGATAATATGACACGCACGAATATACGTGTTGTGGGTGTCCCAGAAGGAGAAGAGAAGGGAAAAGGAGGAGAAAAACTAATGGAAGAAATTATCCCTGAAAATTTCCCAACTCTTATGAAAGACTTAAAATTATAGATCCAAGAAGTGCAGCATTCCCCAAAGAGAATAGATCCAAATAGACGTACTCCAAGACACTTACTAGTCAGAATGTCAGAGGCCAGAGAGAAAGAGAGGATCTTGAAAGTAGCAAGAGAAAAGCAATCCATCACATACAAGGGAAACCGAATAAGACTATGCATAGATTTTTCAGCAGAAACCATGGAGGCGAGAAGACAGTGGGATGATAGATTTAAATTACTAAAAGAGAAAAACTGCCAACCAAGAATTCTACACCCAGTAAAATTGTCCTTCAAAAATGAGGGAGAAATTTAAACATTTTCAGACAAAAAATCACTGAGAGAATTTCTGACCAAGAGGCCAGCTCTGCAAGAAATACTAAAGGGAGCACTAGAGACAGATACGAAAACACAAAAGAAAGAGGTGTGGAGAAGAGTGTAGAAAGAAGGAAAATTAGATATGACATATAAAATACAAAAGGCAAAATGGTAAAAGAAAGTACTATCCATACAGTAATAACACTAAATGTTAATGGATTGAACTCCCCAATTAAAAGACATAGACCGGCAGAATGCATTAAAAAACAGGACCCGTCTATATGATGTCTACAGGAAACACATCTTAGACCCAAAGATAAACATAGATTGAAAGTGAAAGGTTAGGAAAAGATATTTCATGCAAATAACAACCAGAAAAGAGGAGTAGCTAATACTAATATCCAACAAATTAGACTTCAAATGTAAAACAGTTAAAAGAGAGAAAGAAGGATACTATGTACTAATAAAAGGAACAATTCAGCATGAAGACATAACAATCATAAATATTTATGCACCAAACCAGAATGCTCCAAAATACACATGGCAAACACTGAAAACACTGAAAAGAGAAACAGAAACATCTACCATAATAGTTGGAGATTTCAATTCCCCACTCTCATCAATGGACAGAACATCTAGACAGAGGATCAATAAAGAAACACAGGGAATTTGAATATTACAATAAATGAGTCAGACTTGACAGACATTTATAGAACATTACACCCCACAACAGCAGGATAAACCTTTTTCTCAAGTGCTCATGGATCATTCTCAAAGATAGACCATATGCTGGGTCACAAAGCAAGTCTCAATAAATTTAAAAAGATAGCAATCATACAAAACACTTTCTCAGATCATAAAGGAATGAAGTTGGAAATCAATAATAGGCAGAACACCAGAAAATTCACAAATATGTGGAGACTCAACAACACACTCTTAAACAACCAGTGGGTCAAGGAAGAAATTACAAGAGATATTAGTAAATATCTCGAGGCAAATGAAAATGAAAACACAACATATCAAAAATTATGGGAACAGCAAAGGCAGTGCTAAGAGGGAAATTTATTGCCCTAAATGCCTATATCAAAAAAGAAGAAAGGGAAAAAATTCAGGAATTAACTGTCCACTTAGAAGAACTAGAGAAAGAACAGCAAACTAACCATAAAACAAGCAAAAGGAAAGAAATAACAAAGATTAGAGCAGATAAATGAAACTGAGAACATGAAAACAATTGAAAAAAAATCAAAAAACCAGAAGCTGTTCTATGAGAAAATCAATAAGATTGATGGACCCTGGAAACAACCAAAATGTCCATCAACAGAAGAATGGCTAAACAAACTGTGGTATATACATACGATGGAATATTATGCATTTTTAAGACAGGATAAACTTATGAAGCATGTAATAACATCGATGGACCTAGAGAACATTATGTTGAGTGAATCCAGCCAAAAACTAAAGGACAAATACTGTATGGTCCCACTGATGTGAACGGACATTCGAGAATAAACTTGGAATATGTCATTGGTAACAGAGTCCAGCAGGAGTTAGAAACAGGGTAAGATAATGGGTAATTGGAGCTGATGGGATACAGACTGTGCAACAGGACTAGATACAAAAACTCAAAAATGGACAGCACAATAATACCTAATTGTAAAGTAATCATGTTAAAACACTGAATGAAGCTGCATCTGAGCTATAGGTTTTTTTTTTTTTTACTATTATTATTACTTTTATTTCTTTTCTCTATATTAACATTCTATATCTTTTTCTGTTGTGTTGCTAGTTCTTCTAAACCGATGCAAATGTACTAAGAAACGATGATCATGCATCTATGTGATGATGTTAAGAATTACTGATTACATATGTAGAATGGTATGATTTCTAAATGTTGGGTTAATTTCTTTTTTTCCGTTAATTAATAAAAAAAAGAAAAAAAAAGAAATGATGAATATGCAACTAAGTGATGATATTGTGAATTACTGATTACATATGTTAATGTTTTATTTCGTTTGTTAAATTTTTTAAATTAATAAATAAATTTTTAAAAGTCACACACACAAAAAAAGATTGATGGACCCTTAGCAAGATTGACAAAAAGAAGAAGAGAAAGGATGCAAATAAATAAGATCAGAAATGGAAGAGGAGACATAACCACTGACCCCACAGAAATAAAGGAATTAATAACAGGATACTATGAACAACTTTATGCTAATAAATACAACAATGTAGATGAAATGGACAACTTCCTAGAAAGGCATGAAGAACCAACTTTGACTCGAGAAGAAATAGACGACCGCAACAAACCAATCACGAGCAAAGAAACTGAATCAGTCATTAAGAAGCTTCCGAAAAAGAAAAGTCCAGGACCAGATGGCTTCACATGTGAATTCTACCAAACATTCCAGAAAGAATTAGTACCAATCCTGCTCAAACTCTTCAAAAAAATTGAAGAGGAGGGAAGGCTACCTAATTCATTCTACAAAGCCAACATCACCCTCATACCAAAGCCAGACAATGATACCACAAAAAAGAAAACTTAAGACCAATCTCTCTAATGAATACAGATGCAAAAATCCTCAACAAAATTCTAGCAAATTGAATCCAGCAACACATTAAAAGAATAAAAAGCGGTGGGAAAAAGTCTCTGGGAGAGTAATTGTTTTGCAAAGATTTTGGTGAAGGTGGTGAAGTGCGTGTATCAGAGCTAAATAATAGTGGAGAGAATTTCAAAGAGCTATAGGACCAGCAGAGAGTTGTATTGTAAGCTACCCTTCAAAACAGGCTCAACATTACGGATCTAAAGCCAGAATTTGAGCTTGGTTTCAACAAGCATTCATAAGGCCTTAGGTAAGTAGCAGGGGAAGATAAAAAAAATAAGTATTTTACAACTCTGTAGAAAGGGAATCAAGCACCCTGAAAAAAAGCATAGCCCCACATAATGCTAACATAGCTCTTGTGTTTTAGAGCCTTAGAAAAGGGTAACTTTAAGAAGCATCAGCAAAGGCCAGAGGCAAAATTCCTTGCCACAGTATAAGTACTGTTGAAACTTTTGATCAACAGCCTGAGAATTCATAAAGAAATATCCAAATTCCCTTATAATCAGCAAGTTTAAGCAAATTCCAAATCATGCTGTATGGCAATACATACACATTACTATTCCATTAAATTTCTTATCAGCACTGGCAGTTGGAAAGACCTCTTAGATCAAAGATTTAAATTTTCTTACAGTAAAGACTTGGTATTTTCAATTTCAGGGAGTTCAAGCAGATAGTAGAAGGATTGGAAAAATAGTTTTCTGATACCTCTACCACCAAAAATAGTGTCAGAAGATGAAAGGACAGATCCTGGACACGTGATCTCAAAAGAATGATAATATTGGGGTAAAGTTTCTAATACTTTGTACCATTTGAAATCAATAGCCCTGGTGAGGAAGGTAAGATGGGTACTTTCATCTTCTTGTCCAAGGAAGCTAAGTGACCAATCCGAGAATTCAAATTCCTTGTTCTGTTCTAACTATCTGACTGCCTTTTGTAAATTAATGCACAAACATAATTGGGCAGGGGATGGAGGAGTGTTAGGGAGGAGATGCAGTGAACAAGGAAAGAGCAGAATAAAAATCTGTGTTGCAGCTGAGTATTTTACAAACAGATCTAATTTTATTTTCCTACAGGTCTGGAAAATTACATGATGACCACATTTTAACTTTCCAAACTTTCATTTTCATTCTGAATCAAACTTATGACACATCTGTTGATCACGCAATAAAATGAAACTACCAGAGATAAAGTCATGAGTTGCTTTTGGTAAATTTTAAAAACATTTGTTCCCTGTGTGATTCAATGGCAGCTTTTAGAATGAGCCCAAATTGAAAGGTCATTTCCAAGCAATAAGAAAGGAAGCTCTTTGGTGAGAGATCAATTTTGAGTTTTGTTTCTTTGAAATTTTATGTTCAAGAGCAATTAGTTATCAAGTATGTTTACCCTTTCTGATGATGAGTCTGTGTACAAGCCTGGCTATGGTTGAGTTAAAATTAGGAACAGATTAGCCACAGTTCCTCCAGGTGCAATCTGCAGCATCCCTTGTGTAATATGGCTAGGGCTTTGAAACATTCCAGTTATTCATTTAATGTCATTTCCTCAACAAACTAGACTTCATTCTAGAAAAGGGTAGATAATTTTTAAAATAGTTAAAGGTTAAATTTAGGGAAAGAGGCAAAATAAAATTAATTAAGGGGTTGTTTCCAACAAAAAGTAAAACAATGCTTCATTTTTCCAGGTTATTTTCACATTTTCTTATATTCACTTCTACAAGGATGATCAATAGGGAATATTTACTCACTACTTAGGTACCCTGATTTCAATTTTGTCCTTCACGTGGGAATAAGTGAAAAGCTTACTTTCAGGTTATATAATTGTTATTTCATTGGGATCACTTTTCTGAAAATAAACCTTATTTCCAAAAAGAAAGGAGAAAGCACTTTTCCTTTGATCTTACATCAGAATGCACCCATTCAAATCCTTGAACGCAAGGATGCTTCACTCAATCTGGATAGGTAGAAAAAGCATTATGGATTTTATTAGTCTTCTAATTGAATCCAATTTTATTAATTTACTTGCATAGGGAAATGGGCCCACAAAAGTTTGCTTTCCTTCTGCCTGGGTCAGAGTAATTCCAAGACTACAACATTCATACGTTAGTCCTGTGACAAGATATATAGTTGTTAAGATCATTCTGTTTGCATATTGCCTTAACAAGAAAAACTCTTGGAAAACCATTTAACGCAAAAGCTATTAATACACCAAAGAAAATACTGCTGCATAAAATGGATAGAGAAAAGAGGATGTATGCAAAGAAGAGGCAACAGGTTTTTATTATTTTTTTCAGTTTTTCCAAGAACAGAACTTCCAAATAAATTTTGTCTTTCATTCCTCTTTCTCTGAAACTAAAGCCAAACGAAGTAGCATTCCTATCCTTTTCCCTCAAGTCCATTCTCAATAAACAACAGAGCCCAAAAGCAAATATGAAGAACTATAGGTACTGCTGTTATAGAAAAATAGACAGATACCTCAACAACTCTCTAGCACAGAAATGACTGGTGACCTACAACTTAAAGTGAATTATCTAAATTCCTTCAGCAAGCTTAATCTATACTACATATCATCAGTTTTCTGAGGTAGTCTATTCTAGTTTGCTAGCTGCCAGAATGCAATATACCAGAAACTGAATGGCTTTTAAAAAGGGGAATTTATTAAGTTGCAAGCTCACATATTCTAAGGCTGTGTAAGTGCCCAAATTAAAGCAAGGCTATAGATATGTCTAATCTAAGGCATCCAGGAAAAAATACCTTGGCTCAAGAAGGCCGATGAAGTTCAGGGTTTCTCTCTCATCTGGAAAGGCACATGGCGAACACAGTCAGGGCTTCTCTCTCAGCTGGAAGGGCACATGGCGAATATGGCATCATCTGCTAGCTTACTCTCCTGGCTTCTGGTTTCATGAAGCTCCCGGGGAGGCGTTTTCCTTCTTCATCTCCAATGGACTCTCCACTTCGTGGTGCTGCAGCATTCTCTGCTCTCTCTGAGTCTCTCATTCTCCAAAATGTTTCCTCTTTTATAGGACTTCAGAAACTAATCAAGACTCACTCAGATGGGTGGAGACATGTCATCCCCTAATCCAGTTTAACAACCGTTCTTAACTAAATCTCATCAACCAGGGAGATGATCTCATTACAGTTTCAAATATACAGTATTGAATAAGGATTATTCTACCTTTTAGAAATGGGATTTATATCAAAACATGGCTTTTCTTAGGGGGCATACTTCCTTTCAAACCAGCACATAGTCTATAAAGGTTTAATAGCTCTATCTACTTTGAAATGGAAGATAATGCATAACAGAGTAGCCAGTAACTTTTGTCTTTTAAATTCTGATTTTCAAACCTATAAAAATATGGGGAACAGATGTTTCATAAACTTTTAGATTTCCTGATTAAGGATTTCTTGAAATGGCAATTTCTAGAATGTGTGCCCTTATGGGTGGTTGTATCCATGTGTGATTTCCTGAGTATAACACCAAAAGCAAGGCATAATTCAAACTAACTTATCTAGTCATAGCCTTATGATGCATCCAATTATTTAGCTATTAAGTCCTGAGGCCAAGCCATTACATTTTCTGGACAACAACCATCAGTGAGTTTTATTTAAAAAGTTACCTCCTTTGCGCTAAGAAAGTGGCAGCCTAAACAATATCAAAGGTTTTTATTTGAATATTTTTGTAGAATTTGATAAAATCCAAAACATCTTTCTTTTTATCTTGGAATTAGAATAAAAAATTTAATCAATGAAAAAAACCTCAAAACTTAACTTTTTTATTCAATGAAACTGTAGAATTCTGCTACATAGGATTAAGAAAAAGAAAAGGCTGTAAAATAGTAATTTCCCCTATCACTTCTCAGCCTTTTGGCTAAGACCAAGTGTAAAACAGTATTTTTCCCAATAAGAAAACAAGGAAAATGTTATCTGGTCATATATCAACTATGAATTAAATGTCTAAAATGAGGAATTCCTTAGAAAATGTTACTGAACGACAAATATGCAATAGGGAAAATGGTATTTCATGAAGTCATATATTACTGATGAAAATATCTCTAGCCCCACCTCTCTCTCTGATGACCTCTTACCCCCCATTTAGAGTGCTGGCCATATAGTTCCACTTGGATGTTCTTACCAGCTCTTTAAATTCAACCTGGCCAAAACTGAGGAGCAACATGCATAAGAAAGAACATGGCATAAAAGAAGACTTGAACAAATAGAAAGCATATTATATTCTTGGAGAAGAAGACTCAACATCACAGGATGTCACTATTTCCTAATTTTAAGCTTAATATCATTTCAATAAAACTGCCGTCAGATTTTACTTAAGACAAGTTGATTATAAGGTTCATTTAGAAGGTTATAATAAATCAAGAAAAGTCAGTAAAATCCTGAAAAAGAAGATCCTATATGGAAACAAACTGTAAGCCTCTATAAATAAAATGTGGTATTGGCACATGAATAGACAGCCCAACGGAATGGAGTAGAAAATCCAAGAAACAGACTCAACTGTATATTAAAATGTATTATACAATGTACATACAATGTTAATGTACCTAACATCTCAAATCAGGGTTTGAAAAGATGAACTAAATTTTTAATAAGTGGTGTTGGGTTAACTGGATAGCCATATGGAAAAAGATAAAATTGGATCCATTCTACATAGCACAAATGAGGATAAATTCCAAATGAACTGGAGGTTTAAATGTAAAAAATGATGAAAAATATAGGTAATAGGAAAAAAACAGGTAAATTCCTCTATATCCTGAGAGAATGGTGAAATCTTTCCTAAGTGACTCAAAATCCAGATGTAAAAAAGGGGAGAAAGACTGGTAAATATGGCTACATACAAGACAAATAAAATTCTACATAGTAAAAAGTTCCAGAAGCAAAGCAAGAGCACAAATAAACTGAGATAAAAATCTGCAAATTCTATCACATATTAATATTCCTAAAAATAGAGAAATAAAACCCATGCAGAAAAATGGGTGAGAGAAATAAGCAGAGTTCACAGAAATAGGAACTGCCAAGTATCCTGAAAATGTGAAAATGTTTAACTTCTTTCCTGATGAGAGAAATGATGGTCTCTCACCTATCAGATCTACAAAAACCTAAAAGCCTAAAAAACATACTTGGTAGACAAGATTGTGAGGAAACAGCCCTTATCATTCACTGAAGGTAGAGTGGAGGACACTGGAGAGGGAATGAGAACTTGCCACTCTGTGACAGGGAACTGTGGAGCCAGTAGCCATTTGGGCAATATAAAATTTCATAACTGCTTTAGAAATTCCCAAACTGACCCTGTGCCTCGAGTTGTGTATGATGGGCATAGACACTCCCTACAATGACTTTCATGGACTAAAAAGTGTAGCTTGCTGGAGTTGCTCAATGTGTGGCCCTGTTACCAACTGCTTAATGCTTAAGAAAAAATTTCTCCCTACCAAGCTCTTATTTGATTCAAATTAAGTTCCCTCCCTCCCTTCTATCTTTTCCTTTTTCTTAAAAAAGTTTATTCTCTCTCATGGAAATTTATAATATCCCTCTTTTGAAAAGCATTCTTTCCCAAAATTAGATTCTTCCCCAGCCACAGGAATAGGAGTGGCTAATTGAAATGTCCAAGTTGGGGGCATGGGTGGAGGACCACGGAAACACAGGCTCATACTCACTGTAACCATGGTGAATGGACATGTGGTACTGAAATTGACAAAGGAAACTTTGTCAATATTTCCTATATTTCAGGAGCAGGTGATGATTTGGATTTTAATGTGAAATTTCCTAATTTTTAAGAGCCAGCAATTAATTCAGAATTCCTTATATTGTAAAGGCCAAACAAAAATGCCACTCTTTAAAGCTCCAATTTGTAAGCTCTGATTTAAATTTTTCCTCAGGGGCTTGTTTTCTAATGAATGAATCATCTTAGTTGCTCTTCACTAGATAGCCAGTTAGTTACTCAGAACTTTTCAAAATACAGAGACGAAAATAGACATAAGTCCCTAATTATGTAATAGGATCGACTTGGCATTGTTGTAACGATTAAATGATTTGAACCATGTAAAGTGTTCTGCACAATGCCTGGCACATAGCACTTATAAGACAAAGCTACAATTACTGTTTTTGTAGATACTATGCCAGCTAGATTGTATTAAACATTTGCACAGTTCAGAAAACCCCTGTTCTAGTTTGCTAGCCGCCAGAATGCAATATACCAGAAATGGAATGGCTTTTACAAAGGGAATTTAATAAGTTGCTAGTTTACAGTTCTAAGGCCAAGAAAATGCCCCAATTCAAACAAGTCTAAAAAATGTCCAATCAAAGGCATCCAGGGAAGGATACCTTGGTTCAAGAAGGCCGATCAAGTTCAGGGTTTCTCTCTCAAATGGAAAGGCACACACGGCGAACATGGTCAGGGTTTCTCTCTCATCTGGAAAGGTACATGACGAACACGGTGTCATCTGCTAGCTTCCTCTCCTGGCTTCTCGTTTCAGGAAGGCATTTTTCTTCTTCATCTCCAAAGGTCACCGGCTGGCAGACTCTCTGCTTCTCGTGGCTACTTCATTCTGCTCTCTCAGAATCTCCCTTTCTCTAAAAAGTTTCCTCATTTAGAAGATTCCAGTAAACTAATCAAGACCTACCTAGAATGGGTAGAGACACTTCTCTACCTAATCCAGTTTAACAACCACTCTTGATTGAGTCATATCTCCAGGGAGATGATCTAATTAAAGCCTCAAACATACAGTACTGAATAGGGATTAGAAGAAACAGCTGCCTTTATAAAATGGGATTAGGATTAAAACATGGCTTTTCTAGAGTACATGCATCCTTTCACACTGGCACAACCCCCAAAAGTTTCATCAGAGTTCAGGTGTTAGCATTTATTATTTTCTCTTCTTGTTCATGGCCTATCACTAAAGGAGACCTAACAACTGACAAAATTTGCCAGTTGCAAACATACAGTCATTGCTATTCAGTGCCTCATGCTTGCCAAGGTGCTTATTTTAAGTGGATTGTTTGATGATAGGCTGTAAGTAACAACCTCCTTGCTATCTGTAAGTAGAAGACATAAATAATTACTGGGATCATCCAGAAGCTATTCTCTAGTTTTCACAGCTGTTTTTGATGCTCCACTGCATCTCAAAAATAATAGCTAACAGCGGCTCTTATCAATAAATTTTAGTAATTTTTTGAATAGTGAAGGATATAATCACACAGGGCCCTGCTGATGTGAATTCATTCTTTTTCCCCAACCATTTATTAAACAAACAAACAAACAAAAAAACCCACATGTTCTCTCAAACCTATAACCTCCCTCTGGCCACTGACCTTTTTCTCTTGCTCTTTTCTTCTCTTCAAATCAATCTCTACTTTCTTCCCATTTATTTCTCCATGCTGCCATTTGTCTTCTGCCCTATCACTCTACTGGACCTGTTCAGATATTCTTCAGTCCCTACCGAATGCTGTGTATTCTTAATGTGACTGGCTACCCCATTCTTCTATGACATCATTCTCTCTTTTTATTCTTCCTGCTTCTTCCTGTGCTCCTCATTAGTATCCTTCTCTTTTATACATGGTCCTCTTCTTTGAGTCTGTCCCTTAAACATGGGAGTTATCCAAGAGTCCCATCTTGACTTTCACTTTTTACTTTATAAACCCATCCTAGAAAATCAACCCATAATCATGACTTCACCTACTGCCCATAAGCTAACATCCAACTTAATAATGACTAAGCTCCAGGCCCACACTTCCAACTGCCTAAGATATCTCCCCTGGAAAGCTCCACAGGCACTTTAAACTCAACATATCTAAAATAGAAATCTTCACGTCAATGCCCCCACCTCAAACTCTTCTTTCTCCTTTTCTATTTTAGCACCATTATTTATTTAGGCTCCTCTGGTAGGTAGAATAATGGTCCCCCAAAGAAGTCTACATCCTAATCCCTGGAAGTCACATGGCAAAGGGGAATTAAGGTTGCAGGTGGAATTTGATGCTAATCAGCTGACCTTGAGTTGGGGAGGTTATCTATCTGGATTATTTAGGTAGGCCCAATAAAATCACAAAGCTGGAGACAGAGAGTCTGTATCGAGATGATACAATTAAGAAGACTCAGCTGGTTGTTGCTGGCTTTAAGCCAAGGAATGGTGATGGTTTCTCCCCTACAGCTCTGCTGACATCTTGATTTTAACTCAGTGAGACCTATTTCAGACTTCTGACTTCCAGAACTGTATGATAATATATTTGTGTATTTTAAACTACTACATTTGAGGTAATTTGTTACAGTAGCAACAAAAACTTAATATAGCACCCAAGGCTGGGAATTAAGCCTCGTTTTTAGTTACTCTCTAAGCATGGCTCCTAACTTTCAAATCCCATTCTTCTTGTTCATCCCTGTTACCATAACCACTATATTTTGTCTAGACTATGATTTGGTTTCCTACTTTTCTTTTGTATCTTTAGTATGATATTCTCTCCCAATTTCATTCCTATCCACTGATCCTCCATAACTGTGGTCTAGCCAAGGAGTCCTTTAAAAAAAAAAAAAAGAAGGCTTCCCTCCCCTGCTCATACTCTTTCAAATGGTTCATGAATGACTTCAGGACCAAGTTCAAACATCCCAGCTGAGTCGATAAAGCCCTAACAGAAAGTGAGATTGGCCAGAACCAGGTATTAGCTATAAGGAGCACTGAAACACTGCTGAGGCACTAAACACTGCTAGAAATGTAAAGTTATGGAGGAAAACTATACTTACCAGAATCCCAAGACTGTCTGAGGTTGGAGGAAAATACTTCTGATAAACCACTGGAAGATGGATGGGGTGGGATGTGGTAAAGACCCCAAGAGGTATGCCTAAGTGGCACAGACAATTGTTAAATGGCTACCTAAAAAAAAAATACATTGAACTAGAACACGGCTAGAGAGGCTCTACAATTTGGGGCACAATCACCAGAAGGCTAGGTCCTTTTCCTCTATAGCCCTTAGCATCTCTAAAGTGATATTAAATAATACTTCTGGAAAGGGTACAAAATAACCAGTCTGCTCCAGACTTGGGAGCTATATCCTCTCACCCCTTTCACTCTGAGATATCCTGTCTACTGTTATAATTATCTCACTAAGCTATAAAGGTTGATTGTTTTTAGTCCATTTCCCCTGCCTAGAATATAAACTCCTTGAGAGTGAGGCTTTGTCTTATTCACTTTTGTGGCCCAGAACCTAATAAACTATTAGAGTACAACTGGAATACAATCATTTGTCAAATAAATAAGTGTGCGAATATAAATTGTAGTTGATTTTTCATTTTCCCATAATATGAGCAACATTTGTTCGGGGGTAAGTCATCATCACCACCTACCTTCTACCAAAGGAAAAGTTAAAAAAAAAAAAAAAACACAATCTTTTTAAAGTTAGTTGCTACCAGCTTTCTACCATGGGAAAAGAAAACAGCTAAAAAATATATTCTAGAACTCTTGTCTTCTATAATTGAAGAATATTTTTTCTATTATCATTTATGTCTTTGCTTATGGCCCATAAAGTTTAGATTTAACTGCACTGAAAATTTAAGGGAAAAATATAAAGGATCTTGATGAAACAAAAGTGTTGACATGAGATGAGCCTTCCAAGGAAAATAAATTACATAAAATCACTCTTTCTGATTCTAACTATAGAGAGAAATGTGTTAAGGGTTGCACAACTATCATGTAAATGTATAAAGGCCCAGATGCAGAAATCGGTCTAATGGTATATAAAGTTATCCATTTACAAATCAGACAGTCTGGTCCATATACCATGTGTATTCCAGTCCATTTCTCCTCCCCATCTCTAATCCCTCCCTTCAACTAAAGTGTAAAAAAAAAATGGGGGTGGTAGAAGATCTGAAAGCAGGAACATGAACAGACATTTGCACACTGATGTTCATAGTGGCATTATTCACAATTGCCGAAAGACGGAAACAACCCAAGTGTTCATCAACAGATGAATGGATAAACAAAATGAGGTATATACACATGATGGAATATTATTCTGCTGTAAGAAAGAACGAAGTCCTGAAGCCTTCAACAACACGGATGAACCTTGAGGACATTATGTTAAGTGAAGTGAGACACAAAAGAACAAATATTTTATGATCTCACTGACATGAACTAATTATAATATGTAAACTACAGACATAAAATATAGGATGTTAAAGAACGGGAAGCAGTTACTTAATATGCACAGAATATTTAACTAGGTGAACTTAAATATTTGGAAATGAACAGAGGTGACAGTAGCATGTTATCATGAGAATAACTAACAGTGCTGAATGGTATGTAAATGTGGTGGAAGGGGGGGGTGTATATCACCAGAAGGAAAGTTAGAGGTTAAAACACTGTAATGGATAACACAGTGAATCTTGTGGTGGATAATGTTATGATTAACTGTACAAATATAAAAAAGTTATTTCATGAACTAGAGAAGATGTACAACATTATTAAAAAGAGTTAATAACAGAGGGGTATATGTGAAAAACGTACCTATACAAACTATATACCTATAGTTAACAGTAATATTTGAATACTCATTCATCAACAGTAACAAATATATCATATCAACATTATGGATCAATAATATGGAGGGTTAAGGACTATGGGAGGATATGGGTTTTATTTTTTATCCTTGTTTATTTTCTGAAGTAATGAAAGTGTTCTAAATTTGATCATGGGGCTGTATGCCTAACCGTGTGATAATACTGTAAGCCAGTGATTATATACTTTGGATGGTTTCTACACTGTATGAATATATCTCAATAAAATTGTATTAAAAAGGGGAGTATGGGAGGAGAGAATAGAGTATGGGTGTATGTGATGATTAAGTTCTGGTGTTAACTTACCCAAGTGATGATGCCCAGCTGTCTGGTCAGGCAAGCACTGGCCTGACCTTTGCTGCAAGGATATTTCCTGGCTGGCTGATAACTCAGAAGACTGGTGTATTAAATCATAGTTGATTGCATCTGTGGCTAATTGCATCTGGATCAACCAAGTCATATCTCCCACTATGTGATAATAAAATCAGTTGAAGGCTTTTAAGGAACAAGAGAGACTCTTTCACTGTTTCTTTAGCCAGCGAGCCTCTGCTGTGAGGTTCATCCAGACCCTTTATTGGAGCTGCCAGCTTCACAGCCTGCCCTATGGATTTTGGATTTTTCCATTCCCACAGTCGCATGAGATATCTTTATAAATTTTGTGTTTGCAGATCTCTCCTGATGGTTCTGTTTCTCCAGAGAACCCTGACTAACACAGTGTACGAGTATGAATGAGTGAGCAAGTGAATTTCCTGGTTGCTATAAGGGATCTTTAGAAAAATCCCCAAATTGAGCTTGAAATTTCCCAGTGCTTCTAGAGTAATTTTTCCTCCTTGAAGCAGCATCCTCAACCTTGTTTTCATTATCCCCTAAAGAACTTTCATAGACATTTTTCTCCCTGCTTGTCCCCTCTCCCCCCAAATTTTAATACCACAACCATACTGAATATCTATTAATGTACTGTATGTATATCTGTGCTTTATACATAAAAAGTGAAGCTCTTTTTGATCCCAAGAACCAATGTTCACCCCACTTGATGAGAATGCATGGACTAGAGGATATGAATATGATAACCACTGTTCTTAAGGAAGGTAGGCCAGCAATCACTAAGCCTATTTTAGAAAATAGCTGAATATTTGCACTTAATGAAAATAAACAGATGAATTTCAAGCATAAAATTTATATTTATTTAGGAATCCTCCTATAGTTTACTTTCCTAATGTATTTTATAATCTTTTTAGATGTGATATAGAGGCCCATATCCTCTGCTATCTCTTAGAACATCCAGGCAGTCTAAGGGGACTCTGTGTAGGGGACATATTAAGTAGATTTAATTTTTGCCTGCAATCTTTGATCCCAAGAAGGGCTATAGAAGCACCCTTTTCACATACTGATTATCCTTTCTAGGGGTTGGTTATGAGCAAAACTCCTCATATCTATTCCTATTACCAAGGAAGCCACATCAGGTCGAAGACTGCAAGATCTTGAAGAATCCTACTATCAACTGATGAATAGATAAACAAAATGTGGTACACCCATACAACAGAACGTTACTTGGCTGTAAGAAGGAATGAAATACTACTATGTATGACAATGGATGAACGTTGGAAACATATGAAGTGAAAGAAACTAGTCACAAAATACCACACACTCCATTTATATAAAATGTTCAGAAAAGACAAATCTACAGTGACAGAAAGATTAATGGTTACATGGGGCTGAAGGAGATTGATATGGAGAGTTCAGAAGGTGATAGCTAAAGAGATGGGGTTTCTTTCAGGACAACGAAAATGTTCTAAAATTAACTGTGGTGATGATTGTACAACTTTTTAAATATACTAAAAAATACTACCCTGTATACTTTAAATGGGTAAATTCTATGATATGTGAATTATATCTCAATCAAGGTATTACAAAAGAAAGCAGTGCTTGTAATACAATATGGTTTGGACATCAATTTATGAGACCCTCTGATCAATCCGTTTAATTTGGTCTGAAATTTCAAATTCATTGTGACTAAAATAATTAGAGTATGATATAGTAGAAAAAGATGATAAAATGCTAATATTGGTTTAAATATAATATTCAAAATATATTGGTTTAAAAATATTATGAGAAAATATTAATACCTTTTATGGTGCTCAAAGCAATATCCCTTCTGTACAAACTAAGTGTCCAACAATAAGGAAACACAAGTAAGTTAAACTAGATCTAAAATAATCAAAACTGATCTAACCCAATGAACTCATAAATATATAAATTCTAAAACCATAATGTCAACATCTCAATTGTCTGACTGAAAAACTTTTAAGCTTTTATGCTTTCAATCACCCTACAAGTAGACAACAGCAATTTAGAAGAATAATAAAGCCACAGGAAGTAAGAGGCTGGACATGAATGGAACCTGGAAGAGAAGAGACCAGGAGATGTCACTATGTACCTTGCCATGTGACAGAGGAGCCAGGATCGCAGGAAGCCAGCACCCGAACAACACAGTCTTCAAGAAAAAAGCACTGCCTTGGTGAAGCCTTGATTTGTATTTTTTCCCAGCCTCAAACAGTGAGTAAATAAATTTTCATTGCTTAATCCAACCCATTTTATAGTATTTGCTCAAACAGTATGGGAAACTAAAACACATAACTAGAGCATTATGCTGATTTATTCGAACCCTCCTTTTTTAGCAATATAACTAACACACACAAAAAATGGGTCAAGTATAAAGTATAACTTAGCAAATTGTAAAATAAATGCCTACTCAGCACATCACAAGTCCTTTATATGCCCTTCTTGATAAGTCTTGATAGCAAGTAGAAGAACTCTTCCCTTCATGTTCTCCTAAGGAAGACTTAGCTATTCTTGCCCTTTTACACGTCTTTATAAATTTTAGAAACAGCTTATTAAATTCCACTAAAAACCCAATGGAGTTATATTAATATATTTTTAAAATTTACATATGCAGGTAGGATATATTTTTCTATAAATTTTACTTCAGTATTGTAAGAGGCATTTCATAATATTTCTTATAAATAGGAAATGTTGGGTCTGACAAGGGTGAGAACTAATGCTCTCAATGAAACAAGGATGTGGGACCTTCCCCTGTTGAATAGGGGTCTAATATTCTAAGACTAGATCTTCTATGAACAATAAAACTCACTCAAGATGATCACTGAGAATATGCCCATTTAATGTCATGACTTAGATGTCATGACTTGTTCACTTTTTGTCTTGACATTCTTTAGGAGTCTAACTGATTTTATAAAAATCTATCACCCCTTTTATAAATTATCATGAGATGACAAAGGGGCACACACCTGGTTTCCTTATCTATGAAATGTAAATAATAATACAGACCTATGGCTTTTTTTTTTTTTTTGCATGGGCAGGGACTGGGAATCGAACCCATGTCTCTGGCATGGCAGATGAGAATTCTACCACTAAGCCACCATTGCACTGCCCCAGACCTATGACTTTTTAAATTAATTACTGGAGGTGTATGCAAAGCATCTAAGGATTCAGGTACCTAATAGAAATTAAATTAAATTAAATACGTGATGGCGATTAGTTTTATACTCACTCACTGAATAATTACAATTCACCGTGAATAAGTTTCAACAGTTTAAGTCTCAGAGGTATTTGCATTTTAAAGCTTTTACCTCTACTTGTGGAATGAAAATCTTTGTCACTTTTAGAGGAATATTGGGCATCAGCAAGCAGATGGCATAGTCCATTCAAAATTTATCCCACAAGTTAAAACTGTCGATTCAGTTTGTAAGGAAGAGATTCTGAAGCAATTCAGAAATTCTGTGTGATACAGAAAGAATACATTGCCCCACAACAGACTCCATGACAACACTCTAGTTCATTGTGCATTTTGTCAATTATTGACCACAAACATTATGCAGGTAGATCACAGACCCTACTACGCTTGAGTCTAAATGAGCTAAAACAGTTCCCAAAAGACAAATTTATCTTCAAAATATGGAGGATTTTATTGTACTGGAAATATTCAGAAGAATATATTAGGAGACAATATGACATGGTAGGAAAGGCAATGAACCTGTGGCCAAGAAAAATGGGTTTTCATTCTAGCTGTTGCATTTATAACACTAGTATGGCATTAGGCTGCGCAGTTAAGTTCTACAGCTTATTTAGTCATTGAAATGATTTTTCATTTAACTCTTGTCATCTACTGAATGAGTTCTTTCCACTTGTTCATTATGTTTTCTTCTTGGTTTCTGAAAAACTACTGGTCAGAATAAACTGAAGACCTTACAGGGGTCACTGATTCAACCAACACTGAATATAATTTCATTATCTTATCAAGTACCTTGATACTAAAAATGAGAGGGATGACTTAGGATTCCTTTCAAGCTCTAAGATTCTAAATGCTAGGTGCATTCAAGGCGGGGAATGGGAGACAGGGTTCCAATTTGCTCCCACAAAATCGCACTATACTTAATGGTAAACCCAGTCCAGAAGTTCAATCTAATATAATTCTTAGTGCCTTTTTAAGAAGGATCAGGATGGGCTTCAGAAGAAGAGGAGAGGCTGTCTAGAGCTACTAGAAGCCTATTCCTAAGGGTTGCTGGAAATAATGAAGGCTGTTTGACCAGGTACTAAGACTGGACAAGGAGATAGAACCAATTAGCCTCTAACATTTCCTTACATGACTGATTGAAATTTCAATTCTCTGTGCTACAAATTCCAAGGTAGAGATTCTATGCTCTGCACCCTATAGCACAAATCAAAAAGCTCTCTCTGCTCATATGCTCACTATCCTTGTGCTCAGCCCTGGATGCATACTGAAATGATCTAAGGAGTCTGTATAAAATACTGACGTTAAGTCACCTTAGGCCATTTAATCAGAATCTCTGGGAAGCAGGATCTAGACATCATGATTTTTTTAAAGTTCCCCAAATAATTCCACTGTACAACAGGAGTTGAGAAAAACCCACACCAAGGAAGGAAGAGCAAGCATATACTACAAGGGCTACTTAAGCACAGAAAAAAAAACCTCCACTGGAAGGGAGAAAAGGTAATCCAGCAGCTGGAAGTTTTGTTTAATAACCTGTGACTCAAACTATTTGTGTGTATGTTTATGAGTGTAAGAAAAAAGAAGATTAAATCATATGGTTTCAAGAAAAACTGTCAACAGTAAAGATAATCATAGTTAACAGAACTAACAAAAAGAACCCACAAAAATCAATTTCCACTGTATAAAAGAAATAGTAATTGCATTCTCTTAGGTCAACTATTTTCTATTTGACTAATTACAATGCAGCACAATAATAATGAGTACATTAGTATGTGTGTTGGGTTAACTAGAGTAAATTTTATTTGATTACAAGATTAACCTTCATAGTTTGTTACTCTTCAGTGGTGTAATATTAGAGGGAACATTGCTTCTAGGCACTAGGAAGTGTTAATGTTGAACATTTGCATAACTGAAGGCACTTTTCTTTATTTGCATAAAAAAGGTAACCTTAGGTCCCTTCAAAGGCGTGAGGAACAAAGAGCAGCTATTTCCAAGGTTGGAGATTCTGGAAGGATGCTTAGTCTGCAGTGATGGGGATAAGGGTGGGACAGAACGGGATGCAAATGTTAATGAGATACATCCCTGACATTCACACATCAAGAGGTACTTCATAATAGATTTTTTAAAAAGAGATAGAAGAGTCTGAAGTGATTATTATTCTGCAGGAGTTGGACACTTGGAAGAAAAAGTGGCACCACATGGAACAGCACACTGTGGCTGAATTGACCATTTTTCCTTATGAACCTAAAGACTTGGACCCATCTCTATGTTAACAGTTGCTATGACGTGACTGCCATCAGCTATAGGATTTGAAGGGATCATGACTTATTTCTCTTTGTTTTCCCATGTATTTTCAACACCAACAACAGCATCTGACACAAAGCATTCAATGAAAATGAATCAGTGAGTGAAATGGTTCTCAAATGAGTGCAAAATAATACAGTTTATTTAGTCATTGAAATGATTTTTCATTTAACTCTTGTCATCTACTGAATGAGTTCTTTCCACTTGCTCGTTATGTTTTCTTTTTGGCTTCTGAAAACACTACTGGTCAGAATACAGGGGTCATTGATTCAAGAATCAACACTGACTATAACTCCATTATCTTATCAAGTACCTTGCACACGCAAATACTTAAATATTAGTTCACCCTTCCCCTTATCTACAAAACTGTCACGAGAAACTCTTTCAAATATTTTGCTGAAATCAAGATGCGCTATGTCTACAGCATGGATTTTCTAACACCAAAATCCTATAATAAAATCTATTTATTTGGGAATAACATATTTTTAGACAATTCAAATTGGCTACTAGGTGTTATGTATTTTTTCTAAATGCTGATAAACCATTAAGTTAATTGCTGGTTCTAGAATTTCGCCAAGGATAAAAGCCAAGACAAGTGACCACTGCATACAGAATTTCCCATTTTGGGAATAAAAATCACATATAGTGTTTAACTTTCATGCTAGAAATCATGGTGAAAATGAAAATTCCAAAATCAGATCTGAAAGCTCTCTGGACACCCTGAGAGGCAATTTAGTAGAACCTAGTGATTAGAATTAATTGAAAGCAACAATATTTCTTTACTTTCCCTCTTACATTTTTACCAACTCTGGGCTTTATTTGCTTCACAACAATGTTTATCTTTTCCTTTCCTGTTTGAAGGCTAAACTACTTACTGGAGAAAATGGAAGTAAGAAAGGAGTTTAATAATCTTGTTTTATCAATGATAGCTAATAATATCAGATCATCTTTCCTAGGTGAGGACTATCCACCACCACCCTCTATTTTTCTTAAGAATGTAGCTTTAAATTAAACCTATGGGAATGAAAGGCAAAATAGAAGAAGTGAAAAACACAATGGAGGCTTACAAAAGCAGATTTGAAGATGCAGAAGAAACGATTAGTGAACTAGAGGGCAGGACATATGAAATCTGACACACAAAAGAACAGATAGGGAAAAGAATGGAAAAAATATGAGCAGGGTTTCAGGGAACTGAATGACACTGATCACATTCAATAGACAAAAAGATGAACCACATGAATATATGTGTTATGGGTATCCCAGAAAAAGAAGAGAAGGGAAAAGGAGCAGAAAGAATAACGGACAAAAAAAATCACCAAAAATTTCCCATCTCTTAAGAAAGACATAAAATTGCAGATCTAAGAAGTGCAGCGTAACCCAAACAGAATAGATCCAAACAGACCTACTCCAAGACACATACTAATCAGATTGTCAAATGCCATAGACGAAGAGAGAATTCTGAAACCAGCAACAGTAAAGTGATCCATTACATACAAGGGAAGCTCAATAAAACTACATGCGGATTTCTCAGCAGGAACCATGGAGGCAAGAAGGCAGTGGTATGATAGATTTAAGAAACTTAAACAGAAAATCTGCCAGTCAAGAATTCTATATTCAAAAAAACTATCCTTCAAAAATGAGGGAAACAGAGTTCTCACCTGCCATGCCAGAGACCCGGGTTTGATTCCTGGTGCCTGCCCACGCAAAAAAATAAAAAATAAGGGAGAATGTAAAACACTATCAGACTAACAGATATTGCAGGGCAAATTTCAATAGATTTCAAAGTCGGAGAGTCATTTATAGGATAATGTTTCATCCTCTGTATTTCAGAGAGTTTTAATCCCATCCTCTCTAAGGGCTTATGCGGTGGCCCTATTCTCTCCAAATTGGGGTGAGGACTGCAACAATGGGGCACCTTGAGGAAACCACCTTTTTTTCAGCTCCACTCTCTCCATGCATCAGGACAATACCCAGGCTCTCTGCCATCACCAGGCTCCCCCAATCCCTGTTTCATGTTTCTACCCTCTCTGAGGCCTGGGACACCAAAAGTCTTCCTGAACATGAAGGCGGAAATTCCACCCTTTGTTTCTGGGGCAAATTCACACTTACCACATGGATGGATGAGTCTGCTCCTCTGGCCCAAGATTTCTTGGTTTCAGACCTTAGCTACTATGGATCTGACTTTGAAGTCATTTTTCCTTCAATCTGTCCCTTTCCTGTCTCTTTTAGTTCAGACTGATAGTTGGTTCCATTTACACAGATCTCACAGGAAACTTCTCGGTTTTCCATGTAGTTTTACAAAGATCACACCCAATAGACAATAGGACCGTCCATAAATCCTTTATGGGTAACTCCATTTCCAGTTCTGGCTTTCTCTGAAGTGGCTGACTGATTCCATGTTAGGTTAAATCTTCACATGAGGCACAATTCTCTGGTGTCTTCACTTTCTGGAAGCCCAGAATTTTCCAGACCATCAATTATGGTTTCTCTGCACCCAAGAGTTCAGTTCTCAACTTATCTCTTTCTTGTCGCATTTTGCTATAAGGTTCAAGAAGAAGTCAGGCTGCATTTTCCACATTTAGTTTGGAAATTTCTTCAGCTAAGTGTCCCAGATCATCATATTCAAATTCTACATTCTATATAACAGCACTACTCGATTTTGCCAAATTCTCAGCCACTTTAAAACAAAGTTCATCTTCTTTACAGTTTGCAATAACACAAGCATTATTTCTGTCTAAGCCCTCACTGGAAGACACTTTAGAGTCTATATTTCTACCAACAGTCTCTTCAAAGTAATCAAGGCTTTTCCTACTCATCTCTTCACAATCCCTCCAGAATCTTCCTTTTATCCATTTAAAATGCTGTTTCAACATATGTGGTATCTGCAAACTGCAGCACCCCACTTCTCTGGTACCAAAATCTGTTTTAGTTTGTTAAATGCTGCCAGAATGTAATATACCAGAAATGGAACAGCTTTTAAAAAGGGAATTTGTTAAGTTACAAGTTTATAGTTCTAAGGCCAAAAAAAAAAAAAATGTCCAAACTTAGGCATCCAGAGAAGATATCTTGACTCAAGAAAGGCCTACATCTGTCACATGGAAAAGCATGTGGCTGAATCTGCTAGTCCTCGTTCCCGGTTCCACTGCTGCCAGCTTCTGATGCCAATGGTTTCCTCTCTAAGCATCTGTGGACCTTCACTTAGTTCCTCTGGAACACAACTCTGGGTTCTGGCTTGCTTAGCATCTCATGTGAAGTTACCTGGAAACATCTGCTGGGCTATGCATCTCCAAAATTCAATGTCTAGGCATCTACTGTGTCGGCATTCCAAACATCTCCAAATGTCTGTGTCTCTGTCAGCTCTGAAGCAACTGTGACTTCTCCAAATAGTCTCCCCCTTTTAAAGGGGATTACTCTCCATGAAGTAATCTGATAAAAATGTCACACCCATAAAAATGGCCAATCTCCATGGAAACATCTAATGAAAGGTTACCTTACAATACTGAATAAGGATTAAAGCACATGGCTTTTCCAGGGTACACAACACTTTCAAACCTGCACATTCCACCATCTAGACCCCCCCAAAAGGCATGTTTTTTCCATATACAAAATGCATTCACTCCATGACAATGTCACAAAAGCCTTAAACCATTTCAGAAACTATAAAAATGCAATAGAAAGAAACAATACCAAATCACTTTCAAATCAGCATAGTACACAAGTATAATGGTACAGCCTCTCTGGAGGGCAGTGCAGTAGTTCCACAGGAGCCTTCATCTTACCATATATTCTAGTTTGCTAGCTGCCAGAACGCAGTATAGCAGAAACAGAATGGCTTTTAAACGGGGGAATTTAATAAGTTGCTTGTTTACAGTTCTAAGGCTGAGAAAATGTCCCAATTAAAACAAGTCTATAGAAATGTCCAGTCAAAGGCATCCAGGGAAAGATACCTTGGTTCAAGAAAGCCAATGAAGTCCAGGGTTTCTTTCTCTAGTGGAAGGGCACATGGCGAACACAGTCAGAGTTTCTCTCTCATCTGGAAAGGCGCATGGTGAACACGGTCAGGGTTCCTCTCTCATCTGGAAGGGCACATGGTGAACATGGTGTCATCTGCTAGCTTTTTCTCCTGGCTTCCTGTTTCATGAAGCTCCCTGGGAGGTATTTTCCTTCTTCATCTCCAAAGGTCACTGGCTTGTGGGCTCTCTGCTTCTCGTGGCTATGCCGTTCTTCTCTACTCTCTCTGAATCTCTTATTCTCCAAAATGTTTCTTCTTTTATAGGACTTCAGAAACTAATCAAGACCCACATCTCCCTAATCCATCTTAACAACCACCCTTGACTGAGTTACATCTCCAGGGAGATGATCTAATTATATACAGTACTGAATAGCGACTATTTTGCCTTTACAAAATGGGATTGAGATTAAAACATGGCTTTTCTAAGGGACATATATCCTTTCAAACCAGCACACCATATAATCCTGCAAATCTGTTATTAGGTACATATTTCAAAGAACTGAAAATAGGGACGCAAATGGACAGTTCCACACTGGTATTTATGCTGGCAGCATTCACAATACGCAATGGATTGAGGTGGCTTAAGGGTATACCAACTGACAAACAGAAGGGCAAAATGCGGTGTATACCTACAATGGAATATTGAGCAGCTATAAGAAGGGATGAACTTGTAAGACATGTGACAATTTGAAACTATTATGTACCCCAGAAAAGTCATGCTTTAATCCTGATCCAACTTATAGGGGAGTCATTTCTTTTAACCCTGGTTCAATATTGTAAGGTTTGATTAGATTATCTCCACAGAGATGTGGCATGCCCAATTGAGGATGTAACCTTTTGGTTAGATGGAGATGTGACTCCACCCAATCAGGGTGGGTCTTTATTAGTATACTGGAGTCCTGTAAAAGAGAAAACATTTGGGAGAGACCTCAAAGCCAATGCAGGTGCAGACATAGATACTTAGAGTGGAAACCACTGGCATCAGAACCTGGAAGCAAGAGACCCACAAACAAGGACGAGCAGACATCAGCCACATGCCTTCCTAGATCAGCCTTCCTTGAATCAAGGTTAGGATGCCTTAGTAGGACATATTTATCATGTGAGAACTGTAAACTGGAAAGGTAATAAATACCCCTTTTAAAAGCCATTCCATTTCTGGTATATTGCATTCCAGCAGCTTAACAAACTAATACAGCATGCAACTAAGTGAATGAACCTTGAGGACAGTATGTAGAGCAAAATAAGCCAGAAACAAAAAGACATATTATAATACCTCACTAATGTGGACTAACCACAGAGTATGAACTCTGAGATTTGAATTTGAGATCATAGCTTACCAGGTGAAGTCCTATTGTAAAGGTTCCTAGACTGTAAGCTCTTACAGAAGTCACATCTATTTCATGAGTTGTAACTGTTATTTCTAAATTATGAGATGCTGAACTCTTTGTGTATAACCTAGTTGTTCCCTGGAATTTCAGGTAACTGTGATACCTGGGACTCAGAGCTAGAGTTCTGCAGCTATGAAAGTCAGTGTTACCCCATGCAGCAACTGTTAAAAAAGCTGAAAAAGACATCAGACTTCAATTAGAAATAAGAATGAAGCTGATATGGCTCGGAATAAGGTAAATTAAACTAAAGAGTAAAGGATGATATTGACTGTACATTAAAATCTCAAGTTCTGTGTGAGAGCAAAGGAAGAAATGTTTATTTGGTACAAAATTTCTATTTTCTGTTTCATACCATCTAATTTGACTTGTAAGCACAGTTTATTCAAACACCGTAATTACATGGAACCCTGAATAGGGAATGAGATCTTGTTGGTTTGTACAGGTTGCTGTGATATCCAGATATATCCCAGAGCAATCTGGGCAGAAGATGTATTTGTAAAGTCCCCTTGACGGACAGGGGAAAAAATGTGGAAATATTAAACTTCTCTACCTGGGAAAGACCTGCCCTTATGAAACTTATTTCTGGCAAAGGAGAAGCTAAGCCTGTTTATTATTCTGTCTAAGAGTCACCCCAAGAGAATCTCTTTTATTGCTCAGATATGGCTTCTCTCTCTCTAACCCAACTCCACAGGTAAATTCACTGCCTCCCTCCTATATAGGACATGACTCCCAGAGGTGTAAATCTCCCTGGCGACATGACCTGACCCTGGGGGATGGGCCTGGCCCTGGAACCATGGGATTAAGATTTTTGACCAAAAGGGGTAAAGAGATGCAACAAAGTTTCAGTGGCTGAGAGATTTCAAATGGAGTCAAGAGGTCATTTTGGAGGTTATTCTTATGCAGTACATAGATACCTCTTTTCAGTTTTTGGTGTATTGGAGTAGCTAGAGGGAAGTGCATGAAACCACTGAACTGTAACCAAGAAGCCTTGATACTTGAAGATTACTGTATAAGTGTATCATTTTTACAGAGTGATCATGTGACTATGAAAACCTTGTATATTCCCTTTTTCCAGCATGTGGAAAGATGAGTAAGAAAATAAAAAAAAATAATAATAAATAACAGGGGTGATGGGGGAATGGCAAGTTTTCAGTGTCCTTTTTTACTTCTATTTTTATTCTTATTGTTTATATAGTAATTAAAATGTTCAAAAATCAATTGGATGATGAATGCAGAACGATATGATGACACTGTAAACCACTGATTGTATACTTTGGATGATTATAAGAAAAAATATTATTGTTAATTAAAAAAAAAAGAGGGGGCAGGGGGACCAAGATCACAGAGTAATGTAACCAAGGAGTTAGGATTTAAGGGACGATTATGATTACTGAATTATTGTATACATATTCCTTTTTATTTTCTGCCATATTGGAGTAGATGGAAGGAAATATCTGAAGTCTCTGAATTATAATCCAGCTGCCTTAATCTCCAACAATGATTGTGCAGCCTTTACTTGTGCCCTTGTGATTATAAAAACCTTCTACTAACCTTCACTTTTTCTCATTTATGCAGTTTTTTGACTTCAGAGTCTTGTGATCACTAAAGATGGCCCCTAATGTTTATTAATGAAGGGTCTTGGGTCAGTGCAAAACTAACCCACTCTTAATCCAAAATTATCTTGATAACCGAAACTGGATCTAATCAGAATGGGCCTACATGTGCAGTAGCTTAGACTTTAACCTTATCAGTGACCTATACCTCACACCACCCATCATCATATTAAGGCCGCCATTTTCTTACATACATCCCCTGAAGTTCAGGGAGAGAGATTTTTGGACCAATAGGCCATCTGATCCCCTGCTTTGAATTTAGCAATAAATTTTTTTTCTCTTTGAAACCCCACATCTCAGGAATTGGTCATTTGTGTACACAGGCAAAAGAATCCATCACCTTTGTCCAGTATTAGTAAGATGCTTCAGGGCTCGGTTCTCACATAGCAGTTTTAGAACAACCAGCAAGGACTGGTTGAAATAGTTTCTTCGAAGCTCCAGAAAACAGTTAAAGGAATATTGTAACAGGGCAGGTGCTGAATCAAGAAAAAGGTTATTTTTTAAAGTGGTTAGATCTCCTGGCACCCTGGCTGCTCTGTTCCACCCCTCGTGGGTTCAGTGTGTAGCTAGCCCATGTTCTCAGTGTGTAGCTCCCTGGTTTCAGTTCCACAGGGAACAGAGCGGCCCTTGTGTATACACTGGGAACATATATGTTTGGCCCAATCTGTCTGATGGTGGCCTGAGACACTCTGCATTCCAGAACTTGCCCTGCCTATAGAAGGAGGCTCACTGAGTTCTATAAAATGCTGTGGGAGAGCAGTAAAGTTCTGCTGCCTGGGATTGCTGGCTGTAGGACATACAGTACAGTGAAAAGGACCACAGGGAAACTGTTTCCTAGGGTAGAGGGGACACTGAGAACTGCATACACAGAGGAATTCCTAGAGCCAAATGTGTACATGCCCAAAATAAGACACATGCACAGAAAGGACCAGGCAGGTCCCTTATACTTTGGCCCAGAGCTAATTTCTAAACTCACTGTATGGATAAGCCTTGAAGGAGAGTACTCACAGGTCAATCTAAAAAGACTGGGAAAGGTGGTTTCTTTTTCCCTTCTGTTGCTCTCTTTTTTTTCAGCTCCAGAAATTCAAGGAAAGCTCTGTCACAAAACCATCTGGATTTAAGCTTAAGGAACAGACACTTCAGAGTCTAAATTCCAGTGATAATATATTAATATATCAAAATGTCCCGATTTCAACAAAAGATTACAAAACATACAGATGAACGGGAAGTGACAGTCCACATGAAGGGTAAAATTAAAGCATTAGAAACCATCAAACAGGAAGACCAGACCTGCAATATACCAGATGGAGGCTTTTTAAAAAAATGGTCCTATATATTCCCAAGGAACTAAGGGAAATCAGGAAAATGATGCATGAAGACGAAGAGAATAGGGAGATGGAAATTATGAAAAGGAACCAACTAGAGCTGAAGACCGTAGTAACAGAAATTTAAAATTCCCTAAAGAGATTCAACAATAGATTGGAGCTAGCAAAAGAAAGACTCAGAGAACCTGAAGATAAGACAATTGAAATCATTCAGTCTAGGGAGAGAAAAAAGAAAGAATGAAGAAAAATGAACACAGCCTGAAGATCTGTGGACAACAGTAAGGGCATCAATATATATATTGTGAGAGTACCAGCAGGAGAAGGAGAGAAAGAGGCAGAGAGAATATTCAAAGAAATAATGGCTAAAACATTCTCAAATTTACAAAAGACATGAATATACACATCCAAATGCTCAACAAACTCCAAACAGAATATACCCAAATAGATCCATGCTGCAGCATATTATAATCAAACTTTCAAATGCCAAAGATAAATAAAAGAATTCTGAAAGCCAAAAGAAAGAAGCAGAGTCACATACAAAGGAGTCACAATAAAATTAAATGCTAATTTCCCATCAGAAAAGGTAGTTGGAATGACATTTTTAAAGCATCCAAAGCAAAAAATTGCCTACCAAGAATTTTATATCTGGCAAAACAGTCTTTCAAAAATAAGGGAGAGATTAAAATATTTCCAGGTAAACAAAAGTTGAGGGACTTGGCCACTACTAGATTGGCACTACAAGATATACTAAAGAAAGTTCTGTAAATTGTAAAGAAGACAAGAGACAATAGATCAAAGCCACATGAATAAACAAAGATCTCTGTTGAGAGGAATGACATGAGCAAAATATAAATACCAGTACTATTGCATTTTTGTTTCTAACTCCATTTTTTACTTCCTACAGGATCTACAAGGCAAATGCATAAAATATTAAGATAAATCAGTGGGTGTGATTTATCACAATCTATAAACATGTAATCTGTGACAACTATATAAAAGTATGGGGATGTAGGGGAATAGGAACACAGTGTGTATAAACTATTGAAGTGAAGCTGGTATGAAAGCAAATGAGATTTGTTATAGATTTAGGATGTGAAGTTTGAGCCCCATGGTAATTACAAAGAAATGTCAGAAAACACGCACCCTCGTGGAGAGAGAACATAGAGTACAGGTTGCCAGGGGCCAGGGGAAGGGGAAAGGGGAGTTAATGTATAATAGGTACACAGTTTCTTTTTGGAGAGAAAGGGAAGTTTTAGAAATAGGAGGTGATGAGAGTACTGTGATTAACCCCACTGAATGCTGATTGAGAATGGTGGACATGGGAAAGTTTATGGTATATATATATATGTGCCAAAGGGAGGAAGGAAGGCAGGAAGGGGAATAAAGAGGCAATGACGCTTAAAGACAACACATAGTGCAGAATGGGATCTAGCAAGGGAGGAGAAAAGTTTCAAAGGGATATCAGAGGTACATATGAAAAAAATTGGAGTATAGACAGTAAATTTTATAACAATGTTAAATTTCTTGAACTTGATAACTGTACTTAAGGTGGTTACATAAGTGAATATTTTGTTCTTAGGAAACAAACATGTTAATATTAGGTGTTCAAGGAGCATGCTATATAAAACCTATACTCAAATGTTCAGAAAATGTATAAACAGACAGACAGAATGATATGGCAAATGTGGCAAAATTTAAATTGGTGGGTCTGGGTATCTATGGGGTGAGGATATGTTGGATTTTTAAGAACACGATTTGTATTATTTTTCTAACTATTCTGTGAATTTGAAAGTATTCCAAAATAAAAAGGTTTTTTTTTAAACAACAGCAAAACAAAACAAAACACTGGTTTGGTGTTAAGCTATGTTCTTTGCGTTTGCTAAAGCTGCCAGAATGCAATGCCAGAAATGGATTGGCTTTTACAATGGGGATGTATTAATTTATAACTTATAGTTCTTAGGCCAGAAAAACGTCTCAATTAAGGCATCAACAAGATAATACCTGGACTCTGAAGACAGGCTGCTAGCACCCAGGACACCGTTATCACATGGGAAGGCACATGGCTGGTGCCTGCTGGGTCCTGGGCTGCTGGGGTTTGTTGCTTTCAGTTCCCAGTCCCAGTGGCCTCCTCTGAGCTTCTGTGGGTCCTCTCTTCGCATCTCTGGGGCATTTTTCTCTCATGTCTCTCCAAACTTCTCTGGGTGTGTCTCTTTGAGCTCTCTGGGCTTTTTCTTTTATTCTCATAAAATACTTTACTACAGTAAAGTAAATATTTACTCTAGTAAAATATATACATCACTGTATGAGCCAGGGTTCTCTAGAGAAACAGAACCAATGGGATAGATCTGTACATATGAGATTTATAAAGGTGTCTCATGCAACCATGGGAATGGAAGAGTCTAAAATCTGTAGGGTAGGCTGTGAAGCTGGTGGCTCCAATGAAGGTTCACAAGAGAGGCTTGCTGGCTAAAGAAGGAATGAAAGAGTCTTTCTTCTCCCTTAAAAGCCTCCAACTGATTGGATTATCCCATTGTAGGAGACATGCCTTAGTTGATCATAGATGTAATCAGCCACAGATGTAATCAATTGAATTAATACCCTAGCCTTCCACCTTATCAACCAGCCATGAAATATCCTTGCAGTAAACAGACAGGCCAAATGGGCCTCGTCACTTGGCCAAGTTGACAACAGAACCTAACCACCACAGTCACCTTGAATGGGGTAGGTCATATCTCAATTGAAATAATCTAACCAAAGATCCCACCCACAAGAAATCTGCACCCACAGGAACGGATTAAAAGGACATGGCCTTTTCTGGGGTATATAATAGCTTCAAACCAGCACACATGTCAAACATTTAATTACTACAAATTACAACAAATCTAAGACTTAAGGAATATAAATATATGAATGCAGAGTCAATTATCACCACTCAGTATATGTTTATTATTAGCTGGTCAACATACACAATGAAAGTGGAGGAACAGGGATACTAATGGCACAACTCCCCTGGATACGCCCTGGTGCCCCAGGGTAGGCATGGGAGGCTCATAGAAGCTGGTCACTCCTTTCACTCCTGCCCTCTATGGCTCTGGGGTTTATTAAACTAAGGACTTGTAAGTTCACAATAGGATGAGGAAGAAAAAATTGAGAAAGATGCAAATTTATTTGGATTCATGTCCCTTCCATTTTTCTCTTAATTTTTACTTCTATTCACTGAAGAGAAGTATGAAATAAGACCTGTTCTCTTTAAGGGTTTATTGATATTTCTTTGGGGAAAAAAATGGCATCTTGAGAAAGACTGTGAAAACTGTAATACCCTTTGCGCATGTTTTCTGAAGCAATCACCTTTAATCTGATATCCAGCCATATCTGTTTTAGATCGCAATGCTTCAAAGATTCTAGTCTCTCTGCTCAGCACATACTTCGTGTACAGAAGATGGTTTCATTAATAATAACCGGGCGGGCCACGGTGGCTCAGCAGGTAAGAATGCTTGCCTGCCAAGCCCGAGGACCCGGGTTCGATTCCCGGTGCCTGCCCATGTTAAAAAATAAAAAAATAAAAAAATAACAATAACTAAGGGAGAAAGATCAAACTTAAATGTAGAAGATTAATCTAGAATATGGTTTTAAAGTAAGAGATAATGTTCAAATGGGGATCTCTGTATTTAAAGTTTGAAAAATCAAGCAGTCAAGCCTCTTCTCCGGGTAATGGATGGGAAAAGAAAAGGGAAAAGGGACAAGGGAGGACATGGTGATCTACATCAACAGCACTGACTTCAAAGGTGTAGAACATCTGTAAAAAGGATCTGGCTTTAAGAATGCTACCACTGTCTTAAATGTGAATATCAATTTAGTACATTAAAAATTATTTCCACATGCTTTAGTCCCTCAAAGAAACAGGTGAAGTGGATCAATGATGATCACTGTACAAAGTACAGACTGGGGAGCTAACAACTTTTCAAAACTAAGGTGACAGATAAACTCCCATTCTTCTGGCTAGGGTATGGTAGTGACGAGAAAGGGCATGAGTTCAGAACAGAACAAGTATAGAGTACTACTCAAAACATCTCCCCTGGCTCTACCAATATGACATTTTCAAATATAAACACTGCTATGGAATAAACTTTTCATTCAGGGCCCCATTACATGAATAGATTCCTTTCCTTTGAAAACTACAAAGGACGAGTAAGAATTCATTCAATCTTATGTGCCAGGAAAAGTTCTAGGTGCTGGGAGCTTCACTTCAGTTCGGAAAGAGAGTGACAAACAAATTACATAAGATGAAATAAATCAGTAAAATATGTATATCAGGCGATGATCAATCCTGTGGAGAAAAATAAAACAGTGAAGAAAGATAGGTTTTTGGTCATTTTTAAAATAGCACAGTCAAGGAAGGTTTTACTGAGAAAATGACACAGGACGAAGACCTGAAGGACGAGAGGAAATGAGTCATGAAGATTTTTGGAGAAAAGGCCTATAAACAGGGGGAACAGCAAGTTCAAAGGTCCTCTAGCAAGTGCTCCTCTCTTCAAGGAGAGCAAGAAGGCCAGTGGATAAAGTGAAGAAAACAAGGAATTGAGTAGTGAGAAAGGAAGTCCAAGAAGTGATGGGGCACCAGATTATGCAGGGTCCTTGTAGGGAGTTTAACTTTTAATTTGAGCCAGATGATTTCTTGTGGTAATACCAAACCAACTGAATGGTATTTGTTTTAACAGCAAGGAAAATAAGATACTTGGTTAAAATAACTCAGTTAGAAGATAAGGAGGGATAGATCAGGATGGGAGCTGTTGAAAGAGTGAGAAAAGAGCACGTTCTGGAAATATTCAGAAGGTAGAACTAATGGAACTTTAATGACAAACTACAGGAGGGTTTTCAGTCTGAGCAAAAGGATGGAGTTGCAATTTACCAAACTATGGAAGACTGCAGGCAGAGGAGGATTTTAGAGGCTAGCTCAAGAGTTTGGTTCCGTTTATATTAAGAGTCAGTTTAGGCATTCAGGTAAAGGTGTTGAGCAGACAGTTGAATTTATGAATCTGGAGTTCAAGGGAGAAGCCCAGGCTGCATATATAAATTTAGGAGTCTTCAGCATAGACATGGTTTAGAGTCTTTGAGACTAGATGAGATTACCAAGAACAGGGGTATATAAATAGAGAAGACAAGAGGGTCATGGACAGAGTCCAGGGCACTTCAATTTTAGAGGTTAGAGAGATAAGGAAGAAATGACAAAACACACTAAATAGGAGTAGCCAGGGAGGGAGGAGGAAAACCAAAGGAGAGTGGTGTTTGGTAGTCAAGTAAATGCACTGTTTTTAAGGAACAGGGTATGATCACCTGAATCAAATACTGCTCAAAGGTCAGGTAAGAGCGATGGATTTGGCAATGTGGAAATAACTTGCGACCTTGATAGAAGCAGTGTGGTGGTGTGGTACAAGAGAAAGCCTGTTTGGAGTAGGTTTAAGGAAAAAAAAGGGACAACTCCTAGAAAACATTCTTAAAATTTCTGGGAAGTTTCAAACTTTCTCAGACAAGCTCTCCAAATTCATCCCATTAAATCTCTTTTAAATTGTATTAAGTATTAATTGCTTAATGTATATTATAGTTAACATTACTTTTGGGTTTGTCAAATTTATGATATAATAGACATATTTTTAATGCGCTGAATATCCATTACATTAGGGTCTTCTTTACCACACATACTAATTAAACATTTATGCATGTTTTATAAAACTTTTAAAGAAGAAATAAAATAATATAGAAAGGACATTGGAAAGAAGAGATAATACAGATGTCAGAAATTGGTCAAGGAGTTAAGAGGCCTGGATTTTAATCCTAGTTCTTCCTTTAACTAGATGCATAAGTTTTTAGAAACTGGTTAGCACCTCTAGGCCTCGAGTCATCCTAAATCCCTTGCAACCTTAAAATGACATGATTTTTAGTAATCTTAAGGACCTGAAAATGTTTTACTTCTTTTGTCTTTCCAACTTAGTGTTGGTCAAAGGCGGAATTTATTTGAAACTGAGTCCTCAGTTAGCAAAGTAATTTACACTTATATTTTTCCTATAGGAAAATACTCACTCTATCACATACATCCCAGGCACAACCTATGGAGAAGAGACACTCACAATGAAAAGGTTCATAACCACAAGGGTAAATACCACTATTATACGGAACTGGAAGCTAACACTAAGGTAAGAGAGAAACGTCCTGAGCAGGGAAAAGCTGTACAACTCAGTTTAGGTAGCCCACAACTCTAAAGAAGTCAGTTTAGAGCCTGGTTTTCATTTCTCTTCGGTAATAGTGATTCTTTTAAATGCATCTAGCCCTTTCCACTTCTCTGTCAGTTCCCACAATATCTGGGGGAAGAGGAGACAGGGAGAGTTGCAGGAGGTTTCTGAATACAGAATTCTGTTTTAGATGCTACATAAAGTTACAGAGAAGAAAAAGTCTTTCCCCCCTCAGTCATGAGAAATAGAAGGAAGGCAATAATAGTAACATTTATTGAGCTTTTACTAGGTGCAAGGTATTTTTCTAAGTGTTTCATATATATTATCTAAATATTCCCAACAATAGTCGATGAAGTAGATATTAATAGCAATCCAATTTTACATATGGCACAAACAGAAGTTAAAGGTATACAGTCACAAAGCCCAAAGTAATTCAGCTAGAATGTACAGATTTAGAAAACAACCCAAGCAGAGTGGTTCCAGAGCTACTCTCTTAAGCATGAAGCCTTCCTCTCCACAATTCCCCAGAGGGGACAAAAGTTCCTAGTTTAAGGGGACGGTAAGACCAAGACTAGCGAGAATCATCTACAGCTAGTCTAGCATAGCACCTTCATATTGCTGGTGTCAGGAAACATACTTTTATGGGGACAAGATTTATAAAGCAATAAATCTGAATTCATAGAGTAACTGTAACTACATATAAAATAAAAACAAAAGTATTGCATACCTACAGATGAAGAAGAAACATAAAGATGTTAATGAACATGATGCCTTCAGAAGCTTCACCCTATTTGTTCTGCTCAGCAAGAGATGCCCCTCTCCTTTGAAGAGGAAAACTTGGCAGAAGCAATGGAGTACAGCCCCACCTGCGATGCTGGATATAAAAGGATCAAGGCTTTTAAAAAAAAAAATTATAGAGATTTCTGGAAAGATGGAGGAGAGGGATGGATTAAGATAGAGGACAGGTAGAGAATAACCTGGACTACATACAGTCCAGGAAGATTGTGATAGTGGGGGATCTTCAATGATTCATGGGAATAAGAGAAGTGGGAGCATCAGGACAGGGAGAGTGGGATGGGTCAGATCAGCAGTGCTCCCCAAAGGGTTGGATGGACAGTGGCATGCAGGGAGGGTGGAGGTGTGGATAGGAGGGAACTGATCTACCTCCACTCCAGGCTGCCCCAGCTGATGGCTGGGGAAACCTCCCTGGGCAACTGCACAGTCAGCGGTGTACATGGGGAGCCTGGGTCAGGCCATCCACCGAGAATAGCCGCATCTCTGGGGGCTGAGAGTGGTCATCCAACTGGTGACCCATCAGGTGTGTCATGAGATAGATTCAGGGAGCTCTGGGTGCTGCAGGGTGGCTGCTCCCACCAGGAACTGCTGTCCGTTTTCCCTAATGCACCAGGACTAACCATTCCACCACCGCAAGCCAGGAACACCCACTGTTGTGGGTCAGAAGCGCCCCCATCCTGCTCCCTTGCCATGCATGCTCCTACGGTCAGAAAGGGGCGGGCCTGAGGGAAGGAGGTGCCTCAGGTGTGCCACCTACTGGAGAGATGCTGTAAGTGCAAACTGGCTAACTTTCTATCTGCCTAGGTTTTTATTTCCGTTTCTCTATTTCTTTTCTTTTAAAATATTTTTCTATTTTTTATTACTATTATTATTATTATTACTTTTTATTTTAAATTATAAATATTTATATTTTACTTTCTATTTCTTTATTTTAAAATTATTTTCACTTACTTCTGTGGACACCAGTATGAGTTGATTTGCAATATGTCTTGGGTTATCTCCTGACATTGAGACCTAGTATTATTGATGTGTGGTTTTAAAAAAATATTTTAATTTTATCTTACTATCATTCTATTTTATTTTAATATTATTTTTTTGGATGCATGGGCCAGGAATTGAGCCCAGGTCATACATGTGACTGGCTGGTGTTCTGCTACTGAAATAACCTGTGTAGCCCTGCCTAGCCTTTAATAGACTAAGAAGAACTGTACCCCCTACATGAGATCTAGGCCATGATTTGGCAGGGACTTATGGACAAACCAAATGTAAAAGGAAACCATCAATGCAAAACCAAGCAATACAAAACTTTAGACAACTGAAGGAAACCAACTTGTAAAATAATCTTATTAAGATAATTAAATGCCAAATTGATCCAAAGACTCAATGCAATACCAACCAAAATACCAACAACCTATTTTGAAGACTTGGAAAGGCTAGTTATCAAATTTATTTGGTAGGGAAAGAGAGAACAAATAGCTAAAGATAGTCTACAAAAGAAAAATGAAGTGAGAAGACCATTACTTCCTGACTTTAAAGCTTACTAAAAAGCCACAGTGGTCAAAACAGCATGGTACTGGCACAAAGACAGAAGTAACAACCAATGGAATTGCACAAAGAGTGTGGAGACAGACCACCAAATCTATGGACAACTGATCTTCAGATAAGGCCCCCAAATTCATTTAACTGGGATAGAATAGTCTTTTCAATAAACGGCCATGGTAGAATTAGATATCAATAGCCAAAAGGATGAAGGAGGACCCCTATCTTACACCCTATACAACAATTATTTCAAAATGGATTAGAGACCTAAATATAAGAGCTAATATCATAAAACTTCTAGAAGAAAATGCAGGGAAACATCTTCAAGATCTAGTAATAGAAGGTTACTTCTTAAACTTTACATCCAAAGCACAAGCAGCGAAAGAAAGAACAGACAAATGGGAACTCCTTAAGATCAAGAACTTCTGTGCCTCAAAGGACTTTGTCAAAGAGGTTGAGTCTTTGTGGCGGAATTTTCATCTACTGTGCCAGAGACCCAGGTTCGATTCCCAGAGCCTGTCCATATGAAAAAAAAAAAACATGGCCACGGTGACTCAGCAAGCAGAGTTCTTGTCTACCACGCCAGAGACCTGGGTTCTTTCCCAGTGCCTGCCTATGCAAAAAAAAAAAAAAAGTTGAGTCAGCAGCCAACTTAGTGGGAGAAAATATGTGGAAACCCCACAGTGGATAAAGACTCAAAAGGAAAGAACAACCCAATGATAAATTGTGCAGAGTATGTGAACAGACAGACACTTTCTTCTGAAGAACAAATACAGATGGCTAAAAAGCACATGAAGAGATGCTCATTTACATTAGTCATAAGGGAAAGGCAAATCAAGACAACAGTGAGATATCACCTCACACCTATAGGAATAGCTGCTATTAAACAGAAACTACATGTTGGAGAAGATGTGGAAAAACTAGACATTTATTCACTGTTGGTAAGAATGTGTGATGGTGAAGCCGCTGTGGAAAACAGTTTGGCAAGTCCTTAGAAAATTAAATATTGAGTTGCCCTATGACTCGGCAATACCAATACTCACTATATATACCGAGAAGAGCTGAAAGCAATGACATGAGCAGATATATGAACACTGATGTTTATAGTGGCACTATTTACAATTGCCAAAAGATAGAAATCATCCAAGTGCCCATCAACAGATAAGTGGATAAATAAAATTTGGTATAAACATATGGTGAAATACCACGCAGCCAAGATGAAATGAGATGCCAAAGTATATGACAACGAGGATGAACCTTGAGGACATAACACTGTGTGAAAAAAGTCATACACAAAAGTACAGTACTGTATGATTTCGCTATTATGACTCAAGTAAACGTAATCTCAGAGGTTACATTGTATACTATAGCAGACCTAGAGGTACACAAAAGCTAGAGATGGGGGAAAGACAACCCAATGAGGTTGAACCTAAATGCAAGGGAACAGACAGAAGTGATGGCAATTAATGAGCATCGTTATCAGTAACATTACCATATTCAAGGTAAACATGATTGAAAGGAGATGTACAGTACCATGTATTTCACTGATTAAATCTACAATTATAAATATAAGTTCTCACATGAACTATTTCAAAGGCTCGCTAGTGGACAAAATTATTAGTAGAGGAGTAGAGGAAAAACTAAAATGCATGCTATGGTCAATAGTTAACAGGAAGATATCAACAGTACCACAGCAATGCCAGGGGCAACTAATTGGGTGGGAGGGGCAAGAAATAAGGGGTAGTTTTGATTTGATAGTTGGTTATGCTGTTGTTTGCCGGCTGTTCGTCGCTATGGATCAATGATACTTATCTAAAATTGAGAGTGCTGCTGATTGTACAGCCAAGTGAGGATACTGTAAGATACAGTTTGTTTATTTTGGACATTATCCATGATGCTCAACAGATGGAGGGAGCTGAAGGGCACAATGCCTGAGAAACAGAATTGAGAACTGTGATAAATTTAAATGATGAAATATGGGGAGGCTACAAAAAGGAAGTACATCAAGAGGCAGGTAGCAAACTGAATAAACCTTGGGGACAATGTATTGTACAAAATAAGCTAGAAATAAAAGAGCATATAAGTTAAGATCTCTTTCAGAAAATACTTATAAGAAAACTGGAGCCTAATTTGTAAGCTCTTATAGCAGCCATACTTAGTCTGAAGTTGTAACTGTACTTCTAGATTCTGAGGCACTGAGCTATATGTGCATCATTTGGTATTTCCCTGGAACTTTGAATAATTCTGTGACACCTAAGATCCAGAAATGGAGTGCTACAGCCCTGAAAGTTAGCATAGCTATATATAACAATAGTTAAAGTGCTACCAAAAAAAGAGATCAGGCCTCAATTAGAGTTAAAAACAAAGCCAATCTGGCTGGGTCTAAGGTAAATCAGAATACGGGGTAAAAGATGATAGTGTATATATTCTAGACCTTTGCCTACTATATGAGACCAAAGGCAGAGAGGTTTATTATGTCTAAAAGCAAAATTTTTGGTAACACAATCTAAATCAACCTGTCTAGATAGCTCATTTAAACAACCCAAACTCCTGGAGTCCAGAATGGAAATGAGGCCTTGTAATTCTATATAGGTTAATGTAAAACCAGGATACATCTTAGACTAACTATAGTGGGCTGATAATTAAAAAGTATTGGTAGAGGGTGGGCCGTGGTGGCTCAGCAAGCAGAGTTCTCTCCTGCCATGCTGGAGACCCAGGTTCAATTCCCAGTGCCTTCCTAGGCAAAAACAAAAAACAAACAAAAAGTATTGGTAGAGTCCCTAAAGGTCCAAATTAAAAATAAAATGAAACTATTAAACTTTCCCATCTGGGAAACCCCAGTTACCCTCTCAACCATTAGGGACTCACAAGAAAAAAGGCCAAGCCCTGGATTTTGAGGCTTGCCTTTATGAAACATTTCTGTAGGGGAGAAGCTAAGACTACCCCTAACAAGGCCTAAGAGTTGCTTCCCGGAATCCTCTTTTGCTGTTCAGTTGTGGCCTCTCTCTCTCTAAGACCAACTCTGCAAGGAAAATCATTAGCCTCCCTCCTACTTGGGACATGACATTCCAGGGTAAAAACCACCGCGACAATGTGGGGTGTGACTTCCGGAGATGAGCCTGGCCCTGGCACTGGAATCGACCATGTCTTCTGTATCAAAAGGGGGGAAAATGTAGTAAATAAAGGCTTCAGTGGCCAAGAAAGATCAAATGCAGTCAAGAAACTATTCTGGAAGCTACTCTTATGTAAGCTTTAGTTAGACAGTGCCAACTGCCATGGTTTGCTAAACCCAATCAGCACCACTCCTATTGGCTCTAAAGAACACCTAGGGCTCAAATTTAATCTCTGTAAAGGTTTCATGCACTAAGTTTGCTTTCCTGGAACCTATAATTCAGGAGGGTTCCTAGGTTAGATAAATCCTGAAACCTAGAAGAATCAGCCTCTCCGAGATTACTGATTGATTACACCCCCCCCTTTCCTTTACTGTTGACGCCCCTTCTCAATATGAAAAAGTCAGAATGGGTGTTGCCTACAGATGTGTATAGCTTGGGAGAGTGATCAGAAGAGAAGGAGGAGGTATAACAGAGAAAACAGGATTTTAACAGAGAAAACAGGATTTTAACGAACAAGTATGACTGTTGAATCAGTATATTAATATTCCTTCTAGCTTCAAGTGTTTTGGAGCAACTAAGAGGAAAAATCTGAGGTGGTGGAATGATAGCACATGACAAACTCTGGGATCTGCTCTGTAATTACTTTTGAAGGGTGCTTTGAAAATTATTCCTTTTTCTTTCTTTGCTTTGTACATAATGTTATATTTTACAAAAAAAAAAACATATTATAAGGAGGTCAAGCTGGAAAGACAGAATCATCCTGATTTCAGGTCTGTTTGTACAGCAAACAAATATATCCTGGTGGTATGATTTTGTGACACAAAGGGCCACATGAACAATTCCCAAATAAGACTGAACGATACTTAAATGCTGATTAGTCACCAAAAGAAACTGAAATCCTGACATTGTGTACAACTGTTGTCTGTGAACAGATTGGTAAATACATAAACACCTTAGATTAGTTTAGGTTGGTCCTCTTTCTAAGGGAAGGAGTGACAGAATGGTTTTTACCCCTGGCTCAACCTTCTCCTGCCTCAAATCCTGTCCTATTAGACGTGTCACTGCCTTGCTATTTCCTTTTATTTCTTTCCTGTGTTCTCATAATCATATAATGCACGCCCTGTCCCTATCTCACTCTGCATGTTCACTCCTATTTCCTCCTCATTTTACCCTCCAAATCAACTTCTTTACCATTCTCCATTGTGGGGAATAGTACCCAGCTGCCCAAGCCAGAAATGAGGATACTGACTCTGATCTCTCTCACTACCACTCTCAAGCTTCATACACACATCCAATTAATTATCAAGTCCTAAACAGGCTTCCTTTGAAATCTCTCAAATCTGTTTACATTTCCCATCGCTGCCGTCACTACCCTCTTCCCCTAACTAGCATCTCTTTCCAGTACTACTAGAACAGTCTCCTTATAAGTCTTCCTGATCCACTCCTGTTTCCTTCTAATCCATTCCATATCTTGCCAAGAATGTTCTTTCAAACATACAAGTCTGCTTTTATCATTCCCCTGCTTAACAGTTTCCTGTTTCTATGGTCTTTCTCCATGTGGCTTAATCCATTTCTGCCTCTGGTCTCTGTTCTCTCCTCATACCAGACTTCTTCCAGTTCCTCACATGGCCACCCGCTCACTCGGCTCTGGGTCTTCTATGCACATGCTCTGCCTTGCATCCGCCATGCCTTTCTCTTGGTCTTGTCTGTCTCAGCTCCAGTGCCGCTCTCTCAAAGAGCCTTTGCTGACCTTCTAGTACAGGTTAAATCCCCTGGCTATATGCTTCCTTTGGACTTTTTGTGTTTTTCCTCAATGACCTTCTACTTCACAGTATCTAAAAGCTTCATGACAGGATGGACTATGACTCGCTTACTGACTACAGTAAATCCCCAGATTTACTTCCCCCAGGATCATCACAGAATCATATGGTTGAAAGGAAATTTCTTGGTCATCCAGTTTACCCCCTGCCCAAAAGCTCAATTCCCCCCTTCTAATCCTAGGAGTCTCACTCATGGCATATTTGAATAATTATTTAAGAAATCAAGTGTCTGAGGAAAATGTTCTGTAAAAACCCTGGAGTGCCATATGGTTAAGGACTAGAAGAGCTTGGACTAAGTCAGACTATCTGAGTTTAAGTTCTGGCTTTGTTACTTATTAGTCATGTGACACTGGGTTTCTTAATTAACCTTTCTCTGCTTCAGAATCCTCATCTATAAAATGGGATAAAAACAGTACCTTCTTCATAGGACTGTTGTAAGGGTTATATTAATTAAAATACATAAAATTCTGTATAAACAGAACTGAAATCAGGATGATTCTGTCTTTCCAGCTTGACCTCCTTATGTTTGTTTTTTTTGTAAAATATAACATATGTACACACAGAGTTGACATGTTGATACTAGATATTGGTATTATTACTAAATTTTATATTATCTGTATGCCATAATACAAATGTTAAAACAGCTTTATAGAAAGTCTGACTTGTCAAATACAATGCTAAGAAGTTAATCACACAAACTTTTCAATGACTAAATGAAGACTCATCAATTATCCATAATTGTAGTCATTATTTCTACTCACCGATATCTATATACAGTTGTCCTCTCCCTTTGAACACACAAAAGACTGAGTTTCCTATTCCTGTTGTGACTGGGTGGAGCCTTGTGAGTTGTGAGTAGAAATAACATGAATCATGTATGGATTGGAATACTTAATTGCTGGAGTGAGACCCTCTAAAACAGTTTCCCTGCCTCTGTGATTACGGAAGCACAAACAGAGAAGGTGGAGCCTCCATCAGCAAGGGCCCTGAGGAACTATAATAAGCAAAGCCCCTTGCCAAATGTCATGGTCAGGTTCATATGTCAACTTGGCCAGGTGGTGGTACCCGTTTGGCTGGTTGGACAAGTGCTGGTCTGACTGTTGCTATGAAGACATTTCATAGAATTAAATCATGATCACAACAGCTGCATCTATAGCTGATGCATTTGTAATCAGCCAAGGGGAGAACCTTCTGCAATGAGTGACTTAATCTAATCCTGGATGGTTTTTGAGGAGGATTCAGAAGAGACAGTCTCTCTTCCTGCTTTGGGCAGCAAGCTTCTCCTGTGGAATTCATCCAGAACTTTCATCGGAGTCGTCAGCTTCACAGCCTGCTCTATGGATTTTGGACACTACATCCCCACAGTTAAGTGAGAAACTTTTATAAATTTTATATCTACAGATATTTCCTGCTGATTCTGTTTCTCTAGAGAACCCTAACTAATACACCAACTCTCACTGAACATGTTGTATGAACATGAAACAAGTCACTAAGATTTTGGAGTTATCTGTTGCTATAATATAACCTAGCCTATCCTGACTGATATCATATCTGCAGGATATTATTTTCTCAAATGATCCACAGGAGAAGAAACTTGGATAGGACTCTTCATCCTAAATCCTTTTATGTAAACTATTCCCATACTTGACCAGAAGTCAAGCTGAAGATTCCAAGAGATGGCTGGATGAAGTGAAAGTCTACTGGGAAAGATACTGCCCAATCAGTAGGTAAAAACGTAATGTAAAAATCCAGCTAGACACTTTTAAGTCATTCTTCCTAGTAGCATTTGATTACTTTTTAGTATCATAAATTCAGAGCACATTGGAGATTCTACTGTCTTTTTGTGGAAAGCAATCTTAAAATAAACAATTTTAAAAACCCTCTTCTTGGGATATCTGTAGGACCATCGTTTGTTCATTAATTCAGACACTTGAATAGAAAAAGAAAATGCCTGAATGACATGTTGAAATAAAAAATATCAGTAGATCTTAAAATGAACATATGAAATTTACAATTCCAAAAGACAGTTTTATCAATACTGCTATCATTTGGAAAGATGGGTAAGGCGGGAGGGACAAGAAATCTTGTGCCTATCTCTTGCTTGAGAGCCTATAAGGTACAACGTACCAAGCACTGCTGAGGAGAAGGGAAAAAAAAAGGAAAAAACTCAGTTCTAGAAGGTACTCGAAAGAATATCTTAAATGCCTATAATGCAATTCCAAACCCTACCTGCCCCTACACCCCCCAAAAAGCTTTCCTAGTTCTCACAGGAAAGTTGTCATTGAACCCAAGGGTAAAGTACATTAGAATGAAACAAAAAGTAAGAACGGTGAGGGATCAACTCACATGGCTCAGATAACTGTGAGCTCGTCTCATTTCTAGCAGAAAAGTATTTTTTTAGCTGAAGGCAAAGCACACTCAGGCAATATAAACCATCAAAATGGACTGACAACAGGGAAATCCCATCTCTTTAAATGGACCCTGTACTTTTCTTATGTAGCATAGGTAGTCATAATTAAATATTTTTATAAGGTTTTATTTAATGTCTGTTTCTACCATAGACTGTTAGTAGACTTATGTTTTCATGGAATCATCTTGTTCACCACTGAAACCTGAATGCTAACTTTATGCCAGACACCGAGTAAGTCTTCAAAGTTAGAATTTCATTTAGTTCTGGCAATAATTCTATGAGGTAAAGCCTGATATTAACTACATTTTATAGATAAGGAAATTGAGACTTAGACAAGTATCTTACCCAAGGGCATACAGCTGAACTTGAAGTTAGGTTTGTTTGACACTGAAGCAACTGCTCATGAACTATACTAAACAGCTATGTAGAACAGAATTAATCTCTCCAACACATTTGGCAAAATCCTAAAGTCAAACTCTGCACACAAATCTTGACAAATTCAACCAGGGCAGTCACAATTCCTATGCACCTGGCTAATTAGAAAGCCAGAATGACCCTCAAAAACTCCTTGGTTTAAAAAAAAGTCAACAATAACTCGTCCCCACGTAATTCATATTTTTCTTCTTTATAAAGAGCAATCTTGCAACTCATCAAAAGACCCGTTATTCCTTGGGTTTTTGCCAATGGTACTTTAACTATAGTTGTTTTTTTTTAAGTAAATGAAAAAATATTAAGTTCTGTAAAAGTTGACTGTTACTGAGACAAAATACTGCAGCAGAATGAAGAATCAGGAAAATCTGGCATTTTCTCAACATCCATAGAAGTAGTAGAAACTATCAACTAAAGATAAAGAATTTGGGTCAGTGTATATAGTAATTTCTTATAATTTAGCTGTCAATTTTGGGATCAGAGAGATAGGAAGAGGCTCAAGGGATTTGTCAATCCCCCACATAATAAGCAACAAACAAAAGATCTAGCAAATCTTATTCCACAAAATATAAAAGAATCTTAAATGTTAGTAATATTTGGAAACTGACTGAGCTCATGTAAAGCTGAATGGTATCCTTATTCTAGACGTAAAACACCAATGGAAGAAGAAACAAGACATAAATTTAGCATGTTGCTAAGAGCAAGAAGTACAAAAATCTAAGGATACTGGAGTACAGACTTTGTCCAATCATACTGAACTTTGACACGAAAGAGTTAATTATCAAACATCTTTTCTGAGTAATTAAGATTACAAAACAAGAAAAATTATTATAGAGCTGCCTTAGGAAAAGAGGCAGAAAAGAAAACACAGCATTTCTCCCCTTCCTTTTCCCTAACCATTGGTCCCTTTTTTGGAGGAAGGATATATGGCATGGTTTAACACTCACGTTGGAAAAGCATCCTATCTTGAAACAACTGAAATTTCAGTTTTTCTGAGAGTCAAGTCAAATAAGTTGGCAGGATGCAAAAATTGAGTTAAAACTAGCCATAGGAGGAGTGGAGCCTGCAGGAAAATTCTTAGGTCCTGGTTCAATATCTTTAAAACTGACCTAGATCGTTTCTTGGCCTTTTGGTTAAGATCAAGTGTAGTATCTGTTCTTATCAGTTTAATATCTGATACGTCCTCTATCCGAGGACAATATATTAAATGGATTTTTGGAGCAGGGAGATGGAATAGGAGCTTGCTCCGTCCACTCCACGCATCGACCTGGTATTGCGGTACTTCCAGGAACGGTGCACTCCCTTCTCATTGCGGTGTGAACTGACAGACTTGATTTTTAACTTGCTCTTCTGCTTTGCTTCTTTTCTTTACCAGACAGGATATCTATAGCTCTCTTCCTGTTTTTCCCCCTGAGCTGCTTGTACACTCGTTTCTTCTTCGTCTTTCTTTCCTTCTTTCCTTTCTACTGTCACGTCCTTTATTTGTGGCGATGGCTAACCCAAGTTTCGCGCAAGTGGTAAATAAATGCTAGGTAGTAAAAAAAAAAAAAAAAAAAACTGACCTAGAGACCTGCAGTTACATAACTCTCCACAAAAGCAATTGATAATTTAAATTCATCTTATTCTACTGCAGTTTTGGTTAACTTAACCTCAGAGCCCAAGCCTAAGAACTTCCAATAAAAATTACTATGTGTCAAGGGATAGAAATGGGAAAAGGAACGGAAACTTTGCCCTACCTGCCTGTGGAAGTTCCCCCTCCAACACCAAAATTCTCCAGGAATGTATTGTTTCAGCCCCCTTAAATGATCAAGAATGAGACAAAAGCACAGATAAGTGCTTTTTTTTTTTTTAACTTGAAGCATGTAAAATTCTTAATACATAAGTAAAGAAAAGGAAGAGAGAGCAGGGGAGGGGAGCAAGAAAGCACTAACAGAGAAGAATGTAGGACAAGTACAGTATTCTATTTCGTTCTAATCTATCCCCCAATTTAATGGCTGATAACTCAAGCACACCACAAGCCAGCTACTGTGCCTTTCTCTTCTCGGTCACATATAATCTCATAATAAAGTTTATTCTAATCAACCCTTTGTTCCCATGTTTCCACTATAATATAAAGACCATATAAGGAAATAATTGGTAAAATGACATGGCCCATCTTGGTACAATTCACTCACAATTCAGATACCATGTACTTGTAGTGTTTGGTTCTGGAAGTTATACTTTACAAAGGTCACAGAAAAAACTGGACTGCATTCAGAGGCTAGTATCTAGGACAGGTAAAGAACCCAAAACCAATCCAAATGAGGACCTTCATGTGTTCAGCCTACAGGACAGGCATTCTAATAACTGAAGGGCTGTCACATGGGAAAAGTCCTATCATTGAAACCTCAAGGGGGGAGGCAAATTAATGGACAGGATAGACAGAAGAATTTCATTCAGCTCAGTAAAAAAGAAAAAATTTCTAAGCAGCAAGGCTAATCAAAGACAGAAAACTGCCTCCGAAGATAGAGCAAAGGGTAGACAACCATTTACCAGAGATGCTTAGAAAGGGGTTTAGATATCGAATGTTTTGGACCAAGTCAATGTTTCTCTAAGTCTAGATCAAATACAAACTGAATTAGAACTATTTGGAGGTGCTTATTCAAAATCCAGTGATTCTAATATTAACTCGAGATTTAGAACTAGACTAGGTAGCCTTTGAAGTTTCATTTCTACTCATTCTCTAATGTCACTTAGGCTATCCAAAAGTTTCCTTATTTTTTGTTGCCTCTGTCAGAGACCATTCACAGTCAAATTTCACTAATTCTTTTTCTTTGCCTATTGAAGGTCTATCTACCCCTTCAGAACCCAGTTAGAATCAATGATAAATGAGGTCTTTCCTGATTTTCTAACCACGTGTGGTCACCTCTGTTTGGCTACTTTGTACTACACCAGTGGAACTTGTTACTACAAAACGAAGATAATAATATCTACCTGTATACTCTAAACAGTTTGAGGGGAGGGTCTGTGCCCATGTCCTACCTTATCCTTTATGCTTAGCACAGATGTTTGCACACACTGTATTAGAAATTCAACAAATAATTGTTGAATGTCTTTTACTGTGGATATTTTGTGATCTCACCAGATTGTACCCTTACTTGGCAGGTGCTCATCTTTAATCATTGTGATCCTAACATAGTGCTTAACTAAACTAGAAGGTCTGATAAGCCTTGAATTAAAGTATTTGAGTAATGGCTATTTTCTTCCTGAGTTTTCAGGCAATAAGGCATTTTTCCAGACTAAAAATAATTGAATGTCCACCATCACTTCTTCTAACTCCCACTAACCTTAAATGCACACATCAAAAATGTTCTGCATGAAGCCCCATGTTCCAGAATTCTGAGCTGGCACAGTGGGAGGCAAATATGAGATAGAGGGCTAAACTGGGAACTAAATGAATTCGAGAGTCTCACACCACCAAGAAAGGGGGTGAGTGAAGGGACCTGAGGCACCACAGAATCATAAAATATTAGAGATGGAAGGAGCTCTACCCCTATCATCAAGGCTCTGCTATGGGGAAGAAAGGCTATGGAATTTCCAGTTGGAAGATTCTACTTGTTAACTCTAAAATGACAATTTGTTCACATTGATCATTGGAGATATTTTCATTTTCTTGCAATGAAGTAGGGTATAGACAATGTCCTGATTCTGGCTTTTCTAGAAGGATTGGTGACTTTGATAATAATAACAGCAACTGGGAAAAAAAGTGATCATGAGACAGAAAACTTGGGCTAGTCTGCAGCTGCGTACTAGCTTAACCTCTTTAAATCTCACTTTCCCCATTGTAGGTGGGAAATTCTTTACAATATTTTTTATGAAGCACAAATTCTTGTATGAATATTGAGCCCTAATATATATAATAATAAGAGGACCACATTCAAATTCTAACTTTTGAAACCTTTCTGAAGACACCTTCCCTTCCAAAAAAAATTTAATCATTTCTTTTTCCACGTTTTCAAAACATTTGGGTCATTCTACTGTGTGTTTAATACATTATATTCATATAAATATATAGAAATAGCTCTTTCCATGTCCTTATTTTTGCTTAGAATGCCCTATCTATTTCCTTTATCTGGAAAATGCCCATGTCTCCTTCAAGATCCAGGATAAATGTCTCATCCTCTGTGATACACATCTTTCCCTAATATTCCTCTTTGCTCTAACTATACTCTATAAAACCCCTCACTATAGCCCCACCACTTAGCAGCATTGTTGTGACCAACTTGAGGAAAGTGCTCGTGTTCATCCTGAATTTCTGTACCAGAACTCCTTAAAAAATAAGCAGTAAATAAAAAAAGATATAAGCATTGTTAAATTGCTGGAAAGAGGGGAAACTAAAGCAAAGGTAATTCAATTCAATATATAATCCCAAACTTTGGAGAATGTAATTATTTTTTAAATTGATAGGTAAATACTAAATTAATACGATGCAGACTTAAGCTCAAACAAAATAATTAAGTTCTGTAAGATTTAGCTTTGAATAAAATCAAATGTTCTGCAAATGGCAGTTTAAACCAGATTCCTCAAAGATTACAATGATCAAGAGCTAAAGAAAGAGGCAAATGAATAGCAGCTCCATTTCTTCTATAGTACATGGGATGGTGATAGATGCAGATAACAGTGCCGAAGGCAGCCCAAGTGCCATATAAGACTAAAACGGTATCATTACTCCTTACCACTCACAGCGGTCCTCTTTTTCACACTAATCCTCAATACTGGTTCCTTTGCCTCTGTTAAATATTGTATGTCTCCATCCTGTGGTAAAAAAAAAAAAAAAGCCTCCTCTTATCCCTGTTGATTCCCACATCTATTTGCCCCATTTTATTCCTTCTTTTCACCTTAAATTTATTGGATAAAAGATCTACCACTCTCTGCCTCTGTGCTGGTTTGAAATGACATATGTACCCTAGAAAAGCCATGTTTTAATCTTAAACCCATTTTGTAAAGGCAGCCATTTCTTCTAATCCCTATTCAGTATTGTATGTTTGAAACTGTAATTAGATCATCTCTCCGGAGATGTGATTTAATCAAGAGTGGCTGTTAAGCTGGGTTGGCTGGAGCCATTCCTCCATTCCTCCATTTGGGTGGGTCCTAATTAGTTTACTGGAATCTTATAAAAGAGGAAACATTTTGGAGAGAGATTTAGAGAGAGCAGAGCAGAATGACACAGCCATGAGAAGCAGTGTCCACCAGTCAGTGACATTTAGAGATGAAGAAGAAAAATGCCTCCTGGGGAGCTTCATGAAACAGGAAGCCAGAAAAAGCAGTTAGCAGATGACGCCATGTTCGCCATGTGCCCTTCCAGATGAGAGAGGAACCCTGACCGTGTTCACCATGTGCCTTTCCAAATGAGAGAAAAACTCTGGCTGTGTATGCCATGTGCTCTTCCATTTGAGAGAGAAACCCTGAACTTCATCGGCCTTCTTGAACCAAGGTATGTTTCCCTGGATGCCTTTGATTGGACATTTCTATACACTTATTTTAATTGGGACATTTTTCTTGGCCTCAGAACTGTAAACTAGCAACTTATTAAATTCCCCCTTTTAAAAGCCATTCTGTTTCTGGTATACTGCATTCCGGTAGCTAGCAAACTAGAACAGCCTCCATTCTTCTGTCATAATTGACTCTACTCCTAATATTTGTTGCCAGATTCTCTTAATTCATCCTTGATAATTTCTCTTACATCCATCCTTCTTTTTCATTCACATCTGGCATCTACTGCTCTTTTATGACACTATAATCTGGAAAATCAGCATTTAATTCCTAATCATCCTTGGATTTGCAAAGAAGTCTAGTTCCTATATTCAAAAACTTGTCCATTTGAAGAGACAGAATCTAGATATAAAGTATAAATATTATGGGAAAAACAAATGCTATAAAGTCCTCATTCTCTTAAAAGCATGTGCCAATGTAACAAGGCTCTCTTAAGACTCTTATGCTTTCTAATTGGGAGCACTGCCCTTGGTTCTATCCTCTACTCTGTTCCCTTTCTCCATTTTGTCCTATGGATAATAATAATAAGCCCACTGATGTACAGATTTTAGATTTGGTGGTTAATCCTCACAACAGATAAAGAACCTGAGATTCAAAAAGGTAAAGTAACTCACTCCCCTAAAGTCATATCTCTACTAAAGGATTAATCTGGGATTCCAATCCATGTGTATTTGGTTCCAAAGCCAATATACTACTTGCACTAAGTCTCTTAATAACACTAATAGCTTCAGTTATTACTGCAATTACTTCCAAATTTTCAAATTGGTAAAGTTTAAGAAAAGTTGTATTTTAGTAAGATAAATTAGGTGGTGGCATGCAGGCGGGAATGGAAAGGAATCATACGGAGGTTGGGAAGCCAGAGAGGTAATAATTTAGGCCTTCAGCCATAATGGCCAGGTCTAGGTTGCTGGCAATGGGAATGGAAAAAGAGATGGATATAAGATAAATTTTAAAAGATGAATCAAAAGAACTTGGCAACTGCTTAAATATATGAATAGCAGAAAAAGAATCAAATTTGGCATAAATTATAAACCTATGTAACCAAGAGAAAACAGAAAGGGTGACATAAACTGAAATACAAAAGACAAGGACAAGATCAGAATTACTGGGGGAGGAAATGATAAATTTCTTGTTATAATTATTTAAAGTAAAACAACTTTGTGACTGAAATGTAGGGAGGTAACCACTTATCTTAAAATAATGCCTTTCTGCCTTTCCTTAAAATGACACTAAAACTGATTAAAAGGACTTTAAGTCACAGAATAATAATCTCTGATTGGAGGAAATACTCATGTTCCTTGCATGCTATCTTTTTTTTTTTTTTCCAATTTATAAAAACTGCAATGCCTGCAAATTCCAAAACTATTTATTCAAAGGAGATGGTTAATAGGTCTCATCTATTTAGCTGGAAAGCATATAACAAGTCCTGCACAAGAAGACCACAGACAATCATTTGAGTGAAAATTTATGCAAAATAATAGATGAGTAATAGATTTACACCAGCAGGGCTTCATGTCTCATTATTTTATACTGACTACTAATACAGCTTAGTATTAGAATTTGAAAAAGAACAGAATATGGAAAGCTCCCCTTGCGGAATTTATTGTACTCTTTCAGCTATTATGGGTTTCATTACAGATTTCTACTCCAAGGCGTTATTCTTTGTTTTATTTTCAAAATGAGGCTCATACTTTAAAAATGGCTTTCTGGGAAACCTCTACATTTGCATGAATTCCAATGAAACTCTGTTCTCTGTCTGCTGTTATCATTCTGTTCAGCAGCTTGTTACATATTTTATAGGGTTAGGACATGATTAACAATGGACTCCTCTACAGCATTCCATAAAGCAACAAAATCAACAGTAAGGCTCAGCAAAGTAAACATCCAGAGTGCTTTTAAATATTTGGTTTTATCGTTTTTAAATGACAAGTTTTAAAAGAAATGTTATGAGGTAGATGAGGATGTAGCTATAGTACCACCCCTATGATTGAGGATAGCCTGTTAACTGGATAGATTCTGTATAAAGAATGTTCCCTACTTACCTCTTGAACATTGTCTTATGAAATCTACTGGAACATTAAATGTCCCCTGCATATTGCATATCATTCCAAATGGAGAGAGAAGACGAGAGAGGGGATTAAAATGCTACAACAGCAGTAAGTGCTACATAAATAAAGCAAGTTGCTTTTTGGAAGGAGAACACATCAGAAAATGGGATGAGTTTCAAACAGTGCAGGAATATTTAGGATACATTCCAAATTCAACCTTGTATTCTATACATGCATAGAACAAGCTATACACAACAGGTCACATATTGGCAGGACAAAAAATGGTTTCCTTTTGTTAAGGGAGACAACAGAAAAATAAATGCTGGGAAGTTTTTCAAAGGAGATCAAAAGGTGTAGTGAATAATGACTCTGATAGACTTCAAAATGAAAATTCTTCAAGCAAGCAGGTCTGGGTTTCAAATAATTAACCTAATACTTGCACAATGGATTCGATAAAATATAATGAAGTCAGAATACAAAACATTGCCTGAGGGCGGGCCACGGTGGCTCAGCAGGTAAGAGTGCTTGCCTGCCATGCCCGAGGACCAGGGTTCGATTCCCCGTGCCTGCCCATGAATTAAAAAAAAAAAAAAAAAAAACCATTGCCTGAGAAATGTTAATTCACTGTTCATGTCCTCTGGTGGACATAACTATGTTATTGGAGATGAGCACAAAGTATTAAAAAGCAGTGGAAAACACTTTCTAATATACCTGATTTGTCTATTTTTTTAAATTTAATTTAATTTAATTTTTATATGGGCAGGCAACCAGGAACCAAACCCAGGTCTCCAGCATGGCAGGAGAGAACTCTGCCACTGAGTCACCGTTGCCCTGATCAGTCTATTTTTGAGGTTAAAGAGTTCAAAGCTCACATCTTGAGAATGGGAAAGTTTAAAAAAATATTTTTTTCACAAGTACATTTTAAACAGCATCGTTACTATAAAATTAAATACTGGTAATAAAAGTGAAAGTTCAGGGTGTTTTTGTGACGGTGGCTCAGTGGCAGAATTCTTCTCTGCCATGTCGGAGACCTGGGTTTGATTCCTGGTGACGGCCAATGAAAAAAAAAAGCAAGTTCATGATAAGAAAATAAAACCACATTCATTTAGCAAAAGCTAATTCTAAAAATAAGGAGAGTCAATATAGCGTTATCAGCATAAGAAATGCCACTGTCATCTGGGCTGTCCAAGGGAAACCAACACTTCCTGTACCAGATATTTCTTTTCTGGGAAGAAGAATAAAAACTGAATTTCACTGGCCCGGTAGCACAACAACCAGATCTGGAGTATCTGGAATTCTCATACATTGCTAATAGGAAAGCAGTATATGATGAAACAAAAAGCAAAATCAGATTTACCTAATACTTACAAAACAGTGCCCAAGATCTTTTTCATTTTATGTCTATTTTAAAAGTTTACATACAGCAAAATTTATTCTGTTTGGTACACAGCTTTATGACTGGCAAATGCACTCATTCACAGAACAGTTTCATCATCCCAAAACATGTCCTTATACTGAATGTGGTTAAATCTTCTCCCCGGGGCTAACTTTTGGCAACTACTGATCTATTTTTCATTGCTATAGTTTTGCTCTTATATAGAATGACAAACAAATCCAATCATATAGCTTTTTGAAACTTGCTTCTTTCACTTAACATAATACATTTGAAATTCATCCATGCTGTGGCTAATTCCGTTTTACTGCCATTTTACTGCCAAGTAGTACTCCGTAATACAGATATGCCACAGTTTTCTTATCCATTCGCCAATGGAAGGAGCACAGTTTTTGTCAACTATTAATAATATTGCTATAAACAATCTTATTCAAATTTCGTGTAAACATAAGTTTTCATTTCTCTAAAGTAAATACCTAGAAGAAGGTAAGTGTATATTTACATGAAAATACAAGAATGTATTCTTCAAAGTGGCTACACCATTTTGCATTCCTAACAGTAATATATAAGAATTCCAGATGCTCCAGATTCTCAATAGCACTTGGTATTATCAGCTTTGTTTTTGTTTTATTAATTCATTTTTAGCCATTCTAGTGTGTAGTGGTATCTCATTGTGGTTTTTGATATCTCATCATATTTTTAATTCGATATCCCTAATGAGAGCTTCAGAGAAGATAAGGTAGGTGATTGTGGTTGGAACTTAGTGAGCAAGGCAGATGGAGAGGTATGAGAGAAGGATGAAGAAGCAGAGGCACAGACCAAATCACGTAAAGTTTTACAGTCCTTTGAGGAGTTTGGAAGTGAGATGCCATTGATGAGTTTTAAGGAAGGAGAGTAACTCATTCATCTTTAACATTTGCCTGGTTCCACAAGAAGAATTATTTGGAGAGGCAAGCAAGAATAACAGTTAGGAGACTACTATAGCCCGGACAACAAACAATGAGTGGTGGCAGTGCAAATTATCTACACTGGATGGATTCAAGATGTACTTTAGAGTTAGATCCAATAGGACTCTGATGAGCTGAAATGGGGAGAATAAGAAAAAGGGGAGACAGGATGACTCACTCCTAGGTTTAGGGTCCAAGAAAATGGGGTAGATAATAGGGTCATTTTCTGGGATAGAGAAGAACAGACTGGAAGAGTGAAAATCAAGAGTTCCATTTGAATATGCTAAGATTGAGATACCTTTCTATTTCTCTTTTTGAATCGATACAAATGTACTAAGAAATGATGAATATACATCTATGTGATGATATTAAGAATTACTGATTGTATATGTAGAATGGAATAATTTCTAGATGTTGTGTTAGTTAATTTTTTTAATTAATTAAAAAAATGCAAAAAAAAAGATATTACAAGACAGTTTATCCTTGAAGAAAAGATTAGGAGTGATGCTTTCTCAATCAAAATTATTATTTCAGATGCCTTCCATCTAGCCACCATTACAATGAGAAATAGACAAAGGGAATATTGTGCATGGGCTGGGGAGAGGGGTGGGTGAATGGTGTCTGGAATTAAGATAATTTGTCTTTTAGTTTATAAGTTGCCCCCCCCAAAAAAAAAGATTGAGATACCTATGAGACATTTGAGAAGAGATTTCAAGCAGCTGGAAAGACTTGAAAGAGAGAGAAATTTGAGAGCTAGAAGCATATACAGAGATGAGAAAGGAGAGTTCAGGTAGAGAAAAGTAGGTGGTTCATAATTAACCCCTTAAGCACTTCAACATTATATTGAATTACCGTTTACAAATATCTTTCCCCACCAACTAGACTATAAATTCTTCAAGCGCATGGATCATGTCTTTTCATATCCACATCTAATAAGTCCAAGTGGTGCCTGATACTTAATGAGTGCTCAGCAAGAGCCTATAGAATTCATGTGGATAGGATGTATGAGGGAAGATGACAACAAGATGTCCAGTACATACTAAAGTAGTGAAGATAAGCAACTCTAAAGATATTGTAATCTCAGACAAGAAGCTTCCAGGCAAGATTTCACAGTGTTCACAAAGGGCAACTAGTATCTCAAACAAAAGGTGAGCTCTTCATTCCAAACAGAGTAGAGAGGCGTGCTGTTTGAAAGGAAGTATGCCCCGTAGAAAAGCCATGTTTTAATCAAAATTCCATTTCATAAAGGTAGAATAATCCCTATTCAATACTGGATGTTTGAAACTGTAATCAGATCATCTCCCTGGATGATGTGATTTAGTCAAGAGTGGCTGGTTATTAAACTGGATTAGGTGATGACGACATGCCTCCACCCATTCGGGTGGGTCTTGATTGGTTTATTGGAGTCCTATAAAAGAGGAAATATTTTGGAGAAAGAGATTCAGAGAGAGCAGAGAATGCTCTCTCTGCTCAGCACCACAAAGCAGAGAGTTCACCAGCCAGCAACCTTTGGAGATGAAGAAGGAAAATGCCCCCCCGGGGAGCTTCATGAAACTAGAAGCCAGGAGAGAACGCTAGCAGATGATGTCATGTTTGCCATGTGCCCTTCCAGCTGAGAGAGAAGCACTGACTGTATTTGCCATGTGCCTTCTCATATGAATGAAAGCAGAGTAGAACGACATAGCCACGAGAAGAAGATCCCACAAGCCAGCGACCTTTGGAGATGAAGAAGGAAAACGCATTCCAGGGAGCTTGATGAAATAGGAAGCCAGGAGAGAAAGCTAGCAGATGACGCTGTGCTCACCATGTGCCTTTCCAGCCAAGGGAGAAACCCTGACTGTGTTCACCATGTGCCTTATCACTTGAAAGAGAGATCCTGAACTTCATCGGCATTCTTGAACCAAGGTATCTTTCCCTGGATGCCTCTGATTGGACATTTCTATAGACTTGCTTCAATTGGGACATTTTTTCTGCCTTAGAAATGTAAACTAGCAACTTATTGCTTTGGGGTTAGTTTGCTGTTCTTTCTCCAGTTCTTCCAAGTGGACAGTTAATTCCTCAATTTTTGCCCTTTCTTCTTTTTTAATATAAGTATTTAGGGCAATAAATTTTCCTCTTAGCATTGCCTTTGCTGTGTCCCATAAGTTTTGATATGTTATGTTTTCATTTTCATTTGCCTCAAGATATTTACTGATTTCTCCTGTAATTTCTTCCTTGACCCAATGGTTGTTTAAGAGTGTGTGGTTGAGCCTCCACATATTTGCAAATTTTCTGGCGCTCTGCCTATTATTGATTTCCAACTTCATTCCTTTATGATCTGAGAAAGTGTTTTGTATGATTTCAATATTTTAAAATTTGTTAAGACTTGCTTTGTGACCCAGCATATGGTCTATCTTTGAGAATGATCCATGAGCACTTGAGAAAAAGGTGTATCCTGCTGTTGTGGGGTGTAATGTCCTATAAATGTCTGTTAAGTCTAGCTCATTTATTGTAATATTCAAATTCTCTATTTCTTTATTGATCCTCTGTTTAGATGTTCTGTCCATTGATGAGAGTGGGGAATTGAAGTCTCCAACTATTATGGTAGATGTGTCTATTTTCCTTTTCAGTGTTTGCAGTGTTTGCCTCATGTATTTTGGAGCATTCTGGTTCAGTGCATAAATATTTATGATTGTTACGTCTTCATGATGAATTGTTCCTTTTATTAGTACATAGTATCCTTCCTTGTCTCTTTTAACTGTTTTACATTTGAAGTCTAATTTGTTGGATATTAGTATAGCTACTCCTCCTCTTTTCTGGTTGTTATTTGCATGAAATATCTTTTCCCAACCTTTCACTTTCAACCTATGTTTATCTTTGGGTCTAAGATGTGTTTAAGGATCCTGTTTTTTAATCCATTCTGCCAGTCTATGTCTTTTGATTGGGGAGTTCAATCCATTAACATTTAGTGTTATTACTGTACAGGTAGTACTTTCTTCTACCATTTTGCCTTTTGGATTTTATATGTCTTATCTAATTTTCCTTCTTTCTACACTCTTCTCCACACCTCTTTCTTTTGTGTTTTCATATCTGTCTCTAGTGCTCCCTTTAGCATTTCTTGCAGAGCTGGTCTCTTGGTCACAAATTCTCCCAGTGATTTTTTTTGTCTGAAAATGTTTTAATTTCTCCCTCATTTTTGAAGGACAATTTTGCTGGGTATAGAATTCTTGGTTGGCAGTTTTTCTCTTTTAGTAATTTAAATATATCATCCCACTGTCTTTTCACCTCCATGGTTTCTGCTGAGAAATCTATACATAGTCTTATTGGGTTTCCCTTGTATGTGATGGATTGCTTTTCTCTTGCTGCTTTCAAGATCCTCCCTTTCTCTCTGACCTCTGACATTTTGATTAGTAAGTGTCTTGGAGTACATCTATTTGGATCTATTCTCTTTGCGGTATGCTGCACTTCTTTGATCTGTAATTTTAGATCTTTCACAAGAGTTGGGAAATTTTCAGTGATAATTTCTTCCATTAGTTTTTCTCCTCCTTTTCCCTTCTCTTCTCATTCCAGGACACCTACAACACGTATATTTGTGTGCTTCATATTATCATTTAATTCCCTGAGTCCCTGCTCATATAGTTTCTGTTTCTTGTTGGATTTCAGATCTTCTGTCCTCCAGTTCACTAATCCTATTCTCTCTCTCTCGAAATCTACCATTGTAGGTTTCCATTGTTTTTTTCATCTCGTCTGCTGTGCCTTTCATTCCCATAAGTTCTGTGATTTGTTTTTTCAGACTTTCCATTTCTTCTTTTTGTTCATTCCTTGCCTTCTTCATACCCTCCCTCAATTCACTGATTTGATTTTTGATGAGGTTTTCCAAGTCTGTTCGTATATTCTGAATTAATTGTTTCAGCTCCTGTATCTCATTTGAACTATTGGTTTGTTCCTCTGACTGGGCCATATCTTCAATATTCCTGGTGTGATTTGTTCTTTTTTGCTGGCATCTAGACATTTAATTACCTTAACTAGTTTATTCTGGAGATTGCTTTCACTTCTCTTACCTAGGGTTTTCTTGGTGGATGAATTTGTTGTCTATCTATTCTTTGACATTCAGTTCAGCTTTTTCTGGACCTCTAGCTTAGGCTTTGTTTAACAGAGGATAATTTTTCAGTTCTTGTTTTCTTATTTCTTGCCCTGCTTGTATGGTACCTTTTCCCCCCACCCTTAGGAGGGTCTATGTAGGTATTATAGACTCCAGCCGGGTTTTCCTGGACTAAACTGGCCTCCAATTAGGGGGAAGGAGTCACCTGCATCAGTTTTCCCTGAGGGTGAGACCCAGCAGGTTGAAAGACTTTCCTGTGAAGTCTCTGGGCTCTGTTTTTCTTATCCTGCCTAGTATGTGGCGCTTGTCTGCCTGCAGGTCCCACCAGCATAAGATGATGCAGCACCTTTAACTTGGGAAGACTCTCCCTGCTGGGGGTGTGGTGGAGACAGAGGAGAGGTTGTAGGCTGGTTTTAATGGCTTCAAATTACCAAGCCCTGGTGTCTGTATTCCTTGAGTGAGGGATTCCACCTGAGTTGGGTTTTACCCCTCCCCTGTGGAAGGCACAGGCGGGAGACAAGCCCTGAAACAGCTTGTTTCTGCCTATGCCTGGAGCAGTTGCAGCCTGAGAAGTCCTGCTGCTGAATCCATAGGCAGTCAAGCCTTTGTAGAAACACAGCCACAAAAACCTCTGTTTGTTTTCTTTTTTTCTTTTTCTGTTAGCCCAATGAGCAACCCCCCCCCCCCCTTTGACCAGGTTCACCTGAGCTGGGGGCCTATTTTTAGTAGTCAGAATTTGTTAATTAATGCCACAATTGGTGTTTGGTTGGACTCAGCCCCTGCTGCTGTTAAAGTCTCTTTCCTTTCCCCTCTGGGAAGCAATCTGTGGGGGAAGGGCGCCAGCTGCCAAGGCTAGTGGAACTCACGGTTCTGGGGAGACTCGCACCTAGTCCAGCTGGTCCCGACTGGGGTATGCTGTGTGTCCGGTCACTGATGTGGCTCTGGGAGATGTTCTGTACTGTTTCTGGTTATTCAGTAGTTGTTCTGGAGGACTAACTAAAATGTGCACATTGCTAACCCACCATCTTGGCCACACCTGACTAGCAACTTATTAAATTCCCCTTTTGAAAAGCCATTCTGTTTCCGGTATATTGCATTTCGGCAGCTAGTAAATTAGAACAGATTTTGGTACTAGGAGTGGGGTGCTGCTGCTGTGGTCTGCAAATACCAAGCATGTTGGAATGGCTTTTTAAATGGATAAGGGGAAAGTTTGGGAGGAGTTGTGAAGAGCTTGATCGAGAAGGCCTAAAATGCTTTGAAGAGACTGTTGGTAGAAGCGTGGACTCTAAAGATACCTCTGACGAGCCCTTAGACAGAAAAGAGGCACATGTTATTGCAAACTGTAAGGAAGGCAGTCCTTATTTTAAAATGGCAGATAATCTGGCAAAATTGACTAGTGGTTTTGGCTGGAAGGCAGGTTTTAAAAGCCATGAACTTGGATATTTAGCAGAAGAGATCTCCAAATTAAATGTCAAAAGTGCAGCCTGGTTACTCCTCACAGCTTATGTGAAATGCTACAGGAGAGAGGGAAGCTGAAAACTGAACTCTTGAGTACAAAGAAACCCTGAACTTCATCAGCCTTCTTGAACCAAGGTATCTGTCTCTGGATGGATGCCTTAGATTGGATATTTCTATAGACTTGTTTTTTTTTTTTTAACATGGGCAGGCACCAGGAATTGAACCCGGGTCCTCGGGCATGGCAGGCAAGCACTCGTACCTGCTGAGCCACCGTGGCCCACCCTAGACTTGTTTTAATTGGGACATTTTCTTGGCCTTAGAACTGTAAACTAGCAACTTATTAAATTCCCCTTTTTAAAAGCCATTCTGATTCTGGTATATTGCATTCCAACAGCTAGCAAACCAGAACAAGAGCTTATCCTGGAGATTATTATCATGAATTATACATATATCACCTTTTTAGTTAAGATGTTATGGAGAGGCTGGAGGGAACTGGCTGAAAATATAGAACTGTGTTCCAGTAGACATGTTTCTTGAAGATGACTGTAAAATGATATAGTTTTCACAATGTGACTGTGTGACTGTAAAAACTTTGTGTCTGATGCTCCTTTTATCTACCTTATCTACAGATGGGTAAAACATATGGATTAAAAATAAATAAATAATAGGGGGAGCAAATGTTAAAATAAATTTCATAGATTGAAATGCTGGTGATTGGTGAGGGGGAGGGGGAGAGGGTATGGTATGTATGAATTTTTTTCTTTTTATTCCTTTTTCTGGATTGATGTAAATGTTCTGAGAGGTGATCTGGTGATGAATATACAACTAAGTGATGATAATGTGAGTTATTGTAATATACCAAGAATGGACTGACCATGTGGTAAGAATGTTCGTGTTCATATGTTGTTATAAAAAAAATTTTTTTAATTAAAAAAAAAAAAAGGTGAGTACTTCAAAACAGCAAATTAAAACATTTCTTTGTAAGTTAAAGAAGTCAGTTTTCACCCAGAACTTTTCTGAGAATTTCTTTTTCTTCTAATTTTAGTCCATGGGCTACCCCCCTACTTTTCCAACTATCTTGCAATTAGGCAGAGCCATGTTATTGGTCCTGGCCAAGGGGGTTGTGAGTGAAAGAACACATTACTTTTATTGTGAAGAATTTAAATACTAGTGCTAGTGCATGATTCCCCAATACTAACTTTTCCTGTTGCACTGACCAAGGATGCCACATGTTTCAGGTGGCATAGCTCTAAGACAGCAGAGCCTCTATTGGCCTAAGGCCCTGAGACTCCAGGCGAAACAGAATCCCCAACCTATCACAGACCTGTTGTATGAACCAGAAATGGACTTTTGATATGCCAAATTTCTGAGATTTTGTTTTTGTTGCTGCTACAGCATAGCTTAGCCTATTATTACTAACATGCCTTGACTGATGAAAACCATATTTATAATTACGGAAAATTATGTTTAAAATTATGGAGGAGATAAGTTGAGTAATTTTGGTCAAAGAACACCTTTTACGGTGCACAAATGTGCATTTAATTAGCAAGTCTAATTATTTGCAAAGACCAATCCTTTTAAAGTAAAGGTCAACATGAAGTCTCTGATTTTGTTAAAAAGCCTTTTTATTTCTTACCATTACTTCTTGAATTGGTTTGTATAATTCCTTAAAAAGAGTTTTAGCTTTGTATTCTTTCATTTGTTTCATTTTCTTTGGAGGATTATCTCAAACTACCTTATGAAGGAGATAAGTTTAGTGACTAATTTTGGATGATATAGATATCAACTAGAAAATAAAAAAACAGTCTAGTTAATAGAATAGAGAGTTGATGCTAACATAAATATTTCAGTGAGATAATCTGTTTCTTACATTTTAACACTTAAGTTAACAAAATTCTTGGTTATAACACTACATTTCTAAGGATATGCACCTAAATCTTATACAGTAAAAAAATGTAAAAGATTTGATTTCTACATGAGTTTCTCTTTATATTTAAGCTTTGAATTTTTTCTGTGACAACAGAGTAGTAATCATCATCAAACAGTTGGATATAAAAATGAAAAAAAAAAACATTTGCCACTTATGCCACTTCAATGCAGGAAGCTGACAACACACTACTGCTTGTTTTTAGGTTGGTAACAACATTATTCTGAACATTATTATGCATGCTGCAATTGCATATTTATTTTTCCTTCAAAGAGGAAAGGAAAAAGAATTTACTAATGTAATATAAGAACAATGGTACACCCTAAACTAATAACTAGTAAATTTATAATAAATAAAAATAATCATTTCTTTAAATTTATAATAAGTAAAAAGTATCATTCCTTCAAATATCATACAGGCAGTCAACCAATGGAATTTGTTACTAATTTCAAAGTCATGACTTTTTAAAAAGCTGGATAACAATAATTCATGAATTTTTAATTTTTATCACCTAACTATAAAAGCAATTACATATCATGTTTTAGAAAATCACCTCCCTAGTCCTGAATAAGGTTTTCGCCCTAACTCCTGCTCATCTGGCGTGAAGGAATGGCACAGTAAGCTTGATTGTCATAGACTTCACAGTCTCTATCATAAAAAGCTCAGGCAACTAAGACCAACCCTTACAATTGCATATCAGGCCATACTTTCAAGAATGCTAGAGACAGTTTAACTCAGGTCACAGAAAATTAGAATGACAAGGAATTGCTAGGCAATTTCTTTATCCATACGTGTAGCCTCAGTTTGTACAAGGGTCAAATGAAAACCTAGCCTACCCTCAGCAACACCACCCCACATTTTCACCTGCTTCCTGAACAAAGCCACTGTAATGTCTTACCGGCATTTCAGTTTTAATGTATCCAAAAGATTTATCAACTTATCAAAGTAGCTTTCTCCTCCTTCTTCTTGACTTTTCTATTTTTGTTCTGGCTCCAAACTCTTCTAAATTACTCAAACTTTGGGATTATCTTTGATTCCTACTTCTTCACTCTCCATCATCCTCTACTTAATCACAATTGCCAAGTCCACAGATTCTATATCCAAAATACCCTTTAGCTTCTTAAAACAGGTTCTGGGAAGATGGTCGTGTTCAGCCCAGCTCCAAGAAACAGCTAGAGAAGGGACAGAAAGGCAACTGAGATGGCAATTTCAGGGTATTAGTGACTTGGGAGTCTTCCGTACCACATAGGGAGGCCCTGGTTGCAAAAGCTGAAGAAATGAGAAGCAGAGAACCAGAGAAGGTCATGCTGGTGCAAACAGTCTAACAAGGAAGTACATCAAGCTGCAGTCCTTGACCATGCTACCCTCACCGGCTTAGCCCCATGACCTGCAACTCACCCCACACTCCACGAACCTGAACCCTGTCACCCGCCCTGCCCACCCGTGCTCTAAGTGCCCCCGCCCCACCAACCCTGTGCATGTGTACCTGCCCCACAACCCCTCTCCAAGCGTGCATACCTGCCCTAGCCCAACCCACCTTTCTTGCAAAAGTGCAGTCTTGACCCACCTCTCACGAGCACTACCTCCCCCTTCCTGCCCCCTGCAGGCAGTCGACAGCAGAAAAAGGCTATGGGCATTTACCTCCATATCCAGGCTACACCCGCCCCCATACCCAAACAGTTGTGTAATCCCATCCTGCCTGACCTCAGCTCCCAGATGTGTACATCAGTTTACGGCCCTCGCAGATCTACATATGCGCACAGCCCCCAGTCACACCTCCCAGATATAGGAAAGCCACTGACCTGCACAGCTGGGCCACATCAACCTCCAGCCCATGCAGGCACAACACTGACCCACTGCCTGGAGCTCTGTGCCCGATAACAAAGGGCCCCACATCCTATACCAGCTCACACCAGGGTCCCAACCACCTAGACCCATGCATTCGCACAGCCACATCCTCCTGCTGCTGGGGGCCCAGGCTCACAGGCACCAGTGTAGCATCCCCAACCTGCGCATATACCTGTACTGCCACGCATCACCTCAGTGTTGTACCCGCCCTGTGTTCTGCATCCTGCTGCACATCCATCCCACAAATACAAGGCTTTTAGACTACTGAAGGAAATCAACTTCTAAAGTAAACCAATCAAGATATTTACATGCCACAAAGACAGCAGAAGATCACTAAGTATATCATGATGCAGACAGATATAGCCCAGCCTAATGACCAAATTAAAACACCAGAGGAGACATGGATCTTGGAACAACTAATCAAAGATGTTCATGTAACTTACTTAATAAAATAAATGGGATGGCTAATGACATAAAGGAGATCAAGAAGACACTCAAAGAGGATAAAGAGATATTTAAAAGAACAAATAGAAAAACAGGAGATATACAGAGATTAAAGATACTGTAGGCCAAATAAAAAAACATACTAGAGTCACATAACAGCAGATTTGAAGAGGCGAAAGGAAGAATAAGCTAGCCAGAAGACAGGACAACTGATTTCAAACACTTAAAACAGCAAATGGCAAAAAAGATGGAAAAATTTGAATTGGATCTCAGGGAAATAATGGACAAAACAAAGTACACAAATTTAAGAATCACTGGTGTCCCAGAAGGAGAAGAGAATAAAAGGGCTACGAAGATCACTTGAGGGTATAATGGGGGAAAACTTCCCAACTCTTATAAAGGATATAAATATGCAAGTCAATGAAGTTCAACAAACCCTAAATAGAATAAATCCAAAGAGGTCTTTCCCAAGACACATACTAATCAGTCGGTCAAATGTTGAAGAGAAGCAGAAAATCTTGACGGCAGCCAGAGAAAAACAATCTACCACAAACAAGGGTAACCACATAAGACTGAGTTCAGACTACTCCACTGATGCTACAGGGGCCTAAAGGTAGTGGTATGATATATTTAAGATCCTGGAGAAAGACTTCCAGTCAAGAATTCTGTACCCAGCCAAACTGTCCTTCAAAATTGAAGGAAAGAATAAAATTTTTGCAGACAAACAAATCCTGAAAGAATATGTCAACAAAAGACCGGCCCTATAAGAAATACTAAAGAGAGTTTTGCCAGAGGAAAAAAAAAGACAGACGAGAAAGGTCTGGAGGAGGGTATAAAACTGAAGGGCACGAGTAAGGGTAACAAACGATAAAGTGAGGTCTGACAAATAAAATCAAACAGACTGGATGGGGGATTCAAGAAACGCCTTTTCAGTAATAATTTTGAATGTTAACAGACTAAGCTTACCAATTAAAAGATACAGATTGGTTTGATTCCTGGAGCAGGCCCATGCCAAGAAAAAAAAAGATAGATTGGCAGAATGGATTAAGAAACATAATCCAACTACATGCTGCTTTCAAGAGACTCATCTTAGATACAAGGATACAAATAGATTGAAAATTAAAGGGTGGAGAAAAGATTTTCCACAAAGTCGTAACCAAAAGAAAGCAGGAGTAGCTATACTAATACTGGACAAAATAGCCTTTAAATGTAAAGACAGCTTAAGAGACAAAAAAAGACATTACATACTAAATAAAGGGTGAATTCACCAAGAGATATAACAATCATAAATGTTCATGCTCCCAATAAAGGAGGTCCAAATTACATAAGATACTGGCAAAACTGAAGGGAGTGACAGATGTTTCAACAATAATAGTAGGAGACTTCAATACACCACTCTCCTCTATAGACAGAACAACCAGACAGAAGAACAACAAGGAAATAGAGAAGTAAAATAACTTCATAAATGAATTAGACCTAACAGACATATATGTCACTGCACCCCAAGGTTATACATTATTCCATAGTGCTCATGGAACATTCTTCAGGATAGATCACGTGCTGAGGCACAAAACAGGTCTTTATAAATTTAAAAATATTGAAATTATTCAAAGCACTTTCTCTGATCACAAGGGATGAAGCTGGATCTCAATAACCACCAAAGAATGAAAATATTGACAAATACATGGAGATTAAACAACACACTCTTAAACAACCAGTAGGTCAAAGAAGAAATTGCTAGAGAAATCAGTAGCTATCTGGAGATGAATGAAAATGAGAATACAACTTATCAGAACTTATGAGATGTGGCAAAGGCTGCTGAGAGGGAAATTTATTGCCATAAATGCCTATATTAAAAACAAGAAAGAGCAAAAATCGAGGACTTAACAATAAACCTAGAGGAACTTCAAAAAGAACAAAAAACTAAACCCAAAGCAAACAGGAGAAGAGAAATAACAAACTTAAAGCAGAGATAAGTGAATGGGAGAACAAAAGAACAATAGAAAGAATCAATAAAACCAAAAGTGAGTTCTTTGAGATCAACAATAAAGTTGATGGGCCACAAGCAAAACTGACAAAGAAAAAAAGAGGGAGGATGAAAATAAAATCAGAAATGGGAAGGGGTGTGTTACCACAGAGCTGGAAGAAATAAAAGAAATCATAAGAGGATAACATAAACAACTTCACATCAACAAACTAGACAACTTGGATGAAATGAACAAATTCCTGGAGATTCAAAAACAAGCTACACTGACTCTGGAAGAAATAGAAGCTCTCAACAAAGCAATCCCATGTAAAGAGAGTAAACCAGTCATCAAAAATCTTCTTACAAAGAAAAGCCCAGGGCCAGACAGTCTCACAGGGGAATTTCATCAAATATTCTAGAAAGAACTAACACCTATCCTGCTCAAACTTCTCCAAAAAATTGAGGAAAAAGGAACTCAACCTAACTCATTTTATGAAGCTACTAGAATTTTAATACCAAAACTGGGTAAAGATGCTATAGAAAGGAAAACTACAGGCCAACCTCCCTAATGAACACAGTGCAAAAATTCTCAATAAAATAGTAGCAAATGGAATCCAACAGCACATTTAAAGAATTATACACCATGGCCAATACCTGGAATGCAAGGACGGTTCAACACAAGAAAATCAATTAATGTAATACAACACATAAACAAATCAAACAGAAAAAAGCACATGATCATCTCGATTGATGCTGAAAAAGTATTCGACAAAATTCAGCATCTTTTTCTGGTAAAACACTCCAAAAGATAGGAAGCAAAGGTAACTACCTCAATGTGATAAAGGAAATGTATAAAAAACTGATAGACAGTATCATACTCAATGGAAAGAGACTGAAAGCCTTCCCCTTAAGATTAGGTACAAGACAAGGATGCCCTCTGCCACCACTATTACTCAACACTATGCTACAAGTTCTAGCTAGAGCAATCAGGCAGGACCAAAGAAATAAAAGGCATCCAAGGGGGGGCCAGAAGAACCCGGCATGCCAGAGGAGCCGGGTTCGATTCCCAGTGCCTGCCCATGTTTAAAAAAAAAAAAAAAAAAAAAGGCATCCAAATTGGAAAAAAGAAGTAAAACTCTCGCTATTTGCAGATGATACTACACTTGGAAGATCCTGAGAAATCTCAAGCAAAGTTCTTGAGCTAATAAACAAATTCAGCAAGGTGATGGGATAAAAAATTAATGTGCAAAAATCAGTAACATTTCTATACACAAGCAATGACCTAGTTGTGGAGTCAGTTAAGGAAAAAATTTCATTCAAAATAGCAACTAAAACAATGAAATACTGAGGAATGAACTTAACTGGGGACGTAAAAGACATGTTCACAGAAAACTGCATAACACTGCTAAAAGAAATCAAAGGAGATCTAAATAGGTGGAAAGACATTCCCTGCTCATGGATAGAAAGGCTAAATATAGTTAAGATGTCAATTCTCTACAGAGTCAGCACAGTACCAATCAAAATTCCAATGACCTACTTTGAAAATTTGGAAAAGCTAACTACCAAATTCATCTGGAAGGGAAAGAGGCCCTGAATAGCTAAAAGCATCCAAAAAAAGAAAAACAAAGTGGGAGGATTAACACTCCCTGACTTTAAAACTTATTATAAAGCCACAGTGGTCAAATCAGTACGGTACGGGCACAAAGACAGAAGCACCGACCAATGGAATCGAATCGAGAGTGCAGAAATAGATCACCAAATCTATGGTCAACTGATTTTTGACAAGATCCCAAATCCTCTAAACTGGGACAAAATAGTCTTTTCAATAATTGAGCATGGAAGAACTGGATATCAATAGCCAAGAGAATGAAAGAGGACCCCTATTTTACATCATACACAAAAATTAATTGAAAGTTGCTCAAATACCTAAATATAAGAGCCAGCACCATAAAGCTTCTAAAAGAAAATATAGGGAAACATCTTCAAGACCTAGTCATAGGAGGTAGCTTCCTAAACCTTACACCCAAAGCACAAGCAACAAAAGAAAAAACGGATAAATAGGAACTCCTCAAAACAAAGGCTTCTGTAACTCAAAAGACTTTGTCAAAAAGGTGAAGAGGCAGCCAACACAATGGGAGAAAATATTTGGAAATCACATATCAGACAAAGCTTTGATTTCCTGTATATACAAAAACATCATACAACTCAACAACAAAAGAATAAACAACCCAATTATAAAATGGGCTGAAAACATGAATAGGCATCTTACTGAAGAGCAAATACAGATGGCTCAAAAGCATATGAAGAGATGCTCGTTTTCACTGGCTACCCAGGAAATGCAGATCAAGACTACAATGAGATCCCACCTCACACCTATAAGAATGGCTACTAGTAAACAAACAGGAAACTATAAATGTTAGAGAGGATGTGGAGAAACTAGGACACATACACTACTGGTGGGAATGTATAATGGTGCATTCACTATGGAAGATTGTTTGGCAGTTCCTTAGGAAACTAAATATCGAGTTGCATTATCTAGTCAGGTTCATATGGGAGGGCAACCATGGTCCTTGCCAGAAAATTTCCTTCTAGCCAAAGGATGTCTTGATTTTGAAAATGGAAGCACAGATTGAAGATGGGGTGGATTACAACTCAGAGAATTGCATGGAATATTATCTGTGGATGTAAATGTTGATTACGGAGTGTTCAATTTATTGTGAAATCAGGGAAAGGGCCCTTTAAACCTTTGTTACTTAGGTTCTCACCCATTTGTCCTAATGAACTAATGGTCATATGACCCACCAATAGCATTACTTGGTATATACCCAGAAGAGCTGAAAGTAATGACCCAAACAGACATTTGCACACTGATGTTCACAGCAGCATTATTCACAATCACCAAAAGATGGAAACAAATGAAATGCCCATTAACAGATGAGTGGATCAACAAAAAGTGGTACATGATGGAATATTATGCAGCTGTAAGACAAAATGACATCCCGAAGCACATAACAAGATGGATGAGCCTTGAGAACATAATGCTGAGTGAAATTAGCCAGACATAAAAGGACAGATACTGTATGATTCCACTTTTATGACCAGCATAAAGGCATAATCAGAGGCTTATAATACAGAATATAGGGGACTGAGAGATACATAGAAGCTAGAGATGGGTGAACTGTTAACTAATGAGGTTGAACTCTAATATAAGGGAATAGATAGGAGCAAAGGTGATTCTCTAGTGGGTCTAGAAGTAATATTACCATATTGAAGATGAACAAGATTGAAAGGGGTTGTATAGACCTATATGTCCCATGGATTCACACTAGAAATATGAATGAGTTCTCGTAAGAATTACTTCAAAGATACGATTCTTGTATGAAGAGTACAGGGGTACTCTTGAGCTATGTTCAAAAGAAAACCATTAGCACCATGACAGCAACAACAGAAGTAAATACGGAGAGTGACAAGAGTTAAGAGGAGGTTTAGATTTCCTATTTGCTGAGGGATTGTTTATTGGTTTTCTGTCTCTTGGAACAAGGACATTATCTAAAATTGAGAATGATGATGGACTGTGGACTTTGGGCCTTCTACATGATGCTCAATGAATGCATGTAGCTGAAGGATGCACTGACAGAGAAGTAGATTGGCAAACGATGGTGTATACTGATAATCGAAGGTTGTACTGCTATAAAAGGAAGAATGTCGTGAGGCACGCAAGGATGTGAATGAACATGTGGGGCATTTGGTGAGACAAAATAAGCCAGAAACAAAAAAACAACAATGGAATGGTCAACTTTAGAAAATGCTTATAAGAAAACAGGAGCCTATATTGTAAACTTTTAGAGCAGACACATTAAGTCTGGAGTGGTGATTATTATTTCTGGACTTTGAGAGGCTGTTTTATATATGTAACTTGATATTTAGAGATAAGAATGACGCCAAACAGGTTCAGGCTCAAGTAATTCAGAACACAGGAGTAAGAAGACAGTGTCTATATTTCAGAACCACACATACTCTTTGAGACCAATGGAAGAAAGGTTTATTTGGTCTGGAACTGAAATTTTCTGTAGTGCATAATCTAACTCAACCTATCTGCATAGCTCATTTGAACAACTGAAACAGGGAGTCCAGAATAAGAAAGAGGTCCTTTAATCCTGTATAGACTATTGTAATGCCTGGAAACATCCTAGAGTATATTAAGCAGATAATCAAAAGGTATTGGTAAAATCCCTTGAGGGATGGGACAAAGACTATGGAACTATTAAACCTTACCAAAAGGGAATCCCCTGATACTGTGTCAAACTTTAGGGGCACCCAAATCAATAGGCCATGCCCTCGATCCTGATGCTTACTCTTGTTAAGCTTATGTAGGTAGCAGAGAAACTTAGAAAACCTATAGGAATGCCTCAGAGTTACGTATGGAGGACCTCTTTTGTTGCTCAGATGTAGCCTCACTCTCTCTAAGCCCAACTCTGCAAGTGAAATCATTGCCCTCCCCCCTACGTGGGACATAACATTCAGTGGTGAAAGTCTCCCTGGCAACGTGGGAGAGGACTTCCAGGGATGAATCCAGACCTGGCACTGTTTAATCAACAATTCCATTCTGACCAAAAGGGGGAAAAGAAGTATAACTAATAAAAGTATCAGGGGTAGGGAGAGTTCAAATAGATTCAAGAGGCTACTCTGGTGGTGGCTCTTACTCAAGCTTCAGGTAGACCTTGCTACCTATCATAATCTGCCAACCCCCAGCCAGGACCACTCCAGCCAATCCTAAGAACACTTTAGGGCAATATACAAGATTCCATGAGGGTTCCAGGCACTAGAGGAACTTTCCAGAAACCTACAGGCTCTAGATGGGTCCCTGGTCCAGATAAGTCCTGAAACCTACCCCAGCCTCTCCAGAACATCAGATAGTTCCACCTCCCTACGCCATATTAGTGACAGACCCTTCCCATGTCAAAAATTTAGAATTGCTATAGCCCAAACACCCCTAAAGAGAGGTATGGAAAGATCAATGGTGATAGTGGAATTATACATAGAAGATAGGACTTAACAAAAGAATATGAATGCTGAATCATCAAATTGGTATCTCTTTTAGTCCACAGTATTTTAGATCAGTTAGAAGTAAAAACCTAACTTGTGTCAAAGTCTGAAATATGTTCTACAACTAACTGTGGTGCTTTGAAATCCATAGCTTTTTGTATATGTTATTGTTCACAAAAAAAGAAGGAAAAAAAGTCAGTTGTGATGATAAAAAGTATTTAAGCCTTCTAGCATCTTATATTCTGGAGCAACTAGAAGGAAAACTACGAGAGGATCATATGGTAGCCCATGACAAACTCTGGGATCTGCCCTGTAACCACTTATTGAAGAGTGCTTTGAAAACTATTGCTTTTTTATTTCTTTTGTTTGTATATATGCTATACTGTACAATAAAAAAAGTTTAAAAAGGAAAAAAAAAACAACCAAAATGTTTAACTTTGACAATGTAGGAAATATTGTAAAAGGCTATATTTGGGACTCAGAAGATTATCAAAGTTTGAAAGAAAATAATTCCATTCCTCAATAAAAAAATAAAACATCTAATTGTCAGGCCTATTTTCCTTGTTTCTAGAAATTTAAACTTGCAAACCACCACTCCCTCCCCCAAAAAAGAAACTCATTCAGAAATACCGGGTGAATAGCTAACAAGCAAATATTTTGAATGAGAGAAAAGTAGTGAATGGCCCAGCTCACCGCATTTCACTGAATTTCAACAGTCATTCAAGTTCACTCAATTCCAAATAAAGTCTTTGAGGACCTGCCTGACCATGTATACTGAGGAATACAGAAAATGGAGACCTATGAGTCTACTTTTAAAATATTCTGCCTGACATATGCTATCATAACCTAGTCTTTTAAGAGGCTTTATTAGAGGCCCATCATAAGGCAGTACAACCATTTCACCTGAATAACTTTTATTTGGATTCTACAAATGCTCACCCAATTTTTACCTTAAAATATATCACCTATATTCCACAGCTACACCTCTGCCCTTTCAACAAATTCTCACACCCACCTGCATTCATTATGTGTGATGTACTCTTCTATTCTTTAGACATACAGAAGTCATACAATATGTTTTAACATTTAAGTTAAAATTGTCTGCATATACCAGAATTAGAATTACCTCAAAATTTTATTATTAGCAGGAAATACTGTAAAAAATTACCCCAGAAAACAAAAAAGACATTAATATGATATCCTGCAGACCAAACTGTTTCACCCAACACTGATGATTTTCAGAGAGAAAGAACAGAGAAAAAAAGAGGGAGAAAATTTATCTAGTGAGTGGTAAATTTCTATTTCTTATTAAAGACATAAATATGTTTTTTTGCCAGTAATCTTTAAGGCCTCTGTAGACTGCGTAAAAAGCTTTGCATTTGTTAAATGGGCTTTGTTTTCCTTTCTATAAGAACAGAAGAAATAACCAGGGGAGCAGGAAAATGACTAAGAGAAGAACCTGGCCATGAAATGCAGTACAATTTACACATTTATCATCCTGCCCAGTGCAGGGCTGGGCATTATCTAGTCAGGTTCATATGGGAGGGCAACCATGGTCCTTGCTAGAAAATTTCCTTCTAGCCAAAGGATGTCTTGATTTTGAAAATGGAAGCACAGATTGAAGATGGGGTGGATTACAACTCAGAGAACTGCATGGAATATTATCTGTGGATGTAAATGTTGATTACAGAGTGTTCAATTTATTGTGAACTCAGGGAAAGGGCCCTTTAAACCTTTGTTACTTAGATTCTCACCCATTTATCCTAATGAACTAATGGTCACCAGTTAACAAATGTTTTATCGTTTTAATGTGACCGTTTTTGAAGTTTGTAAGTAAAAGACAACCGAGAAGAGAAGAGTTGGGGAAGTTTGTGCCTATGTAGAGCAAGGTTATAAGAAAAGCATTCTCAGTATCTAACTACAATAAAGCACCCTTTCACACTTAATCTGCTATTCGGAGATGACTTTTGGAAGAACTCCTGCCTCAGTCCAACAGGGCAAGCAAAATGCGACTGAGTACCAAGAGGAGAGTGCCACCTCAAAGGTCTTAAAAATCACATTTAATTATATGAATCACTGCTTCTTCTTTAACATGCATTGAACTACGTAATAAATTAGAAAGAAAGCAGTTTTCTAAGATTCATTTGCCACATTAAAATTCTCTGGGAGTTGTTTCATAAAAATCTTCATTACAGATGATGGCTTTTGGAGCTCTGGGGAACAATGTAAATACAGGATGGTAAACTGACCATAGCATCACTATTTCCATGGCAAAACCAATGGCCTTAATTTTCTGCATATAATAAATCATAAGAGTTTTATTTATGAACATGGCTATCAAATCAACATACCACTGAAAGGTCATAGCTCTGGGTAGCTAAATTGGTCAATTAGATCAGTCTATTGTTGAGGCACTTTTCAACTGGTGAATAAGTACCACCTCTGGATTCACCAGATGGTGCCTAGAAGTGATGATCCTGTGAAACCTGGGATGGTAAGGCACAACCTGCCTCACCCTGGGAATCAAACCTCCTGAGACAACAGGAACACAGATAACTTGCATAACTAAAGACTAAATCACAATTAATCTATTTTCTTTCCCTCATTTTTACTACTGAAGGACAGGATTCGAGTACAGAATTGAATACTTTCAGAAACCCAGACTTCTAGTAACTGAAGGTCAGACCAAATGATCCAAAGAAACTTTTTCTAAATCTTAAAACTTTCATCCCCTAAATCATCTCCAGTTCAAGGTCAAGGTCACTTTGAAAAAGAAAACAAAATGTCATTTCTTGGATTATATCTCCTCACTATCAAAACTATGGCAATGACATACATGGATATCTTTTAAATGTTAATTATTTTGTCTAGAGAAAATCCATCTTATTTTTTATCCATTTAATAACTCTTATTTAAAGTAAAAAACAGTCATTAAAACATTAATGATTGCCTCTTTCAAGCTGAATATATTTGCAGTTTCAATTCTTTATAAACCAGTTAGAAATATGAAGAATGCATGAAGTAACAGAACTGCCTAGAACATTCTGCAGGATTCTGCTTTGTCCTTGTAGAAAATGTGGGCATTCTCTGCAGATTTTCTGCAAAGGGCACTGAAAATTCCACAAATCCCATTCTGCAGGGAATTCACTTTTCTGTACTGTTTCCATTCTACTTGTGTCCCTATCCCCTCTAAATATATGCCGCAAACCCAACATTTCCATAGACAAAGCACTGCACACTAATAAAAAACAACACTGTTTACATACAGTGCAAATATATAACGTATTTTTAGCATAGGTTATGAGCAATATTTTTAGATGGATGGAGCCTGCAGTGATATTAGTTACAAATGTCTACTGTAAATTAGTGGACTAAATAGAAATTTATGTTCCATAAAACCTGGTATGAAACAATAAGCTAGAAATATTTAAATAACATTTTACAGAGTGTTAAGCAGCAAGTACAACTGTGTCAGGCTAAGTCAGTCATTGAAAAGGAGAGCTCAGCACTGTCACAGAAATTTGCCCTAGCACAAAAGACAACTCTTTGGTTTTTACACCTTTTTAAAACATATGCATGACCTCCACATTGGACCTTACTACCATATTAACGGTAACCTAAATCTGGAAAACAAGTAAAAAATAACCAGTCAGTCTAGGGATAAAATTTTATAATGTCTATAGCTATAAGGCCAAAAAGCATCTACATGAGATCTGGTTTTGGTTCAGATTTTCATTCATTTTCTAAAAATATGTAAGGTCTATAATGTGAAAAGATGAGCTTATATCTAGGTTTTGCTTCTAATATTTATAATCTTCTCAAGTCATAATCAAGTCCACTCTTGCATTACCTCACATTTCACAAGAACAGAATATTTCTATTATTTCTTGGAAAAAATCAGCTTCCAATTTAAATTTACTTCTGCAATTCTGCAAAACACCAAGTCTTGAAACACTGTCTGATATTGATGGTTAGATCCCAACAAGTAGGTGAAAACACTACAGAAGTTCCCCAAATTTATTATTTAGATATTTTTCCAAAATTAACTCAAGTGGGAATTGATGGTGATATCTGGAGTGGGGGAAAGAAGAAAAGCTTCAATTATTTTTCCGAATGGGGAGGGGTCAGGGTGCAGTAATGAAAAGAGCAAAATATAGTGTCTTTAAGTAAAAATAAAATATTGGCTTTATTCTTTTTATTTCTTTGCCTGCAATTTAGAAGGGTAAATACAATATTCTAAAAAAAAAAGAAAGAAAAAAGGCTCTAAGGCCTCATTTTGAAAAGCTTGAGTTCTCTGATTCATGAAAAGGGTCCTGAAATAAAAAATGAACAAGTTCAGATTAGGACCGAGTTTTGTTAAGGCAAGAGTCTGACTGGTATTGGTATACTGGATATTTTCAATGGATTCTCCCACTTTCATCTTTAAATTCCACATACCTAAAACTGGATTCATGATTTCTCTCCTGTTGATTTACCTCTTAGCCTAACCATTTCTGTCAATGACATCATTATCCTGCCAACCATCTAAGTAAAAGCCTTCATTCACTGTTGCTGAATCCTTCTCTTCTCTTACCCTCAGAACCAATATGGAAAATCAACAGGATTACAAACACTAAAAAGAATGAATGGGATTATGTCTTTCTTATTTACCTTCCATTTACTCTTTTATCACTACCATATGACAAGGACAGCGATAGGTGCTGGGCACAAGTGAACGATGTAGTCATGATCCTGGTACTAATGGAGCGTAACAGTCCATCGGGGGAGATATGCATTAAATAAATATACAAAAAAGGTACAATTATAAATTGTGATAAATGTTTTAAAGGAAAACCTGGGCTCTATGAGAGAAGTTTGAAGGGATACTTATTAAGATGAGGCTTTTCTCATGCAGGTGACATTGAAGCTGAGACTAAAGGATAAGTAGGAAGGAGCCAAGTAAAGACTGAGGGAAGAGTATTACTGAAAGAGAAGAAATATCTAAGAAAATCTAGGGTAGGAAAAAACTTGGCACATTTTAGGAAATGCAAAAAAGGCCAGAAAGGCTGGAAGTAATTAATAAATGGGTAGTAAAGTGGTCCCTGTAGAACATATTAAGGAGTTGGGTTTTATCCTGGGTGTAATGGGAAACCTAAAAGGTTATGTGTATGATATGATTTATGTATTAAAAAGAACATTTTGGCTGCTGGGTGAAAAATGGGAAGGAGCAAGAAGGGAAACTAGTTAAGAGGCTACTAGAGTAGTTCTAGAGAGAGCTAACAGTGACCTGAACTAATTCAAGCTATCTTCATTCCCAGAGTCTAGCACATGAATGACTCAATTCCTGCAGCTCTTCTTTCACACTGCTCCCATCCAATATAGAGATTTTCTCCAGGGTTTTTCTTAGGCCCAACTGAAATATCAATTACATTTACTCTCTAGAGTCAAATTTTAAGTTCATATCATGATAAAACTTAGATGGTATCTAATGCTTAGAATTTAAAGTTCAAATTCCTTAAATGACACTTAATTCTATATGAAGTAGAAGTAAAATATTTTCAAATTTCAGATAGATGAACAAAAATTGATAGAAAAAATATCAATCACAGCATTATTCATAATAGAAAACTGAACGAATGTATATGCATTCAATATAGGAAGTCAAATTATGATACTTTTATATAATGAAATATTTCAACAGTCTTCAAAAATGTTTTCAAGGGATATTTAATAATGTAAACTAAAACAATGTTAAATTAAAAAAAGGATGACACATATAAAATAAGTTCTTTTCAAAAGCAGATACACATACATGACCAAAAAGAAACAGATTAAAGTATTAAAATAGTGATCTATGGATTGTGAGGTTATAAGTGATTTTCTATTTTTCTACAATAATACTTTTATTCTCAGAAAGAATCTCCCAGTAATGGTTACATTTAAAAGGAAAATATTTCTTCACACTAGTTCCAACTGTCTTCCCAATCCTTGCCCAAAACTCTGCGATGCCCTATTCTACATGGACCTGTGCCAATGCCTACATATCATATATTACAGCTCTGCAGCCATGAGTCTTCTGAGGGCCTCCTGGAGTATCCCAATTCCTGCTGTCAACATTGACTACTCCAAGCACTCATCTGCATAGCATACACAGCCTTGACTCATCAATTTCTTTCCATGCCTTTAATTCTCATCTTTTCTATCAAATTAACTATGGTTTTTACCCCCCTTTGGGTCCTATCCCACAGTACCAAGTAAAGCATTTTTTATACAGGGATTTAATTAGTATTTATTGACTCCTCAGAACGAAGAAGTTATGCCAACATAGGGATATTTGACTGTGATCTCCTGGGCCCCAATTATTTTTTTGGCCAAAAGCTGCTGCCATACTTCCCACTTTGAATCACAGTTAATTAAGGAAGGAAAAAGACCTGAGAAAGGTCTAGCCCAACTCCTGAGATCAATAAAAGAGGAAACTGGGTTCCTAAGGTCCAGAGACACACTCTATGGATTCCTAAGATGGCAGTGGCATCAGCAATGGCAAAGCCAGCCTGGAAACACAATGGCTCCAGATTCAGTGATTTTATCACCAGTTCATGCGATGACAGCTACTCTGAGAGCTCTTCTCCCTAACTGTTCAAAAAAGGCAAGATGGCATGTCAATCTGGAAATGCCCATTAGATCTGCTGAATGGGATTGCCATTGTGTTTTTTACTCTATGTAACCTAATGATTGAATACCAAAGGTTCACTGAAAGTAGTTTTCAAACTTAACCATTAGGCATTTTAAAAATTGTTTAAGGCAGTACACAGTACAAGGGCCAAAATAACCTGATCACAAATTCCTCCCAGGGATATAAAATTAAAAGCATAATTCAGTATACTTGTGAGCTGCATCTTCCCCTCCATACAACCTTAAAATGAATGAATGCAGGCCTGAGTGAAGCCAGGGAATATGATATGTGCTTATGAACTGGCGTGGAAAGTATGCTTTTAACAACTCCAGGAAGACATATTAAAGTCACTGATGATTAATTATTCTCATAAAACACCAGGATCCTATGAGGTTAGGCTGTTATTTGAGTTGTATGCTTTGTTTATAAACATTGGTTCTAAAAAAAATACCAATTAATGATTCTTTAGAATCCTCTCGTCTTTGATACTGTCCAAATTCTGGCATTTCGTGCCATACTACTGTTTTTTACCACATAAACTTCAGTTTTATCAAGGCAAAGGGAGGCAGGAAATACTTTTCAAGTGAAAATAATACAAATAACAAAGGATCTATTTTATAGCTGCGAACTCTGACAATTTCCTCTTTGCATTAAAAAAGATAATAAGTGTCAAATCAGTTATTTCAACACATGACAGCTTCAGAATAGAGACAGCATATCCAGTTCTATATTATTCAACATGGACACATGGGAAAAGAGCAAACAGTTTTTCTAACAGATTTCTCTGTTCAACGCCAATATGGCAAATAATTATATGAAAATGTTATTACTCCACCTAATTTTCCCTTGGAGCATTTAAATAGAGACTCTTGTTAACTGATTTCTCAAAATGTGCATGGGGAGTGGGAGCAGCAGCAACAGTATGAGGAGTCTACCAATGACATGCAGGCTTCAGGGGGGCGACACCTGGATGGGTGGTGTTTTGAGGATGATTAATAAAGGCTGAAGTCAAAGGGATGCATGACAATGACAGACACATTTCCTAAAAATGGAAGAGGCCCTGAAATGGCATGAACTCCACTGAGGCAGAAGTTGGGTAAAGGAAAAGAGAAATCTTAATCTGTGCTCTCTTTCTCTAATCACCAAGTATGGTAGCCAAAATCAAAAGAAAGCAAAGCAATCCAGAGGGGTAAAGCAAACAGAAGCAAAACGAAGTAGCTAAATTGTGGGAAACTTTAATAGAATTTTATAAAATGGAATAGATATGGCTTATTTTATAAGAGCAAACTCTCATCTATAGGACATGCCAGGGGCAGAATCATGTTTATAATAAGACGTTCAGAAGCAAAACTATATTTTCCTTTATTCCTAAAAAGAGGCTTTTAGCAAATAAGGTTACCTTTATCTGAAATGCTTTTAAAGTCTGTGTTTTGTATTTATGCTCATATTTTTTAGATAAGACCTACCTTAACCACAGCCAATTCTCACATTCTAATGATCTACTGAGCATTGTTCTATTTGCTGATTTTATTTTCTGTCACTAATGTTACTGTAACTTAATGTTATCAGGGAATAAGAATGAATCAATGCTGATTATAGTTAAGAAAGTGAGGATGAAAGCAATACTAACTGGTGATATTAGTTTTTTGTGAAGCCTCTACAGGAGATCCTCTTATCCTGGAATAATTTAAGAATCAAGAATGTTACTCAAAACCGAACAAAGATGCTACCAATATGTCAAGTAAAGACATCAGTGGCTCTCTCGTGAGAAGGTACAGGTCAATGGACAAAGAATCCAAATACGGTCATGGAATCAGACATATCTGCTTTTGAAATCTGGTCCCACCATTTCTTTTTAACAGTGCAACCTCTCTGAGTTTCAATTTCTTTATCCATAAAAATGAGAATATTCCTGCTGCACAGGGATACAGTGCAAAATTAGGTGAGACAAACATATGTGCAATATACAAATGCCCAATAAGCACATGAGAAGATGTGTATCATCATTAGTCATTAAGGAAATGCAAAATCAAAACTACAGTGAGATACCACTTCATACCCATTAGGATGGCTATTATTTAAAAATGGAAAATAGAACTTCCAGGAAGATAGCTGACTAAAGTAGCCTGAGATTAGCCCTGCTCCACAGAAAAGTTAGAGAAGGGACAGGAGGAGAACTGAGGAGACCAATATGGGAGTGCAGCCGACCTGGGAGAGCCTTCTGCTCCATATGTGGCAGCCTTGGTTGCAGCTGCCAAGGAACTGAGAGGCAGAAAGCTGGAGCCTTGTGGGGAGGTGTGGAGCCATGAAGCCCACGGGAGTGCATGGACCGGAACACAGGACTAGGAAGTAAGCCAGGCCATGTTCCTTCAGTGTGCTACTACCCTCACCAGTGCAGCCCCATGACCACGACTCACACCACACCCCACACACCTGAACTCGTCCCCCACTCCCATTCCCCGCATGACAGGCACCACCACCCCACCTACCCCTAGAGTACGTACCTACCCCACACCCCCACCCCAAGTGCAACCCAAACCACCTCTCCTGCATGCCTCCTGAGCACTACCTCACTCTCCCTGTTCCCTCCAGGCTGTTGTCAGCACATAAAGATGGTGGGCACTAACCTCCATATCAAGGCTATACCCACCCCACGCCCATAGTGTCGCACAGCCTCACTCCACCCTCCCTGAGCTCAGCGGATCCCTTTATGGCACTCCTAGGCCCCATCATGTGCATGGGCCCCCAAATTCAGCTCTGGGAACTTCACTTTACAGCAGTGCTAGAACCACACATGTGCACAGGTCTCAGCCTCACTTTCCAGCTCTGAAAAAGTGCCAACCTGTGCAGCTGGGTCACATCTGTCCCCCATCCACGAAGGCCTAATGCTGACCTGCCTCCACAACTCTACACGTGTTCAACAGGCCCTGTGCCTTAGACAAGTACACGCAAGGGTTATGTTCCCCAGACTGGTTCACATGCACAGGTACATCCTCTCTGGCTGCTGGGCGCCTACATTCACAAGCATCAGTGTAACATCCCCAGCCTGCACCCATACCTGCCCTGAAACAAATCACCATACTGAGTGCTCTACCCCATGCCCTCCTCCCTGCTGTACAACCATCCCGCAAACACAAGGCCGTAGACTACTGAAAGAAATCAATTCCCAAAGTAAATCAATCAAGATATTTACATGCCATGAAGACAGCAGAAGATCACTAAGCATATCACAATGCAGACAGATACAGCACTGCCTAATGACCAAATTAAAACACCAGAGGAGACACAGACATTGGAACAACTAATCAAAGATGTTCATAAAATTCTACCTACTAAAATAAGTGGGAAAGTAAATGACATAAAGGACATCAAGAAGACAGCAGAAGAGTAGAAAGAGGTATTTGAAAGAATAAATAGAAAAACAGTGGAAATCACAGAGATTAAAGACTACTGATCAAATAAAAAGCATATTACAGGTACACAACACCGGATTTGAAGAGACAGAAGAAAGAATAAGTGATATAGAGGACACAATAATTGACTTCATAGACTCAAAACAGCAAATGGCAAAAAAGATCGAAAAAATTCAGTGGGAATTCAGGGAAACGATAGGCAAAACAAAGTACGCAAAATCAGAATCACTGGTATCCCAGAAGGAGAAGAGAGGACTAAAGGGCTAGGAAGAGTAGCTGAGGATATAATGGGGAAAAACTTCCCAACCCTCACAAAGGACATAAAGATACAAATCAAAGAACTCCAAAGAGAATAAATCCAAATAGGCCTTCTCAAAGGCACATACTAATCAGTCTGTCAAACGTTGAAGCGAACCAGAAAATTTTGCGGGTGGCAAAAGAGAAACAATCTACTACGCACAACGGAAACTCAATAAGATTGAATTCAGACTACTCAACTAGCACCTGGAGGCAGGAAGGCAGTGGTATGATATATTCAAGATCCTGAAAGATAAAGACTTCCACCCAAGAATTCTGACCATCCAAATTGTCCTTCAAAACTGAGGGAGAGAGTAAAGTTTTCATAGACAAAGAAATCCTGAAAGAATCTGTCACCAAGAGACTGGCCGTACAAGAAATATGAAAAGGAATTCTGCCAGCTGAAAAAAAAAAAAAAAAGACAGGAGAGGGAGGTTTGGAGGACAGCACAGAATTGAAGAGTACCACTAAGGGTAATTTAAAGACTCAAAGGGAAAGAACATATAGATCTGGCAAATAAAATAAAAAAGATAAGATGGTGGAATCAAGAAATACCTTTCAGTAGTAACTTTGAATGTTAACAGACTAAATTTACCAATGAAAAGATACAGATTGGCAGAGTGGATTAAGAAACATAATCCAGATATATGCTGCTTACAAGAGACTCATTTTAGATACAAGGATATAAATAGATTGAAAGTGAAAGGATGGAAAAATATTTTCCACACAAGTTGATCACAATGGGATGAAGTTGGATCTCAATAACCACCAAAGTAAGAGAACACTGACAAATATATGGAGATTAAATAATACACTATTAAACAACCAGTGGGTCAAAGAAAAAATTGCTAGAGGAATCAGTAGCTATCTGGAGACGAATGAAAATGAGAATACAATTTATCAGAACTTATGGAATGCAGAAAAGACTGTGCTGAGAGGGAAACTTATTGCCCTAAAAACCTACATTAAAAAACAAGAAAGAACTTAACCCCACAAAGGATAGGTCAAGTCTACTTAAAATTTACGCCTAAGAGTCACCCCCAAGAGAGCCTCTTTTGTTGCTCAGATGTGGCCTCTCTCTCCAGCCAACATGACGAGCAGTCTCACCACCCTCCCCCTCTCTGCATGGGACATGACTCCCAGGGATGTGGACCTTCCTGGCAACATGGGACAGAGAACCTGGAATGAGCTGAGACTCAGCATCAAGGGACTGAGAAAAACCCTAGAATGAGCTGAGAATTAACATCAAGGGATTGAGAGAACCTTCTCGACCAAAGGGGGAAGAGTGAAATGAGACAAAGTGTCAATGGCTGAGAGATTCCAAACAGAGTTGAGAGGTTATCCTGGAGGTTATTCTTATGCATTAAGTAGATATTACCTTGTTATTCAAGATGTAGTGGAGAGGCTGGAGGGAACTGCCTAAAAATGTAGAGCTGTGTTCCAGTAGCCATGTTTCCTGATGATGATTGAACAATGATATAGCTTTCACAATGAGACTCTGTGAATGTGAAAATCTTGTGTCTGATGCTCCTTTTAGCTACTATATCAACAGAAGAGTAGAACATATGAAATAAAAATAAATAATAGGGGGAAAAATGTTAAAATAAATTTAGTTTGAAATGCTAGTGGTAAATGAAAGCAAGGGGTAAGGGGTATGGTATGTATAATCTTTTTTTTTTCTCTTTTATCATTTTATTTCTTTTTCTGTTGTCTTTTTATTTCTTTTTCTAAATCGATGCAAATGTTTTAAGAAATGATGAATATGCAACTATGTGATGATATTAAGAATTACTGATTGTATATGTAGAATGGAATGATATCTTAATGTTTTGTTTGTTAATTTTTTTAATTAATAAAAAAAGTTAAAAAAGTAAACAAAGCAAAAAAAAAAAGAAAGAAAGAGCAAAAATTGAGGACTCAACAGCAAAACTGGAGAAACTACAGAAAAACAGCAAAGCAAATAGGAGAAGAGAAATAACAAAGATTAAAGCAGAGATAAATGAATGGGAGAACAAAAGAACAATAGAAAGAATCAATAAAACCAAAAGTGAGTTCTTTGAGATCAACAATAAAATTGATGGGCCACAAGCAAGACTGACAAAGAAAAAAAAAAAGAGGGAGGATGCAAATAAAGAAAATCAGAAATGAGTAGGGGTGTGTTACCACAGAGACGGAAGAAATAAAAGAAATCATAAGAGGATACTATGAACAACTATATACCAACAAAACAGAAAACTTAAATGAAATGGACAAATTCCTGGAGATTCACAAACAAGCTACAATGACTCTGGAAGAAACAGAAGCTTTCAACAAACCAATAACAAGTAAAGAGATTCAGTCATCAAAAATCTTCCTATGAAGAAAAGCCCAGGGCCAGAGAGCCTCACAGGGGAATTTCATCAAACATTCCAGAAAGAACTAACACCTATCCTGTTCAAACTTCTCCAAAAAAATTGAGGAAAAAGGAACTCTACCTAACTCATTTTATGAAGCTACTATCATTTTAATACCAAAACCGGGTAAAGATGCTATAGAAAGGAAAACTACAGGCCAATCTAATCTCCCTAATGAACACAGTGCAAAAATTCTCAATAAAATAGTAGCAAATGGAATCCAACAGCACATTTAAAGAATTATACACCATGACCAAGTGGGGTTTATACCAGAATGCAAGAGAGTTCAACACAAGAAAATCAATTAATGTAATACAACACATAAACAAATCAAAAGGGAAAAAACACCTGATCATCTCAATTGATGCTGAAAAATTATTTGACAAAAATCAGCATCTTTTTCTGGTAAAAACACTTCAAAAGATAGTAATCAAAGGTAACTTCCTCAACATGATAAAGGGAATTTATGAAAAACCGATAGCCAGCATCATACTCAATGGAGAGAGACTGAAAGCCTTCCCCCTAAGATCAGGTATAAGACAAGGATGCCCACTGTCACCACTATTATTCAACATTATGCTACAAGTTCTAGCTAGAGCAATCAGGGAGGACAAAGAAATAAAAGGCATCCAAATTGGAAAAAAGAAGTAAAACTCTCGTTATTTGCAGATGATATGATACTATACTTGGAAGATCCTGAGAAAACTACACCAAAAGTTATTTGAGCTAATAAAAAAATTCAGCAAGGTGGTAGGATATAAAACTGATGTGCAGAATTCAGTAGCATTTCTATACACAAGCAATGACCTAGCTGTGGAGTCAGTTAAGGAAAAAATTTCATTCAAAATAGCAACTAAAACAATGAAATATTGAGGAATGAACTTAACTGGGGACGTAAAAGACATGTTCACAGAAAACTACATAACACTGCTAAAAGAAATCAAAGGAGATCTAAATAGGTGGAAAGACATTCCCTGCTCATGGATAGAAAGGCTAAATATAGTTAAGATGTCAATTCTCCCCAAATCGATCTACAGAGTCAACACAGTACCAATCAAAATTCCAACGACCTACTTTGAAAATTTGGAAAAGCTAACTACCAAATTCATCTGGAAGGGAAAGAGACCCTGAATAGCTAAAAGCATCCTAAAAAAAGAAGAACAAAGTGGGAGGACTAACACTCCCTGACTTTAAAACTTATTATAAAGCCACAGTGGTCAAATCAGTACGGTACGGGCACAAGGACAGAAGCACTGACCAATGGAATCGAATCGAGAGTGCAGAAATAGACCACCAAATCAATGGTCAACTGATTTTTGACAAGATCCCAAATCCCCTGAACTGGGACAAAATAGCCTTTTCAATAGTTGGGCATGGAAGAACTGATATCAACAGCCAAGAGAATGAAAGAGGACCCCTATCTTACACCCTAACAAAAATTAACTCAAAGTGGATCAAACACCTAAATATAAGAATTAGCACCATAAAGCTTCTAGAACAAAATTAGGGAAACATCTTTAAGATCTAGTAATAGGAGGTAGCTTCTTAAACTTTACATCCAAAGCACAAGCAATAACAGAAAAAAAGATAAATGGTCAAAATCAAACGCTTCTGTACCTCAGAAGACTTTGTCAAAAAGATGAAAAGGCACCCAACTCAATGGGAGAAAATATTTGGAAATCACATATTACACAAAGGTTTGATTTCCTATATATACAAAAAAATTATATAATTCAATAACAAAAGAACAAACAATCCAATTATAAACTGGGCTAAAGACATGAATAGGCATCTTACTGAAGAGCAAATACAGATGGCTCAAAAGCACATGAAGAGATGCTTGTTTTCACTGGCTACCCAGGAAATGCAGATCAAGACTACAAGATCCCACCTCATACCTATAAGAATGGCTGGTTTTAAACTATAAATGTTAGAGAGGATGTGGAGAAACTGAGACACTTATACACTGCTGGTGGGAATGTATAATGGTGCATTCACTATGGAAGACTGTTTGGCAGTTCTTTAGGAAACTAAATATCAAGTTGCCCTATGACCCAGCAATAGCATTACTTGTTATATACCCAGAAGAGCTGAAAGCAATGACCCAAACAGACATCTGCACACCGATGTTCATAGCAGCATTATTCACAATCGCCAAAAGATGGAAACAAACCAAATGCCCATCAACTGACAAGCAGACCAAAAAAATGTGGTATATGTATAAGATGGAATATGCAACAGTAAGACAAAATGACGTCCTGAAGCACATGACAAGATGGGTGAGCCTTGAGTACATAATGTTGAGTGAAATTAGCCAGACACAAAAGGACAGATACTGTATGATTCCACTTTTATGACCAGCATAATGGTATAATCAGAGGCTTATAATACAGAATATAGGGGACTCGGAGATACACAGAAGCTAGAGATGGGTGAACCGTTAACTAATGAGGTTAAATTCCAATGAAAGGGAATAGATAGGAGCAAAGGTGATTCTCTAGTGGGTCTAGGAGTAATATTACCATATTGAAGATGAACAAGATGGAAAAGGGTTGTATAGACCTACATGTCCCACAGATTCACACTGGAAATATGAAAGAGGTCTTGTAAGAATTATTTCAAAGATATCATTCTTGTATAAAGAGTGCTTAAGTCCAGGGGATAGGGGGAAAATTGCTATTGCATGCTATGAGCTACGTTCAAAAAAAACCCATCAGCACTACCACAGCAACAGCAGAGGTAAATAAAGGGGTGAGGGACAAGAGTTAAGAGGAGGTTTAGATTTCCTATTTGCTGAGGGTGTGTTTATTGGTTTTCCATCTCTTGGGAACAATGATATTATCTAAAATTGAGAATGTTGATGTACTATGGACTTTGGGCCCTCCACATGATGCCCAATGAATTCAGGTGACTGAAGGATGCACTGAAAGAGAAGTAGATTGATGGTGTATACTTATGAATGAAGGCTGTGCTGCTATAAAAAGGAACAATGTCGTGAGGCATGCACAGATGTGAATGAATATGTGGGACATTTGGTGAGATAAAATAAGTCAGAAACAAAAAAATAAAATAAAAATGGTATGGTCACCTTTAGAAAATGCTTATAAGAAAACAGGGGCCTAGATTGTAAGCTCTTAGAACAGACACATTAAGTCTGGAGTGGTGATTATTATTTCTAGGTTTTGAGAGGCTGTTTTATATATGTAACCTGATATTTAGAGATGAGAATGAAGCCAAACAGGTTGGGGTTCAAGTAATTCAGAAGACAGAGGTAAGAAGACAGTGTCTATATTTCAGAAACACACACTCTTTGAGACCAAGGGAAGAAAGGTTTATTTGGTCTGGAACTGAAATTTTCTGTAGTGCATAATCTAATTCACCTAGCTGTATAGCTTATTTGAACAACTGAAACACAGGAAGCACAGAATAAGAAAGAGGTCCTTTCATCCTGTATAGATTATTGTAATGCCTGGAAACATCCTAGAGTTTATTAAGCAGATAATCAAAAAGTATTGGCAAAGTCCCCTGAGAGAGGGGAGAAAGACTATGACTGTTAAACCTTACCATTAGGGAATCCCCTGGTACTGTGTCAAACCTTAGGGATACCCAAATCAATAGGCCATGCTCTCGATCATGAGCCTTACTCTTGTGAAGATTATGTACATAGCACAGAATCTTAGATCACCTACAGGCATGCCTCAGAGTTACTTCTGGAGGATCTCTTTTGTTGCTCAGATGTGGCCTCCCTCTCTTTAAGTCCAACTCTGCAAGTGAAACTAGTGCCTTCCTCCCTACATGAGACATGACATCCAGGGGTGAAGGTCTCTCTGGTGAAATGGGAGAGGACTCCCAGGGATGAATCCAGACCTGGCACTGTGGGATCAACAATTCCATCCTGACCAAAAGGGGGAAAAGAAGTATAATTAATAAAGTATCAGTGGCAGAGAGAGTTCAAATAGGGTTGAGAGGCTACTCTGGAGGTGGCTCTTACACACGCTGCAGTTAGACGTTGCTGCCTATCATAACCTCCCAACCCACAACCAGGACCATTCCAGCCACTCCTAAAAAACACCTAGGGCAATATATAAGATTCCACAAGGGTTCCAGGCACTAGAGTAACTTTCCAGAAACCTACAACCTGCAGATGGGTCCCTGGTCCAGATAAGTCCTGAAACCTAGCCCAGCCTCTCCAGAGGATCACATAGTTTCCTCTCCCTACATCACATTAGCGACAGACCCTTCCAATATCAAAAATTTAGAACTGCCATAGCCCAAACAACCCCAAAGAGAGGTATGGAAAGATGAAAGCTGATGGTGGAATTGTACATAGAAGACAGGACTTAATACATGAATATGAATGCTGAATCATTATATTGATATCTCTTTTAGTCTCCAGCATTTTAGAGCAGCTAGAAGCAAAAACCAAATAATGGGAAATTGTAACCCATGTCCAAGTCTGAAATATGTTCAATACAACTAATTGTGGTGCTATATTTTAAAATTTATAGCTTTTTTGTTTATATGTTATTGTTCACAAAAAAAGAAGGGAAAAAAAGTCGATTGTGGTGATAAAAAAGTATTTAAGCCCTCTAGCCTCCTATATTCTGGAGCAGCTAGAAGGACAAAATATGAGAGGATCATATGGTAGCCCATGACAAACTCTGGGATCTATCCTATAACCACTTTTTGAAGAGTGCTTTGAAAACTATTGCTTTTTTATTTCTTTGCTTTGTATATATGTTATACTACACAATAAAAAAAGTTAAAAAAATAAAAAAATAACAAGCACTAACAAGGAAGCAGAGAAACAGGAACTCTTATGCATTGCTAGTAGGACTGTAAAAGGGTGTAATCATTGTGGAATGCAGTATGGTAGTTCCTCAGAAGGTGAAACATAGAACTACCACATAAGCCAGCAATTCAACTTCTGGGTATATACCTAAAAGAACTGAAAACAGAGATTCAAACATGTATTTGTATATCAGTGTTCACAGCAGCATTATTCATAATAGCCAAAAGGTAGAAGCAACCTGTGTTTGTTTTGAATGAAAAATGTGGTAATACATACAAAAGAATACTTACTCAGACATAAAAAGGAATGAAATTTTGATACATGCGACATGGATGAACCTTGAAGAAAGTGAAACAAGGCAGACACAAAAGTTTAGATAATGAATGATTCACTCATACGAAATACCTAGAATAAGCAAATTCACAGAGATAGAAAATAGATTTCACAGTTATCAGGGACTAGGAGGTGGAGGGAATGGAAAGTTACTATTTAGTGGTACAGAGTTTCTGTGTAGGGTGATGAAAATATTTGATAGTGGATGGTGATGATGGTAGCACCAATATTTCGACTGTAATATTTATCCCTGAATTGTACACATGAAAGTGGTTTAAGATGGGAAATCTTCTGTTGCATGCATGTTACCACAATAAATATTTTTTAAAATTTGGTGAATGTAGCTAAAGGATTATGGGAGTTTTAACTACCTGGGCTTGAATTTTGGCTCCATCGCTTGCTTGCTAGCTCTAAATTTAACCTCTATGAGCCATTTTCCCTATCAGTAAAATGGAGGCCATAGTAGCACCTACTCTATAGGTTTATTTGGAAGAATAAATGAAAAATACCCATGAAATGAGCTTAGTACAAGTTCTGGCTTAATATATATTAGCTATTTATATTATTATCACTAGCCCACTATTCACAAACTACTCCTAGAAGCATAGCAGGGGATGTAGGACAGACAGAGGAGTTTTCTTCTCCAAAGGGAAAAGACTTGATCATGTCTAACATTTTGCATATATATGATAATTTGCTATATGTATTTTTCTGCAACTTGCCTTTGTCTGGGAGTTCTTTCCATAATAATACCATTAATAGCATGTGTTGAGGCTTACTGCGGGCCAGGCATAGTTCTGCCCACTTTACAAATATTATTTAATCCTCACAATAATCCCATGAGATAGATTTCTTATAATCATCCATTTTATGGATGGGGAAACTCTGGCTCAAAGAGGTTAAGTAACTTGCTCAAGGCCACAGCACCAGTATTTGAACTCAGGCAGCTGGTCTCCAGAGCTTCGGCCTTAATCATCATTTTTTTCCATGTTGAGTCCATGGACATCTATTTCATTAAAAGAAAGTAGGGGTGGGGAGTGGGTAGGGGGCAGGCTATAAGCTATTCCAAACAGTATAATTCATACAGCCATTCCCCAACTGACAGACATTTAGATTGTCTTCAAATTTTGCTATTTGAGACATGCTGCAATAAACATCATTGAATAAGAAAAAAAAGAAAAAAAGTATATGTAATTGCCTAAGAGGAAGTAGCATGTGATCAATATATGCTGCTTCCACTCTGTTATCTCAAATGCTTAATGCTTTCTACCAGGGTGAGGCCAAAGGTTCAAACATTTTACTACCAGTTTCTACTTGTGTGAGTATATGTGAGGGAGAAGGCTGTGAGCAGAGGAAGGTTATATATTTGTAAGTACTGTGTTCTCATGAGCCTTACCACCTTTAAAATATTTCATTTTTACTTTATTGATTTGAATACCATATTAATTTACTCACATACATCATCTGGCATTTCCATTTACAGGTCTTTAGGCTTCTCTGAGCATGTGGATGCTTGACAAATAGGTCTATTAGTATGATTTGACTATCCCTAACCTGTCTCCCTCTTTTTTTAGAGGGAGAGAGAACTGCATGCTGGCAATGAGAATGACACCAAATTTCATCCTTTGTCTACAACCACTTTCCTCCTTTCTGCATCATTGAATCTGACCCTATTACTTCCCATGCTCTTCTCAGAGGTATGTCTTTGGTCTGTCTTCACAGAGAAGAAATATGGATGGTGAGACAAAGCAGGAGACTAACGGAGGTAAGAAATGTGGGTTCTTGGCTTCCGGATGGGCTCTCACTTACTTCATTTGCCCTCAACTGTATGAATCTAGTTCAGTAACTGCAGGACAGGACTAAGGACTTAATCCCATTTTCCTTGAAGAAGGGAATGAATAATCATCAGATTGAAAACCAGAGGAGACTTTGGAAATTATAAGAGCAGCTGCTTTTGGATAATCATCAAGTTACCTTGGTATGCTTTTTGGGCTGAAATTCCATTGTTTTCATCATACAAAAAATAAAAAATATAGCTCCAGGAAGAGCTACAAGTTATGTTCCCTTTGGTCTATCTGAACATCCCAAATAGTATCACATTCTATCTGAAGAAGTGCCCCTGAAATAGACTGACAATGCTTCAATTATCCTGGCTTCAGGAGAAGACAAAATAAGTCTCAGGAGTTCTTAAAAAGCTTGAAATGTCCTTTATAAACTATTTTTTTATCAGACAGAAATCATAAGAACACAACCAAGACTGTAAGAGTAGAGATTTCCCTGGGCTGTTGCTCTGGCTATACAGTTTCCAAACATGCAAAGAAAGGCAAGTAGAAGCCAATAAGGGACCCAATGTGGAACACACCAAAGTGACAGGACTTCAGACACACAGCCCAGCTCCCCACCTGGACCACTACCCACTCAAACAATGTTATCAAATCCAGGTAAACCTAGCACTGACTTTCCTATGTAAGTTTATCTGATAATCCACAGTGTATGAGAAAGAATACAAATAGTATCCCTAATGTTAGCAGAAAATAAATTGGCTATATGGCAAATGTGAGGCAGTGATTAACAGGGCAATAGCAAAATAATTACAATTGGTACCATGTCTTCCATTTTTTCCCAACACTTAAAAATACAGGCCCAGGTTTGAATTACTATTACTATCAGATAATATTCCCTGTCTGGACCAGCTCTGTGTCACTAGGCTACCAACCCACACTGATAGATGCTGTTACTGCTCTATCTATACACTCCAGAAGAATTTCATTTCAGAAACTAAGTCCTAAATTATGATAAAGGGTACACTGAAATCTTCAAATGAATTCTTCTTTCTAGGAAATGCTAAGGGAAATAGAAGAGAAAAAGGCAAGATTTACCTGAGAAACACCATTTGGAGAGGAGGAGAGGACACAATTTTGAGAACCAGAAAAATGTAGCTTTGAAACCATGACCTATCCCTTACCAGTTGTTTGACTCTGCACAAGCTTTTTTTTTTTTTTATTTAATTTTTATTGATAAAACAACATACAGGCACATACATTCTTAACATACAAACATTCCATACATGCTGTACAATCAATGGCTCATAATATCATCACATAGTTGTATATATATCACCCTGATCATTTTCAAGAACATATCTGCACAAGCTTTTTGACACTTGGCTTCTTCCTCTATACATGGGAATACTAATGCCTTCCTATGTAAGGCTTTTTCAGGGATGAGATAATGTACATCCAATATCTAGCAGAGTGCGTACACTTTGTTGGCATTTAATAAATGGTAGTTTACTTCTACCATTCCTGCATTTAAGTAGAGGACCTGAATGTACTCTTATAATATGCTGATTAGGAGCTTTTGTGAAAGTATAAATGAGACTTGCAAAAATCCTGTCATATGGGCATTAATGGATTCACACACTATGTATTAGCCTCCCATTTAAATTAAGCATGGAAAACTCATTTTGAGAGTTCAGAAATAAACCCTCATCTCTTTGGCCAACTGATTTTTGACAAGGGTTCCAACACGACTTAATGGGGAAAGAGTAGTCTCTTCAACAAATGGTCCCAGGAAAACTGGATAACCATATGCAAAAGAATGAAGGTGGACCTCTACTTCACACCATGTACCAAATTAACACAAAATGAATCAAAGACTTATATATAAAAACCAAAATTATATAACTCCTAGAAGAAAATACCTTCATGGTCTCATGTAAGACAGTGGTTTCTTATACTTTACACCAAAAGCAGGAGCAACAAAAGAAAACTGCAATTTGCAATTTGTGTGTCAGCTCTGTCTCCCCACATAGACCCTGAAGTCTCCAAGGTAGACTGTGCCTTAACTTTCTCACTCTATAAAAAAAAGTGGTTTACTACATAAGGAAATCAATAGATATATTTTACAAAAAAGATTAGAATAAAGACCTCACATTTGTAAAAGCACATATGAAACATTTTATAGAAATAACAAGGGCAGTGAGAACATAAACAGTATACAACTAAGACCAACATTTAAATAAGACTTTATAAAAACAGATAGAAACGGTGCAAAAAATTGTCAAGTCAGTTTTATATAACTGATAATTATATATAAACCTGGAAAGCATAAGCTTATTTACTGATATAAAATAGCACCAAGAATAGCATGCATATTTTATTTAAGGCTTTTAACATTATTAAATTGACAGGGAGTTTATACCAAAGTAAAGTTGACATGGATTATAGTAAAATCACACCCTAACCTAAGGAATGTCCTATAAACTTTTCTGCCTTCTCCCCACTTATACCTGTAGTTTGCTGTAGGAGATACAGCAAGGTAGTAAGTAGCTGCTATGGGGAGAACATGTTCTCAGGATCTCAAGTCTAAACCTGAAATGCATTTCTTACACAACAACAGAATGGGTAGAAGTTAAATTCCCCGGTCAGCCCACAAAAGCCACCCAGATCCGGCCAAGTCAGCCCTATTTTCATCCACCTTTCCAGCTGTGTTGGAAATTGGTAGGCTTTTATGGGTTGGTTGTCCAAAGAACCTTAAGAACTGGTTTCTAAATTAGTGACTTACCTGTACATTGTTTCAAAATGAAAAAAACAACTATGAAATGTCAATTGTTTTGAATTATACCACAATTCACAACATTTTATAAAACACAGACCAAGGAAAGCATCAAAATCCTGAATTAAGTACAGCACCAAAGTCAAGTGAAACAAACTATATTAGCCTGTTATCTAATGTAATACAAGTTACATAAGATTATACATTTAATGGTCATCTGCATATGTAAATCTTCTCCCTAACTTCCCCAATCACTAATTTAAGTATCTTCAAGCAGGTTACTGACTACCGAAGGAACATAAAATGTACAGGAAATCACCTCTGATGAAGAGAAACCTTACTTGTGAAAGGATAAGGTTATGATGGGTTTTAAGATTCCAAACAGTGGCAAGAAAATCAGGCAAAAGAAACTGCAATAAAATTTTACAATGTTCAAGGTGAAAAGAAAGGGCCTGGAAGTAGAGCTTACAGTTCTATACTGAAGTTCTATGATTAGCTAATACTACAATTGATAAAGGAATTTTATCAAAATTAAAAACTTTTATGCCTCAAAGGCTTCATCAAGAAAATAAAATGACAATCCACAGTACAGGAGAAAACATTTAGAAATTATAAATTTGATTAGGGTTAATATCCAGAATATATAAAGAACTACAATTCAACAACAAAAAATACAAGCAACCCAATAAAAAAATTTAAAAATGGACAAAAGGCTTGGATAGATAATTCTCCAAAGAAGATATAAAAATGGCCAAAAGGCACATGAAAAGATGCTTAAAATATTTTCATTAGCCATTAGGCAAATGCAAATCAAAACCATGAGATAACATTTATTTTAAAGTAAAATAAAAATAGGGGTGCAAGAGTATTTCAGTGGCAGCATTTTCGCCTGTCATTCGGGAGACCTGGGTTCAATTCTCAGCTCATGTATTTCCCAAAGAAACAAACCAACAAAACCAACAAACAAACAAAAATTCAACAAATGTTGCTGTAATAATGGGATGCTCACATGGAAAAAGAATGAAATGTGATCCTGCCATAAACCATACAAAAAAACCAAAAAAGTTAAAAAAAATAAATAAATTGAGCATGGGCCAGAAGCACTGACCTCTTTTCAGAAAATCAGTTCTATAAATACTGCCCTGATACTCTCTTCATACAAAATAGCATAAAGGTAAAACTCTCCAGTTCTGCTTGTAATTAAAGGACAGAATAGGCCAAAAACCCCATCAAACTCATTGAAGGAATGTTAGAGTGAGATCCATCTGTACAGAAGCATAATAATTTGCCTATTCTACTTAACTCCCCATCTGCCATAAATCTCTTCTTCCTCCAAACAGGTGATTTCATTGCCAGTTTTAGATGCATATCCAAGGTTTGGTGCTTCCTGAATAATTGTACTATTGTTAGATCTCAAGTAGCTACCACATAGAAGAGAGAATGCATCTACAATAAAATACATGGGTATGAATCTGAGCTCTGTCCAAAATCCTCCTGGGGAAGTAAGCTAAACCCTGGACCCCTTCGGTGATGTATAAATCCTCTGCTGTTACTGCAGAAGCTTACGTTTAAACTCATTTAAAAATGCCTTTCTACCTGTATCAGCTTTGCTCAGGTAAAAGGGAGTGAATGTAGAAGTAAAAGGTCCTTGGAAATGCCACTGAGTAGGAAGAGGCAAAATAAGAAGATTTAACGCTAACATGAGGGAACCCCGCCCCCACCCCCAGGGGAAGAAGAAAGAGCAGAATAACCAGGAAGATTCAAGTAAATTCAGATAGATATTTTCCCAAGGTATGCAAAAATCTAGCTTTCTTCAAGGAGACAACCATTGCATCACGTAATTCAAATGAATTCCTTTCTGAATGAAAGCTGAGTAACAAACAGAACTTGGCAAGAAGGCACAGAAGTGAATGCAGAATTGTATTCACAGTTGATACGTGGGGGGATGTTAGGTTGTCAGCCTTATGTAAAGAAAAATGAGGCTGCACATTGGAAAGCATTTTAAAACGTAAAAATCTGGGAGAAAAGGATGAAGGGACCATTTTAATGGGTCTGGAGAAAATGAACTCTGGTGGGTGGAACTTTCTGATTGTGACCTTTCTTCAGTTTGTATCCCATAGGCCTCTGGAAGGGGAGAGACATGATGGAGAGGTCAGTGCTGAGCCCACTGGGGATGCTAGTACCCTTCACCAGCACCTGAAAACAGAAATGAAAGATTGCCGTGGAGATCTTCCATCCATTCAAAGGCAAGAGTGAAAAGTGGGAGAGGAAGATCCCAATATCAATAGTCGTGACCTGGGGTCATGCAGTAAGGAGTTATAAAGGCATAAAACCTTATTTCCTTTCAGAGAAACTCATTTCATGATACTTAATAGTAGGCAGTTAAAAAAGAACAGTTGGGTTGGAGGTATCTTATAGTACGTCAAACAAATCTGGAATGCCCACGGAACATTAATTTCAAGGCATGCATTGAGATTACGCTCATACAACCGGTCTCTTTGACAGGGGCAGCTTATTAACTCAGAAAGCCATGTCTCATTTAAGACATGCTGTATGAGGTTGGAGGAGAAAGTAACTATTTTATTTTGTTGTGTGTTTTTTTCCCAATCCAAGTAGAGAGCATTTGGGAAAAAGCTATGTATACCAAACTTAAGCTTTCCGTAAAGTTGTTCTCACTTGTGTACTTCAGCACAAGCTTGCTAAAACCACCTCTCTTTCACATTCACTTCCGCCCTAGGTACTCTAGCCCCTCTGCCACTCTGAGATCCCTACAAGCAAAAACCATGCTGGGATTTGCTTTTCTTGGGACACATTGGTTTCTCACTTTCTCTTGAAATTAGAAATGTGCTTTCCATTATAGCTTGCCAGGGACTGGCTCTTCCCTATTCAAAGGGGTTGTTAAAATCCCACCTCTTCAAAGTGGTAAGGAGGTGATTCCATTTTTTACCCTTGGCAACTCCTTAGCTCTGGTGAACAGCAATAATTCATTCAATTTACAAAAGAGAAATCATACTAATTCTTCTAACTAATATAACTCCTTGATTTTAATCATGTTTTCAAATTCCTTTCTACGGCATGTTTGTGTAGCTGTTATATGAGACCTTTTTACTAATGTAGCTACCATTCCTTCAACGTAGTTCTTGCTGCTCTGTGTCTGCAGATATAAAGATAACCACTCTTGTTGAAAAGATGCCAGCTAACAGATTTCTATCTCAGATTCACGGACTGCATAGGGAGAAAAAAAAATGTATTGCACAAATAAATCAGTAAAACAGAAAGAAAAAAAAATATCTAGAAGGATAAAACATATCATAAAGATCCAGCAAAACCCAAGGATTGTGAACTTCTGCCTCAACCAATGTATATGCATCCATTCTACATACTCTGCCTTTTCTCCTGTTACAAGGAACAAGGGAACTTATCCTTATCTAAAGCCAATCTCCCACTTGAGCTAGGGATCCAAGCACCTCTCCCACAATCAGGGAACTGTCCCCTGCAAATATCCACTCTCAAGCATTATCAAACCCTCCCTTCCTGCAGAAAAATTCTGATTCACATATAAACAGACCTTAATATTATCCTCCCTTGACCTTAAGCCCTCCTCCAGCCACTCTGCCATTTCTCTGCTTTCCTTCAGGGATAATGCTTTTGTCTTATTGTTATTTTTTTTTTCCTCATCTCCCATTCACTCCTCCAAGTCCTCTAAAATTGTCCTTACCAAGGTCAACAATAAGCTCCATCTGGCAAGATCCATTAATCAATTTTCTTTTAGTATCTGTCTTGACCTCTCTGTAGCATCTACTATGCATTCCCATACTTCTTCCCATTTTGAAAGTCTGTCTTCATTAGACTTCCATGGCAATTCTCTTCTTGTTTTCTTCCTACCCCACTTGTGGCACCTACCTAGTCTTCTACTTGCTTTTCCTTACCAGTCTGACTTCTCAGCAACCCTATAGTCCATTCTCCTCAGAGAGAGATCTTTCAAAAACATATACCAGTTTTGTCTTTTTTTTCATTCTCTGCTTAAAACCTTCCAGCGGTTTCCCACTGTTCTTTGGTAATATGGAATTTATTCTGCAGGACCTGGTTCAGCCTACCTCTCCATCCTCACTTTTAGCCATACCTCCCCTCCACACCCCACAGGCTATCCATCCACATACTTCATATACATATGCCCTTCCTTTTGTTCCTCAAACACCCCACACTAGCTCTTACTTCACCGCTTTTACCCTTGCTGTTCACTAGCCGGGAACATGCTTTCATTTGTTCTCTACATATTCAACTTCAAGCCTCAATTGACTTCCTCAGAGAGGCCTTCTCTGAACATCCTGCTGAAGTGCCCCTTCCACGCACTTAGTCACCTGCTAGCTCATTAACCCATTCCAATTTCTTCAAAACACCACCAGCAAACATCTTATTCATTCATTTACATCTCATTTGTTTCTGTCTACTAGAATTTTAAAAACCTGCACAGGAACTTGGCCATGTTCACTGCTGTATGCCCCGCTCCAGGCACAGGGCTTAGCATGTTACAAGTGTTCTGTAAATATTTATTGAACAAATGTATGAAATGATGTTGAAATCTTTGTTTAGGAGACCATGTAAAGTTCTTTGCTCTTCAGCTGCATAAGGATACAGGAAAGGTAAAGGTGAGACATAAAAATAACTTGTGCATAGGGAAATCAGACTTATGACAAAAGGTTAATGGAACTAGAATACCTAATCTGAAGTTACTGGGGAAGGGTCTTATTTTCATTCTTCAAGGGGTCATCACTAGTTTTTTTAACTAATGAGGATTAAAAAAATAAATAAATAGACTACTGGTTCATTTCGGTAGCCTGGGTATAAGTTTAAAGTAGATGAGAAGTAGTTTAGAATTATGAAAACACTTCCTGGGATTGACTATTATTTGAGGTTATAAATAGTTCCTGAGAAAGAGCACTGAATATCCTTTTAAAACAAAACAAATACCCGGCAGCATGTCCAATGTGGTGTGACGATTCGCTGTAGGGAGCTCTAGTTCTCCCGGACTTCTCCAGCCTGTGACTCCCACTTTCTGAAGAGATGCTAAAGGTCAAGTCGGGGACCCAACATCACCTTACACAGCAGGAGCAGAGCCAGGAGCTGAGGACTCATGTTCGACACAGGGATTGGGCAGAACATTTTGAAAAATCCCTTCATTGTTAATAGCATTATCAATAACGCTGCCTTAAGACCAACTGATGTGGTCCTGGAAGTTGGAGCCAGAATTGGCAACATGACTACAACGTTGTTAGAAAAGGCAAAAAAGGTACTTGCCTGTAAACATGACCCAGGGCTAGTAGCTAAACTTCACAAAAGGTTCAGGGCATGCCTCTGGCAAGCAAACTTCAAGTAATGGTGGGTGATGTGCTGAAATTAGATTTGCCAGTTTTTTATTTTTATTTGGCAAATTTGCCTTATCAGATCTCTTTTCCTTTTGTCTTCAAGCTGTTGCTTCATTGACCTTTTTAAAGATGTGTACAGTCATGTTTCAAAGAGAATTTGCTCTCCAACTGACTGCAAAGCCTGGAGTTAAATTATACTGCAGTATTTCTATTAAAACATAGTTGTAAGCACATATGGACCACCTAATGAAAGATGGAAAGAATGACTTCAGGTCACTACCAAAGGTGGAATCCAACGCTGTAAACACAGAACCTAAGAATACGCCACCACCTATCAATTTTCAGGAATGGGATGGCTTAGTAAGGATCATTTTTGTTAAGAAAAACAAGACACTATCTGCTGCATTTAAGTCAAGTGCAGTGCAACAGTTACTGGAAAAAAAAAAACTACAGAATTCACTGTTCAGTGCATAACATTATGATAACAGAAGATTTCAGCAGAGCAGATAAAATACAGCATATCTTAACCAGCACAGGTTTTAATGACAAATGGGCCCATTCCATGGACATAGATTACTTCATTAGATTGCCAACTACAGATTCAATAATGAAAATATTCATTGTTCTTAGATATCTGGAAAGAAGAATTTTTCAAGGTCAAGAAAAAAACTGTAATTATATATTCTCAATAATTTGAGATGAACTATGTTTTGCATCACTGGGGCAATATTTGCTTGATTACTTTTTTATACTACTATTGTCACACTTTATTATTCTGAATTTTTAAGGTAGTTAGTTCTAAGTACCCAGGTTTTTTTTGTTTTGTCCTGAATATGTAACACAGGGAAGAATCCAATCCATACATAATGAGTTCAAGAGCTGCAGACGTGCACAATTTTACACTCAAAACTCATTTCTAAAAACAAAACAAAACAAAACTTATTTATAGCAGTTTAGTCTATAAAGATGTTACTTTCCTATTTTCTGCTGCTTATTTCTGTGATGACCTCTTCACAGTTTCAGCTCTGTCGATACTCAACTAGTCACATTTTCCCCATACTATTTCTTATTCACTTGTAAACTAAAATAATTGCTTCTTTAAAAAAAGGGGAAAGGGAGGATGATATAATAATCGCATATCAACTGAATGCCTACAATGTGCCAAGAACCATTCTCACTGTTTTACAAGCCTGATCTCACTGGATACTCATAGCATCTTCTGAAACAGGTACTATTATCCTTATTTTAGAGCTACATAGGTAATAAACTTGAAAATGAAGTTGATAAATGAACAAATTGGAACCAAACACCCAGGTCTATTTGCCTCTAAAATCTATGCTCTTAACCACTATGTTTGGAAGGGAGAATTTAAAGCACTGGATATAGCCCTGTTGAAAGCGTAAGTGTTAACTTTTTGAGTTTTCACTGAAATCAAGGATTCTAATCTAACAGACTAGAGATATGAAGAAAGTTTATCTGGATAGAACTGAAGTAGATCAGAATACAGGTAAAGGATGATCTCATTCATAGTTTAAAACTTCAACTTCTGTGTGAGACCAAGGGAAGAGATGTTCATTTGGTGCAAAATTTGTATTTTGGGTAACACATTACTGAAGTTATCTTGTATGGTCAGTTTAGTTGAACACTATAAGTACATGGAATCTTAAATAGGGCATGAGATTATGTTGGTTTATCCAGGTTAGTGTGATACCCTGATATATCCCAGGGTAATCTGGGCAGTGAATAAAGTATTTGTACAGTCCGCTTGGGGGACTGGAGAAAAAGGAGGAAATATTCAACTTCCCTTTTGGAGAACCTCTGATATTCTCACAAGCAGTGGGGACAACCAAATCAATAAGCTGAGCCGTTGGTCTTGGGGTTCAGCCCTATGAAAGTTATTCCTACAAAGGTAAGGCTAAGCCTACTCATAATTATACCTAAGAGTTACTCTCAGAAAACCTCTTTTATTGCTCAAAGGTGGGTTCTCTCTTTAAGCCAATTGGCAGGTAAACTCACTGCCCTCCCCCATTATGTACGACATGATTCCTAGGGGTGCAAATTTCCCTGGCAATGTGGGACAGAACTCCCAGGATTCACCGGGACCCAGTATCAGGGGATTAAAAAAGCCAAACTGACCAAAAGAGGAAAGAGAGAAATGAGACAAAATAAAGTTCCAGTGGCTGAGAGATTTCAAATAGAGTCAAAAGGATACCCTGAAGGTTATTCTCAAGCACTATATATATCCCTTTTTAGTTTATTGTGCATTGGAGGGAAGTAAACTATTAAACTATGTTCCAGTAGCCTTGATTCTTGAAGATGACTGTATAAAGATACGATTTTTACAATGTGACTGTGTGATTGTGAAAACCTTGTGTCTGCTGCTCCTTTTATCCAGGGTATGAACAGATGAGTAAAAAATATGGATTAAAAAATAAATAAATAATAGGGGGGTAAGGGGTAAAATAAATTCGGTAGATGAAAATACTAGTAGGATATGAGAAGGTAAGTGGTATGGGATGTATCAGTTTCTCTTTTTTTTCTAGAGTGATGCAAATGTTCTAAAAAATGATCATGGAGATGAATACCATAACCATGTGATGATATTGTGAGCCATTAATTGTACACAATGTATGAACTGTAGGTGTGTGAAGATGTGTCAATAAAAACATTTTTTAAAAAAACTAAACAACAGATAAGTGGGGAAACTACTACTGTAGGCTATGACCTATATTTAATAGGAAGACATCACAGTACCACAGCACTAGTAGGGGCAACTCTTTGGTGAGGATTTGTTTATTGGTTATTTTTTTCTTTGGAACAATGAATATTGTCTAAAATTGAGAGTGTTGATGAGTGTACAACTAAGTGAGGATAATGTGAGAAAGGGATTGCTGACTGTGGACATTATACATGACGGCCCATGGAAGGAGGTGGCTGAAGTTTACATTGTCTGAGAAGTAGAATGGCAAACTGTGGCATATACAAATGATGAAATATTGTGTGGTATGCTGGTTTGAAACTGTTGTGCACCCCAGAAAAGTCACTGTCTTTAACCCTGATTCTGCATTCCTGAGTGGGATCTTTTGATTAAGTTGTTTCCATGTTTCCCAGTTGTGGGTGGGACCTTTTGATTAGGTGGTTTTCATGGAGATATGTTTCCACCCATTCAAGGTGGGGTTTCTTACTGGAGCCCTTTAAGAGGGAACCATTTTGGCAAAAAGCTTTAGAGTCCACACAGCCAGAGACCTTTCAGGTTGAAGAAGGAAAATGTCCCTGGAGAAGTCTTATGAAACAACAATCTGGGAGAGAAATCTAGCAGATGTCACCATGGGCCTTCCCAGCAGACAGAGGTGTCCTGAAGCCAAAGACCCCAGCAGACATGAGCCAGGTGCCTTCCCAGCTGACAGAGGTGTTCTGGACAGCATTAGCCTTTCTTTTTTTCTTTTTTTTTTTAACATGGGCAGGCACCGGGAATCGAACCCAGGTCCTCTAGCATCACAGGAAAGCATTCATGCCTGCTGAGCCACCGTGGCCCACCCGCATTAGCTTTTCTTGAGTGAAGGTAACCTCTTGTTGGTGCCTTAATTTGGACATTTTCATGGCCTTAGAACTATAAACTTGCAATTTAATAAAGTACCTTTGGGCGGGCCATGGTGGCTCAGTAGGTAAGAGTGCTTGCCTGCCATGCCCGAGGACTCGGGTTCGATTCCTGGTGCCTGCCCATGTAAAAAATAATAATAATAATAAAGTACCTTTGTAAAAGCCAAAAAAAAAAAAAAGACCATGGGATAATTTCTTTACCATGAACAACAAAACTTCTGGGAATCAGATTTTAAAAGTGGTTCCGGTCTCCCAACACAGGATTAATGAGATGATATTAGGGAACACCAAAAGGAAAGGAAGATGCTAAAGGGTTTGGGAGAAAAGCAGAATTATCCAATTTCCAATCTGCAAAGGACTTTAGAGAAACTAGAGACCAATGCCCTTTGTAAATGAAGAAACATCCCAGGGGAGTGGCAGTGACTTCCATACACCACAGTGTGTGAGCACAGCATAGTCAAGTCTTCACCTCCTTGGCTAGTAGTATTCTCACTGTGCCATGTGGCCTTTACCTCACTACAGAGACACACAAGAGCTTTAGACAGCTTTTTAAAAGGTCAGACAAGAAGCAGAAGCTCTGCAAAGAATGTGTGGGCTGACAGTGAAGTCCCAATACTATTATAAACATTTAAAAACTTTTTTTGATAATGTTTATTTTTTTCTCTTTTAAAAATAGGTCACATTCACTACAAAATATGCAAAAAACTTAAGATAGTAAATAATAATTATTCATAATCTCTCCATTCAATGATAAAAACATTTTTAACATTTGGTGTATTTCCTAACAGCTTTTTTTAAAAAAAATCATATACACGTCATTTTAAAAATTAGATTCTGTTTATTTTAGTATCCTTTCTTTTGTACTTAACTTGTTGTGAGCATTTTGTTGTCATATAAAATTCTTCTAAAACATCTTTTATAGGTGTACAGTTCCACTGTTGTGTGTTTCATACTTTCTGTAACTAATTCTTCCAGGGCCAGTATGGACGAAAGAATGTTTTTACCTTGCCATCACCAACACTAATTGCAATCACTGTTTAAAATATTTTTCCATTTGATAAGCACAAAACTGTTTCTCTTTGTTTCACAATGAAGTTGATCCTTTTTTCACATGAACATTTATTTATGTGTCTTGTTCCTTCAGGTCCTATTACCATTTTTCTTCTGGGATATTCATCCTTTCCATTTTGATTTCTAAGAGCCAAATATTACAGATTTTAACCTTTTTTTCCTACCAAAAATATTGTATTTTCCCACCTTGCCATTTCAGTTTTAATACAGATCAACTTATTTTTAATTCCAGAAGTGCAGATTCCTATATAGTCGAATTTCCTGCCTGTGCCCTTTGAGATGTTGATAGATGAGTAGCAATCCAATACTGATGTGGGCCATGTAAGGATGACCTGCTGGAGCTGGAGACAGTCTCTAAAAAGCAGCCACTGTAAGGCCCCCAAATCTGCAGAGCCAACAGAGGTTCTGCTCAATGGTGGCCAGATGGCAATCTGTGTAGTAGAAAGGCCAGGGATGGAGCAAGAGCCTGGAGGCCTGGATGCCAGGCTCAGCTTTGCAGCTCACTTGCTCCCACATTATTAGGGAAATCATAGTCTCTCTGGACATCACATACCTCATCTACAAAATAAGGCACACGGACATTACAATCTCTAAACCTACATCCAGTTATAAAGCTCTTTCTAATTTGACACTTGAAAGAAGAAAAGTCAGTACCAGATGCTATACCAGTTAGTACTAGTTACTAATTAGACTAGCTAGAATCCATAACCTCAGATAGACCTGTCAATGAGAAGAGTGAAGATGATGAGAGTTGGTAAAGACAATGTCTGAGAGGAGAGAACTTCTAACTCTTGAGTTTTAGAAACCCATCCCAAATAAGTCAGCAGGATCTGTAGGGTCAAAGGTAACAAAGAACCAAAGCTGAAAAATGGGCCAACTCTATTCCACAGACTTTTCCCAGAGAAGATACCAAATAATCTTAGGAGGGTTTCCTCTGAAAAGTGGGGATATTTTAAGTGCTGAACATGTGCATAAAAACCAGAATTAAAAAAAAAAAAAACTAAACTAAAAAGGGATTTGGTTAAGAAGCAGTGGTGGAACTTTTGAGGTGAAGGGAAAAGTTGTTATAAGGGTCCTCACGTTGATAGCCCTTCAAAGGTAGACATAGTGACAAAAAGTGGCAAAAGCCAGCGAAACTCAAGTATGTGAAAGTAAATGGTCTCAAGGACAGACTGACAGAGTTATAGTAGATATGGAAGCAGTATTCTCTGTCCATGTGAAATACATACAAATACTATATTGTGAAATATTAGTAAGTGCTTTGAAACCAAAAGATGCTGCCAAGAAACATCAACTGCTAGTTAAGTAATATTAGTACTATATTATGGGTGCCACCAACAAAGTCACAAGTTCAGACTGCACAAAATCATGAGAAATCACATTAAATGAGCTAAAGCCCTTATCATCCCTAACTAGTATTTATGTATATGTATTTAAAAGTCATTATTTTTTGTTGCATAATATTAAGTAAGAATACCTGTTCATTTTCTTCATTTTATTACTTTAGTAGTTATCTCTTTCATCTGAGCACTGATTAAAACATAAAATGTCTCAAGGAAGTGTTGTGTCCTAATTTATGGCTTAATTTAAGCTTCACAAACACTGATAATATCCTATCTCTTATTAACACACACCCACAAAACATTAACAACAACAACAACAACAAAAGACCGCATTCCCAAGTGGCAAGAAAAGGCAAAGCAAGGAAGCAATAAAAGAAGAAAAACAAATCCTAAATCTTCCACCTTGGTCTAACAGGGTATATAAAGTAATAAAGTAATACTTCCCTGGGTTTCTGTGAGGGAGACAAAACATGCCTCTTCAACCTGTCTACTTCCAAGACTTTTTTTCAAACCTATTTAACGACTTTCATGTAAAGAAAAAAAGAGCCACTCTACCTTTCTAGAACCAAAGAAGATAAAAAGGACACTGCAAATAGCTTTTACCTTCAGGATATAACTTCTCAATAAATTAAAACTCCATTATTTTTCACTTTGTCTTGGATAAAACTGGAAAGAGGCTAAGCGGATCTCCTTGTAGAGATGAGAAAACGGACACAAAGTAACATGTCTGAAGAGCTTACCTAAGTCTATAATACACAGGGAAATAAACGCCAGCCTTCACATTCAAAAGTTCTCTCACTGGTCTGTTCCTCGACTCCCTGCAGGAATTCAACCGTACTCCTTCAGGACTGCCCCTTGAATTTATGAAGGAAAAGGATAGCGGAGGAAAGAGCACTGACTAGGAGTCAGGAAACTGAAGTTTAGCCCTAGCTTTACCATGGGCTACTTCCGTGTTCTTGGGAGAGGACTTTTATTCTTCTCAAACCTCCGTTTTCTTTACTATAAAAGAGGACTGATATCTGCTCTCAATCTCCAATCCAGTGTTTATAAGGATCAAATGGCAAATGAAGGGCAGGCACTTTGCAAAATGTTGGGGCTTCCCGTTATTTATAGGTTTAGAAGAGAAGAATAAAGCAATTAAAATAATGATTTAAAAACTCGAATCACTCTGTCATTCATGAATTTCATAACCTCATCTCCTGAAAGTGCTATACAGCATATATTTTAAGAATGAGCGTAATTTTTAGCTTCAATTACTTTGTTTTACTCAAATGAGATCATATATGTGATAACACACATTATGTTTACATTTATAAGGAAAATTATAGTACAGTGCAGAAATTATATACAAATTCTTTTTAAAATTCACTGATAAACTAGAACCAATGTGCTAAAAAATAAGTTCATGAAATTAAACTTAAACTTTCAATTTAAGAATTTTCCACAAAGTAAAATGGTGCCACGGCATATAAAGATTACATCATGATATAATGTAAGAAGGTACCAGGTAACTCTAGCGTGGTTTCATCCGAATAGCTGGAAAGGAACTGATATGTCCTGTTTAGAGATTTTTCCTTTAACCAAGACAATGATTCTATTCTAGAATTTAATCTAAAAATGATGAAATATTTTGTAGGTTTAATCCTTAGAAATACTGTTCACATTATGGACAAAACTTCCATAGAGTTTAAAATAATATCAAAGCTTGCCGCAACCTAACAATTACACTGAATAAAGAATATTATCATCAACAATTACAACGGGTGAAAATGTCCTTTCTCTGGCACCTCGGAGGAACAACGTTTAAGAAGAAAGAATTATTTATGCTTACAAAGAGAGAACTGTAATGGGCAGTTTTAATATAACACATCACAGCAGTACAAGGAGACTGCCAAAAATGTGTTACTTGGTTTGACTTACACAAGACCAGACTAAAGCTTTTGAAAACAGCAGGGGTTTTTGGTTTTGTTTTGCATTTATCATTGTGAGTCAATGACAACAATAGCTGTGCTGATGGGGCCTTAATGCAGGAATACTGAGTTTCACCTTTTCCTACAGAAAATGAGAACCATATACAGATTGCCAGGACTAGTGATGTCAACATGTACTTCCACCTTTTCTCTCTCTTTTTATATGCTTATAGTAATTTAGTGATTTCAACCATTGTTACATTCATTCTGGAATAACATATTTTAAAACATTAGGAAGTTCTTATTGTAATGTATTGCAAAGACAAGTTTCAGGAGGAAACAGATAAGAGTTAGTCAGTTTTGCTACTAATAACAGCTGTCAGAACATTGCAATCAAATTACTACAAAAACATCAGGGAGAGGGTGGAATACGTGTGGGGCAGAGAGCAGGGCTGAGGGTAAACCAGTACTGAACCAAGATCAGCTAGGGCCAGAGGGAAACCTCTCAATAGTCTAACCATGCAACAAAACAGGGAAATCGGTTTTGGTTGTTTCTAACTTTAATTAGCCACATTAATTAATGCTAAAACAATGTTAGCAGGATATTATTTTCATCTAGTTAAATAAAGGATTACACACATTTTAGAAAATTACACAGCATTAAACATTTAAATAACTTGAAATGAAGCCATTACTGTCATTCAAACAAGTTTCTACAGTTAAAGACTGAATGTTAAGTATGAACTGATGTGGCATTACAAGAATATAAATACTTTATCTTTTTAGTAAGAAGAACCAATGAAGAGATTTGAAGACTTGGCTCAAACAAGCAGTTGACAGTAGCACAGCGCCCTCAAGTGCCCAAAAGTTCAAAACGCAGTTTTCAAAGGCCAAAGTAGAGCGGCAAATCATCTTTTCATATAGAATGATAGTAATTTATAATGGGAGTGCCCCACTCCCCACCTCTTCTTCTTCTTTTTTTTTAATATCCTGCCAGACTTTATTTTTAATAAGGCAAATTTTTCTTATACACACAATTTTCCTCTCTGACCCCTTACTTTCAAGTTTTTTTTCTTTCTTTATTAATTTTTTCTTCTTTTTTTAAGAGCATAATAATAAACCACTGTATTTTAGCATGTATTTTCAACATCGGATCATCTTTCCATTGCCAAATTACCCTCACTCAATTTAGATTTTTTTATTCAACTCTAATCAGTTTGTACTAAGAAATGATCTGGAGAGTAAAAAAAGAAAATCCTATAACAACAAAGTTTACATAGACACATTTGCAAGGATGAGTGACTTCTTCTTTATAAGCCCCCACCAATGGTAATAACTAATTTTTAACTCTTAAAAATCTAAACTTTAGAATGAGATCATAAAAATTATGAAACTATTTTGCCTCTACACACATGGTAAGCACAAAGGCAAGTTCAATATTACAAAAACATTGTTTATTCATTTTTTCTATATGTAAATATTTTGTTTATAAATAACAGTAGAAAAGATTCATTGTATGCACATAATTTTTTCATCACTACAACTCCTATTAAAATGGATCCAATGTTTAGAGCTCCAAATATTATTCTGAAGAGGCAGGGAAAACTATTTACTCTTATGGACCACCAAAAAGCTCTCTTAAACCATTCTCTAATATTTCTGTTCTTGAATTTCTCATATGAGAATCTATATTGATTTCTCATATGATTAGGTAACCAATCATAACTCTATTTCTAATAACTGAAAATAGGGTCAAATGGTTATGGTGTTATTGGTTTTATACTTCAATAAAATAAAAACTTAAAGGTGCAAAAGCATGGCCCCATATCCTACACCAAACAGCAGGCAGAATAAGGTAGTTAATTTCAAAAGAATGAAAACAATCATCTAATCTTTTTTTTCCCCCTCTTCTTACAACTAAAAGGACAGAAAAGCCTGAACGTGTTTGAAGGGATCACTTCTTTCATTCACTGGAACAAAGGAAGCAACTCCATAAAACTTAAAGAGCAATGGCTTTGGAGGTGCACCTGGGTGTGAATCTTGACTCCACCACTACAAGCAAGTTAGGCAAATAACATCTCTGTGCCTTCATTTTTTCATCTATGAAATGGAGAGAATAGTTGCCACTACTTCATGGGAATGTTATAAGGATTCAGTGTAATGATGTATTTAAAACACTTGGCCCTGTGTCTGGCATAGGAGATCCTCAAAGAATAGCAGTTTTCTTCTTGATCCATTCCTACCACTAAAAGAAAGTAGAGGGGCTATTTTCAGAGGGAGCACTGGAATCAGATTTAGGAGCTATGGAGCCATATGGATGGGTCAATAAAACCCACTGGAATTTTAACTATGAAAATCTTGTCTCATTTTACTATCATATATTAGAAGACCCAAAGATAATTCTGGAAACAGAAAGATGGTGGATTCTGAGAAGGAAAGGAAATGAACTTGTTACATGCTTCACAAGACAAACATTGCACCAAGCTTTTCCACATATTATCTTATTACTTAAGGCACCACACAGGTCTACAAAGCAGAATTATTACTGTAATGAGAGTCTGTGATGCTGGCTTATTTTTGCCCAATTAAGGTTAGTGGGCAGGGTCCAAACGACCACGTGTATAGGTCTGGAGAGTGAGGACAGTAAAGAGGAGGAGCAATAACCCAGACAACCCTCTGGGGATGGTGGCATAGTGATATGGATGTGCTCATGAATAAGAATGTCCTCCGTATCCAACCTAATTACTTTCATCTGTTTCTCTCTTCCATAGTTAAGTATTTAAAGCAATGCGGTGTGGGAGTCACATCAAAATGTTTTTGGGGGTGGAAGCATATGTAGTCTGAAAATGCATTTTCAGAATTATAACAAAAAATATATTTGCAAAGCACTTTCTGCCTTGTGACCATGAAAACAAAGCAGCTAAACAGGCGGGATGTGAAAATGACCTACCCTGTACTCGGTCACTAGCAAGAACAAGAAAAATGCTGTGGCAAGCCAGTAGACCTCACTTTCATATTGATCTTTCACGACTGAAGTAAAAAAAAGGCATGCTTCTAAGAGTGTTACTGCCTTGATTTTTTTGTTGCAATCCTTACCCTTTTACAATATTCTTAACAATATTAAGGTTTCTAAGTTTATCAAAAGGAATGAGTTTTAAAATGTTGAGAAATACATTTTGTTGTTGGTTTTTGTTTTTATGCAAATCAGCTTCAGGAAAATGAGAGGGCAAAAAGGGAGAAAGGACTCACAGGACAACTTTTAAAATTCAGGCTTTAGGCTAATGGTCATGCCAATTAAAATGCAAATGGATAGGCCTTCTAGGCTTTTGCCAGCTTGCCAAGTACCCTGATGACTTACTAGTGGCAAAAGCCATCATGGTGTTCCTTGCTATGTCAGTGTCCTAAACAATTGTCTAAAAGCTTAAGAGAGCAGATGGGTAGGGCCTGGTCTGTTTCTCTCTCTCTCTCTCTCTCTCTCATACACACACACACACTCCAAGATCCACTCTAAGGGTGGAAACTTTCAAGCTGGGCAGCAAAAGTACCAGCACACCCCTCATGAAAAAGGGAAATAACTTTTTCTCAAAAAGCAAATACCACAATACAGAGCTAGGACCATCTAGCAAATGACAGAAGTATCTAGATGCATAAAGTAAAGCATGGTTTTGGTGACTCTGAATATTCATAGATTCTATAATAAAGGTCCAATCCTTTTAAGATGTAGTCTGTTAGAAATGAATATGCAACTGTACCAAATAAAAATGCTGTACTTCTCAAAATTCTCAAAAAAAGTGCTCTATATCCCCTCCTTTTGTGGTCACATACAATTTCTAGATGAAGTAATATCTGTACTTCATGTTAATCTGCTATTTATATTCTATATGGAAGGTCTCAAGAATATGAGCTCTTTTTCCCCCACAAATTACACTCCCTCTTTCATCATTTCACCTATTGCAAAAGATGTTACATTTAGTAAAAGGTTTCCTAAGTACAGTGTTAGAACTGGTTAGCTCTTCAAAATAATTGGGATTCTGGACCCCATGCATGGCAGGAGTATGGAGTCCCTTTCTTCACGTTTCTCAGTTCATGTATATGAGAGAAAGATTGGGGGTAGGATGGAGGAATGGGAGGAAGGAAGAAAAGGAAAAGAGAGTCTTGGAGAAGGCATAGGAGAAAAAAAATAAAGTATCAAGAAAGAACTGTTAGTAATATAGATGGCTACCCCTTACAGCTAGACCTGTTAATGAAAATCATTGTATACTAGAGGATTTTTAAATCTTGTTGCAACAAAACTCCAACCAACTGGCTGAGCAACGATTAAAGCAAGCGAAGGCTTTAGATCTAGCTATTCTCTCAAGTCTCTAGGCAAGGCTAAAAGTATTTCTCTCAAGTCGTAATTAAGCAAGTTGGTTAGAGTCAAACTGCAAGCAATCTACCCAGGTAGCAACAGCCAAGTTTGTAGAAAGAGGGCTTCAATAATAATAATGTTTGTTAGGTATGCTGAAACCAACTGGATTTAAAGCTGAGATGCCCCTTAGTCTCAATACTGCTTGTGGATTTTATAGAAACACTAACTATAAAATTACTTTCTAAAATCTCTAGCAACGCAAACATTCGAGTGATTCCCAACAAATAATCAGAGACAGAAATCTCACCACTTTTACTGGATGAATTTGGCTGCCTAAGCCATCTGCATATAATATTTAAAACCAAATTCAAACTATCCCTGTAATTTCAACAAGATTTCTCCAGAATGCTCATGAGGTATCCAACAAGTCACACCCCGAGAACTATTCTGTCATCCACACTCCATATTCATGGAAAGAAGATACATGGGAAATATCTCAGGTATACCATCCTATTCTTAAACACCTTTATGCTAAAAATTTTAAAGTTCTATTCTTAAACTTCACTTTCCATAATAAGGATCCACATGTATCATGAACTTTGGTATGTTCCCTCCATTATTGATACTGAGCTAGTTCTTGATTTCATGTCAACTTTTTTCACAAAATTACATCCCAAATGGATGGGGGCCCTAAAAACATAGGCTCTACAGAACAAAACCCTGTAAAATCTAGTGAATTCCAACACATTTTTATCAACATCAATTATGTGACTTTTTAAAATACACACTAATGAATATTTGTGCATATTTGCATATTTGGAATCTAAACAATGCCTGACAGCAACTGCTAGAGGTTTATCTTTTATATTTGGCCTTCTGCTGAGAATATTTTCTGTCAGCTTTCTTATTTTCTCTTTAATTATGCTCAGTATTATTTTGACAAAGGTTTAGCAATATACAAAAAAACAGAAAAAATACTAACGAATTAAGCACTTTTTTTCATCCTCCTCAGAACACTGTGCCAAATGCCACACTTTCCCCCACTGCAGTCTCAGAAAACACTGCACACAGGGACCGCCTGCTCTGCATTCAGCACACAAACCACTTTGACTACGATCACATGCATTTATCTTTATTTTGTAAACCTCCTCATTGTTGCCAATGGCGTTTGAACATTATTATTACTAATCCAGCTACTCCTAATAATAGTATTTAAGTAACTTGTCATCTTGGGAACTTTATAGGCAATAGCTAATTAATTGTCAAGCATTTAATGTTATAGGATTCTAATCTCCAACCCCTGAAGTGCGGTATTTATTTGTTATAATGGTAAAACTTTTGTTTGAATTGCTTATTTATGCTTATTTATATATTCTCTACCACCTCAATTCTAATTTTTATATCTGCTTTGTAAGTAAAATAAAGAATCACATGCAGAAAGCCACAGACAATACACTTCACAAACAGTAATGAATCTCTTGCGACTCCTTTTATTCACACTACAATAGATTCTATATTACCATGCAGAGGAAAACAAAACAAAACACCATAGATTATTTCCCTTGTTTGCAAGATATGCTCACAGTATTCTGACAGGAACAAAAACTTGAAGGAGCAGCATGTTATGTCTTAGGAGTGTGAGTAAATATGACATTCCATTGACATCTTGTTGCTGCTTTCAAACAGCCAGGTATGTTACATATGAACTGTTAGAACAGCTAAATAAGTTTTCCTGTCTAAATGTGCCCACATCCTTTTCACAGACTTCATCTCTTAAGAGGAGTTCCACATCTTAGTAGAACTCCATAGTAACAAATTTCTCAATTTGAAATACTCATTTCAAATCAATATTTAAAAGCTATAGATAGCACCACTTTTATCTGCTAATTTTCCCTCACACAAGCACATACTACCCAAGTGGCAATGCAAATGTCTGCATCTAGCAGAAAACAGAAAGGTGTCAAAGAAAGAGAGACAGAATCCCTTTCTCAGGTCCTTAATGAGATCTCCAGAGCCAAAGGCAAACCAATAACAAACTGTAGTTTCCACTTATGGGGGAGGGGGCTGTGTTGAAGCTTGTCATCTGAAATTAATCGAACTTAGCCATGCCAAGAAAACACTGGTAATAAACCCTCCCCACCTAAATTAAGGGCTTTATACCATGAAAAAAAAATTAAAATTTATGGCAGTAATTTCATCTGGGTTTTTCAAGAAGTGCTTGCTGATTTTCTTGTACTCAGTAGAAAAATCCCCAAGGAGCAATGCAGACTGCAATAAGGCAGACTTCTAAAAAGATACCATTTAATTTCTCACTCCTCCCTTTGCACTATTACCACACTTCCACTCTCCTCTAACTCAGTATTAACTCTCTCAACACAATTCTCTTCCACTAGCTCTCAGGAACATCTCACAGGGAAGGTGAGAAGTGCTCAATCTACAAATGTCCATTCATTGCTCTTGGCAAAAAAAGTGGAAGTGAAAAAACCCTGGAAGTCCAGGAGCATGCACATTCATCTGGCTTTTCCTTATGATTATCTTGCTATCTTATGGTTATCTTTATGATTTTCTTGGTGAAGTCACCAAGAGTCACAACCGCTTAAAAATAACACCCAAACAACTCCATCACACAATACCTTTAACACTGATAAGAAAAACTGACAAATGACCTTTGAAGAAAAAAAAATAATCACACATAGAACCATGGTTCCCAACCTGTGGGTCACATACGGCAAGTAGGTTACACAGGCCAAAGCACAGAGTCTTTGCAAGGATTCTAGAAATCCCCATGTGCACTAAGCACTGTCCATAGACTAACTGTAATATATAAAACAGAGACATGGTATTCATCCCTTAATGTCCACAAATACTACTGTAGTGAATAAAAGATAATTTTATCACAAACCATAGCTAAATTCAGAGTAGATTTTAAAAATTTTTTCAATTAATGGATACGATAAGTAAAACTGCAAATTTTGAGTTCTGAAGCAGTTTTTAATGTCAAGATGAGTCTTCATACTGAAGAAGATAGGGAACTGATCTGAGTGTTAATATTTTCAGTGTTTCGCAATTGGACTTTATGTTTGTTAGGACATCATGCTAGGCACTCCATATTTGTCAGCCATACTTGTTGGTCACCTTTGCATTTACTCTTTCTTTCATTCTACTCCCTAGCAGTTTTCTTCACCAATTCATCCCATCCCTCGGTGTCTTGTAGAATAGTAGTTCTCAAGGTGTGGTCTGGGCACTCCTAAAGATCTCTGAGACTGTTTTAGGGGGTCTGTGAGGTCAAAACTGTTTTCATAATAATTCTAAGAATTTATTTGCCCTTTTCATTTTCATGATCCCACATTTATACAACTGAGTTTTTAAGAGGCTACATGATCCATGGTATCACAACAAATGGAATGCATAAACTGATATGAGAATCCAGCACCTTCTATTTATTATACCAGACATTAAGGAGATTTGGAACCTCACTAAATTTATTTTGTTTGGGGAAAAAAAGAGTTATTTTTAACTAACACGTAATGGGTTTTTTATTGTGTGTTTTAATTAAGAAAAATATTGACAAGTAAAACCCTTATAAACAAAATAGTTTTTACAAGTGTAAAGGGCTCCTGAGAACAAAAAGACTTGAGAACCACTGTTATAGGGTAGCAATCTCTGCAATATCCTAGCATCAAAGTGGAACCTTATTTCTGTACTCAGGAACTCTGCTGAGTCCTAGAGGTATATAAAAAGGTATGTAAAAAGATGCTGGACACATATCTGGTAGGGATGTTGAAGAGGGGATTCAAATGTTGGTGTCCTTTCTAGCATGAGACTGCATAACTCTACCTTAGAGGGAACCTAAGGAAGTCTCCTTCCAAAAGTACTGATATGGTATATGAACAACCTTTATATTATTACTCAGAAAACATTAAGAACACATTAATGGACAAATTAATACTTTTCCATGGTTATGTAGTCTTCATGTGTCAGTTTGTAAGCTGCTGGAATGCAATATACCAGAAATAAAAGGGCTTTTTAAATGGGGAATTTAATAAGTTACAAATTTACAGTTCTAAGCCTATAAAAATGTCCAAATTACAGCATCCAGGGAGATACCTTAATTCAAGGAAGATCAATGGGTCAGGAGCACCTCTGTCAGCTGGGTAGTCACATGGCTGGCATCTGCTGGTCCCTTGCTCCTGGGTTCCACTGCTTTAAGCCTCTGTTCCTGTGAGGGTTCCTCACTTTGCTTTTCTGCAGCCAGCTTTTACCTCTTGGCTTCCTTTGGTTCTTTCCAGGTTCTGGTTTGCTTAACATCTCATGGCAATGTCTGCTGGGCTCCAAGAATCTCCAAATATCTGTGTCTCTGTTCTTCAAGTGTCAGCATCTGTGTCAGCTCTGCTTTGAAGTTTCTATCAGCTCTCTCTTTGTAGGCTTGCTGTTTGTGGGCGCTGAAGTTTCTGTCGTTTCTGGCTCTCTCCAAAATGCTTCCTCTTTTAAAGGATTCCAATAAACTAATCAAGATCCACCTGGAATGGGTGGAGTCACATCTCCATCTAAGCAAAAGGCCACACCCACAATTGGGAGTGTCACATCTCCATGGGGTATTATCTCATAAAAACTTTCCAACCTATACTACTGAATTAAGGTGAAGAGAAATGGCTGCTCCCACAAAATTGGATCAGGATTTTAAAAAGGTTTTTCTGTGTGTGCCCGTCTGAATCTGTGGTGGACCCCAGAAAAGCCATGCCCTTTGATCCTTATTCAATATCGCTGGGTGGGAGCATTTTGCTTGTTTCCATGAAGATGTGACCCACTCAACTGTGGGTGGTAACTTTTGATTAGATGATTTCCATGGCGGTGTGTCTCCACCCACTGAAGGTGGCATTGCTTGCTGGAATCCTTTAAAAGAGGAAACATTTTGGAGAGAGTCCCTTTTGGTAGAGCCACGTGAAAGCCAGCAGACGCCACCATGTTCGCCATGTGCCTTTCCAGCTGAGAGAGAAACGTTGAACGTCGTCAGCCTTCCTGAACCAAGGTATCTTTCCCTGGATGCCTTAAATTGGACATTTCTATAGACTTGTTTTAATTGTGACATTTTCTCAGCCTTAGAACTGTAAACTAGCAACTTACTAAATTCCCCTTTTTAAAAGCTATTCGTTTCTGGTATATTGCATTCCAGCAGCTAGCAAACTAGAACACTGGGGTACATCATACTTTCAAACCAGCACACACACTGATTTTTTAATTTTGCTTGTTGGATTACTTTTGAAAGAAAAACGTTCTCTTCAGTGTCTGGCCTCCTACAGCTTTCAAATCACACAGCACAAAACATGCACTCTGAAGGGAAAGACTGCTGGGGGAAGAAAGCTTAAAGAAATATGGGTATTCACCATATTCTCAAAGACTATCCTTATGCCAAATGGTAGCAGGTCAATAACAAGGCAAACAAACATTCTTCCGACAGAAATTCCCAAGACAAATTAATTAATGTCAAGTTTGTGGAGATGAGTGGGGTATCTTAATCTTCTGCAGAAGCCTCATTCTTGCATAGCATGGAAATAGACTAGCTTGCCCTTAATGACCATACTGTGCCCACAGAAACCAATAAGTTGTTTAGAATATATGACACCAGATCAATGAAGAAAAGAACTATTAGAAAAATAAAATGACCAAGCTCACTTAATTCGATTGAATTCAATGACCATTAACTGAGTGGCTGTTATGCTCCAGTCATTACCCTAGGTGATCTTGAAGAGATGATAAATGAAAGAGACATAGCCCTACTGTCCAGAACTCACACTCTAAAAGGAGAAATGGGTAAATCACTGCAATACAATGTGGTAAGTGATATAAAAGTAGGTATTTAATACTATGGAAACACAGATGATAAAGCAATTAAATCAGTCTAGTAGGAATAAAGAAAAAGAGAGACTACGTACATAATGGGGAAGAAAAAGAAGGGAGTTTACACCTAACTTAAGAGTCCAGTCTTAGCTGAGCTCCCACTAAATCCTGAAAATTCTTCTATGTGTCACTTCTATTCTCCACAGCTATTTCAAACCTCCTTTATTCCTCTCAAATTTCCTACCCAGACCCTCATGGCCTTATTCTCAATAGCTGTTCTTGTTTTCTTCTGCACAGAAGAAAGAAGAGCACCAGCCTCTGACCACTCAAACCACAAAAAGACCTGCTATACCTCCCCTTCCCACCTGAAAGAGGCCAAGGTTAATCTCTTCACTAAGGCTCTACAGTCTATTCTCCCTCCCCAGGAGCCTCTCCTCTGTCTTGGTTCCTTATCACTAGCATTTAAACATGCATCCCCAGCAGCCCTCTCTAGAAGTGATTTTCTTTTTCTCTCAATGGCTCAGAAACCCCAGAGTCAGTAGACAGAAGAAACAACTACCCTTGTTCCCCCATCACTACTCCAAACCACTTCCCTTTTTGTGGGCAAATCTTCCTGCTCTTTTGAAGCACAAGCCCCACCCCTCCCTACCGCTGTTATCTACTAGCTTCATATTGATTTCACCAAACTGAAAACCTGCACCCCTAACTCACAGTTCCCCTCTACTCCTACTCCTGCAATCGTATGACAAGGATTATGTACACTACGCAAACCTGGCCTCCCAGGTCTCTAATATGCTCATCTCCAGGGACCCTTTCTTCCACTACAACTCAGTGACCCAAATTCACAGACATCTCCTTGACTAGCTTTGGAAATCACACCTCTTTCAAAATTTAAAATTCAAACATCCCATGCTCCAGCACTCCTTCCCATTCATTTGCTTTACTACCCCCGTTACTAGCAATTCTTCTTCCTCACTGAACTTTCTAATCCAATGATCTCACAATGTCACAATTCCTTTCTGTCCTCATGTTCCTCCTCTATTTAGCTTAGATCCTATGGTCTATTGCATAATCATTTCCTTGCAGAGTACCCATACCACCCGTGTCCCTCTCTCTCCACCATATTTTCCTTGTGAACTCCAGCTTTAAGTGACCTCAACTATCCACGTTCTCTAGGCATTAACCCAAGTAATTGCATATAGGTAGAGAAAAATCAGACTTCATTTTAAATTCAATACAGCCCCGAAATCCTACTATACTATATACTCTCTTTTCTACTTTCTGAGCACTATTTTATACTTTGACCTTTCTAAGTCCTCTTTTCAACTAATGATTACATATCTTATTTCATTAAGGTTATAGAACTTTCTCATGTTACTACCACAAAGCTACAAAACTACAGGCCTCTAAAATATTTTTCTCAATTGCTCCCACCCCAATTATAATGTAGAAATGTATAACTTGCTATCGAAGTTCAATCCCTCTGAATGTACTTTTGCACTTTCAGTGAGACCCTTTTCTCTTGCATAAATTCATCATAAACTAATGGTGAAAATGTGACATGTTATAGCCTTTTGGAAAAGTAATAAAAAATACCAACTAAAATTGCATAAAATACATATATGCTTCAACCCAGTAAGCCCATTCCTAGAATCTCTCCTATATAAATAAATTCACTAGTGTGTAAGGATGGAAATACACACACAATACACATGAATATTTATTACAGTACTATTTTTAGTAACAAAAATGAAACAAAATAAATGCTCATTACTAGTGAAAGGCTGAATAGAACCACACCATGGACCATCACAGAGTCCTTTTAAAAATCAGCTCGATCTATATCAGTTCAACTGGCAGGGTTTTCATGATGCTAACTCTATATCCTCACCTCCTTTCATTCAGTGTCTTCTGTCCCCAGTACAACACAGAAAATGCTTTTCAGATGATGCCAAATGCATGCCCTCATTAAAAGTATTCAACACATTTGCTTACTCAGTTTATTCTTGAAACACTCCTCTCTCAGCTTCTATGGTACCATTTTGTCCTGAGGTTCCTCCTTCTCATTTAGCTGCTTTCTTAGTTTTCTTTGCAAGCTCTGTCTCTACTTTCTGATTTTTAAATATTGACATTCTTCAATGTCCTATATGCTCTTTTCAACTGACCTCATCCATTCTCATAGCTTTAAACTACATGCCAAAAAAAATTGTATATCTAACTACAGACCAAACCTTTCCTCTGACCTCCACATAGTTACATTCAACGGCCAACTTAAAATCTCACATGCAAGTCAATTTTAGCATGTATAGAATGTGAACTCAATTCTGCATGTCCCACCCCAGGCATGCACCAAACTGAAAATCTAGATCCCTCCAAGTTTCTCCCATTTCATCTCAGTAAATGGATCACCATTTAAGGAGATCCTAAAACCAGATACTATAGTGCCAAGTTTCCCTATTCCATATTCCTTGACCCCTCAGGCAATCATCAATCAAATCATGTTGATTTTATTTTCATAATATATCTTACTACCCACCCTCATCTCTCTACCTCTACTGCTACTACCCTAATCCAAGCAACCACTGGTTCTAACAAATCTCCCTGCTTCTATACTTGCTCACTTCCATCCGTTCTCCACAAAGCAGTCACAGAGTCATAGTGACTTTCTTAGAACTTAAATTAGATAGTGTTATTTTTCTGCTTAAAAACTTCCAATGGTTTCTCATAGTTCTTGAATAAAATACAAACTAATACAATGGCCTACCTGAGCCAACTGGTTTTGTAACTGTCTATCTCTCTAGCATATTACATATCACCCTCCCAGTCACCTCACTCCAGCCACAAAAATCCTCAGTTCCTACTAGTTCCTGCAATACAAGCTCCTTTCCATTCCAGGATCTATGCATCTAATGTTCTCTCTGCACGAAACACTCTTTCCTAGCTGATTTACAACCTTGCTCAGACTCATCCTTCAGATCTCAATTTAAAATGACACTTCTTCAAAGAGGTCTTCCCTGACTACACTATCTTGACCCCAGTATCTTGCGCATTTCCTTCACAGAACCTCCAATTACTTTTTTTGTTTTCTATTTAATAAGTAACTCTTCCACTACAATGAAGACCCCTGACGACCGGGATCTATTCTCAGCATACAGCACTGAATCTGGCTCACAGAGGATTCTTCATCAATGATGACTCTGGGAGGGAACGGATAGAATGGTCAAATTTCTCCTATCTCAAAATTCTCCCTCAAGCCCTCCACCTCCAGTTACCAGCCATTCATCGTAACTCTGTGGTCACGAATGTCTTGAAACAACTGTCTATTCTTGAATATATTATTTTACCTCATACTCACTATATTAGTTAGGGTTCTCTAGAGAAACAGAATCAACAGGGAACACTCGCAAATATAAAATTTATAAAAGTGTCTCACGTGACCGCAGGAACGCAGAGTCCAAAATCCGCAGGGCAGGCTGTGAAGCCGACAATTCCGATGGAGGGTCTGGACGAACTTCACAGAAGAGGCTTGCCAGCCGAAGCAGGAAGAGAGCCTGCCTCTTCTGAATCCTCTTTAAAAGGCTTCCAGTGATGAGATTGAACTCATTGCAGAAGACACTCCCCTTGGCTGATTACAAATGGACTCTCAGCTGTGGATGCAGCTGAAGTGATCATGATCTAATTCTATGAAATGTCCTCATTGCGAAAGACAGGCCAGCACTTGCCCAATCAGACAAACAGGTACCACCACTTGGCCAAGTTGACACATGAAGCTGACCATGACACTCACCTTTAAAACTACTCTCCATACCATGCAACTGCTTTTCCCTCTGTCTTCAACATCTTTGTTTTTAAAGCAAATGGACATTTCTTACCAACTTCTTTATGACATTTAACCCAACTGGTGGTTCTTTCCTTCTCAAAAAGTTATCTTCTACTACATGACCCTTTATCCTCTTGATTTTCCTCCTGTCTTAACCTTTCATTCTCAGTCTTCTTCTAAGCTTTCCCTTTTTCTCCTCTTTTCTAAAATTTTCATGCTCCCAAGGGCTCTATCCCAGACCTTCCACTCTCTTTATAAAAACATAGTCATCTTATTCACTCACAGTTTCAATTAGTATTTATGTAAATGTCTCCCAAATCTTTATCTTTAGAATATATTTTTCTTCCCTGCTGCAGACCATTTACCCAACTACCTAGCTAACATCTCTACCTGGATATTCAACTGACACCTCAAATTCAAAATTTAAACGGAATTTGTAACCTTTCCCCACCAAATCTATCCCTTTTCCTGTGTCCCCATAGCAGTGAGTGGTAGCTCTATCCATTTCATTAGCCCAAGCCCTAGGCATTGTCTTTGATACATTCATGTCCCTCACACCCCTACACACATCTACTTTGAACCAAGTCCAATATATTCTACAAAGTATTTATTAAAATTGTCCACTTCTCTTCCTCTCCACTGCCACTACCTTGATTCAAGTTACTGGCACTTCTTGCAGAAGTCTTCAAATTCTATTGTCTCCCTCAAAGCATTCTCCATAGAGCAGCAGGAGTGATTATATGAAAGCATAATAAATCTTGTTTCATTCCACTCTTAAAACCCTTCAATGGTTCCAATTGTCTTCAAGATAAAATAAAAATTTCTTGACTTGGCTGACAAAGCCCCAAATGATGTAGACCCCTCTGGTCTCTCCAGTTTCACCTCTCACTATCCTGTGCCTGGTCCTCTACTCTCCAACCACAATAAACTACTGATTCCTGTGTTCTCTTTTCTTACAGCCCATACATACTATTCCCAAAGCCAAAAACAAACTTTTGCCTTCTTCTCCATATCTATAACCTCCCCACCCCTCTACCAACCCTGATCCTCCAAGGCTAGACTAGATAATTCTCTTTGTATTCACAAATTATGCTATCAGCCTGACTATCAAGAATTGTAACTGCCTATTAACTTGTTGGGTAATTCAACCTCCCACCTCAGACCCACTGTATCAGAATCTTCAGAGCAGGGACCCTAATATATCTGTACTCTTTTTAAATGCTCACATGTATAACTGAAGCCAGCATTGAAATGTGTCCTCCCTGAGGACAAGGATCAAGAATGCTTATTGTTGTAATCCTATACTCAGCAAAATGCTGACACACAGAAGTTACTCAATAAATATATAATGAAGGAAAGAAGGAAGAGGGCAGTGGGTAGCAGGGGAAGGGAAAGAATGAATTTAAACTACACTTCAAGGATAAGTTTGACTATTCTTCCACTTTTGGATAAAAAGGACATATTACCAGGAGTGCAATTTTTAAGATTAAAGTCTCTATTTTGCTTTCAGTTTTTTTTTTTAGTTTTTCTTTGCTACAGTTAAACTATCTTCTCTTTGCATCAGATCATAAGTAAAGAATGGCAGCTAAGATCTGTTAAGCCTAAAAGGTTCATACCCAATCAGCATTCACATTTATAACACTGCATGCTCTGCCTTCTTGACCTTACAAATGCTGGCTAGAAAAGCACAATAAACAAACAAACAAAAAAATGTCAGATTCTTCTCCTCAAAATGCAGAGTAAGAAATCCTGAAATAAAGCAGTGGAGTAGGTTAAAATGGTTCTAAACCTTTCAAAAAGAGTAATAACTACACAGTGCTTTAGCAGCAAGCATGCATAAAACACAATAAATTGGCACAGAATTAACACTTCTCAAAAGAAAAAACCCTGAATTTGGGGAAGAGGTTGTCATGGTTAGGGACAGGTGTCAACTTGGCCAAGTGTGGTACCTGTTCATCTGATTGGGCAAGCGCTGGCCTGTCTGTTGCAATGAGGACATTTCATAGGATTAGGTCATGATCACCTCAGCTACATCCACAGCTGATTCCATTTGTAATCAGCCAAAGGGGAGTGTCTTCTGCAATTAGTGATGCTAAATCCAATCATGGGAAGCCTTTTAAGGAGGACTCAGAGGAGACAGGTTGCATTCCTGCTTTGGCTGGTGAGCCTCTCCTGTGGAGTTCGTCCAGGCCATCCATTAGAGTCATCGGCTTCGCAGCCTGCCCTGTGGATTTTGGACTCTGCGTTCCTACGGTCACGTGAGACACTTTCATAAATTTTATATTTGCAAGTGTTCCCTGTTGGTTCTGTTTCTCTAGAGAACCCTAACTAATACATCTTGGTACCGGGAGTGGTTCTTAAGGAACAGAATCTTAAAAATGGGTTTTTATGAATGGTTTTCTACTCTGACTGGGCTCAGAGACACTAAGGACTCTGATTCCCGTAATCAGAATGACACTCCCAATCCATGGACTGAGTTGGCAAAGGAGATAGTCAAAATATCATCATTTGATTCTCCTAATGCTTCGCTTGTACGAAGCCAGACTCTGGGGGATAATGTTTTTGACACCTTTACAGAGTTTTGTAGGAATAAGAGTTATAGAGATGTTGGTTGGTTGTTGTTAGATACACTGTCTACATTAAAGGCTGAAAGGGATGGGCTTAAGGCTTCAAACAAGAAGCTTAAGTGCCGTCTGAAAGATGTAGAGGTTTCTATGAGTATCCTGAAGGAAAATTTTATTTCCTGTAGCCGTAGACTTGAGATCTCTGAAAATCAGACTCAGAATCTTATTGTTAGAGTAGCAACTTTACAACGTAAACTGAAATCTCAGTCTTGCATGGTGTCTGCCGTTAAAGTGAGGGCATTGATTGGAAAGGAGTGGGACCCTGAAAAATGGGATGGTGACATATGGATTGATAATGATATTGGGGGTGAGGTTGAAACCCTAGATCATGCTGAGCCTTCTTTAGATAACCCTGTAATAGTCTGCCCTGAGGACATAGCCGCCCCACCTCCAGCTTGCCTTGAGGAATTGGCCACCCAACCTCCTCCTGAAGGGATTAGCCCTAGAGTTATTAATCCTGTTTCACCAGATGAAACTACAAATGAAAGCCCTGAAGCAAATGGCTTGGAAGATATTTCTAATTCTTTTCATGACCCACCCCCACCACCCCTCATTTCTTCTAGACCTATAACTAGACTAAAGTCCCAACAGGCCCCTAAAGGTGAGGTACAAAGTATCACACATGAGGAGGTACGTTATACTCCAAAAGAACTGTGTGAGTTTTCCAATTTATATAGACAGAAATCAGGAGAATATGTGTGGCAATGGATCTTAAGAGTGTGGGATAATGGTGGGAGGAATATAAGGCTGGATCAGGCTGAATTTATTGATATGGGCCCACTAAGCAGAGATTCTGCATTCAATGTTATAGCTTGAGCAGTTAGAAAAGGTGTTAACAGCTTGTTTGGGTGGTTGGTTGAAACATGGATCAAAAGGTGGCCAACATTACCTGAGGTTGAAATGCCAGAACTGCCCTGGTATAATGTAGATGAGGGGATCCAGAGGCTTAGAGAGATTGGGATGTTAGAGTGGATTTATCATGCAAAGCCTGCTCTTACACCCCAGGAATGTCCAGAGGATGCACCTTTTACCAGAACAGTGAGAAATAAATTTGTGAGACTAGCATCATCATCCCTCAAGAGCTCTGTGGTTGCACTTCTCTGTAGGTCAGATATTACTGTAGGAACTGCTGTCACTGAGCTGGAATCCTTAAACACAATGGGGATGACAGGATCCCGAGTTGGCAGAAGCCAGGTGGCAGCACTTAATCACCAAAGAAAGGGTAGACGGGGGTATTATAATAGACAACAAACTCAAAGGAGGCATCAAAATTATATGACACGCAGAGATTTGTGGCATTGGCTAGTAAATCATGGGGTGCCTAGAAATACAATAGAAGGGCAGCCTACTAAATTCTTGTTGGAGCTGTATAAACAAAAGAGTTCTAGGTCAAGGGAACAGAAGTCTAACCTGAATTACAAAAACACAGAGTCACGGCCCCTTAACCAATTTCCAGACTTGAAACAGTTTACAGACCCTGAGCCCCTTGAATGAAGGGGAGGCCAGGTCCCTATGGGGAAGAAACCTGTTACACTGCCACAAATTTATACTGTTAACCTTCCTCTAAGTCTTCCCCAAGGAGACCGACGGCCTTTTACCAGGGTAACTGTGCATTGGGGAAAAGGAAATGATCAGATATTTCGGGGATTATTAGACACTGGTTCAGAAGTGACATTAATTCCAGGGGATTACATTATTGTCTGGGGTAATTGACCCTGACTATCAGAAGGAAGTAGGACTGCAACTACATAATGGAGGTAAAGAAGAGTTTTCTTGGAATATAGGAGATCCCCTGGGCGTCTATTAGTACTACCATGCCCTGTGATTAAAATCAATGGAAAACTGCAACAACACAATCCAGGCAGGACCACTAATGGCTCTGAGACTTCAGGAATGAAGGTTTGGGTCACCCCACCAGGCAAAGAACCACGGCCAGCTGAAGTGCTTGCTGAGGGGAAAGGGAACATGGAATGGGTAGTGGAAGAAGGTAGTGATAAATATGAACTTCGACCACGTGATCAGTTACAGAAACGAGGACTGTAATGCTGTTTTGTTTGTGTTATGCTATTTAAGTTGTAAGATATCAAGTTTAAGAATGAATGTTGCCCAAGGATTTGCACGCTATTCTGGAGAGATTTAATGTGTTTCCAGTTATATGCAGGACAGTTGAGTATTGTCAAAAAAAAAAAAAATGTGCGCTTATTTGTTTTCATTTGGAAATTAAGTATGGTCTGAGGTGATATATATATATATATATGTATATGTGCCAAGTTGACAAGGGGTGGACTGTCATGGTTAGGGACAGGTGTCAACTTGGCCAAGTGTGGTACCTGTTCATCTGATTGGGCAAGCGCTGGCCTGTCTGTTGCAATGAGGACATTTCATAGGATTAGGTCATGATCACCTCAGCTACATCCACAGCTGATTCCATTTGTAATCAGCCAAAGGGGAGTGTCTTCTGCAATTAGTGATGCTAAATCCAATCATGGGAAGCCTTTTAAGGAGGACTCAGAGGAGACAGGTTGCATTCCTGCTTTGGCTGGTGAGCCTCTCCTGTGGAGTTCGTCCAGGCCATCCATTGGAGTCATCGGCATCGCAGCCTGCCCTGTGGATTTTGGACTCTGCGTTCCTACGGTCACGTGAGACACTTTCATAAATTTTATATTTGCAAGTGTTCCCTGTTGGTTCTGTTTCTCTAGAGAACCCTAACTAATACAGAGGTATTGCACAAACAGGACAGAAGCATCTTTATATTTCCATTGTTGCCCTGAGTCTAGCAACCTCAGTATATATTTGTTGAATGAATGAATAATGAAAGAACACGGTTCTTAAAGGATTATTCATATTTTTCCTCTACAGATCAAAGAGACAGTTGCCCTTAGCTTCATATGTTTCATCAAAAAATATTTTCAAGTACCTAAACCCACCTGCTAATATGCTAGCACACAATATATGAAAAGAATCACATAGGCTTGGCTTTTACATTTCAGAGCTTGTCACACGAATCCTATTGATGGCATTGTCTCACAGTACCAACACCACCCAAATAAATATACATACCCCTACAGTCCATCTACATTCCCTAAACATGCCATATTCTTGCATACCATAATTTTTCATATAATACTGTTCCTTCTGCCTCAAATAACCTTTCCACCTGGAAAACTACTATTCATCCTTTAAGACCTAGATAAGTGTTATCTTTTTTATAAAACATTGTCTGAATTCTCCAGAAATTAATCATTTCCTCCTCTGTGTTCTGCTCCTATAGTATTTTGCAAATTCCTTTAGTGTCACTTGAATCCCATCTAAATTATGATGATTAACGGATATGCCTATTGCATATTCATTATGCACATTTCAATGTAAGAGGGGTTACCATCTACTTTTCTCTCATAGATATCTGGGAAAATTTCACACAGAGAGTAAAGAATAAAGATTTGCTTGGATAGGTGACAGGAAGGGCATTCCAAACATCAGGTACAATTCCAGAAAAATACACAGAACCTTAGATGTGTGAAAGTAGAGGGAAGGGAAACAAAATGAATGGTCTAGAGCCCTCTTCAAACTGCAGAAAGGGAATTTTGAACTTGATCCACGGAGCAATGAAAAACTACCACTACATTTTAAAGAAGGGAAAGGATGGAGTTCGCACCACCCGTTTAATCATGGAGTGCCTGGGGGACATGTGCATTCCAAACACCACATAGTGACTGTCAATTAGGTGTCATCAACTGAGATGACCCATGTAAAAATCACTCATCCAATAAACTATGAGCCGTTTAAAAATAGAGACCTGGATTCATTAACCATTGTATCTCTATTGCCAAGCAAAGGGATGGTGCTTGCTTATTAAACTGAATTGAATTTTTCCTTAACACCTTTACATAACAGACTCTGTAAAATCTTTACAAGCTTCCATAACAAAATAAACTGTTGCTGGGAGGTAAACGACTTTGCCTAACCCTTTCACAAAAGAAACAAAGAACGCTTTTAAAGACACTCAGCAACTGAAAATTCTTATTTAACAACCAAAATCATTTTCTAATTTGGAACATTACAGGAAATATCTTCACCACTCGTTTAACTTAGAAGGAATGGATAAACCATTCTTTATATGAAAATGTTTAACTAATTTCCAAACTGATAGAATTTTGTGGTAGAGACCTAGGTCTTTCCATATAGTCGAATGCTAAAGTTTAACATTACGATGAAAATAATGTAAAAAAACAAGTTATTTAAACATGTACAGTCTAAAAATATCAACATTAACAAATGTTATCATAAGATCCCATTTAAAAAGTTGCATTAGTAAGTACAATGGTTCTTAATTAGGTTGGACCACAATAGCCCAAATACAAATTTTGAGGATTCAAGGTGCTCACCCTTACCCTAAAATGCATTAACCAGGGATCCCATTAGGCTCCAGGGAATTTTAGGGTTTATAGCTTATAGAAATTTTCTTATAAGGTTTATTTAATTAAAACACATTTTAAGAGGTTCTCCAATTCTTGGTTAAAAAGTTTCATGATGCTTTCGACAATCCACATGTAAAGGGGAGAGAAGAAATACTCCTTGTGCTATTATTAAAATCATATTTGGGGTACTACTGATAAGAATGAACCCAATGTGGAGTTATACAGAGAAGGTAGGGATTAACAAATTTTGCTAAATCATTAATTGACATTTCTTTTAGTCTTCAGTATCTTAGATCAGCTAGAAATAAAAACCTAAAATTGTGGAATTGTAACCCATACCAAACTCTGAAATCTGTTCTACAACTAATTGTTGGGATGTGCTTTGAAATTTGATTTTTTGAATGCTATTTTTCACAAAAGAGAAAAAAAAGCCAAATGTGATGATAAATGTACAGCTATATGATGATATTGTGAACCACTGATTGTACACTTTGAATGACTACATGGTATGTAAACATATAAATCAATTAAAAAATTAAATAATTTTAAAAATGAACACAAGGAATGATTCTGCTCTGGAAAAAGAGATTAATAAGAAGGAGCATGCACGCACACACACATTTATTTATAGCTATTCTCAAAGTCCACAACTGATCTGTAAAACAATCAGGAAAGGTGGGGTAGACAAGAAGAAGTACCAATAAATGTCTTGACTAGACACATTCAGGTGGTGGCTTTTTCTGGGGGCCAGGGGGGAAAGTTGGGAGAATTGTCTAGAGTCCATCAGTGCTTGTGTGGTACTCACCCAGATGGATAGTTTTATTTTTGTAGCCTTACTAACATATCTCGGGTTCCAAAATGCAGTTTATGAGCCTTTACTGTAGAAACAAATTGCCAGCTGTCTCATAAAGGACAACCTCATTTAGTAGAAGGTAAATGCTAGCATAGAACAAAAAAGTAAATAAAGATGGCTACATATGTTCTAGTTTTCAAACTGGGAAGTGACAGTGATGAGAGAAGCAGAGGAGGGAAAAGACTAAACATGAAGAACAGCTAGAAAAGACTAAACATGAAGAACAGCTGCCACCAATAGGAGACTCTGACTATTCAACCAGTCTAATAATACAATGCAGCAAGAATGCCAATTAAAATCGCTGGTGTGAAGGTTCAGATCCAGAGATTTTAAGGCTAAAGAAACTACGGGAATTCAACTAAGCAACCCTCCTGCTATCATTTATAAGGTCACACTAAGCTTAGGTGCAATGTGCGAAAACTGCTTTGTAAACTGCCATGCCAAGGCACTGTTGTTATTCCTAATATGGGTCAATTCTTTTAGTAGTAACTTTATAAGAAGTCCCAAATTCTTCTGCATTTTTTCATTTCCGATAAACAAGAATTGTAGTTATTAATATTATTGCTGTCACTGTTTCATTATTTTATTTTTTATTTCCTCAAACAGTCTATGCTACCCATAACTGAATATCCTGCAGGTATAAAGCCTGAATGGAATATGTAGCTTTTATGAGAATAAAACATGAACACAGCCCACCCCCTTTCCATGTCTTAGACTCTGGTGTAGAATGTCACTCACACCTATTAAAATTCTCACATGTCCTGGGAGCTCCCCATCCACACTGAACTAGCCATATATTAAAGATTAGGACAGAAAGGGGAAAGGGAATGGCTAGCCTTTTCTGACAAGGAACGAGACTCCGTGATATGCTATCAGTGGATGGGTTAAAACAAAAAAGTTTTAAAAGGGTCAAAGGGACAGCTTGAAGAGAAGCATATCTGTCCCTTAAAATAAAGACTACTTCATCCACCTGGAAATTATAATAGACAACCACCAGCTATTAGAGAACAACCTAACAAAGAAAGAATTTCTACAAGTGACCTCTGGTTATCCTTCAACACTGTAGCCCTTCCAAATAGACTGACACTAGAGTGAATGTAGCTAAGAAGAACCTAACATTGATATTTGATGATTTTATTTCAAATTTTCATATAATTTTTAGTAGACCTACTTAGGTGGATATATTTTATTTCTAAAGTATTTGGGAAATACATTTTTCAGTTGTACCTAAAAAAAGGAAAGAAAAAGTAATTTTCCAGTTTTACAGATGCTTCCAAAATTTGGCCTAAAGATGAATTAATCTACAGTTACTCAGCTGCAGAATATTATTTCTATTCCACAGACTTTGTATATGAACTATTAAGTCCATTAGATCGATAGCAATTCCTCCCACCTATTCTTAAAGAACTGATTTAATGAGAATATTGTTTTCTTATTCAAGAATTTCTTTTCTTTAGGGAATATAGTCCTATACGCACATAGTCAACACTGCCTCTTACATAATGACAACTTCATATAAACAATGCCTGGGGCAGGGCAATGAGAGAAAAATACTGGATGGTAAATAAATGAATATGTTTAAGAGACATGATTATGGAATTTGAGCTTAAAACGGTACTTGACTTTTAAAAAAGGGCTAAGATATGAGAAAAATTAACATTAACCATTTTCTTTCTCAAAAACTCTGCAGAACACACAGGAACTACTGACATCACAATATAGAAAAAAAATGTTACTCTCTTATTACTAAGCATAGAACTGTTTATGATTAAATAATTTCAATATCTTCTCTCTCCACTTCCCTTCTGTAACCAAAAGTAGTACTGAAAAGAGATTTAACCGTTTATTCTCTCTGGACCTGGATATCAATAGGGATGTCAGAGACAGTATGCATGTTGTTCTTGGTTTAGACAATACAAGCAATTGGAGGCCTCAAGATCTATTCATCATCAGCTACTAAAGTCTCTTTTTCCTCTGAGACTTTTATACAAGAAAAGCATAGAATAAATCATAAAGTACCACTTGACACACCAAAAATTAAATATGAGAAAGAGGGTGGATCAATGTTCATTGTCTCACAAATATAGTTTAAAAGATAACTGGTAATGTTCTCTTTTTCCAAAAGAAGTGAGGGTTAAATATAGTCACTCTGTACAGAGACTGATGATCTTCAGGATGTGTAAATCATACATTACAAAAACATAACAGACTAAATCACAGTCATCAACAAAAGAAAATGTGGCACAATTCTTGAATTTTATGATTCTAGCTCATAAGTAGAGCCTCATAAAGGAGAAAACATCTCAACTCAATCAGCCCAACAAGTAGCCTCTGACCTCAAAGCAGGTAACAAGTGGACAAGGTGAATGGAAGAGAAAGGTGATCATTTTCATTGGACTAGGGAAAGGAGAGGGGCAGGAAAAGTCTTTATTTTCAAGGTTACCTTAAATAAATCCACACCCAGCCATTCCCTGAATTTAAAAAAAAACGGGAGAAAAAGAGCCCAACTAACTAGATAGATACAGAACAGTGTATTTTAATACCGATAGAACTAATGTGACTTTATGTCCGTAGGTTAAGTCCAATCACTACAGTTTAGTGAAAGAACATGGCTTCTTTTAGAACACCGTCAAAAATCTCAATAACACAAACCAGAGAATGGCAAAGAATTCGCATGCCTCTGATGCAGCTGGAAGGGCTACACGGACCCCCATTCTGTCATGCCAGTGGTGCCCACTAAAGGCAATTCAAAACAAGTCAAGAGCTCCTAGCTGGAGACATACAGGGACTGCCCAAATGCTCTGCTTTCAGTTCCTATGATGACACAAAAGGAGGAAGTCTCCTCAGGCATATTAGATGCACCCAATTAACATTCATCTCTTACATGCTCATCCTTTAATCTCCCACACAAAAACAGCTACCATTACTCTGTAACATCTATTAAGCAGTCATAGTGATCTGAGTAAAGTATATTAATAGAAAAAAGAAAGAGATACTTAATCCAAGAAAATGGAAGACACATTTGAGGAATGCAAAGAACAAACTATATGGAAAGGGCATTGTTTCCTTCATTCCATCAGATTGCGTCTGTTTTGCCAATTAAAAGCAATCTTCTCTTTGCACTCAGTATGCAAAAATTGCTCTCTTTGAAAAGAAGCTGGCATTGTAAGTACTTACAGAATTCAAAGCTAATACTCAGAGGGTTTCCAAGTGTCCAGAGCTCCAAAGAGCCCATCAATCCTGATAAACTTGGAGAGCCTGGACAATCTAAGAGTGCCCAAAGCCACTCCACTCAGCCTTGGTCATATTTCAGAATGATTGAGAGCAGATGTTGACCTAGATTCACAAAAACCAATATGATTTTGAGCTCTGGAACATAGCCAACACTTCTTATAAGAGATTCCTAGACCAGAGAAAAGTAAAAGATTTCATAAGGTGATTATTTCAAACTTTAGCATATTGGATACACAAGCACTAACTGGCTTACTTTCTAAAGTTTTTATTTATTTATAAAAATTTATTAAAAATTATCTGTTTTCCTGATAATTAAATACCAAGTAATGCTACTGCCAAAAAGTTCAACATCAACCTTCTTAAGTGTATTGGATACAAACCTTGTATATGCTCTCAGATACCTACAATCACCTCCATCTCTCTCTCATTTAGTGCCTTATCCAATTGCTTTTGGACTTAGGTGAAGTACCACACCATAGGACATGGAATCTAGTATCCAGAGTAAACGAGATGGATCTGGAGGATGCAGGTTGGGCGTGCAGAGGACTTAGCGCCCCATGTTATAAACCTTGATCAAGCAGGAACAGGAAGGATCAACCAAGATAGGAGGAGACCAGACAGATATATTCCCCCTTTCTTTCTCTTTTCCAAGGATAACTCCAAGTATAGTTCCTCCATGCAACTCTTTAGAGAAATCTTGGTGGTAAGAGAATATAATATCCCTGCTAAGTGATCTGCTAGGGCTCTTCACAGCTTGTTGTGATGCAAAACATAGCTTTATTTTTATTTATTTATTTATTTATTTATTTATTTATTTTTTGCCACAGTGGTCAAAACAGCATGGTATTGGCATAAAGATAAAAACATAGCTTTATAATACATCAAATTGATTTCTTCGAATCTTTCCTTGCTTTACTTACCTTTTCCCTTATACTTCTGGACCTGGACCTGCATCTTCCAAATAAAGCATCTTAATCCATGCCTCAGGCTCTGTTTTCCAGAGACCCCAGACAATAGGTTTAGAGGAATTAATTCCAGATGATATTAAGAAGAAACTATTAAAATGCACAGTCAAAATACAATAAGAATCAGAGACCGATAAGTCCTAGAAAGAGGTAGAAAAACATTAAGTACCCAAAAACTAAAGCACCAGGGCCAACATCATATCAAATGTCACTAAATGAGAAAACATTCAGGCAACCAACAAGACTAAAATACAGAACTTCTTTAATGTGGCCCAGAGCAATAACTTCAAGAGGACAAGATCAGATGTTTTCATTAAGAATACTGCTGTGTAGTACCACAGCAACAGCAGAGGTAAATAACTGCAGGAGGGACAAGAGTTAAGAGCAGGTTTAAATTTCCTATTTGGCAAGGGTGTGTTAATTGGTTTTCTTTCTCTTGGGAACACTCTAAAATTGAGAATGCTGATGGACTTCTACATGATGCTCAATGAATGCACATGGCTGAAGAATGCACTGACAGAGAAGTAGATTGGCAAACAATAACATATACTCATGAACGAAGGTTGTGCTGCTACAAAACGGAACAAAGTCATGAGGCATGCAACAATATAAATGAATAGGTGAGACATTTAGTGAGGCAAATTAAGCCAGGAACAAAAGAACAACAATGGTATGGTCACCTTTAGAAAAAATGCTTATAAGAAAACAGAGGCCTAAAATTTAAGCTTTTAGAGCAGACAAATTAAGTCTGGAGTGGTGATTATCATTTCTGGAATTTCAGAGGCTGTTATATATATAGAACCCGATATTCAGAGATTAAAAATGAAGCCGATCAGGACGGGTTTAAGTAATTCAGAACATAGGGGAAAGAAAGACAGTGTCTATATATTAGAACCACACATACTCTTTGAGTTCAAAGGAAGAAAGGTTTATTTGGTCTGGAACTGAAATTTTCTGTAGTGCATAATCTAACTCAACCTATCCGTACAGCTCATTTGAACAACTGAAACACAGGGATTCCAGGATAAGAGGTCCTTTAATCCTATATAGATTATTGTAATGCCTGGAAACATCCTAGAATATATTAAGCAGATAATCAAAAGGTATTGGCAAAGTCCCTTGAGGGATGGGACAAAGAATATGAAACTATTAAACCTCACTATCAGGGCTCTGATACTGTGTCAAACTTTAGGGACAACCAAATCAATAGGCCATGCCCTCGATCCTGAGGCTTACTCTTGTGAAGCTTATGTTGGTAGCGGAGAAGTTTGGACAACCTATAGGAACGCCTAAGAGTTACTTCTGGAGGACCTCTTTTTTTGCTCAGATGTGGTCTCACTCTCTCTAAGCCCAATTCTGTAAGTGAAATCATTGCTCTCCCCGCTACTTGGGACATGACATCCAGGGGTGAAAGTCTCCCTAGTGATGTGGGAGAGGACTTCCAGGGAAGAATCCAGACCTGGCACTGTGGGATCAACAATTCTATCCTGACCAAAAGGGGGAAAAGAAGTGTAACTAATAAAGCATCAGTGGTAGAGAGAGTTCAAATAGAGTCAAGAGGCTACTCTGGAGGTTGCTCTTAAGCAAGCTTCAGTTAGACCTTGCTACCTATCATAACCTGCCAAACCCCAAGCAGAACCATTCCAGCCAATCCCAAAAAACACCTAGGGCAATATACAAGATTCCACAAGGGTTCCACACACCAGTCTAACTTTCCAGAAACCGACAACCTCCAGATGGGTCCCTGGTCCAGATTAGCCCTGAAACCTAGAGGGCCCAGCCTCTCCGAGACATCAGACAGTTCCATTTCCCTACCCCATATTAGTGACAGACCCTTCCAATATGTACAATTTAGAATGGCCACAGCCCAAACAACCCTAAAGAGAGGGATGACAAGATCAAACGTGATGGTGGAGGAAAAGAAGGAAAAAAAGTCAGTTGATATGATAAAAAAATATTTAAGTGTTCTAGCCTCCTATATTCTGGAGCAGCTAGAAGGAAAAAAATCGGAGAGGATCATTTGGTAAGCCCAAAGACAAAAGGCACAAGAGGAAAAGGGACCCCAGTGCATATAGCAACACCAACTCTGAGTTAGGCTTGGACTCAAGCAGGAGAACAGAACTGAAACCTGTAGTTGAACAATAAATTCTATACAACATAAAACAAGAATATAAACACAGGCAGAGGAGAAGACATTTAGAAACTAGTTTCCAACAGACAGATCCATGTTGGGCCTCTAATGCACAATCACATGCATTTCTCCTCAGTGGACCAGCTTCACCAGGAATTTTATCTGTAACATCCTTCCCATTAAAAAAAGAACAGCCCTTATTCACTCTATCCACATTAGAATGGTCTGTGAATATTTGTTGAAAGAATGTGAACAGAAAGTTTGAGAAGAGTATGAAGAAAATATAAAACACAAAACTTGGAGAACAATATGATATATTTGTGAAGTTTATACATGATCAAATAATGTGATGATATGGAGAAAAGTTTGCTAGTTGCTTCATGAATCATGCTTTCTGCATTTGTAGGCTGCCTTGTTCCTTGTTGAGTTGTTGCAAGAGGTTCCAGTTACAATATGGAAGCAATGCCATTATCCCTGTGTGAATACAGGTATTTCAAGCTTTCATCAATGGCAACCACTCTTAGGTAGCAACTGGTTTTGGACATTTCCCTAATGTCAGTAACACCTGGATGTGGACCTTTGCTACCTTGTATTAATACCAGTGGCCTTGTGTGCTCTATCATTACAATTTGGCTTCTTTTATTAATATGTTTGAAAAGGATTAAAGCTGGTATTCTAGAGCAAGCTGTAGAATGACACTTCAAGCTAAAGTTAGTGTGATTTTAATTGTGCACTACAACCAAGCTGTAACCAGTTATTGATAATTTAGAATATAATCCCAGGACAATATTAAGCAAACAGCCTACAGTATCTCTTGTGAAATAGGAGGAGGGCATGTCTTTATTCCAGGAATTCTTGGGGTTTCAGAATGGGTATATGTTCTAGTTTGCTGTCAGAATGCAATATACCAGAAACAAAATGGCTTTTAAAAAGGGGAATTTAATAAGTTGCTAGTTTACAGTTCTAAGGCTGAGAAAATGTCCCAATTAAAACAAGTCTATAGAAAAGTCCAATTTAAGGCATCCAGGGAAGGATACCTTGGTTCAAGGAGGCCAATGACACTCAACATTTCTCTCTCAGCTGGAAGGGTACATGGCAAACATGGCAGCATCTACTGCTTTCTCATGGCTCTACCAAAGGGGACTATCTCCAAAATGTTTCATCTTTTAAAGGATTCCAGTAAGCAACTCCACCTTCATTGGGTGGAGACATACCTCACAGAAATCATCTAATCGAAAGTTACCACCCACAATTGGGTGGGTCACATCTCCATGGAAACAATCAAAATGCTCCCATCCATGGGCCATAGTGGTTTACATGACAAGAATGCTCGCCTGCCATGCCAGAGGACCCAGGTTCAATTCCCGGTGCCTGCCCATGTAAAAAAAATAATAATAATAAAATTAAAAAAATCTTTTAAAAAAAAAAACAAAGCTCCCATCCAGCAATATTCCATGAGGACTAAAGGACATGGCTTTTCTGGGATCCACCACAGATTCAAACCGGCACAGTATATATGATTTTTTTTTTTCGTAGTTTTAATTTATTCTATCAGACTTTTTTTTTTTTTTTTTTTTTCACATGGGCAGGCACCGGGAATCAAACCCGGGTCCTCGGGCATGGCAGGCAAGCACTCTTACCTGCTGAGCCACCGTGGGCCCTCTATCAGACTTTTTAACAAATGTTTATTGCTGCATTTTTTCCCCAGCATATCATTATTTACTCCGCTTGTAGTACTGGAATTTAGCTGGAAGAATAAAACATTTACTCAAAAAAAAACCCTTAAAATCCATCTTTTTAAAGATACATAAAACAAATTGACACTAAAAAGTTATACATCAATTAAAGAAAAAAATGATGAAGTATTGTACATGGAATAAAGAAACAATCAGTTTGGAACAACATTAAATGCAGCTTTCTAAAGGAGATGAAACTAATAAACATGCTTTTTGCAGACCAGAAAGGAATGCCATCTAAATTCAATTAGTGTAATTCAATTTCCAGAAAGCTCTCTGCTTCAGGTATCTACAGATCTGTCTGTCCAGGACAGTATCCTCCTGCTTACGAGAAATGCTGCTTCCTTCATTCTGTGTGAGTTCAGGAATGAGCACCAGACCCAAAGTGGGCTAGTTAGAGACATTACCTGGGATTTTTGAATGTAGTGAGTCTCATAAGGGACTGGGTTCCACAAGTTTATGAGTCTGTCAAAACTCAGCAAATGTATTCTTAAGATTTGTTCATTCTTTGTATGTAAATTTTACATCCAAAGAAAGATACTGAACTCTAAATTAATGATATGTATACTGAAGTATTCAGGGGAAAGTATACTGATGTCTGCAGTTTACTTTAAAATGTATTTTTAAAGACGCACTGATGGACAGATGGGTAGATATGTGTTAAAGAAAGTAGTAACACATTTGTTTGTAAAGTTAATGTGTAGTTTCTAAAATTCTTTCACCATAACTTTCTGTTTGAAATAATTCATAATAAAAAGGGGGGGCAGGTTGCAGACCCCTCTGACGGCACTGCTGTGTGGCCATGTTTCACAAGGAATGGAGGGAACTAGTTTCATCAGAAAACAAACATGCAAAAAGAAATAGGAACAAGGAGTGGAGGGGTTTTGTACTGCCTGAATTTCCTCTGGTTTCAACTACCCTTGAGACTGGGCTGTAGCCCTGCCCTTTCGGTAATTACATAAGCCAAAAAATTCCATTTTTCACCTAAGATAGTTCAAAGTGGATTCCTATTGCTTACAACCAGAGTCTTGACTAATACACTAGCCCAAGGTAATAATAATAATTGTAGACAAAGAAAGATGGCCACTGCAGTAGTATTCAAAGATAAAAATCCATAAACGTTCTGACTGTTCAACAAAAAAGAAGTAGCAAAACTGTTGTGGTATAATTTAGATGGCATTACATAATAGTCTTGATAAAATTTTAAATGAAACGCTCACAGAACTATGTATCTATATACATACTATGTATGTATGTGTATAATACCATATACTAAATATTATATATTACAAATATTAAATATATGCTACATAAAAATATATATACTCAGATATATTATATACACATACAATTTTGTAAAAAGAAAAAAATTGAAAAAATTACATGAAAATATACAAAATTGTCAACATTGATAATCTCTAGCTTTAAGATGATTTCATTCAAATTTATGCTTTTCTTTATTTCTTAAATTTTCTTCAGCACGCATGTATTACTTTTAGAATAACCAAAAAATAAGCCACCATTTAAAAAGTCGTACTATCAAGAAAATTTTTTAAAATCTCTTATTACTCGCTTCTCAGGAACCATTCCCACCATGTTCTAAATCTTTCATTTATTTCTTGGTGCAGTAGCCTAGTCGTTAAGAGGCTGACCTGTGAAGTCAGACTACATTAGTTCCACTCCCCACTATTCCCCTGTAATGATTTGGGGCAATATAATTTTTCTTTCTTGCCTTAATTTCTCCCAGCTACACAACACGAAAATAGTACTTACTTTATAAATGAGTTTAAAGAATAAATGAGATGATATATGCAAATCACTTACAATAATGTTTGACAAAGAGTAGATGTGAACCATCATCATCATCATCCTCATCCATACCTGGTCTGATTAGCTTGTTTCCTACCTTAATAACAGAATTTAACTCATCAGGCATTAACCCACACAGTTGCACCTCCTCTCTATTTCCAATATCTGTTTTTATACTTAGCCTGCCTCCTTCCTTACAGAATTGCTTCCAAATACTTTCAAGGTGTCCAGTGCAGTCCCAGGCACAAGACACCATTCCACTTGTCCTAGAGAGTGGGACTGCTCCTTTCTGAGGCTAAATCTGCAGGTTCCAACTTATCCTTCCCATCTGTTCTGACTGTGCCAGTTCATTCCACCTCCCTCTTCCAAATCTTTAATCTCTCCTTCACTGGCTTCCTTTTCTCTGCCTGCAAATGTATACGCCTAGCATTTTTGGAAAAAATCTAAATTTGAATTTACTTCTTGCCATCCTACATTTCTTCTTCCTTTTGCATCAATACTTCTCAAATGAAAGCCCAAATTTGGTTTTTGTTTCTTGCACTCTACTTCAACTTCTCTTACCAAGATTACTAATGGGCTCCTTATTGTTAAATCCAACAATTTTTTTAGCCCTCAATTTCTGCAGCTTCTAACACCACAATTTATTTGCAAACTCTTCTTTAGAGATTAAGAGTCTCCACTGACTAGCAAACTACCTAAAAATTAAAATTCTGCTTTTATCCTACCACCTACAAAGATTAAATGTAAATTGACAATAGCATTGAACATCTCTGCAAGTTGGGCCCAAGTCTGCTTTTCTGCCCAGCCTTCAAATTCTCACGTTTCAGGCAACACTGTCCCCAAGCAAACCAGTCCCTTCTTGTAGTTTCCCTACTTTGCCTGGACTGGCCTTTTCCCTTCTCTAAGATTATCCAAATTCCAGCCATACCTCAAAACTCAGTTTACTCCCTCATAAAATCACCCAACAGCATTTTAATCTACGTTTTTTACATCTATTATTAATACTATTACATGTTGCTTACTATAGTACCAGGCACTGTTCTAAGTACTTTACATAAATGAACTAATTAATTTAAATCTCACAACAATGCTATCAGGTGGGTACTGTTACTATCTGTATTTAACAGATGAAGAAACTAAGGTACTAAAAAAAAAAAAAGGGACTGGCAGGACCATGCTTACAGCCAGGCAGTGTGGCTCCAAAGTCTGTACTCTTAAACTGCTGCATTTGCTCACCCTTCTGGAACCCTTTAGCATTTGTAGTTAAATCATTCATTTGCCAATAAGCTGTTTTGAGACATTTTCTGAATTGTAAGGAGATGACTTCACATGACTGTATCTTTTCTCTCTAACTAGATTAATCTTTGATTTCTCCACAGCTACTAATTGCTATCAACAAATATTACTTTATATATTTGTTAAATAAAAAAATTAATAAGACAGAAATAAGATTATCTAACCAAGATTTTAAAAATCTGGGAGATGACTTCAAACCATTTCCAAGTATCAGAGGTTTTTTTTAAAGAAAGCCAGTCATCACCTCTGTTACCATTTCTAGATGACAGACTACAACTACAAATAATTTACATAGAATATCAGGAACAAATATTTTAATGGTTACATATTGTCAAATTTTGTGAGATAGAATTTCTATTTTCTTTAGGATCCCAAATAATAGTAAGTGCTCAGGAAAAACTAAGTAAGTGCTAAGGAAAAACTCTGCCTGAAAGTACAGAGCACATAGTAAGAATTAGATCAATGCTTATTTACTAAATAAGTGAGCAACCTTGGCCACAAAATAATTTGTGTTATCTCCTGTGGAACACCATTTTTATGTAGAACTGCATTCCAACAAATCCAACAATATGAGTCTTCTGAAAAATGTACACATTGCCTAGATAACATGGGATTATGTGGTTCTATACATTTAGAAACTGGTTTTGGTTTTGGCATAGCTGATAATCATTTTGGCAGTATTTAAGCAACAAATGAAGTTACTTTTTTTTTTTTACAAACCAAAACAACATGCAAACATGAATATTCTTAACATACAAACATTCCATTCATGGTGTTCAATCAATGGCTCACAATATCATCACATAGTAGTATATGCATCACCATGGTCATTTTTTTAGAACACTTGCATCACTCCAGAAAAAGAAATGAAAAAAAAAGAAAAAACTCATAAATACCATACCCTTTACCCCTCCCTCTCATTGACCACTAGTATTTCCAACTACCTAATATATTTTAACCTTTGTTCCCTCTATTTTTTTCTATACCCCTTACCACTTCCTTTCATAATAAAGTTACTTCCTAAAGGCATCCTTGTTTAATGAACATTATAAAATAAAACCACAAAGAGGTAGCCTTTGCCCTCTACCTACGTTTTTCAAAACCTAAGATAAGGAAGTCAATAGTAAACAAACAAACAAAAAAACAACAACAAAAAGAAGTCAACAGAGATCAGGGTAATTCATTCTCATTTTCATTCATTCCCATTCTTCTTCTCATGTGCTTTCCCTCTTCCTCCCTTCCTTGCTCTGATTCTGGAAGAGGTGATAGTGTCAAACAAGAGAAAGTAAATTAAATACAGCCTGAGTGCATAGACCTGAGATGGACTTAACCTAAGTAATGTTATTAATTTACTTTATTAACTTATTTATTTATTTTATTAATAATTATTATTAATAATAATGTCATTAATTTACATAAAATATTTTGTCACACGGGTGAAAGTACACATGCTGGCATGATTAGCACCTTCTATCCCTCTAGTTAAGTTACTTTAAGAGAAGTCAAACTTACAATTAGAAACTAATTTCCTAGATAGGAGGGAATACATCACTATGATTCTCAGCTACTTTTTTTAACATGAGAAATCACTTTCACAGGAATCAGAAATACTTATAGTTTGTATGATCAGTACATTTTCTCTGTGAATACAGAGAACTGCAGAAAATAAGAGGGTGCAAAGGAGTCTGTAAATCCAGAAAAAGAGTTGGATGATTCAAATGAACAAAGGGTTCAACTACAATGGCCTTGCTATTAAGGCCAGGAACAACCACTTCCCTTCAAAGTGCTTGGGTATATGCTCTTTCTGATTGAATTTCCTTTCATTATCCCTTCAGAAGTGGTCAACAGGTCTTCTAATTGACATATTTTTTGGATATGCAAATATACACAGACAGATTACCAAAGACTCCAGCAAGGCAGGGAGCAATTCTATCAATTTCTGCTAGTTTTACAGTTCTAATATACTGGGTTAATCTGCCATTTAAACACAAGGACAAGCATATTCCTTCACAATTTCTTTTTGAGAGGTGGGATGGGAGAGAGTTCAGGGAAGTGCTTCATTTTGACTCTGAAGTTCTCACAAAATGATAACGAATTTTATGTTATACACAAAGAAAACATAAGATATACGATGAAGTGGCAGACTGCTAGCTCTCCTTAAAATTTTTTTCTTTCCTTTTCTACAGTTAAGTTTTAGCTAGCATATGGCTACCCAATTTGAGACTACATTTCCCAATTTCCCACTGGTAGTATGGCCAAATGGCTAAGTTCTCACCAATGGATACGAGAGGAAGTGGTGTATAATACCTCAAGTCTTGGTCTTAATACCCTGGGCATGCACTACTCTATTATCATGGAGTAAACCAGAGGAACCATGGGAATCACATGTGAAGTCACACATCTTGCCAAAATGAGTCACTGCAAGAGGTTGTGAGGGAGAGCTTGCCTACTAGCCCTAGACTGTTAAGTGAGAGAAAAATAACCTTCTGTTTTTGTCAAAGCCACTGGATATCTTTGATGCAACAGCTTAATCTGTACTCTTACCAATACAGACAACAATTAAGCATTAGAACTACATATTAGAATTCACAACCACTCTTTGAGAATACTTAATCCTGAAGTATCAATTTGGCAGAAAAAGTTAACCAATATGGATCTATTACTACATACTTGACGCCCAGGAATTCCTTAGTTTCTTAAGATTAAAAAAAGAAAAAGTAATGGTTGAGTCTACAGTATTAAACCCAAGAGATGAAAAGTGTAAATTGCTCTGGGGAAATTAAGGGCTTTCTGAGCCACATATGCACTGTCAACACTTAATAAAAACCAAATAAGAGTGAGAAGAGTGGGAGAAAGGATAAGTATTCATTTTGATTTTAACTTTGAAATCTAAGTACATTTTAGGAGTGGCAGGTGTTTTCTACACAAGTTTATTTTTAACATTTTTTATATACAAGCAGGAGTAATTTCAATATCCAAAATTATTATCTAGATCAATTTTTTTTATATAATGTACTGTTGTAGTTTACTAGCTGCCGGAATGCAATATACCAGAAACGGAACGGCTTTTAAAAAGGGGGAATTTGGGCCACAGTGGCTCAGCAGGTAAGAGTGCTTGCCTGCCATGCCCGAGGACCCGGGTTCAATTCCCGGTGCCTGCCCATGTAAAAAAAAAAAAAAAAAAAAAATTTATACAAAAACTCAAAAATGGACAGCACAATAATACCTAATTGTAAAGTAATCATGTTAAAACACTGAATGAAGCTGCATCTGAGCTAAAAAAAAAAAGGGGGGGGGGGAATTTAACAAGTTGCTAGTTGACAGTTCTAAGGCCGAGAAACTGTCCCAATTAAAACAAGTCTAAAGAACTGTCCAATCAAAGGTATCCATCCAGGGAGAGATACCTGGGTTCAGGAAAGCCAATGAAGTTCAGGGTTTCTCTCTCAAGTGAGAAGGCACATGGCAAACACAGTTAGGGCTTCTCTCTCAGCTAGAAGGGCACATGGCGAACATGGCATCATCTGCTAGCTTTCTCTCCTGGCTTCTGGTTTCTTGAAGGTCCCTCGGAGGGGTTTTTCTTCATCTCCAAAGGTCGCTGGCTGATGGACTCTCTGCTTTGTGGTGCTGCAGCATTCTCTGCTCTCTCTGAATCTCCTATTCTCCAAAATGTTTTCTCTTTTACAGGACTCAAGACCCACCCAAATGGGTGGAGAAATGTCGTCATCTAATCCAGTTTAACAACCACTCTTGACTAAATCACATCATCCAGGAAGATGATCTGATTACAGTTTCAAACATCCAGTACTGAATATGGATTATTCTACCTTTATGAAATGGGATTTTGATTAAAACATGGCTTTTCTAGGGGGCATACATCCTTTCAAACCAGCACGTGTACTAAGTCTACAGCCCCTTATTTTCAATTTTTTTTATCATTATACCACATTTAACAAATAACAACCAAGTAAATATCAACTTATATAACATTAATCCTTGTATCTGAGCAAGGTTCAACCAATATTACCAACATAGACCATATTTAAATGTATTTATTCCTCCAACCAAATCAGAGTTACTACTGATTTCCAAGATGGGTAGAAGTTAAGTAAAGAATCTGAGACTTTAGTGCCTGAATTTCTTTAGGAGACATGGCTGATCTTGAAAGTATTTATAACTACATGACCACTGTGCTGTTCAAGAATTATAGAGCCACAGCCAATTTTTTATTATTTACGTTACCTGAAGGCAGAAGCATCAATGATGAAAAACAATCAGCAAATCATTTCTAGTTGGTTTTGAAATATCTATTAATTTTTTAAAGAGATTTATTTGATTATCTGTTTTGGGGGGATAATAAGAAAAATGGCTTATGTTCCCTGGGTGCAAGCCAAATGATGGAAGCATAACCAGTAGTTGGATCAATCTAACTAGCCATAAAAATCCCCACAAATAATATAGAAAGCATATAACTTATAAGAGATAAATGAGATTTGACTACAAGTACTAAAAATAAAGTATTTTAAAACACAATTTTTAAAATTAGGCTCTAGATGGAATTATACTCACACAAATGCAACTAAAGAAAATTTTTGTGCTTTAGTAGTGAGTTTACTAGCTAAGGGAAAAGAATATTTCTAAAAAAAACCCCAAGGATTACCAATCTTAAAGGTTTCTCAGAGAATGATGGGCATGCATATTGATGCTCTTACTGTTTTCGCTCTTAAAAATTAAGGTTCTTTACTAATAACTATAATGAACAAGACACACATGGATCATAAGCATTTTAAAATAGCTTCCAAGTTTAATGGGACTGAAATAGTTCAAAAATCAAAGATACATTAGGGCCTAGTCACCAAAGAAAAAGACACATAAAGAAGACCTTTTCTTCAACCTTGACATTGGACCAGACCATCTAACAATTTTTAGCCTAGGTCAAGTTCTAGTTTTTATTTTGTTCAGTAACCCCAAAAACTGCTGGCATTTAGTAAGTGCTAAGCAATAATACACATTTTGCAGGCATAATAAATTAACATGAAATACTCCACAGTGAGGGCTCATTTTATGGATTAAGTAGTAATCCAGGAGTCTAATTTTGATAAACTGGTTTGAATTACAATAAACCTTATTGTATTAACAGAGTCTCTGACCTACAGCATATTATATACTTACGAATCCCAAAGCCATAAAGCATTTATTTTTTAAGACTTATAAAATCATGTCTATCTTAGGATGCCTCTGGGCACTCACATGGTATAAAAGCAGATACAAAATTCAAACAAAAAGAAAAGCCTGGCTCTGTTCAGATTTGCTTTTTGTTCTTTTTTTAAGAACTAAACAAAAGCAGTAACTCTAATACCTGAAGGTCAACCCAGAGGGTCAATTTTATAAAGATTTATAAAATAAAGTCTATCTCAAAAACACTGCTGTCTTTGGACACCAAAAACTGGGGCCAACTAGCAGAAGAGCTTCAATGCACTCAGGGTGCCTCACTGGAAGTGAGTATTAAGAAATCTAAAGGCTTAAGAGTGTGTATGTCTATGTGTGTTTTAATAAAACCATTACTCTGAATTTAACTCCAAAGCGAAGCAGAGCTGTAGTGTATTCCATGCTGGGTTCTATGATGCCAAATGCTAGAGTGGTAATACACTGCACACAGTACCACTTCCATGTGATCTGTACTGAGCAGGGTCCTTCTCTTTCACATATATTCACAGCTGAATACAAAGACAAGTCAAGAAAACACAACAGCCATCTTAATGGTGGACAAAAGTGAAATAGTAAGAAGAACTTAATGACAATATTTCTGTTAGTCTCAGGTCAGAAAAAGGCTAGGAAAAACCCCTAAAATGAAATGCATATTTTCACATTTATCCTGATTTTAATTTTTCAGTCCTCCCACTACTACCACACCAATAAAAAACATGAAAAATTACAAAATGGATGTCAGAATAACTGATTTTTTGAACATATACTATTAGTGAAAATAAACAAGAGGTTTCTTTAGGAAGACAGCCATGTTTGCTTGATTGTCTACTATTATATCACTAGTGGCTACATAGTGCCTTGCATTATAGTAGGTACTCAAATATTTGAGGAAGGAAGAAAAGGGAGGTGGAAGGGAGGACCGAAAGAATTGAAAAATTCAAGTAGGAGGGAAGGATGTAACTGGCACATAAACACTGAGGCAAACTATAAAATTTTCATTCTGGGATGGGCCCACACCCTGAAATCTCTACTCAGAATTAATTAACACCCCACTTTCTTCTTCTGCTTTCTAGAAAATTCAAAATAAAAACAGCCATTGTTTCTACTATATGAGTAACTCCTCCTTATAAATGAGAAATCCCGATGTTTCTGTTATCACAGTCACACTAAAAAGATAAAATGGTATTTATTTTCTCAAGTAGGAACATAAACTTTACATGATCAACCCATAGCTTATACAAAGAGAGTACATAGAGAGGAAAGAGCAGATATGGTTTTCAAGAGAGTACAGTTATTCTGAAAGCTGGACACAGGGCCTTCTTTCCTGTTCTCTCAACCCTCTTCCTAGTTGATCTCATCTACTACGATAGTATCAACCCAACTATATGTCAGTAACTCCAGTTCATATCTCCAGTGAAGATCTGTTTCCCAAGCTGTGGACCTGTGTATTGAACTCTCTCTGAAATTCTCCACTCGCATCTCTAACTTTAAGTACCAATACTGAATGTTTGGTATTCCCACACCACACTATGCCTCTCCTCCACCTTTTCCTTTCTTAGTAAGTGGTACCAGTATTCACCAAGTTGTTCATGCCTAACCCCCAGTGCCAAGGATGAGGCCTCCCTCTTCCTCCCTCTCTCCTGAATCTTTTAAATTTCCTTTATCATAATGTTTTATCATTTCTGCCTTTAAAATACATCTCAATCCCATTCGCTTTTCTGCATCTCCACTGCCATCCTAATCGAGAGATTACAAAGTGTCATCCTGTGGGTACTGTGGGTGTTCTGTTTAACCCACAGTGCTTTTATAAACTGTTTCTATTTGTTCACAACATTTATAAATTGGAATGTTTAAAAAAAAAACAATCTGAATTACTGTTTCCTATTTAAAAATTTTAAAAACCTGGCAACACCAGGCATAATTCCACCTGGCCTAAACTAGATGGAATTTGAAAAAGTGAAACCTCTTTTTTTTTTTTTTATTAATTAAAAAAAAATTAACTGACACAACATTTAGAAATCATTCCATCCTACATATGCAATCAGTAATTCTTAATATCACATAGATGTGTGATCATCATTTCTTAGTACATTTGCATCGATTTAGGAAAAGAACTAGCAAAACAACAGAAAAAGATATAGAATGATAATATAGAGAAAAAAATAAAAATAATAATAAAAATAAAAAATAAAAAATATATAAAAAAGGAAAAAAACAAAAAACACAAACAAACAAACAAACAAAAAACTATAGCTCAGATGCAGCTTCATTCAGTGTTTTAACATAATTACATTACAATTAGATAGTATTGTGCTGTCCATTTTTGAGTTTTTGTATCTAGTTCTGTTGCACAGTCTGTAACCCTTCAGCTCCAATTACCCATTGTCTTACCCTGTTTCTAACTTCTGATGGTCTCTGTTACCAATGACATATTCCAAGTTTATTCTCTAATGTCAGTTCACATCAGTGGGACCATACAGTATTTGTCCTTTAGTTTTGGGCTAGTCTCACTCAGCATAATGTTCTCTAGGTCCATCCATGTTATTACATGCTTCATAAGTTTATTCTGTCTTAAAGCTGCATAATATTCCATTGTATGTATATACCACAGTTTGTTTAGCCACTCGTCTGCTGATGGACATTTTGGCTGTTTCCATCTCTTTGCAATTGTAAATAATGCTGCTATAAACATTGGTGTGCAAATGTCCATTTGTGTCTTTGCCCTTAAGTCCTCTGAGTAGATACCTAGCAATGGTATTGCTGGGTCATACGGCAATTCTATATTCAGTTTTTTGAGGAACCGCCAAACTGCCTTTCACAGTGGTTGCACCATCTGACATTCCCACCAACAGTGGATAAGTGTGCCTCTTTCTCCGCATCCTCTCCAGCACTTGTCATTTTTTGTTTTGTTGATAATGGCCATTCTGGTGGGTGTGAGATGATATCTCATTGTGGATTTGATTTGCATTTCTCTAATGGCCAGGGACACTAAGCATCTCTTCATGTGCCTTTTGGCCATTTGTATTTCCTCTTCTGAGAGATGTCTGTTCAAGTCTTTTTCCCATTTTGTAATTGTTGGCTGTCTTTTTGTTGTTGAGTTGAACAATCTCTTTATAAATTCTGGATACTAGACCTTTATCCGATATGTCGTTTCCAAATATTGTCTCCCATTGTGTAGGCTGTCTTTCTACTTTCTTGATGAAGTTCTTTCATGCACAAAAGTGTTTAATTTTGAGGAGCTCCCATTTCTTTCTTTCTTTCTTCAGTGCTCTTGCTTTACGTTTAAGGTCCATAAAACCGCCTGCAATTGTAAGTTTCATAAGATATCTCCCTACATTTTCCTCTAACTGTTCTATGGTCTTAGACCTAATGTTTAGATCTTTGATCCATTTTGAGTTAACTTTTGTATAGGGTGTGAGATACGGGTTCTCTTTCATTCTTTTGCATATGGATATCCAGTTCTCTAGGTACCATTTATTGAAGAGACTGTTCTGTCCCAGGTGACTTGGCTTGACTGTCTTATCAAAGATCAAATGTCCATAGATGAGAGGGTCTATATCTGAGCACTCTATTTGATTCCATTGGTCAATATATCTATCTTTATGCCAATACCATGCTGTTTTGACCACTGTGGCTTCATAATATGCCTTAAAGTCCGGCAGCGTGAGACCTCCAGCTTCATTTTTTTTCCTCAAGATGTTTTTAGCAATTCGGGGCACCCTGCCCTTCCAGATAAATTTGCTTATTGGTTTTTCTATTTCTGAAAAATAAGTTGTTGGGATTTTGATTGGTATTGCATTGAATCTGTAAATCAATTTAGGTAGGATTGACATCTTAACTATATTTAGTCTTCCAATCCATGAACACGGTATGCCCTTCCATCTACTTAGGTCTTCTGTGATTTCTTTTAACAGTTTTTTGTAGTTTTCTTTGTATAGGTTTTTTGTCTCTTTAGTTAAATTTATTCCTAGGTATTTTATTCTTTTAGTTGCAATTGTAAATGGGATTCGTTTCTTCATTTCCCCCTCAGCTTGTTCATTGCTAGTGTATAGAAATGCTACAGATTTTTGAATGTTGATCTTGCAACCTGCTACTTTGCTGTACTCATTTATTAGCTGTAGTAGTTTTGTTGTGGATTTTTCCGGGTTTTCGACGTATAGTATCATATCATCTGCAAACAGTGATAGTTTTACTTCTTCCTTTCCAATTTTGATGCCTTGTATTTCTTTTTCTTGTCTAATTGCTCTGGCTAGAACCTCCAACACGATGTTGAATAAGAGTGGTGATAATGGACATCCTTGTCTTGTTCCTGATCTTAGGGGGAAAGTTTTCAATTTTTCCCCATTGAGGATGATATTAGCTGTGGGTTTTTCATATATTCCCTCTATCATTTTAAGGAAGTTCCCTTGTATTCCTATCCTTTGAAGTGTTTTCAACAGGAAAGGATGTTGAATCTTGTCAAATGCCTTCTCTGCATCAATTGAGATGATCATGTGATTTTTCTGCTTTGATTTGTTGATATGGTGTATTACATTAATTGATTTTCTTATGTTGAACCATCCTTGCATACCCGGGATGAATCCTACTTGGTCATGATGTATAATTCTTTTAATGTGTTGTTGGATTCGATTTGCTAGAATTTTGTTGAGGATTTTTGCATCTATATTCATTAGAGAGATTGGTCTGTAGTTTTCTTTTTTTGTAATATCTTTGCCTGGTTTTGGTATGAGGGTGATGTTGGCTTCATAGAATGAATTAGGTAGCTTTCCCTCCACTTCGATTTTTTTGAAGAGTTTGAGCAGAGTTGGTACTAATTCTTTCTGGAGCGAAACCTCTTGAGACAAGGACTATGCCCCCTGCCACCTCTCCACTGTCTCCCAATACTTAGGCCATGGGACATTTGCCACTTATCATTGCAGTTTCAATATAATATTTTACTTATATGGGACTGATTAATACTTCTGTCACCTGGCCATGAGTTTGTGAACCCAGTTCCAGTACAAGTTGCCACTTGAAACGTGAATCAGATCTTCTCGCTTCACTGTTTAAACCTTCTTCTTGGCTTAAAATAAAAATTCAAACTTTTACTGTATTCTAAAACATCCTGAACTAATAACCTGTCTGGTCTCATCTCCTGCCATTCCCCTCACTCATCCTACTCCATCTGCACTAGTCTTCTCTCTTGTCCTTGTTCCAAGCTTGGAAGTTTCTTCTCACACATAATCACATGGCTAGCTCCTGTCATTCAGGTCTCAGCCAAAATATCACCTACTAGAGAAGTCTTCTGTAACCACAGAATAAGGCAGTACTCGCCCCACACAGCCCACCTTCATTTTTTATCATCTTGTTTTATTTTCTTCACAGCAATTAATGCTATTTAAAATTATCTGGCTTATTTATTTATTGTTTATACCACCCCTATAGAAGATACACTCCATTACAGGAGGAACCATGTATGTCTCATTTGTCATTGTAACTCTAGTGCTTAGCCTTTGGTAATAAATATTGGTCAAATACATAATGCACTACTATAACCTCTCTTGCAATTTTCATTGCAAATCCCCTTTATCATAATACCAGCTTGGGTGCAGTTCATTTATTCATTCAATAACATATATTGCACCTGTTCAAGGTGCTGAGATTATATCAGTGAACAAAACAGCCTAAAATCCTTGCCCTCAAGAAGCTTATTTTCTAGTAAGGAGAAACAGAAAATTATATAGCATATTAGAAAGTAATAAAGACTTTAAAAATGTGGGAATGGAGTACGTAAGGTGGGTATGCAGATGTGTCAGCTGATGTTTGTGTATATGTGTATGCAGAGAAAGGAGAGCTCCAATTTTAAGTAGCAGAGTCAGCAAAGCTCCCACTTAAAAGTGTGACATTTAAGGAAAAGCTGAAAGAAAGTAAGAGAGGAAGTCATGCAAAAATAAGAACTTTTCAGGTGGAGGGTACAGCAAGTACACAGGTCCCAAAGTAGGGGCTTGTCTTGTGTGAAATGGCAAGGAGGCCAATGTGGTTGAAGTACAATGAGAACAGTGTTGTAGGAAATGAGGTCCAAGAGCTACTGGGGAGTCAAATCACACAGGGCCTTACAAACTACTCAAGAACTTTGGCCTTCTTTTCTTATTTAGATGTGGACACCCTCTCTCTAAGCCAACTAGGCAGGTGAACTCACTGTCCTCCTCACTGTGTGGGACATAACACCCAGGGATATAAATCTCCCTGGTAACGTGGGGCAGGACCCCTGGAATGAGCCAATATAAAGCATCATGGGACTGAGAAAGCCTTTTTCACCAAAAGGGAGAAGAGAGAAATGAAACAAAATAAAGTTTCAGTGGCTGAGAGATTTCAAACGGAGTCAAGAGGTTATCCTGGAGGCTATTCTTATGCATTATATAGATATACATTTTTTTATTAATTTTTTAAAAATATAACAACACACACATTCTTAACATATGATCATTCCATTCTACATATATAATCAGTAATTCACAATATCATCACACAGTTGTATATTCATCACCATGATCATTTCTTAGAACATGTTCATCAAGTCAGAAAAAGACATAACAAGAAAACAGAAAAAAACTCATACATACCATACCCCTTATCCCTCCCTTTCATTGATCACTAGCATTTTAATCTACTAAATTTATTTTAACATTTGTTCCCCTTATTTATTTTTATTCCGTATGTTTTACTTGTCTGTCGATAAGGTAGACAAAAGGAGCATCAGACACAAGGTTTTCACAATCACACAGTCACATTGCAAAAGCCTTATCATTGCAAATGTTCTAAGAAATTATCATGATGATGAATATGCAACTGTGTGATGATATTGTGAATTACTGATTATATATGTAGAATGGAATGATCGAAACAGGAATGTCTGCATTTATTTGGTGTTTTTTTGTATTTAAAAAAATTAAAAAATAAAAAGTTAATGGAGCAAAAATAAAAATAAAATAAAAAAGCTATATCATTATACAATCATCTTCAAGAAACAATGGCTTCTGGAACACAGCTCTCCATTTTCAGGCAGTTCCTTCCAGCCTCTCCATTACCTCTTAACTAACAAGGTGATATCTATTTAATGAGTAAGAATAACCTCCAGGATAACGTCTCAACTCTGTTTGGAATCTCTCAGCCACTGACACTTTATTTTGTCTCATTTCGCTCTTCCCCCTTTTGGTTGAGGAAGTTTTCTCAATCCCCTGCTGCTGAGTCCCAGCTCATTCTAGGATTTCTGTTCCACATTGCCAGGAAGGTCCACACCCCTGGGAGTCATGTCCCACGTAGACGGGGAGGGCGGTGAGTTTGCCTGCTGCATTGGCTGGGGGATAGAGGCCACATCTGAGCAACAAGAGGTTCTCTTGGGGGTGACTCTCAGGCCTAATTTTAAGTAGGCTTAACCTATCATTTGCAGGGTTAAGTTTCATATGAACAAACCCCAGGACTGGGGGCTCAGCCTCTTGCTTTGGTTGTTCCCACTGCTTGTGAGAATAGACATACATTTTTAGTTTATGGTGTACCACAGTGGCCAGAGGGAAGTACCTGAAACTGCTGAACTGTGTTACAGTAGCCTAGATTCTTGAAGACAACTATATAAATATACAGCTTTTACTATGTGACTGTGTGCTTGCAAAATCCTTGTGTCTGATGCTCCTTTTATCTAGGCTATGAACAGATGAGTAAAAAACAAGGATAAACAATAAATAAATAATGAGGGGGGATAAGGGGTTAAAAAAATGGGTAGATGGAAATACTAGTGCTTTATGAGATGGAGGGGTAAGGGGTATGGGTTGTATGAGTTTTTTCTTTTTCTTTCTTTTTCTGGAATGATGTAAATGTTCCTAAAATGATCATGGTGATGAATACATAACTATATTATACTATGGTGAGCCAGTGATTGCATACTATGGATGGACTATATGCATGTGAAGATTTCTCAATAAAAATATTAAAAAAAAAAAAAAGAACTTGGGCTTTTACCTTGAGTGAGATGATGAGTTATTGGAAGGTTCTGAGCAGAAAGTTTTGACTTATCTTTAAAAGGAACACCGTATGGAATTAAATAGTGGGGATGGCTGCACAACCTTGTGAATATACTAAAAACCACTGAGCTGTACAGTGAATTTATTAAAAGGGTGAATTTATGGTATGTGAATTATGTGTCAATAAAATAAAAAAAAAGAGCACACTAAGATGTTGAGAACAGACTATGGGGGCAGAAGGGTAGAAGCAGAGAGACAAGGGATTAGGCCACTACAATAATCTAGGAGAGAGAAGGTGATGGCTTGGATAAGGGTAGTAGCAGCAGTTATGGTGAAAATAGTCCCAATTCTATATAAATTTTAAGGAAATGCCTATAAGATTTGCTGATGGATCAAATATGGTGTTTGAGAAAAAGGAAGGTAGGATGATGTCAAGGTGCTGCATCTTCCTACTAAACTTCCCTTTATGCTGTCTGAAATACCTACAAGGGGCTGGAGGTATAGCAGCTGTTTGGTGACCTGCAGAGATAAGCATAAGGACAAAAAGCCAACATACTAAGGATTATCAGAGTGGAAGGCAAGAAACAGCCTAGTTCCTAAAGGCAGTGCTGAACCCTTGTACCAGACTGCTTACCTCTAATTATTTAAGCTATGGCTAATTGGGTTCTTACGATTTGTACTCAAATATGTTCCTGATACCCACAGTTATCTTTAAAAAATGCAAACTGCTAAAAACCTTAAATAGCTTCTCCTTGCTCTCAGTATAAAGTTCAAAATCCACAACATGACCTACAAGATTCTAGGAGATTTGTCCCCAGCTCACTATTCCAATTCATTCTGTTACGCTACCTCTTCATTTGCTCTATCCACAGTACCCTACTCTCTGCTTCCGTCAGTTCTTTGAACCTACCGAGATCCTTCTATCTCAGGGACTTTATACATGCTGTTCCTTCTTCCTATACCACTTTTCCACTCCCCGTCACCTAGTTACTTCCTCATCATTCCTCAGATCCCAGCTTAAACACCATTTGCTCAGGAAGGATCTCTCAAAGTACCCTACAGTTTTTCTTCATAGCACTTATGACATGATATGTGAAATGATATAATTATCTTTGTGATTATTTATTAACTATCCCCTCTTCTAGAATATAAGCTTTGTAATGGCAGGGACATTTCCTGCTTTACTAATAGACCTGGCACATTATAGGCTTTCAATAAATACTTGTTAAATGAATACATGAATGAAGTTTCTCTCTCATTGTGAAAAATTTGCAAAGTTCTAAGGAGTTAAAAGGAAAAATATTTTGTAGCCACAATAACGTTTCAAATTTTGCCATGTAAATTATATAAAACACTATTTTACCCTTATTTTTGATACTCACTTAGTTACCTTTAATTCAAAATTATGTTTCTTCACAGCAAATCTACGCATATACTACTCTCTAGAAACACATCAAAAACATTTATATGTTTTATTTTCAGTAGGGAGTGATAGAATTATTTCAATTTCACTCATTTTCACTCCACCAAAATGGTATAGATTTGCCAGGCTGAAACAATTCATCTCCCTTTCATTTATACACTTATCTGTGAAGGCAGCATGAAGTATGCCATAGGAATCATCTCTCTTCAAAGCCTATTACGTATGCTTTGTAATTTACTGGAAATTGAAATCATCAGTAATCATTTCTTCCTGTTCTCTTGTCAGGCTAACTTTCTTTTTTTAGAGCTTTCTCTTCAGGCTTTGCCAACCCATTTTTTAAAGTCATTTTTCCTCTTTTTTTTAAATAAAAATGTGCCTACAGAGTTCAAAATTTTAACACAGCACATTCCCAGACAGCACCCTGAAAAAAAAGAACAGAGGAATTTCAAAGCAAAATTTCTTTTTTGGCCAAATCAGGTGTTTATCTTTCCCTAGAGATACGTAAATTAGTAAAGAAGTGAGGTTCATACATTAGAAGAAAGCCACACTGTAATTCAAATACTGTTAAGGATCACTGTCAACAAGTTTAGGCCAGGAGCACAATCTACCTTTAAGTTGTTGTAACCTGATGGAAGAGATAAAAGTTTGACATAGTATTCTTCTAAAGAGAGCAAGATAAAAAGATGAGCAACAAATCCATAAGAAAATGGATATGACCAGGCAGACATTACAGAAAAGACCAGGAAAAAGTAATAACTACAGAAAGGATTATGATTCCATAGGTACAAGGGACCTGTACATTCTAGGATTTAAGGTCTTCTGTAAGATTTTCAATGGATTGGGGTGGTTTTTCTAAAACTTAAACTCTTTATTAAAAAAACAACAAACGTTACTTTTTAACCAGAAGTTCATAATATTTTTAAAAAGTAACCCACAATATGACTCCTTTTAATGTCTTTACACCTAGTTCCATAAACGTGCTTGGCAGTTTACACATCTTCATAGAACACCCCTGGGCATTCTAAACAGCCACCAAAGTTGGTAAGAGAAATCACAATGCTAAGAGGGTTGTTATAAGCCCCAGTTATTTACCCATAATATTTTCTTTACGAAGTTGTATAATACCAAGCAGGTATTACAGTTAAATGGATAATGCATGGAAAGCACTCAGCACTGTGTTGGCATAGAAGAAGCACTCAATTAATATTAGTCATCCTTCTTTGTGCACACAGCATGGGCTCAAGTCTTAGGAAAAGCTATACCTCCAAACTGACACTTCTCTTAATCTGCTCTGGAGAATATCTTTGTCCCCAAATAGAGGTTGACTCAGTATTTCGGCGACCTAACTGAGGATCAGAAAGAAAGGAAGATTTCAGTGGGTCTTAACTTAGGCATTATCAGAGTAGAGAAGGGAAGCAACCCCAAACGACAGCCATCAGGAGAGAAAAAAAATCATAACAGTAACAGGGTTGCTCCCAAAACAACTTTTCTCACACAACTGATACCAGAAGTGACTATGTGGCCAAATCTCCAGAAAGCAGGGAACTACCATCCTACTTCCTTCCTTTCTTTCATAAACTTCTCAAAAAAAGGTGTCTATACAGACTGTTCCCTATTCCTCTCTTCTCTTCTCTTTCAAACCCATTCCAATCAGTCTTTCATCCCCACCATTCTCAAACTGCTTCTCAAGGACATTTGGGATTGGCATGTTGCCAAATCCAATCATCAGTTATTGGTCCCCATATGAACTGACCTCATAACAGCATGATACAGTTGATCACTCCATCCTGCTGAAACACTTCATTCCTTGGCTTCCAAGACTCCCCTCATTTGACTTTGCTCCTACTTCAATAGCAGCTCCTTCTCAGTCTTGCATGCTGGATCCTCCTCATGTCTTCAACCTATTAATACTGCCTCACAGCTTTAAAAAGCATCTTATGTTGGTAACTACTAAATGTATACATCTAGCCTAGACTTCTCCCCTGGACTCTAGACATATATTCAACTGCCCCGTCAACGTCCCCACTGGAAAACTAAAAAGCATCTCAAATTTAAAATGTTCAAATTGAGCTACTTCAAAACCTACTTTTCACAGTCCTTCTTATCTCAGTCCACAGCAATTCTATCCTTTCAATTGTTCAGGCCAAAAATCTTGGCAAAATCCTTAATTCCTTTCCTTCTTTCTTTCTTACGCCACATCAACTCCATCAGCAAATGCTAGCTCTACCTTCTAAATACATCTAAAATCTGAAGTATTTTCCCCACCTCCACTGTTTCTATTTTGGTCCAAGCCACTTCCATCTTTTGCCTGAATCATTCTAAAATACTCCTTTACAGACTGTGTCAGCCTACAAGGTTCCTCTATTCAAAACCCTTCACTGGCTCCCCATCTCACTCAATCAAATGCTATGCAATATGGCCCCAATTTCTGTTCTGACATTCTTATATTACTCTCCCTTCTGCTCCAATCCTAGTGGCTTCCTCACTGTTCCAAGAGCATACCAGTCATGTCTCCAGGTCAGGGCCAGCTGCTTGTCTCTCAGCCTGGAACACTCTTTCCCCACATAGGCTTGTCCCCTAATCTTCTTCAGGTCTTTACTCAAATGTCACCTTTATATTGAGGCCTTGTGTGCCACACTATTTGAAAATGCAAACCCTATTCCATAAACACCCTGATCTCTCCTCCTTGCTTTTTTTGTTTATTGTCTATTAGCCTGTCTCCCCCCATTAAAATATAATTTCCATTAAGAAAGGCATTTTTGTGTAATCTGTACTCTGCTGAATCTTCAATGCTTAAAATACTCAATAAGTATTTGTTAAAAGAATGATTGTTCAGATTGTCAAGGAAATCATCATAGGGAAGGTGATACTCAGGCTATGTGAAAGACAGATCAGGAGGGATAAGGTGCATTCCAAGCAAAGGACCTATCATGTTTAAAAGTATAGAATAATGAACCAGCATAGCATACATTTGGAAACTATAAGCAGTTTGGGTTTGGTTGGAGCTTAAGGTTTCAGCAGGAAGTGAGAAAAGCAAAGTAGAAAAGGCCTAACACTTACTAAGCATTTAGCATGTGCCAGGCACTTTACACTGTTTCTAAGTGATTTAATCCTCATAAAAATCCTTCTTTTCCTGAAAAGAAGCTACTATTATCTCCATTTAACATATGTATAAACTGAGGCCAAAGAAGTTAAGTGACATGGCTGAAGTCACTTAGTCAGTAAATGAAGATCAAATTTTAAAAGTCAGGTTTTCTAGAACTGCAGCCTTAACCATTACACTGTATTGCATCGGTGTTATAGAGCTTGGGTTTCATGATATAGACAAAGAGGAACCACTGAAAGGTTTTATGCTGGAAAAAAAATGATTAGTTTGCTTTTTAGGAACATGACTCTGACAACAGTGTGGGGAATGGACTAAAGAAGGGTAGAGAAATTAGTGAGGTCCAAACTAGAGATGCTGAAGGCAAGATTTAGGGAAAGGAGTAAAATGAAGGTAAGATAGATTCTAGAAATACCCAAAATATAGAAATTATTAGGGATTTTGACAGTATTGTAGTTGGAGACCCAGGAATTCCTGCCCTACCATTTACCTCTCTCCTCATAGCTTCCCAAGAGAGTTTATACATATATAAACATATATAAATACATACACACATATATATACACATGTATACCTGTATATAAAGTTGACTACGAATCAAAATATCTCTATATTAGTTGGTTCAGTGATTTAGCACTGAATGCCACAATGCAGTAATATAGTACAGCTGGACTAGAGTTTAGGATCAAGATATAATTAGGGCCTCGATCTTTCCTTCCCAATTTCGTATCTTGAAATTCCCTCTTCTTCAGGCTAACCATACAGTACAGAAATCTGAAGCAGTATCTAGCACAATCAGGCTCATGTTTAAAGAATGAAATCATAGGATGAACACCTGGGGTTGCAAAAAGTGCTCTGACTGAATTTACTATACTGACTTCATGGAAGGAGGGAATATAAAAAGTAGTCCAGAAAGAGAAAATGATGATAAATTTGTTTACCTCATGGAGATAGTAAACCCTAAAAAGGGAAAACAAGATAGCAAGGCTGACGCAATCCCAAAGAAAAAGGAAGTGAGAGAGAATATTCTACAGTTGCATGATTATTTAATACCCACCAATCTTACTCACTGGTAAATACAGGCTGATGTTTTGAACTCTAACCAATTTGGTTACTAGCATAATGTTAACATATTAGAAAAAGCCACCAGAAACTAAGCTTCATAAACACGAAGAGGGCAAAAGGCAAAAAGGCTCGCCACACCATGGTTTGCCAATTTGAAAATAATATTAATTGGAAAGATGGTGGTAAGGAAGCTATAATTTTCACCCAGTGTTGGATAGATTTGGAGGGGGACAGGCAGTCATGGAAAAAGATCAAAGAAGAAAGCATTCACTTCTCTGCTGGCCTTATCTTAAATCTAACTCCTTTAAGGCTAGCATTCTGAATGCTGGAAAAAGAAAAACTAGACATACCTTGCACCACTGTCCCTAATATCAGTTGAGGGGCAGAACAAATGGCTTCTCCAAAAGATAAAGGGCGAAAAGTATTTTTTAAAGATTTTGATAATGTAGGATGCTGTCTGCCATAAGTCAACAGAAATAATCCTTCCTCCTTGGAGAAATGGAAATAGTAGCAAGACTTTCCATTAGTAATTTAGCTAAATGATTTACTAAGCCATTGGGAATGGGAGGTTATGGTCCAATAGATTTATATACTTTCCTTACAACTGGACACAAGGCAGACATTCAGCAAAATATCCGTTTACTAGTTTAGTCTCAAGTGTCAAATTTTCTACTATAGAGGCTTACCCTTCCCCACCACTCATACCAAATTATTCCTCTAGAAAAACTCATTTGTCTTATGAAGGAAGTATGTCTTTTCATTAGAGTAGGGGTTAATGATTTTAAAATAGCCTATCTACCTATACAAATATATAATACCTCACCTGCCATGCAGGAGACCTGGGCTCAATTTCTGGCCCATGCACTCCCCACACTAAAAAAAAAAAAAATTCAACAAATGGTGCTGCAACAATGGGATAGTCACATGGAAAAAGAATGAAATGCGACCCCCACCATACAGTGTGACCCCTCCCATACAGCATACAGAATATATATAATACCAATAGATCAGAGAAAACAAGAATGTACAAACCTTTCCAATTATAACAAAATTGCCCACACACCTGACATTATTTTCTTTAGATTCTGACTGGTCAAAATGATCAAACAACAAATCTAGCAAAGTCGTCTTTAAGAGAATTATGCTTACACATAAATAAAGAAAAAACAACTTACATATTACCTAATAAATTTGGTGATTAGATAGTATGGAAAAATTGAACATATAACTTTTTAAATTTTACTTTACAACAAAATATAAGGATGCCTTTTAATTGAAAGTCACAATTTTTGGTGTGTTTCATTCTGATGTATTTATGATATATGTATAATATGGCCTTCACATGTGACAGAAAATATTTTTGCTATTCATAAGCCCAGCTGTCTTCTAAGGAAGGTTAACTGAGTGTTCTTTGTTTTATCTCTGAAATACCTAGGTATACAGCCCCCACTGGACTGTAAATTCTGTGAGGGTTATATCTCCAATCCCTAGAAAAACAACTTGTATAGAACAGGCACTCAATAAATATTTCTCTAAAGAATAAATAGAAAAAAATGAACGGCATTGCCAATGTATGGCTTAGAATAGTTTCCTTGATCTGGGGATAAAATTTTTGCAGAAGTACTGAGTGTTTTTATAGAAATTAATTAATTTGAGGAAAGAACTTGGAGATAGCAAAGCTGCCCTGCCTAATGAGAGAGAACTTGGAAGTTTCAGTTACAAGTTCTGGAGGAGAAGGGCGCCAACAAGCTTGGGCACTGAAAGAAGTGTCCAAGAGGCAAACGTGGATAGCAGCATGGTGGGAAAAAAGACTCTAGGAACTTACTTTGCCTCTAACATCCCATTCCCTTGCCCTCCTTGGCCAGATAAATCTCAATTACTCTTCACCCACTCAGTACGCAAGGCTGTCACAGCACTCTGTTAAACACACAAGCACCATGTGTCTCTTTTTCATAGCACTTCTCAGTTAGAATTTTACAGTAATTTGTGTGCTTGCTTGATTACCTGTCTTCTGGTGAGAATGGGACTTATTGTTTGCTCACCTGACTACCCAGTGCCTAGCATAGCACCCGACCCACTAAATACATGCTTAATGAATAAATGAAAAGGAGCATCTAATACTGATTTTTAAAATATTTTTACTGGCACATCCTTGCACACATATAGTCTATACATGGTGTACAATCAGTGACTCACAATACCATCACATAGTAGTATATTCATCATCATGATCATTTTTAGAACATTCGCATCACTCCAGAAAAAGAACTGAAAAGAAAAAAGAAAAAGCTCATATATCCCATACCCCTTACCACTTCCTCTCATCGATCACTAGTATTTCCATCTACCCCATTTATTTTACCCCTTATCCCACCTATTATTTATCTACTTTTTATCCATAACTTTTTTACTCATCTGTCCATACCCTGGGTAAAAGGAGCAGCAGACACAAGATTTTTACAATCACATAGTCACACTGTAAAAGTTATATCTTTATACAATTGTCTTGAAGAATCAAGGCTAATGGAACACAGTTCAACAGTTTCAGGTACTTCCCTTCAGCCACCCTAATACACCACAAACTAAAAAGGTATATCTATATAATGCATAAGAATAACTTTCAGGATAACCTCTTGACTCTGTTTGAAATCTCTCAGCCACTGAAACTTTATTTTGTCTCATTTCTCTCTTTCCCCTTTTGGTCAAGAAGGCTTTCTCAATCCCAAGATGCCAAGCCCTGACTCATCCCAGTAGTTCTGCCCAATGTTGCAGGGAGATTTACACCCCTGAGAGTCATGCCCCATGTAAAGGGGAGGGCAGTGAGTTCACCTGCCGAGTTGACTTAGAGACAGAGGTCACATCTGAGCAGTAAAAAGGTTCTCTGGGGGTGACTATTAGATGTAATTATAAGTAGGCTTAGCCTATCCTTTGCAGGATTAAGTTTCATAGGGGTGAACCCCAAGATTGAGGGCCTGGCCTATCAGTTTGATTATCCTCACTACTTGCGAGAATATTAGAAATTCTCCAAATGGGGAAATACTAGTGATCGATGAGTTGAGTATTTCCTCCTTTCTCCCCAGTCCCCCAAGAGGACTTTGCAAATACTTTATTCACTGCCCAAATCACTCTGGGATTTATCAGAGCATCACACTAACCTGGACAAACCAACAAAATCTCACGCCTTGGTCAAGATTCTATGTATTTATGGTGTTCAGCTTAACTGACTATACAAGTTAAATTAGGTAATGTGCTAACCCAAAATATAAATTTTGGATCAAATAAACATCTATCCCCTTGGTCTCACACAGAAGTTGAAGTTTTAAAATATGGGTGCTATCATCCTTTACCCTGTATTCTGATCTACCTTAGTCCTATCCAGATCAACTTCCTTGATATCTCTAGTGGAAGTCTGATCCCTTCTTCAACTTTTTAAATAGTTCCTATACAGGGTACTGCTGACTTTCATAGCTTCAGAGCTCTAACTCTAAATCTCAGCTGTCACATAAATACCCAAAGATTCTAGAAAGACCAGGTTGTATACAAATCTTTATCATTATCTCAGCATTTAGAAATAACAGCTACAACTTCTGAATCTAACACAGATTTTTAAAGTGTTAAATGAGAGGACCTAGGCAGGAAAAACACTATCTATGAAGAAGGAAGAATAACAGAAAAAAAGCAAACCTGAATCAATAGAGGCTTAAATAATATAAGAAAAAGTAAACAATTCATGTTCTTGATAAGATTTCATAACCCTTGTAAGTACTCTAAACTTAGCATATATGAAATTTTATCCAAGTTCTATTATTGCAAGATTATTAGACTATTTTTTTGTTTTTTTTTTAGAAATCATTCCATTCTACATATATAATCAGTAATTCTTAATATCATCACATAGATACATATTCATCATTTCTTAGTACATTTGCATTGATTTAGAAAAAGAAATAGAAAGACAACAGAAAAAGAAATAAAACGATAATAGAGAGAAAAAAATTTAAAAAAATTAAAAAAAAATAAAAAATAAAAAAAATTACATTAGCTGTCCTTAAGTTTCATTTAGTGATCAGATTAAATTACCTCAAGATCCAATTAATTAAGTAATTAGCTAAAATAATAAACAGTCATCAAATGCCAACAATGGATCAGGCACTAGACTAGGAATAAGAAATCATCAATTGTTCAGTCTGCTGACTCTAAATCCAACCAGATAATATATTTCCACAGTTTTACCATATAACATAAAACATCATGGTTACAAATAACTTTGCTTCAACTCAACAAGTTTTCTGAAATTTTAATGCAAGGTATATGTCAACAAAAAGACAGCTAAAATCTGTCCTTGACAAGAATATTGCTTTAATACATACATTTTTTAATCCCCAAAAATGAATGAAATCTCTAAATAATCCAATCTAAGAGATTTATACTCTTTAAAGCTAATTAGATGGAGGTAGAAAGAAAAATAATACAAGTAGGTATATCAATGTATTTATCTTTCTTTTTTTTTTAAATAATGAACAGATGCTGCCATTAAATGAAAATACATTCTTAATCATACTGATACAAAAAAAACATATGGTATTGAAATTTTTGAGCTTCTAAGAAGGTGAATCTCAGAGTAAAATCCCTTGGACAAATATAAATTAAGAGTTATGATTAGCATGATATATGAGCTATGATCTGCCATAAAATGGAAGAAAAGGAACCAGTCACACGTCACACTTTTCAATGGAAAGCAATCTCACAACTATTAAGAGATTCATGACATGTATGTCACACAGGTGCCACAGACAAGTCTACAAATCAAATCAGTGTTTTGTCCTCAGATCAAGGAACTTACCTAAACCACACAATGATAAATTGAACTCCTCTCAGAGGAATGAACTTTTCAATAAAAGAAAAATAAAGTGAAATGGCAGTTACTTTAAAACAAGCACTTAACTAATGTTCTGCTACTTAAATTGCACAGATAAATATTATGGCCTAAGCTTTGGGGAAGAATGTAAATGGAGGTCATAATGAATGAGCTCAATTTGGAGAATGACTTTAAGGTATACATCTACTATGCAGATTTCAAAAAACAATCTTCTGATATTTGCTTAAAACAGAGTTCACATGTTTGCTGCAGGTTACTAGAAAATCATCAAGTATGCATTATACATTCAACTTTATGCAGATTTCAAAACCAACTGATTTCTTTGATAACACCACTATCTCGGGAGCTTCCCTGACTCCAAGTTTTAAAAGGAAATTCCAAAAATGAATGTCATCCCCAGATGACGAAGGGCTTCCAGATCCTTTCCAGAGCAGTCAGCAGGGTAAAGCATTAGCTTTCACTCCTGCTATTAGAAATAAGCCTTAAAGCTTACCAGTGGGCCAAATTCAGGCTAGTAAAGTTACAAACACATTTTTCTTTTCAAACAGATAAGGAAGCTCCAAAATGTATTCATCCAAAATGTATTCATCTTAGAATCTGAGTAATATGAAGAACATGGATATTTCTACTGAATAGAAACAAAGAGTTAAAAAATAATACGGTTATATTTCCCTCAAATATCCCCAAACTGGCATAGTTTTATTTACATAACACCTTCTGATTTAATGAGTGACCTAAGTTCTTTCTCCAAGATAAAAATGTAGCCTGTTGGTTAGCCATCTTGCAGACGAGATTATTGTTTATAAGTCACCCCATCTCTAATTGCACCAAGCCAGCATTTTTGCTGCTGTTCATTACAGCATAACTGGAGAGGCAAGACATACAGATATATAAAGATAATTATAAACCATTTTAAGAGCTTCTCAATATTCAAGGATAATAGTTATCTGAAAAAAGGACAATTAAAGCAAATTCATTTAAAATAGAGGCAAAAATTTGAAAATGATTGTGGGAAAAAAAGAATTTTATTATATTTTTAAAATGAGCAATCAAATATAAGTTTATTTTATCTTCTATTTAACAAAATTTAAATGCACGCACCTATGTGCTAACAAAAATAATGGTAAAAATAAACAAATAGAGTGGTTTTTCTAAAATTTCCTGACTAAACTTTTCAGTACAATAACAGTGAAAGATGTTGCTGCAAAAATACCTGGGCATCAAAAATTTTCCCTTATAGTCAGATTCTTTTCTTGAAATGCCTACAACGTCATCACTTTGGTAGATTTTTACTTCTCCAATCATTCTTTGGTCCACCTCTAGCAGAATATCGCTTGCCAATGGTTTTGCAAGTGAGTCTACAGTTTTTCAACATCACTGTTCTTGATTTCATGAAATCTTTATTTCCTGTATTTTTGCAAAATTTCCAATCAGGTAAAGTGACTTTACATCTTCCCAACAACCAGGATAACCCTATAACTAAAGGGATGGGCAGGGATAGTATTCATCAAGGATGAATGTTTGAGTGGGTACTAATTTTACAGGTGGAGAGTTCATTAGTGAACATTTTTGTATTATGACGGCTTCTGTTTTTCTATGCAACTGCAAGACATTCAGATAACAAAGGAACCCATATATGAAAGGCCACAGTCATCACAGAAATGCTTCTGTCTATGGGAACCAGAAAAGTTTCTCGGGAGACTAGAAGCATATCCTGACATTCTATATTTTAATATCACATATCTGCATACCCTATCAGATATGTTTGTGCTATGACACCTAGCATGTTTCTCACTCTTTGATAATGGAAATAATTTCAATCTAGCACCATTCACTAACCGTATTATGAAAATTAAAATCTTGACTTATTAATTTAAGCATCTAAACATGCATCTGGCAGTTATCAAAATCCAGACCTCCCAAGGGTACTAAATGTTTTTAAAAGATTGAAACTATATAGCACATGGATTTTAATAGAATTCTCCAGAGCAACAGAACCAATAGGATATATACAGATATTTACATATATATGTATGTAAGAGGTTTATTATAGGAATTGGCTCACATAACTGTGGGGACTGGCAAGTCTGAATTCCATATGCAGGGCTGCAAAGTGGGAATTCCAATGACAGTTTTGGGGAATTCCCTAGGAGAAGCTGGCTAATTGAAGTAAAGATAGAAATTCTTCTGACTGCTGACATCATTAGTTCTACCTTTAAGGCCTTCAAATGTTTTGATCAAACTTCTTTCATTGCTGAAGGTAATCTTCTTTTGTTGATTGTAGGTATAATCAGCCATACATGCAATCAAATAATTAATTAAATCCATGAAATACCCTCACACTAACAATCATGTCAGTACTTGCTCGACAAAAAAATCTAGATGCCTATAATCTAGTCAAACTGATACATGAAATTAACCGTAACATAGATAGTATCCCTGTTCTATAAAATTTGTATGTCAAGCTTATGTGCAAGTGTGTATTCAATCACACTGAAGTAAAAGCTATGACTTCAGAACCCTGAGGTCTAAAATAAAATAATTTCTATCTCTAAAGTCTCACCAAAAAATAATACAAGATGATTAAAAAAAAAAAAAAAAAAGGAAAGATAGCATTATGTGTTTAAAAACAGCAACAAAAAAAACCTTTACAGAGTCAGACAGATCTGGCTTCAATCCCAGCTGTTCGGATCTGGCTGTATCATTATAAGTTCATTATGTCCTCTCAGCCTCAGTTTCCTCATTTGTGAATACGGTAGTTGGACAATAATGCTGACCTCCAGGCAAGGACCAAATGAAATATTCAAAGTGTCTGGAATATCATGGGCATTTCCTACGTTATAAACCACACCTTAGTTAAGAAACAATTTTCCTCCTCCATTCAGGCATTATAACAGTTTGCAAGCTTCCAAACAAAAAGAAGAGCCTCTAAAAATCTCTTATCAGGAGCTATAAAAACAAAGTATTAGGATATCATTATATGGACTTTGTCAGAATCCTTTGACAAAGCCAGTATTATAAACAAAGCTTCCAAACAACAAGGTACTAGATCAAAGCATGTATCTGTGGAGCCTTACGAATAAGAGGGAAGAAGTTCTTCTTAAGTTATGTGAATGTATTCCTTCTCAGTGAAACAGTGTAACAGGCCTTGAAACCAGACATATCTGTATTAGTATCCTCAATCTTTCTGGCTTTGAGATTTTGGACAAATTACTTAATCTTTCTGAGACTGTAAAATGAATACCTACCTCCCAGAGTGGTTGGAAGAGCAAAAAAAATAATGTATGTAAAAGTACCTGGTACTATGAAGGTGCCCATCCTTATCACCCACACCCCAAAGATACTGCCTTTTAAAAAAACACCATCAACAGTTTGTATAAAAAAAAACAAAACAAAACCAAAGATCAAGATATGAGCTAGAGTCCTTCAGACCCAGATTCTGTATAGTATATTTTAAAACACATTATGACAGCAATAAAACACATTCTTGTGTGTTTTATTTAAGACCTGTTCTAAAGATGTCATATCTATCGGTCATGTATTCTCTAAACTGACAACATAAATAACAAACTGATAAAATCAATGGTATAATACTCAAATAATGAGTACTCTTCAATGACAATGTTCAAAATAATCTCTCAATTGACCAAACAACTGAAGAGTCTGCCAACACTACACTAAGTTTAGTACATTTTAGGCAGGATGTGGACAATGACATTAAGTACCATATGGAGCATATTCTCAGATTCAATTAAACCTATTACTTTTTAAATTTGGTTTCTTTCCAGATTCTAGGCACACAATCAAGATAAAGATACATCCCAGAACTTCTGTTCTCAAGAGCTACAAGAAAATACCAGAAAAATAGCTACACTCTGATTACAGTTAATAATCAGGTTAAAATAGTTGCTCCTTATATGCATTTTTAAATGGTGGTGGTGGTAGAGGCAGTAGTGCCAACATAAATCAAAGTCAGAAGGTAAACAAGGGGACCTGGAGGTGAGGGGACTACTCAGGAGGAGGAAAAAGCTTTGTCCCAGTAGCCATCATCTGTAGACTTTATTTCCTGAGTCTTTGCAAATACTCTCTACTTTCTTGTCCCCCTCATGTTCTATTGCACTAGATTAGCCAAACTCTACCTGGGTTGAACCCAATTTCCTTCCCTGAGCATTAAACTAAGTAACTAAATTTTACTGCAGACAGAGGAAATCACTATAAATCCACGCTTACCAATCACAAACGGACAGTCAACTCTGCCTGGCATGCTACAGTTTCCCTAGGAAGGCCACTCTCCTACTGTTCGCAACAACTATTTCCTGCCTTTACTTCTCTCTTACTCCAAGCTGATAATTTTGTTTCAGACTTCTTAAAGAAAACAGAAGCAATCACACTGGCATTTGCAATCTAACACCATTATTTGTCCTCTTTTTCTTCCCTCCTGTTATACAAAATTAAGGCAGCTTTCATTCCATTGGTTATCTTTTTCCTTCCCTCTTTAATTGTTCTCTCCTGGTCCTTTCAATCACCATTTAAGCATATTTAATATCCGTTATCTTAAGAAAGCTAAACAACATCCACTTCCAGCCTCCACTGTGTATCTTTATTACCCTTCACAGCAAACTTTCTCAAGAGTTTTCTATTCTTTCTTTATTTCCTCACCTCCTCATTTTTCCTGAAGGAATCACTATTAATAATCTGATGTGTATCCTTCTATACCTTTCTCTATGCTCATATAAATCTACACAAATATTTATATGCATATATATGGTTGTTTTTGTTTGTTGGCAAAAGTAGCATCAGAATTAACACACTATCTGCAACATGCATTTTTCATATAATTTTTAATGGACATCTCTAGGGCAATTGATATGGATACAACTAATTATTTTTAATCTTAAAAAAAAAAGTGCCCTTATTGACGGGCACTTTGGTAGTTTGCAGTTTTTTTGATGTTCAAACAATGCTGCAACAAGCATCTTCACTACATATTTCCTTTGCATGAATTCTACAAAACAGGAATTACTGGAACAATGTATGCATGCTTTATTTGATTACAAATTACAGATTTATTTCTTTAATCCACTCTAGTCTTGCATCCACCCTTTACCATGTTAATAAAACTGCAACTGCCAAGGTGACTGTGCACTCCATACTCTCAGGAGCAATGGATACTTTCCATTCCTCATCTACATGATCTCTTAGGAACATCTGGTGTGGTTGACCTCCTTGAAACCAAGCTTTACTACTCTCTTGCTGGCTGTTCCTTCCCCATTTTCTTTGCCAGCTTCTCTTCTACTTGCCCAGATTTTGGAGCACCTCAGACTCAACTCTAGGTTCTCTTTTCTTCTTGCTCTACACTTTACTACACTCTCTCCCTTTCGGATTTCCTCAACTCTCATGGCTTCAAATACCACACCCTATGACACAACTCTAAGTTTCCATCTTCAACTGAGATTTCTCTTTTTCAGCTCCAAATTTATATATCTAACAGATCTCTTTGGGAGTCTCGTAACATAAGCTGGAGAACCATCTCAAATGTATCCATTTTTGTTTAACTCCATTGCCACAATCCATATACAAACAACTAGCATACCTCTCCTGAATTACAGCAGAAGCCTTCCACTGGCTTCCCTACTTCTGCTCCCACCCACCTCAATCCATTCCTCACAAAATAAACAAGATCTTAAAAAAACTTAAATCAGCTATGGTCCCACCTTTGTTTAACACTCTTCCCGTGGACTGGACTTTTGAGATTATAAGCTCTTCAACATGGCCTCCCAAAACCTTGAACAACCTCGTCTTGACCTATCTCTCCCCCCCTCTACCTTGACACCATTCTCCAACCACAGTCTTCATTTTCTTAAGCAGGCCAAGTTTTTTTCTTTCCTCAAGGCTTCTCTATCTGCCTGTGCTCCAAATCCTTTCTTCTTTTGTCTTTGCCTACCTAACTTCTAATTACGATGTAGGTCTTTATGAACATGTAATAGACTTCTCTAAAAGACATCCCCCAAGAGATGTCTATATATCTCTCTTGTATCTTTAATATCCACTTGTGCTTTTCCTTCTTTGCATTTATCACAGCTTATAATTCTTCATCTACTTGTAATTATTTGTTTATATCTAACTTCATTGGAAACCCTTCTGAAACTACCTGGCCAAAACTCTACTCATCCTTTCAGGTCAATTCAAATTTCATCTTTTCCACAAAAATGTGGATACTTATCAATAAACATATGCACAGTTGCTCAACTTCATAAATAATAAAAAATCAGCAAATTAAACAAATGAGCTCATGGTTTGCTTATTAGTTTGATAAAGATGAAAAATAATGATATTATTGATAAAGATATGGGAAAATAGGGTATCATAGGTGGGGATAAACTAGTACAATGTTTTTAGATGGCCATTTAGCAATATGTTTCACATTTTAAGATGATCATACCCTTTTATCTGGTTATGTAAAGAGATAAGCAGATTAAAGTATGCAAAGCATACTATATTGTTCTGTAAGAGCAAAACTAGAAACATCTTAAAGGGAAACCTGCTAGGTAAACAATAGTACATTTAGAATGCTGTGTTAAAATACTGTGTTAATTGTTAAAAAGGAGAAAGCAGATTTTTATGTACTAACATGGAATAATAGCCACAATGAAGATAAACATATACATACATACATATATATATAGTTTCAAAATAGTTTGAACAATACCATTTTTGTAAATATTATGTATACATAATTAAACATAAAAGATACAATGAATACAAATCAAATATTGACAAAATTTCTGCAATCAAATCATATTTTAAATGTATTAGAACTTTTAAACCTTTAAAAATCTCTTAGAAAAGTGAACTTTATGAATCTGTACTTTAAAATTTTCAATTTTCTTAATTCAGGATTATCCATTTACCACATTAATTTTAGGCAAATACCCTGAATTGGAGTATCTGTTCCTTAACCATATTTTTGCCCTAGAGAGTGAATGGTAAAGAAAAAGTTTACAGAGAAAAATACATTTCTGTGCATGATCGCTTACAAGTGTGATGCATCCATGAATTATACTAAAAATGTGTCCCTGGAAATCAAAGAAAACATATGTTTATACAAAGAATGTGCCCCAAAGTTCCTCAATTAAGAAAAGCGTTTAATCAAAATATTTGTTGACACCTGGTTAGTGCTGATTCTAAAGTAGAAAAGGCAATCAGTGTCATTGTGGTCTCTTGTTTTGTGTATAAGAGCTGAATATGCAAATTAGCCCAAAATCTAGACTCATTATCTGTTTTACACTTCAAATGTGATTTTAAAGCACTGTAGGTATACACACACACATCCAGAATACACATATATCTCAACAAACCATGAACATCATCTGCTCAGAACTGGGAAATGCATGCATGCTTCTAAAATATTAAATGGAAGGCAGATGGTAGGCACTGATCAACAGAAAAAAATAAAATCCTCCTAAATTCTATTCTCTCTAACATTCCTTCTAATTTTCTCCTTTAGAAAACTATCAAGCAGTTTTTCATTACTGTTGATTTGAAACTCCAAAATTACAATGGGTAATGCAAAAGAGGATTTCAAAGATGAGAAAAATGTCTTTTGGCACAGATTTTCTTTCACAGTCTTATGCAGGAGATAACACTAACCTAACTTTGAAACTCAGAGCATACTGTAGTTTTATCAGTATCTAATGTGTAAATTAGCTCTTTCTATAACTGGAGGTTTAGCTTTCAAAATACATAATTACTGATCATTTTAGTCTGCATCACATTTCTTTTGCAGGGTGAAATGAACTAAAACAGCTGCTACATCCTAATAGTTTCATAATGTGCCTAGAATTTCTATGACTATTAGAAATTAAACCTACAGCTTCCTATCAGGCAGAACATATTCATATGTATATATGACCTACATTATTTGGAAGAAAATTATTAACTTATGAAATTATAATTTGAAACATAATGAAATAAGGCTGCTCAAGAAAATATTATACTTCTTAAATGAGGTCAGAGCCACTAATCCATGCTGATCACTTCTCCCACCTTAGCTTGCATCAGTAAAGCACTCTGCGCTGAAGGAAATCTAAGCATTTGTGCTACCACCATTCCTTGCAGGGATTGAGCCCTCTATTTTCATACTGAGAGACAAGTTATTAGAAGGTGAACCAAGTCTGGCACTCTGCCCAGAATTTCTGGCAGTCAACAATCTGGTTTCACTTCTGGCCCATTCTCCCCTGAGCTAACCTTGCATCCACAGATCGAGGGAACCTGGTACTGTTTATAACAATCACAAAGAAGGCTCTGGTGATTTTATTAACCATAAGACTTGGACACACAATTCTCTTTCAACATATCTTCTGTGGACAGAAATATTAAAAATCTTCTCAATTCCTAGTATGTCCTTCTGATACTGAAAATAAAATAGCAGTGTTAAAAGGATTTTTCCGGAAAAAAATCTATTACTATCCAGACATCTGTATTCAAGGATGTTTAGGGCACTAAAGAGACTCAACAAGCTATCTGATGAGCAACTACTATCAAAGGAATATAAAGTAAGGTCCAGGAACTACAAAGTAACTAGGGAAGCATACATGATATATACAAATGGCTATACTGGATGATTCAAGCTATAAATGCAATGAAAGCTAGAGCAATCACTGCTTAGCAGTATGGAATGAAATTTGAATGTTTACCAGCCTAGCTACTTAACTATTATCTTCCTTAGATTACCATTTCCAAAGTAAACAAGGTTGGAAAATTAATGCAATTCTCAAAGAAATCTGCATCCAAGTGTTCTTTTTGTTTTTGTTTTTATTTTTTGATCTGCAAGACCAAAACTATCCCTCCAACTTCTTTATCTTCCAAAAAGAAAAGTCAATGAAGTATCAGTGCCTTGTTATTACTTTCTTATTTACTCTGGAATCTGGGTCGGTGACCCTAGAAACTCTTCCCCACCCCTTCCATTAATTCATGGTTTCCTGTTCTCCATTCCATAACTCGTTTTTGTCCCTGTTCCCCCTGTCTCTGGTTCACATTCAGGAATCTAGAGAGTTCAGAGTCCCACATGGCTCTGCATTCTATCCCTTCCATGCTGTTTACTCAATGGACCCACCATCTTGTGCCCAATAGTTCAGTACTTTGCTTCTGGGTTTAGGATTTCTTAAATTCCACAAATAAGTATTGGGAGAGTTGCAATGTCAAAACAGAAGTTCTAAAAAGAGATCTCAAACAGGAAAACTGATACTAACATTAATTTCCTCTTTTGCAGTATGTGCCTAAGAATAAGGCACCTATAAAATATTATACTAAAGAGAGATATAGAAAGATCAAAGGTGATGGTGGAATTATACATAGAAGATAGGACTTAACAAATGAATATGAATGCTGAATCATTAAACTGATATCTCTTTTAGTCTCCAGCATTTCAGAGCAGGTAGAAGTAAAAACCTAAAATTGTGAAACTGTAACCCATGTCAAAGTCTGAAATACGTTCTACAATTAATTGTAGCATTGTGCTTTGAAATTTATGGCTTTTTTGTATATATGTTATTTTTCGCAAAAAAAAAAAGAAGGGAAAAAGTCGATTGTGATGATAAAAAAAATATTTAAGCCCTCTAGCCTCCTATATTCTGGAGCAGCTAGAAGGAAAAACATGAGAGGATCATATAAGCCCATGACAAACTCTGGGATCTGTCCTGTAACCACTTGTTGAAGGGTGCTTTTAAAATTATTGCCTTTTTATTTCTTTCTTTGAATATGATATACTATACAATAAAAAAAATTAACCATATTATATATATGTGTATATATATATATATAATATTTTAAAGCAAAAACACATTGGCACAAACGCTAAGTCTAAAAGAGACTTTTCTTCACTTCTCAGGAAGTTAAAAAAAAAAAAATCACAGCTCTAACAAAAACCAAGCACCTGGAAATCTTGGAACACTTATAAAAGGTAATATCGAGAAGATTGTCATTCATGCACATTATCTGAGCATAGGGACACAGATAGGAGGCATAGGTGAATAGATGGTAAACAGACAATTTTGATTAGTAAGATGAAAAGAACTTTTTTATCCTGTAAGAACCAAGGATGAAGCTAGAGAAGCAGAAAGACCCAATTCCAAAGAATCTTAAGTGAAGAGGTTAGATTTGGCCAAGTCCAAAAGAGACACTGCCTTTGACAAGTGTGCTGTATACACAGAATACCTTTCCTCCCTTCTTTTACCTGCTCAACTCTGTGGTTTTGTTAAGTCAGTTTACTGGTCATTCCTAGAAACTTCAGGTGTCTATGTGATACCTGAGACTCAGAGTTCAAGCTCTGAAGCTATGAAAGTCATCAGTACCCTATATAGAAACTGTTTAAAAGTTGAAAAAGAGATCAGACTTCATCTAGAGATATAAAGGAAGCTGATCTGGATAGAACAGGGGTAGATCAGAATACAGGGTAAAGGATGATATGACCTATATTTTAAAACTTTAACTTTTGTATGAGACCAAAGGGAAATATGTTTATTTGGTCCAAAATTCACATTCTGGGTAGCATACTACCTAATTTAATTCATATGGTCAGTTAAGTTGAACCCATAAGTACATGGAATCTTGAGTAGAGCATGAGATTGTTGGTTGTTCCAGGTTAGCGTGATGCCCTGATATATCCCAGAGTAATCTGAGTAGTTAATAAGGAAGTATTTGCAAAGTCCCCTTGTGGGGCTGGGGAGAAAGGAGGAAATATTGAACTTCCCCATTTGGAGAATTCCTGAAAGTCTCGCAAGCAGTGGGGACAACCAAATCAACAAGCCAAGCCCTCAATCTTGGGGTTTACCCCTATAAAACTTATTTTGACAAAGGACAGTCTAAGCCTATTTATAATTATACCAAAGAATCACTCCCCAGAAAACCTCTTTTGTTGCTCAGAGGTGGGCTCTCTCTCTCTCTCTCTAAGCCAACTTGGTAAGTGAACTCACTGCCTTCCCCGCTACGTGGGACATGATTCCCAGGAATATAAAGCTCCCTGGCAACGTGGGACAGAACTACTGGGATTTGCTGGGAGCTGGCATGAGACTGAGAAAGCCAAACTGACCAAAAGGGGGAAGAGAGAAATGTGACAAAATAAAGTTTCAGTGGCTGAGAGCTTTCAAACAGAGTCAAAAGATCATCTTGGACGTTATTCTTATGCATTATATAGATACACCTTTTTAGTTTACGGTGCATTGGAGTGGCTAGAGGGAAGTACCTGAAACTGCTGAGCTGTGTTCCAGTAGCCTTGACTCTTGAAGACAATTGTATAACAATATAACATTTACAATGTGGCTGTGTGATTGTGAAAACCTTGTGTCTGATGCTTCTTTTATTCAGGGTATGGACAAATGAATTTTAAAAATTAGGGATAAAAAATAAATAACAGGGAGGATAAGGGGTAAAATAAATGGGGTAGATGGAAATACTAGTGGTCAATGAGAGGGAGGGGTAATGGGTATGGGATGTATGAGTTTTTTCTTTTTATTCCTTTTTCTGGAGTGATGTAAATGTTCTAAAAATGATCATGGTGATGCACACACAACTATGTGATAATATTGTGAGCCACTGATTGTATAGCATGTATGAACTGTATGTGTGTGAAGAGTTGTCTATAAAAATATTATTTTAAAAAAGTCATTTCAAATACTCCCTTCAATAGTATCCCCATAACTGTTTCCACATTTTACATATGTATATTTATTATTATACCTATTATAATTTATTTCAAAAATTTTTTAAAAGTTGTGATCCTTTTATGCCTACAACAAAGCAGGTATTCAATAAATGTTGGTGGAATCAGTGTCTGAACGAATAAATCTTTTAAGTAACAAACTGGTATTGAGAATAAGGGAGGCATAAGACAAAGAATTTTCGATGATCAACTATAGAAGTACAATCTGAACTTAATCCTGGATTTAACTGCTTGGGAGGCAACTATGAGCAGAACCAAATATAATTTTTATCCTTCAGAATGAGAAACAGAAAATAGCTGTTTGCGGTAATAATAATAGGTCATTAAGGCCATTAACATCATCTCATACAAACGGGCTTATTAAAAGACACTAATTTATATTCTAAAATTATAAAACAAAATGCAAAGGAAAAGGACACCCTGTTCTATTTTCTCATGCCCCAATCCTCCCACTAAACACAAAATAAGCTCAAAATATTATTCTTTAAACAAAACAAAAGAAAACAAAGAAGCCTGGATTCAGTAGAATAACTTAAATACAAACAGTTATGTCTCAAAGGTCTTACCAAATATAAAACACAGTTAATTTTTTTGTGCCCTACTAAGAAGATTCTAGGTGAAAATGATAAATAGAATATTTTAAACTAAAAAAAAAAAAACAAACCCAAAGCAATGCAAGATGTGAAGAGATTTTGTGAAAAGATATTCCATACTAAATAAAATTTGTTTCTTAAACACATGTAAAGCAAAACAAACTAGGAGTTAAGAACATAGGTTCAATCTATAATAATAAATTCTCAATTGCTCTTATGAAAATCTAAGGGGCAGGAAAATTCAAAGCTCTATTGACAAACTGACAAAATACACCCAGTAAAGCACACTGCCTTTAGAGCATTTCAGGAAATAAACTCCCCCCAAAGCTCATTATCATCATCATCATTAGTATGTCTGTACTTGTTGTACAGGGGGCCGTGGCCAGCACAAGCAGAGTCTGGCCACACCAGACACTCTCTTACAGCATTCCTGGAGGATACGCTTCCCAAGGAGGCAGCAAGAGCTTCATGTCTTCTACTACTCTTAAAGCAGAGCTATTTCTTCACATCACATCCTGAAAAAGCCGTCTAAGACTGTAATGTCAACTGTGGAGTTGGGAAGACCTGATCGCAGATTTAGCTTCTCTAAGGCTCCATTTCCTCATGTGCAAAATTAAGGTAGTGGTATTTCTCCCATAGAGCTATTATGAGAATCATGTAAGGTAATTATATGTACTTGACCCAAAGCAGATGCTCAAAAAATATTTCTGTCCTCTCTATCCCTCTCTTGAGGTCCTATGATCCCGTCTCTCTTCATTCTCATTCCTCCTTTCCCGGATTCCTTACACATATTTAATGAATCTATCACCTTTGAGATTACTCTTCTATTTACTCAAAATTCCAAAAGAGGGCAAAACAACAAACAAAAAACCTATTTGGCCAAAACTGAATCACTTCACTACAGCAGCTCACATACAAGAGCTAGTAGCTAGCACCTGAAAATGTATCTACCAACTTTGGGCATAATTAAAGCTCCACATTGGTAGAAAGACTTAAAGGGTACAAATAGTTTCACACATTATTTCACAAATCATAGAATTCAGGACAATTTATATTTAAATATGGTTAAAAAAAACAATTTCAAATTCTTTTTGGCCCAAGTAAAATTGTTATAATTTAGTGACACCATGTGGCCACATTTTGCTTTGCATTCATAGAAGAAAATGTTCCTCTTATGTAGGGTGCTCTATGCTAGCTGAAATATGATTTCAAAGTTGTAGGTCAAGGGTCAATCAAACTAAGTTGTAAACTAAAATGATTACTTTTTTTTTAACTGAAACTGTTTCTTTTGCATCTAAATAAAGCATTTCTTGAATTGGAAAGCTCTCCAATCATGTAAAGTAAAGGCTCAACATAATTCCATCTACAATTCTAAAACATACTAGTGAACTGCTGAATAATGCAAAAGTGTCTGCCTTCAAAAGTAAATAAATACGTCAATGCCCATTATGGGGGATTAAACAAAAGAGAAAAGAAAGAAGATACACATGCTTTTATACAAGGTAATATGGTCAGGAAAGAATGCTTCCATAAATAACAATGTTCATTTGCTCATGTGTTTCGTCTTGTAGATCTTCAGCACTGTAGAAGGTACTATATCTAATGAGGATGGGTGCAAAAAAATTATGCTGCATCTAACGACAGCAGAGACAGGGTAAGAGGCACCTGGAATGTAGGGCAGCAATAAAAGAGATTAAAAGGCCCTATAACAAGAAAAGTACAGTTTTAGTATTCATCGCATGAGGCCTCTATAGTGGATCAGCTACTTCTGAATAACATTCAATGTACACCAAAGAAAGCTGAATTATCTAAAACAATGACCAGAGAATGTCAATCCCTTCATCTTAGCTGAAAGGGATTTCTCTCTCTGACCTTCCTTGACCTTCGTATTTAAAATAACTACCACCTTCCCCTAATCCGAGTGACTATTACAGTACCATCTTCACAACACTTATAGTTACCTAATGTGTTCTTAGCAGACTTCTACAGGGCTACATGCTTAGTATCAAGTGGTTCCTAGCACAAAGTAGGCGCTTATATGATGAATGAGCAAATGATGAATAAACAAATGAGTAGATAAATAAAAATGTACTCTTTATGTAGTCAAATACACCAAACTTTCTTGTTGTAATTGAAAGCGAAATCATCTTATTGAGATATTTGTCACTTAGAGCCTCTGATGTGACCACTGAGACTAGAAGACAGGCTGACAGCTACTCTATCACACTTTTTTTTTCCATGACATATTTGGCATATTACAATTTCTCATTCTAAGAAAAGAAAAAAAGGAAGGAAAGGAAACTACAATAATTAAGAAACTTTCAGCAACAGTCACAGAAATTAATGGAACAGAGTATATACTAGAATTTAGCATATGATAAATACAACAGACACAACACTACAGTAAGAAAAGATTTTAAAATTTTAGTCAACTGACTATCTGTACCTCTAAATATATTTAAAAAATTCTGGATGGATTAAATATTTAGATATAAAATAAAACTAAGTAGTAGAAAAATATATGAAATATAAAATATTTAACAATGGTGTGATAACAAACTAAAATTATTTTTTAAAAGGTTTGACAGATTTAACTACATTTTTTAAAAAGCAAAATTCTATTAGGCAAAAGGTGACAATAAAACATTAGCAGCTAACAACCAATCGCACAATACATGACAGGTAAAAGAATAATGGCTTAATATAGGTATATGTCAATATATTGATATAAAGTTCTCACAAGCAAGCCAAAAAGAAAAAAAAAATGTGCACAGGGAAAAACAGGCTTTTCACAAATAAGAAATTACAAATCACCAGTATTAAAAGATACTCTTGGGCAAGCCACGGTGGCTCAGCAGGCAGAGTTCTTGCCTGTTATGCCAGAGACACGGGTTAGATTCCTGGTGCGCCTGCCCATGCAAAAAAAAAAAAAAAAAAAAAAATGATACTCTACCTCACTGATAATCAAAGGAATACAAATTAAAATAAGACATCATTCTTTTAGAAATCATAAATCAGATAGGCTAAATGTTGACAAAACCTGTGGTAGCGGTCGGGATAATGGGGTATTTATATGTGCTACTGGTAGAAGTGGGTACAACCTTTCCAGAGGGCAAGGTTTATCAATATTTAAAATATGTACTACATTATGATTTTATAAAGAAAATATTTTTCCATTTTTATAATTAAAAACAAAAGGAAAGAAAGAAAGAAGCCCAACTTTGCGTAATGAGTTCATTCCTTCTATTCCAGGTCTTGCCTTGAGTAAACTCTGCTCCTCTTAATTCTCCTCTAGTCTCTGGCTGGCCCTACAGTAAATATCCCTGCCACTCTTTTCTTCCCTATCTCAACAGGCATATCCTTAAGGACTTTGCTTTTACCCCAGTATTCCTCTCCTTCGATTCCTGGATTTTACACCAAGATCACTCATGTGGTTCAAACTACAAGTCAGAGGCTGACTCTAAATCTGTATCTACACAACTCACACCCATGTTTTCAAGCTTCTCATATATCAGCAACATTATATATAGCTCTTGAATTACTAGCACTATGTCGAGAAACAGCCAGAATTTTAGATACACCCCCACCCAACCCCACCCCTGGGGCCTAAAATACCCCCAAGGCATTCCATATTGGCCATGTTTCACTTGTGTCTTCTGCTCAGTTCTAGGATCTACCATATCTCAGAAAGCTGTGGAAAGATCTTGGAAAAAAATTTGTGAGATAGCCAAGAAGACAACTCGAAAAGTGGAAAATTTATGAGTAAGGCAGAAATTGCCTTTGCTGCAAAAGCAAAGGCTGATAAGACATAACATGGTTCTAAGGGCAAATGAAAGATTGTCAAGAAATTGACATCACTTTTCTTCATCCCTAGTTGGAGGACAGGATTGCGGGTAGTTATTGGTATAAGCTTTTGGATACTTAGAGTAGTTCCCACTTAACCTACAATGAATTCCTAAATGGGGCCCAGAAAGACAGGGCAGATAATTGTCCCTCATTCACAGTGATGACTTGTTCTGAAGTCTGGTAGTATCCTTATTGTCACTAGATAATGCCAAGTATCTTGGCAAAGTGAGATGCTGAGTTACATTCCACAATATACATAACTTCCATACATATTTGAAGCATGATATGTTTTTATTAAGATAAAGAGACAGATTTTAGGCATGTTTCAGGTTGCTATATATGAACTGGCAACATGGAAAGCATTAAAAAAGAATAGACTCCTGAGGTAAGGAATGCTTCCTCCTAGTAAAAGTCTCCAGGGACAGAGAGAAGGGCAGAAATGACTCTTTCTCTAAAGAGAGCCTCAGAAATTAGGAGAAACAATAAAAAACTACAATTTGCTGAGCTTCTACTTTGGACTAGTCATTGTGCTAGGTACTTGTATATACATGATGTCATTTAACATTCACAGCAAACCCCAGGAAGGGGCTGTTGTTATTCCTGTCCCTCACTGGTACAGAAATGAGGGTGCAGAGAGATAGAATTTTACTGAGATCACCTGGATGTAAGAAGGGCGCTATCCTATTCCACAGCCTGTGGTTTTTCTACCACACAATGCTGATATACATGCAATTTAGCTTAGACTCAGAAAGAAGGGTAGAAAAATCTCACATTCCCCAATTCATAGAGTATCTCTTCTTTTACGAACATATCAGATGCAATCTTTCATCAAATATGACTCATACATCCTTCAGGATTAATCTCAAAATTTAGTTTCTTGAAGAAAAACAGAATATTTTCTGTTTTGCAAGCATCACGGAACCATTTACCACTCACAGTTTTTCAGCCACTCATATACCTTTTCACAAGTATGTTGATAAAAGGTATCAGGGAATATATGTACATATTAATGTTAAAATAATCTCACTCTTCATTATTCAGGCAATGCCTTGACATTATGAAACCTGTGCTAACATTTATAGAGTACCTACTGCATGTAAGGTTATAGCCTGAGTACTGTGCAAGAATACTAAAAGATTTGAATTTATGTTCTTTACCTCTAAGAGTTTGTAATTTTAGAGGCAAGACAAACATGTAAAGGACATAGAAGAACAAAGGTGACATACAAACATGCAAATTAACTAACAAAATGAAAACTGAATACTTACGTGCTAAAGAAATAATTTTTATATATCCAGTGAAGTTCTTGAAATAAATCTATTTAGAACATTGTTTAGTCAATAAATAATTGTGAAGATCAGAACCAGCAAATGTAAGACATCCATGGATAATCAATATAGATTTGTCTAAGGTGCTTTTTAAAATACTGTCAAAACTACAACCTATTCCAAAAGGCAGAATTTATGAACGAATGCAGTAACTAATATAATAAGCTAAAGTGATTATAAATTCTTTAAAAATCTGTACTAATATGGATATCAAGACTACTTTCTTTTCTTGTTCATCACTATTTCTAATATCATCTTTGCTCAATTTTTCTGGACTAGAGTTGGGAGTTGGCTATTCTAAGACAAAACTACCATCATGAATACAACCAGGCTCTACAACAGGGAAAAAATTATACCAACAAAGACAGGGCCAGAAAGGGAAGAAAAAATAAGGGAGTATAAATAATGCCCATTAATAAATGAGGAGGAAGTATATTTTCTAAAACCCAGAGATCATGAGTGCAAGCACTCATCTCCCTCCATAGAACTGATGCATTCATGTTAATAAAGTACACAGACCCTGTCCTGCTAGTATTACATTCTCAGTGGTTTGTTCTAGGAGCCACTTTTCTATTTTTTCAAATTAAAAACAAACACACAGTCAGTCCACATCAGAGCTTTGGTTGTTATGCTGTTTTATTTTTTAATCGGCAAAAACTCTAACAACCTGAGTCGATGCAGACTCAATCTCCTCTTCCACATCAGGGCCCCTCTGTCACTCTAGAATTATCCCTAGACAGCTCTGAGATGCAGAATCTTCACTCAGTTCCTTATCTCTCTCATTTTAATCCATCCAAAATTCCTCTGATAAAAGAGCAACTGTAAGACCTCAGACACTTCAGTCCCTCTTCAGGGTAATTAAATTGCTTTTCTTCATTTCCACACAAGAGGATCCCTAGGTAACAATACTGTGTCCAGTATACCCATAATAACAAAAAATGTAGGCAACATTCTTTACCGAACCAGAGGAGGAAAGGTATTATGAGGTTTCTGTGGTAGGGGTAAGAATTCACCCTTATGCTATCAGATCACGAGTGTAATAATAAGAAGGGTGACTTCTGATCAAGACAGTAAGTATGTGGCACATCCCCAACTGCTCCATCCATATCAATCACAATGGTAGGTCAGTTGGGGTGAAGGGCCATTCTCCCTGGTTTACACACACCATATCCTTTCCCTTCTTTGTCTGACATGCATTTCTAAATGAACCAATCACTTTCTGTCCTTGATCTCTTAACTTTATGGTAAAGAATACCTGAGGGTAGTTTCTAGGTGGCTCCTGTGAGGGTCTCCTCTATGAGTGGAAAGAAACTGAGGTGAAGTTAGAGAAGCATTGTATGGTTGCAGGCAAAGCAGCCTGTGAGTCATGGGAAGGACAGGAATTGAGTGCCTCCAAGTCTCAAAGATATAAAACACATATGAAAAGACAAAAAGCCATCGTACAAAAGGAATATTAACACAAAGAATTTCAGAGGTTTTTAACCACCTTTCCCAACTCCCAAAATTCATTAATTCATATAGTTTGTACAGAATTTCAGATGGAAAGTTAAAAAGATGGCATAAATCTAAAAGAAGAAATGAAATATTGAACAGTAATTTTTCAGCACTTAAAAAACAATCTTATATTGTGAAGCACTGATTGCACACCAAGTATGGAATGTTCAAATGTTAAGAATCTTCGTGTTTGAATGTTGTTTGGTTTCATCAGTAAAAATAAAAAAATAAAAAAAAATCGTCTTGGGGGTACAAGAATTCAGTGGTAGAATTCTCGCCTGCCATGAGGGAAACCCAGGTTTGATTCCCGACCCATGCACTTCCCAAACAAACAAAGAAACTAACAAAAACAAAACAAACAAAAAATTCAACAAATGGTGCTGCAATAACGGGATACTCACATGGAAAAAGAATGAAATGTGACCCCGCCATACAGCACACAAAAAAAGAAAAAAAAAAAAACCCACAATCTTAGACGGGGCTTCAAAATAGAGTAATAATAAAAGCTAAGGGTCTCTGAAGGGAGGCTGTAAGTCTGGAGACCCCAAATCCACTTTAAGCAACTACTCTGTCAAATCCCATTTGATAACCACTGACCTAAAGAAAAAAATACACATATCCAGACCATGCACACCGGCAACGAAAAACTTTTTCCTGGCCCTAAGGACTTCCAGGAGAGCCTACAGAAACATCTTCCCTAGCTTTCTTGACATGAATTCACCCTCTAACAATAACTCTGTTGCCAAGGTATAGCATCGAATGTGAAAAGCCTTTCCACTTCTCAGGTATTCCCTGTTTCTTTCTTATTCATTTAGATTCCTACTACATAAATACAGTATAAAACATTCTGGACAAATAGCTCCACAATACATTGTGGAACACTAAATATTAAAAATGATAATTTTCCATTATCTTCCCTAACTTTTGCAATTGGGATATATTTGGCAACTGATACTCTCAGAAACTCCTTTCTCCATGAGATGGAAAAATGCACTCTGTTTTCTCAAAGTTCAAATCTCTTTACACAAAAATAAAAACCATTAATTATCCATAAGAACTAACCTGCAGACACGGGCTGGAAAATATAACTTTTGCCAAGAACGACACAGATATTGCGAATGATCAATCACTCTGATCCAATCAAGTTCATCCATAGACACTTCAATGAAGTATGAATAAGACCTTTGAATGCAAAGGGAAAAAGCAGAAAAATTATCATATTAAAATAACAATACAAAGTCAAACTTCAGTAAAGCATTAAAAGGTACAAAGATACAGAATTCCCTAAATACATTTTTGCATAATAATCAAATTCTGATAACAGTGAAAGCTACATATACTTCTCCATTGTACCATTCATCTTCACGTAATCAAAATTACCTCTCAGCATGTCTGTCTCCCTTACTAAATCATAAGCTATTTAAGAACAAGGACCAGGCCATATTTATCTTCATCCCCAGGGTCTAGCACAGTGCTTAGCAGATATCAGGCAAGCAAGACATTTGTTCCTTTTCAAAAAGGGCCAGGATGCCGCACTGATACCTCATTAACAGATTAATAAAGCCATGACCAAGAGAGAATGCAAACAAAAAAGTAGACAGTGAGCTTTTTCCCTGGCCTGAGTGCTCAGCCCTACCCTTCTCAGGAGGAAAGCCAACTCAAAATGATTCCCCACAAAAGCTAGCATATCTCCTGCTCCCTCCAGTCTCCTAACAGCCCACACATACATGCAGCCTGCAGGAAAATAAATGACATGGGTGAAGAGATAATATAAGTTTCTTTCGGGTACAACTTAAAATTTGCCAGCTAATAATCTGGCAGTAATGAAAATAGCCTATCATCTTCCCCTTGTCAGCTGCCCTGAACCACATTACATGCTGGTCCCATACTAAACAAACCCATAGCCCCTGTCATAAGCCAAATTTAAATTTGAGATGCAGTTATTACTTGGACTGTAATATCAACAGGAACAATCTCCAAAGATTTAGGTGACCATAAATGTCAGCCTGCAACCAACAGTTGTGGCCAGAAAAGGTCGCTTATTTTGTGTCACCCCCTCATTTTCTCCCATCCCCTTACCCCATTCATTTTATCGCTCAGTCCCAAACAGGTTATAACATTTTATTGAATCTCTCTGGGTTATCAGTAATGTAGGATGCAATTTTAAAACACATGTCAGAATCCTTTTCACTTAAGGTTTTGAATTTTTTACCTTTGCTTAGAATTATAACAACTTCTATGAGAAAAGAACATTATATGTTCCATGAAAGTAAAGCACATACTAAAATAAAGTGGCCCATAAATATTTACCATCATAGAAATGATAACTGCTTTCAGCTTGAAACAAACTAAACTTTTTATTTTTTAATAGTAATTTCACTATTAATTAAATAAATGAACATATGAATTCAAATACTGTTGGGCAAATAAAAGAGAAAAGTGCTATATAAGTAGTAGTATTATTTAGCTACTATTAATGAGAGACACTTGGAAATTACATTATGTGAATAAGCCCATTTTGCCAATAAAACATCAAATTATATCCAAGACGACAGAAATCAGGAAATATATCCTCAATCAAAAAGAAACAAGGACAGATAATCAAACATTCATGCATATAGGAAAAATATATATGCATTCTATAAAGCTTCCCTCCAACCCTGGCACAAGTGGCCTAAAACACCAAGGTGGGGCCAGTGGTGCTAACAAGAGAAACACAGTGTCCTGCAAGATGTGCAGGGTATCATCACCATTTTTATTAAGCCCTTCATGCCCAGACCCAGAGAGGCTTAAGTAGGCGTAGGAAGCTCTGTAGACCAGTTTCAAGGGTCTAGTCTAACAATCAGCAGCAACGAGAGAGAGTTCTTGGTGGCCTATACTGCTCTACTACTTCTGCCATCATCATTGCTCCCTAGAAGCATCAGCATGTGAAAGTATCACAGTGGCTAGAGAATAACAGAATCCTGAAGCCACTGTGACACTGGGTGGGTTCCTACGTTGAAGTCCATCAGACATTTTTTACAAATTTCTTTAAGGATAATATTTATCCACACTAAAAGGGATTATTTCTTTCCATCACAGGATAAAAACGTATTTAAAAGTTATTATAATATCTAAAAGTAAGAAATCTAGTAAATAAATAATGGTAATCTATATGGTGTAATACCAGACAGCCATTAAAAGTAACATTTTAAAGGAATATTTTTAAAGGGTAAAAAGGTCACAAAGTATTAATTAAAAAGAGAAGTTACTTTTTGTACATTTAATCTCTGTTTTGTAAAAGTATGCAGGTGTAGGTTTCTATTTTGAGTGTGTGTGTTATTACGCATAATAAATGAAGTTTAGATATATGTAAAGACATTAATAAGCGGTAAGATTACTAGTAACTTTTATTCTCACCTTTGTACTTTTTTATATTTCCCATCCTTTCAACAATGAACACGTTATTTTTATAAACAGGGAAAAAACATTATTTTGTAAAGGAAAATGGCCTTTAACTCTTGCCCCAAAAACTTAACTTCAAGAGAAAAACAGCAAAGTGATCACAAAGAAATAAACCATCAAAATCTGAAAACACAGAAGTAGATAATCACAAAGTTAGATCATTTTCAATCAAACATAGTCAGTTTCTCTTTAAGTCATGCTAATGACTTACCGGCTATCGCGGTCCCATAAGAGTATCCGTATGTGGTTGATAATAGACGGCTGACCTAACTTAATCTCAATGCCAGAACGGCAGTCATCATCAATTGGGTGCCTAGAAAATCCATGATCCAAGTCATAATTTTGAGTATCACCATCTAATAATGCAGACTTCAACTCCCCTTTTACAACCTGGGCTCCATACTTCATAGTTGCAATGTTTTCTTCTGGTACTACAGTTAAAAACAGAAAACACAAGGTTAATAGTTATTTTGAGATGATTCTACCTTTCGGGGAAAAGATAAAATGCTAACATTCTAGATGATTCCAGTATCTGCATTTAATCTATGTCTATAGAGATAGGGATATGGAAAGTTTTTGAGGATTAAGATACCATCCAAAGTCTAAATTTAATATTACTATCATGGCCACAAAGTGTCTAGGACTGATGATATTAAGAAAAAGTCAGTAATGTTAGAAGAAACATGTACTAAGACAAACAAATCAGCTCTGCTGAGTTCATTCTATTAGTAGATTTTATTTAATATCTGGACCAAAAAAAGCATGTAAAATGACCTGTATCTGTCATTTGGACAATGTATAAACCAAAACAGACAGGTCAGACATTGGGGAAAAAAAAAAAAGGTTCCAACAGAACACAGATGTTAGTAATATATGGATATGGAGCTAAAAATACAAGGATATGTTTATAAGAAAGATACAGTTTTACCTCACTTTAGAACTTTTAAAAATGAAAATTCAGTCTGTCATCAAAATCAATAATATTGTTAACATTAAATCCCTTCCTCTTTCCAACATCAAATATATATATTAAGTGCCAATTATTCCTGGGATTCTAAAGTTCTCTATGCAAATCATGCTTCACATATATGGAACATGTACTTCAGGTACTGACATTCTGTAACTGACACTCTCCAAGGACAGACAAAAGGCAGCATAAAGCAGATGTTAAGAGCTTGAGCTTCAGAATGAGAGTTTAAACAATGGCTGTAACTTTTAACCAGCTGCATCACTTTGGGAAAATTACCATCTCTGAATCTTAAATTTCCTCAATCGGGTAAAACCTATCTCTCAGGCGTTCTGTTTTGTTTCATTTTGTTTTTAAGGAGTAAATGAGATGTCTGTGATGCACGTAACAAGCTCTAAAGATAGATGGCTATTATTGCTATGAAAGGTATATTTAAAAAGCACACAGTAATGAGTACTAAGCCAATTTAGAGTCTGTAAGTAACTACTTAATTTTAACAGTTCATATATATCTCAGCTATGTGATTTTAATAGAGCAAGTGTGAACCAAATTTGGGCTTGTATGGAAAGGGTGGTGAATTAATTATCATTGCACAATTCTTGGAAAACGTAAGGTTTTAAAAATTTCAAATGAAGACAAGGAAAGAAACTGGCTGCAGAATAAGATGATAAATGCAGTTGAAAAAAATGGGTGATGGTTAACTAAAAAAAGAACCAGGCAACTGAGCAGAAGAATCACAGGCATGCTTACCAGAAGCCTAGGTGCTAAAGATGCATAACTTCCTAAATTCTATTGACTGGTGATAATCATCCATATTTTCAACTTTACTTTTTCATTTATTTAGAAACTCTACTATAATGCATAATATATGTAGAACATTGTTCTAAGCATTTTGCAAATATTAATTCCTTTGATTTACTCCTCATAACAATCCTTTGAGTTAAGTACTGTTATCACGTCCATTTAGCTAATGGGGAAGTGGAGGCAGAAAAAGGTTTTTGGACTCATTGGCCCATGGTCACACAGCCAGCAAGTGGCAGAGTGGCAATGAGAATGCAGGCAGTCTGCTTCAAGGGCCCTGCTCTTAACACAATGCTCTGCCACCTCCATTATCACAGGTTTCTGTTATGATGACTGTGCTGGTTTGAAAGGAAGTATGCCCCCTAGAAAAGCCATGTTTTAATCAAAATCCCATTTCATAAAGGTAGAATAATTCCTATTCCATACTGTATGTTTGAAACTGTAATCAGATCATCTCCCTGGATGATGTGATTTAGTCAAGAGTGGTTGTTAAACTGGATTAGGGGACGACACGTCTCCACCCATTTGGGTGGATCTTGATTGGTTTACTGGGGTCCTATAAAAGAGGAAATATTTTGGAAAATGAGAGATTCAGAGAGAGCAGAGAATGCTGCAGCACTACGAAGTAGAGTCTATAAGCCAGAGACCTTTGAAGATGAAGAAGGAAAATGCCTCCCAGGGAGCTTCATGAAACAAGAAGCCAGGAGAGAAAGTAGCAGACGATGCCTTGCTTACCATGTGCCCTTCAAACTGAGAGAGAAACTGTGACTGTGTTCACCATGTGTCTTTCCACTTGAGAGAGAAACCCTGAACTTCATCAGCCTTCTTGAACCGAGGTATCTCTCCCCGGATGCCTTAAACTGGACATGTCTATAGACTTGTTTTGATTGGGACATTTTCTTGGTCTTAGAACTGTAAACTAGCAACTCATTAAATTCCCCTTTCTAAAAGCCATTCGTTTCTGGCATATTGCATTCCGGCAGCTAGCAAACTAGAACAATGACCATACCTTCCCTTTCTTCCTAACCCCTTTCCTCTAAGGTTGCTTAAGAACCAAAGACAAGAAACTGATAATCGGATATCATGAAAAATAATGTTGGACTTAAAGGGAAAAGATCTAAGTTTGAGACTCAGGCTCTACCACTTGCAAAGGCCACTTAGTCTCTCTGAATCTGCTTCTCATCTAAAAATGTGTAATACTTTGTACAATTCACTTTACAGGGTTATTGTAAAGATTATATTACAAATAGGAGATGCTAACGTGCTGTATAAATATGAAGCAGTTACTCAGTCAAAAACATTTACTGAGGCCTCATTCTGTACCAGGTATTGTTTGAGGCATTAGAAATACCTCAACGAATTAGACAGAAATAGGCCCCGCCTTGTGATGCCTCAATCTAGAGCTGAAACACTTTACAGGGAAGCAAGCAAACAAAAGCTATTATAGAGATTAGCTTCAAATCTGTGCTTTTCAGATATCAGTGATACATAACTACTTGTTAAAAGTAAGCATTTCCAAATCCCAATCAAAACCATTCCAGCCAATCCTAAAGAACACCTAGGGCAACATCTAAGATTCTACAAAGGTTCCATGCATTAGGGTAACTTTCCAGAAACCTACAACTGGCATATGGGTCCTTGGACAAGATTAAGTCCTGAAACCTAGAGGGCCCAGCCTCTACAGAACATCAGCTAGTTTCATCTCCCTACCTCTAACAATTACTAACAGCCCCTTCTAACATGAAAAAGCTAGAATGGCCATACCCCAAATACTGCTAGAGAGTGGGATAGCAAGATCAAAGGTGATAAGTTAAACAGAGAATAAAACTTATCAGAAAGAAAAAAAAAAAAAGAAAGTGATAAGTTATACAGAGGTGGTAGAGTTATACAGAGAAGGTAGGGTTTTACAAACGAATATGAGTGCTGAATCATTAAACTGATATTTCTTTTAGTCTCCAGTATTTTAGAGTAGCGAGAAATAAAAACCTAAAATTGTGGAATTATAACCCATACCAAACTCTGAAATCAGTACTACAACTAATTGTTGTACTGTGCTGTGAAATTTATTGCTTTTTTGTATGTATGTTATTTTTTACAAAAAAAAGTCGATTGTGATGATAAAAAATATTTATTCCCTCTAGCCTCCTATATTCCAGAGCAGCTAGAAGGAAAAATCTGAGATGATGGTTTGGTAGCCTATGACAAACTCTGGGATCTGTCCTATAACTACTTGTTGAAGAGTGCTCTGAAAACGACGGCTTTTATCTTTCTTTGCTTTGTATATATGTTATATCACACAATAAAAAAAAAAGTAAGTATTTTTTCCTTACTGCTGGGTACAAAATGTGGGGGTCCAAAGTCTAATACTGCTGACCACTGAAGCCATCTCCTCCAGTTCTGATACCAGTAGTTTCGGACTAAGCAAAATGGGAATGGGAACACTGGGCTTTCAGATTTAGAAACTGATGCCTCCCTTGATTCTCTCTAAACTCTTCTGTTTCAAATGACTGTGACTGAAGTCTAAGATGGAAATGAAATTTCTAACATGCCTAAATCTTCTTTTGCAATTTGTTTTAAAAGTACTTCAGACTTTTTCTAACCATTCTTGGCATAGATTCTCTGAGAGTATCTTTTACTTCAAAATGGAGAATATTCCACTTCAGAAAGTGGAAAGTCTCACATGGTAACTAATCTGAATATCTCACTGGAGAAAAATAGCTAAGTGATGAACTTAATAGGAAAAGTAATCATGAGAAAATTTGTTATAATAAAATAATTCAAACCATAAATATTCTTAGGGTCTAAATTGGCCTATCAGTAGAGAAAGAAGCTCTCGGAAAAATGAGGTGGTGCGATTAAACAAGAAAATAGATAACAATAGTTATTTATGCATTTGCAATTTTTGATGCATTTTATAAACATTAAGGAAAAAATAAGCTTTGAAATGCCATAGCTAGATAGAAACAAGCTGATTATTAGAAAGAAAAACTAAGGAAAAATAGGGCAGAACTCGCCCCTAGCTATAGTGTCAAAATCTGATTGATGCAGGGTTAATTATCTTGTGCTCTTTTTTAATTGTTTCATCTTCTTAATCATCCTTTACCAGATTCTCTATTACATATAAGGTAAGACGGTCATTCACCTCTGATGGATCATTTGGCTCGAGATTTAGTTCTCTGCCCACCACAATCTCATTACTCAATTCTTTCACCTAAATCACCTTCTACTACCTGTCCTGTCTTCCCTGAAGAATGCTGCATGGATTCTCCTTCCTTCTTATGAATACTGTGCAACAACCATGGCATTACAAATGACTTTCTCAACAGCGCCAGTCTTACCTTAACTTCTCCTGTTATCCCTACTCTTCCAAGCCTTCTTTCCACATTTGATGGTTCGGGTACACAATCACACACAATGGAAATAAAAAATAACCCAGAATGTCAAAGGGTGCAACCACTGTGGAAGGCAGTTTGGCGGTTCCTCAAAAAGCTGAATATAGAATTGCCATACGACCCAGCAATACCATTGCTAGGTATCTACTCAAAGGACTTAAGGGCAAAGACACAAACGGACATTTGCACACCAATGTTTATAGCAGCGTTATTTACAATTGCAAAGAGATGGAAACAGCCAAAATCTCCATCAACAGAAGAGTGGCTAAACAAACTGTGGTATATACATACGATGGAATATTATGCAGCTTTAAGACAAGATAAACTTATGAACCATGTAATAACATGGATGGACCTAGAGAATATTATGCTGAGTGAATCCAGCCAAAAACTAAAGGACAAATACTGTATGGTCCCACTGATGTGAACGGACATTCGAGAATAAACTTGAAATATGTCATTGGTAACAGAGTTCAGCAGGAGTTAGAAACAGGGTAAGACAATGGGTAATTGAAGCTGAAGGGATACAGACTGTGCAACAGGACTAGATACAAAAACTCAAAAATGGACAGCACAATAATACCTAATTGTAAAGTAATCATGTTAAAACACTGAATGAAGCTGCATCTGAGCTATAGGTTTTTGTTTTGTTTTGTTTTGTTTTGATTTTACTATTATTACTTTTATTTTTTTCTCTATATTAACATTCTATATCTTTTTCGGTTATGTTGCTAGTTCTTCTAAACCAATGCAAATGTACTAAGAAATGATGATCATGCATCTATGTGATGATGTTAAGAATTAATGATTGCATATGTAGAATGGTATGATCTCTAAATGTTGGGTTAATTTCTTTTTTTCCGTTAATTAAAAAAAAAAAAAAAAAAGAGAAGGGATAATTGGAGCTGAAGGGATACAGACTGTACAACGGGACTGGATATAAAAACTCAGAAATGGACAGCACAATACTACCCAATTGTAATGCAATTATGTTAAAACACTGAATGAAGCTGCATGTGAGGTATAGGTTTTTTGTTTTTGTTTTTTTTTGTTTTTTTTTCTTTCTATTATTGTTTTAATTCTTATTCTGTTGTCTTTTTATTTCTTTTTCTAAATCGATGCAAATGTACTAAGAAATGATGAATATGCAACTATGTGATGTTATTAAGAATTAATGATTGTACATGTAGATTGGAATGATTTCTAATTGTTTTGTTAATTCTTTTTTTAATTAATAAAAAAAAATAATGCTCAAAAAAAAAAAAAAATAAATAACCCAGGCAGGAAAATCAATAGAAAAGCACTGGACTGTGCAGAAACACTAAGAAAAGCAGCATTTTGGTTGCAGGTTAGGCATTGATTTCACTTGGTAACTTAAGGCAAGTTATTTATTAAAATTATGGAATGAAAACATATTAGTGCTAAAATGGACTTTCACTCTACTTACTTAAAAAAAAAAATTTCCTAAACTGCCTTCTATGTACCAGGCACCATGCCTGAGGACTCTGCCCTGAAGGAGTTCAGCATCTAACAGAAATAAAAATAGATTAAGACCCTCCTCCTCTACCCCAACATAACTTAAACTATAGTTGGGAAGGTACAACAGTAATAAAAATCAAAGAGGTTTTTATAAGCATTAAAGGTTGAATGTTGTTATTACTGTCTTTATTTGATAAGTGAGATAAATTTTAAGTTCTAGTTTACAGACAAGGGATAGATTAATTCATTTATTATAAACATCTACATTTGGACACTGTGTTAGGTGCGGGAGAACAAGAGTGAAGAAATACAATTATAGTCCCCCAAAAGCTCATAGACTTTACATGGGAATGTAGAAAAAAGTGAACCTTGAGGTAGATAATGTCCATGATTAACTGTACAAATATTAAAAAAATCTTTCGTGAATGAGAACTAATGGATGACCCTATTAGAAGGACTTAATAATAGAGGAGATTATGGGGAAAAAGTGTACCTGTGGCAAACTACAGAATATAGATAGCAATAATTCCTGCTTGGGTTATTTCTTATTTCCATTGTGTGTGACTGTGTACCAGAACCATCTCTTTCATCAACCATAACAAATGTACTACACCAATTCCACAGGTCAATAACAGGAGGGGACAAGGAGAATTGGGTTTTTTTTTTTAATTGGTAGTTCTTTTCTGGAGTAATGAATATGTTCTAAAATTGATCATGGGGTTACAAGCATAACTAACTATGTGATGATACTGTGAGCCAGAGACTGTATACACTGGACGATTTTGGTGGTGTATGACTATATCTCAACAAAACTGCATTAAAAATAATTGATAAATAAATAAAATAAAAATAAAGAAAAAAATTTTTTAAAAAAGCTCAGACTTTATAATACCAGAATGGCAACCTCCCTCAGCTTGAAATTATGAAAGCTATGGAAATAGGAACACTGTAAACAGGACACATTTAAAACACACATACTCTCTTATACATTAAATGATAATTTAACCTACTGCTCCTATGTACAAATTAAGTTTTACATAACAAAGAAATCTTAAGGATAGAGTTTTTGATATGCTCTCTACTACAAACATCAAGAACTAAGAAAATTTCATTCTATTTCCAAAATCTAAAACCTGACATACACAAAACAAAATACATCTCAGCCTGAATAAAAAAAGTACTAGCTTTGAAGGCAGAAGTATCTTCATAGCTAAGACAAAAGTAAACTTTAGGAGAATGATCTGAGTATAAGTAGTTCAGATATCCTGAGGCAAAAAAATAATTTCAGAAAAAAGTTAATTCCCTTTTCCCAGCCATACAGACAATTATTCATTATCATATGTGCAGAAAACTAGTTTAAGCCATCCTTCCAGAAAGACTATCAATCAGTAGTAAGCCAAAAACATCCCCTGGATCCTCATTTTTTTTTTTTTTAAGGGGAAAAATTCTCTAATTTGGCTATGGCTTCAAAAATTCTTTAGAAGAATTAAAACCTTCCCATAACCTATGATAACATACTCAAAGAAAAAGCATTTGTTTCCAGGTCCCTAATTCCAAAACAAAACTTCTATATATTTCATGAGAAGTCCCAGATGCACAGAACCCCCATACCCAAGGAAGAACAAACAAATTCTGTCAATTTCAAAACAAGCAGATGATCTATCTTTCTAGATCATCACCCCAGGGAGACTTCCAAAACGTGAGACCCCTTTTTCCCTAACAATTAAGGAATCTGATAAAATAAAATAATAATATATATGTTTAGATAAGATTTACTTAGAAAATAATTAGCCTATGTTTTAGGCTAATTAAATGTTTCTGCTCTGAAAGAAAAATGATTTGCTTCTTTATAATCTGCTATTATTGATTTTACTATTCATATAACTAAAAAGTCAGAAAATAGCAGAAAGTCTGCTATTTAATCATTACTCAAGTACAGAAGTTACATAAAAGGTCCCAAACATTTGTAAAATCTCTTCTTCGGGCTCTTATTGAATTATTTCAAAATAAAGAACTTAACATTTATCAACAATAATCACAGTAAATTTATCTACATACATCAACTGGTTAACTGCGCCTTTTCACAAGTAATCTCATGGGCTGATTATAACATGGATCTGACTTCTGTACTGACCCACTGATCAATTCCAAGCTACCAGTAACTATGTGAAGTATCCAAAGCATCTCCCCACTACTGTAGCAATGTCCCAAGACTATTCCTACAACATATCCAGCTCTAGGGTACTACTAGCACCTCAAACAAACATAGGGCAAGAAGGGGATAGGAGTGAGGGAAACAAGATTATATAAGAAAGGCTCTGACAAAGGGGATTTTTAAAGTCTATAATTATATTACTCACCTTGTTCTCACTCCATACTCCAAGTCTTTATTCAAGCCTGACCCTCAACTAGCCCCGATCACTAGCAACTCCAATTTCTCCCTTGTTCTCTCCCAACCTTTTTGTTTCCTCCAGGAACTATACTATTCATTTCTCTACTATCTTTCACTCTAAACTCACAAATTAGATAGTCAAGACCTTGTATCCACTAATTCCTTGTGCAGCCAGATTTCCTTCCAGATGACTCATAAACTCACTACAATTTATATCCAAAAGTCTTGTCTCAATTCTCATTTTCCTTGACTTTCCATCCCCACCATATAAGAATTCTCTCCTCTGTTGGCCTCTGTAACTCATCATCCCAGTTATCTTCCTATCTAATTTTTCCTTCTTCTGTATTCTCAGCTCCCTAGCTATAAGTCTTCTCCAAGTCACAGACTCTGACCTTCTTTTCTTCTTACCCTTCACTCTAGGCCCAGGTTTCAATTATTTTAGCACTAGCTTTAACTGCTTCCTCAACTCCAGTAATGAGCTTCCGATTTCTATTAGACATTTCTCCTTTCATTTATTCACCAAGTACCTGTTATATGCTATTGGTATTCAATATTTAAATACAGAGGATACAAAGATCAATAAGGCCTACAAAGATCATCTCTGCCTTCAAGAACCAAAGACAAATAAAAAATGTTCAAAGCAATATGATCAAAGTGATGGTTCCTACAACAGATGTACAAAGAACACATCAATAATGATAATAGGATGATGGTAACAATGGCTTCATGTACTGAACTTACACTAATTATTTGGACACATTATTATGGTTAAACCTCATAAGAACACCAGAGAACTGGTATTATTATTCTTACTCTATAGATCAGAAAACTAAAGTTAAAAATTTTTAAATAATTTCATACTGGGTCATACAACTAGTAAGTAACCCATTTAGGATTTGATATCAAATTCATCTGTTTCCAAAAACCTATGCTTTTTCTTCTGTGCCCAATAAACAGAAATCTAGATCTGTGAGTCAGGAGAAAGGGCCAGCCTAAGCTTATTTATTTAAGATCATTCAGCATTTCAAGAGAGTGTCTGAAGCCATGGTAAAGGAAGAAATCAGTGTGGTAAATGACTAGCAAGAGAGAGAACTGGTAGTCAATAAACCTAAAAGCAAAAACTCAGCGTCTTTTCAAAGAACTACTACATTTCACTAATTCAAAATTTTAACATTTCTGAAGTTGGAATGTAGATATGATGGTGGGACATTATTTAATTGGCAGTATTTTTTCCTTTCTTCGTGATACATAAAATTGATCATGCTTTTTAGAATTTTTGGCTTCTTAAATTTAACAAAATATAACTTCTTCTTAAACTTATTCCACAAATTTAAATGTCTCAGAATCACTAAGATCTAACCCTATTTTCCCATAATGTCCCTTGTAAACATTCAATATTCTCCACTTTTCCTGTCACTACTCTAGCCTGAGGGTTGTATCAATTGTGCACAGATTAAGTACCCTCCTCACTGTCTCCCTGAATTTAATTTTCTCTGTTCCAAATATTTCAAAATCACCACTGCACTCATACCACTCCCCTTTTCCAAAATCAGCTCCCCACTGGACAAGAGTCGAATCTAAGTTTTGAAGACTTTCCAGAAGAATGACAGGGAAAAGCATTCCATACGAAGGAGAACCATATATTCACAGACCCACACATACCATGTATATCCGCATTATAGTTTTGTAGCTAGAGTTTTAGCTACAGTTCTGCTAAAAGTTTAGCTACAGTTTAGCTACAAAACTTACAGGTCAGTTTAGGACAAATAGGTACTTACTGAGCATGCCTCTATAATTAAGGTCCATATCCCGACTCTCGGATCGCACTTTAATAGCATCCAGAATGGCATCAGGAGACAATAGCCCTGAAGGTCTCACAACATTCAGGAGTTCAGTGAGGCTCATCAGAGGTAAACGCACAGCCTGCATGATTTCAGTGTGATTCTCCTTTGAATTGTGCTTACACCAGTTTAACAAGGCTAGGAAAATATCTTTCTCAGGAGCTGCAAATGAATCTCTTAATACGATGTTTAAAAGTGCTGTCTGAAAAGGTAAAAAGGGAAAAATCCCAGTTACTGTGGTGTCCAACCATGTGCATGATCAATCAGAAAACCTTACAGAGCTGCAAGTATCACTTAAAATTAGACAATTAATTCTTCTTTTACCATCTCCTTTCCTATTCTTTGTACCATACATTCTTCTGCTTGTCAAGGCTGTGGGAATAACAAGAAAGGATGGTGGTGCCTTTGTTTCCTGCCCAAGCATCTTGTACCATATATCATCATCTAGCCTTTCCAAACATATTTGCACCCATCTTTAATAAAGCACTGAGAAAACAAATGGCAAAGTGAGGCACTGTCAATACATATGGGTACTTCAGGAGGGTATAAATGTGTAAGTAAGATATATCCAGCATTTAAAATTTAAAATCCTTTGTTTCTCTGTATCACTATACTGCCATAATTTTGGTCCTCAGGTCCCCATACCTTCCTTCAACAACACCTCAAAGGATGTTAAAAATTAAAAATTAAGGATGAAAAACAGTTTGGCAGTTCCTCAAAAAGTTAAACATAGAATCAACATGACCCAGCAATTTCACTCCTAGGTATACACCCAAAAGAAATGAAGGAAGGGACTCAAACAGATACTTGCACGTCAATGTTCACAGCAGCATAAGAGCCAAAAGTTAGAAACAACCCAAATGTCCACTAACAGATGAACTGATAAACGAAATATGGTGTGTGCATATACATGTGTGTGTATTTAATGGAATATTACTCAACCACAGAAAGGAATGAAGTGATGATCATGCTGCAACATGGATGAACCTTGAAAACATTACGCAAAGTGAAATAAGCCAGACAAAAGAATAGTAATTGTATGATTCCACTTACATGAAATATCACAATAAGCAAATTCATAGAAAGCAGAAAGTAAATTAGAGGTTACCAGTGGCTAAAGAGAGGGGCATTACTGCTTAGTGAATACAGAATTTCTCTTTGAGGTAGTGAAAAGTTTCATAATGGACGGGGTAGTGATGATGGCACAACATTGTAAAGGTAATACCACTGAATTGTAAACTTAAGAATAGTCAAAACAGAAAATTTTTCTTTTATACGTGTGTGGTAGTTAGATTCAGTTAGATTCAAGGTTGTCAACTTGGCCAGGTGAAGGTGCCTAGTTATGTTGCTGTGGGCATGAGCCAATGACACACGAACCTCATCTGTTGCTCATTACATCTGCAGTCGGCTAGGAGGCATGTCTGCTGCAATGAATGATGTTTGATTTAACTGGCTGGTGTTTAAATGAGAGAGCTCAATGTAGCACAGCCCAAGCAGCTCAGCATACCTCATCTTAGCACTTGCAGCTCAGCCCACGCCTTCGGAGATGCAGAAAGAAAACACCCCGGGGAAAGTTGTTGGAATGCAGAGGCCTGGAGAGAAGGCCAGCAGAGATCACCCTGTGCCTTCCCATGTAAGAAAGAACCTCCACTGAAAGTTAGCTGCCTTTCCTCTGAAGAACTAATGAAATAAATCCCCTTTTATTAAAGGCCAATCTGTCTCTGGTGTGTTGCATTTCGGCAGCTAGCAAATTAGAATAATGTGTTATCATAATCATTTAAAAATAAATAGGATAATAAAAATCATAGTTCATATCAAAACCAAGATATGAAGTTATTCAACAGATTTCCTCACTGGCAACATCCATATCCTAGGAGGAACACAGAAAGGGAAGGAGGAAAATGCAGGGTTGAGAGAAAGATTTGAGCAAAATAGCTTCACTCTAGCTATTATACAGTATAAAATACCACATATTAGTGAATTCTGAGGTACCAAAAAAAGCAATAAAGACATCCAATGACACAGCAGATCTCCTTTACGAATTTTTTCTCTCGCTATAAGGAATTATTAATTGTACACTCTAATAGAGAAAGACAAAACCAGAAGCAGTATGCAATGCCGCAAAGAACCCTATTTGTCTGTCATCACATTATAAACAATCACCCCGCAACACAGTCTCTTTTGCATGTAAAACTTACCGGAAGAACATTATAAGAAAATAGAAACAATCTACTGTCTCATATAACCAAGAGTGCCAGTAGCTAAAGTCAGGTGGCCAGACCAGATAACTCCTTCCACGCTAATGATTTTTCTTTCTTTACTCTTAAGTCCACTGCTATTTCTACTGATAACGTATAAATAAAACAATGCATGACTGTAAATTACTTGTAGGAAATGACACACCTTAGAAAGGGAGAGGAAGCCTTCACTTGAGAGCACCTCCTGTGCATTTCTGTCCATAAACATGCAGCACATACAAGTTAACTTGGGAAGTGAGTAGAGACTGGCAACATCAAAAGTCATACAGACATTCTGAATGTTAAGTATGGTGCAGAGATACTCAGAGGTGGAATCCTCCAGCTCTGGAAATCCATATTTATGAGCCAGGCTTAAAAAGTCCAGCAGCACCTCCTCCTTCTCATCTGTCAGTGTCGCTCGCCCAGTGTAGATATACTTAAGTAGCATGGTGAATGCTTCTGCAGTGGTGTCTTGGAGAGGGATTTCTGCTTCAGGTTGAGACTCTCGCATCCCACCATACAGTAATGCTCTGCACATCAGAGAATAAACACATGAGGAAAAACTCAAATAGGATCTGCTATAAAATATATGAACTAACAGTTAATGAATTTAAACAAATTCACTTAATGACACGAAGATCCTGGTTTAAAAAAAATGCAAAGTAATGATTTTAAATGGTCCTCTCAGGAAAGCAAGAGAAAACATTTAAAAACTATTTTGAACTACTTCTATAAACAATGGACTAATGAGATATTCTGAGAGCGCAAGATGCAATAAACTTTAAATAGAAAGATGAAAGTGATCTCTTTTGAGAGGAACAGATTAAACAGAGAGATGTTAAAGGTCAATAAGACAGTTTAAAAATTAAAACTAAAGGAAAAGATATAAGCAAACAAAATTAAATACCAATAATATCATTATCTCACATCAGATTGGCAGAAATTTAAAAAGTAATGCAATGCTTGCCTTCCATTCAGGATACCTGGGTTCGATTCCTGGACCATGCACTACCACTCCGCCCCCCCCTCCAAAAAAAAAGTAATGCAAAAGCAATGGGGAGGGGTTATATGGCAGAATGTTTGTCTGCCATGTGTAAGCCTTGGGTTTGGTTCCTGGCTCACGTACCCAAAAAGAAAAAAAAGCAAAGGGAAAACAGGTACTCTCAAATCTCATATACTGGGTTGAGAATACAAATGGGTACCCTTCTGGAGACTTAACTTAGTAACATCTATTCAAATTCAAAATATTTATACCCTTTAAGTCAGCAGTTCCATTTTTAAGGGTCAGGTCTAAAGAAATAATATAACAAAGTAAAGATAAATGTACAAGAATATATATTGAAACCCTGGGAAAAAAATCTAAATGTCCATCAACAGGAACATGGTTGATAAAATTGTAATACATATACTCTATTTAGCCATTGGAAAGATCAAGGGATATCAATATTTACTATCTTGGAAAGATGTCCACGATAAAGTAAGTAAGTAACTCAAGAGGTAGATTCATATATATCATCTGGAAAAAAGTACCTAAAGACATGCTTAATAATATGCACATAAAGGTATATACAGATATATCTACTTAAATCTAAAAAATCAGAGAAAAGTCCTATTAAACTGTTAACAGTGTTTGCTGCTGGGAAACAGAATTAGATGGCTGCATAGAAAAAGGTCCATTATCAGTGATTAATTATCATCTAATCAATATGTCAGTGATTACCCCTTTTAATTAATATTAGTTAAAATGCAGAATAATTCAAGTTAAAATGCAGAATATAAAAGTTGTATTATATATCTGTTACTACAACAACTTTTTTGAAGTTAGTAATTAGAGGTGGATTTAATTTTTATAAGTCGGAAATTAGGGGTTTGAGTAACAAGCAACAGCTGCATATAAGAAGGATTTTTACATCACTTAAATAAATAAATATTTGTTTAGTCTTAGCACTAATATAACTCATTTGATACAAGTTCCTTTAATTTGGGGTTGCCAAACTTCATGTTTTAGAGAAATGTGCTGGATTATCTACAGGTTCCCAGACCTCAGTAGACTGAAACCAAGAGGTACACATGTTTATCATTAGTAAGTACAGAGGTAAGTCTACCTACACAAGAACAAGCCTATCAGTCCAGTAAATCAGTTTAACTCTTAACAGCATTCAACTGTAAGGAGAGTTTATTGAGAACAACAAAGATTCAGTCAGAGATATTCTCTATACCCTGAAAAATGGTTGACTGGGCACTGTCTAGTTCTATAATTTTAAGATGGCTCCTAATGGAAAAGGTCATTCTCAATAACAAAAAATCTACAAGAATGACATTGTTGAGATCCAAGATGGCGTCTTAGTAAGGTACATGCGTCTTAGGTCCTCCGACTCCAAATCAACTAATAGGTGAACAGAAACAGTACAGAACAGCTCCCGGGGCTACAGCAGGGAATGGACACACAGCATAACCCAGTCTGGGCTGGTTAGTCTGACTGCGAAACTCGGCTGTGGTGAGTGAGATCCCCGAGCGGCAGGCGATTTCCCGAGCAGCCGCAGCTGCGGCGGTCCGAGCTAATCCCTCCCTCCTTCCCGGGCTGGCTGAGGGACGCGGAGAGACAAGCTTCCCAGCCAAGGCGGCCGGCGCCACACTTTTGCGGGCGGCTTCGAGTCTCGGCTTTGAGTCCGCGACTACGAGTCTCACATCAGAGGGCTATCCAAAGTCTGGGCTGGCAAGTCTGATTGCGAGACTTGGCTGCGGTGAGACCCCCGAGCAGCCGCAGCTGCGGCGGTCCGAGCTAATCCCTCCCTCCTTCCCGGGCTGGCTGAGAGACTCGGAGAGACAAGCTTCCCAGCCAAGGCGGCCGGCGCCACACTTTTGCAGGCGGCTTCGAGTCTCGGCTTCGAGTCCGCAGCTACGAGTCTCAGATCAGAGGGCTATACAAAGTCTGGGCTGGCAAGTCTGACTGCAACTCTTGGCTGCGGCGAGACCCCCGAGCAGCGCATGATTTGCCGAGCAGCCGCAGCTGCGGCGGTCCGAGTTAATCCCTCCCTCCTTCCTGGGCCGGCTGAGAGTATCGGAGAAGCAAGTTTCCCAAGCCGAGGCAGGCGGCGCCCTTCTTCTGCGGGCGGCTTCGAGTCTCGGCTTTGAGTCCGCGGCTACGAATCTCAGATCAGAGGGCCATCCAAAGTCTGGGCTGGCTAGACTGACTGCGAGACTCGGCTGCGGTGAGACCCCCGAGCGGCGCGTGATTTCCCGATCAGCGGCAGCTGCGGTGGTCCGAACTACTCCCTCCTTCCTTTCCGGGCCGGCTGAGAATATTGGAGAAGCAAGTTTCCCAAGCCGAGGCAGGCGGCACCCCTCTTTTGCAGGCGGCTTCGAGTCTCTGCTTCGAGTCCGCGGATACGAGTCTCGGATAGGAGGGCTATCCAAGCAGCGGTAGCCCCACCCCACGGGAGGCTTCCTGGTCTGGTGGGGAATCCCCCAGGCCCGCTGCGGCCCGCAACCAGCCACAGGGTCCCCTCAAGCCGCGGCAGCTGATGCCCCCACCACGCGCGGCCCCTGAACCAACGGAGAGAATTGGATCCGAAATCCCCAGGCCACGGAGATTGGTGACTGGGGGAGACCCATTCCAAACACTTGAGACAAACGTGTGCCACGTGCGCCACATACTGGGCAAGATAAGAAAAACAGATCCCAGAGATTTCACAGAAAAATATTACAACCTTGCTGGGTCCAACACCAAGAGAAATCTGAATAAATGCCCAGACGCCAGCAGCAGAAGATAACTGTCCATGCTCAAAAGATTGAGAATATGGCTCAGTCAAAGGAACAAACCAATAGCTCAAATGAGACACAAGAGCTGAGACAACTAATGCTGAATATACGAACAGAAATGGAAAACCTCTTCAAAAATGAAATCGATAAATTGAGGGAGGACATGAAGAGGACATGGGTTGAACATAAAGAAGAAATATAAAAACTGAAAAAACAAATCGCAGAACTTATGGAAGTGAAGGATAAAGTAGCAAACATAGAAAAAATAATGGATAGCTACAATGATAGATTTAAAGAGACAGAAGATAGAATTAGTGAATTGGAGGATGGAACATCTGAATTCCAAAAAGAAACAGAAACTATAGGGAAAAGAATGGAAAAATTTGAACAGGGTATCAGGGAACTCAAGGACAATATGAACCGCACAAATATACGTGTTGTGGGTGTCCCAGAAGGAGAAGAGAAGGGAAAAGGAGGAGAAAAACTAATGGAAGAAATTATCACTGAAAATTTCCCAACTCTTATGAAAGACCTAAAATTACAGATCCAAGAAGTGCAGCGCACCCCAAAGAGATTAGACCCAAATAGGCGTTCTCCAAGACACTTACTAGTTAGAATGTCAGAGGTCAAAGAGAAAGAGAAGATCTTGAAAGCAGCAAGAGAAAAACAATCCATCACATACAAGGGAAACCCAATAAGACTTTGTGTAGATTTCTCAGCAGAAACCATGGAAGCTAGAAGACAGTGGGATGATATATTTAAAATACTAAAAGAGAAAAATTGACAACCAAGACTCCTATATCCAGCAAAATTATCCTTCAAAAATGAGGGAGAAATTAAAACATTCTCAGACAAAAAGTCACTGAAAGAATTTGTGACCAAGAGACCAGCTCTGCAAGAAATATTAAAGGGAGCACTAGAGTCAGATACAAAAAGACAGAAGAGAGAGATATGGAAAAGAGTGTAGAAAGAAGGAAAATCAGATATGATATATATAATACAAAAGGCAAAATGTTAGAGGAAAATATTATCCAAACAGTAATAACACTAAATGTCAATGGACTGAATTCCCCAATCAAAAGACATAGATTGGCAGAATGGATTAAAAAACAGGATCCTTCTATATGCTGTCTACAGGAAACACATCTTAGACCCAAAGATAAACATAGGTTGAAAGTGAAAGGTTGGGAAAAGATATTTCATGCAAATAACAACCAGAAAAGAGCAGGAGTGGCTATACTAATATCCAACAAATTAGACTTCAAATGTAAAACAGTTAAAAGAGACAAAGAAGGACACTATATATTAATAAAAGGAACAATTAAACAAGAAGACATCACAATCATAAATATTTACGCACCAAATCAGAATGCCCCAAAATACGTGAGGAATATACTGCAAACACTGAAAAGGGAAATAGACTCATATACCATAATAGTTGGAGACTTCAACTCACCACTCTCATCAATGGACAGAACATCTAGACAGAGGATCAACAAAGAAATAGAGAATCTGAATATTACTATAAATGAACTAGACTTAATAGACATTTATAGGACATTACATCCCACAACAGCAGGATACACCTTTTTCTCAAGTGCTCATGGATCATTCTCAAAGATAGACCATATGCTGGGTCACAAAGCAAGTCTTAACAAATTTAAAAAGATTGAAATCTTACACAACACTTTCTCGGACCATAAAGGAATGATGTTGGAAATCAATAATAGGCAGAGTGCCAGAAAATTCACAAATACGTGGAGGCTCAACAACACACTCCTAAACAACGACTGGGTCAAAGATAGATGCAAAAATCCTCAATAAAATTCTAGCAAATCGTATCCAACAGCACATTAAAAGAATTATTCATCATGACCAAGTAGGATTCATCCCAGGTATGCAAGGATGGTTCAACATAAGAAAATCAATTAATGTAATACACCATATCAACAAATCAAAGCAGAAAAATCACATGATCATCTCAATTGATGCAGAGAAGGCATTTGACAAGATTCAACATCCTTTCCTGTTGAAAACACTTCAAAGGATAGGAATACAAAGGAACTTCCTTAAAATGATAGAGGGAATATATGAAAAACCCACAGCTAATATCATCCTTAATGGGGAAAAATTGAAAACGTTCCCCCTAAGATCAGGAACAAGACAAGGATGTCCACTATCACCACTATTATTCAACATTGTGTTGGAGGTTCTAGCCAGAGCAATTAGACAAGAAAAAGAAATACAAGGCATCAAAATTGGAAAGGAAGAAGTAAAACTATCACTGTTTGCAGGTGATATGATACTATACGTCGAAAACCCGGAAAAATCCACAACAAAACTACTAGAGCTAATAAATGAGTACAGCAAAGTAGCAGGTTACAAGATCAACATTCAAAAATCTGTAGCATTTCTATACACTAGCAATGAACAAGCGGAGGGGGAAATCAAGAAACGAATCCCATTTACAATTGCAACTAAAAGAATAAAATACCTAGGAATAAATTTAACTAAAGAGACAAAAAACCTATATAAAGAAAACTACAAAAAACTGCTAAAAGAAATCACAGAAGACCTAAACAGATGGAAGGGCATACCGTGTTCATGGATTGGAAGACTAAATATAGTTAAGATGTCAATCCTACCTAAATTGATTTACAGATTCAATGCAATACCAATCAAAATCCCAACAACGTATTTTTAAGAAATAGAAAAACCAATAAGCAAATTTATCTGGAAGGGCAGGGTGCCCCGAATTGCTAAAAACATCTTGAGGAAAAAAAACGAAGCTGGAGGTCTTGCACTGCCTGACTTTAAGGCATATTATGAAGCCACAGTGGTCAAAACAGCATGGTATTGGCATAAAGATAGATATATCGACCAATGGAATCGAATAGAGTGCTCAGATATAGACCCTCTCATCTATGGACATTTGATCTTTGATAAGGCAGTCAAGCCAACTCACCTGGGACAGAGCAGTCTCTTCAATAAATGGTGCCTAGAGAACTGGATATCCATATGCAAAAGAATGAAAGAAGACCCATATCTCACACCCTATACAAAAGTTAACTCAAAATGGATCAAAGATCTAAACATTAGGTCTAAGACCATAGAACAGTTAGAGGAAAATGTCGGGAGATATCTTATGAATCTTACAATTGGAGGCGGTTTTATGGACCTTACACCTAAAGCAAGAGCACTGAAGAAGGAAATAAATAAATGGGAACTCCTCAAAATTAAACACTTTTGTGCATCAAAGAACTTCATCAAGAAAGTAGAAAGACAGCCTACACAATGGGAATCAATATTTGGAAACGACATATCAGATAAAGGTCTAGTATCCAGAATTTATAATGAGATTGTTCAACTCAACAACAAAAAGATAGCCAACTCAATTACAAAATGGGAAAAAGACTTGAATAGACACCTCTCAGAGGAGGAAATACAAATGGCCAAAAGACACATGAAGAGATGCTCAATGTTCCTGGCCATTAGAGAAATGCAAATCAAAACCACAATGAGATATCATCTCACACCCACCAGAATGGCCATTATCAACAAAACAGAAAATGACAAGTGCTGGAGAGGATGCGGTGAAAGAGGCACACTTATCCACTGTTGGTGGGAATGCCAAATGGTGCAACCACTGTGGAAAACAGTTTGGCGGTTCCTCAAAAAGCTGAATATAGAATTGCCATACGACCCAGCAATACCATTGCTGGGAATCTACTCAAAGGAATTAAGGGCAAAAACTCAAACGAACATTTGCACACCAATGTTTATAGCAGCATTATTTACAATTGCAAAGACATGGAAACAGCCAAAATGTCCATCAACAGACGAGTGGCTAAACAAACTGTGGTATATACATACGATGGAATATTATGCAGCTTTAAGGCAGGATAAACTTATGAAGCATGTAATAACATGGATGGACCTAGAGAACATTATGCTGAGTGAGTCTAGCCAAAAACTAAAAGACAAATACTGTATGGTCCCAATGATGTGAATCGACACTCGAGAATAAACTTGGAATATGTCATTGGTAACAGAGTTCAGCAGGAGTTAGAAACAGGGTAAGATAATGGGTAATTGGAGCTGATGGAATACAGACTGTGCAATAGGACTAGGTACAAAAACTCAAAAATGGACAGCATAATAATACCTAATTGTAAAGTAATCATGTTAAAATACTGAACAAAGCTGCATCCGAGCGATAGGTTCTTGTTTTGTTTTGTTTTGTTCTTATTATTATTACTTTTATTTTTTTTCTCTATATTAACATTCTATATTTTTTTCTGTTATACTGCTAGTTCTTCTAAACCGATGCAAATGTACTAAGAAACGATGATCATGCATCTATGTGATGATGTTAAGAATTACTGATTGCATATGTAGAATGGTATGATGTCTAAAAAAAAAAAATGGTCAGCACAATACTGCCTAACTGTAATGTAATTATGTTGGAACGCTGAATGAAGCTGCATCTGATTTATAGTTTTTTTTGTTTTTTTTTCTTTCTCTTATATATTTTTGTACTTTTTATTTTTATTTGTGTTTTCTCTGTGTTATCACTTTATTTCTTTTTCTGTTGTCGTGCTATTTCTTTCTCTAAATCGATGCATATGTACTGAGAAATGATGACCATACACCTATGTGATGATATTAAGAATTACTGATTGCATATGTAGAATGGATTGATTTCTAATGTTGTGTTAGTTAATTTTTTTTAATTAATAAAAAAATAAAAAAAATAAAAAAAAAAAGAATGACATTGTTATAGATGTTGTTATGTTGAAGACTTCCTAGGATTTGTTGTTATGCTTCGTTAAATATTTTTCATAGAGTAAAAAGTGCAATATTTTCTACAAGTGACTTGTAGCTTGAAAAAGTATTACACACTTACCGAAAATATTGGCATCTGGCGGCTAAAATTACCCTGTGGGCAGGAAAACGTTTCTTTTCCACAACAAAAGTGACATCACCATATTCTTCCCCAATCAACAAGGCACCAATATGTTCAGACAAAATGTGCACATGATCAATTTCCCCCACTGCAGTGAAGGGTCGAAGAGGGTGGCTGTTGCTCATCTTGTAAAACAGATGATAGCAGCTGATCTATTATATAAAGAAGAGACGAGAGTTAGCGGGGGGAAAGGAGTACACGTACAAAATTACATACTATTAACATAGCTAGGTAAAAATTTAAAGCACTTTCAAAAAAATCACGAGATTTCATCAGGGGAATCTTTATTAATCCAATTATTCTGGGACCCAATTTAGCCTGCTTTCATTGGAACTACTACCTTCACAGCTTTATAGCACTAAGAAAGCAAAAACACAGAACATGGAGTCACCACAAGCTAGAAAACTGTACCTAACTACAGGCCATTTGTTTCCTGGAAAACCTCAAGAAAATGAACATCAACAACCACAAGAATCCCTCTTTTAGCATAGATATATTTAATATACCCATTTTTAAATATAGATATATTTGGTTGGGTTAACTATACTCAGTAAAAAACATCACGTGGTGATAGATTAAGACCTAAAGGACAAACAGGATAAACCAAATAATCATCAGATTTCAAGTAGTTTTAGTGGTTTTGATATAAAATCATCTTAAATATTTTACAAAAAGTGTTATATTCTTCTAGAGTCACAAAAATAGCTTGACAATCAAAGGGGTAAAAGTTGATTAACAGCTTTACATGTTAGAAAGAGTAGTTATGATTTTAGAAAGTGAGAAGTGTTTATATTGCTAAATGTCTAATTGCAGGTATTGTTTTTCCGATGTAGGTAACCCAGTAAGTGGATGACAGCCTTCATGGCATTAAGGTGCACCAGATGGGGAGGTGGCTGTTGGCTCAGAGGTGAGCCAGCCACTCTGTTGATGCATCAGTCCCTCCACTGGACCACTACAACTTCTTGAACTCTTCATGTGGACCAGGATTAAAGACTGAGCAGCAACTTAGCATTAAACTTCCACATCCAGGTCAATTATTAACAAAACGAGTGGAAAACTGTCTGTCTCCCCAGTGACTGCAGTGGAATCTCTTCATGGCCCAGGTCCCCAGCTATCTGCTCCAGCTATCTGTTATCCTATGTTCATGGTACCCCCAACAAAGAAAGAAACAGTAAGGACTGTAATGTAGGAGAACAGGGAAGATGAGTTGCCCCAGATAGGTGAACAAACTTCTGATCACCTAGCGTAGGAACATCAGAGGGCTAGCTGCACACCCCCTTACTGCAAATACAAACCCCTCTTCCTGAACCGCAGCTTCCGTCTGAAACCCCTAAAAACTCAATCATCTCCAGTGAGCTGTGTATGAAAAGACCAAATTCAGCTTAAGAAGATCTATTTAGACATGTGTGATACAACAGTCAAATGTGTAATACAGTAAATAATGTGTGATGGAGCAATTTAACATAGGAGTTGGCAAACATTCTGCAAAAGGTCAAATAGTAAATATTTTAGGTTTTGCAGGCTATATATTGCATAACTACTCCACTCTGCCCTTGGAGCACAGAAGCAGTCACAGACAATAAGCAAATAAGTGAGCATGGCTGGGCTTCAAAAAAACTATTTCTAGAAAAAAGTTGGATTTGGCCTGCAAGCCATAGACCCCTGGTCTAATGTATGATCAAGGGCCAACTGCTCTCTAGACAAAGAGTCAGAATGATTTTTTTTTTGTTTCTGGCTCAGACACCAAATTGATGTTCAAAATAACATGGTCACGTCCCATGTCAGCCATGAAATTCTAAAAGCTACTAGTACTTGTTTCAAAATTCCATTCTTCTTGAAATCAAAATTCTCACATCATTATTCAATATTGCAATATGGTACATGACACTAAACAAAAGGCTCTTTCCCTGACTGAAAACATGCAATGTACATATCTATTGAATATATTCTCTAGAATAATTTTCTCTTAAAATTTTATCCAGGTCATGGGTAAAACACAGATCATGGCTAAATAACTCTTGATAAATAATGACTGGTTTTTGTTTAACTAGTTCAGAAGGGAAATGTATAATTCTTCAACTGATATATACATAAATACTATAAGTATCTCTCAATGGGTTCTCCAGATCTTTATTTCTCAGTACCTAAGATTTCATTTATCTAATAAAATTTACATTTTAATTATGCTTTTCCAATTGGAGACATAAAGAGAATATTTCCAAGTACATTTTTAAATATCCACCTAGTAGGAAACAAATACATTTTCATTGGCATATAGAAATAATTTTAATTAGACCAGTGATTCTTCCCAAGTTTGCCACACACTGGAATCACATGGAGAGATTTAAAAAAAAAAAAGAAGCCTGAGTACCACCCATCAGAATTCTTATTTAATTAGTCTGGAATGGGGCCCATGCGTGGGTATTTTTTTCAAACCATTCCAAGATGATTATAACAAGCAGTTCAGGAAAAAAGTCATTGATTTAGATTCATTATTATAGGCTCACATCCTCTTATTCAGGTACACAAGTATACAAACAAAATATGCACAGAGATTTATTTAGGATATAATTCTATTTTGAATCTGTACTACAAAGAGGCAAATAGTGCTTACAATTGAAGTTACCAGTGTCGAAGCTTGTACACAGAAAATTAGCTTTTTTTTTTTTTTTTTTTTGCATGGGCAAGCACCAGGAGTCGAACCCAGGTCTCCAGCATGGCAGGCGAGAAGTATGCCTGCTGAGCCACCGTGGCCCGCCTAGAAAATTAGTATTTTTGCTGATGGGTTAGCTTTTATCTACAAAGTTATAGTTTGGGGTTCACCTATTTGCTTTAAAAAAAAGCATGTTTTAGAACCCACACATCAAAAAAGAAAAAAAAAGAAATCATACATCAAAGTTAATGTTTTAAACCATGAATTTTAATTCAATAAACAATAAAATCAGTAAAAATTGTTCACATTCATGGAGTGAAACTTTATTAACTAGTTTCTTAAGCTTTAAAACTTATTCTGTCATTAACTACATATGTGATAGCTGACAAATTTCTGCTTTCTATGGGAATGTTTCCACACCTGTCATGGTTACAGCTGCTAATTACTTTTTTTTTAGATAAAGCCACTTTCAATATTTGCTGAATATCTTTCCAAGCATTTTTATGAATATGTGAGCATATGAATATATACAATTTTTCATGAATGAGATATTACATACACTGATCTCTTTTTCCATTCAACAACCTATTGGAGAAATATTCTGATATTAATAAATATGTTATTTTAACAATTTTAATGCATAATTTACCTCAATACCATAAAATTCATCCATATAATGTATGCAGTTTGATGGTATTTAGTAAATTTATAATGTTGGGGAACCATCATCATAATCCAGTCTTAGCACACTTCTTTTACTCCAAAAAGTTTCCTCCAGCCTATCTGGAAAATTCCTGCTTGCTTCTCCAGCCCCAATCAAGCACTGATCTGCTTTCAAACTTTTTCCTAGATACGTCCTATAAATGGAATGATACGATGTGTAGTACTTTTTGTCTAGGTTCTTTCACTTAGCATGTTTTTGAGGTTAAAATATTATTTTTCATGCATTTTACAGTAATTTCTTCTTTCTTATTGTGAGTAGTATACCACACTGCATTTATCCACCCATTCATCAGCTGGCAGACATTTATACTGTTTCCAGTTTGGGCTGTCATGAATGATGCTGAAATGACATTCACATACAGGTCTTTTCATGAAGTATGTCTTCACTTCTCTTGGGTAACGCCTAGAGAATTTATTTGCTGGATCACGACAGTACAAGTATATGTTTAACTTTCTAAGAAACAGTTTTCCTAAGAAACCATGCCATTTCACTTTCCCACTAACAAATGTATAAATATCCCAGTTTCTCCACATCTTCACCAATACTTAGAATTGTCAGGCTTTTTTTACTATAATCTCTTTTGTGGGCAGGTAGTGGTATCTTCTTGCAGTTTTAATTTGCATTTCCCCAATAAGTAATAATGTTGGGCATCTTTTACTGTGCTTATTTGCCATTCATATATTTTCTATAGAGAGGTCTGTTCAAATTTTTATTGGATTATTTTTCTACTTATTATTGAGTTATAAGAGTTTTTAATATATTCTAGATACAAGCCCTTTGTCAAGTATGTGATTTGCAAATGTTTTCCCCCAGACTGTGGAAAGCCTCTTTATTTTCTTCATATGTCCTTTTCAAGATCAAGGAACTTTAATTTTGATGAAGTCCAATTTATTATATATTTTTTCTTTTATGAAATGTGCTTTGGGGTCATACTTAAGGAATTACTGCAGAACCAAAAGTCAAAAGACTTTCTCCATTTGGAGTTCATTTTAGTGTATGATGTAAAATAAGGGTCTAAGTCATCTTTTTTTTTTCACACATCAATATATAATGGTTTCAGCATCATCAGTTGAAAAGACTAGCCTTTCCTCATTGAATTACTTTGGCAAATTTGTCCAAAATATCACATGACCATACTTCTCTCGAAATGGAGTAACAGTGGCCAGATTTATGATCCTGTCAGAAACCAGGGAACAGACAAAATACATGAAACAACGAAGGTCAGTGAATGCTGAGAAATAGGAAACAGAGTGAAGCGAGCCCTATATTTGCCCCAGCTTACTGCCTTGATAGAATTTCCAGAACATGGTATAGGGAGAGGAAACCTAGGTGGAGTCCAGTAAGCAACCCAAGTAGAAGAGAGGTAGCTGAAAGTGTGGGGAGACCAAGGTGACCAAAGTCTGCAGGACAGAATGCAAAAGATGTGAGAGATGAAAAAAATAAATATCCAGAGACCTGCAGAATTGCCCTCAAATATTCAGATGAGTACTGATCCACACATGCATGTAGGGAAGGCCTGGGAAAGAACCACCCAAAAGGATTAGATATAACATGCAAGGTGCACAGTACGAAGAAAAGTGCCTGTTCTCACCAGCCATCCAGAATCATGATTCAGAAGGCAATGGGGAGAGTGCCAGAGAAGTAGGCAATAATTAGCCCAACGATGACCCCCTACATTGCTCCTGCTTGACAAATCTCGAAAGCAAGACTCAAAAGAATAAAACTCTTTCCAAATAATTCAACTGCATCCCAGAGCAATGTCAGAAATACAAAATTATCCAGCACCCAGAAAGGTAAAATTCATTATGCCTGGTATCCAAACAAAAAATGATCAGGCATGCACAGAAACAGGAAACTAAAACCCATAATGAAGAAAAATCATCCTTGTCTTGTTTCTACTCTTTGGGGGAAAACAATCAGTCTTTCATCATTGAGTATGATATCAGCTATAGGTTTTATGTAGATGCCTTTTGTTATGTTGAGAAAGTTCCCTTCTATTCCTAGTTTGTTACTGAGAGTTTTTATCAAGAACAACTGTAAGATTTTGTCAAGTGATTTTTCTGTACCTGGGATGATCACAGTTTTTCCCTTTGCTCTATTAACATGATGACTCACAATGCTGTGACTTTAAGACTTCTGACATCAACTGCTAATGACTGCAGTCACTTCAAAGATTTTTAACAGCAGCTCAACTCTGACTGACTACCCACAGTGAGGTCAGGCTCTATAAGTTAGAGAAATCCTCTGCATTTCAGACACTAGCTTCAAGTCTACTACTGCTGTAGAACCATGTATTTCTCCTGCAAATTGGTCAATATTTGCTTCCTATATGTTGGGGCTCTGCTGTTAGCTGCATACATATTTATAATTGTTATATCTTCTTGATGGCTTGGTCCTTTAATCTATGTATAATATCCTTCTTTGTCCCTTGTAACAATTTTTTACTTTAAGTCTATTTTATCTTGACTAGTATATCACTCAAACTCTCTTTGGGTTATTTACATAGAATAGTCTTTCTACTATTTCATTTTAAACTTAATTTCTTGTTTTGGTTTGCTAATGCTGCCAGAATGCAATATACGAGAAATTAATTGTCTTTTAAAAAGGGGATTAATTAGGTTACAAATTTACAGTTCTAAGGCCGTGAAAACATTGTGGTTAAGGCATCAAGAAGAGGATACCTTCACTTTAAAAAGGCTGATCACATCCAGGGTTGCTCTGTCACATGGGAAGGCACATGGCCATGTCTGCTGACCCTTCTCTCCTGGACTAGTTTTAAAATGGCTCTCTCAGCTTCCATGGGTCCTTCTGGTTTCTCCTGAAGTGTTTTCTTTCTCGAAACATGTATGGGTCCTCTCTTAGCTTCTCTGGGGAAAACTCTGGATTTCATCTCTTAACTTAGTATTTCCCGGGGTATTTTTGGTCTCCAAGCATCTGTACTTTCTCCAAAAGGTCTCCTAATTATAGGACTCCAGTAAACAGATTAAGACCCACCCTGAATAAGTAGGGTCACATCTCCATGGAAACAACATAATCAAAGGGTCCCACCCAACAATAGGTCTGCTGCCACAAGACTGGGTTAAAAGAAAATGGCTTTTCTGGGGGTACACAGCAGTTTCAAATCAGTACACTTGCGTCTTTGAATTTAATGTGAGTTTCTTGTAAGCAGCTATAATTCGGTCATGCCTTTTTATCCATTCTGGTAATCTCTGCCTTGATTGGAGATCTTAGCCCATTTACATGTAAACCCACTACCAATAATACAGGACTTTTTTCTGCCATTTTGCTATTTGGTTTTTATCAGTTTTATACTTTTCCTTCCTCAATTCTACCAGTACTGCCTAATTTTGTACTTAATTCATCTTTATCATAGTTAACCATTCTTGAGTCCCTTCTCATTTTCTTCTTTGTATATTTTTTAGGTATTTTATTTATGGTTAAATTTAACCATATCTAAATCTAAAATATCTCATATGATTTATTAACAAATTAACTTCAATAGCATACACACTATTTTCTAACCCTTTTCATCCCCCATCTTTATGTTTTTCTTGTCATTAACTACATCTAAATACATCATGTTTCCAACACCACAGATTTATCATTACATTTTATGTATTTGCATTTTAGAGCCTTTAAGAAGCAAAAAGTGAGTGATGCAAGATGGCAACCATCACAGGCTTGGGATAATTTCCAACTGTTGGAAGAACTCGAAGGAGGCCAGAAAGGAGGAGGAGATGGCACAGTTACCTGGTGTCACAAATACTCTTCATGGTGAAACAAGGAAGAATTCTCTTAAAACGTGAACAAGACAAGGATGTCACCATCATTGTTTCTCCTGAGCGTGGCCCTGGAGGTCCTTAACAGTACAGTTAGAATGTGGTTTCTCCTGTTTGGGGCTTCTGGAACTTCCACATGAGCTAGGTGCATGCCTTCCCATGGATTCTGATCTGGGCTCGTAACAGCGACAGAACCATGCGTGGTAGGCCTCCCGAATACATCAATGCATTCGGAAATGAAGTGTCCGTCAAAAAGGCAGTCCCCTTCTCCAAGTACCAAGAGAAAATTTGTACAGATGACTGCAAAGTGGCTTCTAGGGAGACCATGAGAAAGAGTAAACTACAAAGAAACCCTGAGAGAACCTGGCCAGAAGGAAAAGCCTTTGGAAAGAGCTAAGCGGGCACTAATTACTTTTTTAAAATTCTATTTTATAACCCTGCCACCACCACCTTTTAATATTTTTTGGCCTGTTATGTGAATCCAAGATGCTTCAGTTACAAAACAAGAATATAACTTTATATCATTTACAATCAGAATTTATGAAGAGGATTCGTACTTTTTTATTTTTTGTATGCTGTATGGTGTGGTCACATTTCATTCTTTTTCCATGTGAGTATCGTGTTACTGCAGCACCATTTGTTGAGGTTTTTTTTTTGCTTGCTCGGTTTTTTGTTTGTTTGTTCTTTTGGGGGGGGGAGTGCATGGGCCAGAAATTGAACCCAGCCCCCTGGCATATCAGGCAAGAATTCTACTACTGAACTACCCTTGAACCCCCTGAGGATTCATACTTTTTAAAAACTTTAAAATTGTCAAAAAAAACTGTACTATTATTATGATAGAAAATCCCAAAGATGGCTGCCTTCAATTCCTTCCCTCCCTATAAAAACATGACACCTCCCCATTGAGTAGTAGAATCTACTTCTTCTCCCCTTGAATCTGGCCTGGGCCTGGGATCACTTTATTAACCAAGAGAAGAAAAGTTCTGAACCTTTGGAAACGTCTGTGCTTGTATCTTGAGGAACCCTGAGCTGGCACCGACTATACAAGAAAGGCAACAAGGGAAGCCCTGAAATTGCATGAAGAATCAAGAGATCCAGATGACAATGAGAACCAAAGCCTCAGAGATACTGATTCCCATCAAGCCGTTTCAACCCAATACCTGCCATGTGAGCTTCCCAGTTGAAGAGCCATATATGTGAGGATGTTCCAACCCCAGGAGACATCATGTGGTACAGAAAAAAGCCATCCCTACTGGGATCTACCTAAATTCCTGACCCACAGAATTATACACAATGTGAAAAAGTTATTTTTCAGTGAGTTTTAGGGAACTTTGTGTAACAATAGATGACTAAAATAATTACTATATGAAAAGCATTTCATTTTCTTTATGAATGTCATAATTGTCAGTAATTTCAAAATTATACACCAGAAGCTTTGGAGTCAGCTCTCAGTCATCTATAAAAAGGGGGAAAATTTTTTTTAAACCCTCCACAGCACATTATCAAAGAATAACTTATAACAAATTCATTTTTTAAGTTCATTCATTTAAAATATTTATTGAGAATCTATCATGAACCAGGCACTATGCCAAAAGCTGGGAATATATCTACAACAAAATAAGGTGGGTCCATGTTCTCACAGGTGTATCAAGTCTATAGAGGCATTTTCCATGAGATACTGAAAACATCACAGAAATTTTACTTAAATTATAAAGATACAACCTATAATCGCTGAGAAAGTATTTGCTCTATCACTTCCCAATTTGATATCACAATGTTTCTGTGCTGGTTTGAAAGGATGTATGTCCCCTAGAAAAATCATGTTTTAATCAAAATCTCATTTTGTAAAGGCAGAATAATCCCTATTCAATATTTTATGTTTGAATCTGTAATTAGATCATCTCCCTGGAGATGTGATTTCATTAACAGTGGTTGTTAAGCTGGATTAGGTGATGACATGTCTCCACCCATTTGGGTGGATCTTGATAAGTTTCTAGAGTCCTATAAAAGAGGAAACATTTTGGAGAATGAAAGAGATTCAGAGAGAGCACAGAATGCTGCAGCACCACGAGAAGGAGAGTACACCAGCCAGCAACCTTTGAAGATGAAGAAGGACATTGCCTCCCAGGGAGCTTCATGAAACAGGAAGCCATGAGCAGAAGCTAGCAGATAACGCCATGTTCACCATGTGCCCTTCCAGATGACAGAGGAACCCGGACTGTGTTCACCATGTGCCTTTCCATATGAGAGAGAAACTCTGTGTTCGCCATGTGCCCTTCCACTTGAGAGAGAAACCCTGAACTTCAACGGCCTGCATGAATCAAGGTATCTTTCCCTGGATGCCTTAGATTGGACATTTCTATAGACTTGCTTTAACTGGGACATTTTCTTAGCCTTAGAACTGTAAACTAGCAACCTATTAAATTCCCCTTTTTAAAAGCCATTCGATTTCTGGTATATTGCATTCTGGTAGCTAGTAAACTAAAACAGTTTCCTACTCCTTTTCCTAAGAATAGGTATTATTTGTTTGGTCAGGAAAGTTGTGGTAACTGAGTCTGCTGTGGGAAAGGAACTTTAGTTACTGACAAAAGTTTTGAAGCCTGTTTAGTTTCCTCAAATGTCAAAATTCTATTCGTGCTGTGCCAGGTACAAGTCCCCAAGACCAGACCCAGGTTCATTAGTTTCTAGAAGGACGCACAAGACTCAGCATTTAGTTCACTGCACTCAAGCTATGATGTATTACAGTAAGAGAATACAAAGAAAATCAACAAAGGGAAAACACACATAGAGCAAAGACTGGGGGAAACAAAACACCAACTTCCAAGGGCCCTCTATCAATGGAGTCACAGAGGACACACTTAATAATTTCCTCAGCAAGGGGTTGTGAAAACACATGTGAAATGTTGCCAACCCAGAAAGCTTGTTAAATAAAACTCAATACCCCGGGTTTTTACTGGGGACTGGTCTTAAAGTTACCCTCTGCCTGGCACATACTCCAATTTCAGACTCCCATAAAGAAAGCAGGTTTTCAGTATAAATCATATTGTTTGTATAGTTCAGGCCGAATAAGGTACTTCCCCCCCCAACTTTTTATTTTGAAAAATTTCAACAATATACTTTAGATTCACTAATGGTTAACATTTTGCTACATCTTTCTCTATATACATTTTTTTCTTTTTTTTAACATTTTTATTGTGAACAATAAGGCACTCTTATCAGTTAATGGTGGGACACCTCAAGAAATCTAATTCCCAGTCCCAGTCAAGGGCCAATCTTATAAACTGGCCTTTCCAAAGATAGCAGTTTAGGTCTGCTATGTTAACTCTTTTCTGCATAGCTTCAGAAATAACAAGAGAACTATTCGCAAAAGCACTGAAAACAAAGAGTCTAAAATCCTACCTATCTGAAAAACTTATTTGTCTCAGATTTGGGTAGAACAAAGGGGTACTGAGAAAGTAACTCAAATCATCTGTCTGAACACTTTCCTGATCCCTGATAACCCAATACACTAGATCCAAACATTTTTATGAGCAGTTTTCTTAATGTCAAGGATCAGATAATTCCAATGTTATTTAAGCTGTTTCTGTATATATATAGGAAGAAGTAAAGTTTTCCAAGTGTTCTTATGAAGGCAATGTGATCCTGAGACCAAGATGTAACTGCACACACATACACCAATATAAACACAAACATCCCATGTAAAATATTCAAAAACAGAATTAAGCAAAAGGATTCATGACAAAAAAAGTGAAATCAAATCCAAGAAAGACAGAGAACTACTAGGAAGAATACTTAATTCATAAAATAACCAGGTCAAAGGAGATAAATATATATATATATAATTGTCTCAATAAAAACTAAAATTCCTTTTAAAACATGTACTACTAAGTTTTTAAACTTTTAAAGGAATAGAAATAAAAGGATATACACATACACACACCTTAAGTGTAAGCATCTGGTTAATGATAAACACTAAAACATTCCTAGAATGTTCATAACTAAAACAAGGATATATAGTCTTATCACTATTAATATTTTTCAGAAACAAAAGACAATGCAATTAATAAAACCAAATTAAATGTAGATAGATTAAGAAACAAAGAGATAAAAATAATTACTATTTACAGATAATCTGATGTCCACAAGAAAAACTAATGAAAATTAACTGAAAAATTATTAGAGAAAATAATTAGGATCACTAAGATGATGACAATTTAAAAATAATTACATGAAAATATACAGCATTCTTCCAAGTTAAGAAAAACCAACTAGAGAATATGAAGGAAAGATTTGTAATTTATCATTGGAAAACGTATGCAATACCTAGGAATAAACTCAGGGGCCTGTAAAGGAAATTATGAAACTCCGCCAAAGGACTAAAGAAAAATATGTGAAGAGATATAACATTATTTGTGGATATAAAGACTTGACATTGTAAAGCAATCAATCCCCCCTAAAACACTGGAAAATCTGTATGAAAAAGCTTATTTGATAGTCTATTGTACTTTATATTACAAACAAAAAAATCTTAGTTACAAAAACCTCAGAAAGCAACAATCAATGAAACATTCTTAGTTTCTGTGTATCCCTGTGTATCTTAGGGATACACAGAAAAATAAAAAGCAGATCTATCAAAGGGGCACATATACTAGAAAACTGAGGGTGAGAAGTGAGTGCTTTATATTTATTAAGAGTGTTTTTTTAAGCTGAGAAACAAAGTTCTGATTAATCCAGGAATTAAAGGTAATCTTGTCGCTCTCCCTCCTTCTCCACCGGTGGCGCTCCCGCCGCCATCCAGCCCTCCTCTCCCTCCTTCTCCGCCGGCGGCGCGCCCGCCACCATCCAGCCCTCCTCTCCCTCCTTCTCCGCCGGCGGCGCTCCCGCCGCCATCCAGCCCTCCTCTCCCCCCTTCTCCACCGGCGGCGCTCCCGCCGCCATCTTGTCCTCCTGTTCCCCTTCTGCTCTGGCGGCGCTCCATCCGCCATCTTATCCTTCCCTTTCTCCTCCTGCTCCGGCAGCTCTCCAACCACCACCGTGTCCTCTTCCGCCTTCACCGGCTCCTCCACCACCGTCCTCGACAGCCTTGGCACCCTCACCTTTCCTCCTCCAGAACAGCTACTAGTAGAGCAGAAACGAAACAGAACAGCTCTCAGAACCACGACAGAGATCAAAAAGACAGCGTACCCCATCCTGGAACAGCTGACTGTCTTGGAGAAACAGCTCCGGTGAGATCGCCGAGGGGCGCGGGCTTTCCCGGGCAGGACGGCAAGCGGACGAGTTCCTCCCTTCCTCCTTCCCAGGCCAGCTGGCAGAATTGGGCAGGCGGTCCCCTCAAGCCGTGGCAGCTGGTGCCCACACCACGCGAGGCCCCCCCGGACCAACTGAGAGAATTGGATCGGAAATCCTCAGGCCGCGGAGAACGGTGACCGGGGGGGGTCCCTTCCAAACACGTGACTTCCCGGTCCGGCTGGGAACGGTGCACTCTCCCAGGCTGCGGCGGCTGGCGCCCTCCCGCCACGCTTGGCGCCCCGGGCCGACTAGAAAATTCGGTCGGGTGTTTTCCCGGGCTGCAGCAGCCGGCGACCCTCCCCGCGTTCGGACCCCCGGGCCGGCTGGCACTCTTCCAAGCCACTTCGGCTGGCGAACCTCCCCCACGGCGAGAGTTTTCCAAAGTTAAAGGACCCACAGCACCTTTTACTGGTAGAACCCGCAGAAAAACATGTGCCACGAGTGCCACCTACTGGGCAGGATAAGAAAAACAGATCCCAGAGATTTCACAGAAATATCTTTCAACCTGTTGGATCCAACACCCAGGGAAATCTGACTAAATGCCCAGACGCCAGCAGAAGATAATGGATAACGCTCAGAAAATTGAAAATATGGCCCAGTCAAAGGAACAAACCAATAGTTCAAATGAGATACAGGAGCTGAGACAACTAATGCTGAATATACGAACAGAAATGGAAAAACTCTTCAAAAACGAAATCGATAAATTGAGGGAGGACATGAAGAAGACATGGGCTGAACCAAAAGAAGAAATAGAAAAACTGAAAAAACAAATCACAGAGCTTAGGGAAGTGAAGGATAAAGTAGAAAAGATGGAAAAAACAATGGATACCTACAATGATAGTTTTAAAGAGACAGAAGACAGAATTAGTGATTTGGAGGATGGAAAATCTGAATTCCAAAAAGAAACAGAAACTATAGGGAAAAGAATGGAAAAATTTGAACAGGGTATCAGGGAACTCAAGGACAATATGAACCGCACAAATATATGTGTTGTGGGTGTCCCAGAAGGAGAAGAGAAGGGAAAAGGAGGAGAAAAACTAATGGAAGAAATTATCACTGAAAATTTCCCAACTCTTATGAAACACCTAAAATTACAGATCCAAGACGTGCAGCGCACCCCAAAGAGATTAGACCCAAATAGGCGTTCTTCAAGACACTTACAATTAGAATGTCAGAGGTAAAAGAGAAAGAGAGGATCTTGAAGGCAGCAAGAGAAAAACAATCCACACCGGAAAAATCCACAACAAAACTACTACAGCTAATAAATGAGTACAGCAAAGTAGCAGGTTACAAGATCAACATTCAAAAATCTGTAGCATTTCTATACACTAGTAATGAACAAGCTGAGGGGGAAATCAAGAAATGAATCCCATTTACAATTGCAACTAAAAGAATAAAATACCTAGGAAAAAATTTAACTAAAGAGACAAAAAACCTGTACAAAGAAAACTACAAAAAACTGTTAAAAGAAATCACAGAAGACCTAAATAGATGGAAGGGCATACCGTGTTCATGGATTGGAAGACTAAATATAGTTAAGATGTCAATCCTACCTAAATTGATTTACAGATTCAATGCAATACCAATCAAAATCCCAACAACTTATTTTTCAGAAACAGAAAAACCAATAAGCAAATTTATCTGGAAGGGCAGGGTGCCCCGAATTGCTAAAAACATCTTGAGGAAAAAAAATGAAGCTGGAGGTCTCGCGCTGCCTAACTTTAAGGCATATTATGAAGCCACAGTGGTCAAAACAGCATGGTATTGGCATAAAGGTAGATATATCGACCAATGGAATCGAAAAGAGTGCTCAGATATAGACCCTCTCATCTATGGACATTTGATCTTTGATAAGGCAGTCAAGCCAACTCACCTGGGACAGAACAGTCTCTTCAATAAATGGTGCCTAGAGAACTGGATATCCATATGCAAAAGAATGAAAGAAGACCCATCTCTCACACCCTATACAAAAGTTAACTCAAAATGGATCAAAGATCTAAACATTAGGTCTAAGACCATAAAACAGTTAGAGGAAAATGTACGGAGATATCTTATGAAACTTAAAATTGCAGGCGGTTTTATGGACCTTAAACCTAAAGCAAGAGCACTGAAGAAGGAAATAAATAAATGGGAGCTCCTCAAAATTAAATACTTTTGTGCATCAAAGAACTTCATCAAGAAAGTAGAAAGACAGCCTACACAATGGGAGACAATATTTGGAAATGACATATCAGATAAAGGTCTAGTATCCAGAATTTATAAAGAGATTGCTCAACTCAACAACAAAAAGACAGCCAACCCAATTACAAAATGGGAAAAAGACTTGAACAGACACCTACCAGAAGGGGAAATACAAATGGCCAAAAGGCACATGAAGAGATGCTCAATGTCCCTGGCCATTAGAGAAATGCAAATCAAAACCACAATGAGATATCATCTCACACCCACCAGAATGGCCATTATCAACAAAACAGAAAATGACAAGTGCTGGAGAGGATGCGGAGAAAGAGGCACACTTATCCACTGTTGGTGGGAATGTCAAATGGTACAACCACTGTGGAAGGCTTTTGGCGGTTCCTCAAAAAGCTGAATATAGAATTGCCATACTACCCAGCAATACCATTGCTGGGTATCTACTCAAAGGACTTAAGGGCAAAGACACAAACGGACATTTGCACACCAATGTTTATAGCAGCATTACTTACAATTGCAAAGAGATGGAAACAGCCAAAATGTCCATCAACAGAAGAATGGCTAAACAAACTGTGGTATATACATACGATGGAATATTATGCAGCTTTAAGACAGGATAAACTTATGAAGCATGTAATAACATGGATGAACCTAGAAAACATTATGCTGAGTGAGTCCAGCCAAAAACTAAAGGACAGATACTGTATGGTCCCACTGATGTGAATGGACATTCGAGAATAAACTTGGAATATGTCATTGGTAACAGAGTCCAGCAGGAGTTAGAAACAGGGTAAGATAATGGGTAATTGGAGCTGAAGGGATACAGACTGTGCAACAGGACTAGATATAAAAACTCAAAAATGGACAGCACAATAATACCTAATTGTAAAGTAATCATGTTAAAACACTGAATGAAGCTGCATCTGAGCTATAGTTTGTTTTTTTTTTTACTATTATTATTACTTTTATTTCTTTTCTCTATATTAACATTCTATATCTTTTTCTGTTGTGTTGCTAGTTCTTCTAAACCGATGCAAATGTACTAAGAAACGATGATCATGCATCTATGTGATGATGTTAAGAATTACTGATTGCATATGTAGAATACTATGATTTCTAAATGTTGGGTTAATTTCTTTTTTTCCGTTAATTAATAAAAAAAAAGTAATCTTGTCAGTATCACAGCAAGATTTTTTTTTAAGTAAATTAGGATAAAGAAGTTCATCTGGAAGAATAAATACATGATCCAGGATAAAGTGAAAAAGAAGAACAATGAGAAAGGGGCTGTCTTACTGGATATGAAAACAAATTACAAATTACAACAACTAAAGCAAGGTCATATTAGAGAGATAAATCATTTGAATATATGAGGACAGAAATAAACCCAAATGTACATAGCAATTCAGTATACATACATACATACATATATATATATAGCATTTCAATTAGGTGAGGGAAAACTGAAATTTTTCAATAAAAGACAATGACTAGTCATTCTGAAAAAAGTAAGCTGGATATTCATAGAAAAGCAAAAAAGATAAATGCATACAGATATCAGCTTTAGCACTTCTTCTAATAAAAAAATTAGAAACAATCCAAATGTCCAATTAAAGGGAACTGGCCATATAATGGTACCTTCACACAATGGAATTAAAGAATAAAGTTAGATACTTCAGTTAGATAAAGTTAAATATTGAAAAATATCTTAAATATATGTCTTTCCAAGCAGAAAAGGAAAGCTGCAAAACAGTATTACAGTGAGGTTCCATTTTATCTAAATAAACAAACTCAAAAAAGCAGAAATATATGCAAATTAACATGGGTTAATCCAATGGATTGAAAATCTGAAATAGTACACTGTGTCTCTGTAATTTTTAATATTGTTATGATAGTCCTGTTTTATTTCTAATAAAATTATAAGCAAATATTTCAATAAATTTGTCTACTAAAACTACATAATAAAGTAGTTGGTGTATGAAAGAACAAGTATTTTAAATTTGCCATAACTAGTAGCACCTGATTTAGTGACTAAGACAGAAATGGTAAGCAGAGGGACTATATATAATCTCCACAGATAAAAATTAATTAACAACTTGGCAGCAAGGACAAAAAGTTCATTACACTAAGATAGACAAAAAGCAATGAACATCACATACCTGGGTAGCATGATCTTCTAGGACACTCTATCTGATACATTCCAACTAAAAATCTTCACCTTAGAGATTTTCAATCTGACTTTTTCTAAACCTAAAGATTTTCTCAAATGCAGGCAAAGTACTCTGAGATTTGCTACTTTTGACAATTCCAGAGAGTCTCAATTTTGTTTTCCTCAGGACAGGAGAAGAGACAAGAGTAATCTATCCATTCAAGCTGTTTCTTCAAAGTAGAAGGAAGGAAAAGTGTAAGAAGGCAAGGGCTTACTCTTAAGAGAGAGAAGGAATATCTAAATCATTCCTTTTATGGTACCATATACAAATATTGTTCAGGTGCCAAGACCTCATGTGGACTTATTTACCAATATGAAGCAGAGAAACTACACTATTTTTCTTGGTTGATTAGCTTTCACAGATTCAAATGCGTCAAAAATCAAAAAATGAATAAAGCAGGAGTACTGAACTCTTCAGGATCACTGACTATTCTGCAGCAAGAAATTCAAACCTTTTATTCTAACCAAAACAATAAACAACGTCCATGAATAAAGTGAGAGCACCATATATAGTTCATGATGCTATAATGGTATAACTTCCTCTTAAGGAGAAAAAAAAAGTTGAGCTAAATATCAATTTATTTTATTTAAGGCTTACTTCTAGAAGAACAGTGTACAAACTTATAACAGAGTCTTATACAATTTTTTACATTAAAACTTATTCTCCAGAGTTTAACCAGGAAATAGACAAAAGAGCAAAGTTCCACAAGGTGGAGATGCCAATGAGTCCTTGAACACTGTATAAATCTCCCCTGGGAAGCCCCCTCCACTCTGCATATTTCCTGACTAATGGGACTTAAGGGGGAAAAAAAGACCTTCTGCTCTTTAATTGCAAAATATAAATGATCATTCTCTTGAGGAAAGAGATGGCATTTACAAGCATATGGTTTAGCAATTTCTTTCAGCTCTTGGTACCCATGTGGTGTGTAATTTGAAGTAGTATTCCTTAAACTTTAAATTACTATCACTTGGGAAGATGAACGATGTCCTGTCTGCATCTTAAACACTCTCAAAAGACCTCATTCTACTTTCCTCATGGGAAGGATACTTCACTTCTTTTGATATATATTCTATCCTTGTCATCCAAAAGTTTGAACAAACAGGTGTAGACTGACCATACTGGTAGGTGTAACCTTGATTCTGATATTCTGCAAATCCAATCTAAACCCTGCAGAAAAGTAATTATCACACAGGCAGTAAAGTGCTACCATTAGAAACATGACTGGAGTTCTTAGGCATTTTCTAGTCTGACAGGATTCCTGAAATGTCTTCATATTATTTTTAACATTCAGTCCAGCTCCAAAATCTTGTCTTTCTATGCATCTTCATTTGTAAATAAATATTTATAGATGTGTTCAGCTTTAAACACTAAGGAACTGAATCATAACCAAAATATTTGACAAGATTACTTTATTAAGAGCATATGTAACTCCATTCATCAGTTACACATTGATTCTTCACTTCTTTGCCAAGGGACAAACTAGCTTTTGAATTTGTATCCAATTAATTCAATAAATGATTTATTGGCCTCTCGGTACAATACAGGTCTACTGCAAGGTGACAGAAACACCAAAACTAATAAAATACAAAGTCTCTACCCTGAGGAACTTATTGTTAACCAAGGAAGGTTGGACTAGATGACAAATAATGTCAACTCTATAGCTAATAAGCTCTGATTCTTAAGACTCTTTTTTTTTTTTGCATGGACAGGCACTGGGAATCGAACCCAGGTCTCTGATATGGCAGGTGAGAACTCTGCCACTGCACCACCACTGCCTACCCTTTTATGATTTTTACAGTCAGATACAGTTATCCTCCATAAGTACTATACCAAGACAACTACAAATATGTTAAACAGAATATTAAATGAATAAGAACTCAGAAAATTATCACTTATTTTCTTATATCAGAATAAAAGTTAATATTCAAATAACTGCCTACTTGCTCTCCAAAATGGGATGCTCACATCCCAGGGAGAATGCAGTACAACCATAGATATTTGGGAAAAAACTATTAACGCTTTTAATTGATATTTATTTTTAATGTAGAAAAATTAAGCTTTACTAATATTTAATATGTGGATAGACACTGGCTACCTTTCATGATTTGCATGTCAAAAATAGTCATTTGTCTCACAAGATATATAGGTATCATGTCAGAAGAGTGAGAATTTCACAAAGAGGCAGGGCTGAAGGCAATGTCCTCTTACCTGTTCATAGAAGTATCAGATTTACATGTGCCTGAATGATGAATTTTCCAAATGTTATCTATTTTTAACTTAATTATCACTAACAAATAAGTGGATTAAAAAGTTCCTACGAGAACACTGAGATAATGTAACAATGCCAATACAAACAAACAATAAGAAAATCACCAATATGACAACTCTATTCCTAATAACTGGATCTTATAAGGTAACTCCAAGATTTGAAATAATCAAGATCATTTGAAACAAACAGTATTAACAATGAACCCCATATTTGTATATACTGTGCTTTGACACATTAGCTAATAAAATTAAACTAACATAGGAAGACATTTTTAAAAAAACACTAAGTACTTATTTACTCACTTACTAACTCTCTCCAATAAAATATAAGTCCTATGTCTCATCTGTCTTGTTCATTGCTATATCTACAGTCCTAGAATAATGTGTCAGGTGTATTCAAATATCTGTTGGATAAATGAATATTTGTTGAATTCTTAACCCAAATACAAGCTTAAAGCAAAAATTACACTCTAACAGCAAAATTAACCATTTTGCAATAGGGACGCAAAAAGTACTTTTCAACTAGTAATACTGGCAACTATTTACTAAGGACCTATGATACGTTAGGCACAGTCTTGAGCACTTTACACACATTATCTTATTTAATAGTTACAGAACTAAGGTAAGTAATGTTTTTATTCTTATATTACAGATAGGAAATTGAAGCACAGACAGATTAGGTAACTTGTCCAAGGTCAGAGCCAGTTTACAGCAGATTTAAACTCAAGTCTATCCAGGTTCTGAACTTCTAAGAACTATACTGTAGTGACAGGATTCTGACTCTTGCCCCTAGATCTACCAATTAATTCCACAGACAGCAGATCTCAAACTTTTATAACATGCCCCATTCAGACCAGGTAAAACACGCTGTTTGCAATGAGAATATAGTACTACTTTTCAAGCCAAATTTGGGTGATTACATATATAACTGCTTTAGCAATATGGGGTGAATATTCATATTTGAAATGAAATGCAGTTAAAGTTTGGTTACTAAAAAATTGCAGACCAAGAACACTGTTGGTACAAATATAAATCAATATACACTAAGGTTAAAACTGAACAACCTACAACAAACTAAATTGATAATGATGAGGCTAAACTAACAGTAATTCATAAAGAAAAACAGAATAGAAACAACTGAAAAGCACAACCAACTTAATACTGATGATGTGTATCCTTCCAAAAATTTACAATAATTCTAATTTATTCAAGTTCGTAAGTGGAATGTTGTGACACGTTCATTGCATAGCAGCCAGACTTCTTAATAGAATGCTGAATCAGAATTCTTTATAGACTGTAGTACCATCCTCCTGTGTATTCATTAATGCCACATTTTCCACACATTTAACACTACACTTGGCTGATTATTAGTAAGTTGCCAAAGCATATATATAAATGAAAGATTATGAGACTGCCTGTCGTTTAACAATATTTTTTTAATCAGGGTCCACCAGAGGTCTTAAGCTATCTTTTGAGAAATGTTCTCCTAGTTCACGCTCAATTTGGCAATGATATCTAATTCTATAATGGCTAGGACAAGCTACTTCTTTATTACTCGATCACCAAATACCTAAGAATCCCCAGGCAAAAAAGGCCTAATTTTTAATTTGTTGTATCATTTTTGTTTCTTTTTTTTACATGGGCAGGCACAGGAAATCAAACTCGGGTCTCTGGCATGGCAAAGCGAGAATTCTCCCACTGAGCCACCATCACACTGTCCATTTTTATTTTCTATACAATTCAAGCCTTTCTCCGTTTCTCTGGATCCAACCTCTAACTAAAACAACCTTTCTCAAATACCTACAAACAAACAAAAGCATCCAAATCAGTTGTCCCAGAACAGAATAAAAGTCAAATAACCCAAGTAAGCTTAATTCTATTATGTTTTAAAGTTCTCCCAGGTACTGAAGTTGGTTTCTTCTCCCTGTTTATGCCTCAGAAAGGGATCAAGTACAAAAACTTATCAGACTTAAATAATCCAAGTTCTGAATGTATACCCAAGACCTACCTCATCCAGTCACCAACTTTCTCCCCGTCTCAGCTCTCCATTGCTCTCTACAGCCTGGTGCCTCCTGAGATCTGCCTGCAACTTTGGCCTGTTACTGTAGTAAAATGTTGGTTGAGACTGCCCTGAATGGACTACATAAACCAGGCTTCTGGGCTCCCTGATTTACAGACGGGTTAGGCCAATGGGAAGTCCCAGCAGCAGATAAAGAGGAAGAAGGCTATTTCTTTCTTCCTCCCACATTCTTTTAGGTTGGCAATATCTCTCAACTGAATGCATTGCTCCACATAAGGCAACAACTTTACAGAAGGCTCTCAGTAGTAATAACTACTCCTTGTCCTTTTCTTTCAGGCAAAGGGGTGATAACGACTTAGCTGCTCCTAAGCTCCAGGTTAACTACTTTTTGTGGTTCTCTTATACACATATACACATAAGGTGTCCCTTTGTAAATAAACTCTCCCCATTACCTAAACTTTAAGGTGTCTTCTCTTTTCTGTTAAGGTTCTTTAGCCAGTTTAGATTTCACAGTACATCATTTCAATAGCCCAAACTCCATGACTCTTCTTTTCTTTTTCACACTCCTCTGGAAAACATTAACCTTGGAAGAACCAACCATCTAATTATTCCCAAACAAACAAGCTTGATTATACTCTGAATTAACGATCATTCACATCAAATGTGCCCTCAATAAAGCTGTTCTAGTTTGCTAGCTGCCGGAATGCAACATACCAGAGATGGATTGGCTTTCAATGAAAGGGGATTTATTTCATTAGTTCTTCAGAGGAAAGGCAGCTAACTTTCAACTGAGGTTCTTTCTTATGTGGGAAGGCACAGGGTGATCTCTGCTGGACTTCTCTCCAGGCCTCTAGGTTCCAACAACTTTCCCCAGGGTGATTTCTTTCTGCATCTCCAAAGGCCTGGGCTGAGCTGTGAGTGTTGAGATGAGGAATGCTGAGCTGCTTGGGCTGCGCTAAGTTGAGCTCTCTCATTTAAGCACCAGCCAATTAAGTCAAGCATTATTCATTGCAGCAGGTACACCTCCTAGCCGACAGCAGATGTAATGAGCAACAGATAAGGTTCACGTACCACTGGCTCATGTCCACAGCAACAGAACTAGATGCCTTCACTTGGCCAAGATAACAACTGAATCTAACCACCACAAAAGCTTAGCACTATGTTTCTTTATTCACTCTGCGAAAGTATTATTCCAAATCACCTCTAATCTCTTCAAAGCTCTAACCCTGTCTTCACCTCCTCAGTTTCAGTAGATGACTCGGTTTCACACTTTACAGGAAAAAAATAATAGCTACTATCACACAGGAACCCTCTTCTATCCCCAAGAGTAAACATTCAAACCAATCTACATTCGTATTCACCCCATCATTCCCGTCTTCACTGGAAACACTATTCTCAATTTTCTCATGCTCTTGAACATAGATTCTTCAAAGCTGGATTCTTCCTACTGACTTTTAAAAATGATCAAATCTGTCCCACTAATAAAATAAATAACTCCCATTCAACCACCTCCCCACCTCTCATCTTACCCCTCTCAATTTTTTCAGTCAACTATTCTATATACTCACTTTACTCACACATTGGACAATCCTAATCTGGCTTTCAACCCTATGACCACACTGAAACAGTTTTTGCTAAATCCAGCAAATCTTTTCAATCCTCATCTTTCTTGACTCCTGTATTAGTCAGGGTTCTCTAGAGAAAAAGAACCAACAGGTGATATCTGTAAATATGAGATTTATAAAAGTGCCTGACGCAACTCTGGGAATGGAAGAGCCCAAAATCAGTAGGGCAGGCTGTGAAGCTGACAGCTCTGATGAAGGGTATCAACAAACTGCACAGGACAGGGAGTCTCTCTTCTTCCTTAAAAGTCTTCAACTGATTGGATTATCTTTCTTGCAGGAGGCATGCCTTTAGTTGATCACAGATGTAATCAGCCACAGCTGTAATCAACTGACTGATGATTTAATAGATCAGCCATCCAGTTTATCAACCAGCCACAAAATACCCTTGCAGCAATGGTCAGGACAGTGCTTGCCTGACCAGACAACTGGGCATCCTCATTTGGCCAAGCTGACACCAGAACCTAACCATCACAACTCCTCAGCAGCATTCAACACCACTGACCACTCTTCCTTCCCTAATTGCTATTCTATTTCCATGACACACATTTCCAGGTTTTTCTCCTACCATCTGGCTGTAGCATCTGTGCTCACTTTGCTGTTTCAACCTCCTTTACCCAACCATGAAATGTTGAGTTCACCACAGAGCATACCACTAGGAACACTAAAGTTCATTCTAGTCCCTTCACCTTACCCCTACTCTTAGAGGCCTCAACCAACCCTTTATAAAATGTAATGACCATTTGGGAATGACAAGTCACAGACTGCAAATCTCAGACATAGCAATCACTTATAGATCTCAGAGTTTACCTAACTAACTCTTTTCAGACTCTCAGCCTCACTGGTCTGAAGACAACTGAAAACTGCATGAACTATGCTGGGAAGAGAAAAATAAATGTGCCTAGAGTCAAAAAATAATGAAAAAGTCACGATGAGTGCAGAGGTTATTAGTTGTAATAACGTCTGAAAAAGCAGGACAAAGCCATTTTTGTTTAATATTTTCATTGGCAACTAATGGGTCTGTAATATTCTTGCCCAGATTACGATATTTTTCTAATTAATAAAGGTTATTATAGCATGAGCTCCCATTAAAGCAGTGTAATCATAAATTGCAGCAATTTAATTTCTTTGTAGCAAAACACTGCATTATTGTCTGTGCTAAAGGAAACCGGCTTTTCATTTGTAAAACGTTATGAAAATGTTCTGCTGTGCATACTTTGATGGCAGCTTGTCAAACCCTTATATCGCAACTGTTTTCTATAAAATTGTGAAATTAAAAAAAAGAGCAACTCTGAAATTAGTCCACCAAAAATCCTGATTTATGAGTTTATTTGTTGCTATTCCAGAATATAATCTAAAGGAAATGTTCCCAATTATACTAGTCTTTGTCCGCCTCTCTCCAATATAATCTCCCCCCTTTTAGTTTTATGAACATCATTCCTTATTTCTCCAATATATCATTCTCTACTGTGATGGGAAAAAAAAACTCAGAGATAATTATTTTCATGGAATCTAGGAATATACTCTCTAAAACTACAGCTACAGACTGGCTCTACTAAAAGGGACCACTGAATTGACCAATAATTCTTTCCAAATACAAATCTATAGTGTGTCTTAAGAAAATAAGGACACAAACAAGCACATGTCAAGCAAACAATTTTCATTTTAGGAACAAGAAAATTTAGGCAAAAATAGTTTGTCCAAGAAGTACAAGTCTCTTAAAATTAAGAAAACTGACTTTTCCTGTAAAACTGTCACCCTTTTACTTTTCAAACTTAATCTTAACCCCAAATTTTCCATGAAGCCCCATGAAGAAGAAAATACGTGGCCCAGCTTTCACCCTCTTCTGGTGCACATGTACGCTTCACTTACACAGTAGGAGAATAAAGCCCATAAAAAAAAAAAAAGAGAGAATAATATAAGCCTTCCCTGTTTCAGAACAAAAACTCTAGTGGGTAGTGGATGTATCTTCTACATTCTGTGCACTAATACCCTCAAGATGTTACTGAATAATTGATGAGCTCATGATTAGACTGCTAGCCTCACAGTTCTGAACAACATTCATGGACCGAATTTAATTCACATCTAATATTGAATTCTATCTCCTTTATCCTGATCAAAATATTCATCAAGGCTGATCTTTGGTTCCTTAGAATTTTGTCAGCTGATTTTTCACCTAAAGTCACAACCTTCATATGTGACCAAATCAGTTATAGCACCAATCTGAGATGTCACTAAACAAATTCTCATAGCCTATCAAGAAAAAGATACTAGGACCATGTCTTTATAAGAGAACAAGCCAATGACGTGGGGTACCTAAGGAATAAATATATTATTGCAAAAAAAAAAGAGAAAATATTTATACTTCATAAGCAGACTACTCTCTGAGGTCATTCCTAAGATAAACTGGACTAATAAATGTTTAAATGTTATTAAGTTGGATTTCATATAATTCAAAGAGCCTCACACTATTTGACAAAGGATGACAGAAATGCTACAGAGGACAATTACCTGCAGTTTATTTCCTTCTCACAGTTTATAAATGAAGGTTTGTTTTACTTAGCAAACAGGGTAGAGTCAGCTGTTGATAAGGAAACTAGATTTATAAACACTTCCTTTGCTGTACCCATGGGTAAATCTAAAGTTATCGCCTTTACCCTCTGGGTTGGGTGGATTTTAAATACTGGAAGAAGGTGGGTTTTTTTAAAGATATTAAATGAAAGATGTTCCATGCAGACAAGATGGCAAGGGCAGGAGACTTGGTGGCAGTAATGGGAAATGTGAGACTTTTGGGAAGTCTTTCTTGAGTAACAATAGAAAAGAGGAAACAACATATAAACACTGTGGTAGAATCCTGAAGCTGTGGCATGGCTCTGTTAAATTGTAAAATGTGTCTAAACTAAGATACCTCCAATGAAACACAAATTAGAGATTGAGAAATTCTAGAATATGACTTTGGGGCAAATTCAAGTTCCTGAGTCTGTTTCCATCTTTGGAAAATAGGGCAGGGGAAGACTGATTTTATAGTCCCTTTAAACTCTAAAATTCTGCAACTGAATCATGGAAGTAGGAAACAATGCTTCATACAATGTTGGAAATAAAAAGCTTTTTGGAGGGCAGCATGGCAAAATCTGTCAAATTTTTATATACACATTTCCTATATGAACTAGCAATTCTGCTTCTAGGAATATATAAGGTTATTAATTGTGGAACTTCTTGTAATAGCAAAACACTGGGGGAACTAAATATCAATATGATGGGAAGAAAGTAAATTATACTGCATGCATACAATGTAGCCATGAATTAGTATTGAGTAAATCTATATGACCTAGCCTGGAAATAGCATCAAATCACAGTGAAAAAAAGTCTGTGTGTTTGTGTGTGTTCATGCCTGGTTAAATATTTACTTAACTAATTAATAAATATATACATATTTACACTTTATACATAGAAAGAAAGATTGAAAGAATATACCCCAAACTTAACAGCAGTAAACTCTAGGGGGGGAGTGGGAGTGAGAAAAGATAGGGAATGAAGGGGATCATGTTCAAACTCGATGTACTTCTGAAGTGTTTCATTCTTTTAAAGCAAGAACTGATCTATCTTTTATAGAAACGACATTTCAAAACAATTTTAAGTGGAAACTATTAAGAGGTAATGAGATATTTATGTTTATTAAAAGGAAGAAAATCTTTTTAAGAAGGATGAAAACACTGCTATAGGTAAAATCTGACTTGTGCACTTTACAGTGAAGTAAAGTAAAGAGAAATGAGTGATTATTGATGTAAAGAGAATTTTAGTTAATAAAATAACTTTAATAATTGGCTAAATATGTCAAAAAAGCAAATTTCTTGATGGCAATGATTAAGTCTTTCTCCATGTTGTCCCACAGGAATAGCATTCAATAAACCAATATTATATTGAACTGAAATGATCTAAGCATAGATTGGGGACATAAAAGTGGAAAGTCATGTCATCCTCAGGAATTGAATGTAAAAATGTATGTGACTTGCATGCCCACGAAAAAAACTATATATATATATATGACCATCTTGAAAAATCTCTCAAGTATTCATAATCAAATGCTTTCATGAAAAAATGTCTCCTTCTCCCTAATATTTAGCAATGATTTGATTTCCTAACTTCACTTTGCTAATAATAAGCAAGATTATACTCCCTTATTACATTTTGCAAAGTGCTTCTCCTTTTTTCAAATATTTTTAAACTTACAAAACCACTTATTCAGCACCTTTCTTGGTGTTCTCTTCTGAAATCTTTAGTGAGTAATGTTTTTTTCAATTGTTAGTTCTATAAATACTTTCAATGGAATGTAAACAAACATTAACAGCAGCCTAATCTGAGGCAACACTCCCTTAAAACCATTGCTATATTACTACTCTATTTTTCCATTCACAAAAATACAGTACTCCTGTTTAGGCACTTACAAACAGTGTGCAGGTTTTCAATTTCAGAACAGTCTAAGGCTAAGACTATGTTCTTTCTACAACTTTCATGTTAATTAATTTGTTAGGATGAGCCTATGTTGCTTTTTACAATGGGCAGGAGAAGAGGGAGAGCTACAGGAAGCAAGTCTAAGAATGGAAGTTCATGAAGGAAATTATTCACATCACTCAGTTCTAGGGATATTTCTTCTTAACTAATAATCAGTTCAACAACCAATTGGTGAAGGCTTACTACCAGCCTAACAGGTGATGAGCGTGAAACTTAAAAACCAATTAAAAAAATTAACTGCTCTTCTCCTTATGCTGCTACGGCTGTAATTTAAAGATTATAACATAACTACAAATACTTCTCCAATCTCACCCCTTTCACTATTAATAAAGAGTTGGTTTCCAAAAATAAGTTATTTATAAACCTTAGAATTCTGAAGTATTTTCTACAGAAACAATGTGGCAATATCTGGTGGCCAATCCACAAATGTCTATTTTTTCCCTAGGTGTCTTAAGGAATGAATGTAAGTACTACGGAAATTAACCACCATGAGTAATTATCTAGGAATATGTAGTTTCAATTTGGGAAGAAAAAAGGTACCTTACTACCTGCAGGGCAATAGGAGAGCAAATTCTTTTATACCACCACCACCCCAACACCACTCTCCCCAGCTCACAGCACCCTTAAGTCCAGCTGAAGGGAGAACTGGATGACACTCAGGAATTCGTATACTGCCTTCTTCCCTTTCAACTGCCTCATCTGCTGATTTTCAGCAGGGTTATGTTTCATCCTGGTTTTTTCCTCCCTGGCTCACTAAACAAAACTTTTCATCTATTCTCCTCTTCCTCTGGCACATCAAAAGCTAAAACAGTAGCTACTACCACGTGTGGCTACTAAGCAGTTGAAATGTGGCTAGTCTAAATTGAGATGTGCCGTTAATAATAAAATGCTACATCAGAGGGCTGCTGATAGAATTAAACGAGGTAAGTAACCAGTATGGTGCCTGGCACATAATAATTGTATTTTCTCAATTTAGAAAATACACACCGCCTTCCAAAGCCTTAGTAAATTATCTCATTGTTTTTTTTTTATTGAGTGGTTGTTCAAATGATAATATATTAGATATACTGGGCTTAACAGATTATATCATTTATTTAATTTGACCTGATTCTTTTAACTTTTCCTTTTAGCGTGGCTACTAGATGGCTGGCATTTGTAGTTCACATTGTATTTCTTTTGAATCATTCTTCTTCAGATTATTTTAGGAATGGCAGTAAAGGGTAATATGATTGCAGTATCCAAAGAAAAACAGCCTGATTTTAAATCATAACACCATCATTTACTATCTTTGTAACCCATAAAACATTGTTTAACCTCTTTCTCAGCCTCAGTTTTCTCTTTCGGCAAAACATTAATAATAAAATGCTATGTCAGAGGGCTGCTGATAGAATTAAATGAGGTAAAGTAACTAGTATGGTGCCTGGCACATAATAAACGCTTAATAAAACATTTACTACAACTATCACTACTCCTTCACCTGCTTCATCCTCCTCCTGCTTCTTCTCTTCCTCATTACTAATATAACACAAAGAAAAGGCCAAAAACACAAGTGTTAGGAAGGAAATATGGAGAGAGGGTATAAACATAAGAAACTGAGAAAATGCTCCTTTCACATCCAAGAGAGAAGATCCTTTAAGGGATAAGTCCACTTCACCATAGAATTAAGATTAGAGTGGCATCAGTCATCAAAGACACAGCCCATGCAGAGAACTGCATTATTCAATGGCAGTATTCTGGTTACTTCCAGGACATTCTCTTTACATAAACACCTGTCAGAGAGAAGGTGGGAATACACAGTTGAGTGCTGCCACTCCTGTAGCACTGTAAAGAATCTTAGCCTGGCCTGTGGGAGACTTGGGTCCTGCTTCTTCTATCAGTAAGTTAGCTGTCCTCTTTGGTCATTGCTAGCCTCACTTGCAAATATGAAGGGGAAATTTATTCTTTTTTTGAGGTCCCTTACAGATAGTAATACTCTTCTTCCCTCCTTCCAAAATTTGGACTGCAGAGCCAAGAATGGTTCTATAGAGTCTTCCAACTCAGCCCCATAAAAATATCCAACCTAAGCACAGACATTGCTGGTGACTCGGACCTTCCCACTTGTTCAACCTATAGCAAAAGTCAGGGATATGGAGATGCTGGCATTTCTGAGATATCACCTTCTCTCATACTTACAGGCCTTTAATTACTGGGAATTCTTGTATGCCCCTTCTCTGGCTAATTTTGGCTTCCTCTTTAAGGCTCAGAATAGGCTTCATGCCCTTATGTTGCCAATCTACATCAAGTATCGCTTTTATATTCACTCGATTCACTTTCTGTTACCCCTTATCACTGGCCCTATTAGACTGTATCATGATTTTGTTAATAACTTGTCTCTGCTACAAGTTGGTATGTAAGCTCGCAAGCTCACAGAGGGCAAAAACCATCACACAGTACCAGTAGGCCTTTAAGAAAAGCTGATAAACATCTTTCTCATCTTAAATGCCCAGCACCTAACAGCGCCCAGCATATGGCTATTAACAGACATCTTGTCTGAATTCTGAGGGCCTACATTCCACTGCCTACTTTATATCTCTACTTGGTTATCTGAAAACCCAAGGTATCTCAAAAGCCAACTCATATTTTCTACCTACACCCCGTCCCCCACCCATTGCCCACCCTAAGCCTCTCCTCATGCAGTGTTTCCCAACTCAACGAATGAGCCTGCCATCAACGCAGTTGTGGAAGCCAGAATGACATCTCTCTCTACCTCACCTCTCATACTTGATCCACCAGAAAATCCTTTTGAGTTTACCTTCTAAACTAGCTCTCAAATGGATTTATGTCTTTGCAAATTCTATGCTACCTTTCTAGTCCACACCACCTCACCTCTTACTTGGACCATCACACAGCTCCTAAATGATCTCTCTACTTCCACTCTGGCCTCTCTCCAAAACCATCCTCTACACAACAACCAGACTGAATTTATCAGATCATAAAACTGATTATGAACCATTTCCCTCAACCCCACGGTCCATGACTCTTACCCCTATTTAAAATCCTTCAGCCTTTCATTCCCCGGCACCTCCACCAAAAAAAACAAAAACAAAACAAAACAAAAATCCTTCAGCCTTATGAAATATTAGAAAAAGAAAATTCACAGAGTTAGAAAGCAGAACAGAGGCTACCAGGGGCTGGGATGTGGGTAGGGAATGGAGAGTAATGCTTAATTGGCAAAGAATTTCTGTTTGGGGTGATGGAAAAGTTTTATTAATGGATGGTGGTGATGATAGCACAATACTGTGAATGTAATTAATAGCACTGAACTACATATTTGAATGTGGTTAAAAGGAGAAATTTTAGGTTATATATATGCTACTAGAATAAAAAAAAAAAGAAAAACAGAACCATAGGACTGTACAACACAAACACTGAACCCTAATGTATACTATGGGCTACAGTTAATAGTACAATTATAATGTTATTCTCTGTTCTAGTTTGCTAGCTGCCGGAATGCAATATACCAGAAACGGAATGGCTTTTAAAAGGGGAAATTTAATGAGTTGCTAGTTTACAGATCTAAGGCCGAGAAAATGTCCCAATTAAAACAAGTCTATAGAAATGTCCAATCAAAGGCATCTGGGGAAAGATACCTTGGTTCAAGAAGGCCGATGAAGTTCAGGGTTTCTCTCTCATCTGGAAAGGCACATGGCGAACGCAGTCAGGGCTTCTCTCTCGGCTGGAAGGGCACATGGCAGACACGGCGTCATCTGCTAGCTTACTCTCCTGGCTTCTGGTTTCATGAAGCTCCCCGGGAGGCATTTCCTTTCTTCATCTCCAAAGGTCGCTGGCTGGTGGACTCTCTGCTTTGTAGTGTTGCAGCATTCTCTGCCCTCTCTGAGTCTCTCATTCTCCAAAATGTTTCCTCTTTTATAGGACTTCAGAAACTAATCAAGACCCACTCAGATGGGTGGAGACATATCATCCCCTAATCCAGTTTAACAACCGTTCTTAACTAAATCTCATCAACCAGGGAGATGATCCCATCACAGTCCCAAATACACAGCATTGAATAGAGACTATTCTACCTTTAAGAAATGGGATTTATATTAAAACATGACTTTTCTTAGGGGGCATACTTCCTTTCAAACCAGCACATTCCACCCTCTGGCCCCTAAAAAAGACATGTTTTTCCCATATACAAATATATTAACTTCATAACAATATCAGAAACCTTAAACCTTTCAGTAGCAATACAATGAAGTACAAAATTGGAGACAGTATAAAATCTCATCAAGTCAGTTACAGGCATGGTCTGTCCTAAGGCAAAATTCTCTCCATTTACTCTGGACCTTTGAAAACTCATGACAAGTTATTTGCTGCCAACATACAAAGAAGGAACATTCACAGGATACATAGACACATTTCCATAGGGAGGAAGGAACACAGGGGTCACTGGACCCATACAGTTTCGAAAACCTGCAGGGCAAAGTCCATTAGATTTCAAAGTCTGAGACTCATTTATCCTCAGGGCTTTAGAAAGTGGCAGTCCCACCCTTTCCAAATGCCTACGCCTGCCTCTCTCTGAATGCAACCTTGGGGGATATTGGGGAGACCACCTTTTTCTCGGCTCCACCCTCTCCAAACATTGGGGCCACACCCGGGCTCTCTGCCATTTCCGGGGCACACGCTCAACCCCTCCATGTGGTGGCAGCCAGGCTCTCCCCAAACCCCAAGGAACGTGCTTCACTCTCTCCAAGACCTGAGGCGGCATGACTCTCCCACTGCAACGAGGTGGAAGGCCCATTCTCTGCCTTTGGGGCAAACTCACCCTCTCCATGGGCTTGGGTGGGTCCACTCTCCTGGCCCGAGGCTTCTTGACTTCAGACCTCAGCCTCCACGGTTTTGCCTCTGAAGTTATTTTTCCTCCAATGTGTGCCTTCTCTGAACCCCTCAGTCCAGACTGGCAGCAGCTCTGTTTATACAGGTCCCACAGCACTCTCGTTGGCTTTCTATGCAGTAGCCTTGGATCATGCCCATCAGACATAAGGAGTTTCCACAAATCCTTCCTGGATAACTCCATGTCCGATCCTGACTTTCTCTGAAATGGCTGGCTAGTTCCACATTTGGTTAAATCCACACTATACTCTGTAGTCTCCCTTTCTGTAGGCCCAGAATTTTCCAGGACCTCAGTTTCTGGTTTCTTTTTACTCAAGAGTTCAGTTTTCAGCTTATCTCTTTGCTTTCGCATTTCACTATAAGCTGCAAGGAGAAACCAGACTGCACTTTCGACATTTAATTTGGAGATCTCTTCTGCTAAATATCCAAGTTCATGGCTTTTAAAATCTGCCTTCCAGCCAATACCATTAGTCAACTTTGCCAGATTATCTGCCATTTTAAAACAAGGATCACCTTCCTTCCAGTTTTCAATAACACGTGCCTCATTTCTTTCTAAAACCTCATCAGAGGTATCTTTAGAGTCCACATTTCTACCAACAGTCTCTCCAAAGCATTCTAGGCCTTCTCTATCGAGCTTTTCACAACTCTTCCAGAATCTTCCCCATATCCATTTAAAAAGCCGTTCCAACATGTTTGGTATTTGCAAACTGCAGCAGCAGCACCCCACTCTCCGGTACCAAAATCTGTTCTAGTTTGCTAGCTGCCGGAATGCAATATACCAGAAACGGAATGGCTTTTAAAAGGGGAAATTTAATGAGTTGCTAGTTTACAGATCTAAGGCCGAGAAAATGTCCCAATTAAAACAAGTCTATAGAAATGTCCAATCAAAGGCATCTGGGGAAAGATACCTTGGTTCAAGAAGGCCGATGAAGTTCAGGGTTTCTCTCTCATCTGGAAAGGCACATGGCGAACGCAGTCAGGGCTTCTCTCTCGGCTGGAAGGGCACATGGCAGACACGGCGTCATCTGCTAGCTTACTCTCCTGGCTTCTGGTTTCATGAAGCTCCCCGGGAGGCATTTCCTTTCTTCATCTCCAAAGGTCGCTGGCTGGTGGACTCTCTGCTTTGTAGTGTTGCAGCATTCTCTGCCCTCTCTGAGTCTCTCATTCTCCAAAATGTTTCCTCTTTTATAGGACTTCAGAAACTAATCAAGACCCACTCAGATGGGTGGAGACATATCATCCCCTAATCCAGTTTAACAACCGTTCTTAACTAAATCTCATCAACCAGGGAGATGATCCCATCACAGTCCCAAATACACAGCATTGAATAGAGACTATTCTACCTTTAAGAAATGGGATTTATATTAAAACATGACTTTTCTTAGGGGGCATACTTCCTTTCAAACCAGCACATTCTCTCATCAATTGTAACAAAGATACCACACCAATGCAAAATGTTAATAATGGAAGTGGGTATATGGGGACTCTTTTCTGCTTGATTTTTCTGTAAACCTACAACTCCTACAATAATAATAATCTGCCAGTGGCTTCTCACAGCAATTAACATAAAGGAAAAATACTTAACTGGGCCTTCAAGGCCTGTGGAATCTGGCCCCTGACTAACTCCACAGTCATCTCCCCTAACATCAGCCTTTTTTGGGTCCCCAGACTTGTTTTAAGCTACAGGGCCTTGGTATAGCTGTCCCCTTGCCAGAACCACCCTACCTCTTTTCACCTCCCATCCTACAGGTGCAACTTAGGTGCCATTTCCTGAGAGCAGCTTTTCTTGGCCCCAATCTAACCAGGGACCTTTGTCAAATGTACTCATATGACTGTGTTATTTTTTCTTCCCAAAATTCATTTGTTTGTATTTATTCATATTCCCTCCCCAAACCCAATACAGGCAGAACTTTTGAAAATATAAATCAGATCATTCACTTTCTTGCATAAAACCCTTTAATGCCTCCCAATCTCACTGTGAATAAAAATCAGTCTTTACTAAGGTTTATAGGGCTCTGCACAAGCAAACCCCCAACCACCCTCCTAAATGATCTCCTATCACCCTCTCCTCACAAATTCTGTTCCTGCCACACTGGTGTTGCTGTTCCTTAAACTCACTCAAGCTTATTCCTAACTCAGGTCCTTATATATACCTTCTTTCCACTAGAATGCTTTGTTCCCAGAGCTGCTGGCTCCAACTCATTCAGGACTCTGCTCCCTGACCACCCTAAAACAACATCCATTTCTACCCCACTTCTAACCATCTATTCCATTTTATTTTTGTTACTGCACTTATCACTACAAGATAACCTCCATGGAAGTAAGGATTCTATCCTGCTTACCTCTGAATCCTAAGGGCCTGGAAAAGTATCTGGTATATAGAAAGTACTCAATACCTGTATGAAAATAACTACTGGGATTCTGTTTCAAATAACTGAACTATATTGACATAGTTAAGAGATCCCAACATAAAGCTATGATAATAGAGGCTGTCATAGGCAGAACTATAAGATGGCCCCCAGGGTTCCCAACCCCTGGCACACATCCTACATAATTCTCTCCCTTTGAGTGTGGGCAAGACCATGAATATGATGGGATAGTCACTCCATGATTATGTTATGTTATTTAAGCAGACTGGAGTACAATTCTCCCACTGTCTTAAAAGACATAAGCTGCCATGTTGTGAAAGAGCCCTGTGATGAGGAGCTGAGGGTGACCTCTAGGAGCAGAGACTGACCACCAACAGCCAGTAAGAAATCTGCCAACAACCAGTGAGCTCATTACCTCACATAAGATCACAGCCCAAGCCAATATTTGGATTTCAGCATGGTGAGACTGGAGCAGAAAACTCAGTAATACCATGCCTAGACTTCTGATGTACAGAAACTGTGAGATAATAAATGGATGTTGTATTAAGGGTTAAGTTTATAGTAATTTGTTACACATAACAGAAAACTAATACAGTGGTCATCAATCCTATCAGATCTGATGCCCACATTTTATAACAAATATTCTGTATGCCCCCCTACTATTCTGAAATAAAACTTAAAAAAAATTAATACATAAGCCATAATAGAAAAATAAAAAGAAAATAAATTATAATAAAATAATATGTATCTCAACAACCACACTAGAAGACAAAAATGCCCCTACAAATTTTCATAATGTCCTCTAAAGAGAGATTCCACATCGATTGAGAACTTCTACTTTCTAGAATCAGTGCACCTAGAATACACCATCCAATTTGAGAGGATATTTACTCTTAAAATGCCTAGTACTTGCTAATTTTGTTTCTTTATACATTATGTTGTAAAGTATCTCCTTCAAAGTCATATTACCATTAAATTCTTATTCCAACCTTTTTCCAACATGGACTTGAGAATGTTTGAAAGCTTCATAATTTCCTTTTTCCCTCTTCCTCTTCAATTATTAAGTACTCACTGAACACATGACACTTTACCTTAAAATTAATTCTCACATGGTATAATTTAGGAATGCCTAGAGTGTATAATGATAGTGACTAAATGTACAATTTAAAAACGTATTTGCATGAGGAAGAACAAAGAAATGTCATTGCAGGGTGCTGAAAATAGATGGTAGTTAATATTTTAAAATTTCAACTTATGTGTGAGACTAAAGCAAAAAATGTTTATTTGGTGCAAAATTTACTAGTGCATTTCCTAATATAACTTATGTAGATAGCCTGATTGAACACCATAAGTACTTGGAATCTTGGGTAGGACATGAAATTTTCTTGGTTTGTCCAGAGTGATGCCCTGATAAATCCCAAAGTGATTTGATCAGTGAGTGGAAAAGTATTTGCAAAGTCCTCTTCGGGGAATGGTGAGAACGGGGAAAAATTCAACTTCCCCAAGTTGAATTCTTGATATTCTCACAAGCAGTGTGGATAACCAAAGCTATAGGCTGAGCCCCCAGTTTTGGGGTTTGTTCATATGTAACTTAACCCCACAAACCATAGGTCAAGTCTACTTAAAATTATGCCTAAGAGTCACCCCCAAGAGAACATCTTTTGTTGCTCATATGTGGATTCTCTCTCCAGCCAACACAACAAGCAAACTCTCCATCCTCCCCGTATCTGCGCGGGACATGACTCCCAGGGGTGTGGACCTTCCTGGCAACGTGGGACAGAAATCCTAGAACGAGCTGAGACTCAGCATCAAGGGATTGAGAAAAACCCTAGAATCAGCTGAGACCCAGAATCAAGGGATTGAGAAAACCTTCTCGACCAAAAGGGGGAAGAATGAAATGAGACAAAGTGTCAATGGCTGAGAGACTCCAAACAGAGTCAAGTGGTTATTCTGGACGTTATTCTTACGCATTAAGTAGATATCACCTTGTTATTCATGATGTAATGGAGAGGCTGGAGAGAACTGCCTGAAAATGTAGAACTGTGTTCCAGTAGCCATGTTTCTTGATGATGACTGAATAATGATATAGCTTTTACAATGTGACTGTGTGATTGTGAAAACCTTGTGTCTGAGGCTCCTTTTATCTACCTTGTCAACAGACGAGTAGAACATATGGAATAAAAATAAATAATAGGGGGAACAAATGTTAAAATAAATTTAGTTTGAAATGTAGTGATCAATGAAAGTGAGGGGTAAGGGGTATGGTATGTATAAATTTTTTTTCTGTTTTCATTTTATTTCTTTTTCTGAATAGATGCAAATGTTCCAAGAAAGATCATGATGATAAATATGCAACTAGTTGATGATATTGTGAATTACAGATTATATATGTAGAATGGAATGATCAAAACAGGAATGTTTGCATTTTCTTTGTGTTTTTTGGTATTTAAAAAAATAAAAAGATTAACAAAAAAAATAATTCTCACAATGAAATAGTCTTTTAAAACTTCTAATTCATTTCCCAACCCTCACTTTTTAGATGTGAACAGAGAATCACTATCATCTAGTGGCTCATTATACATGCTATAAAGTATTTCACCTCAGCTGTGAAGCTGGCCATAGTAAACACATTTTTTTACCTTAATCAAGATTTATGATAACATAATAATGTAATTTTTAAAGACCACATGCCAAAGTGTTTCCTAAATTAATAAAAATGCTTAGCATTGAAATGCACAAAAATAAAAATAGTTTGCATTTAACCTATAACACACTTTAAAGGCATCACACAAGCTTGCAGGTAGCTACTGTCCATGTGCCCAGTGCCAATAACAGTTGATGGAGAACCTGTCAGTGAGCCTATTCATTTGATTTATTTTACAGTAGCCTTCAGAGGGCCACATATACAATGGGTACTCAGAATGTGATGGGAAAATAAATTATTTAGTATGGACAACCTGAAAGTATTACTTTTAAGTTATTCATCAGGAGGGGGAAATTTCCTGAAATAGCTTTTTTTCATACTCAAAAAGCAACACTGTTAGTAAGTATTAATTCACAAATTCCTAGCACCCTAGAGCTAAAAAGGACTTAGGATCTTAACTACATCTTTTTATAGATGAGGAAACTGAGAGATTTATCCAAGGTCAGAGCCATTCAGTAGTAGAACACGGAATAAGAAAAGGAGTAACCATCAGGGTGGAACAGAAAAAAATACAGGCTTTGAAATTCGATGGACGTGGATTTCAGCTGCAGCTCTGCTACTTAAAGGTTATAGAATCTATTTCCTCATTTAGAAAATTGGGAATAAGACCCCTCCCCACAGTAGGGTGGCTATGGAGATAAAATAAGCAAAAAAACATGGTATGTTAGGTTGCAAGCTGCCAGAATGCAATACACCAGAACTGGAACAGCTTTTAAAAAGTGGAATTGAATAAGTTATATAAATTGAGTAGATTGAAATACTAGTGAACAATGAAAGGGAGTGGTAAGGAGTATAGAAAAAAAAATAAGGGGAACAAAGGTTAAATTATATTGAGTAAATGGAAATACTAGGGATCAATGAAGGGAGGGGTAAGGGGTATGGTATGTATGAATTTTTTCTTTTTTCTTTTTCTGTAGTGATGCAAATGTTCTAAGAAATGATTATGGTGATGAATATACTACTATGTGATGATATTGTGAGCCATTGATTGTACACCATGCATGGAATGTTTGTGTATTAAGAATGCTCATGTTTGCATGTTGTTTTGGTTTGATAATAAAAAATAAATTAAAAAAAAAAGTTACAAGTTTTAACTTCTAAGCCTATAAAAATGTCCAAACTAAGGCAACCAAGGAAAGATACCTTAATTCAAGGAAGGCCGCCTGGTCTGGAACACCTCTGTCAGCTGTGAAGTCACATGGCTGGCATCTGCTAGTCTCTTGCTCCTGGGCTCCACTGCTTTCAGCCTCTGTTCCTGTAAGGGTTCCTCATTCTGCTTCTCCAGAGCTAGCTTTCATCTCTTGGCTTCCCTTGGCTTGCATGACATCTCATGGTGATGTCTGCTGTCTCTCTGTTCTCCAAGTGCTGGCATCTGTGTAAACTGAAGTTTCTTTCAGCGCTGCTGTTTTCTGTCGCTTCTGTCATTTCTGACTCCAAAATGTTTCCTCTTTTAAAGGATCCCAGTAAACTAATCAAGATTCACCTGGAATGGGTGGAGTCACATCTCCATCTAATCAGAGGTCACACCCAATTGTGAATCAGAATTAAAAGAAATAGCTGCCTCCACGAGATTGAACTAGGATTAAAACATGGCTTTTCTGAGGTACATAGTACCTCATAACTTTTTTTTGCAAAAATATCATTTAGGATGATGACATACTTCGGTGATACCTATATGACATGCATATCACATTGGCAATAAACTATAGCAAATTATACTGCATTTGGGAATAGGTCTCACCTGAAAGCTACAAAGGAAGCAGATGATTCCAACTCTCATGAGCAGAGTCTGTACTCCCTAAACACTTCAAGGACTTTCACAACTTATTGAACTGAGTCCAAACCAGCTTCCCCTTGACTGAGAGTATACAGAGTATAGAGCCAGTTGTTCAACCTGTGTGCTTCACACATACCTTCTAATCTCTAATCTTTTTTTTTAAATAAGATTATCTATACTCCTGGTTTCCTTTTTCTACCCTTCAATTCACTCCTTAATTCACTGAAGTCTATCAACCCACATCACTGAACCCCCTCTTCTTACCAAGGTCATCAATGACCTCTTAACTGGAATATTCAATGGTCACTTTTCCATTCTTTCCTTCTTGAATTTCTCTGCAGCAAGTGATACGCTTGAACAAGCCCTTCTTGAAACTGTCTACTCCCTTGGCCTCTATGACACTGTACTCTTCTAGTTCTCCTTCCACTTCTAAAAGGGTCTCTTCTTTCACTACCATCTCCTTTGTGTTCTCTAAGGTTATGCCTTAGTTGGTGAGTTTATCTAGTCTCCTGGTTTCAATTACCACCTAATAACTTGAATTTCAGATTCATATATACAGATTTATATGCCTGTAGTATGATTCCTCTCCACTGACACCTCAAACCAACATAATCAATACCAAACTAATCTCTTAATGCATCTCTTCCTCCAGTGTTCTTTTATCTTAATTAGTGGTACCACTATACAATATTTCATGCTAAAAATCTGTATGTCTCCCTTACCACTTTCCTCTCTCTGACCCCATAGCTCATCAATTACTTAGATCTTCTGATTTCACCTCTTAACTATTCCTCTAATTCACTGCTTCTATGCCTATTGTACAAATTTCTATTCCAGTTCAGAACTTAATAATCTTTTACCCGTACTACTTCAACAGCTTCCCAACTATCTCCCCGCCTTCTATTTTGTCCTCCTCAATTCCATATCCACTCATTCTGCAGAATAATCTCTCCTAAATGAAAATATAATCATGCTACTACTCTGTTTAACCCTTTCTTTTAAATGACTGTCCAATTAAAATGCTCTAGAGCTAGGGAGACCTCTGCACTCTGGAAGCTGCCCTCTGGTAATCATTACACATGGCCTTGAAAAAGTTAACAACTTTTAAGTCCCTCCATATTTCCCTTTGTTAATATCCCAGAATGTTGGGGTTAAATAACATAATACCTATAACACACTTAATATAGTTTCTGGCATACATTAAGTACTCAACAAAAGGTTGTAATTAATGATCATATCATTAGGCTGGTATATAAGTTCATCAACAGGGCATACACTGCCCTCCTTGAACTGATCCTTGCTTACCACTCTAGCCTCTTCTTTAAGCACACTCTAACTTTATGCTCCAGCAACACCAAAATAATTATGGTCAGTTAACCTGACATACCTTACTTTCAGCCTAAAATACATATTACCTTATCCCCTGCATAGCTAATGCCTATTTATTTGTTAGGCCTAAGGAGGTCTTACTTTCTCCAGGAAGCCTTTCCTGAACATCAGAGGTTACTAAGGTGTCTCATCAGAAGTGCTAAACAGCTAAGTATTCATGGCATATAAATTCTTAGCTAATTATCGTCTAGATATATCTCTATCACAGCACTTACCACATGATTTTGCAAGCATCTACCTTTAAATCTGAATTGGAAGTTCTTTGAGGGCAGAGATCATACATTATTCTCCTTTCTACCCACAGCACCTAGTATAACCTAAAATATAACAGAAGATCCATACATGTTTGCATAGATGAAAGAGAAGCCTTCATCTGGTCACATGGGCATCTCTTCCCCAACAATACTTGAATCAGGTCAATTCCTACCATAAACTAGTCTTATATCATACTCAATTCAATTTATATGAATTTAACTATTTATATGGAAAGTGGAGCTAGAAATAGTGGGAGCTACTGACTATTCCACTAAATGAATATATGTTCCCAGCTGTAATCAGGTCTGAAATAGAAAGTGTGAGTGATTTTAGCAGTTTTCAGTCACTAATAAGCGCAGGCACAGAGAATTTACTAGAGAGGTAGGGAAACAGAACAGTGGCATTTGGTCTTAGGAGCATTAGTCTTTCCTTTAAAAACTCTCACTGGCTGAATTTTTCCAAGTCAAATGAACGTAATTAACACCGAAATAAATGACACACAATTACTTCTGTAGTTAACAAAGTATCCTTATGGTAATGATGAGATAATTAAACCTTTAAGGTGGTTGATATAAACAGTAAAGACAGCAAGAAAATTAGCAAAAACAATGCAAATGACACATAAGAATATTACTATTAAAAAATAGCAAACTAAGAGCATCTGAGAGATTTTCTCTAAACCACCAATCTACGTAACTGCAAAAACAGCTTCATAGTGGTGCTTTTGAGGCATGCCAGGAAATGGCCAGCAATGGTGTCACTTAGGAGATGAAGAAATGCTCATAAGCCAAATGTGAGATGTCAAATAAAACTCCCAGTAAAATTAAATTCTCACAATCTAAACTGGCCTGTCTTGGGACATATCTGTTTTCAAAAAACCAAGATATGGTACTTTATGAGTATTAAAGGATCTTTTAAGGTAATTCTGACAGTTCTTGACTTTTATATTTTGTCCAGACAGTAGAATATAACCACTAATACCACCTCCACAATGATATCACCAACTCTTGCTAATGTTACTATCTATGGGAAGAGAAAAACTGCTCTGCTGGCAACTAGATCCATGGAATTCCTAAGCCTTCAAGGTCACACCTCAGGCATTTTCAATTGCCAACACTGACCCAGGCAAGAGCGGAAGTGAAGGTATGTCTGAGAGACAAAGTAACTAGTCAGGTGAAGGAGATTATTCTCTAAAAGGTGTAGCATCCCCAAGAAAAGATGGGGGCTGGGAGAGGTCAGGGTCCAGCATAAACAGTGGCTCTCATTCAGAGAACTCAAACCCCAGGGCCTGGGAAACAGAAAAAGCTTAAGTCCACCCTGTACCTCGGCCAATGTCTAAACTCTGCCCCTGGCAGGAACAGGGTCTGCTGAGAATTAAAAGGCACCGCACAACTTTATACCAGTGGGGAGCTGCGGGCTGACAAGCGCCACTTGCTGGACAGATAAGGAAAAGCACAGAGTCAAGAGGCTTCACAGGAAAGACTGGCAACCTGCTGGAGCTCATCCTTAGGGAAACTTGATACTAATTACACCCTCGTCCTGAGACCTGGCCTGTCTTATTTGGAAAAATTTGATTGGGGTCAATTATATTTGGGGAGACCCTCCTCAAAAAAAGATTCCATACAGGCAGAGCTAGAGCCAGAAAAGCAAGAACTGAAAATTTTCTGATCAGTTAAACAGAAGTTATGCTAGAGGTCTAGAATAAGTTGAACTGAATATCAAAGAACAGATAGAGAACAAAGCCAACCAACAAGAAAATCCCAGGTAAAAGAAAAAATGACTTGCAGAATAAACTAATCAAGGAAATCAGATGCCTAGACAAAACAAAAAAACTCACAAAAAAATCATATCAGAAAGAAAAAAAGATATGGTCCAGTGAAAGGAGCAAACTAACACTTCAAATAAGATGCAGGAGTTGAAGTGACTAATTAAAGATGTTCAAACAAATCTAAATCAAAACAATGAGGCGAAGGAAAATATTGCAAAAGAGATGAAGAACATAAAGAAGACACTGTTAGCAGACAGAAGAACTCAAAAGCTTGAGAAAACAAATGGAAGAATTTATGGGAATAAAAGGCACAACAGAAGAGATGTAAACACAATGGAGAAATACAACAGCATATTGGAAGAGGCAAAAGAAAGAATTAGTGAACAAGGACATGAAACCTACATGCAAAAGAACAGATAAAGAAAAGAATGGAAAAATATGAGCAGGTCTCAAGGAACTGAATGACAACATGAAGCACATAAATGTGTTAAGGGGGTCTCAGAAGGAGAAGAGAAGGGAAAAGGGGCAGAAAGAATAAAAGAGGAAATAATTACTGAAAATTTCCCAACTTTTATGAGAGACATAAAATTACAGATCCAAGAAGCACAGCATACTCCAGACAGAAGAGATCTGAATAGACCTATTCCAAGACACTTACTTATCAGATGTCAAATGTCAAAGACAAAGAGAGAATTCTGAAAGCAGCAAGAGAAAAGGAATCCATCACATACAAAGGAAGCTCAATAAAACTACATACAGATTTCTCAGCAAAAACCATGGGGGCAAGAAGGCAGTGGTAAGATATAATCAAGATATTGAAACAGAAAAACGAGGGAGTGTTTAAAATATTTTCAGACAAACAGACATTGAGAGAGTTTATGAACAAGAGACTGGCTCTACTAAAAATACTAAAGCAGTGCTACAGGAAGATAGTAAAAGACAGGAGAGAGAAATTTGGAGAATAGTATAGAAATGAATATTATCAAAGAAGGGTACAAAGATTAAAAAAAAATAAGATACAGCATAAAAAAGCTAAAGACAAAATGGTAGAAGAAACTAGTGCCCTTACAATAATCACATTAAATGTTAATGGATTAAACTCTCCAATCAAAAGTCAAGACTGGCAGAATAGACTTAAAAACAGGACCCATCTATATGCAGTCTACAAGAGACTCACTTTAGAGACAAAGACAAAAATAGGTTGAAGTGAAAGATGGGCACACCCGTTTGAATCTCCCCTGTTCCCCAGAAAAGCCATGTTCTTTAACCCTCATTCAGTATTGCTGGGTGGGAGCTTTGTGATTGTTTCCATGGAGATATGACCCACCAAATTGTGGGTGGTAACTTTTGATTAGATGGTTTTCATACCAATGTGTCTCTATCCATTCAAGGTGCGGTTTCTTACTGGAGCCCTTTAAGATGGAATCATTTTGGAAAAAGCTTGAGAGCCACCAGAACCAACAGAGCCAACAGAATGGACAGAGCCCCAGGGAAGCTGTTGGAGATTCCTAAAGAAAAAGCCAGCAGATGCTGCCATGTGCCTTTCCAGCTGAAAGAGAAACCCTAAACATCATGAGCCTTCTTGAACCAAGGAATCCTTCCCTGGAGCCTTAGACTGGACATTTTCATGGTCTTGTCTTAATTCGGACATTTTCACAGCCTTAGAACTGTAAACTTGCAACTTAGTAAATTTGCTACATTGAAAGCCATTCCACTTCTGGGCAGCATGAAAACTAAAACAATTAGAAAAAGATATTTCATGCTGTCATGGTCAGGTTCATGTGTCAACTTGGCTAAGTGGTGGTACCTGTTTGTCTGGTTGGGCAAGTGCTGACCTGTCTACTGCGATGAGGACATTTCACAGAATTAAATCATGATCATGTCAGCTGCATCCACAGCTCAGTCCATCTGTAATCAGCCAAGGGGAGTGTCTTCTGCAATGAGTGATGCTTAATCTAATCACTGGAAGCCATTTAAGGAGGATTCAGAAGAGACAGGCTCTCTTCTTGCTTCGGCTGGTGAGCCTCTCCTGTGGAGTTTGTCCAGACTCTCCATCAGAATCATCAGCTTCACAGCTTGCCCTGAGGATTTTGGACCCTGCATTCCCACGGTCACGTGAGACACCTTTACAAATTTGATACTTGTGAGTGTTCCCTGTTGATTCTGTTTCTCTAGAGAACCCTAACTAATATACATGCAAACAACAACCAGAAAAGACTGGGGATAACTACGCTAGTATCAAACAAATTAGACATCAAAGGCAAAACAATTAAAAGAGACAAAGAAGGACACTATAAATTAATAAAAGGGACAATTCATCAAGAAGACATAACAATCATAAATGTTTATGCACTGACACTGTGCATACACTGACAAGACAGTAGGGAGAAGTAGCTGCCTCTACAATACTACTGGAGACTTCAATAAACCTCTCAACAATGGATAGACCATCTAGACAGAGAATCAACAAGAAACAGATTGTGAATAGTATGATACATGAACTAGACTTAACAGACATTTATAGAACATTACAACCCACAAGAGCAGGATACACACTTTTCTCAAGTGCTCATGCATCATTCTCCAGGATAAATTATATGTTGGGTCACAAAGCAAGTCTCAATAAATTTAAATGATTGAAATTATACAAAACACTTTCTCAGATCATAATGGAATGAAGTTAGAAATCAATAACAGGTAGGAGGCTGGAAATTTCTCAACTACGTAAGGCTAAACAATACACTCATAAACAACCAGTGGATGAAGGAAGAAATTACAAAAGAAATCAGTAAATATCTCAAGGCAAATGAAAATGAGAACACAACATTTCAAAACTTATGGGATGCAGCAAAGGCAGTGTTGAGAGAGAAATTTATATTAAAAAAGAAGAAGAACGAGCAAAAGTTGTGGAATTAACTGTTCACCTGGAAGAACTAGGGAAAGAACAGCAAACAAACCCTAAAGCAAAAAGAAGGAAAGAACAAAGATTAGAGCAGCAATAAATGAAACTGAGAACATGAAAACAATAGAGAGAATCAACAAAACCAGAAGTTGATTATTCAATAAAATCAATAAAACCAATGTACAGAAAAATAGAGAGAAAGATAGGATGCAAATAAATAAAACCAGAAATGGAAAGGGGGAGCATAACCAAAGACTCACAGAAATAAAGGAGATGGGAGGATACTATGGGTAACTACATGCCAACAAACTAGACAACTTAGACGAAATGGGCAGCTTCCTACAAAAGCATGAGAAATCAGCACTGACTCGATAAGAAATAGAAGACTTCAACAAACCAATCACAAGTAAAGAGATCAAATCAATCATTAAAATCCTTCCAAGAAAGAAAAGCCCAGGACCAGATGGCTTCAGATGTGAATTCTACCAAGCACTCAAGAAATAATTCCTATCAATCATGAACAAACTCTTCAAAAATAATTGAAGAGGGAATGCTTCCTAACTCATTCTATGAAGCCAACATCACCCTAATACCAAAGCCAGACAAAGATACTATTAAAAAATTATTGAACAATCACTTTAATGATTATAGATATAAAAATCTTCAACAAAATACCTGCAAATCAAAGCCAATGGTACATTAAAAGAATTATACACCATGACCAAGTAGATTTTATTTCAGGTATGCAAGGCTGGTTCAACCAAAAAAATCAATTAATGTAATACACTACATCACTAAATCAAAGAGAAAAAACCACATGAGCATTTTGATTGATGCAAAAAAGGCACTTGCCCCTTACATGGGACATGACTCCGAGGGGTGTAAATCTCCCTGGCAACATGGGACCTGACTCCTGGGGATGGGCCAGGACCCAGCATCATGAGAATGAAAAAGCTTTCTTGACCAAAAAGGGAAAGAGAGAAATGAGACAAAATAAAGTCTCAGTAGCTGAGAGATTTCAAACAGAGTAAAGAGGTCATCCTGGAGGTTATTTTTATGCATTATATAGTTATCCCTTTTTAGTTTATGATGTACTGAAGTGGCTGAAGGAAAAGTACATGAAACTGCTGAACTGTGCGTGTTCCAATAGACTTGATCCTTGAATAGGACTGTATTCAGCTTTTACAATGTGAATATGTGATTATGAAACCCTTGTGTCTGATGCTCTTTTTATCCAGGGTATGGACAGATGAGTTTTTTAAAAAAAAAAAAAAGGGCTCCTCAGAGTCAAAAAAAACCCTTTGCCATACTTCTTCTTTGGGCTAACTGTTGAGCTTCTTCTTGGTATCTTTTGAAATTTGAAATCCCGATCAAGGCAGAGGACTCAGAGAGCCAACCAAGCCCCAAGTTTCTTACATTTGACCCAATACAAAATAAAGCCCACCTGCCCTGAACCTGCCACTATAAGATGGGTAAAACCAAGCTAACTTCCTTTGAAGGTCTATAAAAATAGTTGCCATCCCCTGAAGTCCAAATCTACTTCTGTTCTTGCAAGTAAACTGGTTTCTTTTCTGTAGCAAAACTTTGGGGTCCTGAATAAAATGCTGTAATCAGCAAACTCAAAAAAAAAAAAAAAGATGAAAAATTAAAAAAAAAGGAAATGAGAATTTTGTGACAAAAACTTAAAAAGTACTCAAAAACAAACAAACAAACAAAAGGAAAATAAACCTACTACAATCAGAGATCTCAAAAGGACGCAGGAAAGTATAACCGAGATGTTAGGACTTAAGGGATGATCATGATTACTTAATCATTATATAGGTACTCCTTTTTACTTTCTGGTATATTAGAGTAGACAGAGGGAAATACCTGTAATCCAGCTGCCTTGATCTCTGATGATTATATGGTCTTTATCTTGTGCCTTTGTGATTGTAAAAACCACGTGAATAATCTTCACTTGTACCCATTTATCCAGTTTTTCAACTTCAGAGTCTTGTGATCACTAAAGGCAGACCCTAATGTTTATTAATGAAGGGTCAGCACAGAACAAACCCACCCCAGGTTCAAGATTATTTTAATAACTGAAACTGCATCTAACCAAAACAGATCTGCCTGACATGCGCAGTAGCTTAGATTTTAACCTATAAGTGACCCGCATCTTATTATAATACTAAAAGCCACGCCCTTCATCATATTAAGACTGCCATTTTCTTACATGTAATCTGTAACTAAGCATGCAATCAATCTGCGCATGGTTAATAATTAGACCACCTCTAATTATATCATCTAGAACCAACATGCTCATTATCCTAAAACTTGCCCATCTTTCGGTACTATAAAACTATCAGAATGACTGCAGTTCAGGGAGACAGTTAGGCCATCTGATCTCCCGCTTCATACTTAGAATAAACTTTTTCTCTTTTTGAAAAAAGAAAAAAAGAAAAGGAATTTGACAAAATTCAACAATCTGCCTTGATAAAAACAATTCCAAGAATGGGAAGAGAAGGAAAATTACCTCAAGATGATAAAGGGACTATACGAAAAACCCACAGCTAACATCATTTTCTATGGGGAAAAACTGAAAGCTTTCCCTCTAAGATTAGGAACAAGGCAAGGATGCACACTGTCACTACTGTTATTCAACATTGTGCTGGACGTCCTAGCTAGAATAACTAGGCAAGAAAAAGAAATAAAAGGCACCCAAATTGGAAACTCATTTTTTGCAGATGGCATGATCCTATATGTAAAAAATCCAAAAAAATCTACAGTAAAGCTACTAGAGCTAATACATGAATACAGCAAAGTGGCAGGATATAAGGACAATACACAAAAATCAGTAGTGTTTCTATACAACACTAATGGGCAACAACAGGAGGAAATTTTAAAAATTCCATTTACAATAGCAAACAAAATAATCAAATATCTAGAAATAAATTTAACCAAGGACATAAAAGCCCTACACAAAGAAAACCACCAAAAGTTGCTAAAAGAAATCATAGAAGACCTAAAGAAATGGAAGGACATACCGTATTCATGAAAATAAAATATAGTTAAGATGCCAATTCCACCCAAAGTGAGCTCACTTTGGGTGGAATTGGCATCTTAATTAACTTAATTGGTTAATTGCAATACCAATTAACATCCCAACAACTTACTTTGCAGAAACAGAAAAACCAATAAGCACATTCAGTTGGAAGGGCAGGGTGTGCCAAACAGCCACAAAATGAAGGGAGGTCTCATACTATCTGACGATAAAGCACATTACAAAGCTACAGTGGTCAAACAGCATGGTACTGGCATAAAGATAGGTATATTGACCAAAGGAATCAGACTGAATGTTCAGAAATAAACCCTCTCATCTACAGACAACTGATCTTTGATAAAGGCAGTCAAGTGGATTCAACTGGGACAGAGCAGCATGATCAACAAATAGTGCTTGGAGAACTGAATATTCATATCCAAAAGAATGAAAAAGGACCCCTAGCTCACGCAAAAATTGTACTCAGAATGGATCAAAGATCTAAATATTAGAGCTAAGACTATAAAACTTTTAGAAGAAAATGTAGGGAAATATTTTAAAGGTCTTCTGATAGGAGGTGGTTTCCTAGACCTTACACCCAAAGCATGAGCAATGAAAGAATAAATAGATAAATGAGATCTCCTTAAAATTGAACACTTTTGTACATCCAAGGACTTTGTCAGGAAAGTAAAAAGGCAGCGTATGCAATGGGAGATAATATTTTGAAACCACATATCAGATAAGGGTTAATATACAGAACATATAAAGCAATCCTACAACATAACAACAAAAAGACAAACAACCTAATTTAAAAATGGGCAAAAGACATGGACAGACACTTTTCAAAAAGGAAATACAAATGGCTCAAAAATATATGAAAAGATGTTCAACTTCACTAGCTATTAGGGAAATGCAAATCAAATTCACATAGAGATATCATCTCAAACCTGCCAGAATGGCCATTATCCAAAAAACAAACAAACAAACAAACAAACAGAGAACTACAAGTGCTGGAGAGGATGTGGAGAAAGAGGCACACTAATTCAGTGTTGGTGGGAATACAGAATGGTGCAACAGCTCTGGAAGGCTTTGGCGTTTCCTTAGGAAGCTAAGTACAGAACTGCCATATAATCCAGCAATTTCATTACTAGATATATACTCAGAGGAACTGAAGGCAAGGAAACAAATGGACATTTGTACACCAATGGTTATTCAATGTTTATTCATGAATAAGCATTATTCATGATTGCCAAGAGATGGAAACAGCCCAAATGTCCATCAATGGACGAGTGTATCAACAACTGCAGTATATATGTATACGACGGAATTCACAGCTGCAAGAAAACTAAATTAACGACTCATGCAACAACATGGATGAACCCTGAGGACATTATGTTGAGTGAGATTAGCCAGAAACAAAAGGACCAATATTGTATGGTCTTACTAAAATGAACCAACTATAATAAGCAAACTGAGAGTTAAAGAACACAGTCATTAGGTGATAGAAAAAGAGTAGAAAATGAGTATGATGCTGAAGGAGTACAGAATGTTCAACAGGACTATAAAAATCCAGAAATGGATAGCATGATATTATCTGATAGTAGCTCAGTATTTTAAGTATAATGAACAAAAATGAGTGTGAATATGGTAAAGAGGAAGGCTAAAGGCATGTATGATACCAGAAGGAAAGAGACAGGATGAAAACTGGGACTGTATAACTTAAAGAAACCTAAAGTGGCCAATGATGGTGACTGAATGTACAAATACAAGAAAGTTTTTACATGAGGGAGAACAAATTATTGTCAACATTGCAAGGTGTGGAAAATGGGGTGTATATGGAAAAATACAATCAATGCAAACTAGGGTTTACAGTCAACAGTAACACTGTAATATTCTTCCATTAATTGTAACAAAGGCAATATATCAAAGCTAAATACCAATAAGAGAGCAATATAAAGGAGAGGTATGGGATTCTTTTTGTTGTTGTTTCTCCTTTTTATTTTTTAATTCTTTCTTTTTTCTTTTTAAATTATTTTTAAATTGTTTTTTCCTCTTCTTCCTTTGCAGAAGAAAAATAAATGCTATCATATAGATTGTGGGGATGAAGACATAACTATGTGATTATACCGGAAGCCACTGATTGATCACTTAGGATGGATTGTATGGTGTGTGAATAACACTGTTTAAAAAATAAACTGTGGACGGGCTACAGTGGCTCAGCAGGCAGAGTTCTCGCCTGTCATGCCAGAGACCCAGGTTTGATTCCTGGTGTCTGCCCATGCAAAAAAAATTAAAAATAAAGAAACAGAAAGATACAAGTGCTGGAAAAGATGTGGAGCGATAGTCTTTCACTGGTTGGTAGGGAATTAGAATGATGCAGTCCCTCTGGAAGGCAGTGTGGTGGCTCCACAGGAGCGTATGTGTAGGGTTACCATATGATCCTGTAAACCAATTATTTGGTATATACTTGGAAGAACTAAAGCAAGGACACAAATAGACATTTGCACACTGGTGCTTGTGGTGGCATTATTCATGATCTGCAATGGATGGAGGTGGTTTAAGGGTACATTGATGGATGAATGGAAGGGTGAACTGTGGTGTACACATACAATGGAATACTGAGTATCTGCAAGAAGAAATGATGTTGTGAGGTATTGTGCTGGTTTGAAATGATGTATGTACCCTAGAAAAGCCATGTTTTAATCCTAATCCCATTTTGTAAACACAGCCATTTCTTCTAATCCCTATTCAGTATTGTATGTTTGAAACTGTCATTTCCTAGAGATGTGATTTAATCAACAGTGGTTGTTAAACTGGATTAGGTAGAGGCATGTCTCCACCCATTTGCGTGGGTCTTGATTAGTTTCTGAAGTCCTATAAAGGAGGAAACATCTTGGAGAAAGCTGGAGATTCAGAGAGAGCAGAGAATGCTGCAGCACCATGAAGCAGAGAGTCCACCAGCCAGCAACCTTTGGAGATGAAGAAGGAAAATGCCTCCCAGGGAGCTTCATGAAACAGGAAACCAGGAGAGAAGCTAGCAGATGACACTGTGTTCACCATGTGTCCTTCCAGATGAAAGAGAAACTCTGACTGTGCTCACCATGTGCCCTTCCACTTGAGAGAGAAACCCTGAACTTCATCAGCCTTCTTGAACCAAGGTATCTTTCCCTGGATGCCTTAGACTGGACATTTCTACAGACTTGTTTTAACTGGGGCATTTTCTTGGCCTTAGAACTATAAACTAGCAACTCACTGAATTCCTTTTTTTAAAAGCCATTCTGTTTCTGGTATATTGCATTCCAGCAACTAGCAAACTAGAACAGGTATGCAGATAGGTGAATGAATCTGGAGGACAATATGTTGAGTGAATTAAGCAAGAAATGAAAGGACAACTATCATAAGGCTTCACTAATACAAACTAACTATAATGAGCAAATATTAAGCATTGAATTCAAAAGCATGGTTTATAGAATGTGGGCTGAGATTGGACAATCAATGATTAAGGAGTACAGAATGTTCAATAAGGCTCATAGTAAAGGTTCCTAGATTGTAAGGACTCTTACAGCAGTCACATCTATTCCTGTATTTTAACTGTTATTTCTAAATTCTGAGATGCTGAGCTCTTTGTGTACAACCTGGTAGTTCCTCGGAACTTTGGATATCTGTGTAACACCTGAGACTCAGAGCTAGAGTTCTGCAGCTATTAAAGTCAATATTACTCCATACAGCAACCGTTAAAGAATGTGAAAAATAAATCAGACTTCAATTAGAGATATGAGTGAAAAAGACTTGGTTAGGAATAAGGTAAATGAGAATACAGGGCAATGGATAATAGTGACTGTAGTTAAAACTTCAACTTCTGTGTGAGATGAAAGGAAGAGATAATAATTTCATACAAAATTTATATTATCTGTAGCACACTACCTAATTTAACTTGCATGGTCAGTTTATTTAAACAACCTAATTGCCTGGAACCTAGAATAGGAAATGAGATCTTCTTATTCTATACAGGTTAATGTAATGTCCCATTACATCCCAGAGGAATTTGGGCTGAAAACAAAAAAGTATTTGTAAAGTCCTCTTGAGAGACTGGGAAAGAATGTGGTATATTAAACTTCCCCACCTCGAGAATTCCTGACATTTTTGCAAGCATTAGGGACTCTCAATTTAATAAGTCAAGCCCTTGATCTTTGGGTCTACCCTTATGAAACATATTCCTGCAAAGAAGCTAAGCCTACTTATAATTATACCTAAGAGCAAGCTCCAGAGAATCTCATTTGTTGTTCAGATGTGGCCTCTCTCTCCGCCAACTCTGCAAATAAACTCAGTACCCTTTCCTCTATGCGAGCCATGACTCCCAGGATTCTAAGTCTCCCTGGCAACGTGGGACATAACTCCCAGGAATGAGCCTGTTCCTGGCATCAAAAGATTGAGAATGTTTCTTGACCAAAATAGGGAAAAAAATGAAACAAAACAAAGTTTCAGCGGCTGAGAGATTTCAAATAGAGTTAAGAAGTCATTCTGGAGGTTATTCTTATACATTATATAGATATTCCTCTTTAGTTTCTACAGTTTATTAGAATAGTTAGAAGAAAATATATGAAACTGTAAGGAATTCTTGATTCAACAGTATTCTTGATTTCGGATTGTTGAATCTGGATTATCATCTTGATAATGATTCTATAATTATAAATCTTTTAATGTGTGACCATATGATTGTGAAAACCTTGTGAGTGACACTCCCTTTATCCAGTGTATAGAAGGATGAATAACAAAATAAATACCAAAAAAATAAATACATAAATAATAGGTGGGGATAAGAGCTATGTGATGTTCTGGATATAAAAACAAACAAAAAAAAGCTTAACATTATTCCATTCCTGTGGGCGTGGACCCATTTTAAGTAGGATCTTTTGATGAGTAGGATTTTTTCTTTTTTTGCATGGGCAGGCTCCAGGAATTGAACCTGGTTCTTCTGCATGGCAGGTAAGAATTCTGCCACGAGCCACCACCACTGCACTGCTCTGTTGAGTAGGATTTTTTTTTTTTTTTTTTTTTTTTTAAAGGAAAGACAGAGAGAAGGAAGGAAGGATAGTAGGAAGAAAGGGAAACATCTTTAAACATTTTCTTGTTTTTTTTTTTATTGTATTCTGTTTCTCCGTTTTTGTTACATGGGCTGGGGCCGGGAATCGAACCGAGGTCCTCCGGCATAGCAGGCAAGCACTTTGCCCGCTGAGCCACCGCGGCCCGCCCCTTGAGTAGGATTTTAAGGTAAGATGAGACCCACTTCTTTCAGGGTGGGTCTTAATCCTCTTACTGGAGTCTTTACAAAAGTCTTTATATGAAATTCAGACAAAAAGAGAGAAGGCCACAGAAGCAGATGAAAGCAACAAAACCTGGAAAAGAAGGGAGAGACCAGTAGACACCATCGTGTGCCTTGCCACTGACAGAGGAGTTCAGGATTACTGGCAACCAATCTTCAGGAATTAAACATCATCTTGATGATGCCAAAATTTGGACATTTTCACAGCTTCTCTATTATGTCTATAAGGTAACTGGATTAGTTTGCTAAAGCTGCCAGAATGCATATACCAAAAATGAACAGCTTTTAAAAGGGGAATTTATTGCATTACAGGTTTACATTCTAAGTCCATAAATATGCCCTTACCAAGAAGGCATCCAGAGAAAAATACCTTGGCTCAAGGAAGAGCAATCTGGGAAGGCATGTGGTTGGCGTCTACTAGTCCTTGTTTCCAGCTCCACTGCTTCCAGCTTCTGATGATAATGGTTTTCTAAGTGTCAGTGGGCCTTCATTTAGCTCCTCTGGGACACAATTCTGGGTTCTGGCTTGCTTAGCATCTCATGGGAAGACGTGTGTGACATCTGCTGGGCTCTGCCCATGTCTAGGCATCTGCTCTCTCTGTTGGCACTCCAAGCATCACCAAACATCCATGTCTCTATCAGCTCTGAAGCAACTATTCTCCAAGCATCTACATGTGAGGGTTCTCCAAAATATTTCCCCTTTTAAAGGGCTCCAGTAAACTAATCAAGACGCACCTTGAATGAGTGGGGTCAAATTTCCACCTAACCAAAAGGCCACACCCACTATTGGGTAGACCACACCTCTACGGAGATAATCCAATCAAAACTGACTGGATCAGGATTAAGACATGGCTTTTCTGAGGTACATAATAGTTTCAAACCAGCACAGTAATAAATTCCCATAATTAAAGACAACACATTTTATGGTAACTGCTTTCAGCAGCTTAGCAAACTAAAACACTTTCCTATCTTAAAACTCACTACAAAGCCACAGTAATGAAAACAGTATGGCACAGACACAAGGATAGACATATAGACCAATGGAAATCTAATTGGGAGCTCAGAAATCAATCCTCACATTTATGGCCAACTGATTTTTGACAAGATGGCAAAGACCACTTAATTGGGAAAGAACAGTCCTGGACTCCTTCTCACTTCCACACTCATACTCTAGGTTCTTGAAGATCCATCATATCTATTATCTTCTCTCCATTATTACTTCTTTAAAATATTCAAGATCTCTTGCCTGGTAGACAGCACGAGTACTACCTGGGAACTCCTTCAAAATGGAAATTCTCAGGCTACTGAATCAGAAACTGGGAGTAGGCCCCAACAAACTGTTTTACTAAGCTCTCCAGGTGATTGTGATACACATCTAAAGGTTGAGAACCATAAATGTGGGTATGTAAAACTGTAAAAGGAAAATACCTCAACACTTGGAAACTTTAAAGAAATTAGTGGTCACTGACATGGAGAAAGATGTGTACAAATTGTGGAAAGCAGAACAGTTTAACCAAATTGATCCAAGCACAGGTAGCCCAGAAAAGGGGGAAAGCTCATCATTTTCCTTCTTGTCTTAGTTTTCTGACCAGCAGGACACATAATCTTTAGCCCAGGATCCTAGAACTCATACTGCTATTCTCTCCTTCCTGGGTTCCAACTGTCAAAGAGAATGTCTGTATCTTTTTAAACTTTTACTTCTATTCTCAAATGTAACACATATACAAAAAGTGGCCTCTCTCTCTAAGCCACCTTGGAAGGTAAACTCACTGCCCTTCCCCTCTATGGAGAACATGACTTCCAGGGATATAAAACCACCTGGTAATATGGGACCTAACTCTGGGGATGAGCCAGAACCTGGCATCATGGGATTGAGAAAGTCTTCTTAACCAAAAGGGGGACCAGAGAAATGAGACAAAATAAAGTGTCAGCGGCTGAGAGATTTCAAACAGTTGAGAGGTATTCCTGGAAGTTATTCTTATGCATTATATAGATATTCCTTTTTAGTTTATGGTATATTGGAGTGGCTGGAGGGGAGTACCTGAAACTGTTGAGGTGTGTTCCACTAGCCTTGACTCCTGAAGATGACTGTATAATGATACAACTTTTACAACACGACTGTGTGGTTGTGAAAACCCTGTGTCTTATGTTCCTTTTATTACTCGTTTTACAAACGAGTAAAAAAAATATGGATAAAAATAAATAAATAATAGGGGGGATAAGGGGTAAAATAAACTGGGTAGACTGAAATACCAGTGGTCAATGAGAGGGAGGGGTAAAGGGTCTGGGATGTAGGAGTTTTTTTTCTTTTTATTTCTTTTTCTGGAGTGAAGCAAATATTCTAAAAATGATCATGGTGATGAATACACAACTACATGCTGATACTGTGAGCCAATGATTGTACACCATGTACGTACGGACTGTATGCATGTGAAGATTTGCCAACAAAAATATTTTTGAAAGACACACCACTAGTATCCCAGAAGCCCAACAAGTGCTCCTTTCTAATCACAGCCCCCTCTCCTAAATGTAACCACTGTGCTGACTTTTATAGTTTAACTTCCTTGCATTTTCTTCTCTCTAAATTTTATCCACTAAGTATATGCAAAAATATTTAGAGTTTACTTTGACTGTTTGTAAATGTCATATGAATGGAATCATAAGTATGCACTCTTAGTGTTAGACTTCTTTAACTTAATCTATTTCTGAGATTTTTCTATACTATTGCATACAGCTTATATTCATTTTCATTGCTATATCATATTTCTTTTTATGAGTATGCAATTTATCCATCCTTTCTACTGTTTATGGCTCATATGGATTGTTTCAGAGTTTCTATTTTCTTTTGCTTTGTTTTTAAGCTATTATATTCTGGTGAATGTCTCTTATTGCACATATTTCTATAGGGTGCAATCCAGCAATCAAAGAGTAGAGTTGTTGGATCATATAAAATGCAAATAATATTTTCCAAAGTGGCTGAACCAATGAAATATTTCTATTTATTGCTAAACTTTAACAGAATGAGTGTCACTCATATTTATCAAGTCTGTTAATACACACCTTATAGTTTTAGTTTTCTGTACATTTCTTAAGTCCTACATGTGGAAACAGCCAATGAAGAAGTCCTTTTTGTAACATTTCCTCTAACATCAGCTGGAAACCTTTTAATGACACAGAAAAATCATTTTTTAAGGAGGTAATATATGAATGTAGTACAAAATTCAAAGTAAGCCTTCCTCTCATCCCTTTCACACTGACATCTAGTTTCTCCTGCTGGAAGAAGCCACTGTTACCATTGATTCATTAGTTTATTTGACAAGTATTTATTGAGTGCTTAAATGCCAGGCAATGTTTCATTATTCGGTGACACAGGGGTGAACAAAAATAGGCAAAGATCTACCCTCATGGAGCTTCCATTCTAACGGAAGAAATTAAAAGTAATAAAGACTCTTGTATATCTTTTCAGAAATACTCTATGCATACTGCATATTCTTTTATATATATTTTTGAAAGAAGTTGTGGGCTAATAGAACAATCATGATAAAATACAGGATTCCCATATACCACCCTACCACCAATGGTTTGGAACATTTGTTATAATTGTTCAGAACACATTTTTATAATTGTTTGATTAATTAAAGTTCATGGTTTAACGATACTCATTTGTGTTGTATAGTTCCATGAGCTGAAAAAAATTTTTTATTCTGTTATCATATATGCAATCTAACATTTCCTCTTTTTTTAAAACTTTTTTTATTGTATAATATAACAATATACAAAGCAACAAAATAAATAAGCAATAGTTTTCAAAGCACTCTTCAAAAAGTGGTTACAGGATAGATTCCAGAGTTTATTATGGGCTACTGTACAATCCTCTCACATTTTTCCTTCTAGCTGCTCCAGACTATAGGCGGCTAGAGAGCTTAAATACTTTTTTTTATCATCACAATCGACTTTTTTTCCTTCTTTTTTTTGTGAACAAAAACATCTATACAAAAAGGCTATAAATTTCAAAGCACAGCATCACAATTAGTTGTAGAACACATTTTAGACTTTGACATGGGTTACAATTTCACAATTTTAGGTTTTTACTTCTAGCTGCTCTAAAACACTGGAGACTAAAAGAGATATCAATTTAATGATTCAGCAGTCATATTCATTCGTTAAGTCCTATCTTTTATGTATAATTCCACCATCACCTTTGATCTTTCCATACCTCTCACTGGGGTTGTTTAGGCTATGGCAATTCTAAATTTTTTATATTGGAAGGGTCTGACACTGATATGGGGTAGGGAGATGGAATTATCTGATGTTCTGGAGAGGCTGGACTAGGTGTCAGGATTTATCTGGACCAGGGATCCATCTGGAGGTTGTAGGTTTCTGTAAAATTACTCTAGTGCCTGGAACCCTCGTGGAAGCTTATAAATTGTCCTAGGTATTCTTTAGGATTGGCTGGAATGGTCCTGGTTGGGGGTTGGCAGGTTATGATTGGTAGCAAGGTCTACCTAAAGCTTGTGTAAGAGCAATCTCCAGAGTAGTCTATGACTCTATTTGAACTCTTTCTGCCACTGATACTTTATTAATTATGCTTCTTTTCCCCCATTTGGTCAGGATGTAATTGTTGATCCCACAGTGCCAGGTCTGGATTCATCCCTGGGAGTTCTTTCCCACATCACCAAGGAGACTTTCACCCCTGAATGTCAAAAATATCCAGGGACGTAGGGGGGAGAACAATGATCTCACTTGCAGAGTTGGACTTAGAGAGACTGAGGCCACATCTGAGTAACAACAGAGGTCCTCAAGAAGTAAATCTTGAAAACCCCTAGAATGAGCTGAGACTCAGCATCAAGGGATTGAGAAAACCTCGACTAAAAGGGGGAAGAGTGAAATGAAGCAAAATAAAGCGTCAATAGCTAAGAGATTCCAAACAGAGTCGAGAGGTTATCCTGGGAGTTATTCTTACGCATTAAATAGATATCACCTTGTTAGTCAAGATGTAATGGAGAAGCTGGAGGGAACTGCCTGAAAATGTAGAACTGTGTTCCAGTAGCCATATTTCTTGAAGATGACTGTATAATGATAAAGCCTTCACAATGTGACTGTGTGACTGTGAACACCTTGCATCTGATGCTCTTTTTATCTACCTTATCAACAGATGAGTAAAACATATAGAATAAAAATAAATAGGGGGAACAAATGTTAAAATAAATTTAGATTGAAGTGCTAGTGATCAATGAAAGGGAGGGGACAGGGGTATGGTATGTATGAATTTTTTTGTTTTAATTTTATTTCTTTTTTCTGAATTGATGCAAATGTTCTAAGAAATGATCATGATGAATATGCAACATGTGATGATATTGTGAATCACTGATTATATGCAGAACAGAATGATCAAAAGTTAAGAACGTTTGCATTTGTTGCTATATATTTTTTTTTAATTAATAATAATAAAAAAGAAGTAATTCTTAGGCATGCCTATAGGTAGTCTAAGCTTCTATGCTACCTACATAAGCTTTCCAAGAGTAAGTCTCATGATCGAGGGCAGGGTTTATTGATTTGGGTGTCCATAAAGTTTGACACACTAGTATCAAGGGATTTCCTGATGGTAAGGTTTAGTAGTTCCATAGTCTTTCTATGGAGGGTCCATAACCCTCCATTAGTGAAGGGTTTGTCACTAATACGGGGTAGGGAGATGGATCTATCTGATGTTCTGGAGAGGCTGGGCTAGGTTTCAGGACTTATCTGGACCAGAGACCCATCTGGAGGTTGTAGGTTTCTGGCAAATTACTCTAGTGCCTGGAACCCTTGTGGAATTTTATAAATTGCCCCAGGTGTTCTTCAGGATTGGCTGGAACGGTCCTGGTTGGTAGCTGGAAGTTATGATAGGTAGCAAGGTCTACCTAAAGCTTGCATAAGCACAATCTCCAGAGTAGAAAAAAACATTTCTTCTTTTAATTATATTCAGATATATATTTCAGTGCTGCTAATTGCATTTACAGTGTTGTACTCACATCACCACCATCCATTACCAAAACATTTCTACCATTCCAAATAGGAACCCTGTACATTTTAAGCCTTATCTTCCCATTCCCTATCCCCACCTGTTCCACGTTGCAAGCTGATACAATGTGATATACCAGAAACAGAACAGTTTTTAAAAAGGAGTCTATCAAGTTGCAAATCTTCAGTTCTAAGGCCGTAAGAATGTCCAAATTAAAGCAAGTCTATAAAAATGTCCAAATGAAGGCACTAACAAGAGGTTACCTTCGCCTAAGAAAGGCTGATGAAGTTCAACCTCTAAACTAGAAAGGCACATGGTGAACATGGCACATGTCTGCTAGTTTTCTCTCCAGGCTTCTTGTTTCATGAAGCTTCCCCAGGGGCGTCTTCCTTCTTCATCTCCAAAGGTCTCTGACTACCTGGGCTCTGTGGTTCTCATGGCTCTGAAGCTTTTTTCCAAAAATGTTTCCTCTTTTTAAGGATTCCAGGAAACTAATTAAGACCCACCTGGAATAAGTAGAGTCACATAACCCTCTAATCAATGGTTAATACCCACAATCAGGCACATCACATCTCCACGGAAATAATCTTATCAAGTTTCCAACATACAGTACTGAATAGTGATGAAAAGAAATGGCTGCCTCCACAAGATGGATCAGGATTAAAACGTGGCTTTTCTAGGGCACATAATCCTTTCAAACTGGCACACCATCTTATCCCCTGGTAACCTGTATTCTAGATTCTGACTCTGCAAGTTTGCTTATAATAATTGTCCTAGTTTGCTAGCTGCTGGAATGCAACACACCAGAGATGGATTTGCTTTTAATAAAAGGGGATTTATTGTTAGTTCTTCAGGGGAAAGGCAGCTAACTTTCAACTGAGGGTCTTTCTTATGTGGGAAGGCACAGGGTGATCTCTGCTGGCCTTCTCTCCAGGCCTCTGGGTTCCAGCAACTTTTCCCAGGGTGATTTCTTTCCATATATCCAAAGCCCTGGGCTGAGCTGTGAGTGTTGAGATGAGGTATGCTGAGCTGCTTGGGCTGTGCTATGTTGAGCTCTCTCATTTAATCACCAGATAATTAAATCAAACATCATTCATTACAGCAGGCACGCCTCTAAGACTGCAGACGTAATGAGCAACAGATGATGTTCATGTACCATTGGCTCATGTCCACAGCAACAGAACTAGGTACCTTCACCTGGCCAAGTTGACAACTGAATCTAACTACCACAATAGTCATAGCCAGCTCTCAATAAATATTTGCTGAATTGTTAAATAATACACATTGCTATAAATCTTAGGTTAGCAATTCAACTTCATGTTTATGCACCAAAGTAATTTATACATAAGATGATATAAATACAGACCAAGGGTTCAATATACAGCAGCAGCACTTTAATTATTCTAAAATCTGTTTATCTTTTTGTCAATATGTTTAAGTACCCTTCTTCAGATACATTTCTTTCCCAAAAGCATTATTTGTATTTGTAACAGAGTCAGTAGTAACTATGAACCTCAAAGGTTGCTGTTAAGAGATTATCCAAGCAAATCTGTGTCACTGAGCTGTGGCTGGTTGACTGCTTTGGTACAACACTTCATTTAATTTCCAGTGGAATAGCCCATGGACATCCAGCAGATTTTAGAAACTAGGACGTGCACTACTGACTAAATATATAAGATACATGCACATTAGTGAGGTATTTATTCCAATTAGCAGTTGAAGTTAAAAGTACACAGCGTGATTCTGGTTCAACCATAATATCCTTGAATTTCATTTAAAAATAACACCTATTCTCATCCAAGACTTTACTCTGAGTAAAGCAATCCCCATCTCACCCTACAGGGAGGCTCCATCTTGTGATGGGTGAGATGCTGACAAGTCTGTCTTACTCCTTATCACTTTCCCTTCCCAACCAGCTAAACCTTATCTGCCCTATCATAGAACTTTTGCTCCAGGTACCTGACACATAATTCTCCTCAGTATAATCCCCAATGGCCAAATTCACACTATTTTCTCAATGTACGATTTCTCTTCTGTATTTCAAATTTTATACTTCTTTCAAAGATAAGTTCAAATCCTACCACTTCCAAAAAGTTCCCTAATTCAGTTCACACAATTCTTACTTTTTTTCTGAATTTCTACTGCACTTAAAGTATAGTCCTCATAATCTGACACTTGTTTACACACTACCTTATATGTTTTTTTAAATTCTTTTATATAAATATGCTTTTTTCCCCCAGCCAGACTGTTTGTTTGTTTGTTGATTGGGTGCATGGGCCAGAAATCAAATCCAGGTATTCTAATAGCTTGGCAGACAAGCATTCTACCACTGAACCACCTGTGCACCCAACTGTTTGGTTTTAAAGGAAAAAAGTGAGGTATTCTCTGTCATTTGTAATCTTACAATCCTCCCACATTTAGCATAATACTAGATAGAGGGAACACATTTATTAAGTACTGACTGTAATAAATGCTTTCTACACATGGACCCGCCATTTGTGCACAATGTGATACATAACAAATATCTATTGCATGCCTACTCTGTGCCAAACACTTTTTTAGGTACCGGGGACACAGCAGTGAAAACAAACAGACGTAATTCCTGTCCTCAAAGTGTGATAGTCCAGAAAGAAAGAGACATTGAATTTTGCTAACTCTAAGTATTACAGAGCTGAGTTTTTATGGTTCTATGATGTAAGAACTTAGGCAACATATTTTACAGATTCTTAGTTATGAAACGAAATCATGAATTTTAGAGCTGAATAAAATTTTGAAGTCATTTTCTTCAATTTTCTTGCATAAATAATGATTAAATTTCATTACACCCTATCTTTTTGTTGCCTTAATCAACAGAAAATGAGAAGACTGGTTTCTTTCCCATCTTTAATACTTTTCCTTCCCAAAGATGGTAGCTAAAATTACCACACATCTACCCACAGGGTAGTCCCATACACTGAGTAGAGATGATGGCTTACTGAACCTTTACGCCCAAGCTTCTCTGATTATTTTCCACCCCATAGGTTGGTCATAATTTGTATTTTCTGACTACTAAATAGCAAATCTATACTACTTTGAGGAAGAGAGAGAAAAGATCTTCCATACTTCGTTTGCCCTAAAAATGACAAACGAGAAATAAAACAATAGATTTCAATCTATGAGCAAGTAAGAAATGAGGATAGATATGGGTCCCTTGAACTCAAAATCCGTGATGACAATATGACAGATAAAGTTTTATGCGAGCATTAAGCACGTGCACATACATGTGAACTTGGAAACCAGGCAACAGGTTGGCCGCCTATACTGACAGATCGCCTTGCCCAGTCGTGGGCGTGTCTAAGACTGCACACAGTCAGTGATTCACAACTCTCCATAACAACCAGCTCCTGCTCGGGACCCAGACAGGGCAGGGATGATGAAGGTCCCAATAGTCCCCAACTTTCCGAACCCGAACCTTAGTGTCCCTGGTTCCGCCTCCTCTCGGTCCTGGACAATCTTATCTCAGGCAGGATGCGAGGTTTTGCTAAAAACTAGGGTTTCTCCTAATTCGAACTTCTGGTCGGGGGCCTAGCAAAGCCACCCTAAAGTTCCCAGACCTTACTTCCCTCCCCTCCACCCAAGGTGGCAGAATCTGCCCCTTGCTACCGCTTCCCAGAGCCTTCGGGTCAGAAACTGACCCTCGTCAGCCCCCGTCTTCGTTCCTTCCTCGCGCCCGGAAAAGCGGCAGAGGGGCGTGGAGCGGCGCGCGCGGGTGCGAAGTAGGCGCGCGTCCCCGGGCCCCGGGTCTGGGTAGCAGGTGCGGCCAGCGCCTGTCAACCCTGCGAGACCCCCAGCTACTCACCCCTACTATGTTCCTCTGAGACCTAGCCGCCGGCACAGATCTCTCTTCCGCCTGCTCCGTGCCCTCCTCGTAGCCACCGCCCCCCGGGCCGCTGTCGTCACCGTCACCGCCGCCGCCGCCGCCGCCGCCGCCGCCGCCACCGTCGTGGCGCGCGTCCGCTCTCACGCACACCGCCGTGGCCGCGCACGCGCCTCTGCGCGCTGGCGTCACTTAGCAACCGCTCGACCGTGGGCGGGCAGGGTCTGAGGGTTTAGAGCGCAGAAGTTCCCTCAGGCGGTGTTCTGCGGCTTTTCCCTACAGGTCCGACCCTCTACCCCTACGGAGCAGGGGGCCCTCGGGTGTGGTTGACCTGCTGGCACCTGCCCCCGGGTAAGTCACGTCACCACACGTCACTGTATGGTGTCACTGGTGTGCGTCACTGCGCATGGAAAGGTCCCCACCGTGATTGTCACCGCGATGTTCCAGGGCTGGTGTGGTGGAGAGAGCCGAGGCCTCGTCCAGACTCACGCCGACACCATCGGCAACTTCAGCAAAACGCAAGAAAGTTCTCAAAACAGAAGGACCAGGAGAGGGGCTGAGTGCGCCTTTAATATTACTCGTTAATATGTTGTGATACTCCTTAATTTAGCAGCAGGTTATGATGGACAGAGCCTTGAATTTGGATACTCGCGCCCACCCTGGCAATTTATCATCAACGGTGTTAGGCAAATCGTCTAATCACCCATACTCTTAGTTTCCTCATTTTTTAAAGTGGGAATAATAATATGCGTTTTGTCAACATAGGAGCATTGTAAAGCTAAAATGAAGCAAGGTGCAAGCGGGCCTCGTAAATTGGAAAGCCCATTGGACTTTAATTTTTATTATAAGAAAAGGCAATCGAGCAAGAGAGGTTAAGAGTATGGACTTTGTAATCAGAGAAACCTGGGTTCAGATGTGGCGCTGACCGGTTTTAGCCAGTTCTTCTTGAGGCTGGGAAGGTGTGTGTGTGTGTGTGTGTGTGTGTGTGTGTGTGTGTGTGTGTGTGTGTAGGGGGATGGGTGGGAGGAGTAATTGGAAAGGAGATCATTCCAGGCTTTTCTTCTTGAGGCTGGGAAGGTGTGTGTGTGTGTGTGTGTGTGTGTGTGTGTGTGTGTGTGTGTGTGTGTGTGTGTGTGTGTGTGTGTGTGTGTGTGTGTGTGTGTGTAGGGGGATGGGTGGGAGGAGTAATTGGAAAGGAGATCATTCCAGGCAAGGGAAGAGGGAAGTTTCGTGAATAAAGGCACAGAAGTGAAAGTGGACAGAAAGAACAAAGCTTTAGGCAGGGAAATCGATTGGGATTGTTTGTGGTACTCCGGACAAGAAGTGATAAGAGCCTTAACCAAGGCATTGACCCTGGAAATGTTGAGGAGGCAATGTGAGGGCTATTATGGTGGTTGAATGGACATCACTGAGTGGGGGATAAATGAGCAGGCCAAGTTTCTAGAATGGATGTTGGAATATATGGTGGTAACATTTAGGAAGATGGGAATAAAGATGAGTCTAGGTTATTCACATGTTTCTTATCTAAATTATAGATAGTGATGGTGACATTCCTAGAAGGATGATCAGATTTCTGGGGTATGATGATGAGTTCAAATACGGATATCTTTGTTGGGGAAACACTTCTCCACTCAAGATGTCTTCTTCCATGTTGAACGTCATCCATTAGTACAATACTGACTTTTCACAGTACTTTGCCCCCAACTCTCTTAGGGCAGAGTGACTTCCTGACTGGTGAATTTGAAAGGAGAAACTATACACAGCCAATTCCCTTCTTTTCCTCTTAGAAGAAAGCTGCCTTCAGGGAGCTGTTGTGGTGTTTTCTTCTGCTTCTCTAGAAGTAGGGCCTGGGGTTGAAAGTGAGGCTTCCTGATCCAGGTTGATGCAATGACTAAACCTGTTTAGTTTCAGAGTTTGGCATTAGGAAGTTCTCTGTCTGCAATAATATTCAATAGCAACTTTGTCAGTTGTGATAAAACTGAATAATGGGCCCCAAAAGTTGTACACTTTATAATCTCTGGAACCTGTGAATATGTTGCTCTACATAGCAAAAGGGTCATGACAGATTGGGAATTTATCCTGTATTGTTTGGGTGAGTACAATGTAGTCATAAGGATTCTTATATAACAGAGAGACTAGAACATCAGAGTCAGAGAAGGAGATGTGATGGAAGCAAAGGTCAGAGAGAAAGAAATTTGAAGATGCTGTGCTACTGATCTTGAAGATAAGGCCCAGGAAACCAGAAAGACTCTAGAAACTGGAAAAATCAAGGAAACAAATTCTCCCCTAGAGCTCCCAGAAGGAATGTAGTCCTGCTAACACCTTGTTTTTAGGACTTCTGACAATCAGAACTGTTAGATAATAAATTTGTATTGTTTTAAGCTACCAAGTTTGTGGTAATTTGAAACTACTATATTCAGTAGTAAAGGTGGTAGTTAGTCTCCTGTATTCTCTGTGTAAAAGAAAAGTATAATTTATTTGCCTCTCTCAGTGTGACTGTGGCTTGATAGAACTGATACATCCAGTTGTAAATACACAAGAAGCAACCAAACTACACAGTTCTATTAATGAAGAAAGAAGTCTGAGTTAAAATAAAATAGATTTGGAAGATATTAGCCTATAATTTAAGCCTTAGACGTGAATGAGATCAAGCAGGGAGAAAACATAGGAAAAATAATAAAGGAGATCAAGTATAGAACCCTGGGAAGATGAGCAAAAGCCCACAAAGAAGTCTGAGGAAGAGTGGCCAGAAAGATAAAAGGGGAACTAAGTTGAGTGCAGATGCCTCAAAGCCAAAGTAGGGAAAAAAATTTAAAGGTGAAGAGGGAGTCAGAGTCAATTATATCAAGGGCTGAAAAGCATTGACTGGATTTAGCAACAAAAGTGATTGGTGACCAAGAGTAGCTGCTTCTCTGGTATAGTGGAGATAGAGGGCAAATTGCTGGGATCTGATAAGGCAGGCCAATATGGTAGATTGTCTTCTGGACTGGTTGGTGGGAGTTTGAGATTCTAGTCTTGGCTCTGGCCATTAAAAAGCTAGATAACCTTCTGTAAATCACTTAACTTTCCTGGGCTTTGGTGTTCTCATTGTCAAAGGAAATGATCAGGCTGAGTCGTATCATTTTCGCAGTAATTCCTGAATAATCCCCCAATTTTATGTTAAATTCATTTGCTTATAAAAGCACACTTCAAATCCTACTCATTTTACCAAACATTGAGAGCCAGTTTATACTATGTGCCAATTTCCGACCAGATACTATGGATACAACACAGTTATTTAAAAAGCACACAATTTAGGAAGGGAGATAAACATATAAATATTTAACTAGATACAATAAGTACTTTTTGAAACAAAGCAAGATATAGATTAAAGGAACTATAATTATACTAGAATTCTGTATAAAATGAAATGGACTATAGATGAGGGAGCATTTAGTTCTGCCTAATGGAAATCTAAGTATTGTACTTACCTACTCTGTCAGATAGGTAAAATGTGCCTCAAAAAATAGACAAAGCTATAGGCCATTACATGGGAATGAAAAAGACCAGGGAGCTGTATGTGCTAAGCTGATTGCTTAACAGTTCTCACAGGTAGTTTTCTTGAAATCTGAATGAATATGTATATACAGTTCTTTCTAAACTAAATAAAGCAATTAATTGGGAAAAAATGGACAGACGTAAAAGTTTAATGCAAAAGTAATTTATTTACTTTTCAACCAGTCCAAGAAGAAAATAATACTTTTTATTATATGCTCTGTTATATTTGCTACTCTAATTCTTATTATATTATCTCACATAATTTCACAAACATTACCTTACTGTATCAACAGCTGACATTATATCCCTGTTTTAGCAGATGGGGATACAAAATTTACAATGATAAAGCTTAAGGAATTTAGCCAAGGTCATTACAGCACTTAAGTAGTAGACCAAGATTTAGATCCAGCATAGGTAGCCTCTCTCCAAGAAACCTTCCCTCAGGGATTCCTCAGCAAGTTTAAGTGGCCTTTCTCTGTACTATTAGTAGTATGTGCCCACCTTTCTTTTAGCATTTACTGTACTAGTGATGGTACTACAGGACTGATTGTAAAAGTTCAGAAATGAATAGCACAATACTGCCTAACTGTAATACAATAATGTTAGTACACCAAATGAAGCTGAATGTGAGAATGATAGAGGGAGGAGGGCCGGGGACACAAATAAAATCAGAAGGAGAGATGGACAATAAAGACTGAGATGGTATAATCTAGTAATGCCTAGAGTGTACAATGACAGTGACTAAATGTACAAATTAAAAAATGTTTTTATATGAGGAAGAACAAAAGAATGTCAGTATTGCAGGGTGTTGAAGATAGATGGCAATTCATATTTTAAAACTTTAACTTATGTGTGAGACTAAAGCAAAAAATGTTCATTTGTTACAAAATTTATATTTTGACTAGTGCATTTCCTAATATAACTTATGTGGACAGTCTAATTGAACACCTAAGTACATGGAACCTTGAGTAGGGCATGAGATTTTGTAGGTTTGTCCAGAGTGATGCCAATAAATCCCAGAATGATTTGAACAATGAATAAAAAAGTATTTGCAAAGTGCCCTAGGGGAGTGGCGAGAGAGGGGGAAAATTCAACTTACCTATGTGGAGAATTCCTGATATTCTCACATGCAGTGGGGACAACCAAAACAATAGGCCAAGCCCTCAGTCTTGGGGTTTGTTCCTATGAAACTTATCCCCTGAAAGGATAGACTAAGTCTACTTAAAATTAGGCCTAAGGGTCACCCCCAAAGAACCTCTTTTGTTGCTCAGATGTGGCCTCTCTCTCTCTCTCAGCCAATACAGCAAACAAACTCACTGCCCTCCCCCTCTGTACGTGGGACATGACTCCCAGGCATATAAACCTTCCTGGCAACCTGGGACAGAAATTCTAGAATGAGCTGGGATTCAGCATCAAGGGATTGAGAAAACTTCATCAACCAAAAGGGGGATGAGAGAAATGAGACAAAATAAAGTGTCAATGGCTGAGAGATTTCAAACAGTGTCGAGAGGTTTTCCTGGAGGTTATTCTTACACATTATATAGATACTGACTTTTTAGTTAAGGCGTAACAGAGAGACTGGAGGGAGGTGCCTGAAAATATAGAGCTGCATTCCAGTAGCCATGTTTCTTGGAGATGATTGTATAATGATATAGCTTTCACAATTTGACTGTGATTGTGAAAACCTTGTGTCTGATGCTCCTTTTATCTATTGTATGGACAGATGAGTAAAACGTGGATTAAAAATAAATAAAAAGGGGAAGAAATGTTAAAATAAATTTAGTAGATTGAAATGCTAGTGATCAATGAAAGGGAGTGGTAAGGGATATAGAAAATAAATAGGGGAAAGAAAGGCTAACATATTGGGTAGATTGAAATACTAGCAATCAATGGGAGGGAGAGGTAAGGGATATGGTATGTATGAGTTTTTTTCTTTTTCTTTTTTTTCTGAATTAAAATGTTCTAAGAAATGATCGTGGTGATGAATATACAACTATGTGATGATGTTTTGAGTTACTGGTTATATAACAAGAATGGAATGATCAAGTGAGTGGAAAAGTATTTGCAAAGTCTCCTTCGGGGAATGGTGAGAACGGGGAAAAATTCAACTTCCCCAAGTTGAATTCTTGATATTCTCACAAGCAGTGTGGATAACCAAAGCTATAGGCTGAGCCCCCAGTCTTGGGGTTTGTTCATATGAAACTTAACCCCACAAAGGATAGGTCAAGCCTATTTAAAATTAGGCCTAAGAGTCACCCCCAAGGGAACCTCTTTTGTTGCTCTGTTGTGGCCTCTCCAGCCAACAGAACCAGCAAACTCACCACCCTCCCCCTGTCTTCATGGGACATGACTCCCAGGGGTGCAGACCTTCCTGGCAATGTGGGACAGAAATCCTAGAATGAGCTGAGACTCAGCATCAAGAGATTGAGAAAAACCCTAGAATGAACCGAGACTCAGCATCAAGGGATTGAGAAAACCTTCTCTACCGAAAGGGGAAGAGTGAAATGAGACAAAGTGTCAATGGCTGAGAGACTCCAAACAGAGTCGAGAGGTTATCCTGGAGGTTATTCTTACGCATTAAGTAGATATCAACTTGTTATTCAGATGTAATGGAGAGGCTGGAGGGAACTGCCTGAAAATGTAGAGCTGTGTTCCAGTAGCCGTGTTTCTTGAAGCTGATTGTATAATGATATAGCTTTCACAGTGTGACTGTGTGATTGTGAAGACGTTGTGTCTGATGCTCCTTTTATCTACCTTGTCAACAGACAAGTAGAACATATGGAATAAAAATAAATAATAAGGGGAATAAATGTTAAAATAAATTTAGTTTGAAATGCTAGTGATCAATGAAAGGGAGAGGTAAGGAGTATGATATGTATAAATTTTTTTTCTGTTCTCGTTTTATTTCTTTTTCTGAACAGATGCAAATGTTCCAAGAAATGATTATGATGATGAATATGCAACTACATGATGTTATTGTGAATTACTGATTGTTTATGTAGAACGGAATGATCAAAATAGGAATGTTTGCATTTGCTTTGTGTTTTTTGGTATTTAAAAAAATTAAAAATTAAAAATAAAAAAAAGAATGGAATGATCATTTGGTAAGAATGTTCGTTTTTGTATGTTATGTTTAAAAAAAATGAATTTAAAAAAAAAAAGCTTAACAAACCTGAAAAAAAAAAAATGATGCTACTATGTGCCAGGTACTGCTCTATATGTATTATGGGCCTTAACTCCTTTAGGCCTCATAAATACCTTTGAGGTAAGTGATACTGTTAATCACAGCATTTTATTTATCAGTAAACTAAGGCATAGGAAGCTTAAGTAATTAAACAAGGTGACACAATGAGTGAGGGAGGCACAATTCAAACTCAGACACTTGAGCTCTAAAGTACATACTCTCAACTCCCAGGTTGCTCCAACACTCACACCATATACCCTCTGCCTATATTAAGGGATTTTAGAAGATATAGCTTATAGAAGATATAGCTTACAGAACTCACCAGTGCTCTTACTATAGGGTTGCTGCTGTTGTGTTTTGCTGCTATTATGTGTGTGACATTGCTCTTTGTTCTTTAGAAGAACACAAGAGAATTTTCTCTCAGTCAAATGTCTTGAAATGCTTGGCTACCTTAGGAACTTATGTGTTTTCCCCTTATGGGCAGTAAGAATTATTTAACTTGCTATTTTTCCCTTCGACAGCCAAGAAGTTCTTGTTAAGTTTGTGGCTCAGCCTTAGTAACTGCCAAAGCCCTTTGTCTGCCTATCTGTATTCTGTCAGTTTGAAATTTTTCAAAATTGAAAGTTGGGGATAAAAGAATGATCTAATTTTTCTTTATTTCCTAAATTGTTGATAATGTGCATCTATTTTATAATTAGAAAAATGAAGTTTCTTTTTAAAAATATGTTTGTAGCTTCAAATGATTGCTCAGGTTTTTATTCTGTGAACAAGAACTAGTTTCAGGTTGAGTTGAATGCATTCAATATAGAATCCCAGTTCATACAAAACGAAGATTTCTAAACTGGGTAGTCACAATGATCAGAAAGTATATTAAGTATAAAATAGCTTAAGTTGTGGCCCTTCTTGTTTTTAACCTATATGTAAGTAATTTGAAACTACTTTTGTGTTATTTGGGCACATGCTGCCTTGCTTAAGAGAAAGCCCGTTATCTTCCTATCTCCAGATGATATTTTACTATACAGACATACCTGAGAGATACTGCAGATTTGGAACCAGACTATCACAGTAAAGCAAATATCACAATAAGGCAAGCCCTACAAATTTTTTTATTTGCCAGTGCATATAACAATTATGTTTATACTATACTATACAATAGTCTATTAAGCATGCAATAGCACTATAGCTTAAAAAAAATACTTTTGTTAAAAAAATGCTAACCATCACCTGAGCCTTCAGTGAGTTATGATCTTTTTGGTCGATGTTAATGGCTGCTGACTGATCAGGGTGGTGGTTGCTGAAGTTGGGGTGGCTGTGACAATTTTTTAAAATAAGACAATAATGAAGTGTGCCTCATCAATGGACTCTTCCTTTCATGAAATATTTATCTGTAGCACGCAGTGCTATTTGTTAGCATTTCACCCACAAGAGAACTTCTTTCAGAATTAGAGTCAGTCCTCTAAAATTCTACTGTTGCTTTATCAACTAAGTTTATGTCATAAACTAAATCCTTTGGTGTCATTTCAACAATGTTCACAGCATCTTCACTGGAAATAGATTCCATCTCAAAAAACCACTTACTTTGCTCATCCATCAGAAGCAACTTCCTTTAGTTTTATCATGAGATTGCAGCTATTGAGTCACATCTCCAGGCTCCACTTCTAATGCTAGTTCTCTTGCTATTTCCACCACATTTGCAGTTACTTCCTCCACGGAAGTCTTGAACCCCTCAAAGTCATCCACAAGGTTTAGAATCAGTTTCTTCCAAACTCCTGTTCATGTTGGTATTTTGAGCTTCTCCCATGAATCAAATGTTCTTAATGGCACTAGAATGATGAATCCTTTCCAAAAGGTTTTCAATTTACTTTGCCCAGATCTATCAGAGGAATCACTATGGCAGCTATACCTTACAAAATGTATTTCTTAAATTTTAGACTTCTAATGTCGAAATTACTCCTTAATCCTATGGGCTACATAGGATGTTGTATTAGCAGGCATTAGTAATGTCATTGTACATCGCCATCACAGCTCTTGAGTAACTAGATGTCTTGTCAATGAGCAGTAATATTTCGAAAGGAATCTTTTTTTGCTAAGGAATAGGCCTCAACGTTGAGCTTAAGATATTCAGTAAACCAGGTCGTAATAAGGTACACTGTCATTGTCTTTGTTGTTCTATTTATAGAGCATAGGCAGAGTAGATTTAGTGTAATTTTTAAGGACACTAGGATTTCTGAAATGGTAGAATGGCTTCAACGTAAAATCACCAGCTGCATTAGCCTCTAACAAGAGAGTCAGACTGCTCTTTGAAGCTTTGAAAGCCAACATTGACTTCTCTGCTATGAAGGTCCTGAATAGTATCTTCCTCTGATATAAGGCTAATTCATCTACATTGAAGATCTGTTGTTTAATGTAACCACCTTCATCAGGTATCTTATCTAGATCTTCTGGATAACTTGCTAAAGGTTCTACATAAGTAATTTGCTCCTTTACCTTGCACTTTTATGTTATGGAGATGGCTTCTTTCCTTAAAGTTCATGAACCAACCTCTGCTAGCTTTAGACTTTTCTTCTGCAGCTTCTTCACCTCTCTCAGCCTTCATAGACCTGCTCTAGATTAGCCTTTGGCAATAAGGCTGTTTCACTTTCTTGTCATTCATGTGTTCACTGGAGCAGCACTTTTAATTTCCTTCAAGAACTTTTGCTTTGCATTTACAACTTCGCTGTTTGATGCAAGAGGCCTAGCTTTTGGCCTATCTTGACTTTTGACGTGCGTTCCTCACTTAGCTTAATTTTTTCTAACCTTTGATTTAAAATGAAAGACATGAACACTTACATGCCATTGTAGGGTTATTAATGAGCCTAAATTCAATATTGTTGTGTCTCAGGAAACAGGCCCAAGTACCAAAAGAGAGATGGGGGGATGGCTAGTCAGTGGAACAGTCAGAACATACACATTTATTGATTGAGTTCACGTCTTAATATGGATACAGTTTGTGGCACCCAAAAACAATTACAGTAGTGTATTAGTTAGGGTTCTCTAGAGAAACAGAATCAACAGGGAACACTTGCAAATATAAAATTTATAAAAGTGTCTCAAGTGACTGCGGGAATGCAGAGTCCAAAATCCACAGGGCAGTCTGTGAAGCCGATGACTCCGATGGAGGGTCTGGATGAACTCCACAGGAGAGGCTCACCAGCCGAAGCAGGAATGGAACCTGTCTCCTCTGAATCCTCCTTAAAAGGCTTCCAGTGATTAGATTAAGCATCACTCATTGTAGAAGACACTCCCCTTTGGCTGATTGCAAATGGAATCAGCTGTGGATGCAGCTGATGTGATCCTGATCTAATTCTATGAAATGTCCTCATTGCAACAGACAGACCAGCACTTGCCCAAACAGATAAACAGGTACCACGACTTGGCCAAGTAGACACATGTCCCTGACCATGATAAGTAGTAACATCAAAATCACTGATCAGAGCTCACCATAACAGATGTAATAATAATGAAAGTTTGAAATACTGTGACAATACCAAAACATGACACAGAGACACAAATTAGCACATGTTGTTAGAAAACCGGTACTAAAAGACATGTTCAGCACAAGTGTTCTAGTTTGCTAGCTGCTGGAATACAATATACCAGAAATGGAATCGTTTTTAAAAAGGGAAGTTTAATAAGTTGCTAGTTTACAGTTCTAAGGCCAAGAAAATGTCCCAATTACAAGTCTATAGAAATGTCCAATCTAAGGCATCCAGGGAAAGATACCTTGGTTCAAGAAAGCTGATGAAGTTCAGGGTTTCTCTCTCATCTGGAAGGGCACATGGCAAACATGGCATCATCTGCTAGCTCCTTCTGGCTTCCTGTTTCATGAAACTCCCTGGGAGACGTTTTCCTTCTTCATCTCCAAAGGTCGCTGGCTGGTGGACTCTGCTTCTTGTGGCTATGTCGTTCTGCTCTGCTCTCTCTGAATCTCTACCTTTCTCCAAAATGTTTACTCTTTTATAGGACTTCAGAAACTAATCAAGATCTAATTATATACAGTATTGAATAGGAATTATTCTGCCTTTGTGAAATGGGATTTTGATTAAAACATGGCTTTTCAAGGGTACATATATCCTTTCAAACCAGCACAAGTTGCCACAAACCTTCAATTTGTAAAATAAAAAGCCTCTGCAAAGTGTAATAAAATGAACTATGCCTGTGATGAACTTCAATGTACACTTGATTTTTGCTGTCAGAAAAAAAGGATTGAGATCACATGTTCTAAAACTAAAATAATTATTTGTGGAAATGGCCTCAAAAGTAATTTATATCCAGTAACTAAATACCAGGTTAGTTTCTTTAGTTAATGCTTTTTGCAACTAATTCTTCCAAGTAGATTTACTGGCCAGCCATTTCACTAAAAATCTTATCATGGGAGCATTATTCAGATGTGTGCATAGCCAGAGTGAGCAACTGATAATTTCTTCTTTGAAAATTTTTCAATTCAAATTTTCATCATTATTTTCTGATAAGAGTATTCAAGGGCCCAGGCAAGTGAGCAAATGCTCTGTATTCAGCCCCAGGAGATTATTCTCACGTGTTATAAGGGTCCAGGGTTGCCAGTCTGAAATTTCTAAATATTAGTGACATTTTCTTGGAAAGTCATGGACAGCTTAGCAGCCAACTTCCAGCCTATACATAATGTCCTTCCTTTTCTTTATGTGCAGTGTTTCTAGTCCACATCCTGGAGAAGTTAAGTCTACTGGGAAGGTCTGACCATGCCTTAGACATGGAAACCGGGAACAATCAGCTCCATCTGCTTATCAGTATGAGGGGCAGGATCCTCTCCCCCTGGGGTATGTAAAAGCCCACCCTTGGGCAGCACAGACTTGTCTCTCCTGTCCTACATGAAGTGGGGCCTGTAGAGCTTTCATCTGACCCAGGAGTTTGTCTCCCAGGGATATCAGGACAGATGCTGTATGATTTTGCTGTTATGATTCTGGCAAAGGCAATCTCAGAGGTTGCACTGTAGAATATAGACCTAGAAGTACACACAAGCTAGGACGCAGGAAAGGCTATCTAAAGAGGTTGAATCTAAATGCAAGGGAATAGATAGAAGTGATGCTAACAAAATAGCAGGTAATAAGTAACATTGCCATACTGAAGGTAGATATGATTGAAAGGGGATTATTAGTGCCATGTATCCCACTGATTAAATTCACAATTATAAATAAGTTCCCACATGAACTATTTCAATGGTTCAGAAGTGAACAGAGTCAATAGTAGGGGGATACAGGGAGAAAATGAAAAATGTATTCTGCGGCCAATAGTTAGCAGGAAGATAGGAACAGTACTACAGCAATACCAGGAGCAACAAATTGGGTGGGAGGGACAAATGATAAGGGGTAGGTTTTGATTTGATAGTTGGTGACACTGTGCTTGCTGGTTCTTTGTGTTATGGACCAGTGGAAATTGTCTAAAATTGAGATTGCTACTGATTGTACAACAGGTGAGGATACTGTAAAGCAGGTTTATTTTGGACATTATCCAGGTAGCCTAATAGATCGAGGGAGCTGAAGGGTACAATGACTGAGAAGCAGAATGGAGAATTGTGATACATTGATATGATGGAATATGGTGTAGCTATAAAAAGGAAGGGCATTGAGAGGCACACAATGAACTGAATAAACCTTGGGGACAATATGTTGTGCAAAATAAGGCAGAAGCAAAAGAACAAATATGTTAAGGTGTCTCTCAGAAATTGAGACCCTAGATTATAAGCCTTTACAGCAGCCACCTTTAGTCTGAAGTTGAAAATGTATTTCTAGATTCTGAGACATAAGATATATTGTATCAGCTGGTATTCTCTGGAACTCTCAGTAATTATGTAACACCTAAGACCCAGAAATGGAGTGCTGCAGCCCTGAAAGTTAGCATAGCTATATATAATAACAGTTAAAGTAACTGAAAAAGAGATCAGGCCTCTAATAATTAGAGTTTAAAATGAAGCCAGTCTGGCTGGATCTAAGGTAAATTAGAATACAGGGTAAAAGATGATGGTTTATGTACTCTAGACCTTAACCTACTATATGAGACCAAAGGCAGAGGGGTTTATTAGTTCTAGAACGTAAATTTTCTATAATGCATAATCTAAACAAACCTGTCTGGGTAGCTCATTTAAACAACCCAAACTACTGGAGTCCAGAATAGGAATGAGACCTTGTGTTTCTGTAAAGCTTCATATAATACCAGGATACATCTCAGGCTATGTGGTTCTGATAAAAAGTACTGGTAGAATCCCTTGAAGGTCCAAAAGGGAATATATAAATATATATACATTAAACTTCCCCATTTGGGAAACTCTGTTACCCTCTCAATCATTAGGGATTCCCCCCCAAAATAGGCCAAGCCTTGGGTTTGGAGGTTTGCCCTTATGAAACTTAACTTCTGTAGGGAAGAAGCTAAGACTACCTATAACAAGGCCTAAGAGTCACTTCGGGAGGCCTCTTTGTTGCTCAAATGTGGCCTCTCTCTCTCTCTCTAAGCACAACTCAGCAAGGAGAATTGTTACCTACCACCCGCCCCCATGTGGGACATGACATTCAGGGATGAAAGTCACCCTGACTATATGGGGTGTGGCTCCCCAGGGATGAATCTGGCCCAGGTACCATGGGATCACCCAACACCATCTGGACCAAAAGGGGGAAAAGAAGCATAATAAAATAAGGTATCAGTGGCTAAGGGAGATCAAATGGAGTCAAAAGGCTATTCTGAAGACCACTTTTATACAAGCTTCGCTTAGGTAGTGCTTATTGCCATGGTCTGCTAAACTCTAAACAACATCATTCCTGTTGCATTTATTCTTTTAATCCAGGCATATCAAGCTTTCATTTGTTCTCAAGGTGTTAAAGTGCCACTGAAATAGCAGGCAGTTGAGGGGCTGGTGTAAAGAATGAGAGAAGAGAACAATTTACTTTTTTCTTTTTTAAGTAATCTCTTATTAAGTGATGGAGCATTGTACCTTTGTGGTCCTTTTATTTTTAATATTCAATTGTCCTTAAACCTCATCTATAAAATGAGGTTGTAATGCCTAGATTTATTAGGACTAAGTGAAATGGTACATACAAGTATTTAGCTTGTGTTCAGCTCCCAATTTATATTCTAATTATTATCATCACATACACCTCTGAACTGCTGTTCTATCATCCCTATGGCTCTGAGATTCTGTGAGTTTTTCTCTTACTATACTATAGTTATAACAGTGATCACTGGTATTTAACATTAAATCAATTTCTGTGCTAAATCCTAATGGATAGAATTACTTGATTCTTGGCAACTATGTTCTTGGTATGTGGTAGCAACCCTCTCCTCCCTGGTGAATTAATGAAAATGAAATGGAGAACACTCTTGAAATTCATTTGAAGGTACTGTGGGCAGATTTCAGATTCCACACGAGAACAAGCATGTTGGTAAATATTGATGTCAAGGTCCATAATTGATGTCTCACACTAGGAAACGACGAGAGTTTAGTGGAACAAAATCCATAGTAATAGTTATGCATGGGAAAACACTGCCCATCCCTGGCTAATCCTTGTAATTATAAAAACAAGCATTTGCACGACATTTACTATGTGCCATATACTGCTCTAGTATCGTATACCTATATATATTAACTCATTTAACCCTCACAAAAATGTTTGTCATGTAAGTGGAATGAGCAAATTCTTATGAGTGCCTACCATGGGGCAGACCCTTTGCTAGGTCTGGAGATGTAATGGTGAGCCAAAAGGACAAGGTTTCTACTTTCAGAGCCTACAGTTACAGGAGGAAGTGACATGCTCAAATAATCCCACCAGTGAGTACAGTACACTGAGATAGGAGTCTCAGGAGCTAATGGACATGATGCCATGTGTTCAAGTTTGCTAGCTACCAGAATGCAATATACCAGAAACAGAATGGCTTTTAAAAGGGAGAATTTAATAAGTTGCTAGTTTACAGTTCTAAGGCCGAGAAAATGTCCCAATTAAAACAAGTCTATAGAAATGTCTAATCAAAGGCATCCAGAGAAAGATACCTTGGTAAGAAGGCCGATGAAGTTCAGGGTTTCTCTCTCAAGTGGGAAGACACATGGTGAACATAGTCAGGGCTTCTCAGCTGGAAGGACACATGGTGAACATGGCATCATCTGCTAGCTTTCTCTCCTGGCTTCCAGTTTCATGAAGCTCCCCGGGAGGCATTTTCCTTCTTCATCTCAAAAGGTCGCTGGCTCATGGACTCTCTGCTTCATGGTGCTGCAGCATTCTCTCGTCTCTCTGGATCTCTCTCATTCTCCAAAATGTTTCCTCTTTTATAGGATTCCAGTAAACTAATCAAGGTCCACCCATATGGGTGGAGACACGCCTCCACTTAATCCAGTTTAACAACCACTCTTGATTAAATCACATCTCCAGGTAGATGATCTAATTACAGTTTCAAACATATAATACTGAATAGGGATTAGAAGAAATGGCTGCCTTTATAAAATGGAATTAGGATTAAAACATGGCTTTTCTAGGTACATACATCATTTCAAACCAGCACCCCATGCATATGTATAGTAGAAGGGCATTGCTTTTTGAAGAAGCTGTAACTGAGCTGAGGGGTAAAAAGGAGACCCTTGGAAAGGATAGAGAGATGAGTTGCCAAAGGGAAGAACACGAGCCAATGTCCTATGGATGGAGGAAGCAAGGTGAGAAGCTGAAAGATCAAGGTGGCTGGAATACAGCAAAGGGTGAGTACGATGAAGTGGGAGAGGATCCTATAACCTCAAAGGAGATCTTGGTCTTTATTCTGAGAGCAACAGGAAGTGATTTAAAATTGTAATTAGGAAAATAACACATCCAGATTTCTGTTACTAAAAGAACTGAAGTTACTAAAAGATCACTGGCTGCAATGTGGGAGACAAAAGGGGAAGGAGACTGGGGAGACAAGTTGAGACCCCAAGACTCGAGTGACTGTGCTAGAGAGTTAGCCAAGTCATCCAAGGTAGATGACTCTATACTGGTATGATTCTCCTTTGTGAGACTTGGGTGTTTGTCTTCCTAGTCATGCTGTGGGTCGCCTTCCAGGACCAGCTAGCTTCTGATAGGAAGGATCCATTTCTCGGACATATAATATAACCCAGAGACATTAATGTGGAAATACTGAGTCCATCCTTGATGCTATTCATGTTGTAAATCATAAAGTACTTGAGAAGCAGTTCCTTTCTTGTTGCCATTTTATCCTTGGACATCCTGCAGGACCTACCTTTAGGTCCTATCTCTTCTTGATTTCTTTTCCCACCACTCTTATGCTTTGATTTCTCCTTCACTGAATTGCTATTGAATTTTGTAATCTCTTTCTACATTTCGGGTTTGCAAGGTCAGTGCTCAGTGTCTTTATCTGCAACTGCCCTCCTGCTGCCCCTAGGTAAATAATGGTGTCTACTTATGACCTCTTTTTCCAATACTTGAACTTCTCACAGGGTAAGTTAACAGCAAGTGCTAATGGCACCCATATCCACTAAATGATACCAGAGAACAATACACATTAAATTGATTTTTACAAGAATTAGTAAACATACACAGTAGCTGATGTTTATAATTCTTGAATTTAAATAATTACCATTACCATTGAGAGAGGGGCTTTTTTTTGGTCTGTTCTCAATGCTGTAATTTAGCACCTAGAAGAGTGCCTAGCACATAGTTGTTGCTCAATAAATGTTTGTTGACTGAATGAGTGAATTGAGCACTTACTATATGTCGAGCACTGTTCGAGGTGCTTTACTTAAGTAATTTCACTTAATCTTTATAACAACACTAGGAGCTTCAGTATGTGATTAACCCTATAAATTTGGGCTGTTCAATAGAAATATAATGTGAGCCACATGGAATTTCAAATTTTATAGCAGCTGCATTAAAAGAAGTGAAAAGAAACAGGTAAAATTAATTCTATATTTTATTTAATCTAATGTGTCTAAAATATTTTCTCTTTACCGTGTAATCAATATAAAGATATTAAGATATTTTACTTTTTTTGTGGGGAACACTATGTCTTTGAAGTCCAGTGGACATTCTTCAATGATTGTGCATCTGTTTGGACTAGCCACATTTCTTGTGTTCAAGAACCACTTAAGGGGACAACCAAATCAATAGGCTGAGCCCTCAATCTTGGGGTTTGTTCATATGAAACTTATCTCTGCAAAGGATAGGCTAAGCCTACTTAAAATTAGGCCTCAGAGTCACCCCCAGAGAATCCCTTTTGTTGCTCAGATGTGGCCTCTCTCTCTCTCAGCCAATAAGGTAAGTGAATTCACTGCCCCCACCACCACCACCACCACCACGTGGGACATGACTCCCAGGGGTGTAAACCTTCCTGGCAATGTGGGACAGAAATCCTAGAATGAGCTGGGGCTCAACATCTAGGGACTGAGAAAACCTTGACCAAAAGGGGGAAGAGAGATATGAGACAAAATAAACTGTCAGTGGCTGAGAGATTTCAAACAGAGTCGAGAGGTTATCCTGGAGGTTGTTCTTACACATTATATAGATATCCCCTTTTTAATTTATGGTATATTAGAATAGCTAGAGGGAAGTAACTGAAACTGTAGAGCTGTGTCCCAGTAGCCATGTTTCTTGAAGATGATTATATAATGATAGAACTTTCACAGTGTGACTGTGTGATTGTGAAAACCTTGTGTCTAATGCTCCTTTATCTATGGAATGGATAGGTTAGTAAAAAGTATGGATAAGAAATAAATAATAGGGGGAGCAAAGGTTAAAATAAATTGAGTAGATTGAAATCACTAGTCAGTGAGAGGGAGGGGTAAGGGGTATGGCATGTATGAGTTTTTTCTTTTTTCTTTCTTTTGCTGGAGAAATGCAAAGACTTTTTGTTGTTTTATTTTTTTGTTTGTTTTTTGGGAGATGCAAAGATTTTTGAAAAAGTGACCATGGTGATGAATACACAGCTATGTGATGATATTGTGAGCTATTGATTGTAGCCATGTCAAGGATGTTTGTATGTCTGTTCTTTGTTTATAATAAAAATATTTTTTTTTAAAAAAGAACCACTTAAGTCTGGTAGTTTCCACATTGACCAGCAGAGCTCTGAGGCATAGGATAGCTCATGTGCCCAAATCATCCTCTTGACTCTTAAGATCAGCTAGGGCTCAAACTGAGACTCTATAAAGGTTTCATACACTAGGTTTGCCTTCCTGGAACCCATAATTCCCGCAGGATTCCTTCGGCAGATGAAACCTGAAATTCAGACAGACCAGCCTCTCCAAGATTATCAGTTAATTACATCTCCTATCCTTTAGTGTTGACACCCCTTCTCGATATGAAAAAGTCAGAATGGGCATTGCCGAAAGATCCCTATAGATTGGGAGAAGACTCAAAGGAGAAGGAGGAGTCATAACAGAGAAAATAGGATTTAACAAATTAGTATGACTGCTGAATCACCATACTAATATTCCTTCTGACCTTCAGTGTTTTGGAGCAGCTAGAAGGAAAAATCTGAGATGGTGGACCGGTAGTCCATGACAAACTCTGGGATCTGTTCTGTAACTACTTATTGAAATGTACTTTGAAAATTATTGCTTTTTTTTTCTTTGCTTTGTATATATGTTATGTTTTACAATAAATAAGTTAAAATATAATAATAAAGGGGTCATTTGCTAAAAGTTTCTGTTGTTGAATTTTAAGAATAAACAAGCATGACTTATCTGAGACCCCCTGTTCTATTATATAGAACTGTATAGAGTTGAACATGTATTTTTTTTTCTCATTTTTATTGCCTGCAGAAACTCCCTCTGCTCTACCATGTAGAGAGGAATATTCTTATTTAGATGAGATGTATGTGGGATGACTCATTGCAGAAAGCTGTCACTCACACACACACACACACACACACACACACACACACACACACACACAGAGTTGCTAATTGGATTACTGAATTCCAAACAACAGTCACTTACCCATGCCTTTCTAGGAGTGTTTTACTGGATTGTGTTTTGAATATTGTTTTTTCTGCTAACATTAAGGGAGTCTAAAAGGCATTGCTCCACAGAACCCACCAGTGCCTTTAACTGTAGGATTGTTAGAGTAAACTCAGTCACTTTGTGTTCCCAGTATGAAACCCCATGAGAGAATTTTCTTTCAACTCCAAGTGTCATGAAATGTCTGGTCTCTCTTTGAGTAACTGATGTGTCTTCCTTATGGTTCAGCAAATTATGTAATTGGTTGTGTTTCTATTTTCACTTTGACTGCCTTGAAGCCCTGAGTGGCTCAGATTTGTGGATCAAATTTGTGCCTGGGTAGGGACCTGTACCTGCATATTGCATTCAAATTTGTTCCCTGATCTGAACCTTCTATTTAAAAATAGGTTTTCTCTTCTTCTGATTTATTTATAATCGTCTACATTATGTGTGTAATTGGGCTAGCCACCTCAAGTTGTTTATGGAAAAAGCTAGGGAAATTAGTGTTAAATATGCTTAACGATAACTACCTTATACCTAATTCCTTGCCTTACTTCAAGCAAGAGTTAAAACTTTTACACCCTTCTATTCTGATAAGAATTAAATTGTTTATCAGTTCTCCAGGGTTTTACATGGGATAAATAGAGCTAGAACTATGAATTATCTTCAAAGAAGTTTTAATGTCAGTGCAAATCTACAGAATGTCATTCTTTAAATATGCTTTTTTATGTTTCTGAGAGGAGGTTAGGTGAGGGAATGGTTAGTGAGCAGAAGTGGGAAACTTCAAGTCCCAGATTCTCCAATCAAATAATTTTCTCACAACCTCTCAGTATTCCCTTTTAGTAGTTCAGAATTTGAAGAACTGGCTTTTCCTACTTCTAACATAAATCACAGTCTTGATTTTAGTGATCTGATTTTATTTATTAGTGTATATATTTCCACATATATACTTTAACTGAAGATACATGGAAGATCCTAAAGCAGGATTCATTGTTGTTTTAATACATCTTTCATATTTCCTTAAGCCAAAGGTAGAAAGGTAATTGAGTACTTGATGACCATTCTGTAGACATTGTCATCAGACACCAATGTGTCCCTGATTTAATTTGTTTTCCAGATTCAATCCTTTTAATGATTATAGGTCATCTTTTTCAGTTAGAGTTTTTCTCATAATCAAACAGAAACAAAATATATTAGACACATGACTCAGACACACATTGCCCCCTTTTACATTAATAGTTACGTACATCCAGATGAGTATGTCACCTCCTGACATTGCTGGGTACATTCCTATGTGCTCTTGATAGACACGAGACCGGAGACATATCAATTGCATCCAACTAATGTAATGAAAATTAGCCAGTTACATTATCAATTTAACCAAATTATAACCTGGGTCAGGGAAGTGAAACTCCCAGTAACTCTGAACAAATATGGATATGAAAAATACTTTTATAAATGTTTAAGTTATTGCAAAAAATAATGTTGCTAGGTTATATCCTGGACTGCATGTCATTGACAGTTTATCTCAAAATGGTACTTGGGCTTTGGAATGGATTTGGAAATGGATTTGTGTTGAACAAGCCAGTCCTTGGCTTCACATGCCTGTGAAACATCTGCCCTCCCCTCCATGGATTGGGAACTGGGGTTGCCTGGAAAAAAACTCCGATGCTTCTGTGGAACTTGACAGAGAACACTGAAGACTGTCACTACGATTAGAAGGATACGCACTTTGGGAAGTATATTTTGTCTAATGCAAACAGCATCTACTTTAGATGGTGTCTACAAAAGCTATAAAACAACTGAATAAAGAATGACAACAACACTAATATTGTTTCTGAAGTGAAAAGAATCAGGGGAAGGAAAGTATGAATTTGTCCGGTTCTTCAGAAAGTTATCCCAGAGGGACAGGGGCCACCACAGTGTTATCCGTCACTAAAATTCAAGTCTAACGCCACTCACAATGCCAAGAGCTGTGGACTTCTCTGAACATCTTTAAAAAATTCCTCCATTCTCTAGGTCTTGCATTTTGCAGCTGTTTTTGAAAAACTGTGTGTGTATGCTTAAAAGATCTGCAGAACACCCAAATAATTTTCAACAACTAAGTGTTGGCTAAAGGAAGTTGGGAGGGAACCGATATTGCAGCCTCTGACAGCCTCTGGGGAAACTGGAAATGATACAATTTGCTGAGTAGAAATAAAATGCCTGATTTAATCTTTTAATCCTATAATTATCTTGAGAATAGGACAATAAAAATGCTTTGTAAGTATAATGTAAACATTTCAAATATACTAGAATTTTTATACCCCTATTTTAGCATTTCTTCATTTCCTAATATACCAGGAACCTCAAAAAATGGAAGTAGTTCATCCCTAATTCTATTTAAATTTTTATTTATTGGATTACTCTGTGCCAAGAATGGAGGAGATATAAAGACTGAAGATATAGTTTTTTTTCTCTCAAAGAACTGATAGTCTAAAACTATGCTGTCCAGTGTGGTAGACTCTTCCTACAAAGGGCTATTTTAATTTAAATTAAAATTTCAGTTCTTCATTCACTCTAGCCACATTTCAAGAGCTTGATAGCGCTATGTGGGTAGTGGCTTTTGTACTGTGCAGCACATGTGTAGAAAATTTCTACAGAAGGTTCTATTAGTGCTGGTTTAGAGATCATGTGAGAATCAAATAGATAAGGAGGGAGGGGGTAATACAAGATCTTGTGATAATTGTACATAAGAATGATTGGGGTGGGATGGGAGGTCACATTGAGTCCTTTTGCCAGGGTTTCTGCCTGCCAGAATGTGGAGTAGCATGGGAGTCTGTACTTTTCACAAACACCCCTGGTGATTCTGATGCAGAGAGTGTGTGGACTACGTTTTCAGGAAAATCAGTGTAAGATAAATGGGAGTAGCACATTAGAGTGATTCTAATTGCCTACCTAAATGGCATCTAGGTGTTTGAGCCCATTTAATTTGATATTGAGAGATAGGCATACTGGGACTGTATTTGTACCTTGAGTGTTTTAGAAATGATTTTGTACTATTATGTATCTAAAGACATATCAAAGATTATGTCTTTAATCATCATGTCTACTTTTAATACCTGAAAAGGGTATGTGATTGTTTCAGCCAAGATAAGCCTAAGCTATGGAACAGAAAAAAATAACCCCAAAATATCAGTGACTTTTTTGGCTCTCATATGTTTTTTAAAGAAATACTTTTATTGACAAATCTTGACACACATACAGCCATACATGGTATACAGTCAGTGGTTCACAATATCATCACATAGTCATGTATTCATCACTGTTCTAGTTTGTTAGCTGCCGGAATGCAATATACCAGAAACAGAATCACTTTTAAAAAGGGAAGTTTAATAAGTTGCTAGTTTACAGTTCTAAGGCCAAGAAAATGTCCCAATTACAAGTCTATAGAAATGTCCAATAAGGCATCCAGGGAAAGATACCTTGGTTCAAGAAGGCCGGTGAAGTTCAGGGTTTCTCAAGTGGAAAAGCACATGGTGAACATGGTCAGGGTTCCTCTCTCAACTGGAAGGGCACATGGGGAGCATGACATCATCTGCTACCTTCTTTTCCTGGCTTCCTGTTTCATGAAGCTCCCTGGGATGCATGTTCCTTCTTCATCTCCAAAGGTCACTGACTGGTGGATTCTGCTTCTCATGGCTATGTCTTTTTGCTCTTTTCTCTCTAAATCTCTCATTCTACAAAATGTTTCCTCTTTTATAGGACTTCAGAAACTAATCAAGACCCACCCAAATGGATGGAGACATGCCTCCAGCTAATCCATTTTAATAACCACTCTTGATTAAATCTCATCTCCAGGGAGATGATCTAATTACAGTTTCAAACATACAGTGCTGAATAGGGATTAGAAGAAGTGGCTGCCTTTACAAAATGGGATTAGGATTAAAACGTGGCTTTTCTAGGGTACATACATCATTTCAAACCAGCACACATGCCATTTACCACAACTTCAGAAAAGTACTAATGAGGAGGAAGCATTGTTGAGAATTTGGTGGTGGCTCTGTATTCTGTAAGGCTGGTGATAGGAGATGCTGTTACAGACCTGAGCTGCCTAATGGCAACAGAGATGAAAGGATCCCCAAATAATAAAAGTCACACCCTTAACCTTCAGAAACAAGGCAAGTGCAAAATGTTATCATGAGCAGTAAGATTGAAGTGGCAGATGGCAGGGTGGGAGACAATAATGAATAAGGTCAATAAAACAGGGACTCCCCAGTGGAAAGTAGATGGGCAGACAACAAACCTATTGTTCAGTCTAAACAATAAAAAGAAATCAAGGGTGCATAATGTGAAGGCTGAGAACTACACTCATTTAAAAAAAAAAAATCACAATTTCTTGCCTAGTTTCCAGATCTGAACAGGTTTATAGACCCAAAATCCAGGCACTGAATGAGAGGCAGGTTGCCCAGAAGAATGTCCCTGCAACATCACAGCAACTATATCAGTAATGATTTCCCCAGACCTTCTCCAGAGGGTCTACAACCATTTCCTAGGGTAACCATGCACTGGTGAAAAGATTTCAGCATTTTGAAGACTGTTGGACCAAGGTTCAAGTTGTCATTGATCCTGGAGACTCAAAACATTATATGGCCCCCTCATTAGAATAGGGAAATATAAGAGACAGGTAATAAATGTAGCCCAGGCCAGCTCACATACCCAACTTTCACTCATCTCCAGCTGTATATTTGAAATGGAGTGTTTATATTTGGCAGAACCTCTACAATGGACACCTTCCACGTTGAAGGGACAGCAGTTCATCTTGGCTGGACTCAATACATATTCTAGGTATGTATTTAGTTTCCTGACCACAGGACCTCATCCACCTTCAGTGTCTGAGGGCCTATGGTTTTTGGTCCACCAGCACGAGATTTCATATAATGACACAACAACCAAAGGGCCCATTTTACCACAAAGGAGGGAGGGATAGTAGTGGACACATGACCATGGGATCCCCTAGGCTTATCACATACCATCTGGAAGCTGTGGGTCTCAATGATTTAATATTCTTCTGAAGGTACAGCTAAAGTGCCAACTTGGAGATAATTCCCTCCAGGACACATTATATATACATTATATACCCTAAGTCAATGATCATTATTAGTGCTGTGTCCCCAATAGGTATTATACATGGGTCCAGAAACAAAGTGATGGGAATACATGTAGCCCCACTTGCCATTGTTCCCAGTTATCCACTTGGGATATTTGTGCTTCCTATCCCCACAACTCTAGGTTCTGTTTGTCTAGAATTCCAGGTTTCCAAAAGGAGAACACTTCCATCAGCTGACATAATAAAAGACCCCATTAATTTTTTTTATCAGCATGCAATTTTTATTTGGCAACTGAAGTTGAAAATAATTTTCTTAAGTAAGTGGGGAAGTATAGAACATGCAAAAGAAAGCAACATGGACACAGTCCCATGACCACCACATTAACTCATGCAGATGCCAAAGATGATGCCAGAAACCCAGTATCTATCAGAACAGAGATTTGAGAGACAACTGTCTAAACCATGCCACACCTTCCCTTCCCAGGAGTTCCTGGAGGTAATCGCCCCAGTTACCAAAGGCAACTACCAGGACCTATTTTCCCTGAGCTCCTTCACCCCCTCAGAGATTCAAAGAAGAACACCATGACCCACTCTATGAACACTGCTTTTGGCAGTTTAAAAAAACCTCTTAATCAGTGGACCAAAGAGATATCAGTAAATATCTAGAGAAATGAAAACAAGAATACAACATATCAAAACCTATGGGATGCAGTGAAAGTGGTGCTGAGAGGGAAATTTATAGCTCTAAATGTCCCTATTAAAAGGGAATAAAAAGATAAAACCAAAGACCTAACTGAATGTGGTAGTTAGATTCATTTGTCAATTTTGCCAGGTGAAGGCACATAGTTCTGTTGCTGTGAACATCAGCCAATGGTACATGAACCTCATTTGTTGCTGATTACACCTGCAGTCGGCTAGGAGGCATGCCTGCTGCAATGAATGATGTTTGGCTTAATTGGCTGGTGCTTAAATGAGAGAGCACAATGTAACACAGCCCAAGCAGCTCAGCATGCCTCGTCTCAGCACTCACAGCTCAGCCCAGGTTTTTGGAGATGCAGAAAGAAATCACCCTGGGAAAAGTTGTTGGAACCCAGAGGCCTGGAGAGAAGGCCAGCAGAGATCGCCTTGTGCCTTCCACGTAAGAAAGAACCTCAGTTGAAAGTTAGCTGCATTTCCTTTGAAGAACTAATGAAATAAATCCCCTTTTATTAAAAACCAATCCGTCTCTGGTGTGTTGCATTCTGGTAGCTAGCAAACTAGAACAGATTTTGGTACCAGGAATGGGGTGCTGCTGCTGTGGCTTGTAAATATCAAACATGTTGGAATGGCTTTTTAAATGGATAAGGGGAAGATTTTGGAGGAGTTGTGAGGAGCTTGATAGAGAAGGCCTAGAATGCTTTGAAGAGACTATTGGTAGAAATGTGGACTTGAAAGATACCTATGACCAGGCTTTAGACAAAAATGAGGCATGTGTTCTTGCAAACTGGAGGGAAGGCAATCCTTGTTTTAAAATAGCAGATAATCTGGCAAAATCAATGAATGGCTGTGGCTGGAAGGCTGATTTTAAAAGCCATGAACTTGGATATTTAGCAGAAGAGATTTCCAAATTAAATGTGGAAAGTGCAGCCTGGTTTCTCCTCACAGTTTATAGTGAAATGTGACAAGAAATAGATAAGATGAGACCTGAACTCTTGGGTACAAAGAAACCAGAAATTGATATTCTGGAAAATTCTGGGCTTCAAGGAAGGGAGGCCCCAGAGAATAGTGCCCCATATGAGGTCTTGGTCAAATGTGGAACCAGTCAGCCATTTCAGAAAAAGCCAGGATTGGACATGGAGTTATCCAGGAAGGATTTGTGGAAACTCCTTATGTCTGATGGACATGATCCAAGGCTACTGCATAGAAAGCTAATGAGAGTGCTAAGGGACCTGTATAAACAGAGCTGGTGCCAGTCTGGACTGGGGGGTTCAGAGAAGGGACATGGAGGAAAAATAACTTCAGAGGCAAAGCCATGGAGGCTGAGGTCTGAAGTCAAGAAGCCTTGGGCCAGGAGAGCAGACCCACCCGAGCCCATGGAGAGGGTGAGTTTGCCCCAAAGGCAGAGAATGGGCCTTCCACCTCATTGCAGTGGAAGAGTCATGCCACCTCAGGCCTTGGAGAGGGTGAAGCACATTCCCTGGGGTTTGGGGAGAGCCTGGCTGCCACCACATGGAGTAGTTGAGCGTGTGCCCCGGAGAAGACAGAGAGCCTGGGTGCAGCCCCAATGCTTGGAGAGGGTGGAACTGAGAAAAAGGTGGTCTCCCCCAGTGTCCCCTAACGTTGCATTCAGAGAGAGGCAGGCCTCTATGTAGGCCTTTGGAAAGGGTGGAACTGCTGCATTCAGAAGCCCCAAAGATAAATGATTCTCAGACTTTGAAATCTAATGGACTTTGCCCTGTGGGTTTTCAAAACTGCATGGGTCCAGTGACTCCTATGTTTCTTCCTCCCCATGGAAACATGTATATGTATCTCATGACTGTTCTGCTTTTGTATGTTGGCAGCAAATAACTTGTTATAAGTTTTCAAAGGTCCAAAGCCAGAGGATAATTTTGCCTTAGAACAGACCATGCCTGTAACTAACTTTGATAGGAGTTTGTACATTTCTAACTTTGTATTTCATGTACATTGCTACTGAAATGGTTTTAGGTTCTCTGATATTGTTATGGAATGAATGTATTTTGTTTATGGGGAAAACATGTCTTTTTTTAGGGTCCAGAGTGTAGAATGTGATGGTTTGAAAGGATGTATGTCCCCTAGAAAAGCCATGTATTAATCTAAATCTCATTTCATAAAGACAGAATAATCCCTATTTAATACTGTATGTTTGAAACTGTAATCAGATCATCTCCCTGGAGATGTGATTTAATCAAGAGTGGTTGTTAAACTGGATTAGGTGATGACATGTCTCCACCCATGTTGGTGGGTCTTGATAAGTTTCTGGAGTCCTATAAAAGAGGATACATTTTGGAGAAAAAAAAGGAGATTCAGAGAGAGCAGAGCAGAAAGACATAGCCACAAGAAGCAGAGTACACAAGCCAATAACCTTTGGAGATGAAGAAGGAAAATGCCTCGCAGGGAGCTTCATGAAACAGGAAGCCAAGAAGAAGCTAGCAGATGACACTGTGTCGCCATGTGCCCTTCCAGATGAGAGAGGAACCCTGACCGTGTTCACCATGTGCCTTTCCAGATGAGAGAGAAACTGACTGTGTTCACCATGTTCCTTCTCACTAGAGAGAAACCCTGAATGTCATCGGCCTTCTTGAACCAAGGTATCTTTCCCTAGATGCCTTTGATTGGATATTTCTATAGACTTGTTGTAATTGGGACATTTTCTTGGCCTTAGAACTGTAAATTAGAAACTTGTTAAATTCCCTTTAGAAAAGCCATTCCATTTCTGGTGTATTGCATTCCAGCAGCTAGCAAACTAGAACACTGAACAACTGAAGACACTAGAGAAAGAACAGCAAACTGATCCTAAAAAACAAGTAGAAGAAAATAAATAACAAAGATTAAGGCAGAAATAAATGAATTGGAGTACAAAAACAATATAGAGAAACAATCAAACCAGAAGTTGACTCTTTGAGGAGATCAACAAGACTGACAAATCCTTAGCTATCTTGAAAAGCCAAAAAGAGAGAAAATACAAAAAAACAAAATTGAAAGGGGAGTCATTACCATGGACCCCAAATAATTTTTTAAAATCATCAGAAGATACTATGAACTGTACACGAACAAACTAGACAACTTAGATGAAATGGACAATTTCCTAGAAACACACAAACAGTCTTCTATTTCAGGAAGAAATAGGAGACCTCAACAAGCCAATTACAAGAGATTCAATCAGTCATCAAAAATCTTCCTACAAAGAAAAACCCAGGACCAGATGGCTTCACAGGGGAGTTTTGCCAAATATTCCGAAGAGAACTAACACCATTCCTGCTCAAACTCTTCCAAAAAATTGAGGAAAAAGGAATACTACCTAACTCATTTTATGAAACTAACATCACCCCAATATCAAAACTGGATAAAGATACTACAAAAAAAGGAAAACTAAAGGCCAGTCTCCCAAATGAATATAGATGCAAAAAGTCTCAACAAAATACTTGCAGATTGAATCCAATGGCACATTAAAAGAATGATATACCATGACCAAGTGGAATTTATTCCATGCATACAAAGGTTGTTTGTGTTAGATTACAAGCAGCCAGAATGTGATCTACCAGAACTTGAATGGCTTTTATAAAGGGGAATTTAGTAAGTTACAAGTTTACAGTTCTAAGGCTATTAAAATGTCCAAATTAAGGCAAGGCTATAAAAATGTCCAAATTAAGGCACCCAGGGAAAGATACCTTGGTTCAAGAAGGCCAGTGATATTTGGGGTTTCTCTGTCAGCTAGAAAGGCATAGGGCATGGTTATCTAGCTTTCTCTCCAGGCTTCTTCAACAGCTTCCCCTGGACTGTTTTCTTTATGCATCTCCAAAGGTCTCTGGCTCTGTGGGCTCTGTTGCTTTCAGCTTCTGTTCCATGGAGGTTCCTCACTTTACTTCTCCAGGGCTGGCATTCATCTTTTGGCTTTCCTTGGCTCCCTCCAGGTTTTGGCTTGCTTAACATCTTGGCTGGTCTCCAAGCACCTCCAAACATCCATGTCTCTATTCTCCATGTGTCCATAATTGTATCTGCTCTGCTGTGAAGAAACTGCCAGCTCTGAGGCTTCTGCTGTTTCTCTAGGCTCTGTCATTTATGACTCTCTCCAAAATGTTCCTATTTTTAGAGATTCCAGTAAACTAATCAAGACCCTCCTGGAATGGTGGTGTCACATCTCTATCTAATCAAATGTTAAAATGAGCAATTGTGCACGCCACATCTCCATAGCGATAATCTAATCAAAAGCTTCCAACATACATTATCGAATCAGGATAAAAAGAAACAGCTGCTCCAGCAAGACTGGATTAGGATTAATATATGGCTGTTCTAGGGTACATAATGTTTTCAAACCAGAACATGGTTCAGCCCAAGAAAATCAATAAATGTAATACAACACATAAAGAAATCAAAAGGAAAAAGTCACATGATCATCTCAATTGATGCTGAGAAGGCATTACACAAAATTCAGCATTCTTTCCTGAAAAAAACATCCTCAATATGATAAAGGCCATATATGAAAAACCTACAGCCAACATTGTATTCAATGGTGAGAGATGGAAGTTCTTCCCCATAAGATAGATAATTAAACAAGGATACCCGCTGTCACCATTGTTATTCAACATTGTGCTAGAAATTCTAGCTAGAGCAATCAGGCAAGAAAAATAAATAAAAAGCACCCAAATTGGAAAGGAAGAAGTAAATCTAAATCTCATTTCATAAAGGCAGAATAATCCCTATTCAATACTGTATGTTTGAAGCTGTAATCAGATCATCTCCCTGCAGATGTGATTTAATCAAGAGTGGTTGTTAAGCTGGATTAGGTGATGACATGTCTCCATCCATTTGGATATTATTTGCATATGACATAATCCTGTATTTGAAAAATCCTGAGAAATCTATGACAAAGCTACTTGAGCTAATAAACGAATTCAGCAAAGTGGTGGGATATAAGATTAATGCACAGAAATCCATAGTGTGTTTTCAGAAGAGGAAATACAAATGGCTAAAAGGCACATGAAAAGATGCTCAACTTCCCTGGCTATTAGGGAAGTGCAAATCAAAACCACAATGAGATATCATCTCACACCCACCAGAATGGCCATTACCAATAAAACAGAAAATGACAAGTGCTGGAGAGGATGTGAAGAAAGAGTCACATTTATCCACTGTTGGTGGGAATGTAAAGTTGTATAACCACTGTGGAAGGCAGTTTGGCAGTTTCTCAGGAAGCTAAGTATAGAATTGCCATATGGTCTGACATTCAGAGGACATGAGGGGAAGGACTCAAATGGACATTTGCACACCAATGTTTATAGCAGCATTATTTACAGTTGTGAAGAGATGGAAACAGCCAAAATGTCCACCAACAGATGACAAGTTGTGGTATATACATATGATGGAATATTATGCAGCTGTAAGACAGAATAAAGTCATGAAGCATGTAACAACCTGGATGGACCTTGGGGACATTATGCTGAGTGAGATTAGCCAGAAACAAAAGGACAAATACTGTATGGTTTCATTGATATGAACTGACATTAATGAATGAACTTGGAAAATTTCAGTTAAGAACAGAGGCCATCAGGAGATAGAAATAGGGTAGATTTTGGGTAATTGGAGTTCAAGGGATACATATTGTGCAACAGGACTGATTGGAAAAATTCAGAAACGGATAGCACAATACTACCTAATTATAGCACAATGTTAGTACACGCAATGAAGCTGAATGTGAGAATGATAAAGCGATGAGGACTAGGGGCACAAATGAAACCAGAAGGAATGATAGGTGATTGATTTGAACAATGAATAAAAGTATTTGCAAAGTCCCCTTGGGGGAATGGCGAGAAAGGGGGAAAATTCAACTTCCCCATTTGGAGAATTCCTGATATTCTTGTAAGCAGTGGGGACAACCAAATCAATAGGCCAAGCCCTCAATCTTGGGGGTTGTTCATATGAAACCTATCCCCTGAAAGGATAGACTAAGCCTACTTAAAATTAGGCCTAACAAACAACGAATGAACATAGAAACAAATTTTTGGAGGCTCTAATTTAGAGCTGGTGAAAAAAAAAAATTAGGCCTAAGAGTCAACTCCAGAGAACCTCTTTTGTTGCTCATATGTGGCCTATCTCTCTCTCAGCCAACACAGCAAGCAAACTCACTGCCCTCCCCCCTCTACGTGACACATGACTCCCAGGGGTGTAATCCTCCCTGGCAACATGGGACAGAAATCCTATAATGAGCTGGGACTCAGCATCAAGGGACTGAGAAAAGGGGGAAGAGAGAAATGAGACAAAAAAAAAAAGTGTCAGTGGCTGACAGGTTTCAAACAGAGTTGAGAGGTTATCCTGGAGGTTATTCTTATACATTTTATAGATACCCCCTTTTTAGTTTAAGATATATTTGAGAGGCTAGAGGGAAGTGCCTGAAATTGTAGAGCTGTGTCCCAGTAGCCATGTTTCTTGAAGATGAATGTATAATGATATAGCTTTCACAGTGCAACTATGTGATTGTGAAAATCTTGTGTCTGATGCTCCTTTTATCTACAATATTAACAGATGAGTAAAAAATATGGATTAAAAATCAATGAATAATAGAGGGAACAAATGTTAAAATAAATTTAGTAGATCGAAATACTAGTGAACAATGAAAGGAGTGGTAAGGAGTATAGAAAAAAATAGGGGGAACAAAGTTTAAAATACATTGAGTAGATGGAAATACTAGTGGTCAATGAGAGGGAGGGGTAAGGAGTGTAGTATGTATGAGTTTTTTCTTTTTTCTTTTTATCTCCTTTTCTGGAGTGGTGCAAATGTTCTAAAAAATGATCATGGTGATGAATACACTACTATGTGATGATATGGTAAGCCATTGGTTGTACACCATGTACAGAATGTTTGTATGTTAAGAATGTTCATGTAATATGTTGTTTTGATTTGATAATAAAAAATAAATTTAAAAAAACTGTAGTGTTTCTATAGACTAGTAATGGCCTAATTGAGGCATTTAAGAAAAAAAATTCCATTCACAATAGCAACTAAAAAAACAATATATCTAGGAATAAACTTAACCCGGAAAGTAAAGGACCTGTACACAGAAAACTACAAAACATTGCTAAAAGAAATCAAAGAAGACCTAAATAGGTGAAAAGACATTCTGTGTTCATGGATAGGAAGGCTAAATGTCATAGAGATGTCAATTCTACCCAGATTGATATAGATTCAATGCAATACCAGTAAAAATTCCAACAATGTACTTTCCAGACTTGGTAAAGTTAGTTATCAAATTTATTTAGAAAGGAAAGGGGCCTGGAGTAGCCAAAACATCCTAGAAAAGAAGAATGAAATGGGAGGATTTACACTTCCCAACTTTAAAGCTTATTATAAAGCCACAGTGGTCAAAACAGCATGATATAGGCACAGAGATAGACATATTGATCAATGGAATTTAATTGAGAGTTCAGAGACAGACCCCCACATCTATGGTCAATTGCAGTTTGACAAGGCCCCCATATCCACTGAATTGGGACAGAATAGTCTCTTCAACAAATGGGGCTTGGAGAACTGGATATCCTTATCTAAAGGAATGAAAGAGGACCCCTACCTCACAGCCTATATAAAAATTAATTCAACATGGGTCAAAGACCTAAATTTAAGAGCCACTACCATAAAACTCCTAGATGAAAATATAGAGAAACATCTTCAACACCTAATAATAGGAAGTAGCTTCTTAAACCTTACATATAAAGCACAGGCAACAAAAGGAAAAATAGATAAATGGGAACTCCTTAAGACTGAACACTTCTGTGCTTCAAAGGGCTTTGTAAAAAAGATGAAAAGGCAGCCAATTCAATGGGAAACTAAAGCTATGTGAAGGTTGAGCTCAAAGTAGAGTAAAAGCTATTAGAAAGTGGCAATACCTCGCTGCCTGTACTTTTGGTAGAATTCCATGGTCCTGGAGTCACTAAGCACATTAAGAGTGACTGCTGTTCTTCATACATGAAGGTGCTGGTGCTGACTCAGTGAGTGTATGACACACACTTTGAGTTGTTTTTCTCTCTCTGTAGTCCCCCCACAACCAACAGCACATTTGTGAACTAGTTCGCAGGGGAAGGGCTGCATTTTATAGCTAAGTGACCCTCAAAGGTTTTGAACCTATAGCTTGGACTGAGCATTGTGCTCTAATCAAAGGACTCATTCCAGATCATATTTATAGCTTTCTGACCGACACATAGTCTATACTTATCTGTGTATTTTACTCCCAGCTTACTGGAGATTTGTTGTAAATGCTGTATAGATTTATGTTTCTTATCTTTATTTATCCTGGTTTTTGAATTTTTTTATTTTTTACTTTTGGATGGATTTTATGCCTTTTTAGCAAATATGAAAGTAATCCTCCATTGTCTGAGCTACCTACCCCTCCCCTGCTGTAACTATGTGGCTTATGTTGTCACAGAACATTGGATGGCAGCATCACTGTCACACTCCCATGGGATTCACACAGCTCCCACATAGTTTGTTTTTTTCTTTTTGCTATTTGCTTCTTTTCCACAGTGAGGAAAGTCTACAGTGTGGAAAGGCTTTAACCTGCTGGTTGATCTGAAATACTTTCCCCTGTACAAGGCCATATGCATCCTGCCAAGCTGCATTATATTCTGTACTGTTTACAGTAAAGAAGTTTGCTTTCATTTAAAAATAATAAAAGAAAAGAAAGCTATATGAATGTTGGGGCATTTGTAGCAGAGGTAAACCTCACTAACAATTGTTTTGCAGCAGGACCAGCTAGTCTGTGGGAATAACAACAAATACACAGTTTTTAATGTTTCAAATGATATAATACCCTTTATGATTTAATGCAATACTGTAATTATATATAATTTCAAACCAAGACAAAAAGACAGTACCAATTGCTGAAGTCTCTCCTTACCCCTAACTCAGCAGCTTTATGTTTACTTTAATTTTTTTAAAAATTGTAATCTTTTCATTTTAAAATACTTTCAAACTTACAGGGACAGTTACAAAAATAATACAAACCCTATATAGGGAACTCCAGCATATGCCTAGTCCCCACACACCCAGACCACCAATTTTAATATTTTGCCACATTTGCCATATCATTCTATCTATCCATCAGTGTATCAGTTCATCTATCTATCTATCCATCTGTCTATCTGCTACCTATTTATCAACGCATTTTCTGAACACTTGAATGTAGGTTATATACAACATATTCCTTGAACACTTAATTCTGCCATCTACACTTCCTAAGAACAAAGATATTCACTTATATATCCAACTTAAGTACAGTTACCAAATTCAAGAAATTTAAAATGGATATAAAACTTATAATCTATAATTCAAATTTTTCATATGTCCCAGTAATATCCTTTTGAGCTTCTCTCCTCCTTCCTTAGATTCTGTACAGTTGATGCATTGCCTTCAATTGTCATTGACTCTTTAGTTGCTCTTTCTTTTTTTTTTTAACTGTGGGAACACACATACAACACAAACTTTCCCAACTCAACTACAAATATGTCATACAGTGAGATTAATCACATTCACCATGTTGTGGTAGGCTTACTAACTTCCATTACTAAAACTTTCCCATTTCCCCATACACCCATTTTGCATGAACTCCCCAATCCTCCTGCCCCCATCCTAGGCAACAGTACTCTAATTTCTCACTTTATGAGCCTGCATATACTCTGGTTTTTTTGTGTGTATGTGTGTAGTTACCACAGAGCATAAATTTAACATCCTAAATCTGTAACAGTCTAATTTGCTTGGATACCAAAACAACTTCATTGATAACACACAAACTATGTTCCTGTACCCATCAGTCCCCCACCTTTATGTAGTTTTTTTTATTAATTAAAAAAAAATTAACACAACATTTAGAAATCATTCCATTCTACATATGCAATCAGTAATTCTTAATATCATCACATAGATGTATGATCATCATTTCTTAGTACATTTGCATTGATTTAGAAAAAGAAATAGCAAGACAACAGAAAAAAATAAAATGATAATATAGAGAAAAAAATAAAAATAAAATACAAAAAATATAAAAAAAACAGAAAGAAAAACTATAGCTCAGATGCAGCTTCATTCAGTGTTTTAACATAATTACATAACAATTAGGTAGTATTGTGCTGTCCATTTTTGAGTTTTTGTATCCAGTCCTGTTGCACAGTCTGTATCCCTTCAGCTCCAATTACCCATTATCTTACCCTGTTTCTAACTCCTGATGGTCTCTGTTACCAATGACATTGACATATTCCTATGTAGTTTTTGTCTAGATTATATGTCTATACCTTATGAGTCCCAAGTCACTCACTTATCATTGCATTTTATGCATTTGTCTTTTAGATCCTGTAGGAAGTAAAAAGTGGAGTTACAAACCGAAAATGCAGTACTGGCATTTATATTAACCTGTCATTACCTCTACTGAGATCTTTATTTCTTCATGTGGTATCCATCTATTATCTACTTTCTTCATGGAAAAGAGATCCATGAAAATCCTAAAGGAATGATTCCCAGATGGATTAATCATATTAAGCAAGTGAATCCAAGTGGTGCAAGAGATGGGTTCTAATTGTTTGCTGTAGTACACTGCCCAAATCCTTGTGTCAGCACCGAGATACTCATTCCTCCAACTGCTAGAAGTAGTGCCTGCTGATAGCTTAGAATTGAGACCCTCTCCAGGAATTTTCCTTGGGGAAAGGATGCTGCACTGCCCAAGATTAGGCCTCCCTGGGAGCAACTTGCATATAATGACTGATCAATTTGAGGAAAAAGACCACCCTTGCACCCTAGCCTCAATCTGTGTTGTTTCTAAAAGGCCATTCAGGCTTCAGAGCTCTCCATGGGATTGGCTGTGACCACTGTTACAACTGCATTACAGTTAAACTTCTCCTTCTGCTCAGTTGTGCTTTCCTCATGTTGTTCCTGAAAGCACTTCCCAGTAAACCATCTACAAGCAGATTTCCATCTTGAAATCTATTTCCTGAGGAACCTGCCTACAACACAGTCCTTTACCTATTGTTCTGAAGTGTTGCCATTGTCCTAAATCAAGTATCCATTACATGTGGATCCATTTCTGGATTTTCTAGTCTGTCTTTTTTATCTATTTGTTTATGTTATATCAGTAACACCAGGCTTTAATTATTGTAGCATTATAAGCCTTGTTTTCTTGCAGAGTTATCCAGTTTTAAAATTCAGTAACACCAGGCTTTAATTATTGTAGCATTATAAGCCTTGTTTTCTTGCAGAGTTATCCAGTTTTAAAGTTCAGTTTGGGCCATTTTGGTGCTCTGCATTTCCATGTACATTTTAGAATTGGATTATCAATTCCCATAAAAATCTTTCTTTGCATCTGATTGGGATTTTATCAAATATAAATTCAATTTAGGGAGAATTTACATCTTATCATCAAATTGCCCAATTTATAAACATAGTATACACCTCCATTTATTGTCTTCCCTAATTTCTCTCATTAAAATTTTATAGTTCTAGAACATATAAAGGCCTTGCATATCTGTTCTTAGATTTATTTCTAGGTATTTGATGTTTTACATGCTATTGTAAATGGACTCATTTTTTAAGTTTTATTTTCTAATTGTTTCTGTTTTATTGAAATACAATAGGTTTCCATTTGCTGAGTTTATGTCCAGCAATCTTGCTAAATTCATTTATTAATTCTTCATACTGTAGACTCTAGTCTGTTTAAAAGCATGATGTTTGTACAGACTGGGGAAAGAAATTCTGAAACTCCTACTGAATGAGGAAAACGGGGAAACAATGCTGACAATGTGGGAAATATGTTCACTATAGAACAGGGTTTTCATGAAGAATACTGGGAAGAACAAACAGGGAAGTAAGTTTCTCAGCTTTAAAAAAAATGCATAGAAGAGTGACTATCAGAAACAGAGATTTCATTTATGCCATTTTGGGAAGGGACATATATTAATTACAGTGGATGGGCCTGCAGGTGAAAGGGAAATGATATTGGGAATTTACTGAAAATAGATTTTATAATGAGTATGTAGAATTAAACCTGCACATCCATGGAGAATGCTGAAACATTGGTTGATATAGAGGTTTTCCAAGTGTGTTTCGTAACCAGCAATGTCAGCATCACCTAGAAACTTATTACAAATGCTAATTCTAAGGCCCACTCTAGATATCCTGAATCAGAAATTGTGGGCATGGGGCCCAGCCATCTGTGTTTTGATAATCCCTCCAGGTGATTCTGATATGCACCAAAATTTGAGAACCACTGATTTAAGGGTGCACTGTTCAAACTAGTCCTTCAGGTACTATAACTTGCCACTAATGCCCCCAAATAGGGTCATTAGTATTGCTTTTAAAGCTGTTTTACCCTTATTGTTATTTTGCTTTGCCGATGTGCTCTAGTTGTTTATGCAGCTGGCCTCTTCAGAATTATAACATTCTCAATATTAGGAGCCTGTCTTGTATTTTCAGCCTTCTTGTTCTACAAGAGTATTTAATGCAATTGTTTGTGCTCCTAGTCATGCTGTGTACATACCACTAAATTCTTATTATCACATGGCATGATATTTTAAAATAGTCTTAGCTTTTTCTCTGCATTTCTATGGCCTTCCCCTGATTCAGGAAGCTAGAATATGGGCCCAGGAATGTTACAAAAGAAAAAGGCTTTTGACTTTCAAAAGTCTGAACCTTGATACTTTGGGTTAATGGGAGAGGTGAGTCAGGAGGGAGAGGTTCCAGATCTGAGGAGTCCCTATGAAGAGGCCTTACTGCACTCTGTACCTGTAGGTTATGATGAAGGAAATCACACAGTGCTGAGATATAGGTGTCTGGGGATCTAGAGGAGAGGAACCTGTATCTGGCTTCCCAGGTAGAGCCCCTGGAAGTCAGCAAGATTTCTGAGAAGAAATTGCTGTGAGAGGAGTCTACCAAATAAGATCTTTTATAAACTTAATAAAGCTGTTTTCCTGTGTTCTAGTGTGATGCAAAGGCAATAGGATGATCCCATGTTCTTAGGGAAAATGTTGTGGGAGGAGATTTCCTTGTACCCTGACATATCATGGAAACAGCAGAATGAAGTAGCAGGGCGGTGCCAGACTTGTAGCTGAATAATGAGAGTGAATGAAGTCCCCAATCAAAAGTCATAGACTGGCAGAATGGATTAAAAAACAGGACCCATCTATATGCTGTCTACAGGAAACACATCTTAGACCCAAGGATAAACACAAGTTGAAAGTGAAAGGTTGGGAAAAGATATTTCATGCAAATAACAATCAGAAAAGAGCAGTAGTACCCACACTAATGTCCAACAAATTAGACTTCAAATGTAAAACAGTTAAAAGAGACAAAGAAGGACACTATGTATTAATAAAAGGAACAATTCAACAAGAAGACACAACAATCATAAATATTTATGCACTCAGAATGCTCCAAAATACATGAAGCAAACACCAAAAAGAGAAATAGACACATCTACCATAATAGTTGGAGACTTCAATTCACCACTCTCATCAATGGACAGAACATCTAGACAGAGGATCAATAAAGAAACAGAGAATTTGAATAATACAATAAATGAGCTAGACTTAACAGACATTTATAGAACATTACACCCCACAGCACCAGGATACACCTTTTCCTCAAGTGCTCATGGATCATTCTGAAGGATAGACCATATCCTGGTCTATCCTTTGCTGGGTCACAAAGCAAGTCTCAATAAATTTAAAAAGATTGAAATCATACAAAACAATTTCTCAGATCATAAAGAAATGAAGTTGGAAATCAACAATAGGCAGACTGCCAGAAAATTCACAAATATGTAGAGGCTCAATAACACACTCTTAAACAACCAGTGGGTCAAGGAAGAAATTACAAGAGAAATCAGTAAATATCTCAAGGCAAATGAAAATGAAAACACAACATATCAAAACTTATGGGACGCAGCAAAGGCAGTGCTAAGAGGGAAATTTATTGCCCTAAATGCCTATATTAAAAAAGAAGAAAGGGCAAAAATCGAGGAATTAACTGTCCACTTGGAAGAAGTAGAGAGAGAGCAGCAAACTAAACCCAAAGCAAGCAAAAGAAAAGAATTAATGATGATTAGAGCAGAAATAAATGAAATTGAGAACATAAAAACAATTGAGAAAATCAACAAAGCCAGAAGCTGGTTCTATGAGAAAATCAATAAGATTGATGGACCTTTAGAAAGATTAACAAAAAGAAGAAGAGAGAGGGTGCAAATAAATAAGATCAGAAATGGAAGAGGAGACATAACTACTGACCCCACAGAAATAAAGGAAGTAATAACAGGATACTATGAACAACTTTATGCTAATAAATATGGCAATGTAGATGAAATGGACAGCTTTCTAGAAAGTCATGAACAACCAGCTTTGACTCAAGAAGAAATAGACGACCTCAACAAATCAATCACAAGTAAAGAAATTGAATCATTCATTAAGAAGTTCCCCAAAAAGAAAAGTCCAGGACCAGATGGCTTCACATGTGAATTCTACCAAACATTCCAGAAAGAATTAGTACCAATCCTGCTCAAACTCTTCAAAAAAATTGAAGAGGAGGGAAAGCTACCTAACTCATTCTACGAAGCCAACATCACCCTCATACCAAAACCAGGCAAAGATATTACAAAAAAGCAAACTACAGACCAATCTCTCTAATGAATATAGATGCAAAAATTCTCAATAAAATTCTAGCAAATCGTATCCAACAGCACATTAAAAGAATTATACTCATGACCAAGTAGGATTCATCCCAGGTATGCAAGGATGGTTCAACATAAGAAAATCAATAAATGTAATACACCATATCAACAAATCAAAGCAGAAAAACCACGTAATCATCTCGACTGATGCAGAAAAGGCATTTGACAAAATTCAACATCCTTTCCTATTGAAAACACTTCAAAGGATAGGAATAGAAGGGAACTTCCTCAAAATGAGAAAGGGAATATATGAAAAACCCACAGCTAATATCATCCTCAATGGGGAAGAATTGAAAACTTTCCCCCTAAGATCAGGAACAACACAAGGATGTCCACTATCACCACTGTTATTCAACATTGTGTTGGAAGTTCTAGCCAGAGCAATTAGACAAGAAAAAAGAAATACGAGGCATCAGAATTGGAAAGGAAGAAGTAAAACTCTCACTGTTTGCAGATGATATGATACTATATGTCGAAAACCCTGAAAAATCCACAGCAAAACGACTAGAGCTAATAAATAAGTACAGCAAAGTGGTAGGTTACAAGACCAACACTCAAAAAACTAGTGTTTCTATACACTAGTAATGAACAATCTGAGGGGGAAATCAAGAAAAGAATTCCATTTACAATTGCAACCAAAAGAATAAAATATTTAGGAATAAATTTAACTAAAGAGACAAAAGACCTATACAAAGTAAACTACAAGAAAGTGTTAAAAGAAACCACAGAGGATGTAAATAGATGGAAGGGCATACCGTGTTCATGGATTGGAAGACTAAATATAGTTAAGATGTCAATTCTACCTAAATTGATTTACAAATTCAATGCAATACCAATTAAAATCCCAAAAACTTACTTTTCAGAAATGTAAAAACCAATAACCAACTTTATCTGGACTGGCAGGGTGCCCCAAATAGCTAGGGAAAAAAATGAAGTTGGAGGTCTCACGCTACCTGATTTTAAAGCATATTATGAGGCTACAGTGGTCAAAACAGCATGTTACTGGCATAAAGCTAGATATACTGACCAATGGGATAGAATAGAGTGTTCAGATATAGACCTTCTCATCTATGGACAACTGATCTTTGATAAGGCAGTCAAGCCAACGCACCTGCGACAGAACAGTCTCTTCAATTAATGGTGCCTAGAGAACTGGATATTCACATGCAAAAGAATGAAAGAGGATCCATATCTCACACCCTATACAAAAATTAACTCAAAATGGATCAAAGGCCTAAACATAGATCTAAGACCATAAAACTGCTAGAAGAAGATGTATGGAAATATCTTATAAATCTTATACTAGGAGGCGGTTTCCTAGACCTTACACTCAAAGCAAGAGCATTGACAAAAGAAAGAAAGAAATGGGAACTCCTCAAAATTAAACACTTTTGCCCATCAAAGAACTTTGTCAAGAAAGTAAAAAGACAGCCTACACAATGGGATATAATATTTGGAAATGATATATCAGATAAAGGTCTAGTATCCAGAATTTATAAAGAGATTGTTCAACTCAACAACAAAAAGACAGCCAACCCAATTACAAAATGGGTAAAAGACTTGAACAGACACTTCTCAGAAGAGGAAATACGAACAGCCAAAAGGCACATGAAGAAATGCTCAACTTCCCTGGCTATTAGGGAAATGCAAATCAAAACCACAATGAGATATCATCTCACACCCACCAGAATGGCCATTATCAACAAAACAGCAAATGACAAGTGCTGGAGAGGATGTGGAGAAAGAGGCACACTTACCCACTGTTTGTGGGAATGTCAAATGGGCAACTGCTGTGAAAGACAGTTTGGCAGTTCCTCAAAAAGCTAAATATAGAATTACCATACGACTGAGCAATACCATTGCTAGGCATTTACTCAGAGGACATGAGGGCAAGGACACAAATGGACATTTGCACACCAATGTTTATAGCAGCATTATTTACAGTTGTGAAGAGATGGAAACAGCCAAAATGTCCATCAACAGATGAGTGGCTAAACAAACTGTGGTATATACATACAATGGAATATTATGCAGATGTAAGACAGAATAAAGTTATGAAGTATGTAACAACATGGATGGACCTTAAGGACATTATGCTGAATGAGATTAGCCAGAAACAAAAGGACAAATACAGTATGGTCTCACTGATATGAACTGACATTAATGAATAAACTTGGAGAATCTCATTGGTAACAGAGACCATCAGGAGATAGAAATAGGGTAAGATATTGGGTAATTAGAGCTAAAAGGGTACAGATTGTGCAACAGAACTGAATATAAAAACTCAGAAATGGACAGCACAATACTACCTAACTGTAATACGATTATGTTAAAACACTGAATGAAGCTGAATTGGGAGAATGATAGAGGAAGGAGGGCTGGGGGCACAAATGAAATCAGAAAGAAAGATAGACGATAAAGACTGAGTGAGATGGTATAATCTAGGAATGCCTCGAGTGTATAATGATAGTGACTAAATGTACAAATTAAAAAAAATGTTTTTGCATGAGGAAGAACAAAGGAATGTCATTACTGCAGGGTGCTGAAAATAGATGGTAACTAATATTTTTAAATTTTAACTTATGTGTGAGACTAAAGCAAAAAATGTTTATTTGGTACAAAATTTATATTTTGACTAGTGCATTTCCTAATATAACTTATGTAGATAGCTTAATTGAACACCATAAGTACATGGAACATTGAGTAGGACATGAGATTCTGTTGGTTTGTCCAGAGTAATACCCTGATAAATCCCAGAGTGATTTGAACAGTGAATAAAAAAGTATTTGCAAAGTCTCCTTTGGGGAATGGTGAGAACAAGGGGTAATTCAACTTCCCCAAGTTGAATTCCTGATATTCCACAAGCAGTGTGGACAACCAGAGCCATAGGCTGAGCCCCCAGTCTTGGGGCTTGTTCATATGAAACTTAACCCCACAAATGATAGATCAAGCCTATTTAAAATTAGCCCTAAGAGTCACCCCCAAGAGAACCTCTTTTGTTGCTCAGATGTGGCCTCTCTCTCCAGCCAACATGAGCAAACTCACCACCCTCCCCCTGTCTACATAGGACATGACTCCCAGGGGTGTGGACCTTCCTGGCAACGTGGGACAGAAATCCTAGAATGAGCTGAGACTCAGCATCAAGGGATTGAGAAAAACCCTAAGATGAGCTGAGACTCAGCATCAAGGGATTGAGAAAACCTTCTCGACCAAAAGGGGGAAGAGTGAAATGTGACAAAATAAAGTGTCAATGGCTGAGAGATTCCAAACAGAGTTGAGAGGTTATCCTTGAGGTTATTCTTACACATTAAATACATATCATCTTGTTAGTCAAGATATAATGGAGAGGCTGGAGGGAACTGCCTGAAAATGTAGAGCTGTGTTCCAAAGCTGTGTTTCTTGAAGATGATTGTATAATGATATAGCTTTCACAATGTGACTGTGTGATTGTGAAAACCTTGTGTCTGATTCTCCTTTTACCTACCTTATCTACAGACAAGTAGAACATATAGAATAAAATAAATAATAGGGGGAACAAATGTTAAAATAAATTTAGATTGAAATGCTAGTGATCAATGAAAGGGAGGGGTAAGGGTTATGGTATGTGTGAATTTTTTTCTGTTGTCCTTTTATATCTTTTTCTGAATAGATGCAAATGTTCCAAGAAATGATCATGATGATGAATATGCAACTATGTGATGATATTGTGAATTACTGATAATATATGTAGAACGGAATGATCAAAAGTTAAGAATGTTTGCGTTTGTTTCGTGTTTTTTGGTATTTTTAAAAAAAAGAATACAAGATCAACACACACACACACACACACACACACAAAGAGTGAATGATGGCCTATATTTAGCAGGCAGACAGCGACAGTATCACCGCAATACCAGGGGCAACTAATGGGGTGGAGGGGTCAAGACATTAGGGAAGGTTTTGATTTGATGTTTGGTGAGGCTGTTTATTGGTTCTTTGTCTCTTTGGACCAATGAAAATTGTCTAAAATTGAGAGTGCTGCTGATTGTACAACCAAGTGGGGACACTGTAAGACAGTTTGTTTATTTTGGACATTATCCATGATGCCCAATGGATGGAGGGGGCCAAAGATTACGAATGAGAAGCCGAAAGGCGAACTGTGATATATATACAGCTACAGAAGGGAATGATGTTGTGAAGCACCAAAGGAACTGAAAGAAACTTGGGAACAATGTGCTGTGCCAAATAAGCCAGAAACCAAAAAAAAACAAAAAACAAATATACTATTGTCTCTTTCAGAAAATACTTACAAGAAAATTGGAGCCCAGATTGCAAGCTCTTATAGTAGCCACACTTAGTCCAAAATTGCAAGTGTATTTCTAGATTCTGAGACACAGAGCTGTATGTGTGTAAGCTGGTATGTCCCTGGAACTTTGAGTAACTCTCCAACACCTAAGATTCAGAGCTGGAGCTCTGTAGCTCTGGAAGTCAGTTTTGCTACATACAATAACAGTTAAAGTAACCGAAAAAGAGATCAGCCTTCAACTAGAAATAAAAATGAAGCCGATTTGGTTGGTCCTAAGGTAAGTCAGAATACAGGGCAAAAGATGATAGTGTATGTGACTCCCAGGGGTGTCGACCTTCCTGGCAAAATGGGACAGAAATCCTAGAATGAGCTGAAACTCAGCATCGAGGAATTGAGAAAACCATCTCGACCAAAAGGGGGAAGAGTGAAATGAGACAAAGTGTCAATGGCTGACAGATTCCAAACAGAGTCGAGAGGTTATCCTGGAGGTTATTCTTACACATTAAATAGATAACACCTTGTTAGTCAAGATGTAGTGGAGAGGCTGGAGGGAAATGCCTGAAAATGTAGAGCTGTGTTCCAGTAGCCATGTTTCTTGATGATGATTGTATAATGATATATCTTTTATAATGTGACTGTGTGATTATGAAAACCTTGTGTCTGATGCTCCTTTTACCTACTGTATCAACAGACAAGTAAAACATATGGAATAAAAATAAATAGGGGAACAAATGTTAAAATAAACTTAGATTGAAATGCTGGTTAGCGATGAAAGGGAGGGGTAAGGGGTATGGTATGTATACTTTTTTTCTGTTGTCTTTTTATTTCTTTTTCTGAATTGATGCAGAGGTTCTAAGAAATGATCATGATGATGAATATGCAACTATGTGATGAATATTGTGAATTACTGATTGTATTTATAGAATGGAATGATCATATGTTAAAAAAAAAGATGATATTGTATATACTCTAAAGCTTCACCTACTGTATGAGACTAAAGACAGAGAGGTGTATTGTGTTTTGAATCTAAATTTTCTGTAACACACACACTTAATCAACCTGACTGGATAGCTCATTTAAACAACCCAAACACATGGAGCTCAGAACATAAATGAGGCCTTGTAATTCTGTATAGCCAAATTTAATACCCAGAGGAATCCCAGACTTTGGTGGGCTGATAATTAAAAAGTACTGATAGAATCCCTTGAGGGAGTGGAGGAAAAATATGTAACTGTTAAACTTTCCCATCTGGGGAACCCCTGGTGCTCTCTCAAATATTAAGGACTCCCGGGAAAATAGGCCAAACCCTTGATTTTGGGGCTTGCCCTCATGAAATTAATTTCTATAGTGGAGAAGCTAAGACCACCTTTAATTATGCCTAAAAATTGCTTCCAGGAATCCTCTTTTGTTGCTCAGATGTGACCTCTCCCTCTCTAAGTCCAACTCTACAAGGAAAACCATTACTCTCCCCTCTATGGGGGACATGATATTCAGGGATGAAAGTCTCCCTGACAACATGGGACATGTTTCCCAAGGATGAGTTTGGCTGGGGCACCGTGGGATTGATAATGCCTTCCAGACCAAAAGGGGAAAAGGAAAGGTAACAAAACAAGATAGCCATGGCTAAGAGAGTTCAAATACACTCAAAAGCTATTCTGGAGGCTACACTGTCAAAGCTTCAGCTAGGTATTTCTAATTGCCAAGGATTGCCAAACTCCAACCAATACCATGCCTATTAACCCTAAAGAATACCTAGGTCTCTAACTCTGTAAGTGAAATCATTGCCTTCCCCCCTACATGGACATGACATCCAAGGGTGAGAGTCTCCCTGATGGTGGGGGACAAGACTCCCATGGATGAGCCTGGCCCTGGCACCTTGAGATCAACAATGCCATCCTGACCCAAAAGGGGGAAAAGAAGTATAATAAGGTATCAGTGGCTGAGTTCAAATAGAGTCGAAAGGCTACTCTGGAGGTCACTCATATGCACCCTTCAGTTAGACATTGGCTACCTCGCCGAACCCCAACAAAAACCATTCCTGCCAATCCTAATGAACACCTAGGGCATTACATAAAATTCTACAAAGGTTCTATGTGCTAGGGTAACTTTCCAGAAACCTACAGATGGGTCCCTGGACCAGATAAGTCCTGAAATGCAGAGGGGTCAGCCTCTCCAGAACAGCAAGTAATTCCATCTCTGTATCCTATATTATCAACAGCTCCTTCCAACATGAAAAAGTTAGAAAAAGCATAGCCCAAATACCCCTAAAAAGTGGGAGAAAGATCAAAGGTGATGGTGGAGTTATGCAGAAAAGGTAGGGTTTAACAAATGAGTATGATTGCTGAATCATTAAATTGATATTTCTTCGAGCAGCTAGAAGTAAAAACTTAAAATTGTGGAATTTTAACCCATACCAAACTCTGAAATCTATTCTACAACTAATTGTTGTGATCTGGTTTGAAATTTATTGCTTTTCTGTATGTTATTTTTCACAAAAACGAAAAAAAAGTCAATTGTGATAAATGCACAGCTATATGATGATATTGTGAACCACTGTATACTTTGGATGATTACATATGTGAATATATATCAATTAAAAAAAATAGAAAAAAAAAAGACTACCTAAGGCTGTAACTGAGACTATAACAGTTTTATGCACTAAGCTTATTTTCCTGAAACCCATTACTTCAGAGGATTCGTAGGCTTGATAAGCCCTGAAACCCAGAGGGGTGAGCTTCTCCAAGAATATCAACTAATTCCATCCCCCTATCCTACATTATTAACAGCCCTTCACAACATGAAAACGTTAGAAAGGGCCACAAAGATACTTATAGAGTGGGAGAAGAATCAAAGGAGAAGGAGTTATAACAGAGACGATAGGATTTAACAAATGAGTATGATTGAATATATCCCTTATATTCATTACCACAAATAATGAGTACTTTATTTTATAATAGTAGGAGAAATTATTTTTGGATATATACTTCTGTGCTGATATTAGTGGCTTTAAAAAGGATTCTTTACACAGTGCTTCTGAAATTTTATTTTGCACAAGAATCACCTGGAGATCATTCTTAAGTGCAGATTCAAGATTCAGTAGGTTTTAGGTAGAACCTGGAACTCTGCATTTTTACCTAGCTCCCAGGTGATACCGATGCTACTAGTTCCGGGACTACACTTGGAATAGTTAGGCTGTTCAAAATGCTGCTAAGGTGATTGCTCTACATTGGTCTTCAATATACACTGGCTAGCAATTTCTGAAACAGAATGGCGCTCTTGCCCGAGCTGTACCAGAGACTGATGGTACAATTGTAGGTATAGTTTTTAAACACGAAATGAATATTAGTAACAAAGTTCATTCAGATCAGTAGCTAAGAGCAGATGTGGAAAAAAAGATAATTCTGATGAAATTTCTTCATGGATTTTCACTTAACCTGTTTCAATTTTTTTTTTTAATAAACCAACTAAGCATTATAATTTGCTCATTTAGAATATTAAGTCTTTTATCTAAAGCAAATAGTTTTAGATAATTTAATATAAAGTTATTTTAATCTTTGAATTACATTACCATCCTGAATATAAGTTTGGGTAGCAGACAAAACATGTTTGTTAAAATACCTCATTTTTCTCAAAAAGAGGAAAAAATTAAAGGTTAGCAAATTAAGTAATATTTTTCATTTATTTTTCCTGATCATAAGAGTAATACTTGTTCATTTTAGGGAATTTGGAAAATACAGAAAAACATATGGAAGGAAGTAAAATAATTGGTAAACCTGGTGGCCAGATAATCACTAATGTTTTGGTACATTTCCTTCTAGCATTTTGTGTATATATATGATTTTGTTAAACAAAATTAAGAGCATAATGTACGTTTGACTCCTTTTTTCATTCATGGGAATTTCCTCACTCAAACATTATTTGAAAGCACAATTTTAATGACTGTGCAATATTCTGTCATATATAGGCAACACAATAATTATTTCCCCATTTTTGGATATTTGTTTCTAATGTTTTGCTATAATGATGGAAGTAACAAATTGTACATTCATTTAAAAATGAAATCTGATTATTTTCTAGGAAACAGAATTCCCATGATATCACACTATTACCAGATAAAAGGATTCTACTATTTTAAAGTGTTTAAAGATTCTTGACATTTATTGCAAAATTGGTATGTAGACAGTTTGGATAAAGTGTGAAAGTGCTTATATCATTACAGTTTCTATGTACTGGCATTTAAAACATCTTTTATAAACTCTGCTTATATTGATAGGACTCAGATAGATGCATATATAGTAAAAATTCTTAGCCAATTTCCACATTTTCCCCTATCAATTATTGGATTAATCTGAGTCATCATTACCTTACCAAAGTACTGGTGCTCTAATTGGCTAAATAACTTCAACCTGCCTGCCACTCTGGGACACCTGTGAATTTCTGATCCCACATCTGTGTGCCTGTCAGGTGAATTGTGTTCTTTACCAACAAGTTCAGGCCGGGTAGCTTCACACATTTATTTATAATAAGTGAAATACTAAATTCAGAGCATTTCTGCCAGTTCAGTAATTGTTTTGGCAGAGGGACTGATGCCATTTCCCCACAATTATTTTCTTCTTCCATTCTTAAGGGTAAGCACCTGATTCCTTAGCTTCTAGTGTAATAGTACCAGGGCATTTACATCTTGAAATGCTTAATATGATTTTTATGAAATCACATATACATGTAGGTTATTTATATATGTATTTCATTTTAAGGTAGTAAGGGGGGGATGTGATTTTGTAATAAAGGGTTGCAAAGTCTATGGTTGAGAACCACAATCTTGGACCTAAAAACTCTGAGGACAGGAAATGTCTTTCTTACAGCACCCTGAGCCAACCAGGACCTCAATATTTGATTTTGCCTGTCAGTTTGCTTATTCCTAAGCCCCTATTTGCTCCTACATTCTAGCAGTCTCAGTTTTGATCCAGTGCTTACCCACATGCAAGCAACTTGAGAACCATCTAAGTCAGAGTGTCCCATTTCCTTTGCCAGTGATTATAGACAGGCAAATGACCCACTTCTGGTGAAGTAGACATGAGGGGAAGTCTGCTGGAGAGCTTTGGGAAAAGTGGGTTTTTTTTACCCCTTATTTAAGAAACACAGGAGGAACAAATGGTTTTCTTTCAATGGATAGTGTAGGTCTACATACGACACTTAGAATCATGGTAGGTGTCTGTAATCATAGTATTATTAGCTCCCCAAAAAATGCTGAGGATAACATGATAAGAGATGGAAAGAACCTCGGGGTTCTTGTTATTACTGAACCGTCCATCAGCCTATTCTAGAACCGGTCAACCTCTTAAGTGCTTGTTATATCATATAGATTGAGTTTCCTATTGCCAGCAGCAAGCATTCTTACAGCCGTCTGCACAAATAGTTGTTTACTTAAGAATATTTGTATACACTGTTTGCAATCCTGGCTAGAATGCCATGAAAGGAAGCCATGAGTGATTCTCTCAGCCATCAACTCAATTCAAACCACTGGTATTATAAGTTCCAGTCTTAGCTGTGTAGGACTCAGGGGAGATTGCTGATTTATTTTATGTTAACAGTAAATGACACAGTACTGTTGCCAGTAATGGAAAACAAGAGTGAGAAACCATACTTCTGGTGCTTCATTTCACCCTTTCATATTACCACTTCTCAGGTAAGTTAATTTGGAATTAAAGTTTCTAATTCCTGGCAAGGCTTGGAGATAGAATATACTCTTCTTTACTTTCTTCAGTGCAAGAGGTAGAAGTAGTCTTAAGGAGTAATGATTGAATTTATGACTCTAATAACACTCCCCCATTTGAAAAATTCCAGTATTCAGTGCATGAAAATTGGTTTTCTTTAGTTCCTATGACTCACCTTTTCATAACTGGCCTTTCTTCCCTCTGTCCTTTATCTACCACAGTCCTTTATTCCTTATATACTTTCCTCTTCCCATCTCTTCTATACTTCTTTATCCATGGAAATTATCTGCTTTACAAGCAGAAGAATTACAATTATTCCCAGTTCAGAATGAACCTGTAAGCCCTTTCACATTCTTGCAGTACTTAATCCCTGAGAGCTGGCTTTTTAAGAAAGAACATGCTAGACAGAAGTTCGCAATTAAACATAGACTTATTAAAAATTTTATTTAACTTAAAAAGTACTGGTATTTGTTCAAACAGCTCATATAAGTCCATCCCATCAGGAAAGGAAATGTAAAGTGCTTCTAGCAGTGCTAGCAGAGTTTGGCGTGGTGTAACATACAAAGATCTTCCACTAATCTGCAAAAAATTAAAATGTAGTTAAATGTAATTTAAAATGTAAAAATTAAAGTGTACTTTATTCTTAAGATCATAAGAGATTTTCAAAATCACTTTTATTTTTAAAACCAATCGAATATCAATCACAGCAGGGAAGACCACTTAGCTGTTCTGATAACTGAGTTTTATGTTATTACTGAATATAATTTATAATAAATGGTTAATGGCATAAAGAAGACTGTGGGATAGAGACTCTTCAGGAGTAACTAAGTACCACCTAGGCAGGAGTCACCTGGCTGTCCCCAGGGGAGTCCTATGCTATAGACTTCTTTCTATTGCCTGTTTCTTACCGTGGTAATCAGGCTTGACAGGTGAGTGGACAGTGCTCAAATTTGCCCATGGTTTTTATAGGAGATTAGCAAAAGGAGGAATTGTGAGCTAATAATATTTGAGACAATCTAAATACTAAACATGATGACGAAATATTGAGGACTTGAGTCTATTTATTTTGCCTTCAATTTATTAAAGTTATTCTAAATGTCTAGCCTTTTTTTATAGGAGAGTTGTGAGGATTAAATGAGAAAAAGTATGTGACAACCTAGTCCAGTGTCTGGGTATCCAATAAGATCCCCTTCCTCCTCCTCCTAAAACAAACGAAGTACTCTGGAAGTACTTTATAAATCGTCCTTGTTGGCATTTTTCTGAATTGCTCCCAAGAAGACCTTGACTTTGGTAAAATAAACACTTTATACCATCTGAAGTACACATGAGGTTTCATTTTTGTTCAGTGTTTTCAGTACTTTTCATTGAGAAAAGTTATTTCCGAGGAATGAAACCCCAGAAGATATCCATAACAAAAACATGTTAAATGTTTCTTTGAAAATGAAGATTCAAAGGCAGGCTTGAAAAGATGTCTTATTTAGAAGACAGATGAAGGCCAATGCAGTGTCAGAAGGGAACTGTTCTAATTATTACTTTACAAAGTAAAGTAACATAACTTATATTCAAGGGCATAAGATAAAGCACTACTTTAAAGCTAGTACAGTTAGGTGAAATAGGAAGAGGAAATGGACTTAAGTATAATTTGAATTGGGATAAGGATCCATCAGTCCTCAATGTTTCTGTTACATGATTATCTTGAATCACATTGTTTCCTTTTTTCTACAGCATCTTCATTGAAATCACAAAGAACTATTCTCATAGAACTAAATAACAGCCATCATTTGGTTAGGATTCAAAATTTCAATCCAGTAGCCATCAGGATCTTGAATAAATGCGAGGCCTTTCATTTTACCTGTAAAATGAAATGATTTTCATTATTGAAAGTTCTAAAAGTATTTTTTAATTAAAATATTTTCATATTAATTCAAATTCTACTTTGTATTTTAACAAAGTTCATTTATAGTTTTAATTTAAAAATTCTATTTGTCAGTGTTGCCTAAACATACATTTTTTAGAATGACTAAAATTTTATTTTCCACATAACTAGAAACCAACACTCCTGAAAATAAATCGTGAGACTGGGTGCATCTTTAAAACATCAAATATTTACCTCATTTTTGTGGTAACATTTCATGCTAACAGTTCAATAGTCATAGAAATTGTCTTAAAGACAAAAAATATGAGACAAAATAGGCAGGTACTTGAAAGAACATGGCTTGCCCACACACCCACACATGTTCTGTTTCCATGTTTGGGTCATACAAATCCTTTTAAATACTATACTAGGTAACCCTGTCAATCAGATTTTTTTCTCCCAGAATTCATAAGTGAGAATGAGAGGCTAGTTAAGTCAGAGCTGTTTACTTAAATGGAAAAATGTGACCTCAGAAATTTATTTTAGATACAATATTCTGGATTAGTTTGCTCCTAGCTCTGGCTCCTTTCCCCAAGATCAATTCCAGAGAAACACTGATGGAAAATGGGGACAAAAAAGTGAGAAACTCCTAGGGTGTTAGGACAGAAGAAGAATGGGGAATAGGGTGAGGTAGTGACAGGTTTGACTTGTTCTATGTGAGAGGTAGTAGTTTTGGCTTGGAGCAAAAGACAGCCCATCATGGCTGTGGGAGAATGAACAGAAGGGAAACTTAGAAGATTTTGCTTTTGCTTCCCTCAGTGGCTTGAGCATCAGCACCCACCCCCATCCCTGCGAGGGGCTCACATGCCTGGTTCAGATGTCGTCAGGAATAAATAAGAGCAGTATAGAAGGCTTGTGCTTATAAGGAACCATGAAAACAGGTGGGGATCAACTGATCTCTCCAGCCCACAGCCTCCATTCATCCAGGGATGGAGATTTATAATATAAGGAATGTCTCCTACTAATACTGTTTTTTCCTGAAAACTTGTTTTTAGAGTATAAACTGCTTAACTCTCATTTTAGTTAACTATGTATCTCTATCCTGGGCTCATCCAGATCATCTTCCTGAGCTCACCAGGGCTGTTAAGGACTCAGGTTTGCTCTTCAAGCATTCACATTTCCTGATGGACTAGCCAAAAGCCCCTGTGTTAGAACAGTGGACCAAGAAGTTAAAACGTAAAAATGATGTGCAGTATGAAATATTACCAATATAAAGCAAGAACAAGAAAATATTAAAGGTACCAAGCAAAAATTAGGCCTGAAAATTATAAATGTGGGAACTAAGAACATAACAGATGAATTAAATGTCAGAAGAGATACATTTGAGGAAAATTAGCTAACTGGTATATGAGTTTGAGGAAATTTTTCAGGAAGAAGAGAAAGAAATAAATACAAAACGCTTTCAGAACAAAGAAGATGACATACAATGGGACACAAGCCAAACAGACAGCAGATTTTTCAAGCAACACTAAATGCAAAAAAGACAACAGAATAAACCTAAAACTGCTCTAAAAAACTAATTCACTAAAAATACTAAAAATATCACACAAGAAATAAAAGTTATCAATAAGTCTACCACTTTAAAAAAAACTATGTCAAGATATCCATCCCCCCTGCCTACTCCCTCAACCATCCCCAACCCCAACCCTGAGGAGTTCCCATTTGCTGCATCTCTTTCTTGACTCCAAAGTTTATAGATACATAGATATCTACATGTCTATACACATTTTTAAATGAAAAAGGAACCCTGCTCTTCAAAATGATTTGCATCTTTCTTTCTTATTTAAAGTACACCTGAGATGAATTTCTACATCAGAACTTCTAGATCTAGTCTAGCCACTTTTAATGGCTATATGGTGCTCCACTGTATGTATATACCATGACTTATTCAATTACTCCCCTATAAATGGATAATTCTGTTGTTTCCACTGTTTTGCTATTTTAAGAAAGTCTACAACAAATTCTTACACATGTATCTTTACATAATAGTGATATTATTTCTGCAGAGAAGATTCTTTGAAATGATACTGCCAAGTCCAAATGTAGATGTATCTTTAATTGCTTACTGTTAAAAGTGCGCTTATCAGGGAAATTGTGGCTATTTTCTTTTCATTTATGCACTTAGGTATTGCTGACATTTTTGCAATGAGCATATACTTTTTATAATAAATTTTAAAGTTTAACCTCTTTTAAAGAAGAAGAAAAAAAGACAATAGAGTAGCATTTTCAAGATAAAGGGAAAATACACCTAGGATTTTATAACAATGAAGTTATTCACATAAGAAGGCATGATAAAAATATTCTCAGGCATACAAAGCCTCTAAAGACAAAATTTTGCCTTACAAACCCTTTAAAAGCAGTTTTGGCTGATTTAAAGGACAAAAAAAATCAAAAGATGTTGCAAGATGTATTATAAAGAAAAGGTGACCAAATATCTTGATAAATTTGTTACTATCTTAAAAAAAAAAAAGCTAAGGCCAAAGAAAACAAAACAAAACAATAATATCCCAATCTGGGTAAGAGTAACATGATGAAGGGAAAAACCAAGTTCTTATTCTATGGGGAGGAAATTTGGATATTATATATTTTAATTTTAAAAAAGGCTTAAACGAAACATGGTATGGGAAAATTGAAATAATAAATTATGGTGGCAGAAAGAGATCCAAGTAAAATAATTATAATACATGTAAACCCAACAAAATCCAGATTTATACTATTTTAAGAGACATACCTAAAGTATAAGAACATGTGAAGGTTGTAAAAGACATACCAAGCAATTATTAAATAAAGAGAGCTGGTGTATTATATTAATATCAGATAAAACAGGCTTTAAGGAATTTCTTTTTGAGTGGCCAGATACTAAATTAAACAGTAAATGCTGGCAGGCAATGAGAGAATGTAGTGGGGTTAAGCAGTGGAAGAGGCGGCCTAGGTTTTGATTGCTCTTGAGGTCCTGCCTGTTTCTAGTCCCTTGTGAAGCCATCTTAATTGTTATCCTTCCATTCCCTAAGACATCAGCTATTCTTCCAGTAATTTCTAATTTCCTTAAGCTTGTTTCAAGTAGATTTCTGTTACTTGCAACCACAAGAGTTTTTACTGCAATGGAGCCCAATGTGAGTGCTAGGTTAATATTATTTAACTTAAGATAAACCTTAGAAAACAGGTAGAAGACTCACCATCATCAGGTTTCTTCACAAATTTGACTCCCAATTCCTCAAATCGTTTACAAGCACCATGCACATCAGGAACAGCAATTCCAATGTGACCTTAGGTGACCACCCCCCAAAAAAGGACAGGGAGAAAAGGAAAAAAATAATTATAACAAGGAATACCAGATATACCAAGTGCCATGATTGGCTTCCAAAACTTGTTTACTGTGAAATATAAGGCACCTGGAGACTAAGTCAACTAGGTTCAAAATCTGTAATATATTAAACAACAAGGATTTAAGTGCAACTGGATGGGTGTAATGAATTAGTTACTCTAAATTATAAATTACTTAAAATAAGTCAATATTGGCTCATATGTAGTTCAATCTGTTAAGAATAACCTATACTAAAAACAGTAATCATTTATTTATACTTATCAGGTTTGTCATTAGCACTGACTATATGCCAGCCAACTGAAGAGAACCCTGTCACCTTGACTGAGAGACTTTTAGATCAAGACAAAAATGTGTGGTAACAGAAATCAGGATTACTATTTGTCATGGTTTGTTTGTTTTTAATTAGTCTACTGGAAATGGAATACCAAGACTGAAAAGTGAAATCACTGTGAGGAGTAAATATAAACTTTAGACTGAGACTACGAAATTAAATAGCTCCTAAAGAAGATCATGTGTGGAAAATAAAAATAACCATATCTCTATTAAGTTAATTATACTTAATAACCAGTCCATTAATATTTTAGGTTTATTACAATCATAAATAGGTAAGCAATGCATAATCACACACCCATAAATATTAACATACAAAGTGGCAAGCATACCAAATCCTCGAGGGTCGGAATTGCCATTGTGGTAACTCTGAGTTGAATCATCTTCAGTACCCCAATTGCTACAAAAGAAAGGAAAATATAACTACAAGTGTCCTGTTGGAGAACATTAGTTGCAACCACCTGACTTTAAAATCTCACATGTATATATGCCATGTGTTTGTGTTTGTTTGGCCTTATATGTTTGGCCTAACTCCTGCTACTGCAAATATTTAGTTTTCAATACAGAAAGAGCTTCCCACTCCAAACAAGATGACAGAGTAAGAAGCCTCAGGGCTCCATTCTCTCACAGAAACTTTGGTATTTCTTGCTGGCAGAAACATCTTTCTCAAAGCTTCAGAAAACAGTTAAAGGACTACAATATCAGGGCAAGCACTGAATCAAGAAAATCGCTACTTAAAAGTGGTAGGATCTCATGACAGCCTTCACCTTCCCTCACTGGCTCCACTGTGTTCCCAGTGCAGATCCCTGGTCCCAGTTCCAGAGGAAGAGAGTAAACCTCCTGCACATACTGGGACATATAAGTCTGGCCAATCTTTCTGGTGGAGGCCTGAGGAACTTGCCATCTCAGAACTTACACTCTGAGCAGAAGGTGGTATGCAGGAGGAACCAGGAGGAAGCTGTTTCTTAGGGAAGAGGGGACATTCAGAACCTCAGAACCACACAAATGGGGAAATTCTTTAAGGTCATACACACTTGTCCAAAACAAGACACACTGTGGAAAGTGTTATCCAAACACATTGACCTGGAGCTTTCTAAATTCATTGTAAGGATAAACCCTGAAGGATAACAGGCACACAGGGCAATCTGTAAAGACTAGGGAAGGTATTTTCTTTCTTAATTTTTTTTGTTGTTGTTAGCTTCTGGCATTCAAAGAAAGCTCTGTCATAACACAAGCTGGATATAAGCTTAAAGAATAGGTGCTTCAGAGTCTAAATTCTAGCATAACACATTAAAGTATCAAAAACCTGGTTTCAATTATAGAAAGGGCAAATGGGCAAAGTATGATTTTAACAAGACTAAGGAGATATAAAATTAGGCATCTATATGAGAACAATAATGATAATAATAGCAACTGTTATTTATCATGCTAAGTACTTTATAGTTATCAAACTGTCAAAACAGCTCTAGGGGCTTGATTTGAATATCTCCATTTTATAGATAAGATTATCATTTAGGAAGATAATATAACTAACTTGCTCAGAGTCACAGGGCTATTGTTAAGAGTCGGGACTAATGCCTAGGTCTGTCTGATTCCAAAACTTTGTATTATACCAGGGACACACTGAATCACACACCCTAAAACAAATGCTCTTTTGATAGTTGTTAAGCAGTGCAGAAATATGAAGAAATAAGAAGGGAAAAAAAAAGGGAAAAATTATTTCTATATTTATAAGTGGTGGAAGTAAAGAAAATACCTTAAAATTTATATATATTATAAAATGGATTGAAGACTTTTTTAAAAAAACATAACACTTCAAGATTTTTAAAAAGCCTCAAAGATAAGTAAATAAATAAATGAAACAAAATTTGAATGCTGGGAGACCTAAGCTGTAGTACCTAACCATTCATTAGCTACAGAGTCTCAAATATCTTACATATCATAATCCTATATTTCATTATCTAAAAGTCATATGGTCTCACTTTCCCCACCTATGCCATAAGGACAATTCAAAGACCAAAAGATCTATGAAGGAACACTCAACAACATATTGTTATGTGAAGTTATTAGGTAGGCCTGGTTTGCATTAAATTGGTAAGTAAGCAAAAAATTCAAAAATTAAAAAAAAAACACTGCTGAAAAAATTTCGAATATATAAAAACTTATACTTGTGGATTCAAGTTACTGAAGTGAATACAAATAAAGAAACCTAGGCCATGTTCATTGGTTCTACATGCTTGGAATGATAACCAAAAAAAAAACATACTCACTGTGTCAGCTCAAGTGTAGCTTTTCTAGAGAATACCCATGCTACTTTCTCATCTTTATCTTTGGGGATGTCATTTTTATCCTCATAAGCCAAGAAATAGAGTGAAAATTTCATAGCAGGAAAATCTAATTTTTGAATTAGCCTGAAATGAAAAACAACAAGTCTGAATCATTAACAACAGGAAAGGTTTATTCATATTACAATCAATGTAACATAATATTCAAGTTCTATTAAGAATAAGATGTTCTAAGAAATGATCATTATGATGAATATAAAACTATGTGATGATAGTGTGAGTTATTGATTATATAACGAGAACAGAATGATTATATGTAAGAATGTTTGTGTTTGTATGTGGATATGTATCATAAATAAAAAATAAACAAATTTAAATTAAAAAAAAAAAAAAGCAAATTCTGAGGCCCCTACTGGGAGCCCAGCAACTGGTGCTTTGACAAACCATCTCTTTCCAGGTGATTCTGATACCTACGTCTGCCTGAAGACCACTAAGCTAAAGAAAGCCAACCTTTCCCTGTACTTTCCCCTTCCCATCCCTGCTGGCCTTTCTGGAAAGTCACCACCAGTCAAAGTCTCCAAACAGCTTAATCAGTTAAGACCTGAGCAAAAGGACTATCTGTCCAAATTTCAACTCCAGTTTGAGTTAGGTGTATAAGCTTGGAGAAGACACCAAAGAAGAACCGCAAGACCCCTGAAAAGATGCTGAAAAAAAATAAATAAATAAGAGTGATATCTTGTAAGGCTATTTTAATGGGGGAAAAAGGGAAAACTCATTTAAAAAAAGCTGTAAAAATCAGTGAAATACAAAAATGTTTTAAATTGCCAACTTTTGTAATTCATGAATTCTTCAACCAAAGTAGGTATCTTAAAAATGGACAATGGTATGTTCAAAAGAGAACTGTATTTATTTTTAGTGAAAAATACAGTGCATTAATTATTATTCTTTCAGATACACATAGTTCAGTAAATTTAATAAATTTATTAAGTTCTTACTCTTGTCAAAACTTCTGGCAAAAGGAAATTGAAGATAGATGGTAAGAGAAGAGGAGGAGACATTGATATCAGAGAAGACACGTGAATGTCAACAATAAAGTGGTCAACACTTAATAAAAAGAAAGGTCACGCAGGACCAAGTCAATTGAGAAAAGACCAGTAGATATGGAAAGGTCCTGTGAGGTAGTTTCAGGAGGATTAGAAACTAGGGCTGCCTTAGGTGGGTGAGAAAATGGGAGGTAAGGAAGTAAAACAGCAGCAAGTATGGCCTACCTATGTACAGAGCAGGTGATGATGGGAAAGAAGGTGGGAGAGCAGAATGGCATTAACCATTGAGAATAGAGAAGACTTAAGCTTGTTTGTAGGTTGAGGGGAAAGAGCCAGTGGAAAAGGAAAAACTGATAGGAAAGAATGAGAAAGACTGATAAGAAAGAAAATTATTAACCCTAAAGTTTTAAAGAAAATAATGGAAGTTATGGTCTATAAAGTTAATTTAGGGAGTGCAGGATTATTTTGTAAGGAGTAAAGTACATGAGGGATGCATATAACACAATTTTCTTTAGATTATTGAGGAGTAAATGCTCAAAGATGACTTTGTTCATAATTAACAAGAGGAAATTGTTAAAGCATAGCAAGTGGGAAGTTTCTAGACGTTTGCTCCAAATCTCTCATTTAATTATCATTGCTATGTAATATGCTTTCACCACTGAGATCCCTGCATTGATTTATCATAAATAAGATCTATTCTAACATGTTTATAACAAAATATCAAAAACCTCAAAAAATGCAGTCATGGAAAACTATCTCTGCACTTAACAAAACAGATGGCACAAGCCTAAAAGATGAATCAGATGGGAACTGGAGCAAGTATACCTGTGGTAACTTGCTTTTTTTACCTTCCAGTGTAATGTCAAGCTGCACCCTATCTTGGAGCTCTTTAAAAACAAGGTGGACATTGGAGCCAATCAGACCTGGATTCAAATTCCAGCCCCGCCACTTGCTAACTGTGGGATCTGGGGCCAGTAACTTAATCTCTTTAGTTTCTGCTTTCACCTGTAAAATGGGAATATAAGCTACCTGATAAATGTACTGTAAAGCCTGAATGAAATAACAAATAAAGTGCCTGGCAAATAGCAAGAGCTCAATAAATTTGTTTTCATTCTGTCCTTTATATATGCCATAAATATATGCATAAAGACTGTATCTAGTAAGAATTATAAGAAATTGTTAACAGTAGTTAATTATCTTTGGGGAAAAGGACTGGGAGGGGGAGGCTATCACTTTTCATTTTGTATTTTTCTGAACTACTCACATTTTCTAGACATAGGTATATACTATATTACTTTAAGTAAACCCATTAATTTTCTGAGTAATATGTCCTTATATCCATATCTTTCCTTTAAGGATTAGCTGGCAGCTCTCAGAGAGAAGGGAGTTAGAAAAAAATGCAATTATTTGCATCTTTTGCTGTCTGTTAAGCCTGGAAGAAAAGGAGCTTGATGCTATCCCAGACTCCTGATGAAAATAATGTTTTACTCCAGAACAATTCTTTTTTTTTTTTTTTAACATGGCCAGGCACCAGGAACCGAACCTGGGTCTCCAGCACGGCAGGGGAGAATTCTGCCACTAGCCACTGTTACACCACCCCAGAACAATTATTTTTTTTTTAATTTTTTATTAATTAAAAAAAAAGTACAAGAAGGAAACACAAACATTCTTAATATATGCTCATTCCATTCTACATATATAATCAGTAATTCACAATATCATCACATAGTTGCATATTCATCATCATGATCATTTCTTAGAATATTTGCATCAATTCAGAAAAAGAAATAAAAAGACAACAGAAAAATAAAACGAAAACAGAAAAAAAAATGTATACATACCATACCCCTTACCCCTCGCTTTCATTGATCACTAGCATTTCAAACTAAATTTATTTTAACATTTGTTCCCCCTATTATTTATTTTTATTCCATATGATCTACTTGTCTGTTGACAAGGTAGATAAAAGCAGCATCAGATATAAGGTTTTCACAATCACACAGTCACATTGTAAAGGCTATATCATTATACAATCATCATCAAGAAACATGGCTACTGGAACACAGCTCTACATTTTCAAGCAGTTCCCTCCAGCCTCTCCATTACATCTTGGATAACCAGGTGATATCTACTTAATGCGTAAGAATAACCTCCAGAATAAACTCTCCACTCTGGAATCTCTCAGCCATTGACACTTTGTCTCATTTCACTCTTCCTCCTTTTGGTTAAGAAGGTTTTCTCAATCCCTTGATGCTGAATGTCAGCTCATTCTTGAGTTTTTCTCAATCCCTTGATGCTGAATGTCAGCTCATTCTGGGATTTCTGTCCCACGTTGCCAGGAAGGTCCACCCCCCTGGGAGTCATGTCCCATGTAAACAGGGGGAGGGTGGTGAGTTTGCTTGTATGTTGGCTGGAGAGAGAGGCCATATCTGAGCAACACAAGAGGTTCTCTTGGGGGTGACTCTTAGGCCTAATTTTAAATAGGCTTGACCTATCGTTTGTGGGATTAAGTTTCATATGAACAAACACCAAGACTGGGGGCTCAGCCTACAGCTCTGGTTGTCCACACTGCTTGTGAGAATATTAAGAATTCAACTTGGGGAGGTTGAATTTTCCCCCGTTCTCACCATTCCCCGAAGAGGACTTTGCAAATACTTTTCCACTCACTGATCAAATCACTCTGGGATTCATTGGGGCATCACTCTGGACAAACCAACAAAATCTCATGTCCTACCCAAGGTTTCATGTACTTATGGTGTTCAATCAACTATCTACATACGTTATATTAGGAGATGCACTAGTCAAAATATAAATTTTGTACCAAATAAACATTTTTTGCTTTAGTCTCACACATAAGTTGAAATTTTAAAATATAAATTGCCATCTATTTTAAGCACCCTGCAGTAAAGACATTCCTTTGTTCTTCCTCATGCAAAAACATTTTTAAAATCTGTACATTTAGTCACTATCATTATACACTCTAGGCATTCCTAGATTATACATCTTCATCTTTATCATGTATCTTTCTTCCTGATTTCATTTATAACAATTCATTTTTAAACAGGTCTTAAACATCCCCTATTTTGCGAAACTATGACAGAGCATGTATTTAAACATTACAGGTGCCAAAAATATTTTACTTACGTCATTCCAAGTATTCTAGTATAAAAATCTAATGACTTTTTAGGATCTTTAATTCGTAGCATGGTCTGCTGCAATAGGAAATCCTAAGAAGAAAGAGCATATATTAAAAACCTTTCATTTTTATCACTTATTATCAAGATTAAATGTGCTTTTTGTAACAAGATACAAACAGTTCACCACTCTAACTAAGTATTTGGCAGTGGGGGTTGAGGTGGGAAGCAACTTTGTTCCCTCATTCTACTATGGAAATATCCTGAAAGCAGAACCCATACCTAGTGCTTACAATTCCCTACCACTCTGTGTGTGTGTGTATTTTCTGGCCACAAGAGCAGACATTTGAGACATTTGTGTGGGGTAGGTCCAAAACATCCGGCACTACATACCCCTGGAATGTTTTTTAACCAATGGTGGATAAAAGATCTGGCTTCCTTGCCCTTTAGGGGGAGAATTCTAAGGCATGTTTCAGTCTCTTAAAGGCTCCCCAGCAGGACTGAGTTCCACTTGCCCACGGTGGTATTCCACTTTTTTTTTTTTTTTTTAAATTAGTGTAAAGTATGAGATCTAAAATTTCCCCTTATAACCACATTCACACATATAATTCAGTTCCGTTAATTACATTCACAAGTTGTGCTACCATCACCATCATCTATTACCAAAACTTTATAATTAATGCAAATAGAAATTCTATGCAATTTAAGCATTAACTCCCCATTTCTTAGCCCCAACTTAGCTCCTGTATCCTATATTCTAGATACTGACTGTGAGTTTTCTTATTCTAATTATTTCAAATCAGTGAGATCATAAAATATTTGTCCTTTTGTATCTAGCTTATTTCACTCAACATAGTATCTTCAAGGTTCATCCATGTAGTTACATGAATACAAACTCCATTCCTTATCATTGAATACTATTCCATTGATGTATATTCCATATTTTGTTTTTCCATTCATTGGTTGATGGACACTTGGCATCTTCCATCTTTTGGCAACTGTGAATAATGCCAATATGATCAGTGTCCCAGCTTTCATTTCTTTAGGGTATATACCTAGTAGTGGGCTTGTCAGGTCATATGGTAATTCCATAATTTACCTCTCTGAGGAACTGGCAAACTGTCTTCCACAGCAGCTACACCATTTTACATCCACAACAGCAATGAATGAGTGTTTCTATTTCACATATCAAACACTTGTAATTTTGTTTTTTTTTTTTCAATAGTAGCCATTCTAGCGAATATGAAATGGTATCCCATGATGGTTCTGATTTGCATTTCCCTAACAGCTAGTGATGTTGAGCATCTTTTCATGTGCTTTTTAGCCATTTGTATATCATTTTTGGAGAAATGTCTGTTCAAATCTTTTGCCCATTTTTAAATTGGGTTGTCTTGTTGAGCTGTTGGATTTCTTTAAATATTCTGGATATGTGGTTTCAAATATTTTCTCCCATTGAGTAGGTTGTCTCTTCAACTTTCACAATAAAGTCCCTTTGATGCGTGAAAGTTTTAAATTTTGATGAAGTCCCATTTGTCTATTTTTTTTCTGTTGTTACAGATGTTTTGGTTATAAAGTCTAAGAGACCATTGCCTAACACAAGGTTCTAAAGATGCTTCCCTATGTTTTGTCTTAGGAGTTTTATAGTTTTGGTTCTCATATTTTAGGTCTTTGATCCATTTTGAGGTAACTTTTGTGTATGTTGTGAGAAAGGGGTCTTCCTTCACAGACTTTTGCATATGGATATCCACTTCTCCCAGCACCACTTGTTAAGGAGACTATTCTTCCCAACTGAATGGACTTGGCAGCTTTGTCAAAAATAAATTGACCATAGAAGTTAGGGTATATTTCTGAACACAATTTGATTCTATTGGTCTATATATCTATCCTTTTGACTACTGTAACTTTGTAATAGGTTTTAAAGTTAGGAAGTGTGAGTCAACTAACTTTGGTCTTCTTTTCCAAGATGATTTTGGCTATTCAGAGCCCCTCTCCCTTAAAAATAAATTTGATGATTGTCTTTTCTTTACGATATTTAGTCTTCTGATCCATAAGCATGGGCTGTCCCTTTCATTTATTTAGATCTTTGACTTCTCTTTGCAAAGTTTTGTGGTTTTCTCTGTATAAGTCCTTTACATTCTTGGTTAATTTTTTTCCTAGATATTTGATTCTCTTATTGAAATTTTTCTTGACTTCCTCCTCAGACTTCTCATTACTAGTATATAGAAACACTATTGATTTTTGCATGTTGATCTTGTACCCTGCCACTTTGCTGAATTCATTCTAGCAGCTTTGTTATAGATTTTTTAGGACTTTCTATATATAGGATCACATATAGATCCTGCAAATTGTGAAAGTTTTATTCTTCCATTTCAATGTGCATACCTTTTTTTTTCCCTTGCCTAATTACTCTACCCAGAACTTCTAGTATAATATTGAATAACATGGTGACAGTGGTCATCCTTGTCTTGTTCCAGGTCTTAGAGGGAAAGCTCTGTCTTTCACCATTGACTATGCTGTTAGCAGAGGTTTTCTCATATATGCCCTTTATCATGTTTGAGGAAGTTTCCTTCTATTCTTATTTTTCTAAGCGTTTTGTATCAACAAAGGGGTGCTTAACTTTGTCAAATGCCTTTTCTGTATCAATTGAGAGGATTATGTGGGTTTTTTTTTCCCCTTCTGACTTGTTAATGTGGTGTATTACATTAATTGATTTTCTTGTGTTGAACCACCTTTGCATATGTGGGATAAATCCCATTGGATCATGGTGTGTAATTCTTTTAATGTGCAGTTGGATTTGATTTGCTAGTATTTTCTTAAGGATTTTTGCATCTATGTTCAAAAGAGAAATTTCATGTAATTTCCTTGGAGTATTTTCACGTGGCTTTGGTATTAGGGTGATATTGGCCTCAGAGAACAAGTTAGGTATTATCACCTCCTCTTCAGTTCTTTGGAAGAGTTTGAGCAGGATTAATATCACTTCTTCTTGGAATGTTTTGTAGAATACCCCTGAGAAGTCATCTGATTCTGGGCTTTTCTTTATTGCGAAGTTTTTGATGAATGATTCAACCTCTTTACTTATAGTTGGTCTTTTGAATCTTCCCTAGAGTCAGCATAGACTGGCAAAGGTAGAAACTGGGCCATGGTGTTTTCTGCGGTTTTGAATGGAGTCGAGTGATTATTGTCTACAAATTTTCTGTATTGCCGAGCTGGTACACAGTTAGAGAGGGCAGGCTTTCGTTGACATTTTGTGCATACCCATTGTTATTTCCAAGTTGCCAGCTTTCCAGCTCAAAGTCTGAGATAAATAAGGCAAAAAGAAAACCCAGATAATTTACCACCATGTTGTTCTTTGGGTCCTGAAGACCCTATCCAGTCTGCCTTCCTCACTTTACCTTTCAGAGTCTTATGTTTGTTTTCTATATTTTATTTTACACAGATTTTAATTGTACTTAACAGAAGGAATAAAGAGACTCAACACATACTCCATCTTCCGGGAAGCAGAAGTCTCCAAATGGATTTTTTTTTTTTTTATTAATTGAAAAAAAATTAACTAACACAACATTTAGAAATCATTCCATTCTACATATACAATCAGTAATTCTTAATATCATCACATAGATGTGTGATCATCATTTCTTAGTACATTTGCATCGATTTAGGAAAAGAACTAGCAAAACAACAGAAAAAGATATAGAATAATATACAGAAAAAAATAAAAATAATAATAAAAATAAAAAATAAAAAATATATAAAAAAGGAAAAAAACAAAAACACAAACAAACAAAAAACTATAGCTCAGATGCAGCTTCATTCAGTGTTTTCACATAATTACATTACAATTAGATAGTATTGTGCTGTCCATTTTTGAGTTTTTGTATCTAGTTCTGTTGCAGTCTGTAACCCTTCAGCTCCAATTACCCATTGTCTTACCCTGTTTCTAACTCCTGATGGTCTCTGTTACCAATGACATATTCCAAGTTTATTCTCTAATGTCGGTTCACATCAGTGGGACCAACAGTATTTGTCCTTTAGTTTTTGGCTAGTCTCACTCAGAATAACGTTCTCTAGGTCCATCCATGTTATTACATGCTTCATAAGTTTATTCTGTCTTAAAGCTGCATAATATTCCATCGTATGTATATACCACAGTTTGTTTAGCCACTCGTCTGTTGATGGACATTTTGGCTGTTTCCATCTCTTTGCAATTGTAAATAATGCTGCTATAAACATTGGTGTGCAAATGTCCATTTGTGTCTTTGCCCTTAAGTCCTCTGAGCAGATACCTAGCAATGGTATTGCTGGGTCATATGGCAATTCTATATTCAGTTTTTTGAGGAACCGCCAAACTGCCTTCCACAGTGTTTGCACCATTTGACATTCCCACCAACAGTGGATAAGTGTGCCTCTTTCTCCGCATCCTCTCCAGCACTTGTCATCTTCTGTTTTGTTGATAATGGCCATTCTGGTGGGTGTGAGATGATATCTCATTGTGGTTTTGATTTGCATTTCTCTAATGGCCAGGGACATTGAGCATCTCTTCATGTGCCTTTTGGCCATTTGTACTTCCTCTTCTGAGAGGTGTCTGTTCAAGTCTTTTTCCCATTTTGTAATTGGGTTGGCTGTCTTTTTGTTGTTGAGTTGAACAATCTCTTTATAAATTCTGGATACTAGACCTTTATCTGATATGTCGTTTCCAACTATTGTCTCCCATTGTGTAGGCTGTCTTTCTACTTTCTTGATGAAGTTCTTTGATGCACAAAAGTGTTTAAGTTTGAGGAGCTCCCATTTATTTATTTCCTTCTTCAGTGCTCTTGCTTTAGGTTTAAGGTCCATAAAACCGCCTCCAATTGTAAGTTTCATAAGATATCTCCCTACATTTTCCTCTAACTGTTTTATGGTCTTAGACCTAATGTTTAGATCTTTGATGCATTTTGAGTTAACTTTTGTATAGGGTGTGAGATATGGGTCTTCTTTCATTCTTTTGCATATGGATATCCAGTTCTCTAGGCACCATTTATTGAAGAGACTGTTCTGTCCCAGGTGAGTTGGCTTGATTGCCTTATCAAAGATCAAATGTCCATAGATGAGAGGGTCTATATCTGAGAACTCTATTCAATTCCATTGGTCCATATATCTATCTTATGCCAATACCATGCTGTTTTGACGACTGTGGCTTCATAATATGCCTTAAAGTCAGGCAGCACGAGACCTCCAGCTTCGTTTTTTTTCCTCAAGATGTTTTTAGCAATTCGGGGCACCCTGCCCTTCCAGATAAATTTGCTTATTGGTTTTTCTATTTCTGAAAAATAAGTTGTTGGGATTTTGATTGGTATTGCATTGAATCTGTAAATCAATTTAGGTAGGATTGACATCTTAACTATATTTAGTCTTCCAATCCATGAACACGGTATGCCCTTCCATCTATTTAGGTCTTCTGTGATTTCTTTTAGCAGTTTTTTGTAGTTTTCTTTATATAGGCTTTTTGTCTCTTTAGTTAAATTTATTCCTAGGTATTTTATTCTTTTAGTTGCAATTGTAAATGGAATTCGTTTCTTGATTTCCCCCTCCGCTTGTTCATTGCTAGTGTATAGAAATGCTACAGATTTGTGAATGTTGATCTTGTAACCTGCTACTTTGCTGTACTCATTTATTAGCTCTAGTAGTCTTGTTGTGGATTTTTCTGGGTTTTCGACATATAGTATCATATCGTCTGCAAACAGTGATAGTTTTACTTCTTCCTTTCCAATTTTGATGCCTTGTATTTCTTTTTCTTGTCTAATTGCTCTGGCTAGAACCTCCAACACAATGTTGAATAATAGTGGTGATAGTGGACATCCTTGTCTTGTTCCTGATCTTAGGGGGAAAGTTTTCAATTTTTCCCCATTGAGGATGATATTAGCTGTGGGTTTTTCATATATTCCCTCTATCATTTTAAGGAAGTTCGCTTGTATTCCTATCTTTTGAAGTGTTTTCAACAGGAAAGGATGTTGAATCTTGTCAAATGCCTTCTCTGCATCAATTGAGATGATCATGTGATTTTTCTGCTTTGATTTGTTGATATGGTGCATTACATTAATTGATTTTCTTATGTTGAACCATCCTTGCATACCTGGGATGAATCCTACTTGGTCATGAGAATAATTCTTTTAATGTGTTGTTGGATACGATTTGCTAGAATTATATTGAGAATTTTTGCATCTATATTCATTAGAGAGATTGGTCTGTAGTTTGCTTTTTTGTAATATCTTTGCCTGGTTTTGGTATGAGGGTGATGTTGGCTTCATAGAATGAATTAGGTAGTTTTCCCTCCACTTCGATTTTTTTGAAGAGTTTGAGGAGAGTTGGTCCTAATTCTTTCTGGAATGTTTGATAGAATTCACATGTGAAGCCGTCTGGTCCTGGACTTTTCTTTTTAGGAAGCTTTTGAATGACTAATTCAATTTCTTTACTTGTGATTGGTTTGTTGAGGTCATCTATTTCTTCTTGAGTCAAAGTTGGTTGTTCATGTCTTTCCAGGAACCCGTCCATTTCCTCTAAATTGTTGTATTTATTAGCGTAAAGTTGTTCATAGTATCCTGTTATTACCTTCTTTATTTCTGTGAGGTCAGCAGTTATGTCTCCTCTTCCATTTCTGATCTTATTTATTTGCATCCTCTCTCTTCTTCTTTTTGTCAATCTTGCTAAGGGCCCATCAATCTTACTGATTTTCTCATAGAACCAACTTCTGGTCTTATTGATTTTCTCTATTGTTTCCATGCTTTCAATTTCATTTATTTCTGCTCTAATCTTTGTTATTTCTTTCCTTTTGCTTGCTTTGGGGTTAGTTTGCTGTTCTTTCTCCAGTTCTTCCAAGTGGACAGTTAATTCCTGCATTTTTGCCTTTTCTTCTTTTCTGATATAGGCATTTAGGGCATTTAGGGCAATAAATTTCCCTCTTAGCACTGCCTTTGCTGCGTCCCATAAGTTTTGATATGTTGTGTTTTCATTTTCATTCGCCTCGAGGTATTTACTAATTTCTCTTGCAATTTCTTCTTTGACCCACTTGTTGTTTAAGAGTGTGTTGTTGAGCCTCCACGTATTTGTGAATTTTCTGGCACTCCGCCTATTATTGATTTCCAACTTCATTCCTTTATGATCCGAGAAAGTGTTGTGTATGATTTCAATCTTTTTAAATTTGTTAAGACTTGCTTTGTGACCCAGCATATGGTCTCTCTTGGAGAATGATCCATGAGAACTTGAGAAAAAGGTGTATCCTGCTGTTGTGGGATGTAATGTCCTATAAATGTCTGTTAAGTCTAGCTCATTTATGGTAATATTCAGATTCTCTATTTCTTTATTGATCCTCTGTCTAGATGTTCTGTCCATTGATGAGAGTGGTGAATTGAAGTCTCCAACTATTATGGTATATGTGTCTATTTCCCTTTTCAGTGTTTGCAGTGTATTCCTCACGTATTTTGGGGCATTCTGGTTCGGTGCGTAAATATTTATGGTTGTTATGTCTTCTTGTTTAATTGTTCCTTTTATTAGTATATAGTGTCCTTCTTTGTCTCTTTTAACTGTTTTACATTTGAAGTCTAATTTGTTGGATATTAGTATAGCCACTCCTGCTCTTTTCTGGTTGTTATTTGCATGAAATATCTTTTCCCAACCTTTCACTTTCAACCTATGTTTATCTTTGGGTCTAAGATGTGTTTCCTGTAGACAGCATATAGAAGGATCCTGTTTTTTAATCCATTCTGCCAGTCTATGTCTTTTGATTGGGGAATTCAGTCCATTAACATTTAGTGTTATTACTGTTTGGATAATATTTTCCTCTACCATTTTGCCTTTTGTATTATATATATCATATCTGACTTTCCTTCTTTCTACACTCTTCTCCATACCTCTCTCTTCTGTCTTTTCATATCTGACTCTACTGCTCCCTTTAGTATTTCTTACAGAGCTGGTCTCTTGGTCACAAATTCTCTTCAGTGACTTTTTGTCTGAGAATGTTTTAATTTCTCCCTCATTTTTGAAGGACAATTTTGCTGGACACAGGAGTCTTGGTTGGTAGTTTTTCTCTTTTAGTAATTTAAATATATCATCCCACTGTCTTCTAGCTTCCATGGTTTCTGCTGAGAAATCTACACATAGTCTTATTGGGTTTCCCTTGTATGTGATGGATTGTTTTTCTCTTGCTGCCTTCAAGATCCTCTCTTTCTCTTTGACCTCTGACATTCTAACTAGTAAGTGTCCTGGAGAACACCTATTTGGGTCTAATCTCTTTGGAGTGCGCTGCACGTCTTGGATCTGTAATTTTAGGTCTTTCATAAGAGTTGGGAAATTTTCAGTGATAATTTCTTCCATTAGTTTTTCTCCTCCTTTTCCCTTCTCTTCTCCTTCTGGGACACCCACAACACGTATATTTGTGCGGTTCATATTGTCCTTGAGTTCCCTGATACCCTGTTCAAATTGTTCCATTCTTTTCCCGATAGTTTCTGTTTCTTTTTGGAATTCAGATGTTCCATCCTCCAAATCACTAATTCTATCTTCTCTCTCTTTAAATCTATCATTGTAGGTATCCATTGTTTTTTCCATCTTTTCTACTTTATCCTTCACTTCCATAAGCTCTGTGATTTGTTTTTTCAGTTTTTCTATTTCTTCTTTTTGTTCAGCCCATGTCTTCTTCATGTCCTCCCTCAATAATTATCGATTTCGTTTTTGAAGAGGTTTTCCATTTCTGTTCGTATATTCAGCATTAGTTGTCTCAGCTCCTGTATCTCATTTGAACTATTGGTTTGTTCCTTTGACTGGGCCATATTTTCAATTTTCTGAGCGTGATCTGTTATCTTCTGCTGGCGTCTGGGCATTTAGTCAGATTTCCCTGGGTGTTGGACCCAACAGGTTGAAAGATTTTTCTGTGAAATCTCTGGGTTCTGTTTTTCTTATCCTGCCTAGTAGGTGGCGCTCGTGGCACACATTTTTCTGCGGGTCCCACCAGTAAAAGGTGCTGTGGGTCCTTTAACTTTGGAAAACTCTCGTCGTGGGGGAGGTTCGCCAGCCTAAGTGGCTTGAAGAGTGCCAGCCAGCCCGGGGGTCCGAACACGGGGAGGGTCGCCAGCCGCTGCAGGCCGGGAGAGCACCCGTCCGAATTTCCTAGTCGGCCCGGGGCGCCAAGCGTGGCAGGAGGGTGCCTGTTGCCGCAGCCCGGGAGAGTACACCGGTCCCAGCCGGACCGGGGAGTCACGAGTTTGGAAGGGACCTCCCCGGTCACCGTTCTCCGCGGTCTGGGGATTTCCAATCCAATTGTCTCAGTTGGTCTGGGGGGCCTTGTGTGGTGGGGGCACCAGCCGCCGCGGCTTGAGGGGACCGCCTGCCCAATTCTGCTAGCTGGTCCGGGAAGGAGGAAGGGAGGGACTCCAGCCGCTTGCCACCCCGCCCGGGAAAGCCCACGCCCCTCGGCGATCTCACTGGAGCTGGTTCTCCCAGACAGTCAGCCGTTCCAGGATGGGGTACGCTGTCTTTTTGATCTGTCATGTGTCCGGGAGCTGTTCTGTATCGTTTCTACTCCCCTAGTATCTGTTCTGGAGGAGGAAAGGTGAGGATGGCAAGGCTGTCGAGGATGGTGGCGGAGGAGCCGGTGAAGGCGGAAGAGGGCACGGTGGTGGTTGGAGAGCCACTGGAGTAGGAGGAGAAAGGGAAGGATAAGATGGCGGATGGAGAGCCGCCGGGGCAGAAGGGGAAAGAGAAGGGCAAGAGGAAGAGGAGGGCTAAATGGCAGTGGTAGCGCCAGCGGAGAAAGAGGAAGAGGAGGGCTAGATGGCGGAGGGAGTGCCAGCGGAGAAAGAGGAAGAGAGGGCTGGATGGTGGTGGGAGCGCGGGCGGAGAAAGAGGAAGAAGAGGGCTGGATGCCGGCGGGAGCGCCGGTGGAGAAGGGGGAAGAGGAGGGCTGGATGGCGGCAGGAGCGCCGCCCGCGGAAAAAGAGGAAGAGGAGGGCTGGATGGCGGCAGGAGCGCCACCGGTGGAGAAAAAGGAAGAGGAGGGCTGGATGGCGGCGGGAGCGCCGGCGGAGAAGGGGGAAGAGGAGGGCTGGATGGCGGCGGGAGCGCCGCCAGCGGAGAAAGAGGAAGAGGAGGGCTAGATGGCGGTGGGAGCGCCGGCGGAGAAGGGGGAAGAGGATGGCTGGATGGCGGCAGGAGCGCCGCCGGCGGAGAAAGAGGAAGAGGAGGGCTGGATGGCAGCAGGAGCGCCGCAGGCTCTTTCTACTTTCTTGATGAAGTTCTTTGATGCACAAAAGTGTTTAAGTTTGAGGAGCTCCCATTTATTTATTTCCTTCTTCAGTGCTCTTGCTTTAGGTTTAAGGTCCATAAAACCGCCTCCAATTGTAAGTTTCATAAGATATCTCCCTACATTTTCCTCTAACTGTTTTATGGTCTTAGACCTAATGTTTAGATCTTTGATCCATTTTGAGTTAACTTTTGTACAGGGTGTGAGATACGGGTCCTCTTTCATTCTTTTGCATATGGATATCCAGTTCTCTAGGCACCATTTATTGAAGAGACTGTTCTGTCCCAGGTGACTTGGCTTGACTGCCTTATCAAAGATCAAATGTCCATAGATGAGAGGGTCTATATCTGAGCACTCTATTCAATTCCATCAGTCGATATATCTATCTTTATGCCAATACCATGCTGTTTTGACCACTGTGGCTTCATAATATGTCTTAAAGTCAGGCAGTGTGAGACCTCCAGCTTCGTTTTTTTTCCAAATGGATTTTATACAATTGTCCCCAGCACTAGGATATGAGTATGTTTTGTTATTATATGTGTATTTTCAGGATAAACCAACTTATCAAAAGCCATAGTAATGGGGGGGGGGAGAATTGCCTGTCAAAAGTCATAAAATTGGGAAAAAAAGTTGTCTTTTTTCTACCTGGATACCCCAAATTCACTCTCTAGTGATGAAGACACTCATTTATTTAGAACTATTACTAAAAAGCTTTATAACATATTTCACCTTACTCAAAATCAAAATCTTCATTGCCTCTATGACCTTCAATCTTCAAAACATAGAATTTTCAAAGTTATCTTCACCAAAAGTCTAAGAAATGTTTTAATTGCCTTGGCCAAAACTATTATATTTAGGCCTTAATAACAATGCTAAATTTATATTTGACTAGTGCATTTCCTAATTTAATGTATGTTCTAGTTTGCTAGCTCTGGAATGCAACACATTAGAGATGGATTGGCTTTTAATAAAAGGGGATTTATTAGTTCAAAATGCATGGTTCTTCAGAGGAAAGGCAGCTAACTTTCAACTGAGGTTCTTTCTTACATAGGAAGGCACAGGGCGATCTCTGCTGGCCTTCTCTCCAGGCCTTTTGGTTCCAAAAACTTTCCCTGGGGTGATTCCTTTCTGCATCTCCAAAGCCCGGGCTGAGCTGTGAGTACTGAGATGAGGTATGCTGAGCTGCTTGGGCTGTGCTATGTTTAGCTCTCTCAGTTAAGCACCAGCCAATTAAATCAAACATCATTCATTGCAGCAGGCACACATGCTAGCCGACTGCAGATGTAATCAGCAACAGATGAGCTTCACATGCCATTAGCTCAGGTCCACAGCAACTGAAATAGGCACATTCACCTAGCCAAATTGATACCTGAATCTAACTACCACAATGTATATGGACAATTTAACTAAACATCATAAGTACATGGAACCCTGAATAGGGCATGAAATTTTGTAGGTTTGTCCAGGTTAGTGTGATGTTCTGATAAATCCCAGAGAAATGTGAACAGTGAATAAAGAAGTATTTGCAAAGACCCCTTGGGGAAATGGGGAGAACGGGGGAAAATTCAACTTCCCCATTTGGAGAATTCCTGATATTCTCGCAAGCAGTGGGGACAACCAAATCAATAGGCCGAGTCCTCGATCTTGGGGTTTGCTGCTATGAAACTTATTCCTGCAAAGGACAGGCTAAGAGTACTAAAAATTAGGCCTAAGAGTCACCCCCAGAGAACCTCTTTTGTTGCTCAGATGTGGTTTCTCTCTCTAAGTGAACTCAGCATGTGAACTTGCTGCCTTCCCCCCTACGTGAGACATGACTCCCAGGAGTGTAACTCTCCCTGGCAATGTGGGACAGAGAGCCTGGGATAAGCCAAGACCTGGCATTCAGAGATCGAGAAAGCCTTCTTGAACAAAAGGGGAAAGAAAGAAACGAGAGGAAATAAAGTTTCAGGGGCTAAGAGATTTCAAACAGAGTCGAGAAGCTATCCTGGAGGTTATTCTTATGTACTATACAGATATCCCTTTTTAGTTTATGGTATATTGGAGTGGCTAGAGGGAAGTACCTGAAACTGTTGACCTGTGTTCCAGTAGCCTAGATTCTTGAAGATAACTGTATAAAGATACAACATTTACAATGTGGCTGTGTGATTGTGAGAACCTTGAGTATGGTGCTCCTTATATCTAGGGGGTGGACAGACAAGTAAAATATATGGATAAAATTAATAAATAAATAATAGGGGGGACAAGGACTAAAATAAATTGGGTAGATAGAAACATTCGTGGTCAATGAAAGGGAGAGGTGAGGGGTGATGGGTATGATATGTATGAGTTTTTTCTTTTTTCTTATTGTTTTGTTGCTAGAGTGATGCAAATGTTCAAAAATGATCATGGTGATGAAAATGCAACCATGTGATGATATTGTGAGCCACTGATTGTACACCATGTATGGAATGCTTTTATGCCAAGAATATCTGTTTGTATGTTAAGTTTTTACAATTAAAATATTAAAATTAAAAAACAACAACAACAGTGCTGTCAATTCCCTTTGGAGCCCATTAACTCTCTCCCAGTGAACTTTCAAAGTGTTGCATCACCCCAAGAGGGGGTCTGCTTAAGGTTCTACTAAACACTCAGACTGTCAAGACTATCAAAGGACATATATGGCACCGGTCTTTAAAAAGACTATTAAGAGAGCAGCATTAGATTCTCTTCAATGGGAGTCCTTACAAGAATTTATACCACACAGCACAGGTGCAAAGGGAGAGCTACTACATTGGGTAGGAGTGGGAATTGCCCTTGTTTAGAAGCCCTATGCTCCACAGGAGCCAATATCTTTGTAGACCCTCCACAGGGATAACTTCCAAAATCTCCACAAGGGACAGCTATAAGAGTCACTGCATTCAGAGAAGCCTATCATGATGGTTTCCTATGAAGTATTTATAACTGTTCAGAGGCAATCTACCAATCAGGTTCATTTTACCATAAACAATATTGCCTAGTAACAGCATACCATTTCATCTGTTTCCTGGGAAACGGAGCTAGAGGGGCTAACTAAAAGCCAAATTCTCATGTGAAAGGGGAAAGGGTTTGTTAATGCTTTACCTCTAGGAGTCATAACTCACAATACAAAAATGTATAAAGTTTTTCTTTTCTGACTTGTTAAAATCAGCCTTTCAGTTGCTTTCAGTGAAAGATCATCTTGGAAATACAAGTATATCTGAGGAAAATAAAATTGTTTTATTATGTCCACAAGAGCAAATGGTTGATATGCAATATAGGATACTTTTTTTTTTTACTACCTTCCTTTTTCTAGTGTTACTTTTCTGCTCAACCTATATCAAAATGTGATGGATTGCTCCAGAAAATAATTCAGCTACTCCCTTTCTATTTATTCTATCTTATTTAAATGGATTTCCTGTAGTTCTTCCCTTCCCACTCTATACCTCTGCGGCCAACAGCCTATACCAACTGCATTTACCCTACAGATAAGAGAGACACAAATAACTAACAGGCACAAAGGAAACATTTTTAATTTTCAAAATTATTCACTATATTACTAAGCATTATTCTTGGTAAGCTTTCTAAGCTCACTTAATAAGCCAAACTACTTTCACAACAGAAAAGAGAAATAGGAAAATCCTAGAAGCCCTCAGTACCATGAAGTCTTGCAATTCTCATGCAGAGGGAGAATAAAACAAACACACAAGTACGGAAAAAATAATCCTTGAGAGGCAATATGGTTCAAATGCTGGCTTTACCACTGTAATCTTCAGTAAATCATTACCATCTTTAAACCTCAATTTCCACATCTTTAAATTGGGGATAATTATAGTTCTATTTAGCCTGACAAAGTAAATGGAATAAGCATATTTAGCACATTATTGTTCTTGCTATTGCTATTATAAAATACACTGAATTTCCACTACCAACTATTGCTTTCCTATTACCCAGCCCATGCCTCAAACCTCAGCTCTGGATTTACATCTCCATCTGCTTAACGTCTCATTTCCACTTAGGTCTATCTATTAAAAACACCATAGCCAAAATGAATACTTCCTCCTATACTCCCAACGGAGAAGTAAGGCCTCTTCTACCATTTATGAGTCCAAGTCAGATACCTGGGTGTCTTTCTTGAGTCTTCCCTCGCAAACTCTTCCCTAATCCAATCCAATCCAAGCATGCTTAAATCCCTCCAGAATCTCTCCTCCTTGCTTTGCTAATCATCACTTCCTTGCTCACACTCCTGAACTGTCATAGCTTCCCTGGTATCTGGTCTTTGCATTACCTAAATGTAATCCATTCTCTTCAGTGCTACCAGAGTGATCTTTCTGTAAAAACTGAATTGTGTCACTTCATAGTTAAAGACCAATCCTTCAGTGTTTCCTTCTTCCTCTTGGGAGAAAATTCCCAAAGCAAGCACATATAGTCAGGGCACACTTCTCTAAATACATCTTTTTAACTACTGCCCTAAATTTTTGATTTTCTACTTTTATCAGTTTTTAAAAAAAGCACGTACCCCCCCATTAAATGTATATTTATTTATATTTCATACAAATACAAATGTACCAATATAATATATATTATAAAATACACTTATCAAATGTAAATCTTTGTAAGGTGAGATAAAAACATGAATATAATAGCTCATATTTCTTTGATGATCCAATAGTTATTTTGTGTACCACCTCCCACCCACCCCCACTGCCATGAATGGACCTGCATGGGTTCTCTTGCATCATCATGCCTTTATATATACCATGATTCTTTCTGCCTAGTACAGCAATCTACCATCTAGCCATTGTCCTTCTTCCTTCTTCCCTTCCATTTCCTCTTCCTCCTAGTCCGCATCTAATGTTAGCTGGCTATCTCCTCCTTATTTAGCAAGACTAAGTTCAAGTGTCACCAACACTGAAAGTTTTCTATGACCCATCCCCGGGACAGGGGCCCCATGTTATAATATATGTCTCTCTCTATTATCTTTATTGCCCCTACTAGACAGACAGACTCATCCTTGAGGGCAGGGATTGTGTTTTCATCTCTGTATCCAATGCACCTTCCCTAATGTATATTCCTAGCACAGAGCTAAACATATAGCAGTAATGCTTGCCAAATTAAGAAAAGTTACTCCATAGCAATGGTTTTCAAACTTTTTTTTTAAAGGATTGGAACTAATTTTTTCTGATGTCTTAAGTGAAATACTAATATATAAAACAGACAAAATAAAAAAAAGGGAGGTGAACTGCTCTGTATCAAGCTGGGAGGAGGGAGAGGTTTTCTACTTGCATAGTTAGAGGAGCCAGTTTTGTGTGGGATGTCAAAGTAATTAAACTTAGTAAAATCATCTGGGCCCAGAATTGTTAAAATTGTAACCTGCTGCCATTTTCTTATTCTGTTAAGAGCTGGGATCTCAACTATCCTGCTCACCATTGTATCCCCAGCATCTAGTATTGTGCCTCAGTACTCAATAAATATTTTTGATGAATAAAAAATGCCTAAGGTTTAGTTTCCCAGTTGCTAAAACAAATACCATATAATGGGTTGGCTTAAACAATGGGAATTTATTGGCTCACAGCTTTCCATTTAAAAGTTCAAAATCAGGCATCTGCAAGGTGATGCTTTCTCCCTGAAATCGGTGGCATTCTAAGACTGGTTGCCTACGATCCTCAAGTACTTGACTTTTCTGTCACATGGTAATGCACTGCCTTATCCTTTTTCTCACAGCTTCTGACTTCCAGCTTCTTCTTCTCCATGTGGCTTTCTCTCTTTATGTCTGAATTTCATTGTCTATAAAGGACTCCAGTAATCCAGATTAAAACCTAACCTGATTCAGTAAACCACACCTTAACTAAAAATATCATCTTCCAAAGGTCCTATTTATAATGGGTTCATACCCACAAGAATGGATTAAGAACATGGATCAAGGATTTCAATCACTGCCCCATCTGTATATGCCTTCATTCCTGCTGCTGTCAGTCTAGAAAACTCCCTCTTTCCTTTCCCTAAAGCAGAGTCATCACTAATCTCCTAAAGCCAGCTCAAGTATCACTCCCTAAATGGCCCAGGCTGAGCACCTCTCTTCAGGGTTACATCCCTGCAGCATAAATTCCTATCAGTCCACCACCATCCCTCCCCACCTTGATTACATGTTCTGTCCGCAAAGAATAAGTGACCCCAAATTTTTATAAATGTTTATATATTTAGGTAAGAATTTAAACCTCAATTATAATAGCTGGTGTATTTGGTAGTGGTTTTAGTTTCCTAAATTTCCACAATGAATTTGCATCATTTGTATAAGCTGGAGAAAGAAAAGAAATCGAAATTGAAAAATTCTATTTCTACCCTCTGTTGGTAGTATAGTACATAGCTTGTAAACTTTGTGCTATGTTTATAATATAATTTTAAATTTTAAATAATCTTAGATGTACATCAAAGTTGTAAAAATACATACAGAAGATTTTAAAACTTGATAAACTGGACTTCATCAAAATTGAAACCTTTTGTGCTTCAAACAACACCATCAAGAAAATAAAAGCCTAAAGATTGGGAGAATATTTGCAAATAATTTATCTGATAATGGGTTTGTATGCAGAATATTATAGAACTTTTGCTACTCAAGAGAAAGATAAGTAACCCAAATGAAAGATGGGCAAGGGGCCTGAACAGACATTTCTCCAAGGAAAATATATAAATGGCCAAAAGCACATGAAAAGATGCTCAACAACACTGGTTATTAGAGAAAGCAAATAAAACCCACTTAAAAAAAAGATAAGAATGATTTTATTTTCTGGGGTACATAATCCAATCTGCCATACGCTCCAAGAAGAGTAACCCATTCCTAAAGCATTCTTGTGCTATTTCTTGAAGTTATGGAGATCAGCTCATGAACAAATTTGGTTCGAGAGAAATCAAATGATATGAAGACACTGGTAGTGGTAAATTAGAAATAATGCCTTTGTTCTCATAAAGGACATGGATAGAGACAGTAAAAAGAATGGTCTTCAAGAGATCCTTGGAAGAAGGAACATTTGGTCTTTTGAAGGAAGTCAGCCAAGTAAGACTGTCCAAGACGTGGTGCAGCTATGTATTCTTCAGTCTGCCTTTACGACAAAGATGCAAATGACCAACAAGCAGGTTGACTTTCCACCACTGCTACTCTCTCCTTTCCAAACCGGGCCCTCATCACTTACATCGCCTTCTGGAAGAGCCTTTTAAGTGGCCTAATCATCTTCAGGCTTAAATCTCTCCAATCTACTTTATAGAATGCTTTAAAGCCCTAAATGTTTCCCCACTACCTATTTAAACCCCAAATTCCTTAGAAATTGAATTCAGCATTCAAAGTTCTCCATACCTCTGGCTCCAAACTACCATTTAAACCTTCCACAACATTACTCCACTGCTTAGATATTAAATTAAAAAAAACATATAATTCAACCATCCAGGGACATGCTCTATACAGCATTTTTCTACTGTTTCACCACATTTTTGTTTAGATGTTTTCTCCATCTAGAATATCCTCCCACGTACCTCCAACTGTTGGAATTCCACCACTTTTTCAAGGTATGTCCCCACAGCTGGTTGTTCAAGAACAACCTTGAATTATATCACTCTACAAATTAGAGGGTATTGATAAATTTTATCTTTTCATTCTTTCAGCAGCTCTGAGTACCTTTATGCTCTCTCTACAAACTCAGATAGCCAAGTGCCCTGCCAAGACGACACAGCCAATGACAGAGCTGGGGATTCAAATGCAGGTCTTGAGACTCCAAATACTTTGTGCTTATGTTATAGCTGCTACTTTCAAAATCTTCTACTACCTCTGTGATCCCAACACTCTTTATAATAGCATATTAATTCTCACTCCACTTTATATTAGAGTTTGTATATGTTTGAGGAAGGGTGGTGTGGTAGATTGAATTATGCATCCCAACACAGACATATTTCTAATCATAATCTGCACTCCTGTGGGTAATGTAAACAGACATTATTTTTAGCTAAGGTGGGGCTCAACTGAATGAGGGTGGGTCTTAATCTGGATTACTGTAAGATTTATAAAGAATAAGTCACAGGAAGGAGACAGAAGCAGGAGATCAGAAGAAACCCTGAAAAAAAGAGAGGACACCATCATGTGAGGAGAAAGCCAAAGAACCCCCAAAATTGTCTGCAGCCAGCACTTCAAGTTTGGGAAGAAAGCATGCCTTGCTGATATTTAGATTTTGGACTTCTAGCCTCAAAACCATCAGCCACTAAATTTCCATTGTTTGCTTTATGCCAACCCATTTGTGTGGTATTTGTGATAGCAGTCCGGCAAGCTAAAACAGGAGGGGACCTTGTCTTGTTCATCCCCATATGCCTTAAAGCACCTATCATATTCTTTACATAGAGTAGGCAGTTTTCATCAGGTTGAATTTCATTCACTTAAGTTTTTTTCTTTTTCTTCTTGGCAAGTTCCAGACTTACTGCTGGAGTTACATCCCAGAAGCAAAATTAGGTGAGGCTCGGGAGTATGGGCTCCTCCCTGATCAAGTTACTCAACACCTTATTTGTAAAGTGGGGATAATAATTATGCCTTCCTCATAAGAATTGTTGTAAGGATCAAATTAAACAATGTACTTAAAACACCAGCCCAGGGCCTGGTACACTCAATATATATCAGCTATTATTATGCCTTCTATTCTATATCCCCCACATCACACTTTTAGGACCAACAATTATTGATCTCGAGTACTGAATTACTCTAAACCATCAAGAGAAATTTAGACAATATGGAGTATAAATTAAGAATGTAAGGAAGCACACTAATAAATAGAGACCTTCCTGAAGTCATTTTTTTCTTTCTTTTTATTTTTCATTTCTCTGCATTTATTATCAATTGTAATGTTAAGTTCTTCCAGATAAGAACCATGCTACAAATGTGGACCCAGACACGTATGCACCAATTTTTCAAATCAAAGTTATATATCACATCTTTCTAAAATTGAGGCAGAAGAAGATAGAAACACAAAGATTACTCCTTAACAAATTTGAAGGGGGAACACAGTGTCAACTTTATAGTTCAGTCCTTTTTTTCTTTTTCTTTCCTTTCTTTTTAATTTAAATATCCTAGTACGTAAAACTCCCCAGTTTTCTAGAAAATTAGTTTACACCGAATGACTCAAATTATACTATGTAAGATAACCAGGTATTAATATTAGGGGATGTATAAGTGTGAGATAAGCATGAGAGGAAATATATACATATCCTCCCCTTCTCCAATTTTGCAGCGGCTAACATTGTTCCTAAATTAAGTACCAGGTGCTAATCAAAGGCTTATGCAATTAGAAGTGCCTGGCTCTTCATCCTGGAAGCAAAGAGCAAGCAGAGACCAAAGTCATGGACCATTTGCCCCGCTAAACATATATTCAGTTTTCAAGGAGCTCACTAACTATGCAGTTAGGGAATAAATAAAGGCATTTACTGACATTAATGGGTAGCCTGGAGTAAACTCCCCGAGCGGCTGCTGTGTTTGAGACTGACAACGCACCAGGACACCACACCTGAGTGAGTTACACTGACTCATTTCAGTTCTGACATGTTAAGCAAGCTGGAGAGGTGAAAGCCCTCACACGCACCAAGTCGTTCCTCTTACTGGATCTCAGCTGTAAAACGAGACGGATGGAAAAGGAATTTCTAAGTTTTTCCTCCAGATCTAAACTCCATAATTCTGTAATGCTCTGGGGGCCACCTCGCACGGTGGGGTCAGAAGTATGGCAGTGAGCAGCAGTAAAAGCCAAGCAAAGGGAAATCCTGGGCGCCGATAAAATCGGAGCAATCAAATTAGACTGGAGTAGTTAATCCTGGAGCCAGGGTAGTTATATAAAAATGACCAAGACTGGGAGGGACCGGCAGGGACAGGAACCTTTGGACTTACAATTGGGACTTCTAAAACTACTCTTCTTATGGGCCCTGGCAATTGACCTCGGGAACACGCACATCCTCGTACAAGAAGCATGACCCTGGGGTGGCCGTGGTTTCCAGTTACCGTCCCCAAATAAAGTTAACGCGGGTAAAGTCGAGGGCCTTTGAAACAACCTGAAAAAGTGGAACCCCTCGATTCACCGCGGCCTCCAAGGATTACCCCATCAGATACGATTAATCCTTATTTCCGTCCGCCAAAGGCGGGAGGACCTGCAGCGGCAGCCAGATGGGGCTCAAATCCAACCAGGGCCTGGGCCAGCTGAGCCCCGGGGTCCTCTCCCCCCAAAGGCCACCGCCGCACTAGGAAGACCCCAAGGCCGGGGAATCAGGCCAGATGCCCACCTTGGTGCTGGGGTCCGCATCGGAGCAGCAATTGAGGGCCGCCTCGTCAGTAAGGCCACCGGCGGCTGGCTGCGGTTCTGCCATAGCTGCACTGCTGTATCCCCAAAAAGCCGAGACGGGAACCAAGACGCTACCGACACCCTTCCCGACCCTCGCGGTGGCCTTTAGGAACCTGATGGCGCCGCAGGGCGGGAGCCTTCTGACTTCTGGCCAATCGCTGTGCGAAGAGCAAGTTGGCTTTTCCTTGATTGGTTTTCGGTGACTCAGCGCCTCCAGCCGCAAGGGCTAGACGCCCAGAGACCACAACTCCCAGAGCAACTTGCGCATCGTGGAGGGAGGGAATTTTTTTTTTTTTAGTAATTTAAGAAAACAAACCTCTGGAAAGCCGTGGTTTCTCTTAATGACCCAATTTTGTCTTTGTTCACCTATTAAAGTTTGGTAACCACCCATACCTCAGGGAGAAAATTGGCCAGAATTTAGGAATCTGATGGAAAGTGAGAACTGGCAGTCATTCATTTTTTAACTTCTAAGTATACACGGTATTGTATTCTCAGTGCAGACCGTGCAGAATTAATTAAAATAACTCCGGTTCGGTCAAAAACCTGAGTTCAAAGTTTTGGTTCCACTATTTATTAAATCTATAAGCTTACGATAATTATTTAAGGCTTTCTGAGTTTCCTTAAAGGATATTAGTGAAGATTAAGTGAGATTTAAGTCATGTTTTGACTATTTTATGATCTAAATGTACATAACTTGCAGTATTTTTTTTTACGTTGATTTTGCTAAGGCACATATTTCAATTGTGTTAACTGAAAGGCTTAGTTATCACGTGTCTTCAATGCCTGGCACATAGTAGATGGTCAATAAATACTTACCCTTGTTAAAAGAATAAATTGTAATGACTAGTTGTTTCAACCCAGCTCTTGGAGGGCTTGGGTTGGGGGAGCTGGAAGACCAAAGGACACATTAGGCACAGAGTTAGATGTTAATTTTAATAGGACTTATGAACAGAAGATCTTCCATGGCGGTGGCTGGCTATGGAAAATGAAGGTTAACAGTCAGCAAAGGAGGTGGCAGGGAGTGCAAGAGCTTAAAAAGGATTAGGAGGAAGAAATTTCATAGGTTGCGACAACAGAGTTTCAACAGGGTCTTATGATATAGGGGTTTGGAAACTTGTTAGCATTAGTGATCAGGGGAGGGGAGTTTCAGTGCCTTATCTATGATACCAGTTGTACATTCTTTCTCTCCTGAGAAAGTCTGATGACCTTTAATGTCTGTCCTGGTCATGTAGGCAGCTTTGTGCAATGAACTGTTCTCAGTATGGAGGGGAATGCTCTCAATATAGAGAGAAATCCCAGGCCCTGGGTCCCCACAATCCACCCCCATGTAGCAAACTACATTGACCATAGAACAGACGTTGCATCTATATTCCACAACAACAGTATAGGAAACAGAATACTAGAAGTCCCCCACACAGAGATAAAAACCCTACAAAGAGATGCCACCATGGCCAAGAAAGGGAATTAAACCATTTTCCAAGTATTAGGAATATGAGGTAAAGTTATATAAGGTAGCAAGGACATAGGGCTGTCCCTAAGTATAAGGTCCTAGAAATGAGAAGATTCTTCTTCAGATTTTCTGGTGTGTTGAAATCTGCCAGGCCAGCTGGGTATTCCACATAGTCCAATTTGAAGAGTCATGGTCTAAGGAAGGCTGGTAGCACCCGAGGATGGCAAGTCCATGCAAACCCAACATTGGGTTCGATTGTGGGCTTGAGTTACAACTGAAGTACACTGAAGGAAGGTGTTTGCTAGGGCACTATGGATGAAAAGAAAGGTGTTATGGGCAATAATAAAGGGCTAACAATATACATGATAGAGTTCCATTGGTTGACAACAAGGTACCAGGCAGAACATCATGGGGAGGTTTTAAAAACCATGTATTTTCTCCCTGCAATTTTTGAATTTTCCACCATTACATCAATTGTTAATCTGGGCCTAAGAAGGGTCCACCTAGTCATACATAAAGATCCTGTGAAAATAAGAGGTCCTGGATTGGTGATAAAGATTTTAACAGATATTTTCTGAATTGAGGTTTTATTACATTATTCTGGGTAACTCCTGTTTACTAGGACTTTAGGATTCCTAACCAATATGGCTGAATTGGCCAGCACCAAGACCAACTGACCTCGTTTAGGATTCCTAACCAATATGGCTGAATTGGTCAGCACCAAGGCCAATTGACCTCATTTTCCCCATTTTGTATGGTCTGAGGCACAGACTGCAACAAGTTATTACCATTTCCCCACTTAAACTGTAAGGCGGCTGGCACTTTAATTTGTATTCTCAGCACATGCATTGGTCCTGCTGTTAGCATTTCAACAGGGTGGGGGCAGTAGCCCCCAGCATTGCATTTAAGCGGGTTAAAACCTGATAGAGTTTTTTAGTCCACTGGTGCATGGACCTTTTATCATCTTTTAGCTGTTCCTGTTAACAAAACATTCATTCTTTCAATAAAGTCCACTCCTGTGGGCCTGTAGGGTAGAAGGAGTATCCACATGATGCCCTGATCCATGGCCCAGGATTGTGCTACTAACCCAGTGAAAGGAGTCTGTGTAGATACACCATACAGAGCACTCATCTTTTCCAAACATTTGACGGTGGTCCTCTGGTTCGCCTTCCCCACCGGGAAAGCTAGCAAAAGTCTTGTAGCCTTGTACACAGCAGTAAAAGCGTATCTGGCCCACTCAGAGAGCAGAAGGGAACCAATGTAATCCACTTGCCTCCCAGTCACTGGGATTTATGACCTGCTGAACTGTCGCATCTGGTGTCATAGCCTACAAGGTCATCACAGAGAGCATGAAGGGCATTCTCTAAAATGTCACTAGCTGCTGTATACACTCATCAGCTGTAACTGCTGAGTCAGATGCCAGAGGGCTTGATACCCTCGGTGTCTGCTTTTCTGATGAAGCCATTCCACCCTTTCCCTGGTTCCAGCTGTAGTGTTCTGAACTCGTGCAAGTACATCTGCTTCCGCATTTCCGGGTAATGTGTTGGGAGTAGGTCAGGGACGTGATAAACAGTTACCTTTCATTATTGGCAGGCACCCAGATGTCTTTCCACAATTCTTATCCCCAGAGAGGGCGACCTATGACTATCCATTGCTCCTGCTTCCAGGTTGACATCCAGGTCATAAGGCAAAAACAGCCCAACTGTCGGTATAAACAGCACATCTCCTGACTCATGCACTATTACCATCCATACTGCTCTTAACTCAACCCACTGACTGATTTGCATAACACCAGCCTCCCACCATAGTGTGTCAGTACTGGGTTGTACTGCCACAGCTGTCCAGGCGGGAAGCTGCCCACTAGTGGAAACATCAGTGTACCAAGCAGACTCAGAAATGGTACCTGTGCCTTCTGTAGAAGGCGTTTCAGGTGCAGCACCTTTAGCTCTCTATATAGGACACTGGTCTGATAACTTGTGCATTTCAGCACTCAGAGGACTGGTATTGAAAATGCTGCATTGTAGCAGGCAGGCTTTCCATTTGGTCAGCGTGTTTAGTTCCTGAAGCATGGCTTAGAAGTCATAGGAATAGGAATAGCTGTTTTCAAGGTGACTGGGCACTTTTGCATCAGTCCCTTCACTTGCATTAAGGCATTATATGCAGCACACAATTGCTTTTCAAAGAGCTGTATCTCAGTTCTGCCCATTTCCATAATTGTGACCAAAAGCTAAGGGTTTTTTGGATGGACATTTAGAATGTCATCTGTGCCACAGAGCACACCCAAAGCCAGTATTAGTGCTGGCCACATCCAATTCATGGGGGAGGTCTGGATCTACATTCCCTAGTGCTTATGCCTATGCTATTGCTTTCTTTCCTTCAAAAGTAGCCTGTTGGGAAGTATCCTGCTCCCAGGGATGGCCTTTCTTAATAAAAAAATATGAAGGTGTTGTACTGGTTTGAAAGGACTTATGTACCCCAGAAAAGCCATGCTTTAGTCCTAATCCAATCTTGTGGGAGTAACCATTTCCCCTAAACCCTATTTAGCACTGTATGTTGGATACTTGATTAGATTATCTCCATGGAGATGAGTCTCCACCCATTCAAGGTGGAGATCCTATAAAAGAAGAAGTATTTTGGAGAAAGCTTGAGAACAATATAACCACAAGAAGCAGAAAGTCCACCAGCCAGTGACCTTTGGAAGAAGAAAAATGCCTCCCGGGAAGCTTCATGAAACTAGAAACCGGAAGAGAAAGCTAGCAGACTTTGCCATATGCCCTACCAGCCAAGAGAGAAACCTCCAACTTCATCAGCTTTCTTGAACCAAGGTATCTTTCCCTGGGTACCTTAGACTGGACATTGCTATAGACTTGTATTAATTGGGACATTTTCTCAGCCTGAGAACTGTAAACGAGCAACTTCTTAAATTCCCCTTTTTAAGAGCCGTTCTTTTCTGGTATATTGCAACCCAGCAGCTAGCAAACTAGAACAGGTGTTAACATTTGAGCTAAGTGAGAAACGAAAAGTTCTCCAATACCCCCAAAACACCAAGGAAGTCATTAGTTGTTTTGGCATTTGCAGCATGGGGAAACATTGCACCTTATCAATTACAGCAGAAGGTATAGTTTTTTTGTCTTACCCAACCATACAACACCCAATAATTTAACAGAATAGCCAGGGCCTTGTAGCTTGTCAAGTTTGACTGCCCATCCCTGACTTTCAAGGTGAGATAGCAATGAGCTTGAGGCTTCTTTTAATTCTGAAAGAGAGTTACTGGTTGATATAACATCATCAATATAATGAAATGGAGTCACATGTGAGGGACTTTTCCACTTAGCCAAATCCTTCACCAAGAGACCATGGCAGATGTTCAAGCTATATATATATATATATATATATAGCCTGGGGGAAACACTGTAAAAATCCATTGCTGGCCTCCCCAAGTGAAGGTGAATATAGGTTGGATTGATTTTTCTAGGGAGATGCTGAAGAAAGTATTAGCAAGATCCAATACGAGAATGATATTTACATGATTGAGTACTAATTTCTTGTAATAAACCAGCAATGTTTGGGACTGCAGCACGCCATGGTGCTGTTAACTTTGCTTAACTTTGAATAATCTACTGCTGTGTGCCACATTTCATCAGGCATTTGTACTGGTCATCCAGGGCTATTGAAAGGGCTGTGGGTGAATATTATCCTCTTCTTCTCCAACTCTTTAATAGTGGCTGAGATTTCTCAGTGACTTCCTGGAAGTTTATATTGTTTTGCAGCCATGACCCTCTAAGACAGGGGTACTTTTACAGGGGACCATTTTTCCTGCCCCTTTAAGATTGCTTTGACCACTCTACTCCCTAGGAAGAATTCCCCTCTAGTGGTCAACAATGTGGCATTTTGTATATCAATTCTTAAAATGTATTCCAGTATAGGAGAAATATGTACTGTAAACACTTGGGGGAGGCAATCTCCCAATTTGCAAGATCAAATTATGTCATTTGTCTCTGACTGTCTTTCCCCCATAGCCATCTATGGCCAGCATGGGTCCATTAAATGTGGCTACATTTCCATAAATTAGAATACATTTGGCTCCCTTGTCTACTAGTGCTAACACTTGCTGTTGGTAAGTAGGGGGCCAGTAAATTGTTAATTCTACATGTTACCTCTGATCCTTAGAGTCCCTGGCTTTGTTTGCACCTGGGGATCTTTTCTCTTTTTAAATTTTTATTAATAAACCAATCAACATACAATATGAACATTCTTTCTTTTCATCACATAGTTGTATATTCATCATGATCATTTCTTAGAACATTTGCATCAATTGGAAAAAGAAATAAAAAGAAAACAGAAAAAAAAATTCATACATACCATACCCCTTACCCCTCCCTTTCATCGATCCCTAGCATTTCAGTCTGCTAAATTTATTTTAACATTTGTTCCTCCTATTATTTATTTATTTTTAAACCATATGTTTTACTCATCTGTCCATAAGGTAGATAAAAGAAGCATCAGACACAAGGTTTTCACAATCACACAGTCATATTGCAAAATATCATTATATAATCGTCTTCAAGAAACATGGCTACTGGAACACAGCTCTACATTTTCAGGCAGTTCCCTCCAACCTCTCTGTTATGCTTTAACTAAAAAGGTGATATCTATTTAATGCATAAGAATAACCTCCAGGATAACCTCTCGACTCTGTTTGTAATCTCTCAGTCATTGATACTTTACTTTGTCTCATTTCTCTCTTCCAACTTTTGCTTGAGAAGGTTTTGTCAATCCCTTGGTGCTGAGTCCCAGCTCATTAAAGGATATCTATCCCACGTTGCCAGGAAGGTCCACACCCCTGGGAGTCATGTGCCACGTAGAGAGAGAGAGGGCAGTGAGTTTGCTTGTCATGTTGGCTGAGAGAGAGAGAGGCCAAATCTGAGCAACAAAAGAGGTTCTCTTGGGGGTGTCTCTTAGGCGTAATTTTAAGTAGGTTTAGCCTATCCTTTGCGGGGTTCATATGAACAAAACCCAAGATTTGGGGCTCAGCCTATTGCTTTGGTTGTCCCCACTGCTTGTGAGAACATCAAGATTTCTCCATTTGGGAGAGGCTGGAGGGACTTGCCTGAAAATGTAGTGCTGTGTTCCAGTAGCCATGTTTCTTGATGATGATTGAACAATGATATAGCTTTCACAATGAGACTCTGTAAATGTGAAAACCTTATGTCTGATGCTCCTTTTAGCTACTATATCAACAGAAGAGTAGAACATATGGAATAAAAATAAATAATAGGGGACAATGTTAAAATAAATTCAGTTTGAAATAGTGGTAAATGAAAGCGAGGGGTAAGGGGTATGGTACGTATAGTTTTTTTTTCCTCTATTATCATTTTATTTCTTTTTCTGTTGTCCTTTTATTTCTTTTTCTAAATCGATGCAAAGTACTAAGAAATGATGAATATGCAACTATGTGATGATATTAAGAATTACTGATTGTATATGTAGAATGGAATGATATCTAAATGTTTTGTTTGTTAGTTTTTTTTTTAATTAATAAAAAAAGTTGGAAAAAAAAAAGATTTCTCCACTTGGGTAAGTTGAATTTTCCCCCCTTCTCACCATTCCCCCAAGGGGACTTTTTTTTTTATTAATTAAAAAAAATTTTTTTAAATGTAACAACAAACAAATGCAAACATTCTTAACTTTTGCTTTGATCATTCCACTCTACATATATAATCAGTAATTCACAATATCATCACATAGCTGCATATTTGTCATCATGATCATTTCTTGGAACATTTGCATCAATTCAGAAAAAGATATAAAAGGACAACAGAAAAAAATTCATACATACCATACCCCTTACCCCTCCCTTTCATTGATCACTAGCATTTCAATCTAAATTTATTTTAACATTTGTTCTCCCTATTATTTATTTTTATTCCATATGTTTTACTCATCTGTTGATAAGGTAGATAAAAGGAGCATCAGACACAAGGTTTTCACAATCACACAGTCACATTGTGAAAGCTATATCATTATTCAGTCATCCCCAAGGGAACTTTGCATATATTTTTTTATTCACTGTTCAAATCTTTCTGAGAAATATCGGTGCATCACTCTGGACAAACCTACAAAATTTCATGCCCTACTCAAGGTTCCATGTACTTATGGTGTTCAATTAAGCTATCCACATAAGTTATATTAGGAAATGCACTAGTCAAAATATAAATTTTGTACCAAATAAATTTAGTCTCACACATAACTTAAAGTTTTAAAATATTAATTACCATCTATTTTCAACACCCTGCATTATTGACATTCCTTTGTTCTTCCTCATACAAAACATTTTTAAATTTGTACATTTAGTCACTATTGTTATACATTCTAGGCATTCCTAGATTATACCATCTCAGTCTTTATCATATATCTTTCCTTCTGGCTTCATTTGTGCCCCAGCCCTCCTCCCTTTATCATTCTCACATTCAGCTTCATTCAGTGTTCTAACATTATTGATTTACAATTAGGTAGTATTGTGCTGTCCATTTCTGAATTTTTACAATTAGTCCATTGCACAATCTGTATCCCTTCAGTTCCAATTACCCAATATCTACCCTGTTTCTATCTCCTGATGGCCTCTATTCTTAACTGAAATTATCCAAGTTCATTCATTAATGTTAGTTCATATTAGTGAGACCATACAGTATTTTCCTTTTGTTTCTGGCTAATCTCACTCAGTATAATGTCCTTAAGGTCCATCCATGTTGTTACATACTTCATAACTTTATTCTGTCTTACAACTGCATAATATTCCATCATATGTATATACTACAGCTTTTTCTGCCACTCGCCTGTTGATGGACATTTGGGCTGTTTCCATCTTTTGGCAACTGTAAATAATGCTGCTATAAACATTGGTGTGCAAATGTCTGTGTGTCTTTGCCCTCGTGTCGTCTGAGTAGATACCTAGCCATTGCTAGGTCATATGGCAATTCTATACTTAGTTTCCTGAGGAACCACCAAACTGCCTTTCACAGTGGTTGTACATTTGACATTCCAACCAACAGTGGATAAGTGTTCCTCTTTCTCCACATCCTCTCCAGCACTTGTCGTTTTCAGTTTTATTGATAATGGCCATTCTGGTGGATGTGAGATGATATCTCATTGTGGTTTTGATTTGCCTTTCCCTAATAGCAGGGAAGTTGAGCATCTCTTCATGTGCCTTTTGGCCATTTGTATTTCCTCTTCTGAGAAGTGTTTGTTCAAGTCTTTTGCCCGTTTTGTAATTGGGTTGGCTGTCTTTTTGTTGTTGAGTTGAACAATCTCTTTGTATATTATGGATGGATACTAGACCTTTATCTAATATATCGTTTCCAAACATTGTCTCCCATTGTGTAGGCTGTCTTTTTACTTTCTTGATGAAGTTCTTTGATGGGCAAAAGTGTTTAATTTTGAGGAGTTCCCATTTCTTTCTTTCTTTCTTTCTTCAATGCTTGTGCTTTGGGTGTAAGGTCTAGGAAACCACCTCCTATTGTAAGATTTATAAGATATTTCCCTACATTTTCTTCTAACAGTTTTATGGTCTTAGATCTAATGTTTAGGTCTTTAATCCATTTTGAGTTAATTTTTGTGTAAGGCATGAGATATGGGTCCTCTTTCATTCTTTTGCATATGGATATCCAGTTCTTTAGGCACCATTTATTGAAGAGACTGTTCTGTCCGAGAGCACCTGGGGATCTTGACCTCCCCCCTACAGCAGACGGAAAGGGTGCCACACCTCTTCCAGGGATCATAGGGTTCCCCAGCTTGGGCTTGGAAAGGTATCTTCTTTCCTACCTTCCTTTCTCCCTCTGAGGCTTGGGAGCTTGCTTCAGAAACTCTTTGGTCCTCAGCAGTTTGCTCCATAGTGTTACCAGGACAGCATTAGGTCGCCTATCTATAGTCTCTATTTCTGTGCCTGCAGCAATGAGATACGTTTGTGGGATACTCGAGTATGTCCATCATGCCCCCAGGAGCTTTTCTCATTGTCTTTATCCCTGCCACCTTTTTCTGCAGCCTCTCTGCTTCTCAGAGGTCAGCTATGGCCTGAGCAGCAAGGGAAACAGGCTGTCCTACTAGTGAACTCAGGACAGACACAAGAGGCCCTAGTAATTGTTGGGGACAGTTTTCAATACCATGTTTTTCATACCCGTGGGAAAACCTTCAGTGTCAGGACCTGTGAAGGCCATGGTATAAGTGGTGTGTTTCATTCCAAGCCCTCTTAAAATATCTTCTGGCTTCTCCATACAATAACTCCAGTGGGGGGGGGGGGTATTGTACGGTATATTCCCCTCATTAGGCCATACAACCTTATACACATCAATCAGCCACACCAATAAAAAGGCAGTTTTTGCATCAGCTGAGGTAGCATACAAGTGTTTATCATAGCAAAGGGTGGGTTGTGATAGATGCCAATTTACTCATCTCCACTCCAGAAAGCACTATCCCCTCTGTTCTGATGTCCCATAATCTCAGAAGCCAATTGAGTAGGGACTCCAGGTTTGTTTTTGTCTATACTGCTGCCCCAAAATGTTCAGTTTGGCAGTGGTATAATCTATCATAGTAATGTGAAATTTCTGTTCAGGAGGTTGGAGTTGCTGAACTCCAAGGGGTTGATTATGTTTTGCCTTCCATTTCTGTTGTATTATGGGGTGCACCTTCTAGGGCTCTTTATCCTCCTCCACCTCCTGTTCCTCCTCCCCTTCCTCTTCTGAGGACAAGTCTATGGGGTCCCATGATTTGGGGTCCCATCCTGGAGCAGCTAAAATCCTCTGGACTCAAGCCTAAGGCAACTTATGGCCTCTGATTCGGCCATATCTGCAAGCCAGACTCTCTGACCATCCACTAGGCATAGGTAATCAGCCAGAGAGTGTCCTTCATTTCCAGCTGGCTAAGGCGCATATCTCTTTCTTGTTTTAATTCCTCCTCTAAATGGTGCGTGGTGGCTTTTGCCATTTGTTCTGCCCCGATAGCCATTTGCAGGGCTCCTAGGAGCCATATCTCACTATTTGGTGATCCCTTTTCTTTTTACTCAAATTTAGTTGTCCTGCCATCTGTTGCAAAACAGTTAGCAATCCTGCTAGAGTCTTCAGGGCATCCCTATACTCTCATGGTGGTCCCCATTTGTCTAGGAGGGTAGCCACATTGATTGATAGAAACCAATTTGGAATTTTCCCCACAGGTTCTCCCTTCCCCAAACTCATGTCTGCTACATCTAGTGGCTCATTGTCTCCCGGCTGGCTTGCTAATTGTTCCATTCCAGTTCTCGGGGGGCTTGAGTCCAAAGGCAACCCAACATAAAGGATATATTAGGCACAAAGTTAGACTTGAATTTTATAAGGATTTATGAACAGGAGAAGATCTTTCAGGGTGGTGGCTGTTTGTGGAAATTGAAGATAAGTGTGTTGCAAAGGGGAGGCAAGGAGTGCAGTCTTATAAAGGTTTTGGATGAAGAAATTTCATAGGGTGTGACAGAAGAGTTTCATCAGGGTTTCGTATCACAGGAATTTGGAGATTTGTTATCAGCAGTGATCAGTAGAGAGGAGTTTCACTGCCTTGTTTACTATGCCATTTGTACCTTCTTTCCCCCCAAGGAGGTCTGATGACCTGTAATGTCTGTCCTGTTCATGTAGGCAGCTCCATGCAATGACCTGCTCTCAATATGGAGGGAAGTCCCAGTTCTTGGATCCCCACACTTGTGTAAGCATAATTTAGAAAAGGACTTTAATAGATGAATACAAATGAGATTTGACAGAATACCTAAGTGAATAGGAGGGCATATGTAAATTTGCAAGAAGAAAGATGGATGTTAGGATTTGGGTTGTCAGGGGTTAGGCAAAATGAAAGTACATTGGTTCACCTAACCAAACTGATGCAGGACAAAAAAACATCTGGCACCAGCCACCTGCCACCACCATGTTGTCTCCCTCTCATCTCATCTTCTCTGATCCTCAGGTTTATTTTGACAGACACATTTGTTTCATGGGACTAGAAACTTGGCTTCTAGCAGTTGCCAGCTTCTTACCAGATGTGTGAACCCTTTCATTGAATTCCAGTTTGATAAGGTCCAGGGAGGAGGTATAATTGGCCTGACCTGCATTCTCTCCTGCGGTCAGGGCACTGTGATGGGCAGCCTGGATTAGAACCATCCAGTTGGAGTGGGGGTAAAAGCAATTTTCCCAAAGAAAAGGATATCTGTTCCTGGGCAAACTGAACCATAAATGTCCACTGCAAAAAGGTGGGCAGAAACAGAAGTCTTGTGAATATCTGGTACTAATTTATTGAGTAATATTTAATTTAAAAAACTCAATGTATTAGAACTGTAGAACTTCAACATTGAGATAGACCTTAAAATTGTTAAACCCAGGAATTAAGAAACACAAGACCCTTCATACACGAGGTATTACCACTGAATTTTCCCACAAAAAGTTCAGATAGAAGAAATTTGTCTGGGACATTTTATTGAAAAAGACATCCCCAACTGTCTTTTTTTTTTCTCTGACCCTTCTAGTGAACTAAGAATATCTGAGAGATACATCCTGTAAATGGATAGGATGACTCGATCTTATAAAATATTAATTCATTTACTAATTAATCCATCAATGTAATGCAATTCCAATAAAAATTCTGAATGGATTTTTTTTTTTTTTGGCATGGGCAGGCACCGGGAAGTGAACCTGGGTCTCCAGCATGACAGGTGAGAATTCTGCCTGCTGAGCCACCACGGCCTGCCCTCTGAATAGATTTTTAATGAACTGAGTAACCTTATTTTGTAATCCAGAGCCTGTATTAGTTTCCTAGGGGTGACATGACCAAGTACAGCAAGCTGGGTGGCTGAAAACAATAGAAATTTATTCTCTCACAGTTCTGGAGTCTAGAAGTCTAAACTCAAGGCGTCAGTTCCCTCCAAAGGCTTTAAGAAAGAATCCTCCCCTTGCCTCTCCCTGGCTTCTGGTGGCTGCTGGCAACCCTCGGCATTCCTTGGCTTGTGGCAGTATAACTTCAGTCATTCCCTCTGTCTTCGTACGGCCTTCTTTTCTTTGTGTGTCTGCATGTTTATAAATTTTTCTCTCCTTGTAAAGATACCAGTCACTAGGTTTAGGGCCTAACCTAATCCATTATGACTCCATTTTAATTTGATTACATCCGTGAAGACTCTATTTCCAAATAAGCTCACATTTATAGCTACTGGAGGTTAGGACTTCACCATACCTTGTTGGGCACACAATTCAATCCACTACAGGACCAAAATAGGCAAGATATATTTGAAAAACAATTAGGTAGGGGTACGTACCCCACTAGGTAACAAGACAATATAAATCTATAGTTATCAAGGAAATGTGGTAGTGGTACAAATATAGACGAATAGAAAAGTGAAAGCACATTGGTGTATGCAGGTCTAACATGGTTCCTGATGATCCCCACTTCTTGGTATTTGTGCTCTTCTAGGTTTAGTTACTGTCTTCTAAGGAACAGAATAGGGCAAGAGTGATGGGATGCCCCTCCTAAGATGGGATGATTATTGCCTTGGGAGTTCTCTCTCATCCTCTTTAATTTCATTCCCTCACCCAGAAGGGAAACAAGCTGCAATATTGTGAGCAATGCTATGGAGAGACTCATGTGGTAGGGAGCTGATGTTTCTGGTCAACAGCAATGAAAACCTGAACCACAGCCATATGAGTGAGCTTGGAAGTGGGTCCTTGCCCAGGAAATCACAGAGATGACTGCAGTCCTAGCTGGTGCCTTGATTTTAACCTCATGAGAGGCCCTGAGTCAGAGTTATCCAGCTAGTCCATTCGAGGATTCCTAGTTCAAAGAAACTGAGATACTAAATGTTTGTTGTTTCCAGCTGCTAAATTTTGGGGTAATTTGTTATGCAGCGATAGATAACTAATACACACACACACACACACACACACACACACACACACATATATTTCATATAAATATATGAAAACTTGATATATATCCATTCAATATCACATATCAATGGAGAAAGGACAATTGGTTATCTATATGAAAGGAAGAAAGTAGATGTTGTAATCTTTCAGCAACTCCTGTGGAATGAAACACACAGACACATGAGACATACGAGACAGACAAGATGACTGCAGCCCCGAAGAGCTTCAGCTGCTTTATTTTATATCCTTTCTCACAGCTCTTTTGCTGACCACGCCTGCTTTTTAGTATATTACTCCCTACATACAAGAGATAGCTAAAAAGACCTTGGGGCTTAAGAAAAAACAAACATTCTGTCCCCCTCAGATTGTCCTCCAAGTAAGCAGATAACAGTTTCCACAGTTTACTGCCAAGGCCACTCTGAAGCCAGTCACTCCCAATAAATTCTGCAGGTTTTCTATTAACCCTTGGCTCCTACAAGTAGATTTGTATTTTATATCATGAAGGAAAACAGAAGTTGAAGTAAATTGAAGATATCAGTGTAAAAAGGCAAAAATTTAAAACTTAAATAATAAAGTATTGTTAGTATCCTTACAAATTCATGGTAGAAACCACTTAATGAGATATAAAAGCACAAAATATAAAAGATGAAAAGGTCTCTTCACACAAAAGTGTAAAGACAACCCATAGATCAGGAGAAGATATGGACAACACATATAGGATCAGTAACCAGAATATGTAAAAACTCTTTCAGATCAAAGAAGGAACGAGAGATAAACCAATAGAAAAAAATGGTAAAAGAGAATAACAGGCAATTTACAAAGAGAAAACACAAGTGGCTAATACCATATTTTAAAAGTTCTCTATGTCACTATTCAAAACAAAAATGAGGGTCTTTTCACACTCTTCAGATTGATTGACACTGTCATTAAAAAGTGATGGTGTGGATGTGGAAAACCCAAAATTCATGTACATTTACTGGTAGAAAAATAAATTATTGTAAAATCTTTGGAAAATACTGCGGCAGTATTTAATGAAGTTGAGAATAATATATCCTAGGTTGTACTATTACTTACATATCCTTGAGGATTATTGTCCTGCACTCTAGGAGGCAGGTATAATAATGTCTATAGGGGCACTGTTTGAATAGCAAAAATTTGTAAAAAATCCAAATGACCAAAACCACAAAAATAGATTGATTGTGTTCTCTTGATATAGTGGTTATATATTATATACATAAAATATATATTACTTACTATGCATAAGTCAAAAGGAAAGTATACATTTCAACATGGATAAATCTCACAAATAAAAATGAAGCAAAAATGTTGCAGAAGAATATATATGGTATGATTCCATTTTTATAAAATTTTTAGTTGTGGGAAACAATGTATGTTTTGCTTAGGACTAAATACAGATCTAGCAGTGGTATCAGGAAATGTCTGGGAATTAAAATTTTCAAATTCAGGGATGTTATTTTCTCTTAGGGGAGAAGGAGAAGGTGACAACAGGAGGGAAAGTAAACCAAAGATTCAATTGTATTGACCCTGTTCTGTAACTTAAGCTGGGTGTTTGGATACATGGATAATTCTATTATTATTTATACTTCTTTATATATCTTAAATATTGTATAGTGCATTTATTTAAAAGCTAAAACGTGTAAGTACTTGTGATGGTTTGAAGCTGTATGTACCCCAGAAAAACATGTTCTTAAATTCGATCCATTCCTATGGGTTAGAAGCCATTTTAAGCAGGACCTTTTGATGAAGTTACTTCACTTAAAGTGTGTGTCTTCACTCTAGTCAGTATATTTCTTAACCCTACTACTGGAGTACTTTATAAATGGAATGGATACAAAGAGAGAAAAAAAGCCATAGACAGAGCAGCCAGAAGCTGAAATTGATGGAACCCAGAAGAGAAGGGGGAGACCAGCAAACACCTCCATGTGCCTTGCCATGTGACAAACTAAGGACAAAGGGTCCCCAGCAGCCAGTCCCAGAAGTCTTGGGGAGAAACCATTGCCGTGTTGATGCCCTGATTTAGACATTTTCTTGGCCTCAACACCATAAGTTAATAAATTCCAGTTGTTTAAGCTTAACCATTTCACAGTATTTGCTTAAGAAACCTGGGAAACCAAAACGGATTTTGATACCAGGAGAGTGGGATGCTGCTATTGCAAATACCAAAATATGTGGGTACAGTTTGGAATTGGTTAATGGGTAGAGGCAATCCAAACACCCAGCTTAAGTTACAGAACAGGGTAAAAAATTGTGAGGTGCTTGATAGAAAAGGCCAAGATTGCTTTGAAGAGACTATTGATAGAAATACGGATGCTAAAAGTAATTCCAATGAGACCTTAGAAGGACATTATGAATGTGTTATTGGAAACTGGAGGAAAGGCAATCTTTGTTTTAAAGTGTCATAGAACTTGGCAAAATTGAGTTCTGATGTCGGATGGAAGGCAGAACTTGAAAGTGATAAATATTTAGCTGAAGCAATTTGGATATTTAGCTGAAGCATTTTCCATGCCAAGTGTGGGAAATGCAGCCTCGTTTCTCCTTGCAGCTTATAGTGAATTGCAAGAGGAAAGTGATAAGCTGAGAACTGAATTCCTGGGCATAAAGAAGCCATAAATTGATGGTTTGGAAAACTGAGTTTCTGGAAAGTGAGTCCCCAGAGAATGGTGCTCCGTGTGAAGGTTTAACTGAACATGGACCCAATCAGCCATTTCATTGCAAGTCAGGATTGGAAATGTAGTCATCCAGGAAGGCTTTGTGGAAAGTTCTTTAGTCTCATGTTTGGGACCCTTGTACCACATGCAAAACTGACAAGTTTTTTACAAGATGTGTATGAACAAAACTGCTGCCAGCCTGGATGAAAAGGAACAGATTGAAAGAAAAATCACTTAAAGGCCAGAACCATGTGTTTTAGTTTGCTAGGCTTCTGAAAGCAGACACCCTGAAATCTGTTGACTTTAACCATGGGAATTTGCTAGCTTAGAAGTGTATAGTTTTGAGGTTGAAAAAAAAATGTTCAACTCAAGGTATCATCAAGGCAATGAAGAAAGCTTCCTGAAGACTGGATGTTGTGCTCCTGGACTCCTCTGTCACATGACAAGGCACATGGCAGCATCTGCTGGTCTCTCCCTTCTCTTCTAGGTTATTTTTGCTTTCAGCTTGTTGCTTCTGTTGCCTTCTCTCTCACTGTTTATAGAGAATTCCAAAAAAGAAGATTAAGACCCACCCTGTCCCTGCCTTAATTGAAGTAACCTCATGAAAACTTACTTAAAATAGGTTTACAGCCCAAAAAGTGGATTAACTTTAAGAACATGAATTTTGGGGTTACATACAGTTTCAAACTACTACACCATGGAAGCAGAGGTCTGGACTGATGACATCTTCTGGGGCTAAGAGAGCAGGCCCACCTATGTATGTGAAAGGGTGAGTCTGCCCCAGCAGTTGGATAGGGCAGGCCTTCCCACCCATTGCCTCTTCCCGTGGTTCCTGGAGTTCTTTGACTTGTGGTAGCATAATTCCAATACCTGCCACCATCTTCACATTGCCTTCTCTATGTGTCAAACCTCCCTCTCTTTTCTCTTACAAGGACACCAATCTTCAGATTCAGGGCCCACCTGAAATCTAGGAGGACCCAATTTCTTGATCCTAACTTAATTACATCTGCAAAAACTCTCGTTCCAAATAAGGTAACAAGCACAGGTACAAGGGGTTAGGACTTAGATTTTTGGGGGGTGGAGGGGTGGGGGAGTGGGGGGACATGACTCAATCCACCCCAAAGGATATAAACTTTTTTTTTTTTTTTAGTACAAATTAAGATAGGAAAACCTGCACTGTATATGTCTAAAACACTTCATGGTTAGGTTTCTTTTCCTCAATGAACATCATTTGCCATAGTTGCCTGGGTTTGAATTGTTAGGTGCACACTGGGTTTCTGAACTAGCAGTAGTTGTTTTCAAATAGAATGGGTAACTGAATGGGGTATAAATCTACTGCTACAACTACAAGCCAATAATCCTGGAAGAAAAGCTCAAGGGAATGAGCAGCAGATGGCATTTCAATATTTATACTAATTTTACTTTGATGGTTGGCTACTTAAATTATTTGATAATATGATCATGTGGCTATGTTATGAAAAATATTAACAATCTGTGTACTTTAATTGCATATTTGCTATAATATCTAGACATTTCCAGGTGGTTGCCTTGACATTTTTTATTTCTCTTAGTTGATGAGGCTTGAAACCAGACTCATCATGGAATTATAGAGTTTTGTAACTAGAAGGGAATTTAGAGCTCATCTAATCTCTACCCCCACCCTTCATTTTACAAATGAGGACACTCAGGACTAAAGCAGTTTGACAATATCAGGTTTATTAAACTAATTAGTTGAGTTATTTATTGTGTAGCACAGGACTAAAACTCAGGTCCCCTGACTAGCAGATACTAATACTAATATGAAAACCAATACTAATACTAATAACAACTAGCATTGATTAGGCCATCACCATGTATCACTATGTTAAACAGTTTATATACATTAATTCCCTCATTGTGCTTTGAAGGTCATTTAATTCTCAAGGTGTTAAGCAGTCTAACCACTGAATATTTTATATATGCACTGCATGTGATATTTTATTTCTATAAAGTCTCAAGAGAACTCTGTGGAAGGTATACTTTTCTTATATCTCAGGCATTCCCAGGAGTGCTATCAACTGGTAGTATTCCATAAATCTACTTTTCTGCTAGTGTTAATGAAGCATTGCTACAAACCTAATACTATAATACACGTCTTTAGGACAAAACCTCTGTCCAAATTTAGGATTATATCTTAAGGATTTTCAACAGTATATTAATACATTTAAGGCACTTTAATGGGATATAACAGTCTGTGATTTGTTACTCTATCAGAATACAGTATACCTCTGACAGGGAAGAATGGCAGGTAATAAATTTGCCACTTAGTGGATCAGATTGAGACAGTTTATTACTTATGTATGATAAATAGTAGGGGTATCACGTAGCAGCCAATTCCTGTGGTCCCAAGTTCCACTGGGCAACATCTATGGGCCCAGATGCATGCAGTGGATCATGCAGCAGCTAAGGAACCTAGAACAAAAAAATACAGCTTTTGAAACAAGCAGTAAATAAGCTGGTCCTGCTCTACTAGGGGGTGAGCAGTTGCTCCTTAGTCACACTGTGACCTGCTAAGGAGGTCACAGAGGATGCTTACTCTTGCAGCTTGGCATACTCGGTGCCTTAGCTTGCCAGAGCTGCTGTGCGTGTGGCAAATACCACACAACAAATTGACTTTACATAAGAAATTACTGGCTCACAGTTTGGAGGTTAAAGTCTAAAATCCAGATATCTGCAAGGCCGTGCTTTGAAGTTGGTAGTGTTTTGGTGATGGCAATCTTCTGTCTCATGGCAATCTCTCTTTCTCCTCTCTGGCTTCTATTGACTAAGTCGGAATTTCCTCTTTTTATAAAGAGACTCCAGTCATACTGAATAAGACCTACCTTGATTCAATTTGGCTACACCTAACTAATAATAACACATTCAAAAGGTCCTCTTGACAAATGGGTTCACACCCACAGGAACATGGAATAAGATTTGAACATGTCTTTTGTGGGGGACATGATTCAATCCCCAACACTTGGTAAGGTGTGCTAGGGTGTGCAAAAAGACTGTGGACCCAAGGCAACTGCCTCTTCCAATAACCTCATATAGGATAACTGCTGCCTAGTATCTCATAATATGAATGGGCCAAGGTTTATTTTACATTCATTTAACCTTACTTGTTGGTTTGGGTTTTTTTTTCAGTTGTTGGTCTTTTTTCTTCAGTTGACAGGCTTTCCAGATTGTGTAGATTTATTTTTTTGGAGCGATGCATTCCATATTCAAAAATTGACTTTTACACCTAACTAAAATCGCAGGGTCACACCATGCCAGGGAGTTACAGGAAAAGCAGAACGGTACTGAACTGGACAGGGGGAGGGGAGCGGACTTTGAGAAGTCAGGTTTTTTTTTCACAGTCTTTCCATTCTGTACATCGTAATTTTCTGAACAAACTAAGTCAACAAAACATTTTACGCTCTCAAGTGCTACACCAATTATCTTCAGAACTTGTGAAGGTCGAACAAAATATTATTTTATATACTTATGCATTACCGTGCCAATCTCCTCAAAGAATATCTTGGCTATCCTCCCAGTCCCCCCGCCACATTTTCCATTTCCAGGCACCTGCCAGGCAGTCGCCCTAGCCGCCGAGGCGATGTTCCTCTTCTCAACGCAGTTACCCCAGCCTCGGGAGGGCGAGTTACTTATTGGGTGGCGCGTTCCCGCTCCAAAGTGCGCGCGGGGACGCGGGTGCCCCCGTGGAGCCCCACAGCCCCGCGGGAGCGCAGTGCCGTGCGGAGCCCGCGCGTGGGACCGCGGCGCGAACCGCTCCCTGGTTCCCAACGGCCGAGCCTGGGTGCCGCCGAGATCCGGGGCACCTCCCCGGGGGCAGCGCGGCCGCTCAGGGGGGCTTCGGTGGCCTGAGGGCGGCGGGCCGGGATCCGGGCGCCGGCTGGCGAGTCCGCGGCCAGGGGCGCGCGGGGGCCGGCGGCCGCAGCCAGCTCCAGCCCGGGGAAGTGCCTTCCTTCAGTGGCATTCCGGCCGGTTGCGGCAGGGCCTGCTTTCCTCCTTTTCCGCATTGGTGTCGGTGCTAAAAGGTAGACCTCCGCTCCCCTACGTAAATCCTGTTAACGCTTTTATACACAAATCGCAGCTAGCTGTCTCTGTGCCCTCTGGAAAGCCCAGTCGCTGTAAGTGACTCCGCACCCTATTCCCCCTTTTAATAGTACAAAAGTAAAACAGACAAAGCACCTATTCCTCCAGGCTTATTTTCTGCTCCTTTACCCTCCTTCCTCCTCTACACCACTGAAGTCTCATCACTGAATTTACTTTTCCCAAGTGAAGGTGTTTTTGCACCCCCCTTCCTCTCTTCTGCCTAGGGTACGCGCTCTTCCTCCCCATACCCTCTTAGCAACTCTTCTTCAGACCCAACTCTATGTTAGTGTCAAGCTTTTTTTCCCGAAAGTTTCTCTTCCTGTCAGGCCCCTTCAGCCCTCTGTTAATTCATCTTTTATTGGCATTTACCACCGGTGTTGTTTTAACGGTCTATCTCTTCAATTTTTCTTGTGAGTTTTTCGTTGGCTTCTCAAAGTAGCCTCGGGGGCAATAGCACACAGCAGACCCTCGGCAGCCAGAAGGCTCTTAGTTACTCTTCATGACCGAACTGATGCATTCAAGGAAAGTATTACAGAAATGGGCACCAGAGAAAGGGGTATGCTTGAGTGCCTCTCCATTTAGGTTCCTGTGGCAAAGGCAACTCACCTTTACACAGGTGTGCAACTTGCTCACTGACGGCAGTTTTCCTAGGCATGGAGGAGTCCAGAGCCCTATTGCTCCTGAAAATTCAAGGGATGACTGTGGATGTGGACTGAATCCCTAAATTTGAACTTAAGGGGAAGGTGTGGTAGGGTTTGAAAATGCTTGCAGGTGGTAACAAATTGTCTATGGAAGAGGATTGGGACAGGGTCTATATTAATTATCCCACATCCAGTCTGTGCTCTCCCCAAGTGTGCATGCTTCCTACATCATTGCTATTTTTTTTTCCCCATGGGCAGGCACCAGGAAACGAACCCAGGCCACCAGGCCTCCGGCTTGGCAGACAAGCTCTGCCTGCTGAGCCATCGTGGCCCACCTCGGATCATTGCCTTTTTATCACACAAAATTAATCACGCTGTAGGGGAAATATATAAACACATATTGCATATGATTTACATAAATACAAGTAAAGTATGCACATGAGTGCTTTTTTAAAGAACCTTCAGAGAGTCATAAAATGAAAAATAAAATTCTTCCTCCACTTCCCTGGCCCCGTCTCTCTCACTCAGGGTCATCATTGTTGATAACTGATTGTGTGTCCTTGCTGGGAAGCTTTTTGTGTATTTTATCAAATCTAAACAATTATTTATTGTAATTTTATGCATTACTAAGGAAAAAATGCTGTCAATTACATCTTTTTAAGTGTCCATCTTAGAATCGATGAAATACCTTATTGTGTATATAAACTTAAAAATTTATATAATTGGTGTCATTATGCAATGTACTATACCTTGCTTTTTTCATATAACAATATGTTCTTGAAGAATTTTCTATATATGCATATATAGCTCTACCTCATTTTTTCTTGCCTCTAATCCTTCAAATTCTACTGAACAGTGATACTGCAGTATAATTAATGGGTCCTTTATTAAGGGACATTTACGTTGTCTCCAGGGTATTTGTTTTCTAGCTTGCTTTAACTGTTACAAATATTCTGCAGTGAGCAGCCAACCCTGTGTGTGTTGTTATATACATATATATGTGTATATATATACATATATATATATAAAATTCCACTATATATATAGCACTGCATTATATAGAGCGTATGTAGTAGGTTAATTTTTATTGCTAAGATTTTTTCTTTTCAACTATGTAACCTATTAAAAGTTTTGCTACATTAAAAAAATTTTTTTGTTTATGTGTTTTACTACATTTTTAAAAGAATCCCCCTATATAAAATTGTCCTATACATTTTCTAATATGAAATTAAATAGTTGCATCATTCTTTGGAAGTGATAAGCTAATATTTTATATTTAGATTCATAATTAATATTTAGAGTTCATTATATGTCAAGTTAAGATTCAACACTCAAATTATTTATTAGAGGAAGAATTCTAAGCAAAAGCTTCCCAAAATAGCAGTGATCGTTTATTTATTTTTTATCTTACATATACACTTTATTAAAAAAAATTTTAAAACAGAGCACATTATTTAGAATTTATTTGCCTCTCAGTCATAATAGTGATAAATACATGGATATCTATTTCCTTATATTCAGTACTCACAGAAATCAAACTATAAAGATTTTCTATGTTCACAAAATGAGAGTTTATCCTATCTCTTACTTCAAATATATATAAAATTCAGCACTCAATTAATAGAAAACAAATTGAACTTTTTACAAAGAAAATGTATTCTGTGAAGAATAACCTAATAACTTTTCAAAAAGTAAATACTGTTTTTTTGGTCCTTAAATAGCTTTATACAAATCCCAAGGAACCTGCGTTAAGAAGACATGCATAGAGGTGGACGGTATATTTATATCATATGTAAATATGTTTACCTGTGTTGAGATTGTAGATTGTGCTTATTAGACTGTCATAGGAACAGAGGGAGCTCATAATGAGCTCTTTCAGTGTGTATTATTATAAATATTTGATTAGGATATTTAAAAAAAACTACCTAGGTGTGCTGGAAAAAAAAAACCTTGTGTAGAGCTGAGCCTATTTCCTGCCTTGTGAACATTAAGACTCTGCTTGTATAAAATCCACATTTTATTATTTATTTATTTTAACTATTTCTGAATCTTGTTATTATCTTTAGGAAGAATAAATTAGATGTGGCACAAATCTAAACTTTTTTTTGTCCCATTAACTGCTCCCCTTTTTGACGTGTTTATAGCTTTCATAGCTTTTTATCTTTTTATTTATCTCTTTTGAGATCTTCCCTCTGTTTACTGAATCCTACTCATCCTTCAAGGCTAACTTATGTCCAGACCTTCCATGAAATCCTCTTTGGCTAATCTGTCTACACTAATTTCTTCCTTCTCTAAATTCCTCTTCCAGGAGGACTCTACAATTTAACACTCTCAATTGATTCATATAGGCTACTATAACTTCCTGATTAGGTTGTAAATTTTTGCGGACAAGAGTCTTGTCTTGTTTTCTTTCTCCCAGAGTGAATATCGTAATTCTGGGCAGGTGATAAATCTTCATGCCACTTTGCATTGTAACTGTGGCGAAAGCATAGAAATGCAGGGGTAAAGCCCTCTGTTCTTTTTCTCTTGGTCTACTCTATGTTGTTCTCGTAGCTCTTGTTCCTTCCTTTTTCCCTTTCCCTTTCCTTTTTACTTGCTTTCAAGTTTCCTTCTCTAAGTTTATGAATGGTGGATTTAGACCAATTAACCATAGATATTGTTTAATTTAACTAGTGGTATTCAATACTAAATCAAGCATTTTTAGCCTAAAATACCCTTTCTTTGCAAGATTACGAAGAGTTGTTTGAGCAAGGGTGAAGAAATCTGGTATATGCAGGTTGGCAATAGTCACTGTCTTAGTTTGCCCTGCTGCTATGACAAATATCACACAGTAGATGGGCGCAAACAACAGGGATTTATTGGCTCATGGTTTGGGGCTACAAGTAGTTCAAAATCAAGATATTGTCAGGGCTTTCTTTTGTCCAGAGTCTGTAGTGTTCTGCTGCTGGCTGCCAGCAATCCTTGGGATTTCTTGGCTTGTATCTCTGCCTCCAGTCACATGGAGATGGCCCCTCCTTTTCACTCTTTAGGTTTCCACTGACATCTGACTTCTGTCTTCTCCCTCTGGTTTTCTCTGACTCCTGATTTCTGGTTTTCCTCTTTAGAAGAACTCTATATATGGATTAAGACTCATGTTCATTCAGTTGTGTCACAAATGAAAGTGACATCTTCAAATGGCCCTATTTACAAAAGGTTTCCTACCCCCAAGAATGCAGATTAAGTCTAAGAACAAGTTTTTTCGGTTGGGATACATAATTTAATCTAGTGCTATTCTCAAACTAGTTCTACCTCTTTTTACCTTTCTCTCTTGTTTCAAAATTCTTTTATTTTATTTTATTTTTTGGTAGGTTTGAGGGTTAGTTTTCCAAGTTAACACCTCCTGATAGACTACTGTCAATAAGTTGGTTTCAAAGAAACAAAACTGCACTGGACGATGTTAAACTGGCAAGGATGACTTTATTGGGGGTTGCTATTGCTGGGGAGAGAGTAGAATTCAAGTCCATCAAACAAAGAACAGCAAATTTTAAATGGATTGGGTTGGAGAAAAAGCCTTGGATAATAGTTAGGGAAGTTGATCATAGGGTGGGTGAGTGATTTACTGAGGCTGCTTTTAGGGCAGTTTGGTTCCAAGTAGATGGCTGAGGTTGCAGTTAGGACCAGTAGGTTTGTAATGCTTTTCTTTGCAGCAGTTAGGCCATTTAGGGTCTGAAAGGGCTGGGAGAGAGGAGGTGGGAGATAAGGAACTACTTATTTGGGAGCTTCTCAGGTCTTTAGCTGGGTGAGAGGGAGAGAAGAGGGGGAGATCTGGGTGAGTTTGATATTTAGCCTAGTTAGGGTTTAAAGTTGTCTTTTTCTTTTCCCGTCCCCCCTGCATTCTAAGTTGTCTCTGTAATCCCGTAGCTTTTAGGTTGGTTTCAAGGTAGTCAGGACTAGGGAGGGAATAGGTAGGGGGTCTGGAAGAGTAAGGTTGGTAGGTCAAGAGAGGAAAAGCAGTCTTTGTCATTGATTATTTCCTTAGTGCAGTATTTATCATATTTGTTTTTTTAAATAGCATTTTAAAATTGAGATATAATTCACGTAACATAAAGTTCACCATTTTAAAGTGTACACTTCAGTGTTTTTTAGTATGTTCACTATCTTATGCAACCATCACTGCTATCTAATTCCAGAGCTTTTCCATACCCCCAAAAGAAACTCCTGTTGGAGACTGAGTCATGTGCCTAACAAAAGGCATGTTCGGGTCCCAACCCCTGGTCCTTTGGGCATGAAGACATTTGTAAATAGGACCTCTGAAGATGTTATTAGCTAGGAACAGAATGAAGATGGGACTTAATTCAATATGGCTGAAGTCCTTACAAGCAAAGAAAATTGGACACAGGAGAGTCCACAGGAAGTAGCCAGATGCTGGAAATCAATGGAACCTGGAAGACAAAGGAGAAGACACTACCATGTATGTTGTCATGTCATGATCAGAGCTCTGCTGCCACCAGAACTGAGTTCTGCTGCTCCAGGCTTGGAGTTTCACCATGAGAAAGAATTCAAGGACAAGAAAGTAAGTGGCATAAACAATGAAGTATATTGAAGGATTAATACATGCTAAAGAAATTCATTCAGGCATGCCCGAGAGAGATGCACCCTAAATGGCATGGGGGTAGCTTGTTTTATAGGGAGGTTTTGCTAGCAGTGATTTTCCATTTTGACCTTTGAATGCCAAGTGTCTTCTTGTTTCAGGAAAAGATAACTATTGGTGCTTGTAGTCTCCTGTTGCATACTAAAAGTTTGCGTTGGGCACATAGTTTAACAATCTTTATAATCCCAGGCTTTCTGTTATTAACTAAGAGTTCATTTCAGGTCCCTGATTTTACAAGCTTTATGGTTTGGGGAGGGTTCTGGGGAAATTCTTGTTCCAGGGAGTTTGCAGTTGTGTATTAACTCCCTCAGACCTGGGTAGGAAACCAGAGACCATAGCCTTAAAGCCCTATTCTATCCTGCCTCAATGTGACAGAAAAGCCAAGGAACCCCACAGATTGCCAGTAGCTAGAAGATATGATCCTGGAGGAAACAAGCCTTTTAGCCTCTGAAACTGTGAGCCAAAAAATTCCTATTTACCCATTGGTATTGTTTTAGCAGCCAGGAAAACTAATTCAGTTCCCATAACCATTAGTAGTTATTCCCCATGTCCTTTTCTCCCTGGCCCCTTGCAACCACTTGACTGCCTTCTATCTACACTGGACATTTCATATGAATGAAATCATACAATATGTGACCTTTTATGTCTAGCTTCTTTACTTAGCATAATGTTTTCAAGGTTCATCCATCATATGAATATACCACAATTTGTTATATTCATCATTTAATGACCATTTGAGTTGGTTTGCACATTTTGGTCATTATAAATAATGCTGCGTGAACTTATATGGACAAGTATTTTTTTGTGAACATATGTTTTCAGTTCTCCTAGGAGTGGAATTTCTGGGTCATATGGTAATTGTGTGTTTAAATTTTTGACTAACTGCCAAACTGATTTCAAAAGAAGCTATACCATTTCACATTCCCACAGCAATAAAAAAACAACAACGAGGGTTCCAGTTTGTCAGCATCTTTGTCAACACTATTATCTGTTTTATTTTTTATTTTTAGTAGCTACCTTTGTGTTTGTGGAGTTGTATTGCATTGTGGTTTTGATTTGCATTTCCCTAATGACTAATGATATTGTGCATCTTTTCATGTGCTTATTTGCCATTTATATATCTTCTTTGGAGAAATATCTATTGAAATCTTTTGCCTATTTTTAATCATGTCAGTTTTCTTTTTATTGTTGAGGTGTAAGAATTTTTAATATATTCTGTATAATAGACCCTTATCAGATATATGATTTGCAAATAGTTTCACCCATTTGGTCTTTTGACTTTCTTGATAATGTGCTTTGACACCAGAATGCTTTTAATTTTGGCAAAGTCCAATGTATTTTTTTTTTTTTTGCTTGTGCTTTTGTGGTCATACCTGAAAAAAAAATCCAAGGTCATGCAGATTTTCACTGAGACTTTGTTCTCAGAATTTTATAGTTTTAACTTTTACATCTAGGTCTTTGATTCATTTTGAGTGAATTTTTGTGTATTGTATGAAGTAAGGATCCACATTTGTTCTTTGCATGTGGATATTCAGTTGCCCAACACAATTTGTTGTAAAGACTATACTTTTCCTGTTGAATGGTCTTGGTATCCTTGTCAAAAATTATTTGACCATAAATGTGTTGGTTATTTCTAGAGTCTCTATCCTGTTCCTTTGATCTGTATATTTGCCTTTATGCCAGTTCCATACTGTATCTATTATGATAGTTTTGTAAAAACCTTTGAAATCAGGAAGCGTGAGTCTTCCAACTGTCATTTATTTATTTGTGTAAGTTTTTATAAATAATGTGTTAATGAGGAGTGCTCATTTTTTTTCCACCATTTTTTCTTTATAAGGAAATTCAGTCTGGTCACATTGTCAGGAAAAATTGGTCAAAACTAAGTAGTTTTCTACATTTCTTCACTTATAGGTCTCTGAATGACAGGGAACTATACTCTATGAAACAAATACCTTGTATATAACTCTGAATAGCCACATACTTGAAACTTAATCTCTCTGTGTTATTAAATGAATTATATGTGAAATGACTGCAAATGATGTAAACAGTGGAACATGGATTCATTATTTTCAAACAGAATAATATACAATACTCAAGTAAGATTCGTTTAGTTACTATTTCATAAGCACATTATCTCTGCATCTTTCTGAAAGCCAAAGGGAAACAAGAGAAGACACGGGGGCAGCTGGACTTGTGCTCTTGCTTCTAAAAAATTAGACAAACCAGATCAACCCCATCACACAGTGTTGAGTACTTTCAAACGTTATTTGTAAATTTCAGTTGTTTATTTAAAGTAAATTTGTGACTGTAAAAATCAATAACTACAAGGTAAGATTAGCATCTTGATGAAAATTTAAAACAGAGTGAATTTAAATGTCAACCAAAGAAATCCACAACCATCTCAAAGCCTGTGAGTGTGGTCAGCAGGGAAGGGTTGTCCCTCTGCTCTATTACTGTGGCTTTCGGAGGTATGGGAAGGACAGTTCAATCTACAATTCCCCGAAAATTCATCATTTACTCGGAACCTGCTTGTTACCCAAACTTACAAACAAACTACCTTTCATATACAAAGGTACATTTTACATTTTGGCCTCAGAATTTTTGTCTTTTCCCAAGCTACTGTAGGGATCTTCCTAATCTGAAACAAAGGTGGAATGAAAATTTGATATAGTAAACAGATTTCTTTTTCATTGATTGGTAATCAAAAAATACTCTATTGGGCACCTATTCTATGCCTGGCAGTGCTTTTTAAAACCCTGAGTGAGGGTGGGGATTCAAATGTATGGGCTGACAGGTATTTGGTTCCTTGCCCGCAGCAGGTGTGGCACTACAGGTCGCTGCTTTCCTCGAGAAGCCTAATGTGGAGCTTTGAGTTGTCTCTGTAGTTAGGAGAACCCAGGTGGAACAAGGGTTCCCTCACCAACATCGACACCAGGTCTGCAGCCTGCAGGATTAGCCTCAGAGGTCTCCTTTCCTCCTCTCTACAATCCCTTGTTAAAGTACACGTGCCGTAATTCAGGACAGGTCTCTTGGATCTTGGCTTGCAAATCAGTCTCCAAACTTGTTACAGACATGGAGCTTTTCTGAGGAAAGAAAGCACAACACAGGTGTAGCAAAACACCAAACAGAAGTCACTTAATTCAACTTGACACAGGTGCACTTATCCACGGGAACCTCTTTCAAAAGGCTTTCTTTTCCAAAGGATTCATGGTAAATGGAGGGATGGCCGTGCAAGGGGCTGCCATTAGAATCCTGTAGGCAATGACTTGTGTGATGGATGGTTTGTTTTGCAGCATTTGCCGATTCACCAAGCAGTTCTCATTTTCATCTGTGACAGGAATGCCAAGGTTGAGTTCTCTTTTCCTCATTAATGGAATATTAATGCAATTAGCAGCAGTTATGGCAGCAAAGGGGACAAAACATCCTATCAGTGGTGATACATGCTTGGTTAACGCATTAAACCCTAGGGCTGTTGTAATAGTACCGGTTGTTGCACAAATGTAGGCTGCTCCCAGTTCATTTACAGTAAGAGGAGGTCTCCACTTCGGATGGTGTAATTGACCACAGCATTGAAGGACTGGTTATTCCACTGGCAGAAAAGCATTGCTGATGTAATCCTGTACAATATCATTATACATCCTGTGATGGTCATGTTCATTGGAACCTGAGCTGATTGATGTTCTTCCTATCAAAATCATCTTTTCACCAGTGTCAGGATGGAAAGCTAAACCATAGATGTACTTTGCACTTCACAATTCATTTTCTGTAAGACCTGGAGGAATGATTCCTTGTCTGTAATCATGTACTGTTTTTCTTGCATTCTTTGGTTGTTCATTGGTTACCTGAATATTCCTGGGGTCAGTCACAGTAAAGAAATTATTGGCTCATCCAGTAAAAGTGCTCTGATCCATTGAGACTCCTTGATGTTAAGATTTGGTGGCAATTCTCTAGACATCGCCCTGGATGCTTTCTGGGGGCAGCTGCCTGCGCGCTGGCAGGTCCCATTCTGTGCTGCCTCCGGAAGTGCTTCTCAGTCATTTTTTTAAATTTTGGCATGGGCAGGCTCCAGAAACTGAACCCAGATCTCTGCATGGCAGGCAAGAATTCTGCCACTGAGCCACCGTTGCACCACCCAGCCATTTGTTTTTAAAATAAATGAAACCACATCTTCCTCCCAGAACATAAATGCTGAAAGGCTGAAATAAATTAGGTTTATAGTGTTTAGGTTAACTAGTATTATTAGTTTACAATTGTTAGAAAAAATGCTCAAAAGATTAGCCAGTTTTCAGTGGTAGGATGATTGCCTTCCATGCAGGAGACCTGGGTTTGATTCCTGGACCATGCACCTAAACAAAAAAAAAAGATTAGCTAACTTATAAATATAAGTAGGTGGAAATTTTTTCACATTGTTTTATTACACACAAGGAGAAACTAAATTTTGAGCAAGATGCAATGCTCAGAGAATCTTGCAATTGGTGATGAATATGGTGATTGTATAACTAGATGTTTCAGTTTTTCCTGAATTTGCCATATATTGAGCAATTAAAAGGATATAGAAGATGGCAGAGGGATGAATTTTCTTTATTACATTATTAGATTCTTTTAGTGCTCAATTCTCTTCTATATAAAACAAACATAATAAAACAGACTTAATACAAACAAAAACCTCCTTCAACTTTTCTTCCCCGTTAAACTTTTTCAGTGTATCCCCTGCGTCTCCATCATTGTTGAACTTTCTGAAAGAATATTCTCTGTCTCTACTACAACAGCACTTGATTTTTCCCTATTTTCTTTCTACTGGGCTCAGACTTTGAACTCTCTCCTAAACTGCTCTTTCAAAAGTCTCAAACAGCCTTTTGGTTTCCCCATCCACTGGCCTTTATCCTTCTGTTTTAGCTTCCTTGGCTGCTCAAAGCAGATACTGTGAAATGGTTATCTTTAAACGATGGGAATTTATTAGCTTACAGTTTTGAGGCTGAGAAAAATGTCCAAGTCAAGACAACACTAAGACAATGCTTTATTCAAGAGTGGCTGCCTTGGCTCCTCTGCCACATGACAAGGCACTTGGTGGCATCTGCTGGCCTCTCCCTTCTCTTCTGTGTTTCATTGCTTTTAGCTTCGTGCTTCAATAGTGTGCTTTCTTCTTCTTTCTTTGTAATCACACCATTTATAAATGTAAAAGGTTTAAGACCCACCCTGGTCACACCTAAGCTAAAGTGTCCTCATCAAAAGGTCCTACTTAAATAGGTAATAGGTTTACACTCACAGTGATGGTTTAGCTTTAAGAACACGATTTTCTGGGGTACATGTAGTTCACAAGCACCACACCATTCTCCTCCTCAAGCTCTCTGCAACATGTATTAGTCTTAAACATCCCCTCTTTCTTAAACTCTTCTAGCTTCTGGAGCACCATTCTCTCTTCTCGTTTTCTTGCAAAATCTCTACTGCTGGAGCTTACCTCAAAATTCTCCTTAAATGTAGGTACTTTTTAAGGATTTGACTTTGTTCCTCCTCTCTTTATACTCTCTTTATGGGCAATATTTTCTACTCCCAGGCTTTAGCTCTAGAGCAGGGGTCAGCAAACAATGGCCCTTGGGTCAAATCCAGTCCACTGCCTGTTATTGTACAGCCTGTGAGCTACAAGTGTTTTTTTTTTTTTTTTTAAACATTGTTTGAATGCTTGAGAAAACATAAAAATGAGAATATTTCATGACATGACAATGATATGAATTTCAAATTTCAGTGACCCCAAATTAAGTTTATTGAAACACAACCACACTTATTACTTTACATATCATTTATGGCTGCTGGGTGTTTCTGCATATTTCTGGATATTACTGTCTTTGTGTATGCCAAATAAGGGTATATAAAAAAAAGCCCACACAATTTCAGCTGTTTGTCAGTTATCTGGAAAGCTTGTAGAAGGCAGCTGTGGGACATAGGGGCTGTCTCTGTGTCGTTTGCTCCTATCCCTGTCTAAGAAACTCTACCTTAATTAGTCAAATCTGACCAGTGCCCTCTTCAGGATTTCTCACTAGAAATCCCCTTATTCTGTCTTCTTCTTTTGAACTATCTTCTCTGGAATTTATTCTTTCATTCTCTAAGTATTTATTATTCTAGTTTCTGGATTTTAATCATATCCTGAATTTTTTTTTATTTTGATGGAGGAAGTTTCATTATTGTCATAGAACATGATTTTTCTGTACCTGACATTTTTCCAGTTCCCTTATTGTCCCCTATTTTTTATGGTAATGTGCTTATGATAACTTCCACACCCTTTTAAAATTATAGCCTTCTAATTATAGCTTTTCTGATTAGGGTAGGTTAGATTTATAATTGTCTATACACTGTTGTTTCAATAAATATTTACAATCACACTTCAGTGTGAACTTTATGTTTGGACTTGTGATGTCCATTTTGGCTGCTAAGAGGATGTTTTCTGCTTTTGGGGTTTTTGGTTATGCATATAAAGATGAGATGGCTATAAAATTGAATGTCTGATGGGTGAACTGTGTTGTAGGACAGAATTCATGAAGGTAAGACACATTTTCAGTCTATATAGTTCTTTGCTTGGCCTCTTGGATGGTCAGTCTTGGCAGTTTATAATGCAGTGGTTCTCAATCTTTTTTTTTTTTCCAGTGGAACACATGTGAAGACCGGATGCAATTCCATCAGTTGCACTGGTTACTATTGCAGGGATGGAATGTGTGTGGAGGGACAACCCATAGGATCATATCATAATCAGGAGGAGCACTTTGAAAAACGTCAGTGTGTGTGCCTATGTGCTGTCCCTCTAAAAAAAAACAACAATCACCTCTCCAGCCCTAAAAGTTAGTTTCTTCAGATAATATAAAGGGAGAAATAGATGATTTTGCTACCTTTTTAGCTTCAAAGGGAAGAATAAATTATATACAAAACACTCGATTTATTTTACAGTTTTAAAATAATATTTTACAATTCTAGGTTTTGAAGTTAAGGTGTTCTTCAGGAAGAAAGAAGGAAATACATGGACACCGAAGAGGACACTCCAACACTTCCGGAAGAAGAGGCTCCTCCCTCCACAGAAGAGACAGCCCCCCCACTTCCGGGAGAGGGGGCCCCGCCCCCTACTGAAGAAGAAGCCCCGCCTCTACCGGGAGGTGTTGCCCCGCCCTCTCCACGAGAGGAGGTGCTTGAGATCTTCCCCCAAGGTTCACCCTCTCATTCTATAGAAGGTGGTGTTTCTGCTGCAAGTAGGGATCCGAATCACATTCCTTCTGACGAAAGGATAATTCTTCCAGACGACGATGAGCCGGATCCGAATAGAATTCGGCCTCGTCCGGCTCCCCGACTGGCTCAGTCGGTGCTTTCTGATGTGTTTTCTCAGTCTTCCCGTAGGTCGTCCAAGTATCGCCGGAGTCTGAGTGGCATCCCGAATCTACAGGAAACATTGAAAGAGAAACAGGTTTTGCTTATAAATATTTTCATAATATACCACTTTTATTTTAAATAAAATATTTTGGTGTTTTTTTTTTATGATTACAATTTTTACGCATGGTTTTCATTCTTTAGGCAAGATTTAGAGAGGCAAGGGAAGGCCGAAAACTGAAAATTGATCCTTCATACAAATATATCTTTGAAATTCTAGCAGAAAAGCTTGGCCTGGATGTAGTGACTGTTGAAGAATTAATTTTGGATTGCCCATCTGTAAGTTTACGTCATCATTATTTTTAAATTGTTCTTAGAGAAGGTTGATTTAAGAAACTAGTCATTGCTGTGAGCCGGGAAACATTTTGAAAAAGAAGATTGTAGTTTTACTGACAATAGAAGATTTATTTCTTATAATTATAGCCAGTTGACCGAAATTTCTAATTAAGTCTGTTGCAAAGGAAGTAAAGAGTTAGAAACTAAAATTGCACTAAAATTCTAACTCAAAAATGGCTTCAGAAGTTTGAGAGATAGTCAGGTACAGATAGAGTAATATTTTTAAATTACAGGTTATATGAACCACATGTACAAATTATTCGGCTAAAAAAAACAAACTGCATGAATATAAGCTAGGGAACAGTGATTGTTATATGAATATAGGGAAAATAATAAAATAGGTTTAGATGCTATTATATCTTTCAGTTAGCCAGGGGCAGTCCTATGCCTATTGTGCTGGCAAAATTATTCACAGCATTTGGATGATGAATTTATGTGGTTTTCATAGCAGCTTTCAGAAGCAGTGCCATAGATTCACTCCTGATAGCTCTGATTCTACATTAGTTTTCAGTAAGACTACCATTCGCTGCTTGGGACATATGGTGAATTGGCATTAAGGTTGGTGGGCAGGTGAGTATAAAAGATGAAACAAGAAACCTGTTATGGACCAGGAGACTGGGTATATGGAAAAGAATTCCTTTTACATGTGCAATTCATGGTAAAAGCTGTTCATTAAAGGCACCACAGCAGTGTAGACAATAGAAGTTGTGATGATTATTTTGTTTGCCTCCAGATCTACTCTCTATTCTTTACTGCCCTGCTCTGTTTCCTAGAAGGCTGACTTTTATGATTTGCATCACCTGGGCTCTCTTATCTACTGGTTTCCAGTTGGTTTAGCCACTCAGAAGCACAAGCAGGAGACTGGAGGGCAGAAGGAGAGAAGTCTGATCGCTTCCTGCTTTGCCATGTCTCGCCTCCGTGTTTCCATCCATAACTACAGCTCTTCTCAAGGAGTCCCTCTCTCAAGCTCCAGTTCTCAACCTGGTTTTACTTGCAGGGTTCTCTCCCACTATCCTTTCAGGCCTTGGTTTTTATTGTTGCTAGTCCTGTTTTTGCGGCTAGTGTAGCAACTTCCTTTAACTCTGCTCAGATCTCTAGAATTAGCCTCATTATGAGAAAGTTTCTTTCAAAACTCCAGCTGTGTGTGGCTCCTTTTCTTGCTAGGACACTGACCACTACAGAGGTGACTTCTGCATTGGCATGCACACTTTTAGCCACACCTGTTTTGCTGCTCCTTTCATTGCAGCACTGCTTAATATGGTCATAGATATTGCTTTTCCTGACTTGTATATTTTTTGTCTGAAAATATTTTAATTTCTCCCTCATTTTTCTTAAAATTTTTTATTAATTAAAATAATTACAAGAAAGAAACACAAACATTCTTAACATTTATTCATTCCGTTCTACATATATAATCAGTAATTCACAATATCATCACATAGTTGCATATTCATCATCATGATCATTTCTTAGAACATTTGCATCAATTCAGAAAAAGAAATAAAAAGACAACAGAAAAATAAAATGAAAACAAAAAAAAATTATACATACCATACCCTTACCCCTCCCTTTCATTGATCACTAGCATTTCAAACTAAATTTATTTTAACATTTGTTCCCCCTACTATTTATTTTTATTCCATATGTTCTACTCGTTTGTTGACAAGGTAGATAAAAGGAGCATCAGACACGAGGTTTTCACAATCACACAGTTACATTGTGAGAGCTATATCATTATGCAATCATCATCAATAAACATGGCTACTGGAACACAGCTCTACATTTTCAGGCAGTTCCCTCCAGCCTCTCCATTACATCTTGAATAACAAGGTGATATCTACTTGATGTGTAAGAATAACCTCCAGGATAACCTCTCGACTCTGTTTGGAATCTCTCAGCCATTGACACTGTCTCATTTCACTCTTCCCCCTTTTGGTCAAGAAGGTTTTCTCAGTCCCTGGATGCTGGGTCTCAGCTCATTCTAGGGTTTTTTTAATCCCTTGATACAGAGTTTCAGCTTATTCTGAGATTTCTGTCCCATGTTGCCAGGAAGGGCCACATCCCTGAGAGTCCTGTCCCACATAGACGGGGAGGGTGGTGAGTTTGCTTATTGTGTTGGCTGGAGAGAGAGGCCACAGCTGAGCAACAAAAGAGGTTCTCTTGTGGGTGACTGTTAGGCCTAATTTTAAGTAGGCTTGACCTATCCTTTGTAGGGTTAAGTTTCACATGAAGAAACCCCAAGACTGGGGGTTCAGCCTATAGCTTTGGTTGTCCACACTGCTTGTGAGAATATCAAGAATTCAATTTGGGGAGGTTGAATTTTCCCCCATTCTCACCATTCCCTGAAGGGGACTTTGCAAATACTTTTCCACTCCCTGATCAAATCACTCTGGGATTCATCGGGGCATCACTCTGGACAAACCAACATAATCTCATGTCCTACCCAAGGTTCCAGGTACTTATGTTGTTCATCCAACTATCTATATAAGTTATATTAGGAAATGCACTAGTCAAAATATAAATTTTGTACTAAATAAACATTTTTTCTTTAGTCTCACACATAAGTTGAAATTTAAAAATATTAATTACCATCTATTTTCAGCACTCTGCAGTAATGACATTCCTTTGTTCTTCCTCATGCAAAAACATTTTTTAAATTCATATATTTAGTCGCTATCATTATACACTCTAGGCATTCCTAGATTATACCATCTCAGTCTTTATCGTCTATCTTGCTTTCTGATTTCATTTATGCCCCCAGCCCTCCTCCCTCTATCATTCTCACATTCGGCTTCATTCAGTGTTTTAACATAATTGTATTATACTTAGGTAGTATTGTGCTGTCCATTTCTGAGTTTTTTATCTTCAGTCCTGTTGCACAATCTGTATTCCTTCAACCCCAATTACCCAATATCTTACCCTATTTCTATCTCCTGATGGTCTCTGTTACCAATGAAATATTCCAGTTTATTCACTAATGTCAGTTCATATCAGTGAGACCATACAGTATTTGTCCTTTTGTTTTTGGCTAATCTCACTCAGCATAATGTCCTTAAGGTCCATCCATGTTGTCCATACTTCATAACTTTATTCTGTCTTACAGCTGCATAATATTCCATCGTATGTATATGCCACAGTTTGTTTAGCTCCCCATCTGTTAATGGACATTTTGGCAATTTCCATCTCTTGGTAATTGTAAATAATGCTTCTGTAAACATTGGTGTGCAAATGTCCGTTTGTGTCTTTGCCCTCATGTCCTTTGAGTAGATACAGCATATAGATGGTCCTGTTTTTTTTTAATCCATTCTGCCAGTCTATGTCTTTTGATTGGGGAGTTTAATCCATTAACATTTAGTGTTATTACTGCACAGGTAGTACTTTCTTCTACTATTTTGCCTTCTGGATTTTGTATGTCATATCTAATTTTCCTTCTTTTTACCTTAACTGATAGTCTTCCTTTCTACACCCTTCTCCACACCTCTCTCTTCTGTCTTTTTGTATCTGTCTGTAGTGCTCCCTTTAGTAGTTCTTGCAGAGCTGGTCTCTTGGTCAGAAATTCTCTCAGTGATTTTTTTGTCTGAAAATGTTTTAATTTCTCTCTCATTTTTGAAGGACAGTTTTGCTGGATATAGAATTCTTGGTTGGCAGTTTTTCTCTTTTAATAATTTAAATATATCATCCCAATCTCTTCTCGCCTCCATGGTTTCTGCTGAGAAATCTATGCATAGTCTGATTGGGCTTCCCTTGTATGTGATGGATTGCTTTTCTCTTGCTGCTTTCAAGATTCTCTCTTTCTCTTTGACCTTGGACATTCTGATTAGTAAATGTTTTGGAGTACATCTATTTGGATCTGTTCTTTTTGGGGTATGCTGTACTTCTTGGATCTGTAATTTTAAGTCTTTCATAAGAGTTGGGAAATTTTCAGTGATAATTTCCTCCATTAGTTTTTCTTCTCCTTTTCCCTTCTCTTCTCCTTCTGGGACACGCACAACACGTATATTCATGTGCTTCATCTTGTCATTCAATTCCCTGAGTCCCTGCTCATATTTTTCCATTATTTTCCCTATATTTACTCTTTCTTGTTGGATTTCAAATGTTCTGTCCTCCAGTTCACTAATCCTATCTTCTGCCTCTCGAAATCTACCATTGTAGGTTTCCATTGTTTTTTTCATCTCTTCTACCATGCCTTTCATTCCCATAAGTTCTGTGATTTGTTTTTTCAGACTTTCCATTTCTTCTTTTTGTTCATTCCTTGCCTTCTTCATATCCTCCCTCAATTCATTGATTTGGTTTTTGATGAGGTTTTCCATGTTTGTTCGTACATTCTGAATTTCAGCTCCTGTATGTCATTTGAATTGTTGGTTTGTTCCTTTGATTGGGCCATATCTTCAATTTTCTTAGTGTGGTTTGCTATTTTTTGCTGGCATCTTGGCATTTAATTACCTTAATTAGTTTATTCTGGAGATTGCTTTCACTTCTTTTACCTAAGGTTTTTTTTGCTGGATGAATTTGTTGTCTATCTGTTCTTTGACATTCCATTCAGCTTTTTCTGGACGTCTAGCTTAGGTTTTGTTTAACAGATCAGAATTTTTCAGTTCTTGTTTTCTTGTTTCTTGTCCTGCTTGTACGGTGCCTTCCCCCCACCCACCCTTAGGAGGTTCTACTTAGGTATTATAGACCCAAGCCAGATTTTCCCAGATCAAACTGGCCTCCTATCAGGAGGAAAAAGTCACCTGCGTCAGTTTTCCTGAGGGTGAGACCCAGCAGGTTGAAAGATTTTCCTGTGAAGTCTCTGGACTCTGTTTTTCTTATCCTGCTCAGTATGTGGTGCTTATCTGCCTACAGGTCCCACCAGCATAAGATGATGCGGCTTTAACTTTGGCGGACTCTCCCTGCTGGGGGGCATGGTGGATACAGAGGAGAAGTTGTAGGCTGACTTTAATGGCTTCAAATTACCAAGCCCTGGTGTCTGAATTTCTTGAGGGAGGGATTCCACCTGAGTTGGACTTCATCCCTCCCCTGGGGAAGGCACAGGCTCCAGAGAAGCCCTCAAATGAGCTTGTTTCTCCCTATGCCTGTGACAGTTGCAGCCTGAGAAGCCCTGCTGCTGTATCCTGACTTATATTTGACAGTGTTTTCTGAAGTCGAGACAGTGGCAATATAGAAGGATCTAGAGGCCAAAGGCTTGACTTCAAACCTGGACACTGCAGTTGTGGTTGTGTGTCTTTAGGTCCATCATTAAATTTTTTTAGCCTTAGTTTTCTCTTCTGAAAGAGGGTATAATAATATCTGCTCTACCTACCATCTAGTTCTGGGTCATGGTGAAACTCAGATGAACTATTTGAGAAATCTTATATAATAATGAATTATAATTACACAGCCAGGATTTTGACTCAGGATCACATTCACTTTAATGGGTTTCAGGACTTTTAGTGTATCTAAAGACAAGGATGCATTTTATTTGATCATAGTCGTGTGCACTAATTTTGAGAACTTGCATGCTTTCAAAACTGATGAATCAAAGGAAAAAATAAAAAAAAATAAACTGATGGGTCAGAAAAATCAGATATAATATGAAAGTATGAATTGGGCAAGAATAGTTGTGCTGATTGCTTTTGAATCTTTTTAGGTTGTAAATATTGGAGATAGTTGAGTTTAAGTGGGAGATGGAAGAGTAGAAAATTAAGAACTAGAGTTATATATGCCTTGTCTGGGTCTCTTTTAACTCCTAGGGTTGTAGTTCTCAAACGTAATCCTCAGAGCAAAAGTATCAGCATGACTCGAAACCTGTTAGAAATGCAAATTCCCAGGCCCAACAACTGTTTTTAAAAAGCACTCCAGCTGATTCTGATGTACACTAAAGTTTGAGAACTACTGTCCTAGGGGGAGTGGTTTGCTAGACTAGGGACACTTTCCCAAGTGGTCAGTAGGTAAAGAGAACCCCACTACCCAAGAGAGGGCCATCTGTATGAAATCAGTGTGACTGGGTGAGGACTGTACAATAACTTTATATTTTCCATGTGATGTGTGGGGGCTTTTGTTTATATGGCCTGTTTAATTTTCTGTTTACTAAGATTTTACACTAACTCATAAGTAATTGAATAAAAGCTTCATGCTCATGAATATGGAAGAAACTTACTACAATAACTTGTTTTTTTTATTAGTTTGGCTACAATGAGGGTCAAATTACAATTGCTGAAAATATAATTACATAAATAACTGGTCATACGAAACAGTTAATAAAGCAAGTTTTCTGTCTCCCAAGTCAGCTTTATAAGAATAGTTTCTCAATAACAATTCCTTGTATTTAGCTCCAACTGAACTCACTCACCTATTCCCAAAAGACTGTGTGAGGCAGGGTCAGATTAAGTGGCTGCCCCAAATTACAGTTTTTTTTTTTTTTGGCAAGGGCAGGCTCCAGGAATCAAACCCAGGTCTTTGGCATGGCAGGTGAGAATTCTGCCACTGAGCCACCTTTGCACCACCCCCAAATTACATATATAGATCATTAATATAGATTAGAAATAAGATTCACCCTGTATTCCAATCCTGCCTCACTTTTTCTATGTATACCTTGAATAAATTCTTTGAGTCTCTTTTTTTTTTCTTTTCATTTAGAACATAGTGACGATTAAGGTATGTAAAAATGCGTAGCACAGGGCTTGGTTCATTTTATTTTAGCCCCTTTTTCATGTTATTGATCATCATTTTCTCTTTCATTTGACAGCTGGATGCGTTTGGATTTTTTTTCATGAAAGATGGTTGTAAGACGTTGAAATTTTTTTACCAGGAAGGAGATGTACCTGGTCTAGGTAAGGATGCTTTACAAAGGAAATGTGCTAGCAGTTAGTCAAAAAATATTAAAAAGCAGCACATTTTTTTTAGATAGACAATGCTATATTCATAAAGAAAAATTTTCCAGAAGTTTGTGTATAAAAATGTGTTTTAAGAACAATAAAATTTCAGCCCAAATATATACTTCAGACATTACTATAATGATTTAAAAAGAAAACATATCTATAGAAATCATTGACCTTTATTGGGATATACATTGTCACTAAAATTTAATTGCATTTTAACGGAAACAGGTGGAACCATTTTTTCTTAATTGAGAAATTTTCACACAAATACATTCTATACATGGTGTTCAGTCCATGGCTCACAATATTATCACATAGTTGTGTATTCATCACCATGCTCATTTTTTAGAACATTTGTATTGCTCCAGAAAAAGAAGTAAAAAGAAAAAACTCATACATACCATACATCCTACCTCTCCCTCTCATTGATCACTAGTGTTTCCATCTACCCAATTTATTTTACCCTTTGTACCCCCCATTATTTATTTATTTATCCTTATTTTTTACTCATTTGTCCTTACCTTGGATATAAGAAGCATCAGACATACGGTTTTTACAGTCATGCAATTACACAGTCACACTGTATTCTTGTTTGCTAGCTGCCGGAATGCAATGTACCGGAAACAGAACAGCTTTTAAAAGGGGGAATTTATTAAGTTACAAGTTTACAGTTCTAAGCCCATGATAATGTCCAAATTAAAGCAAGGCTATAGAAATGTCCAGTCTAAGGCATCCAGGGAAAGATACCTTGGTTCAAGAAAGCCAGTGAAGTTCGGGGTTTCTCTCTTGCCTGGGAAGGTACATGGTGAACATGGCAACATCTGTTAGTTTTCTCACCAGGCTTCTTGTTTCATGAAGTTCCCCCAGGGGCATATTCCTTCTTCATCTCTGGTTGCCTGGGCTCTTGTGGTTCTCATGGCTCTCCACAAAAATGTTTTCTCATTTTTGAAATGACCACCTGGAATGGATGGAGTCACATCTCCCTCTAATCAAAGGTTAATTACCACAATTGGTGTCACGTCTCTGTGGTGATAATCTAATCATGTTTCCAATCTGTAATCATGAATAGGGATTAAAAGAAATGGCTGCTTCCACAAGAAGGATCAGGATTAAAACATGGCTTTTCTAGGGTACATAATCCTTTCAGACTGCATATTACATCCCCTGGACCCTAAAAAAGACATTTATTCCATATACCAAATACATTCATTCCAACACAATATGAGAAAAGCCTTAAACCATTTCAGTGACAATACAAATACAATACGAGGTTAAAACCAGTACAAAGTCTCTACAAAGTCTGTTATAGGCATAGTCTGTTCTAAGGCAAAATTCTCCTCTGACTCTGGATCTATAAAACTCAGAACAAGTTATTTGCTGCCAACATACAAAGGAAGAATAGTCATGGGATACATTTACCCATTTTCCTACGGAGGAAGGAACACAGGGGTGATTGGACCCAAGCAGTTTCGAAAACCCACAGGGCAAAGTCCATTAGATTTCAAAGTCTGAGAATCATTTATCTTTGGGGATTTAGAAAGCAGCAGTCCCACCCTTTCCAAGGGCCTACGCAGAGGCCTGCCTCTCTCCAAACGCAACCTTGGTGGACATTGGGAAGACCACCTTTTTCTCAGCTCCATTCTCTCCAAGGATTGGGGCTGTGTCGGGCTCTCTGCCATCTCTGGGGCACACGCTCAACCCCTCCATGTGGTGGCAGCCAAGCTCTCCCCAATTCCCAGGGAATGTGCTCCACCCTCTCCAAGGCCTGAGATGGCACAACTCTTCTGCTGCAATGAGTTGGAAGGCCTAGCCTCTGCCTTCCAAGCAAGCTCACCCTAAGTGCTTGGATGGGTCCTTTCTCCTGGCCTATGGTTTCTTGATGTCAGACTTTAGCTTCCGTAGTTCTGCCTCTGAAGTTATTTTTCCTCCATTGCATCCCTTTTGTGTCCCTTTCAGACCAGACTGGCAGTGGTTCTGTTTATACAGATCCCACAACATTCTTGTTGGCTTTCCATGCAGTAGGCTTGGATCATGCCCATCAGACAGAAATAAATTCCACAAATTCTTTCTGGATACCTCCATCTCCAAGCTTGGCTTTCTCTGAAATGGCTGACTGGTTCCACATTTGGCTAAATCCTCACATGGGACACTATTCTCTGGGTTCTTCTTTCCTGGAAGCCCAGAATTTTCCAGAACATAAATTTCTGGTTTCTTTGTATCCAAGAGTTCAGTTCTCAGCTTATCTCTTTCCTGTTGCATTTCACTGCAAAGAGAGACCAGTTTGCACGTTTCCCACATTTAATTTGAAAATCTCTTTTGCTACATATCCAAGTTCATGGCTCTTAAAATTGCCTTCCAGCCAAAGCTGCTACTCAATTTTGCCAGATTATCTGCTGTTTTAAAACAAGGATAACCTTCCTTCCAGCTTACAGTAACACAAGCCTCATTTCTGCCCAAGGCCCTATCAGAAGTTTCTTTAGAAGCACCATTTCTACCAATAGTCTCTTCTAAGCATTCTAGGCCTTCTCTATCAAGCTTCTCACATCTCCTCCAGAATCTTCCCCTTATCCATTTAAAAAGCTGTGCCAATATGTTTGGTATTTACAAACCGCAGCAACACCCCATTTCTCTGTTACCAAAATCTGTTCTACTTTACTGACTGCCAGAATGTGATATACCGGAAACAGATGGCTTTTAAAAAGGGGACTTACTAAGTTGCAAGTTATAGTTCTAAGCCCATGATGATGTCCAAATTAAAGCAAGGCTATAGAAATGTCCAGTCTAAGGCATCCAGGGAAAGATACCTTGGTTCAAGAAAGCCAATGAAGTTTGGGGTTTCTCTCTCACTTGGAAAGGCACATGGTGAACATGGCGACATCTGCTGGCTTTCTCTTGTTTCATAAAGCACCCCCAGGGGCATATTTCTTCATCTCCAAAAGTCTGATTACATCAGCTCTTGTGGTTCTCATGGCTGTCTCCAAAAATGCTTTCTCTTTTAAAGATTCCAGTAAACTAATCAAGACCCACCTGGAATGGGTGGAGTCACATCTCCCTCTAATCAAAGGTTAATACCCACAATTGGTTGTCACATTTCTGGGGTGATAATCTAATCAAGTTCCCAAAGTATAATGCTGAAAAGGGATTAAAAGAAACAGCTGCCTCCACAAGATGGATCAGGATTAAAACATGGCTTTTTTAGGGTACATAATCTTTTCAAACTGGAGCATGTTGTAACCATTATCTCTTTATACAATCATCTTACCGAATCTATGCTACTGGAACACAGCTCAGCTGTTTCAGGTACTTCCGCTAGCCACTCCATAACACTATAAACTAAAAGGGCTATCTGTATAATGCATGAGAGTAACCTCCAGGTTAACCTCTTGACTCTGTTTGAAATGTCTCAGCTGCCGAAAATTCATTTTGTCTCATTTCTCTCTTACCCGTTTAGGTTCAAGAATGCTTTCTCCATCCCTTGATGCCAGGTCCCAGCTTATCCCACATTGCCAGGGAGATTTCCACCCCTGGAGGTCATGTCCCATGTAGAAGGGAGGGCAATGAGTTTACCTGCTGAGTTGGTTGAGAGAGAGAGAGAGAGAGAGAGAGAGAGAGAGAGAGAGAGAGAGAGAGAGAGAGAGAGAGAGAGAGAGAGAGAGAGAGAGAGAGAGAGAGAGAGAGGTTCTCAGGGGGTGACTTTTAGGCCTAATTTTAAGTAGGCTTAGCCTATCTTTTGCTGCAATAAGTATCATAGGGGCAAACCCTAACATTGAGGGCTCAGCCTGTTGATTTGGTTGTCCCAACTGCTTGTGAGAATATCAGGAATTCTCCAAATGGGAAAGTTGAATATTTCCTCCTTTCTCCCCATTTCCCCAAGGGAACTTTGCAAATACTTCTGTATTCACTTGCCCAAATCACTCTGGATTTATCGGGCATAACGCTAACCTGGACAAACCAACAAAATCTCACGCCCTGTACAAAACTCCATGTACTTATGTTGTTTAACTAAACTAACCATACAAGTTAGATTAGGAAATATATACCCAAAATATAAATTTTGCACCAGATAAACATCTCTCCCTTTAGTCTCCCACAGAAGTTGAAGTTTTAAAATATGAACGATATCATCCTTTACCCAATCTTCTGATATACCTTAGTCCTATCCAGATCAGCTTCATTCGTATCTCTACTTGAAGTCTGATCAGTTTTTCAACTTTCTAAACAGTTCCTGTATGGGTACCTCTGACTTTTATAGCATCAGAGCTCTAACTCTGACTCTCAGGTGTCACATAAATACCCAAAGTTTCTGGGAAAGATATGTTATATACAATATTTCAGTAACTCAGAATTTAGAATTAACAGTTACACCTTCTGAATATATGTGACTGCTGTAAGAGTTTACAATCTAGGACCCTTTACAATAAGCCCCAACCTGATAATCCATGCTCTTGACTTCATTTCACTGAATTTTTACATTATAGTAAATCCATATGATTGAGGCATGATAATATTTTTCTTTTTGTTCATGACATTTCATTCAACATACAACTCTTAAGGTTCATTCACCTAGTTGCATGCCTCACAACTTCATTCCTTCTTGTGGCTGCTCAGTAGTCTATTGTATGTATAAACCATAGTTCCCCCTTCCATTCCTTAGTCATTGTACCCTTAGGCCACCTCCATTCATTGTGGATCATGAACACTGCCACCAGAAACATCAGTGTGCAAATGTCCATTAGTGCCCCCACACTCAATTCCTCCAGGTATATACTGCACAACGGGATTTCAGGATCATATGGCAAACCCACCACTAGCCTCCTGTGGGACCACTACATTGTCCTCAAAGGGGCTACACCTCTCATTTCGCTACTAACAGTGAATAGGTACATCTCTTTCTCTGCATTTTCTTTAGCATTTGTTTCTCTCTTCATTTTTTTTTTTTTGTATCCTGTATGGGGGGGGGGGTCATATTTAATTTTTTTCCATGTGAGTATCCCGTTATTGCCACACCATTTTTTGAAACAATTTTTTTTTTATTTGTTGGTTTTTTTATTTGTTTGTTTGGAAAGTGCGTGGGCTGAAATTGAACGCAGTTCTCCCACATGACAGGTGAGAATTCTACCACTGAACTACTTTTGCACCCCTCTGTCCACTTTTTTTTTTTACATGAGCAGGCTCCAGGAATCGAATCCAGGTCTCTGGCATAGCAGGGGAGGATTCTGCCACTGAGCCACTGTTGCACTGCCCAGCCCTCTGTTCATTTTTAAGCAGTTTTGTTCACATATCATACAATCCAGTTTAAGTGTCTAGACATGCCTTTGCCACTATACTCTTATCTGAAGACATTTCATTTTCTTCCACAAAGAATCCATACCCCTTTCCCAACCCCCACACCTGTTGACGTTTAGTTTTGGCATAATGCCAGATAAGAGGCATATTACAATATAACTGTTGACTATAGACCCTGGCTTACATTGATTGTACTTTTTCCCATATACCATCTGTTTTCAACACCCTGCAATATTAACATTCATTTGTCCTCCCTCATGCAAAAACATTTTTTAATTTGTACATTTTAAACACCATCATTGTATACTCAACGCATTCCTAAGTTATACGGTCTCAGTTTTTATCCTCTCTTTCCTTCTGGTTTCATACGCGCCCCCCCCGTCCTTTTCCCTCAATCATAATCATATTCAGCTTCATTCAGTGTATTTATATTATTGTGCTACAATCAGATGCTATCCATTTCTGAATTTTTACAGTCAGTCCTGTTGCACCATCTGTATTCCTTCCCCACCAAATGCCCAGTTGTTACCCTGTTTCTATGTTCTGATAACCTGTGTTCTTAACTTCAATTCTCCAAGTTCACTCATTAATGTTAGTTCATATTATTGGGGCCATACAGTATTTGTCCTTTTGTTTCTGGCTAATTTCACTCAACATAATGTCCTCAAGGTCTATCCATGTTTTACATAGTTTATTTTGTCTTACAGCTGCATAATATTCTGTTATATGTATATACCACAGCTTTTTTAGCCACTCATCCATTGATGGACATTTGGGCTGTTTCCATCTCTTGGCAATTGTAAATAATGCTGGTTTAAACATTGGTGTGCAAATGTCTATTCATACCCTTGTTTTCATGTCCTCTGAATAGATACTAACAATGGGAATGCTGTATCATATGACAATTCTATATTTAACTTCCTGAGGAACCACCAAATTACCTTCTAGTACGGTTGTACCATTTTATATTCCCACCAACAGTGGATAAGTATTCCTCTTTCTCCACATCCTTTCCAGCACTAGTTGTTTTCTGTTTTTTTGATAATGGCCATTTTAGTGGGTGTCAGATGATATCTTATTATGGGTTTGATTTGCATTTCCCTAGTAGCAAGTGAAATTGAGCATTGCCGTCGGAGAGCTCCAGTCGGTCAGGCCGGCTGGCACACCGGGTGGGGTTGGGGAGCGAGCTCACGGAAATTAACCTGGGTAAGCCGAAGCCGGCGTCTTTCCCCTGCCGGCGGTCGCGAAGAAGTCGTCACTCAGGCCAGATGCGGGTTTTAAGTCTTTATTGTTACACTCCGGGATGGGTCACCCGGGAACCCGAAGAGTGAGACGTCTGGGGTCCGAAGACCCCGGGGCTCTATCGACGACGCGGGGCTGGGCGAGCAACAGGCTTAAATATACTCGGAGGAGGGGTGGAGGTAAGGGTCTACACGTCACACTGAGGCAGCCAATCATGCAAGGTAGTAGGCAGTTGCCAGGCAGAGGGTAGAAATTAGGGGTATGGAACGAGTTAAGCATAACAGGAAGGGTTGCAGGCTTTGAGATGAGCTACGGAAATGGGCGGTCTACAACAAGAGGGGGAAGGGGGAACAGTGAACTAGGTTACCGATATGGGGGCCGGGAGTGAACATAGAGAGGGAGAGAAACATTAAAAAATTTTAAGTTTGGCTAGGCTCCAGTCCCTGAGAAATATGCCACAATTCCCCTCCTTTTTCTTTTAAAAGAGCACACTTGTGTGACAAGTGGTGGGCATGAACCTTTGCTGGGAGGGGTAGGGATGAGATTCCCCTTGCACTTGAGGCTCAGAATTTCAGGGGAAGGGTGTGTGCTGAGCCGACCCTTATGCAAATCTCATGTGCCCCAGAAGAGCCAGAGGAGGCCTGTTAGAGTGGCCCTCTTCTGCGGCTACTTTGTGCCGCACCCAGCGGTACCCATCTGGTAGCCTTTCGGCGGCCCCAGATGCACGCTCTCTGGTGACGTGCAGCCCCCGTAGGGGAATGGAGAGAGGCAGGGAGTGGTGCAGGCATAGGCAGGCAAGGCCAGAGCCGCAGCAGCGTAGTGCCGACTGCACAAGATGGCCAGTCTTGAGAGCGACACCAACCTCAGGGTGATCAGTCCTGGGGGTGAGCAACACTAGCGAGCCATACCTGAGCCTGGGGATGATTTTCAGCATCTGAGAAGGGATTCTGGAGCTCTAGAGCAGCAAGGGCTAAAAGTTTCGTATCTCGCCTGTGACGAGAGATTCTTGAACAGAGACACTTGAGTGTGAAAAGAATAAAAATTAAAATTAGTAGGAAGACACCGTAGAAGATAAGGTTGGAAGGTTGGAAGAAGGACGAGAATTTGTTCAGAAGGTTTGTTAGGATAGAGGTGGAGAGTTTAGTTACCGATAGATTTTGTATAGTTAGGATTTGAGTTTGGAGGCTATGGGTATAGTTCCAGTAGGCTGTCGAGGAGAGCACGGGAGTCCATTTTTTGCCAGTCCTAAAAGATTAGCGAATGTGAGGTTTAGTAGTTTACTGTTCGACGAGGGGACTTGGGGGATGGCTTGCATTGACTGATTCCACAAGAAGGTAAGGTTAATTGCTAAGGCTTCGGGAGGGGGAGAGAAGTTAGGGAATAACGAGAGGTTGAGAGGCGCACTAGTGGGGAGAACATTGGGATTACACGGGAGATCCAGTAGACAATTATTGACAAATAGTTGCGGGAATGTGGGGGAGTTGGGGGTGATGAATAGCAGTCCCGGTGGGTATTGGACTGCGGCCCACACCTCGCTTTCAACAAGTTTTCCTAAGGCGGTGCGGTGGGGTTTTGGATCTTCGTTTTCCAGTGGTGGCTATCGCAGGTCGGACACAACGGGAAGGGATCCACAACGGCTGAGGTTCACTTTCTGGAAAGACACAAGCAAAACCGCGTCCCTGCGCTAGGAGCGGGGCTGGGCCTGACCAGGTGTTTGTGACTGGATCTCGCCAGTAGACAGAGGGGACTACTGAAGGTCGGCTGGTGGGACCCCAGTGTTTGTGCAAAGGGGATAAGCCGTCCTTGTCAAAGGTCAATAAGTTTAGTACTATGAGGACCTGAGTGATGATGTCTTTGGGAGATGCCTTAGGCATATTACTTCCTTGTTTTTTTATTTGAATTTTAATCCTTTTATTAAGCGCTTCCACCATGGCTTGCCCTTGAGGGTTGTAGGGGATGCCAAAGTGGTGCGTTATGTTGTACATGTCCAGAAAGGCCTTGAAGGCCACACTGCGGTATGCAGGGCCATTGTCTGTTTTCAGATCCCAGGGGACCCCCATGAAGAGGATCCCTTGTCTTAGGGCTTGTATGCAGTGCTTGGCAGTCTCCCCTGGCATAGGGGCTGCGTAGCACATACCTGAATAGGTATCTATTATTACGTGCAGGTATTTGAACTTTCCAAATGAAGGAACATGAGTGACATCCATTTGCCACCTCGCGTTGGGCTTGAGTCCTCGGGGATTTACTCCCTGTGGCTGAAGAGGACCCAAGGGCGCAAATGGAGCGCAGGCGGCGCAGCTTCTGACTAAGTGTTTGGCAGTTTCGATGGGGATGCCACAGAGATGCCGAATGGCGTCTGCTGATAGGTGGAACCAACTATGAAGCTGTTTGGCTGCATTGATTGGGTCCTGCGTGGTAGCGAGGACTTGGGCCGAGACGGCCTCGTCAGCCAGCCGATTGCCTTCAGCAAGGGGGCCTGGGAGGCCGGAATGACTACGAATATGAGAAATGAACCACGGATGTTCTCTGTCCTGCAGGAGATGTTTAAGTAAGATTAGGCACTGATCAATAGGTTTATCCTCATTGGGGAAGAACATGGAATGAGCGAGGACTCTGCACACTTGATAACAGTAAAGGCTGTCCGTGAAAATATTGACTGGTTCAAAGGGAAACTGCTGAAGTGTTAGGATTATAGCTTGAATTTCTCCTACCTGAACAGAGTCCAAGTTGGGTTGAATTACCGAAACGGGCTGTTTTTGCTGTGGAACGTATGCGATGAACGCAAGGCGTGTTTTAGAGGCGTCAGTAAAGATGGTGGTGGCCCCCGGAATGGGCACAGATGACGGAAATGGGTGCCCAGAGAGAGATGGAGTTAATGGGAGGAGTCCTAATGCCTGGAGTATTTTATGTTTAGGGTATTTGGATGAAAATTCCCCAGAAAATGTTGCTACCAGGGTTTGCATGTTAATGTCTTCCTGGATGAGCCAAGTAGTTTGCTGGTCCCCTAGGGGCCAGACAATTGTGTCCGGGTGACGACCAGTGAGCTGAACCGAGGCCTTGATAAGGCTTTGGGCCAGCGCAATGAACAGTTGCATGAGAGGGCAGATTTTCCTGAACTTACTTTTGGCGGGGTGGACCCACTGTAGGGGACCCGATTGCCACAACACACCTGCTGGGACTTCGTATGTGTCAATTACTACTCCCAGGAGCGGTTTGTTGGGATCATACCCGTCCAACTGTGCATGCCACAGGCTTCGGTTGAAGCTAATTAGTACTGACTTGGCCGCAGGAGTTAGTTTAATAGGTTTATTAAGAGCTTCTACAGGGGTGCGACTAGTCTTTAACAGGTCAAACAGGGGTTGGAGCTGAGCGGTGGTCATGGGCAGTGCTCCCCTCACCCAGTTTATTTGCCCACACAACTGTTGTAGTTGGTGTAGGGATAGTTGCTCTGGGATGTTAAAGGAAAACTTTACTGGGGCTACTTGAGTGTTGATGGTGTAGCCTAGGAAGGTAAAGGGCGGTTGAGTTTGAACTTTGTCTGGCTGCACCTTGAGGCCAAGATCGTTGAGGTTTACTATTAATTGGGTTAAGACTACCTGTAGTTGCTCCTGGCTCTTTGCTGCCACAAGGACATCACCCATATAATGGAGGATGGTAGCCTGGGAGCGAAGCGGCAAGACCGCGGTGTCAACAAAGTTTTGGCAGATTGCCGGGCTATTGCGCATCCCCTGGGGCAACACCTTCCACTGGTAACGTCGTGCTGCCCCCGCGTGGTTAGTGATGGGGACAGTAAAGGCGAGTTTTTCTTTGTCTGCATCATGCAGAGGGATGGAGAAAAAACAATCCTTTATATCAATAGTGGCAATTTGTAGGTGTTTAGCAAGAGCCGCGGGGTGAGGCATACCAGGTTGCGGGGACCCTATGGGCCGGATATGTTTATTAATTTCCCTAAGGTCATGAAGGAGTCTATGTTTGGTGCCTCCCTTCTTGGCGATGACAAATACCGGGGAGTTATAAGGACTGCACGAGGGCTCAATATGCCCCGCCTCTAGCTGCTCTTGCACTAGCTGTTGTAATATTGCGAGTTTATGGGACGGAAGAGGCCATTGCTCCACCCAGATAGGCTCCTCTGTGTCCCATTGGAGAGGAGTGGGTGCTGGAGGTGTAATGCGAGCAGTGGCGCAACCTATTGGGGGGGCTGTGTGGTAATATATGCCCCTGAAGCTGTTAAAATGTCTCACCCCCACAAAATTTGGTCAATGGTGTTTAAGAACAGTGGCCTGAAGACACCTCGGAGGCCCTCTTCATCTTCCCATGTAAGGGGGATGGCGGCTCGCTCCGAGGGGGCAGAGCCTGTGGCGCCGAGCACCGCGGGCCCTGCGGTAGTTGGGCATAAGTTCTTCCATTTGGCTGGAAGACATGAAATTTCTGCTCCCGAGTCCACCGTACCAAGAAGCCAATCGGTTCCTACTCTCAACTTACGGGTGGGCTTATTCGGGGTTATGGGGATTGTCCACATTATGGTCTGGGGGTGCTTTTGCTGGCTCCCCTGGTCTCTTGAGGACGGGGCTGAGACTTGCCCCCCCTGGAGTTTAAAGGCTGTGACAGCTGGTCAGAGTTGCGGCAGAAACGCGCCCAGTGATAGCCCTGACCGCATTTTGGGCAAGGGGTGAGAGGTTTACGGAGCTGCCTGGTATTGGGTCTGGGGCCCCCCTTTAGGGGTGGCTGGGGGTTTTCCCGCCGCTGTGGGCACTCTCTGGCGAAATGCCCAGTTTCCCCACAGCGAAAGCAGTCTTGGCTGAGAGCGAGGACCGAGGCGAGGGAGCTAGAGAGGGCAGTGGACAGGGCTGTAGCTAGCCCCTCGGTGTTGGGATTGACATTTGAGCATACTAACACCCAGTCCGAAATTTTCTTTTCTCTGATTCCCATTAAAGCTTGTTTGAATGGCTGGCGAGCGCCTTCAAAGATGAACTCTTTAGCAAGAAGGTTTTGCTCCATCGCACCAGCAACCCTTTTTTGACATGCCCCTTGCACTCTCGAGACAAAGGAGGCAAAGTCCTCATCTGGCTTTTGGACTAAGGCAGAGAGCTGCTCGGGCTTAGCCGCGGAGCAGTTGCGAAAAGCCTTGAGGCCCACTTCTCTTAACTTAAGGAAAAAGGCATATGGGGCCTGCGAATAGACGGATGGGTCGAAGTAGGGACCCGTCCCCAGAAAACATTCGAGGGGGAGGCCGAGCCCTGGAGGACCTCGTTGCTCAGCGGCTTCCTGTGCAGCCTTTTCCGCCTCCAAATTGAAATGAGCCTTCCAGTCTACCAGTTGTCCAGGAGTGAGGATGGCTCGGGCCAAGGAGGTCCAATCCTGAGGGGTGTTAAGTTCTTGGGCTAGCCCTTCTAGGAGGTGGGTGGCATAGGGACCTGTAAGCCCATCCTCCTTGACCGCTTTGCGTAATCGCTTTATATTTTCCTCGCTATGAGGAACCCAAGGAAATGGGCGCTGCAGGGAAGGAGTGAGATTGATGGGGAAGAGTGTTGCCTGCGTCGGAGGCAGCGGCCGGGTCGAGGGCCAAGGCTGCTCCGGACTTGGGAGAGGGCTGCCGCCCGTGGGATTGTGGCAGAGTGGCCCGGGTAAAAAGGATGGCGCCTGCCGCGCTTCCGGGAAGAAGGGGTTGGTGGTGCTGAAGGGAGCGGGGCCGGATGCCAGGGGAGGGGCAGAAGGCAAGGGAGAGGAGTCAGGGAGTTTCGGCTCCGCGTCCTTAGGGAGGGCGGGGCAAAGGTTGCGACTCCCTTCCGGCCCGGGCGGCGAGGAAGAAGGCGGAAGGGTGGAGTTTGGGTTCCCGCCGTTAACCTTTCCGCCATATTCCCATAAGGGTGGGTGTTGTTCGAGTTGCTCACTTAACTGCTCAAGTAAGGACTCGGCATCCGAATCGGACTCGGAGCCTGATGACGAGGCCTCCGCAGCAGCCGCATTTACCTGCTTGGGTCGGCCGTCTGTGGGGGGCAAGGAGCCTTGAAGGTAGGAGCGGATAGCAAAGAGGGTGGGGAGAAGTCCGGGGGGGAAACGCCTGCCCTCGTGTTCCATTTTGTCTATGACCCGGGCAATGAGCTGATCGTAGGTAGCCGGGATCCAAAGTGGACTCGTTAGTAGCCAGGGGTTGAAGGGCAGCAAGAGGTCCCAATAAACCTGAAGCTGCCGGGCAGAAACCTTACATCTATGTGTGTCCAACAAGGCGGCCAGGGCGCGCACTTGAGGGACCTGACTCTTAGAGAGAGACTGACCCATGTTGAAATTTGGAGGGGACTACTCACTGCTTGTAGAGACTAGGACTGCGTTTATTTAAGCAGGAGAGTCTAGGGGGCTTACCTTGGTTCAGAAGAGAGGTCCTAGTGTCTCCGGTGTGCGGCGGGCGAGGAAGGGTCACTGTTCGGGCGCCAATTGCCGTCGGAGAGCTCCAGTCGGTCAGGCCGGCTGGCACACCGGGTGGGGTTGGGGAGCGAGCTCGCGGAAATTAACCTGGGTAAGCCGAAGCCGGCGTCTTTCCCCTGCCGGCGGTCGCGAAGAAGTCGTCACTCAGGCCAGATGCGGGTTTTAAGTCTTTATTGTTACACTCCGGGATGGGTCACCCGGGAACCCGAAGAGTGAGACGTCTGGAGTCCGAAGACCCCGGGGCTCTATCGACGACGCGGGGCTGGGCGAGCAACAGGCTTAAATATACTCGGAGGAGGGGTGGAGGTAAGGGTCTACACATCACACTGAGGCAGCCAATCATGCAAGGTAGTAGGCAGTTGCCAGGCAGAGGGTAGAAATTAGGGGTATGGAACGAGTTAAGCATAACAGGAAGGGTTGCAGGCTTTGAGATGAGCTACGGAAATGGGCGGTCTACAACAAGAGGGGGAAGGGGGAACAGTGAACTAGGTTACCGATATGGGGGCCGGGAGTGAATATAGAGAGGGAGAGAAACATTAAAAAATTTTAAGTTTGGCTAGGCTCCAGTCCCTGAGAAATACGCCACAGAGCATCTTTTCATGTGCCTTTTAGCCATTTGTATTTTCTCTTATGAGAAGTGTCTGTTCATGTCTTTTGCCCGTTTTTCATTGGGTTGTCTTTTTGTTGTTGAGTTGAAGAATCTCTTTATATGTCCTGGATATCAAACCCTTATCTGATAATGTGGTTTCCAAATATTGTATCCCATTGCCTAGGCTGACTTTTTACTTTCTTGACAAAGTTCTTTGATGCACTTTGTGCATTTTGAATTGTTGAATTTTGAAGTGTTGAATTTTGAGGACTTCCTATTTCTTTCTTTAATGATCGATCATGCTTTGGGTGTAAGATCTAGGAAACCACCTCCTATTAAAAGTTTTATAAGTTGTTTGCCTACATTTTCTTCTAAAAGTTTTATGGTCTTAGCTGTTAGGTTTTTGATCCATTTTGAGTTAATTTTTGTATAGAATGTGAGCTATGGATCCTTTTTCATTCTTTTGCTTATGGATATCCAGTTCTCCAAGCACCATTTATTGAACAGGCTGTTCTGTCCCAGGTGAGTTGGCTTGGCTGCCTTATCAAAGATCAGTTGTCTATAGATGAGAGGGTCTATATATGAACTCTCTTTGATTCCATTGGTCAGTATATCTATCTTTATGCCAACACCATGCTGTTTTGGCCATTGTAACTTCATAATATGCTTTAAAGCCAGATAATGTGAGACCCCCTCACTTCATTTGTCTTTCTCAAGATATTTTTAGCTATTTGGGGCTCCCTGCCTTTCCAAATAAATTTGATTGTTGCTTTTCCTTTTTCTGTGAAATAAGTTGTTGGGATTTTAATTGGTTTTGCATTGACTTTATAAATCAATTTGGGTAGAATTGACATCTTAACTGTATTTAATCTTCCAATCCATGAACATTGTATGCCTTCCATTTATTTAGTTCTCCTGTGATTTCCTTTAGCAATTTCTTGTAGTTTTCCATGTATAGGTCTTTTGTATCCTTAGTTAAATTTATTCCTAAATATTTGATTCTTTTGGTTCCTATTTTACTTGATTTCCTCCTATGAAAATCAGTGAGCACCCTTGTCTTGTGGAACCATTTTTAAATACCTATTTGTAGATGACTAGACATAGTAATGAAATCACTCCAGAGCTCAGCACTTTTGCTCTGTGATTCTGGATCAGCCCCTTGTGCCAGCTGCAGTGGTCAATTAGAGTTTCTAGCTTTCCCTATTGGTCACATTATTTCTAAATAATTTTCAATTTATCTGGCTTATTAAATCTTTGTTTTAATGACTAGTGTATATAGGCTATATTTTGGTCTTAAGAACATTTAATGTCTTTTGGGTATTGAATTATGTCCCGCACAAAAGACATGTTCAAGCCCTGATACCTGATCCTGTGGGTTTGAGCTCATTTATTAAGAGGATCTTTGAGGTTGTTATTGCTAGTTAAGGTGTGGATTCATTTGTGAATATGATTTTTAAAAATTCTGTTTAGATGAGGCCAGATTGAATCAGGGTGGACCTTAAGCCATATGACTATAGTCTTTAAGCATAAATGAAGTTTGGACACAGTCAGTCAGTAGAAACCAGAGGTCTGAAGAAGCCAGAGAATGGAGGAAATCACCCTGTGATGGACACAGGGATGCACACCAAGGATCCATATCTCTGTCTGTCTGCATTTCATTCATTCATTCATTCATCAGGGATTTATAGAGCAGATATGGTACCTGCTTTTTTTTTTTTAATTTTTTTATTAATCAAAAAAAAGAAAAGAAATTAACACAACATTTAGAAATCATTCCATTCTACAAATGCACTCAGTAATTCTTAGTATCATCACATAGATGTATGATCATCATTTCTTAGTACATTTGCATCGATTTAGGAAAAGAACTAGCAAAACAGCAGAAAAAAATATAGAATGTTAATATAGAGAAGAGAATTAAAATAATAATACTAATAATATATATATATATATATATATAAAGGAAAAAGAAAAAAAACAAAAACAAAAGATACAAACACACAAACAAACAAACAAAAAACCATATTTCAGGTGCAGCTTCATTCAGTGTTCCAACATAGTTACATTACACTTAGGTATTATTGTGCTGTCCATTTTTGAGTTTTTGTATCTAGTCCTGTTGCACAATCTGTATCCCTTCAGCTCCAATTACCCATTATCTTACCCTGTTTCTAACTCCTGCTGGTCTCTGTTACCAATGATATATTCCAAGCTGATTCTCAAATGTCGGTTCACATCAGTGGGACCTTACAGTATTTGTCCTTTAGTTTTGGGCTAGACTCACTCAGCATAATGTTCTCTAGGTCCATCCATGTTATTACATGCTTCATAAGTTTAGTCTGTCTTAAAGCTGCATAATATTCCATCGTAGGTATATGCCACAGTTTGTTTAGCCACTCGTCTGTTGATGAACATTTTGGCTGTTTCCATCTCTTTGCAATTGTAGATAATGCTGCTATCAACACTGGTGTGCAAATGTCCGTCTGTGTCTTTGCCCTTAAGTCCCTTGAGTAGATACCTAGCAGTGGTATTGCTGGGTCGTAATCCATTCTGCCATTCTATGTCTTTTGATTGGGAAATTCAGTCCATTAACTTTTAGTATTATTACTGTTTGGATAATATTTTCCTCTACCATTTTGGCTTTTGTATTATATATATCATATCTGATTTTCCTTCTTTCTACACTTTACTCCATACCTCTCTCTTCTGTCTTTTCGTATCTGACTCTAATGCTCCCTTTAGTATTTCTTGCAGAGCTGGTCTCTTGGTCACAAATTCTCTCAGTGACTTTTTGTCTATAAATGTTTTAATTTCTCCATTTTTGAAGGACAATTTTGCTGGATATAGGAGTCTTGGTTGGCAGTTTTTCTCTTTTAGTAATTTAAATATATCATCCCACTGTCTTCTAGCTTCCATGGTTTCTGCTGAGAAATCTACACATAGTCTTATTGGGTTTCCCTTGTATGTGACGGATTGTTTTTCTCTTGCTGCTTTCAAGATCCTCTCTTTCTCTTTGACCTCTGACATTCTAACTAGTAAATGTCTTGGAGAACGCCTATTTGGGTCTATTCTCTTTGGGGTGCGCTGCACTTCTTGGATCTGTAAATTTAGGTCTTTCATAAGAGTTGGGAAATTTTCAGTGATAATTTCTTCCATTACTTTTTCTCCTCCTTTTCCCTTCTCTTCTCCTTCTGGGACACCCACAACACGTATATTTGTGCGCTTCATATTGTCATTCAGTTCCCTGATCCCCTGCTCAAGTTTTTCCATTCTTTTCCCTATAGTTTCTGTTTCTTTTTGGAATTCAGATGTTCCATCCTCCAGTTCACTAATTGTAGCTTCTGTCTCTTTAGATCTACCATTGTAGGTATCCATTGTTTGTTCCATTTTTTCTTCTTTGTCTTTCACTCCCATACATTCTGTGATTTGTTTTTTCAGATTTTCTATTTCTTCTTTTTGTTCAGCCCATGTCTTCTTCATGTCCTCCCTCAATTTATTGATTTGGTTTTTGAAGAATTTTTCCATTTCTGTTCGTATATTCAGCATTAGTTGTCTCAGCTCCTGTATCTCATTTGAACTATTGGTTTGTTCCTTTGACTGGGCCATATCTTCAATTTTCCGAGCGTCATCCATTATTTTCTGCTGGTGTCTGGGCATTTGATCAGATTTCCCTGGGTGTGGGACCAGCTGGTTGAAAGCTTTTTCTGTGAAATCTCTTGGCTCTGTTTTTCTTTTCCTGCCCAGTAGGTGGCGCTCGTGGCGCTCGTCTGTCTGCACGGCAGTCGGCCCGGGAAACCGCGCGTGGAGGGCGGGGGTGTCGCCGGCCGCCCTGGCTTGGGAGAGTGCGGGTCCTAATTGCCCAGCTGGCCCGAAACGCCAAGTGTGACGGGAGGGCCCCGCTATCCAACGTTCCCAGTCAGACCGGGGACCCACGTGCGTGGAGGGGACCCCAGTCGCCAGCCGCCCCGGCCGGGAAAACGCGCACCCCTCGGGTAGCTCACCGCAGCAGATTCTCCCTGCCCGTTCAGCTGTTCCAGAATGGGGTACGCTGTCTTTTTGGTCTCTGTCGTGACTCCGGGAGCTGTTTCGTATTGTTTCTGTTTCTTTAGTTGCTTTTCTGGAGGAGGAACTAAGACCCGCGCGTTTTACTAAGCCGCCATCTTCTCCGGAAGTCGGTACCTGCTTTCTTGAAGCTTAAATTTTATCAGGGAAGGATGGGCATTAGAGAAAGATTTTTAGATAAGTGCTTAGCTTTCATTAACATTAGACCAAGGAAAGAAGGATTAATGTAGGATTTATGTTATAAGAGTATTTACTAGGGGGTTAGTGAAGGCTTCCTTGAGACTGGCATTTCCGCTAAGATCCAAAAGATGAGTAGGAATTGGCTAAGAAAGGGGATGGGGGTTGGAGGAGAAGAATAGTTTGAGTGTGGCCCCGAGATGAGGAAAGAAAAGTGTATTTTCTAAAAAGAGTGATGGTTCAGGTAGAGTTGGTTAGTGGTGAAAATATAACCACAACAATGTCACAATTACTGACATACTTTTTTATTAATTGACTTTTTTTTGTAAATAAAAAAATTATTCCAAAATCATATTGAAAACCTATTAGTATAAAGGAAAATAAGAAACGGCAGTGAAAGATCCATAGTGATTTATCACAGATCAGTTATGTAATCACATGCTAAGTTCTTTTATTAATGCAATTTTATTGAGATTTATTTACATACCATTTAATCATCCAAAGTGTACAATCAGTGGTTCATAGTATCATCATTTAGTTGTGCATCATCATTGCAATTTTTGAACATTTTCGTTAGTCCAAAAACAATAAAAATAAGAATAAAAATAAAAGTAAAATATAACACCCAAAACTTCCCATATCCCTTAGCCCCTCTAATATTTATTTATTTTTGTCTTTATTTTCTTACTCATCTGTTGATATATGGGATGAAGGGAGTGTCAATCTCAAGTTTTTCACAATCACATGGTTACCCCATGTTCTAGTTTGCTAGCTGCTGGAATGCAATATACCAGAAACGGAATGGCTTTTAACAAGGGGAATTTAATGAGTTGCTAGTTTACAGTTCTAAGGCTGAGAAAATGTCCCAATTAAAACAAGTCTATAGTAATGTCCAATCAAAGGCATCCAGGGAAAGATACCTTGGTTCAAGAGGCCAATGAAGTTCAGGGTTTCTCTCTCATCTGGAAAGGCACGTGGTGAACACAGTCAGAGTTTCTCTCTCCGTTGGAAGGGCACATGGCAAGCAAGGCATCATCTGCTACTTTCTCTCCTGGCTTCCTGTTTCATGAAGCTCCCTGGGAGGCATTTTCCTTCTTCATCTCCAAAGGTCGCTGGCTTGTGGTCTCTGCTTCGTAGTGCTGTAGCATTCTCTGCTCTCTCTGAATCTCTTTCTCCAAAATGTTTCCTCTTTTATAGGACTCCAGTAAACCAATCAAGACCCATTCAAATGGGTGGAGACATGTCATCCCCTAATCCAGTTTAACAACCATTCTTGACTAAATCACATCAACCAGGGAGATGATCTCATTACAGTTTCAAATATACGGTATTGAATAGGGATTATTCTACCTTTATGAAATGGGATTTATATCAAAATATGGCTTTTCTTAGGGGGCATACTTCTTTTCAAACCAACACACCCCATAAAAGCTATAGAGATATACAGTCATCTTCAAGAGTCAAGGCTGCTGGATTACAGTTCTCTCAGCTGCTGAAACTTTATTTCATTTCTCTTCCCTCTTTTGGTTAAGAAGGCTTTCTCAATTCCTTGATGCCAGATTCTGACTCATCCCAGGATTTCTGTCCCATGTTGCCAGAAAGATTCACACCCCTGGGAGTCATGTCCCACACAGTAGGGAGGGAATGAGTTTAACTGCGGAGTTGGCTTAGAGAGAGGGGCCACGTCTGAGCAACAAAACAGATTCTCTGGGGGTGACTCTTAGGCATAATTATAAGTAGTCTTAGCTTCTCCTTTGCATGCAAAAGTTTCATAAGGGCAAGCCCCAAGGCTGAGGGCCTGGTGTATTAAACTGAGAGTCCCCAGTGCTTGTGAGAATATCAGGAATACCCGAGGTGGGGAAGTTTAATATTTCCACCAGCTCCTCAAGGGGACTTTGCAAATACTTTTTTATCTTCTTCCCAGATTACTCTGGGATATATCAGGGCATCACACTAACCTGTACAATCCAACAAGGTCTCACTGCCTATTCAAGGTTCCATGTAATTATGGTGTTTGAATAAACTGACCATACAAGTTAAATTAGATAGTTTGCTACAGAAAATATAAATTTTGTATGAAATAAACATCTTTTCCTTTGGTCTCACTCAGAAGTTGAATTTTATTTTAAGTTGTATTTTAGAAATACAGTCAAAATCATTCTTTACCCTTTAGTCTGACTTACCTTAGTCCTAACCAAATCTGCTTTATGCATATCTCTAATTAAAGTCTAATCTCTTTTTCAGCTTTTCTAACAGCTGCTGTGTGGGGTAATGCTGACTTTCATAACTGCAGAGCTCTAACTCTGAGTCTCAGGTGTCACGCAGATACCTGAAGTTCGAGGGAATGACCAGCTTATACCCAAATAGCTCAGCATATCAGAATTTAGAAATAACAGTTACAACCAAGTAATAAATTCGTCTGCTGTAAGAGTTGACAATTAGGAACCTTTACAGTAAGCCTTCCCTTGATAACCTATGCCCTCGAATTCAATTCTCAGAGTTTGTACATTATAATTAGTCCATATTATTGAGATGTTATAATATCTGTCTTTTCGTTCCTGCCTTATTTCACTGACCATACTTTCCTCAAGATTCATTCACCTAGTTTCATGCCTCACAACTTCATTCCTTCTTGCAGCTGCTCGATATTCCTGTATACACCATAGTTCACCCTTCTGTTCATCAGTCTATGTACCCTTAGGCCACCTCCATCCATTGCAGATAATGAATACTGCCACCATCAATACCAGTGTGTAAGTGTCCATTTGTGTTCCTGCTTTCAGTTCTTCCAAATATGTACCTAATAATGGGTTTGCAGAATTTTATGGCAAAACTCTATTGAGCCTTCTGTGGAACACCATACCACTGTCCAGAGGGCCTACACCTTTCTACTTTGCTGCCAACACATGCTAAGTTCTTGACTTTTGTTTTCAGAATGTGGTCGAGTTATTGCTGGAGCAACCAAAGGGGCAAAAATGATGAGATTGTACATAGATGGTGCAGGTCCTCAGAAACTAAAAGGACTGTGTTTATTTTTTGTTCGCTGTCGCAGTGATCTTGCTATAAATATTAAAAATATTCAGGAGGTATGTATAAATGATTTTTCCAAAAATATAGTTACACATTGAATGTATTTTCATAGTCATAGTTTTGTTTTACTGTGCTCTCCCTTTCTATATATAGGGCTGAATTGAGTTCTATGAAAATAATATATTCACATATTCAGAGGAACTGAGAAATAAGCTATAATCGAGGTTAGACTATTTATCCTTTAAATACTGCTTTTTAAAATTCATGAAAATCCCGTGTCTACTAGATGGAGTGTAAATAGTCCCCATCCTTTCAGTTCCTAGGAGGATGTTTAATTTTGTTCATATGATTTTGAGTATTGGTTTCTTTTTTATTTTATAAAATTTTTATTAGAGAAGTTGTGGGTTTACAGAACAATCTTTTTTTAAAAAAATTATTTATTAATTAAAAAAATTTAACAAATGAAATAAAACATTAACATGTATAATCAGTAATTCACAATATCATCACTTAGTTGCATATTCATCATTTCTTAGAACATTTGCATCAATTCAGAAAAGAAATAAAACAAAAGCAGAAAAAAAAATTATACCTACCATACCCCTTACCCCTCGCTTTCATTGATCAGTAGCATTTCAAACTAAAATTATTTTAACATTTGTTCCCCTTATTATTTATTTTTATTCCATATGTTCTACTCGTCTGTTGACAAGGTAGTTAAAAGGAGCATCAGACACAAGGTTTTCACAATCACACAGTCACATTGTGAAAGCTATATCATTGTTCAATCATCAAGAAACATGGCTACTAGATGGAACACAGATCTACATTTTCAGGCAGTTCCCTCCAGCCTCTCCACTACATCTTGAATAACAAGGTGATATCTACTTAATGCGTAAGAATAACCTCCAGGATAACCTCTCGACTCTGTTTGGAATCTCTTAGCCATTGACACTTTGTCTCATTTTACTCTTCCCCCTTTTGGTCGAGAAGGTTTTCTCAATCCCTTGATGCTGAGTTTCAGCTCATTCTAGGGTTTTTCTCAATCCCTTGATGCTGAGTCTTAGCTCATTCTAGGGTTTTTCTGAATCTCTTGATGCTGAGTCTCAGCTCATTCTAGGATTTCTGTCCCACGTTGCCAGGAAGGTCCACACCCCTGGGAGTCATGTCCCATGTAGACAGGGGGAGGGTGGTGAGATTGCTTGTTGTGTTGGCTGGAGAGAGAGGCCACATCTGAGCAACAAAAGAGGCTCTCTAGGGGTGACTCTTAGGCCTGAATTTTAAGTAGACTTGACCTATCCTTTGTGGGGTTAAGTTTCATATGACAAACCCCCAGACTGTGGGCTCAGCCTATACCTTTGGTTGTCCACACTGCTTGTGAGAATATCAAGAATTCAGCTTGGGGAAGTTGAATTTCTCCCCATTCTCACCATTCCCTAAAGGGTGCTTTGCAAGTACTTTTCCACTCACTGATTGAATCACTCTGGGATTCATCGGGGCATCACTCTGGACAAACCAACAAAATCTTATGTCCTACCTAAGATTCCAAGTACTTATGGTGTTCAGTCAAACCACCTACATAAGTTATATTAGGAAATGCACTAGTCAAAATATAAATTTAATACCAAATAAACATTTTTTGCTTTAGTCTCACACATAAGGTGACATTTTAAAATATTAATTACCATCTATTTTCAGCACCCTGCAATAATGACATTCCTTTGTTCTTCCTCATGCAAAAACATTTTTAAAATTCATACATTTAGTCACTATCATTATACATTCTATGCATTCCTAGATTATACCATCTCAATCTTTAACATCTATCTTTCTTTCTGATTTCATTTATGCCCCCAGCCCTCTTCCCTCTATCATTCTCACATGCAGCTTCATTCAGTGTTTTAACATAATTGTATTACAGTTAGGTAGTATTGTGCTGTCCATTTCTGAGTTTTTATATTCAGTCCTGTTGCACAGTCTGTATCCCTTCAGCTCCAATTATCCAATATCTTACCCTATTTCTATCTCCTGATATTCTCTGTTACCAACAAAATATTCCAAGTTTATTCATTAATGTCAGTTCATATCAGTGAGACCATACAGTATTTGTCCTTTTGTTTTTGACTAGTCTCATTCAGCATAATGTTCTCAAAGTCCATCCATGTTGTTACATACTTCATAACTTTATTCTGTCTTAAAGCTGCACAATATTCCATCGTATGTATATACCACAGTTTGTTTAGCCACTCGTCTGTTGATGGACATTTTGACTGTTTCCATCTCCTTGCAATTGTAAATAATGCTGCTATAAACATTGGTGTGCAAATGTCTGTTTGTGTCTTTGCCTTTATGTCCTTTGAGTAGATACCTAGCAATGGTATTGCCGGGTCGTATGGCAATTCTTTATTGAGCTTTTTGAGGAACTGCCAAACTGCCTTCCACAGCGGTTGCACCATTTGACATTCCCACCACAGTGAATAAGTGTGCCTCTTTCTCCACATCCTCTCCAGCACTTGTCCTTTTCTGTTTTGTTGATAATGGCCATTCTGGTGGGTGTGAAATGATATCTCATTGTGGTTTTGATTTGCATTTCTCTAATGGCCAGGGAAGTTGAGCATCTATTCATGTGCCTTTTGGCCATTTGTAGTTCCTCTTCTGAGAAGTGTTTGTTCAAGTCTTTTTCCCATTTTGTAATTGGATTGGCTGTCTTTTTGTTGTTGAGTTGAACAATCTCTTTATAAATTCTGGATACTAGACCTTTAGCTGATATGTCATTTCCAAATATTGTCTCCCATTGTGTACGCTGTCTCGTTGCTTTCTTGATGAAGTTCTTTGATGCGCAAAAGTGTTTAATTTTGAGGAGTTCCCATTTCTTTCTTTCTTCAGTGCTCTTGCTTTGGGTGTAAGGCCTATAAAATTGCTTCTAAGTATAAGACTTATAAGATATTTCCCTACATTTTCCTCTAACTGTTTTATGGTCTTAGACCTAATATTTAGATCTTTGATCCATTTTGAGTTAACTTTTGTATAGGGTGTGAGATATGGGTCCTCTTTCATTCTTTTGCATATGGATATCCAGTTCTCTAGGCACCATTTATTGAAGAGACTTTTCTGTCCCAGGTGAGTTCCATGAGTGCCTTATCAAAGATCAAATGTCCATAGATGAGAGGGACTGTATCTGAACACTCTGTTCGATTCCATTGGTTAATATATCTATCTTTATGCCAGTACCATGCTGTTTTGACCACTGTGGCTTCATGATATGCCTTAAGTCAGGCAGCATGAGACCTTCAGCTTCATTTTTTTTCCTTAGGATACTTTTACCTATATGGGGCACACTGCCCTTCCAGATAAATTTGGTTATAGGTTTTCCTATTTGAAAAGTAAGTTGTTGGGATTTTGATTGATATTGCATTGGATCTGTAAATCAATTTAGGTAGAATTGACATCTTTACTATATTTACTCTTCCAATCCATGAACATGGTATGCCCTTCCATCTATTTACATCCTCTGTGGTTTCTTTTAACACTTTCTTGTAGTTTACTTTGTATAGGTCTTTTGTCTCTTTAGTTAAATTTATTCCTAAATATTTTATTCTTTTGGTTGCAACTGTAAATGGAATTAGTTTATTGATTTTCCCCTCAGATTGTTCATTACTAATGTATAGAAACACTACAGATTTTTGAGTGTTGATCTTGTAACCTACCACTTTGCTGTACTTGTTTATTAGCTCTAGTAGTTTTGCTGTAGATTTTTTAGGGTTTTTGAAATATAGTATCATATCATCTGCAAATAGTGAGCATTTTACTTCTTCCTTTCCAATTTTGGTGCCTTGTATTTCTTTTTCTTGTCTAATTGCTCTGGCTAGAACTTCTAACACAATGTTGAATAACAGTGGTGATAGTGGACATCCTTGTCTTGTTCCTGATCTTAGGGGGAAAGTTTTCAGTTTTTCCCCATTGAGGATGATATTAGCTTTGGGTTTTTTATATATTCCCTTTATCATTTTGAGGAAGTTCCCTTCTATTCCTATCCTTTGAAGTGTTTTCAACAGGAAAGGATGTTGCATTTTGTCAAATGTCTTCTCTGCATCAATCGAGATGATCATGTGATTTTTCTGCTTTGATTTGTTGAAATGGTGTATTACATTAATTGATTTTCTTATGTTGAACCATCCTTGTATATCTGGGATGAATCCTACTTGGTCATGATGTGTATTTCTTTTAATGTGTTGCTGGATTCGATTTGCTATAATTTTGTTGAGGATTTTTGCATCTATATTCATTAGAGAGATTGGTCTGTAGTTTTCTTTTTTTTGTAATATCTTTATCTGGTTTTGGTATAAGAGTGATGTTGGCTTCATAGAATAATTAGGTAGCCTTCCGTCCTCTTCATTTTTTTTGAAGCATTTGAGCAGGATTGGTACTAATTCTTTCTGGAATGTTTGGTAGAATTCACATGTGAAGCCATCTGGTCCTGGACTTTTCTTTTTGGGAAGCTTCTTAATAACTGATTCAATTTCTTTACTTGATTGGTTTGTTGAGGTCATCTATTTCTTCTTGAGTCAAAGTTGGTTGTTCATGCCTTTCTAGGAACTTGTCCATTTCATCTACATTATTGTATTTATTAGCATAAAGTTGTTCATAGTATCCTGTTATTGCTTCCTTTATTTCTGTGGGGTCAGTGGTTGTGTCTCCTCTTCCATTTCTGATCTTATTTATTTGCATCCTCTCTCTTCTTCTTTTTCTGAATCTTGCTAAGGGCCCATCAATCTTATTGATTTTCTCATAGAACCAGCTTCTGGTTTTATTGATTTTCTCAGTTGTTTTCATGGTCTCAATTTCATTTATTTCTGCTCTAATCTTTGTTATTTCTTTCCTTTTGCTTACTTTGGGGTTAGTTTGCTGTTCTTTCTGTAGTTCTTCCAAGTGGACAGTTAATTCCTGAATTTTTGCCCTTTCTTCTTTTTTGATATAGGCATTTAGGGCAATAAATTTCTCTCTTAGCACTGCCTTTGCTGCATCACATAAGTTTTGATATGTTGTGTTTTCATTTTCATTTGCCTCGAGATATTTACTGATTTCTCTCATAATTTCTTTCTTGACCCACTGGTTGTTTAAGAGTGTGTTGTTGATCCTCCACATATTTGTGAATTTTCTGGTTCTTTGCCTATTATTGATTTCCAACTTCATTCCTTTATGATCTGAGAAAGTGTTTTGTATGATTTCAATCTTTTTAAATTTATTGAGACTTGCTTTGTGACCCAGCATATGGTCTATCTTTGAGAATGATCCATGAGCACTTGAGAAAAAGGTTTATCCTGCTGTTGTGGGGTATAATGTTCTATAAATGTCTGTTAAGTCTAGCTCATTTATTGTAATAGTCAAATTCTCTGTTTCTTTATTGATCCTGTGTCTAGATGTTCTGTCCATAGGTGAGAGTGGGGAATTGAAGTCTCCAACTATTTCTCTTTTCAGTATTTTCCACATGTGTTTTGGAGCATTCTTGTTTGGTGCATAAATATTTATGATTGTTATGTCTTCATGCTGAATTCTTCCTTTTATTAGTACATAATATCCTTCTTTGTCTCTTTTAATTGTTTTGCATTTGAAGTCTAATTTGGTGGATATTAGTATAGCTACTCCTGCTCTTTTTCTGGTTGTTATTTGCATGAAATATCTTTTCCCAACCTTTCACTTTCAACCTATGTTTATCTTTGGGTCTAAGATATGTTTCCTGTAGACAGCATATAGATGGGTCCTGTTTTTTAATCCATTCTGCCAGTCTATGTCTTTTGACTGGGGAGTTCAATCCATTAACATTTAATGTTATTACTGTACAGATAGTACTTTCTTCTACCATTTTGCCTTTTGGATTTTATGTCATATCTAATTTTCCTTCTTTCTACACTCTTCTCCATACCTCTTTCTTTTGTGTTTTCATACCTGTCTCTAGTGCACCCTCTAGTATTTCTTGCAGAGCTGGTCTCTTGGTCAGAAATTCTCTCAGTGATTTTTTGTCTGAAAATGTTTTAATTTCTCCCTCATTTTTGAAGGACAATTTTGCTGAGTATAGAATTTATGGTTGGCAGTTTTTCTGTTTTAGTAATTTAAATATATCATCCCACTCTCTTCTCGCCTCCATGGTTTCTGCTGAGAAATCTACGCATAGTCTTATTGGGTTTCCCTTTTATGTGATGGATTGCTTTTCTCTTGCTGCTTTCAAGATCCTCTTTCTCTTTGATCTCTGACATTCTGATTAGTAAGTGTCTTAGAGTACGTCTATTTGGATCTATCCTCTTTGGGGTATGCTGGACTTCTTGGAGCTGTAATTTTAGGTCTTTCATAAAGTTGGGAAATTTTCAGTGATAATTTCCTCCATTAGCTTTTCTCCTCCTTTTCCCTTCTCTTCTCCTTCTGAGACACCCACAACATGCATATTTGTGCACTTCATATTATCGTTCAATTCCCTGAGTCTCTGCTCATATTTTTCCATTTTTTCCCCTGTAATTTCTGTTTCTTGTCAGATTTCAGATGTTCCATTCTCCAGTTTATTAATCCTATCCTCTACCTCTCGAAATCTACCATTGTAGGTTTCCATTGTTTTGTTTATCTCTTCTGCTGTGCCTTTCATTCCCATAAGTTCTGTAATTTGTTTTTTCTGACTTTCCATTTCTTCTTTTTTGTTCATTCCTTGCCTTCTTCATATCCTCCCTCAATTCATTGATTTGGTTTTTGATGAGGGTTTTTTTTAAATTTTTTTTTATTTTTTTTATTTTTTTATTAACGGAAAGAAAGAAAAAAAAAAGAAAGAAATTAACACAACATTTAGAAATCATACCATTCTACATATGCACTCAGTAATTCTTAACATCATCACATAGATGCATGATCATCATTTCTTAGTATATTTGCATCGGTTTAGAGGAACTAGCAACACAACAGAAAAAGATATAAAATGTTAATATAGAGAAAAGAAATAAAAGTAGTAATAATAGTAAAAAAAAAAAACCCTATAGCTCAGATGCAGCTTCATTCAGTGTTTTAACATCATTACTTTACAATTAGGTATTATTGTGCTGTCCATTTTTGAGTTTTTGTATCTAGTCCTGTTGCACAGTCTGTATCCCTTCCGCTCCAATTATCCATTATCTTACCCTGTCTCTAACTCCTGCTGGACTCTGTTACCAATGACATATTTCAAGTTTATTCTCGAATGTCCGTTCACATCAGTGGGACCATACAGTACTTGTCCTTTAGTTTTTGGCTGGACTCACTCAGCATAATATTCTCTAGGTCCATCCATGTTATTACATGCTTCATAAGTTTATCTTGTCTTAAAGCTGCATAATATTCCATCGTATGTATATACCACAGTTTGTTCAGCCATTCTTCTGTTGATGGACATTTTGGCTGTTTCCATCTCTTTGCAATTGTAAATAACGCTGCTATAAACATTGGTGTGCAAATGTCCGTTTGTGTCTTTGCCCTTAAGTCCTTTGAGTAGATACCTAGCAATGGTATTGCTGGGTCGTATGGCAATTCTATATTCAGCTTTTTGAGGAATCACCAAACTGCGTTCCACAGTGGTTGCACCCTTTGACATTCCCACCAACAGTGGATAAGTGTGCGTCTTTCTCCGCATCCTCTCCAGCACTTGTCATTTTCTGTTTTGTTGATAATGGCCATTCTGGTGGGTGTGAGATGATATCTCATTGTGGTTTTGATTTGCATTTCTCTAATGGCCAGCGACATTGAGCATCTCTTCATGTGCCTCTTGGCCATCCGTATTTCCTCTTCTAGTAGGTGTCTGTTCAAGTCTTTTTCCCATTTTGTAATTGGGTTGGCTGTCTTTTTGTTGTTGAGTTGAACAATCTCTTTATAAATTCTGGATACTAGACCTTTATCTGATATGTCATTTCCAAATATTATCTCCCATTGTGTAGGCTGTCTTTCTACTTTCTTGATGAAGTTCTTTGATGCACAAAAGTGTTTAATTTTGAGGAGTTCCCATTTATTTATTTCCTTCTTCAGTGCTCTTGCTTTAGGTTTAAGGTCCATAAAACCACCTCCAGTTGTAAAATTCATAAGATATCTCCCTACATTTTCCTCTAACTGTTTTATGGTCTTAGACCTAATGTTTAGATCTTTGATCCATTTTGAGTTAACTTTTGTATAAGGTGTGTGATGCGGGTCTTCTTTCATTCTTTTACATATGGATATCCAGTTCTCTAGGCACCATTTATTGAAGAGACTGTTCTGTCCCAGGTGAGTTGGCTTGACTGCCTTATCAAAGATCAAATGTCCATAGATGAGAGGGTCTATATCTGAGCACTCTATTCGATTTCAATATATCTATCTTTATGCCAATACCATGCTGTTTTGACCACTGTGGCTTCATAATATGCCTTAAAGTTCTGCATCGCGAGACCTCCAGCTTTGTTTTTTTTCCTCAAGATGTTTTTAGCAATTCGGGGCAACCTGCCCTTCCAGATAAATTTGCTTATTGGTTTTTCCAATTCTGAGAAATAAGTTGTTGGGATTTTGATTGGTTTTGATCAGGTTTTCCATGTCTGTTTGTATATTCTGAATTAATTGTTTCAACTCGTATATCTCATTTGAACTGTTGGTTTGTTCCTTCGATTGGACCATATCTTCAGTTTTCCTGGGGTGATTTGTTATTTTTTGCTGGTGTGTAGACATTTAATTACCTTAATTAGTTTATTCTGGAGATTGCTTTCACTTCTCTTACCGAGGGTTTTCTTGCTAGATGAATTTGTTGTCTATCTGTTCTTTGACATTCAGTTCACCTTTTTCTGGACCTCTAGCTTTGGTTATATTTAACAGAGGAGAATTTTTCAGTTCTTGGTTTCTTGTTCCTTGCCCTGCTTGTATGGTGCCTTTTCCCCCCCACCCTTAGGAGGGTCTATGTAGGTATTATAGACTCCAGCTGGGTGTTCCTGAACTAAACTGGCCTCTTATCAGGGGGAAGGGGTCACCTGCATTGGTTTACCCTGAGGGTGAGACCCAGCAGGTTGAAAGACTTTCCTGTGAAGTCTCTGGGCTCTGTTTTTCTTATCCTGCCCAGCATGTGGCACTTGTCTGCCTGCGGGACCCCCACATAAGAAGGTGTGGCACCTTTAACTTTGGCAGACTCTCCCTGCTAGGGGTGTGGTGGAGACAGAGGAGAGGTTTTAGGCTGGTTTTAATGGCTTCAAATTACCAAGCCCTGGGGTCTGAATTTCTTGAGGAAGGGATTCCACCTGAGTTGGGCTTCACCCCTCCCCTGGGGAAGGCACAGGCTCAGACAAGCCCTAAAAGGAGCTTGTTTCTGTCTATGCCTGGGGCTGTTGCAGCCTGAGAAGTCCTGCCGCGTAATCCATAAGCAGTCAAATCTTTGTAGAAACACAGCCACAAAAACCTCTATTTCTTTTCTTTTTTTCTTTTTCCGTCAGCCCAATGAGCAACTTCTGCTTTGACCAGGTTCACCTGAGCTGGGGGCCTATTTTTAGTAGTCAGAATTTGTTAATTAATGCCACAATTGGTGTTTGGTTGGACTCAGCCCCTGCTGCTGTTAAATTCTCTTTCCTTTCCCCCTCTGGGAATCAGTCTGTGGGGGAGGTGCACCGGCCGCCACGGCTTGGAGAACTCACGGTTCTGGGGAGGCTCGCAGCTGGTCTAGCTGGTCCAGACTGGGGTACGCTGTGTGTCCAGTCACTGACGTGTCTTCAGGAGCTGTCTGTACTGTTTCTGGTTGTTTAGTAGTTGTTCTGGAGGACGAACTAAAACGTGCACATTGCTAAACTGCCATCTTGGCCCAGACTCCTCTATAGTACCTTGAGTATTGGTTTCTTGATTTAACCTCCTCTTCACTCAACATTTTAACTCCTTTATGGTTTTGGAAGGAGAAGAGAGTAGTGACAAAGCTTGGGCATTGCTTACCCAGTCCTGGGAAGGCAGGATGGCTGAGATTGAAAACAGGGAATGTTAGATAGACCTGGATTGACCTCCTAGCTTCACACTGACTTGTAGTGTGTCCTATGGCTAGTTGCTCACCCTTTCTGTGAATTAAGTCTTTATATTCTTAGATTGAGAATAGTGATAACTCAGCTTGCAGAATTGTTGTAAAACTAAATTATAATATGTGACTTCTTATATTGCATGACACACATTAGGCCTTTAATAAATTTTAGTTCTTTTAATTATTCTTAAAGAGTCTTAATAACTTTTACATTGGAAAAGTAACTGAAATCCAATATAATTTTTTTCCTTTTCTGCTTCTGACAAATGTTTGCATTAAGTAAAAGGTTGTTTAGCCTGGTTTAGGATTCTAGGTTGGCAGTTATTTCACCCTGACTCCTTAAGAAATTTATTTCATTGTCTTCTGGCATCCCTTTGGTTGATAAGATCTTTGTGTTAGTATAATTCTTCCTTTGTAGGCAATCTTTCTATTTACTTTTTGTCTTTGAAGTCCGACAATTTCACCATGATGTCTATGTGTAAATTTATTTTCTCAGTCTATCTTCTATTTCTCCAATTTTATCTTCAACTTGTCTATCTTATGATTTTAACCTGATTCCTTCTTTAAAAATTTAACTTTCATTTTTTAGCAGTTATATGTACAAACAGTTTAAAGAAAGAAGAGGTTCTGTAAACAAATCTTGTTACAACAGAGTTCCCTACCACCCTCTATCCCACTCTCCAAAGCAACCATTAAAAATAAATTAATTTTTAAGAAACTGTGTGTGACCTGAGATGTGACCTGAAACCTATACAAGATGAACCAGACACATAGTACTAAGCTTCCTGAATAAAGTCCTGAGTTGAAAAGTTGCCCTGTCAATGAAAAGCAAAGCAGAAAAACTCTGTATCAGACAGGGAAAAAACAATGAAACTAGCCCTCTGTCCAGAATTTTGGATGGAAAAACTGATTGGCCATAAAAATTCAAAACTCCAGAATTCAATATCCAGAGATCTCAATATTATTTAAATGATATGGAAATCCCAAGTCAAGATATTAACATAAAAATGTTTCCAAGGGACACTAAACATTGTCGAATTTTACCTGTGAGTGTGTGACAATGAAGACTACAATGGTGACTAGTACAGTATGTGCCATTGCCTTGAATTGTGGTAAGGTGCTAGTTTTCCCCAGCATTGTTTTTATACTACCAGCTAAATGCCAACAGAGCAAAAAGGGCAAATACTATCACAGTATTATGATGAAAGTAGCTTTGACTTCACAGACCCCCCAAAAGGATCTTGGTATGGTACCACTTTGAAAACTGCTTGTGTATTCCATGGTTCACCTTTGAATTCCATTTACACATTAATAATGATTTAAACAATTATTTCCAAGCAGAATGCACTATAACTGCAATGGAAGAAAGAGGGGATGAGGAAAGAAGGGAATGGGGCCAGAGGGTAAAAAAGAACTAAGTCCTCTTCTTCCACAGAGAAAAGTCAATGTACAACATTTAAACTGGCAAAAGGAGCAATAGAAAGCATATTATTTGGTGATACAGAAATAAATAACAAATGAATCTGCTAAAGGAGCTTAAATGGTTTTTTTAAGTTCAGGGTTTCTTTCTCAAGTGGAAGGGCACATGGTAAACACGGTCAGGGTTCTTCTCTCATCTGGAAGGGCACATGGTAAACACAGCAGCATCTGTGATGATGCAATAGGGAATGGGATTTTGATTAAAACATGGCTTTTCTAAGGGACATACATCCTTTCAAACCAGCACAGCAGCCATTTCTCTAATCCCTATTCAGTATTGTATGTTTGAAATTGTAATTAGATCATCTCCCCGGAGATATGATTTAATCAAGAGCGGTTGTTGAGCAGTTGTCGAGCTGGATTAGGTGGAGGCATGTCTTCACCTGTCTGGGTGGGGTCTTGATTAGTTTACTGGAATCTTATAAAAGAGGAAATATTTTGGAGAATGTGAGAGATTCTGAGAGAGCAGAACAACGCAGCCATATTTAGTACAATAATATAATATTTATCTTTTTGCGTCTGATTTATTTCACTTAGCATGATATTTTCAAAGTTCATTAATGCTGTAGCATGTATCAGAACTTCATTCATTTTTATGGTTAAATAATCTTTTTTATGTATATACCACATTTTTTAAATCCATTCATTTGTTGATTGGACAGCAACTTAGTTGTTTCCACCTTTTAGTGAGTTGTGAATAATGCTGCTGTATGAATGTTGGTACACAAGTATTTGTTCAAGTACCAGTTTTTAATTCTCTACACAAAATTTAAAATCATGAAGTAAAGCATCTCTTCGATGAGCAAACATGCGAGTGGTTAAAATATGGAGGCAGAATACAAGTTGATTTTAGCACTTAATTTTCACAACCACTCAAGCTTCCCTGATCATTTATAAAATGTGTTGTCTGTTTTTTGAAACGTAAAATAGGTTATGATTTTCAGTTATTAAATATATAAATTAATATATTAATATATAAATTAATATATAACATTTGAATACCACCCTTTCAGGAGGTGTTATTTACTCTTCTGGATGCATCGGAAGGACTCTTAAATGGGATTAGGAATATGCTGGCAAATATATTTCTACCAGCTATTCTTGCAACAAATAATTGGGGTGCTTTAAACCATTCCAAACATGGAGAATCTGAAAAACACATTTTCACTGAAACCATCAACAGATACCTTTCATTTTTAGATGGTAAGTATAAAATACAACATTTTGTAAATTACTAAAAATTAGCAAATTAACCATATGGTATTGCTAGTAGACAGAGGCCCTGGATTATTTTGCCCAGCATGCTCAGCGGGGTTTCAAAGAGAGAAAGAATTTATTACTAGGTGCATAGTAGGAAAGCACATGGCTTAGCAGCCCCAAACCTGTCTCCCTGAAATGCAGTAATTCTGATAGTGGCCCCCGATGATATAATTAGAGGTGACCTAATTATTGAACATGTGCAGACTGTTTATATATCCAGTCACAGAACATATGAAAGAAAATGGTGGAATATGTTATGAGTAACTTGTAGATAAAAGTCTAAGCTACTGTACATGTCAGGCGGGCCCATTTTGGTTTAATCCAGTCTCAGTATCAAGATTACTTTGGACTTGAGCACTTGGGTCGGCCATTGTGGCTCAGCAAGGCAGAGGTCTTGCCTGCCATGCCGGAGACCTGAGTTTGATTCCTGGTGTCTGCCCATGAAAAAAAAACAAAAACCAAAAATTACTTTGGAATTGAGGTGGATTCGTTCTGAACTGTCCCAAGACCCTACATTAATAAACATTAGGGGCTGTCTTTATTGATTATAGGACTCTAAAGTTGAAAAACTGGATAACTTGGTATAAATGAAGATTAGTCACAAGGATTTTACAATCACAGGGGCAGAAGATAAGGGCTGTGCAATCATTATTAGAGATCAAGGCAGCTAGATTTCCAGAGATTTCAGGAATTTCCCTCTGTACTCCAGTATACTAGAAGGCAAAAAGGAATATCTATGCAATGATTCAGTAATAAAAATCATCCCTTAAATCCTGATTTCTCAGTTACAGTATTTTATTAAAAATAAGCATTAGAGAAAAATGTCCGTCTTAAAAGAAGATGCTAATCAATGAAATTATGAGACCAAGAGGTAAAATAGCAAGTTATTAGAACTCCTTATTACCAGGTATTTTACAGGAGTAAAATATGCTTTCTTTTCTATTTTCTATATAAGGATTCTCCTCTTATATTACTAATGAAAATTTTACTGTCTTTTGAAGTATATATTTTACTATATATTTTAAAATATATACAATGTTAAAAATACAATTTTATTAATATCATCAAATCACGCTAATGATGAATTAAGATTGCATTTCTATAAAGTTTTAGATCTTTAACATTTTGGAATTACAACTTGAAACCCCAGACTGACACTTAAAACATTGACATTAAATACCTCTTATTTTAGTTTTATTTTTTTTCCCTTTTAGGTGCTAGAATAAGTATTGAGGGGACAGTTAAGTTAAAGAATATAGAAAATGTTGACTTTTCTAGACTGCAGACCTTTGAAGAAGTGACAGCTGCAGCTGGCAATTCAGAAACTGTTCATCAGCTGGAGGATGTGCTGATGATATGGTACAAACAGATTGAACAGGTGAGTTGATCCAAGTAATTGCCTCAGATATGAGGTGTAGTTCTTACTGGGCATTAGCCATTGAATTTTGTCCCAAAAAAGTAAAGGGAAGAGTTTTCTTTGACTTTCTTCCAGGTTCTGTTATGAAACTCAGTCTGTTTGTGGCTGTGGTATAAAATCATTGTTATATATGCTACATTAAAGATAAGTTTTAAGATATTTGCCAAGTGCAGGTGCTAAAAGGCAGAGTAGGAAGTTTTATGTCTTGCTCCCTCCACTAGAAAAACGAAAGCACTGGAAAAAAGAGACTGGAATTGATTAGGTCCCTGGAACTTGAGTGGACATTTAGAGCAACTACTGGAGTGCCAGAGGAAGTGAGAAGTTTATGAGAGCTCATCTTCTGTAAGTGAAAGCATGAATCAGTGACTAGCCCCTGTTGTTCAGCCCTGTGGCAGCAGCTGTGGGGACAGCTATGGCTATGGCAACACAGCCTGGCTTCTGGGAGTGGCCGGCTGGGACCTGTCCTGGCAAAATAAATCACCTCCTCTAAAAGTTGGGGTTGAGGGTTGAGTTTGGTTTGGGAGATCCCTGAGGGACCAGCATGGAAGCTAGCAACAGTTTCAGCCCTCTGGCCAGTAGTGCTTCCAGCCTCCTCTCAGGATCTACCTGGACAGTTTTCTCACTTTCTCTGGTACTATTTATTTATTTAAACTTTTGTATCTGGGCATTTCCTTGTCTGGCAGAGCTCTGAGGGCAAAGCATAGACTCTGGCCTTGGTATCAGCCCTCTCCTCAATAGGCTTCTAGTCTTACAGTAGTATATACCAGGACTTAAAGACCCGATTCACTGGTTGGGTTTCTTCTTTCTTTTCTTTTGTTAACCTGACAGATCCTTGAGGGCTTAGCACAAATGCCAGTGTTGTTACCTCTTAGAAGTGACATCTTCTGCCCTTACACCAGCATCTATAGGGACATGAAGAGCCAGGACACCTCGTTTTCTTTGATGGTTTGATTGGTTGGTTCTTTTCTTCCTCTGTACTATATTTTTGGATCTGGTGGATCCCTGATGGGTGAGCAGGGATGCTGGCCTTGGTTTTGGCTTCAAAAGAAGCAGCTTCTGAATTTTCATCAGCACATGACAGGAGATTGAGAGGCAGTACACTTTATTGATTTTTCTTCTGTTATGTGTTTTATCTGCTAGTATTTTTTCTTTTTTTCATTCTCTTTCTTTCTTTCCTTTCTCTTTTCCTCTTTCTTTTCAATATTTTCAAATTCAGTATTTACAATAACTTTATAGAACACAGCTACTATGAATAATGAGAATTGAATATAAATAAAGTGAAGTTCTGTGATCCTGAAAAACAAGACTCAGTAGTAAAGCTGACAGCCTAGGAGGTAAAATTGGGCCCAAGAGATAGGAGACATATACTTTACATGTTTTTTTTTTTCCTTTCTAACTACATTTATATAGGTCTGTGCTTTACTTTTGTAATGAAAAAAGATGTAATTTCTTCCCCAATCTAAAATCTAAAAATTCGATGCAGTTCCCATAAGAATCTTACCACGATTTTTTGTTTGTATTTTTAAGGGGAAGCTTGAAACTCGTGTTCTGAACTTATCTTGAATGAAAAGAAAATGTGAAAAGAGCTGAAAAATTTTTGAAAACAAAAAATAACTTCTTTTGATAATTAAAATCATTAAAGTAGTATGATCAGGCACTCCGCGTCAGGGTGTGGGGTTGACGTTTGGCGCGTGTGCCAGTGGTGTGGTACTAATGGGAGAACCTGAGCTTCAGAAAGGTAGCAGAAGCTGAGATCCATGGTGCCCTGGGTGAGGTAGTAGTTTGTCAGAAGAGAATTTTTATACAGTTTGCGTTCAGATATATTATCTGCATGCTCTAGAATTTTAATATTCAAACCTAAATAACAGTGATTTAAGAAGTTGTGGGTTTATAAAACATGTATAAAACACAAGGTTCTGAGACTTTCTGCAAAATGGCGGAAGAGTATAGGCTGAAGTTACCCCTGCTCCCTGGAACAACTAGAGAAGTGACAGTAAAATGATCAGGGCAGTAGTTCCAGGGTGCAAGTGACCAGAAATGGTCTTCTACAATGTATAGGGAGGTCCTGGATCAAAAAGTGGAGAAATTGGGTTGGAGAGAAAAGAATGAGTGTGCTTGGTTGTGACTCCACCTGGGGCAAGTGGTGGTGTGCAGTAAGGAGCAGGTCCCAAAGGTGCAGAACTCCCTTGCACTTCTGTTTGCCTCTGCAGCTAGCTTGGGAGATCTTTCCTCTCTGCTCCACAGCTGGGTGCTCCCATGGGAAACCTGGAAGCCAATACACTTGGTTTGCTGTGCACAGACCTTCCAGCCAGGGCACAGTGTCTGCCCCCCACACCTGAGATAGGCCCCTGTGGGCGCCTGTTGTTTTTGCAGAGATTAGGGTGACCTCTGTTTGGGCAGAGGGAGAGATGCAGAGTTGAGCTGATCTGACAGTTTGCCAGTGAAAGAGAGTCATTGGGTTCTGCTACCACTTACCTTTCCCCACAGAGGTCTGGAGCTCTCAGGTGTGCACAGGCAGAGTCGTGGCCAAGGAAATGAGCTATGCTGTACTACACTGCTAGGGTTTTCTGGATTGACTGAGGGTAGGAGCAATTTAAATATTCAGTCCTACAGCCCAAGGTCATCCCAAGCAGAAGCCTGGCGATTACCATACCTGTTGGACCCACAAGCAGATTCTCTGCTGAGGTGTACACTGCCCAACCCCAGCCCTGGTGTTGGTGGCTTTCAGCTTGCACTGAGACCAGCGGCCCTGGCTGGAATTGCACCTGGTTTTCATCCTGCTCAGAAAGCTGCTCCAGTTAGGGGGTGGTGGGCCTGAGGAGAAGAGATGGCCCAAGAACATCATCTGCTCGGAAGATGAGGAAAGTGCAGCCTGGCAAACTGCCTATCTGCTTAGTTTCAACAGATCTTCAAGGAGAATTGCATCTCCTACCTGAGATCTGGGCCTTGGTTTGGTGGGGAATTACACACCAAGACCTGAAGGAGACCTTCAGTGTAAACCCAACCAAATACAAAACATTAGACGAGTGAGGGAAATCAACTTTCAAAATAACCTTATAAATTCTCACAAGTAGTGGGAACAACCAATTCTGTAGGTTGGGCCATCAATCTTGGGATTTGCTCCTTTAAAACTTATGCCTGCAAAGGAGAAGTAAACCTACTTATAATTATGCCTAAGTATCACTCCCAGTGAACCTTTTTTGTTGCCCAGGTAAGGCCTCTATCTCTAAGCCAACTTGGCAGGTGAACTCGCTGCCTTCCTCCCGTGTGAAATATGACTCCCAGGGGTGTAAATCTCCCTGGCAATGTAGGACAGAATTTCCAGGATGAGCTGGGACCTGGCATCATGGGATTAAGAAGGCTTCTTGACCAAAAAGTGGATGAGAGAAACGAGACAAAATAAAGTTTCAGTGGCTGAAAGATTTCAAACAAAGTTGAGAGGTTATCCTGGAGGCTATTCTTATATATTATATAGATATCCCTTTATAGCTCACAGTGTATTGAGTGACTGGAGGGAAGTGCCTGAAACTGTTGAGCTGTGTTCCAGTAGCCTTCATTCTTGAAGATGATTGTATAATGATATAACTTTTACTGTGTGCCTGTGCAATTGTGAAAATCTTGTGTCTGTTGCTCCTTTTATCCAGGGTATGGACAGATGAGTGAAAAAAATAACTATAAAAATAATGGGGGGAATAAAGGGCAAAAAATTGGGTAGATGAAAATGCTAATGGTCAATGAGAAGGAGGGGTAAGGGGTATGACATATTAGCTAGGGTTTGTAGAGAAACAGAATCAGCAGGATATATCTGTAAATATAAAATTTATAAAAGTGTCTCACATGGATTTTTATTGGGGGTGTGGCCAAAATGGCGGTTTAGCAATGTGCGTGTTTTAGTTTGTCCTCCAGATAAACTGCTAAATAACTAGAAACAGTACAAAACAGCTCCTATGGCCACGTCAGTGACTGGACACACAGCGTACCCCAGTCTGGACCAGCTGGACCAGCTGCGAGGCTCCCCAGAACCGTGAGTTCTCCAAGCCGTGGTGGCCGGTGCACCTCCCCCACAGGCTGCTTCCCAGAGGGGGAAAGGAAAGAGAATCTAACAGTAGCAGGGGCTGAGTCCAACCAAACACCAATTGTGGCATTAATTAACAAATTCTGACTACTAAAAATAGGCCCCCAGCTCAGGTGAACCTGATCAAAGTGGAAGTCGCTCATTGGGCTGATGGAAAAACAAAAAAAGAAAAGAAATAGAGGTTTTTGTGGCTGTGTTTCTACAAAGGCTTGACTGCCTCTGGATTCAGTGGCAGGACTTCTCGGGTTACAACTGCCCCAGGCATAGGCAGAAACAAGCTCCTTTCAGGGCTTGTCTCAAGCCTGTGCCTTCCCTAGGGGAGGGATGAAGCCCAACTCAGGTGAATGCTTCCCTCAAGGAATTCAGACCCCAGGACTTGGTAATTTGAAGCCATTAAAACCAGCCTACAACCTCTCCTCTGTCTCCACCACGCCCCCCAGCAGGAAGAGTCTTCCAAAGTTAAAGGTGCTGCAACATCTTATGCTGGTGGGACCCGCAGGCAAACAAGTGCCACATACCGGGCAGGATAAGAAAAAAAGAGCCCAGAGACTTCACAGGAAAGTCTTTTAACCTTCTGGGTCTCACCCTCAGGGAAAACCAATGCAGGTGACTCCTTACCCTTGATAGGAGGCCAGTTTGTTTGGGAAAACCCGGCTGGGGTCTATAATACCTACATAGACCCTCCTAAGGGTTGGGGGAAAAAGGCACCATACAAGCAGGGAAAGAAACAAGAAAACAGGAACTGAAAAATTCTCCTCTGATAAACAAAACCTAAGCTAGAGGTCCAGAAAAACCTGAACTTAATGTTAGAGAACAGACAGACAACAAATTTATCCAGCAAGAAAGTCCTAGGTAGGAGAAGTGAAAGCAATCTCCAGAATAAACTAATTAAGGTAATTAAATGTCTAGACGCCAGCAAAAAATAACAACTCACACCAGGAAAGTTGAAGATATGGCCCAGTCAAAGGAACAACCAATAGTTCAAATGAGATACAGAAGCTGAACCAATTAATTCAGAATATACGAACAGACATGGAAAACCTCATCAAAAACCAAATCAATGAATTGAGGGAGGATATAAAGAAGGCAAGGAATGAACAAAAAGAAGAAATCAAAATCTGAAAAAAAATCACAGAACTTATGAGAATGAAAGGCACAGTAGAAGAGACGAAAAAACAATGGAAACCTACAATGGTAGATTTCGAGAGGCAGGAGATAGAATTAGTGAACTGAAGGATGGAACATATGAAATCTGACAAGAAACAGAAAGTATAGGGAAAAAAATGGAAAAATATGAGCAGGGACTCAGGAATTGAATGATAATATGAAGCGCACAAATATATGTGTTGTGGGTATCCCAGAAGGAAAAGAGAAGGGAAAAGGAGGAGAAAAACTAATGGGGGAAATTATCACTGAAAATTTCCCACCTCTTATGAAAGACCTAAAATTACAGATCCAAGAAGTGCAGCATACCCCAAAGAGAATAGATCCAAATAGACATACACCAAGATGCTTACTAATCAGAATGTCAGAGGTCAAAGAGAAAGAGAGGATCTTGAAAGCAGCAAGAGAAAAGCAATCCATCACATGCAAGGGAAACCCAATAAGACTATGTGTAGATTTCTCAGCAGAAACCATGCAGGCGAGAAGACAGTGGGATGATATATGTAAATTACTAAAAGAGAAAAACTGCCAACCATGGAGGCGAGAAGACAGTGGGATGATATATTTAAATTACTAAAAGAGAAAAACTGCCAACCAAGAATTCTCCAAATGCTCCAAATACATGTGCCAAACACTGAAAACACTGAAAAGAGAAATAGGCACATCTATCATAATAGTTGGAGACTTCAATTCCCCACTCTCATCAATGGACAGAACATCTAGACAGAGGATCAATAGAGAAACAGAATTTGAATATTACAATAAATAAGTTAGACTTAACAGGCATTTATAGGACATTACACCTCACAGCAGCAGGATATACGTTTTTCTCATGTGCTCATGGATTATTCTCAAAGATAGACTATATGCTGGGTCACAAAGCAAGTATCAATAAATTTAAAAAGATTGAAATCATACAGAACACTTTCTCAGATTATAAAGAAATGAAGTTGGAAATCAACAATAGGCAAAGCACCATAAAATTCACAAATATATGGAGGCTCAACAACACACTCTTAAACAGCCAGTGGGTCAAGGAAGAAATTACGAGAGAAATCAGTAAATATCTCGAGGCAAATGAAAATGAAAACACAACATATCAAAACTTATGTGATGCAGCAAAGGCAGTGCTAAGAGGGAAATTTATTGCCCTAAATGCCTATATCAAAAAAGAAGAAAGGGCAAAAATTCAGGAATTAACTGTCCACTTGGAAGAACTAGAGAAAGAACAGCAAACTAACCCCAAAGCAAGCAAAAGGAAAGAAATAACAAAGATTAGAGCAGAAATAAATGAAATTGAGACCGTGAAAACAACTGAGAAAATCAATAAAACCAGAAGCTGGTTCTATGAGAAAATCAATAAGATTGATGGACCCTTAGCAAGATTCAGAAAAAGAAGAAGAGAGAGGATGCAAATAAATAAGATCAGAAATGGAAGAGGAGACATAACCATTGACCCCACAGAAATAAAGGAAGCAATAACAAGATACTATGAACAACTTTATGCTAATAAATACAACAATGTGGATGAAATGGACAACTTCCTAGAAAGGCATGAACAACCAACTTTGACTTGAGAAGTAATAGACGACCTCAATAAACCAATCAAGTAAAGAAATTGAATCAGTTATTAAGAAGCTTCCCAAAAAGAAAAGTCCAGGACCAGATGGCTTCACATGTGAATTCTACCAAACATTCCAGAAAGAAGTGGTACCAATCCTGCTCAAATGCTTCAAAAAAATTGAAGAGGATGGAAGGCTACCTAACTCATTCTATGAAGCCAACATCACCCTCATACCAAAACCAGACAAAGATATTGCAAAAAAGAAAACTAGAGACCAATCTCGCTTATGAATATAGGTGTAAAAATCCTCAACAAAATTCTTGCAAATTGAATCCAGCAACACATTAAAAGAATTACACATCATGACCAAGTAGGATTCATCCCAGGTATGCAAAGATGGTTCAACATAAGAAAATCAATTAATGTAATACACCATTTCAACAAATCAAAGCAGAAAAATCACATGATCATCTCAATTTATGCAGAGAAGGCATTTGACAAAATGCAACATCCTTTCCTGTTGAAAACACTTCAAAGGATAGGAATACAAGGGAACTTCCTTAAAATGATAAAGGGAATATATGAAAAACCCACAGCTAATATCATCCTCAATGGGGAAAAACTGAAAACTTTCCCCCTAAGATCAGGAACAAGACAAGGATGTCCACTATCACCACTGTTATTCAACATTGTGTTGGAAGTTCTAGCCAGAGCAATTAGACAAGAAAAAGAAATACAAGGCATCAGAATTGGAAAGGAAGAAGTAAAACTCTCACCTGTTTTTATATAATACTATAAATTGAAAACCCTGAAAAATCCACAGCAAAACTACTAGAGCTAACAAACGAGTACAGCAAAGTGGCAGGTTACAAGATCAACATTAAAAAATCTGTAGCATTTCTATACACTAGTAATGAACAATCTGAGGGGGAAATCAAGAAAAGAATTCCAAAAGAATAAAATATTTAGGAATAAATTTAACTAAAGAGAGAAAAACCTACACAAAGGAAACTACAAGAAATTGTTAAAAGATATCACAGAAGACCTAAATAGATGGAAGGGCATACCGTGTTCATGGATTGGAAGACTAAATATAGTTAAGATGTCAATTCTACCTAAATTGATTTACATATTCAATGCAATACCAATCCAAATCCCAATAACTTACTTTTTAGAAATAGGAAAACCAATAAGCAAATTTATCTGAAAGGGCAGGGTGCCCTGAATTGCTAAAAGTACCCTGAGGAACAAAAACGAAGCTGGAGGTCTCGCGCTGCCTGACTTTAAGGCATGTTATGAAGCCACAGTGGTCAAAACAGCATGGTACTGGCATAAAGATAGATATATTGACCAATGGAATCGAATAGAGCATTCAGATATAGACTCTCTCATCTATGGGCATTTGATCTTTGATAAGGCAGTCAAGCCAACTCACCTGGGACAGAACAGTCTCTTCAATAAATGGTGCCTAGAGAACTGGATATCCGTATGCAAAAGAATGAAAAAGGACCCATATCTCACACCCTATACAAAAGTTACCTCAAAATGCATCAAAGATCTAAACATTAGGTCTAAGACCATAAAACAGAGGAAAATGTAGGGAAATATCTTATAAGTCTTATACTTAGAAGCAGTTTTCTAGGCCTTACACGCAAAGCAAGAGCACTGAGTAAAGAAAGAAAGAAATGGGAACTCCTCAAAATTAAACACTTTTGTACATCAGAGAATTTCATCAAGAAAGTAAAAAGACAGCCTACACAATGGGAGACATTATTTGGAAATGACATATCAGATAAAGGTCTAGTATCCAGAATTTATAAGAAGATTGTTCAACTCAGTAACAAAAAGACAGCCAATCCAATTACAAAATGGGAAAAAGACTTGAACAGACAATTCTCAGAAGAGGAACTACAAATGGCCAAAAGGCACATGAAGAGATGCTCAACTTCCCTGGCCATTAGAGAAATGCAAATCAAAACCACAATGAGATATCATCTCACACCCATCAGAATGGCCATTGTCAACAAAACAGAAAAGGACAAGTGCTGGAGAGGATGTGAATAAAGAGGCACACTTATCCACTGTTGGTGGGAATGTCAAATGGTGCAACCACTGGGTAAGGCAGTTTGGCAGTTCCTCAAAAAGCTGAATATAGAATTGCCATATGTCCCAGCAATACCATTGCTATGTATCTACTCAAAGGACATAAGAGCAAGGACGCAAATGGACATTTGCACACCAATGTTTATAGCAGCATTATTTACAATTGCAAAGAGATGGAAACAGCCCAAATGTCCATCAACAGATGAGTGGCAGAAAAAGCTGTAGTATATACATACGATGGAATATTATGCCACTGTAAGACAGAATAAAGTTATGAAGTATGTAACAGCATAGATGGACCTTGAGAACTTTATGCTGAGTGAGACTAGCCAAAAACAAAAGGACAAATACTGTATGGTCTCACTGATATGAACTGACATTGTGAATAAACTTGGAATATGTCATTGGTAACAGAGACCATCAGGAGATAGAAATAGGGTAAGACAATGGGTAATTGAAGCTGAAGGGATACAGGCTGTGCAACAGGACTGAATACAAAAACTCAATAATGGACAGTACAATACTACCTAACCATAATAGAATTTTCTTAAAACACTGAATGAAGCTGCATGTGAGAATGATAGAGGGAGGAGGGCTGGGGGCATAAATGAAATTAGAAAGAAACATAAATGTTAAAGATTGAGATGGTATAATCTAGGAATGCCTAGAGTGTATAATAATAGTGAAATGTACAATGTACAAATTTTAAAAATGTTTTTCATGAGGAAGAACAAAAGAATGTCATTACTGCAGGGTGCTGAAAATAGATGGTAATTAATATTTTAAAATGTCACCTTATGTGTGAGACTAAAGCAAAAAATGTTTATTTGGTATTAAATTTATATTTTGACTAGTGCATTTCCTAATATAACTTATGTAGATAGTTTGATTGAACACCATAATTACTTGGAATGTCAGGTAGGACATAAGATTTTGTTGGTTTGCCCACAGTGATGCCCCGATGAATCCTAGAGTGATTCGATCAGTGAGTGGAAAAGTATTTGCAAAGCCCCCTTCGGGGAATGGTGAGAACCGGAAGAAATTCTACTTCCCCAAATTGAATTCTTGATGTTCTCACAAGCAGTGTGGACAACCAAAGCTATAGGCTGAGCCCACAGTCTGGGGGTTTGTCATATGAAACTTAACCCCACAAAGGATAGGTCAAGTCTACTTAAAATTTAGGCCTAAGAGTCACCCCCAAGAGACCCTCTTTTGTTGCTCAGATGTGGCCTCTCTCTCCAGCCAACACAACAAGCAAACTCACCACCCTCCCCCTGTCTACGTGGGACATGACTCCCAGGGGTGTGGACCTTCCTGGCAACTTAGGACAGAAATCCTAGAATGAGCTGAGACTCAGCATCAGGGGATTGAGAAAAACCCTAGAATGAGCTGAAACTCAGCATCAAGGGATTGAGAAAACCTCTGGATCAAAAGGGGGAAGAGTGAAATGAAACAAAGTGTCAATGGCTGAGAGATTCCAGACAGAGTCAAGAGGTTATCCTGGAGGTTATTCTTATGCATTGCGTAGATATCACCTGTTATCAAGATGTAGTGGAGAGGCTGGAGGGAACTGCCTGAAAATATAGAGCTGTGTTCCAGTAACCATGTTTCTTGAAGATGATTGAATAATGATATAGTTCTCACAATGTGACTGTGTGATTGTGAAAACCTTGTGTCCGATGCTTCTTTTATCTACCTTGTCAACAAATGAGTAGAACATATGGAATAAAAATAAATAATAAGGGGAACAAATGTTAAAATAAATTCAGTTTGAAATGTTAGTGATCAATGAAAGCGAGGGGTAAGGGGTATGGTAGGTATAATTTTTTTTCTGTTTTTGTTTTATTTCTATTTCTATTGTCTTTTTATTTCTTTCTCTGAACGGATGCAAATGTTCTAAGAAATGATGAATATGCAACTAAGTGATGATATTGTGAATTACTGATTACCTATGTTAATGTTTTATTTCACTTGTTAATTTTTTAATTAATAAATAAATTTTAAAAAAAGTGTCTCATGTAACTGTGGGGATGTAGAGTCTAAGTTCTGTAGAGCTGGCCACAAGCTGGCAGCTCTGATGAAGGTCCTCAACGACTTCTCAGGAGAGGCTGGCTGGAGAACTGTGGGGATGTAAGAGTCCAAGATCTGTAACTGATCACTTGGTCATAGTTCATATTTATCACCACCACCTTCCACTACCCATTCCAGTTTCCCTTTATCCTCAGCAAGCGCTTCAGCTGGCCATGGTTCTTTGCATGGTGGGGTGACCCAAACCTTCATTCCTGAAGTTTCAGAGCCATCGGTAGCCCTGCCTAGATTTGGTTATTGCAGTGTTCCACTGATTTTAATCACAGAACATGGAAGTATTAAGAGACACCCTAGGGGATCTGCTATATTCCAGGAAAACTCTTCTTAGCTTCCATTGTGTAGTCGCAGTCCTATTTCCCCCTGATAATCAGGTCAATCACCCCAGCCAGTAAAGTAATCTCCTTCTTGGCTTGTTGATCCAGGGACATAAGTAGCTCAAAGTGACCAGGTGTCAGTCTTAGGTTCCAATTCAATGGACTCATTGTTGTTTCTCCTGGTGGAAACGCTCTCCCTTCTGAAGCTAAAACCTGTAGACAAGCTCAAGGTTGCAGGGACAGGAAACAAAAATTTTCCCGGTGGATCACTAGGGGTAATAGTGAGTGGCACCACTCCCATTTCCATCCCTTGGTTCCTGGACATATGGATCCTGGCTATGGGAGAAATGGCATCATACAGTGGACGCTGATTCAGAGCAAACACACTCTTGGAAAACATCAATCCAGCCCTGCAAGGAATTGCCACATAGTTGGCACTGTAATTGAGTTTTCCAAAGGCCATTCCACCGTTCTATCAATCCAGCTGCCTCTGGATGATGGAGAACATGGTAAGACTAGAGAATTCCCTGAGCATGTGCCCATTCCCACACTTCATTTGCTGTGAAGTGGGTTTCTTGATCAGAAGCAATGCTGTGAGGAATACCAAGGCAATGAATATGGGCTTGCTTTCCCTGCACACAATGCTTCTGCCAAAACTACCATCTGTGGACTTAACAATCAGTGAGTCAAAGAAGAAATTTCAAGAGAAATTGGTAAATATCTGGAGACTAATGTAAATGAGAATAAAGCATATCAGAACTTATAGGATGTGGCAAAGGCAGTACTGAAAGGGAAATGTATTACCCTAAATGCCTATATTAAAAAAGAAATAAAAAAAATAAGGACTTCACTAATCATCTGGAGGAACTAGAGAAAAAACAGCAAACTAACCCAAAGCAAATAGAAGAAGAGAAATGACAAAGATTAAGCAGAAATAAATGAATTGGAGAACAAACAACACATAGAATCAATAAAACTAAAAGTTGGTTCTTTGAGAAAAATTAGTAAGATCGATGGACCCCTTCTTAGGCTGATGAAGAAAAAGAGAATTTGCAAATTAACCACATCAGGAATGGAGGGGGTGGGTCATTATCATGGACCCTGAACGAATTAAAAAAAGTATAAGAGCATATGATGAACAACTGTATGCCAACAAACTAAACAACTTAGATGAAATGGATAGATTCCTGTAAACTCATGAACAATCTACACTGACTGAAGAAGAAATAGAAGATCTCAACAAACCCATCACAATAAAAATATTCAGTCAGTCATCAAAAATCTTCCTATAACGAAAAGCCCAAGGCCAGATGACTTCACAGAGGAATTTTACCAAACACTTCAGAAAAAACTAACACCAATTCTGCTCAAACTCTTCCAACAAATTGAGGAAATAGGAACACTGCCTAACTCATTTTATGAAGCTGACTTCACTCTAATACCAAAAACCAGATAAAGATGCTAGAAGAAAGGAAAACTGCAGGCCAATTTCCCTAATGAATATAGGTACAAACAGTCTCAACAAAATACTTGCAAATGGAATCCAGTGACACATCAAAAGTATCATACACCATGACCAGATGGGGTTTATTCCAGGCATGCAAGTGTGGTTCAACCCAAGAAATCAGTCAATGTAATAGAGCATGTTAAGAAATCAAAAGGAAAAAGTCATATGATCATCTTGATTGATGCTGAATAAAAATTTGACAAAATTCAGCATCCTTTTATGATAAAATGCAGAATTCCCAAACACCACCCCATCACCAACACCTTGCCTTGGTGGCGAACATTTGTTAAAATTGATGATAGCACATTTATATAATCATACTATTAACTGAAGTCCATAGTTTAAATTAAGGTTCACTGTTTATGAAGTGTCATTCCATGATTTAAAAAAAATTTATTCTGTTACCATATATTCCTTTGAACATTTCCCCCTTGGTAGTTTACATTGGGGTGTATTTTGTCCCCACATACCACCCTATTATTAACACCTCATATTAGTGCAGTACACTTATTATAATTCATGAAAGAACATTTTTATGTTAACTATAGTCTATCATTTACCATAGGGCTTTCTGTGTTGTATAATCCTATGTTTTATCTTTTAATTTTTATTCTAGTAACTATATATGACCTAAATTTTCCCCTTTTAACCACATTCACATATATAATTCAGTGCTGTGAATTGCTCTCACAGTATTGTGCAATTCACACCATCCATTCCCAAACTTTACAACCAAACTAAATAGAAATTCTGTACAAATTAAGCATTAACTCTCCACTCCCTATTTCCAGTCCAGCCCAGCTGAACACAACTCAGCCCCTGGTAACCGATATTCCAGATTATATCTGTAATTCTAATGATCTCCAACAGTGAAATCGTACAATATCTGTCCTTGTGTGTCTCTCTTATTTCATTCAATGTGATATCTCCAAGGTTCATCCGTGCTGTCACAGGTATCAGGACTTCATTCCTTTTTACATCTGAATAATATTCCACTGTATGTATATTACACATTTTATTTATTCATCAGTTGATGGGCAGGTGGGTTGCTTCCATCTTTTTGCAACTGTGAATAATACCACTTTCAGCATTTGTGTACAAAAAACCAAAACAGTATAGTAATAGGATAGAAGTTGATTGAGAGAACATGAGAACAAAACTGGGTTGACAATCCCTTTTACTTATTTTTTGGCATATATGTGGGTTTTCTTTGCCAAGTTTTCTTTTGAGTTGTGTGTTAATATCTTATCGAATTTTTGGAGTATTAGTATTTTCCAAATGTTAATACTTTGTTGGTCCCCATTGTGCCATATCTTTTCATTTGGTGTGATGTCTTTCATTATTTGGAAATTTAAAAATTTAATGTAATTAAATGGATTAATCATAAATGGTAATACAGCCTCAATTTGTATACCTACAGTGACTAAGATCTTTGTGCTTTTTGTTTCTGTTTAGGGAAAACTTTCCTACTCTAGTGTTAAGAAGATATTCTCCTAATTAAAAACTTATTTTCTTTTTTGAAATTGTGAAATATATCAAATGAATACAAATGAAAGAAACAAATTGTTGTAAATTGGTGTTCTAGCTTGCTAGCTGCCGGAATGCAATATACCAGAAATGTAATGGCTTTTAAAAAAGGGAATTTAATAAGTTGCTAATTTATAGTTGTAAGCCAAGAAAATGTCCCAATTAAAACAACTCTATAGAAATGTCCAATCTAAGGTGTCCAGGAAAAGGTACCTTGGTTCAAGAAGGCCGATGAAGTTCACAGTTTCTCTCTCATCTGGAAGGGCACATGGTGAACACGGCGTCATCTGCTAGCTTCTTCTCCTGGCTTCCTGTTTCATGAATCTCCCTGGGAGGCATTTCCTTCTTCATCTCCAAAGGTCACTGGCTGGTGGACTCTGCTTCTTATGGCTATGTCATTTTTCTCTGCTCTCTCTGAATTGTTTCCTCTTTTATAGAACTTCAGAAACTAATCAAGACCCACCCAAATGGGTGGAGACATGTTATCTCCACCAGTTTAACAGCCACTCTTGATTACATCACCTCTCCAGGGAGATGATCTGATTACAGTTTCAAAACTACAGTATTGAATAGGGATTATTCTTTTATGAAATGGGATTAAAACATGGCTTTTCTAGGGAACACACAGCCTTTCAGACCAGCACAATTGGTTACCTGTGTAACTTCTATACAAGTTAAGAAATAGAACATTGCCATCATCTTACAGTACCCCAACATTCCTTTTCCTCTGACTAGTTTTAACTATTATCTTGAAAGTTATGATATCTAATTTCTTTATAATTTTATCCCTTTCTCCTACATTTTCTTTTAGAAGTTTTATTTCTAACATCTAGGTTTTTAAATAATTCATTTGGAATTATTTTTTGTGTATGATGTAAAGTAAGAATCTAATTTTGTCTTTTTTCATATAGTTAGCTAATTGTCTCAGAACTGTTTATTTAATAGTCCATTCTTTCCTAAGAAATTTGTATTGTCATCTCTGTTCTATACCAAGTTTCTAGTGTTCTTTGTCTTTCCCATTTTCTATTTATGTATTTATTCATGTTGTCATTATTTTAAAACTTTTTATTGTGAAATATATGTATAAAGGAAAGAAAGAAAAAGAAATAATTTTTAAAGTACACTTCAACGAGTAGTTACAGAACAGATTTCAGAGTTTGTTATTGGTTACCATTTCACTATTTCAGATTTTTCCTTTTAGCTGCTCCAAAACACTGAATTCTAGAAGGAATATCAGTACAGTGATTTAGCAGTCTTATCTCATTTGTTAAGTCCTATTTTTGTCTGTTATACCTCCTCTGCCTTTGATCCTTTTCCCAGTCTATAGGGATCTTTAGGCAATGCCTGTTCTGACATTTTCATGTTGAGGAGGGGTGTCAAAACTAAAGAATAAGGGAATGTAATTAATTGACTGTCCTGGAGAAGCTGATCCCTCTGATTTCATGATTTATTTGGCCTAGGAACCCTATGAAGTTATAGATTTCAGGAAAGCAAACTTAGTGTTTGAAATTTTTATTGAGTCTCAGCTGGAGCCCTAGGTGTTCTTAAGAGTCAATGGGAGTGATGTTGGTTGGGGTTTGACAGACCATGGCAGTTAGCACTGTCTCACTGAAGCTTGCATAATAGTGGCCTCCAGAGTAGCCTCTTGACTCTATTTGATCTCTCTTAGCCACTGATGCCTCATTTTATTACACAGGTTTTCCCACTTTTGGTTTGGAAGGTTGTTGTCAAACCCACGTTATCAGGGTGACTTTCACCCCTAAATGTCATGCCCCACATAAGGGGGAAGGTAATGATTTTCGCTAGAGTTGGGCTTAGAGAGAGAGAGAAAGGCCACATCTGAGCAACAAAAGAGGTTTCCTGGAAGCAACTCTTAGGCCTTGTTATAGGTAACTTGACTTCTCCACTATAGAAATAAGTTTCATAAGGCCACGTCTCAGAATCAAGGGCATGGCCTATTTTCTTGTGAGTCCCTAGTGATTGAGAGGGTAACTGGGATTTCCCAGATGGGAAAGTTTGATGTTCCTTTTTTTTGTTGTTGTTCAGACCCTCTAGGTACTCTACCAGTACTTTTTAATTATCAGCCCACCATAGCCTGAGATATATCCTGGTATTACATTAAGCTGTACAGAATTATAAGGCCTTTGGTCTCATACAGTAGGTGAAAGTCTATAGTACATGCACTATCATCTTTTACCCTGTATTCTGTTTTACCTTAATTGCAGCCAGATTGTCTCCATTTTTATCTCTAATTGAGGTATGATCTCTTTTTCGGTTCTTTAACTGTTATCGTATATAGCTATACTAACTTTCAGGGCTGTAGCACTCCATTTCTGGGTCTTAGGTGTCACAGAGTTACTCAAAGTTCCAGGGAAATACCAGCTGACACACACATAGCTCAGTGTCTCAGAATCTAAAAATAACACTTATAACTTCACACTAAGTGTGGCTGCTATAAAAGCTTATAATCTAGTCTTAAATTTTCTTTGAAGCATTTTCTGAAAGAGACCTTAGCATATTCTCTTCTTTTTCTGGCTTATTTTGCACAACACATTGTCCCAAGGTTTATTCAGTTATTTGCGTGCTTCTCAGTGTACTTCCTTTTTGTAGTTACACCATATTCCATTATATAAATGTATCACAGTTCACAGTTCATATGGTGTCCAAAATAAACGAACCATGTCTTACAGTATCCTCACTTGGTTGTACAATCATTGTCACTCTGAATGGTCCCTAGTGACAAAGAACAGAGTGTCATCAAATATAAAATCAAATGACCCCTTCTCACTTGTCCTTTCCCCCGAATTAAATGCCCCTGGTAGTGCTGTGGTACTATTGATGTCTTCCTGTTAACTATTTGTCATAACATGCATTTTTAGTTTTCCCCCATATAATGGTTTTTTACTACTGACTCTTTGTTCAATATCAAACCTGTGAAATAGTTCATGTAAGAATTTATAATTGTAGATGTAATTAGTGGGATACATGGTGTGCTGTTTTGAAAGTATTATGTTCCCCAGAAAAGCCGTGTTTTAATCCTGGTCCAATCTTGTGGTGCAGCTGTTTCTTTTAATTCAGATTTAATACTGTAGGTTGGAAACTTATAATTTATCTCCATGCAGATATGACACATCCTATTATGGATGTAACCTTTTGATACATAAAGATGTGATTCCACCTTTTCTAGGTGGGCCTTGATTAGTTTACCAGAATCTTTTAAAAGAGGAAACATTTTGGAGAGAGTCAGAAATGACAGAAACTTCGGAGAAGCAACAGAGAGAGCAGAGACATAGGTGTCTGGAGATACTCAGAGCCCAGCAGACATTGCCTGTGCCTTCCCACAGAAGCACAGCCAGAACCTGAAGAGAGCCAAGGGAAGCCAAGAGATAAAAACCAGCCCTAGAGAAGCAAATTGAGGAACCCCACAGGAATAGAGACTGAAAGTAATAGAGTCCAGGAGCAAGGACCATCTGGCCCAGATAGTTTCTTTGTAGGAAGATTTTTGATGATGGATTGAATCTTTTTACTTGTGATTGGGTTGTTGGAGATCTTCTATGTCTTCTTGAGCCAGTGTTGGTTCATGTGTTTAAGGAATTTGCCCATTTTATCTAAGTTGTTTAGTTTGTTGTCATGTAGTTGTTCATAGTATCCTCTATGATTTTTATTATTTCTTCACGGTCCATAGTAATGACCTCTCTCTCCTTTCTGATTTTATTTGTATCTTCTCTCTTTTTTCTTTGTCAGCCTAGCCAGGGGTCCATCGATTTTCTGATTTTCTCAAAGAACCAACATTTTTTGTTCTGTGATTCATTTATTTCTGTGTTAATCTTTGTTATTCCTCTGGTTCTATTTGTTTTTGGGTTAGTTTGCTGTTCTTTCTCTAGTTCCTCTAGGTGAGCAGTTAAGTACTTGAATTTTGCTCTTTCTTCTTTTCTAATATAGGCATTTTGGGCAATAAATTTTCCTCTCTGAACTGTTTTTGGTGCATCCCGTAAATCCAGATATTTACCTGTTCTCAATCCAGATATTTACCTGTTTCTCTAGCAATTTCTTCTGCAACCTACTGAATGTTTAAGAGTGTATTATTTAATTTCCATATGTTTATGAAAGTTCTGGGTCTCTGGTGGTTATTGATTTCTAGCTTTATTTCATTATAGTCAGAAAAAGTACTTTGAATAATTTCAATATTTAAGAACTTGTTAAAAAATTAAAAAAAACATGAACAAGGGAACAAACAAAAACTTAGGACCAGTTTTTTGCTTCAGCATATCATCTCTTTTGAAGAACATTCCAGGAGCACTAGAGAGGAATGTATATCCTGGTGTTTTGGTGTGTAGCAATCTCATGGTCTCTTAGGTCTAGCTCATTTACCCCATTGTTTATGTTCTGTATTTCTCTATTGATCTTCTGTTTGGTTCTTCTATCTATAGAAGGGAGTGATGTATTGAATCTCCTGCTATTATTGTTGAAACATGCATTGTTCCCTTCAGTTTTGCCAGTGTTTACCTTATGAAATTTGGAGCTCCTTGATTGGGAGTGTAAACATTTATGATTGCTGTTCTTTCTTGGTGAATTGTCCCTTTTATTAATATATATTGCCCTTCCTTGTCTCTTATGACATCTTTGCATTTTATGTCTATTTTGTCTGATATTAGTTTAGCTACTCCAGCTTTCTTCTGGTTATTGCTTGCATAGGATGTCTTAGAAAAAGACACTTTCACTTTCAATCAATTTGTATCCTTGGATCTAAGATGAATATCTTGTGAACATCATACACTGGGTCACATTTTTAAATCCATTCTGTCGGTCTGCATCTTTGGTATGCTATATGATGAGGTCACATTTCATTATTTTTCCATGTGAGTATGCTGTTACTGCAGCACTGTTTGATACATTTTTTGTTTATTTGTTTGCTTGTTTTTTTTTTGGGGGGGGGAAGTACGTGGACCTGGAATTGAACCCAGGACTTCTGTATGGCAGGCGAGAATTCTACCACTGAACTACCTTGCACCACCAATCTGCATCTTTTAATTGGCGAACTTAGTCCATTAACGTTCAAAATTTTTACTGTAAAGGCACTTCTTGAATCTACCATCTTATTCTTTGGTTTTTATTTGTCTAATCTATATATATTTTTCCTCTCTCTTTCTTTTTATCCTTTATGTTACCCTAATTAATACTCTTCCATTCTGTGCCTTCCTCCAGACCTCTATTTCCTGTCTCCTTCCTCCCACACCAAGGCCGGAACCTCACGCAGGTGGTGCAACTCTAATCGGAGATCTGTTAGAAGCTAATGAGAAAGGCAGTTTACCAGACTGCATATGGCACTCTTGGGCGTCTTCTTCCCCTCAGGTACCCCTCTCCCTTCTGAGGCAGCTGGCTGAACTGGATTGAGACCCAGTTCTCTGTGTGTGCTGAAAGCCACCAACCCTCGGGCTGACACCTCAGTGGAATATATGCTTATTGGCACGATGTATCTGATGGTCTCCAGGTTCCCCATTGAAGTGACCTTGAGCTGTGGGACTGAGTATTTCAACTACCCCTGTCCACAGCCAGCCCGGGAGTGCTGCGCAGCTAGCTTCCTTGTGCCTGCCTTTCTGCCTGTGCAGGCAGTGTGTGTTCTGCACCTCCGTGGGAAAGGATGAAAGAGTGGGACCCAGTGAGTTTCTTTCGCTGGTCATTTGTTAGATCAGCTCAGCTTTATGTCCCCACCCCATCTTCCTAAGGAGAGGACCCCCAGTCTCAGCCAAAACCAAGTCTACACAGCATCATGCCTCAGGGGTGGGGGTGGGGAGGGTGGGTAGGCACTGTGCCCTGGTAGCAAGACCTCTGTTGGTAAACTAAGCCTGGTGGCTTCTGCTTTCCACATGGGAATTCCCAGCTGTGGAGCAGAGAGGGAAGATCTCAAGCTGATAAGCGGTGGGAGTGTGGGATCACAGCACTCCTTTTTCTCATGCTCCATCCTGTGCTTTGCAACCTGCCCCAGGTGTGGATAAACTCATCCGGTCCTCTGAGTCATAATTTCTCTGCTTTTTCATCCAGGTCTTCCCTATGTAATGTAGATGTCCCTCTCTGGTCACTCGTACCCTGGACTTGCTGTCTTGGTGTTTATCTGTCACTTCTCTAGTTGTTCCATGGAACACAGGTGTACCCAGCCTATCCTATGCTTCCATCTTCCTGGAAGTCTGTAGCTTTTTACTAAGACAGTATTTGGAATGGCAAATCTCTTTTCTGGTTTTTCTTCAGAATTGTATTGATTGTTTTTGGTTATTGTTATTCCAAATTAATTTTAAGACAAACATGCCAAGTATCATGATAAACCCTGTTGAGATTTTCATTGGAATTTCACTGAATGTATAAATTAACTTAGAGAAAATTGCCATCTTTGTGTTATTTCCACTATGAACATAGTATAACTCTCCATTTAGGTCTTCTTTTATGTGCTTAAGGAAAGTTTTATAATTTTCCTATAAAAAGTCTTGCACTTCTTAATGTCTAAGTTTATCATTATTTCATTATTCTTATTTACTATTGAAAATAGTATCTTTTTCAGAAATTGCATTTTAAAATCATTAGATGACTTATAAAGAAATCCTGAGTTTTATGTATAACTCTAATAAGCTTAATGATTTCTTTATTTTTATTAATTGTAAAAGTTTGTCTTTAGATATTCTTGGATTTTAGAAATTCACATATCTATATCATCTGTAATTATGCCATTTTTGATTTTTTGTTTCCAATTCTTATGTCTTTGTTTACCTTACTAATCTTGTTTTTGATGCTCCATTACCATGTTGAATAGAAGTGGTCATAGTGGGCAAACATGTCTTGTCCTTGGTTTTAAAGTGATATTTTCTAAGATTTCATCTTTAACTATGATGCTTGCTGTAGATTTTTGGCAGATACTATTTGTTATCTTATTTTGCTAAGAGTTTTTAACATTTCACTGTTGAATATTATTTATACTTTTAGCTTCCTTCGAAGAGATGAAAATAATGAAATTTTTAATGAAGAAGAACATAACATTTTAATATTTGTTAAATTTGTTTGATTGCAGGTGCTCATTGAGAGTGAGCAGATGAGAAAAGAAGCTGATGATTCAGGTCCACTCACTGAATTGGAACACTGGAAACGCATGTCAGCCAAATTCAATTATATTATTGAACAGATTAAAGGGACAAGTTGTAAAGCTGTCATAAATGTGCTAAATGTTGCCCACTCCAAACTGTTAAAGGTAAAGAGCTCTTTATTTTAAATATTAGTATGCTTCAAAGCAACGAAATAGAACAGAGTTTAAACTTACCCTTATTGAACTGCTTCTTGGCATAATATGCTAGAATCATATATTTAGAAGAATTAAACTTTGAGTAAGGCTTTTTCATAATATATAAACTATTTCTGGAAGAGTAAAAGGAAATAAAGAAATGAAGATTTATTTCCCAATATTTCACACTCCTATTTCACACACCACCATGGCGTGATTACCAGGAAAGTTAATTTTTAAATTGTTTTTGAAACTGTAATGCAAAACTCTCTATGAATAAGTTATAGTCAAAGCAAAAATACCCTCTCATTATCTATCTCACCCTCTCTATTTCACCTCTTTTCCTGGAGTTCATCTTTATTAACAGTTTTGTTTTGCTCTTTTCAGATCTTTTTTTACTTTTCTTTATTTTTCCTTTAAAAATATAAACCTAGGTATATTCATTTTTGTGCACAAATAAATTTTCTTTGTAAAAGATTTAAACATGCAGATATACCACTGCTCCCTTAAATCAACCCTACCCCAACTTTTATTCCTTAATAATAAGCATAGAGAGATAAGATCACGGTTTTCTACTTGATGATTTTTCAGATGACTTCTAGGCATTTATATACAAGTATTCTAAGCACATATAAAATTGCATGGTTTTGTGCTCCTAATTTCTTCTTATCACATGAATAGTGCCATACCACAGTATTCTTCAACTTCTTCTCCCCCCAAAAGTGTATCTTAGAGAGTTATGACTATAGACCTAGCTGGGTAGTTTTTAAAAAGTACCATATTTTATCTGATCATTTCCCTGTTTACAGACAGTCATAGTGTTCCCATTGTATGTGTTTACAAACACTGGTGCAGTTAAATTTTCTATATGTACACATGTAAATATTTCCCTAGGGTGGATGCACCACAATTCATTTTTATTTTTTTTTGCCAATTTGACATGTGGAAAATGGTTTGTTTTAGTTTACCTGCCTTTTCCTTATTAATAGTGGTTGTGTATCTTTTATAATTTTATTGGCTGTTTGTATTTCTTCTGTAAATTGTTTAATTTTTTCCATTAAAAATTAGATTTATTCTGATTTGTAGGAATTCTTCATATGTTATGGATATTAATCTCTTGTTAAATATATTGGGAGAGGTACTTTGCTATGGATCTTGAGCATCTCTGCATGTTCTTGTTGGATATGCAAGAATGCAAGGTTCTGACCACTCTTTACCCATTTTTCAGGGTTTTGTTTGGAGCAAGCAACCTTGTGAGATAAGGAAATGTCTCCCCCCAGACAAAGAGCTGGCTTGCTTATCACTCACTAGAAAAGTGATAAACTCCCCAAACTTGGCGTTTCTCTCCAACATTGCAGCCATTTGCAAGTGCAGGCGTCCGTTTTGGACTAACAGCATTGTCCTTGTGGGATTTCAGGGCTATGGGGGAACTGATGAGATAGAATATTCATGCTCCTTGCTGGGCTGTGATTCCAGGTTTCTGACCCAGGAGTCTCATGTCTTCTCCTAGTATCCATGGAATAGTAACAGATGAATTTGTAAGCTTATAAAATCCCAGACCCTTTATAGACCCTGGCTATATATTGTAAATTTTTTCTTAGTCTGTGGCTTGTTTTATGATTCTTATTTTCTACTTTTTTATTTTGACATAATTTAAAACTTACGGAAGAGTTGCAAAGATAGTATAGAGCGTTTCCATATATTTTTAATGTAGTTTCCTCTAAAGTTGATGTCTTATATTACCACAAAACAATGATCAAAATTGAGGGGTTAACACTGGGACAATACTATAGTCTATGCTACAAACTTAATTCAGGTTTCTGTTATAGGAACCAATGCAGGATCCCACCTTTTGTTTAATTGTCATGCCTCCTTAGTCTCCTCTAACTGTGATAGTTCCTCAGTCTATTCTCTTTTTCCATACTCTTGATTCTTTTGAATAGTAATGGTCAGTTATTTTGTAGAATGTGCCCCAATTTGCGTTTGCTTGATGGTTTCTCACAATCAGACTGAGTTGCATTTAGACAAGAATGTCACAGAAGTGATGTGCTCTTGTCGGTGCCTCATTTGGGGCTACATGTCAATGTGTCTTATTATTGATGATTTAATCTTGATCATTTGGTTAGATGTAAAGTTAGTACTTTTCCCCTTTTACTTAACAAATATTTTGGGGGAGATACTTTGAAACTATGAAAACATCATGTTTCTCCTTAAATTTTTACTCTTAAGCTTACATTGGTGGATCTGGCCTGCAGCAATTATTACTGTAGTGTTCTAGTGGTGGTTTTCCATTTACCACATTATTTCCGCATTTATTAATTGAATTCTTCTGTAGGAAAGAATTGTCCCTTCTTCCCTCTTTAGTTATTTATTAAATCATTTATTTATATGAGCATAGAATCAGGGATATTTATTTTATGCTTTGTGTTATCATTCAATATTATCAATATTTATTTTGGTCCTCAAATTGCTCCAAATTTGGCCATTGGGCAATCTTTCAAAAGGACTTCTGAAGAAAATATATTGGATTCCAATTTCAAGATCCAAAAAATAGAAAGTGGTCTCATATTCCTAACCCCAATCCCTTTGGTGGATGGACTGGGAAGATTTATCCTTTTATTTTTTTTAATGATTTTGGGCCAAGTGTGTTTTCTCCATTTGGGCTGCAGGACTCACCATTCCATACTGTTTTCCTCAATCACAGGCAGACACTTGATTTTATTATCCCTAGTATGGAAGAGTAGTCAGTTTATACAAAGATAAAACTTAGTAAAAATCAATAAAAATCCTGCTACCAAGATAAAATTGACCAAGTAAAGTTGGATATAACTTGGCAGTTTTAGTTGTCATATTAATTTATAGAATGATATTATTGGCCAAAACTGGATTTGATATTAGGCTGCCTTACGCGAAGTATAGTCTCCAGAAAAAGGAAGGTTACACTTCAGTTTTTCTCAGCATATGATCACCTATTCTGAGAAATGAAAACCTAAAGCTTTGTTTTCATTTCGAAGGGACACATGTTTAGAGAAGTATTGCTAAGACTTGTTTGTATGGAGAATATAGGTGCCAAAATTTGAAGCTATCATGACCACGTCTTGTATTATAATTAAAGGCAAAGGAGTGCTTATCTTTGAGTAAAAGACTTAATGGTTGATGTGGGAACTGCCTTCAAATATTTGAAAGACTGCTATATGTTCTCAAGGAGTTTCATTAAGCAAAAATACACCAAGTGAACGGACATTACAGGGAGACAGTTACTGTTTTAGTTTGCTAAAGCTCATGAAATGCAATATACAATAAATAAAGATTTTATAAACTTAAAGTTTGCAATTCTGAGGCCGAGAAAATGTTCTAATCAAGGCATCAGCAGGACGATACCTGGACTCTGAAGACAGGCTGTGGCTTCCTTTGTTCTTCTGTCCCATGGGAAGGCACATGGCACATTTTCTCCCTTATCTCCTGGGTTTCATTGCTTCCACCTTCTGGCTTCAGTGGCTTCCTCTCTGAGCTTCTGTGTTTCTCTCTTTTAGCTTCTGTTTATCTTAGCTTCTGTGTATCCTTCTCTCAAATCTTCTCTATGTGTTTCTCTCTGTCTTTTATCCTCATAAAGGATTGAGGAAGAGGATCTTAAGACCACCTGGGACATGCCTCACCTGAAATAACTAATCAAGTGGTCCCACCTATGATAGGTTTACAACAGTAGGGATGGAATGATGATTTCTGGGGTATATACAGCTTCAAACCATCATAGATTTCTTAAAATGAGGAAAAAATTCTTTTAATTGGAATGTTCTGTGTTCCATTTGATGATCACTTGCCAGGAAAAATGTTGATTTCAGATTGAGTTCACTTTATTGATAGGAATATTTTCTTGGAATAATGTTGTACTTTAATAACTTGACCTATTCTTGAATACCCAACATAATATCATAAATAACTAACCTGATGAAGTCCAGCTCAAGCTTAGAGACAGGAGTGAAGATAGTTGGAATTTGGATGTTTCACAGAATTCTTGTATTGTTTTTCTTAGAGTTGGCGTGATTTGGATGCAAGAATCACTGATACAGCAAATGAATCAAAAGATAATGTCAGATATTTATACACTCTGGAAAAAGTATGTCAGCCTCTCTATAACTATGACCTAGTAAGTATGCTTTTAAAGGGGGAAGTCAAGGAAACTAGCAGTCTTTGAGACACTAGTGCAGTGTGTTTTGATTTTGGCTGTTTGTATCTCATAATTCATATAATTAATGCATTTACGATAACTTTTGGTTTTCTTAAATACATTCATTTGGTTTTCTTATTGGAAAAAACTTATATTTCAAAAACATTATTTAAAAATATATTTTCCAGCCTTGAAATAGAAATAGTTAACATTTTAACTTACATTTGGATATATAGCATTATCTTAAGTATGACCTCATCTGTGAATTAGGCAAAGCAAATGTATTAGTTATCTGTTGCTGCATAGCAAATTGCCTCAGAACTAAGAGACTTAAATAAGAGGCATCTATTATATCAGAGTTTCTGTGGGCCAGAAATCCAGGTGTAGTGTAGCTGAGTCTCTACTTTAGGGTCTCTCATGAGGTTACATGAAGCTGTCACCTGGGGCTATGTTCTTATCCGAACGGGAGGTTTACTGAGAAGAGATCTGCTTCCAGGCTCACTCATGTGGTTGTTGGCTGGCCTCAGTCCCTACCACATGGTCCTCTCTATGGGCAGCTTGCTTCTCTTCGTGCTAATGACCCAAGAGAGAATGAGAGAGAGCATCCAAATCTGAAGCCAGAATCCTTTCGTAACCTAATCATGGAATTGAGACCCCATCACTTCTCTTGTATTGTGTTCATTAGAAGCAAGTCTGTCAGTCCAGCCCACGCCTGGGGGGAGGGAATTATATAAAGGTGTGAATACTATGAATACTATGAAGATTATGGGGTGCCCTATGGTAGATGTTTCCCAGTTTACAGATTAGGAAATCAAAAATCATGGCATGGTGACTTGGCTAGAGTCACTCAGCTAATAAATGATGCAGGACAGAACCCATCTTCTAGTTTCTCATTTACTTCTCTTTGTTTTGCTGATAGTATTTCTGTGGAATTTCTTTAAAAAATATATTACTACTACCATTTTTTTTAAGAAAATAAACAATACACTTAGAACTACCAAAAATAGATATCTTAGTTAGTTTAATCATAGGCATATTTAAATAAAGTATCCATATAATCATTGCATAAACCAATATAAAATTAAGGCAACAAGCCTGTATTGCTACAGAATGACCTATATTACTAAATATTTTCCTTATTTCAGAAAAATAGAAAGATACAAGTATTTTTACAATTAACATATGTAACTCTTAACCACCTAAAATGGAGAGCTTAGTTAGCTTACCCATAGGCATGTTAAAAAAAAAAAATCTAAGTAAGCATCATAAAGCCTGTTTATACAAATATGTTTTATAATCCAATTTAACATTAAAGCAAGGAAGGAAAAAAATCTATAAAAAGATATCAGACTTACATGAATTCTAAATATTAAACAGTGTCTTAAATACCACTTGATTATCAAAACTTTGTGCATTCTCAAAATATCAAGTTAAAAGTTATTACAAATATCAGCTTTGCTATAGTAGTGAGCTATGTTACTAAATATTTTCAAATTTTTGATTTCAGGAATTTATTTTATCTAATATTACTATAACTGCCTATAGTTTTTTTTAACAGTTTTTAATTGTAAAATAAAACATATGTATACAAAGAAAATACAGAAAAAAGCAATAATTTTCGAAGCACACTTCAACAAGCAGCTGTAGAACAGTTCTCAGACTTTGTCATGAGCTACCATGCCCTAAACTCAGATTTTTCCTTCTAGCTGCTCCAAAAACACTGGCGGCTTTATCACAGTCATAATAATGGAATCATACAGTATCTGTCCTTTTGTGTCTTACTTATTTTATTCAGCATTATGTTGTCAGGGTTCACCCATGTTGTCATATGTTTTGGGACATCGTTTTGTCTAAATGCTGCATAATATTCCATATTTTGTTTATCTATTCATCTGTTGATGGGTACCTGGATTGTTTCCATCTCTTGGCAATTGTGAATAGTGCCGCTGTGAACATCAGTGTGCAAATGTCTGTTTGTGTCAGTGCCATCAACTCTTCTGGATATATGGTCATAGGGCAACTCAATAGTTAGTTTTCTGAGGAATCGCCAAACTGATTTCCACAGTGGCTGAACCATTTTACATTCCCACCAACAGGGAATAAGTGTTCCAATTTCTCTGCATCCTCTCTGACATTTATAGCTTCCTGTTTGTTTAGTAGCAGCTATTTTTATAGGTGTGAAGTGATTTCTCATTGTTGTCTTAATTTGCATTTCTCTTATAGCCAGTAAAGATGAGCAGCTCTTCATGTGCTTTTTGGCCATTTGTATTTACCTATTCATTTCCTCTGCCCATTTTATAATTTGGTTATTTGTTCTTCTGTTAGTGAGCTGTATAATTACCATTTACTTTTATTTTTCTAAAGTTTGTATTTTAATTCATATGATTCACTCAAGTCTCTGGCATATGAAATATGGAATTAAAGATGGCCATCTATCCTATCTTTAAATACAAAGGGGAAATCACATAAACTAGCAGTATTTGAGACCCTAGTACAATGTTGACTGATCTTGGCTGGTTTGTCTCTTCTGTGAATGACTTTTAACAGGAGGGCTGCCCAGGGAGTTGTATTTTTAAAAATGTTCATCAAGCTTTGTGAACCTCTGTCCTTTTGTTCTAGGCATTTTGCTATATACTTTACATGTGTTTTCATTCTGTATGCACAAAAATCCTAATTTTAAAGTTTAGGAAACTGAGGTTGAACATTTCTACAACTATATGTAAAGAGACAGATTTGAACTCGGCTCTCTCTGCCATTATGGGTTGTGTTTTTTTTTTCTTTTACCATGCTTGTTCTTCAAGATATTCTCTAAATTAAAATGCTGTCAAAATAAATTATTTCAATGTATAATACCTTTTAATTTTTGAAAAGATAGTCATATCATTCACAGAGTTGACAGCGTGGGCCATATGGCTTGGTTCACTATCCTTCTTTTGGCAGAGTTAATATTGCTTCCATTCTAGAGGCAGAGAAAGGAGAAGAGCCTGTATCACTTAGATTTGGGGAAGGGGGAGGGGTAGGGGCAATCATACCCATCTCGGTAGTCAAGAAGTTTAATGCGAGTGGGAGGGAAGGATGTGGGGTTGAGAGACCTGGGCAGGTGTGGTTCTTACTGCCATGTGGAATCCATCATACATCATTGGACACTATGAAAAGGGATAAGAAGACTTAACAGAAGCAGATTTTTTTTTTTATTGATTCTATAAAAAGGTGGTAGACTTTAAATTATCTAAAACTTACTTTATTATTATTGTTGATTTTTTTCAAAGAATTATAACTTTCTTAAACTTCATTCTTTGTTCACTTCTACCCCTAGTACCATCAACTCGATCTCTTTGAGGGACCAGCAGCTTTTTTTTTAATTTATTTCACTTTTTAGCTGTTTCTGCATTTATGACCATGAGTAAAGCAGACCAGTTTGTGTAGTGTTTTGGTTTTCTAAAGCTGCTGGAATGCAATATATCATAAATGGGTTGGTTTTTTCAATGGGGTTATATTAGGTTACAAATTTACAGTTCTAAGACCATGAAGATGTCCAAATTAAGGCATTAAGAGGAAGGTAGCTTCTCTGTGGAAAGGCTGCTGGCATCTGGGGGTTCCTCTATCATATGGGAAGGCACATGGTTATATCCACTGATCCTCAGGTCCTATGGTGCTTGCTTGTTTCTCTCTAAGCTCTCTTGGCTTTTACTGTCTTTTATTCTCTTCACAAAGGACTCTAGTAAAGGATTAATACCCACCTTAAATGGGCTGGGTCACATCTCAATGGAAATAGCCTAACCAAAATGTCCCATCCACAATAGGTCTGCCCCTATAGGAATGGATTAAAAGAACATGGGCTTTTCTGGGGTACATAACAGATTCAAACCAGCACATGTAGAGATAAAGATAAAAGGCTATTTCTTGGTTCACTCACTAGATCGATGGCTTGAATCCCTAGCTTTACAACATGTACAATTAAAATTTGTGTCTAAGAAAACTTAATCATCACGTCACAAGCATTTGGGGTTACTTGCAAGAATTGAAGATGTAAATGTTAAATACTCATACCTAAAGCCTACTCTTGAAGGACTACCTGCAAGAAGCTCTTAATGTAAATAGTAATAGATGAAATGAATACAGCAAAATGTTATTTGTCGGATCTAATAATGGGTACAGTGGTCATTACACTACTCTATATATTTTTTTCCATTATAAAAAGTAAACTTGGAAGATCCCATGCTTTTTGTTACTAAGATCTCTAAATTTTAAGGTATACTAATTTAAACTTCCTGATTCAAAATACTTGTTTAAATTCATACAATTTTCATATCTTTTAGTTCTAGTGTTCCTTTCATCCTGGTAATTTTTTTTAACTTTTTTTATTAATTAAAAAAAATTAACAAACAAAACATTTAAATATCATTCCATTCTACATATACAATCAGTAATTCTTAATATCATCACATAGTTGCATATTCATCATTACTTAGTACATTTGCATCGATTTAGAAAAAGAAATAAAAAGACAACAGAAAAAGAAATAAAATGATAATAGAGAAAAAAAAAAAACTATACAGGGCGACTTCCAGAGAAGATGGCAGCTTAGTAAGACGCGCGGGTCTTAGTTCCTCCTCCAGAACAGCTACTAGGGGAGTAGAAACGATACAGAACAGCTCCCGGAGCCACGACAGAGACCAAGAAGACAGCGTACCCCATTCTGGAATGGCTGACTGGCTGGGAGAACCCGCTGCGGTGAGATCACTGAGGGGCGCGAGCTTCCCCGTGCCGGGGCGGCAGGCGGCCGGAGTCCCTCCCTCCCTCCTTCCCGGGCCGGCTGGGAGAATTGGACAGGCAATCCCCTCAAGCCGTGGCGGCTGGCACCCCCCCAACGTGTGGATCCCCGGACCAGCTGGGAGAATTGGATCGGAGATCCCCCAAGCCACGGAGACCGGCGACCGGGGTCCGTTCCAAACACATGGCTTCCCGGTCCGGTTGGGAACGGTGGATAGGCACTCCCCCAAGCCGCGGTGACCGGCACCCCACCGCCACGCTTGGTGCTCTGGGCCGGCTGGGAAATTTGGACAGGCGCTCCCCCAAGCCGCGGAGGCTGGCAACCCTCCCCACGCGCGAATTCCTGGGCCGGCGGGGAGATTCGGATTGGCACTCCCCCAAGCCGCTTCGGCTGGCGACCCTCCCCTACAGTGAGAGTTTTCCGAAGTTAAAGGAGCCACAGCATCTTTTACTGGTGGAACCCGCAGACAGACGAGTGCCACGAGCGCCACCTATTGGGCAGGATAAGAAAAACAGAGCCCAGAGATTTCACAGAAAAATCTTTCAACCTGCTGGGTCCCACACCCAGGGAAATCTGATTAAATGCCCAGACGCCAGCAGAAGAAGATAACGGATCACGCTTGGAAAATTGAAGATATAGCCCAGTCAAAGGAACAAACCAATAGTTCAAATGAGATACAGGAGCTGAGACAACTAATGCTGAATATACAAACAGAAATGGAAAACCTCTTCAAAAACCAAATCAATAAATTGAGGGAGGACATGAAGAAGACATGGGCTGAACAAAAAGAAGAAATAGAAAAACTGAAAAAACAAATCACAGAACTTATGGGAGTGAAGGACAAAGTAGAAAAGCTGGAAAAAACAATGGATACCTACAATGGTAGATTTAAAGAGACAGAAGCTAGAATTACTGAATTGGAGGATGAAACATCTGAATTCCAAAAAGAAACAGAAACTATAGGGAAAAGAATGGAAAAATTTGAACAGGGTATCAGGGAACTCAAGGACAATATGAACCGCACAAATATACGTGTTGTGGGTGTCCCAGAAGGAGAAGAGAAGGGAAAAGGAGGAGAAAAACTAATGGAAGAAATTATCACTGAAAATTTCCCAACTCTTATGAAAGACCTAAAATTACAGATCCAAGAAGTGCAGCACACCCCAAAGAGATTAGACCCAAATAGGCGTTCTCCAAGACACTTACTAGTTAGAATGTCAGAGGTCAAAGAGAAAGAGAGGATCTTGAAAGTAGCAAGAGAAAAACAATCTGTCACATACAAGGGAAACCCAATAAGACTATGTGTAGATTTCTCCGCAGAAACTATGGAAGCTAGAAGACAGTGGGATGATATATTTAAATTACTAAAAGAGAAAAACTGCCAACCAAGACTCCTATATCCAGCAAAATTGTCCTTCAAAAATGAGGGAGAAATTAAAACATTCTCAGACAAAAAGTCACTGAGAGAATTTGTGACCAAGAGACCAGCTCTGCAAGAAATACTAAAGGGAGCACTAGAGTCAGATACGAAAAGACAGAAGAGAGAGGTATGGAGAAGAGTGTAGAAAGAAGGAAAGTCAGATATGATATATATAATACAAAACGCAAAATGGTAGAGGAAAATATTATGCAAACAGTAATAACACTAAATGTTAATGAACTGAATTCCCCAATCAAAAGACATAGACTGGCAGAATGGATTAAAAAACAGGATCCTTCTATATGCTGTCTACAGGAAACACATCTTAGACCCAAAGATAAACATAGGTTGAAAGTGAAAGGTTGGGAAAAGATTTCATGCAAATAACAACCAGAAAAGAGCAGGAGTAGCTATACTAATATCCAACAAATTAGACTTCAAATGTAAAACAGTTAAAAGGGACAAAGAAGGACACTATCTACTAATAAAAGGAACAATTAAACAAGAAGACATAACAATCATAAATATTTACGCACCGAACCAGAATGCCCCAAAATACGTGAGGAATACACTGCAAACACTGAAAAGGGAAATAGACACATATACCATAATAGTTGGAGACTTCAATTCACCACTCTCATCAATGGACAGAACATCTGGATAGAGGATCAATAAAGAAATAGAGAATTTGAATATTACTATAAATGAGCTAGACTTAACAGACATTTATAGGACATTACATCCGACAACAGCAGGATACACCTTTTTCTCAAGTGCTCATGGATCATTCTCAAAGATAGACCATATGCTGGGTCACAAAGCAAGTCTTAACAAATTTAAAAAGATTGAAATCATACACAATACTTTCTCGGATCATAAAAGAATGAAGTTGGAAATCAATAATAGGCGGAGTGCAAGAAATTCACAAATACGTGGAGGCTCAACAACACACTCTTAAACAACGAGTGGGTCAAGGAAGAAATTGCAAGGGAAATTAGTAAATACCTCGAGGTGAATGAAAACAAAAACACAACATATCAAAACCTATGGAACGCAGCAAAGGCAGTGCTAAGAGGGAAATTTATTGCCCTAAATGCCTATATCAGAAAAGAAGAAAAGGCAAAAATGCAGGAATTAACTGTCCACTTGGAAGAACTGGAGTAGAACAGCAAACTAACCACAAAGCAAGCAAAAGGAAAGAAATAACAAAGATTAGAGCAGAAATAAATGAAATTGAAAACATGAAAACAACAGAGAAAATCAATAAGGCCAGAAGTTGGTTCTATGAGAAAATCAATAAGATTGATGGGCCCTTAGCAAGATTGACAAAAAGAAGAAGAGAGAGGATGCAAATAAATAAGATCAGAAATGGAAGAGGAGACATAACTACTGACCTCACAGAAATAAAGGAGGTAATAACAGGATACTATGAACAACTTTACGCTAATAAATACAACAGTTTAGATGACATGGACGGGTTCCTGGAAAGACATGAACAACCAACTTTGACTCAAGAAGACATAGATGACCTCAACAAACCAATCACAAGTAAAGAAATTGAATTAGTCATTCAAAAGCTTCCTAAAAAGAAAAGTCCAGGACCAGATGGCTTCACATGTGAATTCTATCAAACATTCCAGAAAGAATTAGTACCAACTCTCCTCAAACTCTTCAAAAAAATTGAAGTGGAGTGAAAACTACCTAATCCATTCTATGAAGCCAACATCACCCTCATACCAAAACCAGGCAAAGATATTACAAAAAAAGAAAACTACAGGCCAATCTCTCTAATGAATATAGATGCAAAAATCCTCAATAAAATTCTAGCAAATCGTATCCAACAACACATTAAAAGAATTATACATCATGACCAAGTAGGATTCATCCCAGGTATGCAAGGATGGTTCAACATAAGAAAATCAATTAATGTAATACACCATATCAACAAATCAAAGCAGAAAAATCACATGATCATCTCAATTGATGCAGAGAAGGCATTTGACAAGATTCAACATCCTTTCCTGTTGAAAACACTTCAAAAGATAGGAATACAAGGGAACTTCCTTAAAATGATAGAGGGAATATATGAAAAACCCACAGCTAATATCATCCTCAATGGGGAAAAATTGAAAACTTTCCCCCTAAGATCAGGAACAAGACAAGGATGTCCACTATCACCACTATTATTCAACATTGTGTTGGAGGTTCTAGCCAGAGCAATTAGACAAGAAAAAGAAATACAAGGCATCAAAATTGGAAAGGAAGAAGTAAAACTATCACTGTTTGCAGACGATATGATACTATACGTCGAAAACCCGGAAAAACCCACAACAAAACTACTAGAGCTAATAAATGAGTACAGCAAAGTAGCAGGTTACAAGATCAACATTCAAAAATCTGTAACATTTCTATACACTAGTAATGAACAAGCTGAGGGGGAAATCAAGAAACGAATCCCATTTACAATTGCAACTAAAAGAATAAAATACCTAGGAAAAAATTTAACTAAAGAGACAAAAAACCTGTACAAAGAAAACTACAAAAAACTGTTAAAAGAAATCACAGAAGACCTAAATAGATGGAAGTGCATACCGTGTTCATGGATTGGAAGACTAAATATAGTTAAGATGTCAATCCTACCTAAATTGATTTACAGATTCAATGCAATACCAATCAAAATCCCAACAACTTATTTTTCAGAAATAGAAAAACCAATAAGCAAATTTATCTGGAAGGGCAGGGTGCCCTGAATTGCTAAAAACATCTTGAGGAAAAAAAACGAAGCTGGAGGTCTCGCACTGCCTGACTTGAAGGTATATTATGAAGCCACAGTGGTCAGAACAGCATGGTATTGGCATAAAGATAGATATATCGACCAGTGGAATCGAATAGAGTGCTCAGATATAGACCCTCGCATCTATGGACATTTGATCTTTGATAAGGCAGTCAAGCCAACTCACCTGAGACAGAACAGTCTCTTCAATAAATGGTGCCTAGAGAACTGGATATCCATATGCAAAAGAATGAAAGAAGACCCATATCTCACACCCTATACAAAAGTTAACTCAAAATGGATCAAAGATCTAAACATTAGGTCTAAGACCATAAAACAGCTAGAGGAAAATGTAGGGAGATATCTTATGAAACTTACAATTGGAGGTGGTTTTATGGACCTTAAACCTAAAGCAAGAGCACTGAAGAAAGAAATAAATAAATGGGATCTCCTCCAAATTAAACACTTCTGTGCATCAAAGAACTTCATCAAGAAAGTAGAAAGACAGCCTTCACAATGGGAGACAATATTTGGAAACGACATATCAGATAAAGGTCTAGTATCCAGAATTTATAAAGAGATTGTTCAACTCAACAACAAAAAGACAGCCAACCCAATTACAAAGTGGGAAAAAGACTTGAACAGACACCTCTCAGAAGAGGAAATACAAATGGCCAAAAGGCACATGAAGAGATGCTCAATGTCCCTGGCCATTAGAGAAATGCAAAATCAAAACCACAATGAGATATCATCTCACACCCACCAGAATGGCCATTATCAACAAAACAGAAAATGACAAGTGCTGGAGAGGATGCGGAGAAAGAGGCACACTTATCCACTGTTGGTGGGAATGTCAAATGGTGCAACCACTGTGGAAGGCAGTTTGGCGTTTCCTCAAAAAACTGAATATAGAATTGCCATACGACCCAGCAATACCATTGCTAGGTATCTACTCAGAGGACTTAAGGGCAAAGACACAAACGGACATTTGCACACCAATGTTTATAGCAGCATTATTTACAATTACAAAGAGATGGAAACAGCCAAAATGTCCATCAACAGACGAGTGGCTAAACAAACTGTGGTATATACATAAGATGGAATATTATGCAGCTTTAAGACAGAATAAACTTATGAAGCATGTAATAACATGGATGGACCTAGAGAACATTATGCTGAATGAGACTAGTCAAAAACTAAAGGACAAATACTGTATGGTCCCACTGATGTGAACCGACATTCAAGAATAAACTTGGAATATGTCATTTGTAACAGAGACCAGCAGGAGTTAGAAACAGGTTAAGATAATGGGTAATTGGAGCTGAAGGAATACAGACTGTGCAATAGGACTAGATACAAAAACTCAAAAATGGACAGCACAATAATACCTAATTGTAATGTTATTATGTTAAAACACTGAATGAAGCTGCTTCTAAGCTATAGTTTTTTTGTTTGTTTGTTTGTGTCTTTTTTATTATTATTATTATTATTTTTATTTTTTTCTCTATATTAACAGTCTATATCTTTTTCTGTTGTTTTGCTAGTTCTTTTCCTAAATCGATGCAAATGTACTAAGAAATGATGATCATACATCTATGTGATGATGTTAAGAATTACTGAATGAATATGTAGAATGGAATGATTTCTAAATGTTGTGTTAATTTCTTTTTTTTCTTTAATTAAAAACAAACAAACAAACAAACAAAAAACTATACGTACCATATTCCTTACCCCTTGCTTTCATTTACCATCCTGGTAATATTTAAAGCTTTGTTCAATCATTCTTTCACAAATGTGCCTAATTATTATTATCCTTTTGTTATTGTTGTTTTTGAGCTTTTTATGTTGTCTGATGTAGGAATATTTCAAACATTACCTCTTGAAATTAGAGAAGGACTAAGTGTATTGAGTCGTGTAAGTGCCTTCCACTCATGCACATCCACTGTTTCTGTCTTTTCAATAATTTTTTTTTTTTTTACCATTTTCTTTATTTTCATTGATAGCAACCAGCAACTACATTTTACTTTTTTACCGTCATTTGGGAAAAGTGTAGGGATTTTTTCTGGTTGATAAATTTCATGAATTATATATTTAATATTTCGTTGTAATCATCCTGGCATTGTGCTTTTGGCACATCTACGTATTCAATATTTGATCACTGTCTATAGATAGGTACCTACTGTGCACTTAAGGAGCTACTAGTATAAGTGATGGTGTTTAAATTTCAGATTAAGGACGTTTTCCTGATGGAACCATTGATTCCATCTCTGCACCCTCATCACTGGAGTTAGGGATCTTATGCATACTTGCCTTATTGAGAATGGAAGAGACTCCTCCTTATTTTTATGGGGGTCTTTTTGACCTACAGATAACACATATAGTGAGAATTCTGACATACAGGATTTAACTGTAAAATAATTATGTCCGTTTCCATAAGTCACATACAAACTGTTTTAATTATTTCATGGTAGCTCACATCTAGGGCATCTAATTAATAGTTGTTTCTTCCTGTTCTTATTTATTCCATCACTATTTAAAAAAATATTTTTATATATATTTTGTCTTTTCCTGTCAATTAAAGGACAGACTCCTTGAGGGCAGTAATGTCACTGACCTCATCTGTTCTTTCTTAGTAATTTGCATTGTGGTTACAAGCAAGGTCTCCAATCTCACCTACCCGATTTACAGGTATGGGACTTTGGGCATGGTACTTAACTTTTCTGCCCCTCTATTTCCTTATTTGCCAAATGGAAATGATAATACTATATTTTAGAGATTCTAAGTCACATACACTAGCATCTTTGTACTCAGGACACATATTACAAGTAGTCCAGTTCTATGAATCACTGTGGACCTGACTTGGCACCATCTTAAATGATTCATTCTCTCCTAGAGATTTTTTTTTTCTTTTTGGTATTCTTAGTGTGAATTGAGACTGCAGTGAGCACCAGCCTGTGGTACAGAGTCTAGGAAACTTTTTTCCCTCCTTCCCATGATAGCAGTCTTCATATGTAAAGTTTTGTGTCTATTCTTTTCTCTATACCTGGTTTATTTCACACTTATCTTCACAGAGATGTAGTCACTTGTTTTATGTGGGAGTTTCTTAGACTCATCTTGATGTTTTTTGTGTTTTTGTGTTTCCCTTCTCTGTAGCACATAATGGTGCAGTCTTACAATCAATGATGTTTTAGAGTCTGTGAAGTCTAACCTACTTTAAATGGACATTGGCATAAGTTAAGGTAATAATATAAATCTCTTAGCATAGGCCTGGAACATAATAAGCATTCAGTCAGTGTCAGCTATTGTGTCCTATCTTTGTTGAACTTGTTATTTTGCTCTTTGCTGTTCTACTTGTTTTACTTGTTTGTGAGTCTCTTCCACTCTGCCAGGAACTCCTCCCTCCCTAATGGGTTTCTTGTCTTTGGATTTCTCCCAATATTCTCAGAATCTAGTGGGCTTGCTGAGAGGTGAATTGAATAAGTGACAGAGAGTTCTAGTCTCATCTTTGGTTTTAACCAGCTTTCTGACCATAAGTAGGTCACTTCACCACTCAAGTATCATTTTCTTCATCTTTGAAAAGAACAAGTTGAACTATTAAAGTTCCTTTTACATCTAAAATTTTATTTTTAAATAAACTGCAATGATAGTATAGTATCCTCTTCACCCTGATTCTCCTAATTTTAACATGTTGCATTGTCTTGGTATATTTGTCAAAAACAATATCCTATTTTCTGTTCCAGCATCCAGTCTAGGAAACCACATTGCATTTAGTAAAATTTGATTTTAAGATTTAAATGTTATGCTATTTTATGTGTGTTTAGAGTTTTGAATATGGGCGGATAGATCTTGGGTTATTAATATAAATATGTAATATAATTCACTTAATATATTTCAATTTTAGGTTTCCATGGCACATGGAATACAAAATTTGATTAATGCCATCAGAATGATTCACAGTGTGTCAAGGTATTATAACAGCTCAGAGAGAATGACCTCACTGTTTATCAAGGTATGTTTCCAAGGAGAAAAAATCACCCAGGTAAACCTGTGAAAAATTTAACAGTTCTTTACCTTTGAGCCAGGGGAGGGAATTGAGAAATTGGGTGCCTCTTGGAATTCTAGATTTGAATGTTTTGAGTAGGCAAGAAAAGAAAGGTGTTGATTGGAGTAAGTTTTATTTAAGCGAAGGGATGGTTGATGCTTTTCTCCTTACCAAAGGTAAATCTCGAGGCTTTTTTGTGTAAATGTAGCTGGTGGTTTTCAAATTTATTCATTCCAAACAGTTTTGATTCTATTCAAGAGATAAGCGTTGTGTCTACTATTACAAGCGTTTTTAGTTACTCCCACCAGTGCGGTAGCCTGAGAAAATTCCTGTTTCCTGCCATATGCTTAATTATTTTAAATACTTTAAAAAATTGTCCAAGAAATGCATGAATAGAATTCCATTATAAATTATTCAAATACATAACATATAGAGTTACAATTACATTTCTGCTTATTTTTCTATCTAAGTATAGATTCAGTCAATATCTAATATCTTATGTCCTAAACAAGTCAAGAACCTCAGGATTCTCCTCCTTGGCTCCTCTCTCTTCTTCTTGCTATATATGTCCCACACTGAAATAATACTTAGTTCCATATTATAGTTAACATTCTTTCAGCATTATGAATCAATAAGTGCTCAGACTAAGGTCTAAGTATGCTAGCTTTGTGGTTTCCACATCTATTTCTTGGATTCATTATTTCTTTTGCTAAAAAAAAGTTCTCAGGTAATTTTTCTAGAGAGGGTCTGTGCATTGGTGGACTTCCTGAATACTTGCATGTCTGAAAATAGCTTTTTTTGTCCTCCCACTCAGTGCTACGTTGGGATTCCAAATTCGACGTAAGTGAGAAATGCTGGGTCTTGGAAGATATTGCACAGTCATTGTCTAGTATTGAGTATTTTCGAGAAGTTTGGTACTAATCTAATTTTTTTTCCTTTGTTATGTGAACTACTTTATTTTCTCAGGAACTTTTAGGATTTTTTCTTAATTCTTGAAGTACTAGAAGTTCAAAGTAATGTGGGTCTTTTTACATTGAACTTGTTCTATATTTGCTGGGTTATTGTTGTGGGGTGCACCAAAAGACAACACAATTCAAAAAAAAAAATGCAAGCCAATTTGGAGTCTTTATTAGCCAGCCAGTGACTGCCTCAGAAACCCCCAAGAAGGAAGATTCAGAGAGCAGCCCCGAGAAGTTCTCAAGGGGGGCTTATAAAGGAAAAACCGCAAGCTTTCCACAGAAGCAGGAAAAGGGCATTATTTTTTTAGAGCCACATCTTGGTTTGCAGCTGTAAGCAAGCAAGCTTATCTACAGAGGCAGAAAAATGCCGTTAGCTCTTGCACAATACATCCCATTCTTTTAGTTTCTTAACAATGATTATTGTTCAATTTTTAACTCTTGGGGACTTTCCGCCCTGGATCTTGTGACTCCAGATACCTTCTCCTTGCTAGGGCCTGATTTATTGCTCCTGACCCCCCATAGTTATTTCAACTCAAAGGCTTTCATCTCTCTCCATTTCTAGGAAAATTTCCTCTCCTTTGTCTTCAGTTATATATTACCTGTCCTGTTCAATTTGTTCTTTCCCCATTGAATATACTTTTCATCTCTTATAAGAAATTTTTGTCTTCTGATCTTGTCCTTTGCCTTTCATCTCACTTATTTGCTCTTCATCTGTGTCCCATTTGCTGGTCAGTTCATCTATAGAATTTTTTTTTTAATTTTTAAATTAATGAAGTTGTTGGTTTATAAAGAAATCATTCAGAAAATACAGAATTTCCCTAAACAACCCCTTAAAAAACATAGTTTTCCCTGTTATTAACACTTTGCTTTAAAAAGTTTGATACTTTGTTACAATTGATGAAACCATATTATTATAATTATACAAGTACCTATAGTCCATAGTTACATTAGGTCACTGTTTTGTTCAGTCCTATGGTAATAGTAAAAAAATATAGTAACATATATATAGTCTAAACGATCCCTTTGAAGTGCATTCAGATATATGATTCAGTGATGTTAATTACATTCACAATGTTGTGCTACCATCTCCAACATCAATTACTACAAACCTCCATCAACCCAAACAAAAACTCTGTAAGAATTAAGTATTAACTCCCCATTCCCTATCCCTGCCCTGGTGCCTGCTAACCTGTATTCTAGTTTCTGGTTCTATGAATTTTCTTATTCTATTTATTTCATATCAGTGAGATCATACAATGTGTGTTCCTTTGTGTCTAGTTTCTGTCATTCAATTTGATGTCTTCAGGGTCATCCATGTGTCACATGTATCAGAACTTCGTTCCTTTTAAAATGTTTTTTAATGTGGAATATAACATATTTACAAAAAAGCAATTCATTTCCAATATATTTTAACAAGTGGCTATACAATAGATTTTGAAGTTTGGTATGGGTTCCAGTTCCACAATTCCAAGCTTTTCCTTCTAGTTGCTCCAAGACACTGGAGACTAAAAGAAATATCAGTAGAATGATTCAGCAGTCATACTCATTCATTAAATCCTATCTTCTCTGTTATAATTCCTCCTTCTCCTTTGATCCTTCTCCCAATCTTTAGGGATATTTAGGCTATGCCCATTCTAATTTTTTCATATTGAAAAGTGGTGTTGACAGCATAGGATAGAGGAATGTAACTAGTTGACCTCCTTGGAGAGACTGGACCTTCTGAGTTTTAAGACTTATCTGGCTTGGGAACTCTCTGGAGATAATAGGTTCCTGGAACGTAAACTTAGTGTGTGAAACTTTTGTACAATCTCAGATAGAGCCCTAGGTGTTCTTTAGGGTTAACAGGAATGATGTTGGGGTTTTGCAAATCATGACAATTAACAATGTATAGCTGAAGCTTGCATAGGAATAGCCTCCAGAAGAGCCTCTTAATGCTCTTAGCTGCTGATACCTTATTATTTCTTTTCCCCATTTTGATCAGGAAGGCATTGTTAATCCCATCATGCCAGGGCCAGGCTCCTCCCTGGGAGTCATGTCCCTCGTTGCCAAGGACATTTTCATCCCTGGAAGTCATATCCCAACACAGCGGGAAGGGTAATGATTTTCCTTGCAGAGTTGGGCTTAGAGAGAGGCCACATCTGAGCAACAAAAGTGGTTACCTGGAAGTAACTCTTAGGCATTAGTATAGGTAGGCTTAGCTTCTGTGTTATAGAGAAGTTTCTTAAGAGCAAGCCTCAAGATAGAGGGCTTGGCCTATTAACTTCAGAGCTTCATTCCTTTTTACTACTGAATAATATTGCATTGCATGTATATACCACATTTTGTTTACCCATTCATCAGTTGATGGACAGCTAGGTTGTTTCCATCTTTTGGCAATTGTGAATAATACTACTGTGAACTTTGGTGTGTAAATATCTATTCTAGTCCTAGCTTTCAGTTCTTTTGGGAAGATACCTAGAAGTGAAATTGCCAGGTCAAATGGTATCTCTCTAGTTAAGTTTCTGAGGAACTGCAAAACTGTTTTCCATATAGGCTGCACCATTTTACATGCCCACTAACAATGAATGAGTGTTCCTGTTCCTTCACAACCTCTCTAACGTTTGCTATTTTTCATTTTTTTAATAGTAACCATTCTAGTGGATATGAAATGGTATCTCATTGTGTTTTGATTTGCATTTCCATAATGGCTAATGATGTTAAGTATCTTTTGATGTGCATATTGGCCATTTGTATGTCTTCTTTGAAGAAATTTCTATTCAAGGCATGTGTCCGTTTCAAAAAAAAATCTTCTTTTATTGTAAAGAATAACATATATACAGAACAAAGACTGAAAAAAGCAATACTTTTCAAAGCACACTTCAGCAAGTAGTCACAAAATAAATCATAGAATTTGTCATGGGCTACCACTCTACCATTTCAGACTTTTCTTTCCAGCTGCTTCAAAACACTGGAGGCTAGAAGGGATATTAATATAGTAATTCAGTGGCCATACTCATTTGTTAAATCCCATTTTGCCTGTTATACCTCCTCCTTCTCCTTTATTCTGTCTCCCAGTCTATAGGGATCTTTGGGCAATGCTTTCTCTGACTTTTTAATGTTGATGGGGTGTCCATACTAAAGGATAGGGGGATGTAATTAATTTATAATCCTGAAGAGGCTGGTCCCTCTGACTTTCAGGATTTATCTGACCTAGGAACCCTTTGGGAATTATATGTTCCAGGGAGATAAACCTAGTTCATGAAACCTCTATAGAGTCTCAGTTCAAACCCTAGGTGTTCTTAAGAGTCAACAGGAGTGATATTGATTGGGGTTTAGCAAACCATGGCAATTAGCACTATCTAACCAAATCTTGTGTACGAGTAGCCTCCAGAATAGCCTCTTGACTCCATTTGGTCTCTCTTGGCCACTGATGCCTTATTTTATTACACTTCTGTTCCCCCTTTTGGTTGGGAAGGTGGTGTTGATCCTGCAGTGCCAGGGCCCAAATCATCCCTGGAAGTCATGTCCCATGTTGTCCCATGTGCTTCGGTGGGGACGGTGGGGCATTTGCCCGTTTTAAAAATTAGATTGTTTGTCTTTTTATTGTTGAGTTATAGGACTTCTTTATATATTCTGGAAATTAAACTCTTAGTGGGTATGTGGTTTCCAAATGTTTTGACTCATCCCATAGATCGTCTTTTTATTTTCATTGTAAAGTCCTTTGATACACAAAAGTTTTTGATTTCGTTGAGGTCTGGTTTATCTATTTTTTTTCTTTCATTGTTTATGCTTTTAGAGTAGAGTCTAAGAAAATCATTGCCTAATATAAGGTACTGAAGATGCTTCCCTATGTTTTGTTCTAGGACTTTTATAGTTTTGGTTTTTATATTCAGATCTTTGATCTGCTTTTAGTTGATTTTTAATTTTTTTGTGAAAAATAATATATATACAAAAGAGCAATAAATTTCAAAGCACACTGCAACAATTAATTATGGAACAGATTTCAGAATTTGGTATGGGTTACAGTACCACAATTTTAGGTTTTTCCTTCTGGCCACTCTAAGGCACTGAAGACTAAAAAGAATATCAATACAATGATTCAGCAGTCATACTCATTTGTTAAGTCCTATCTTCTCTGTGATAACTCAACCTTCTTCTTTGATCTTTCTCCCAATCTTTAGGGGTATTTGGGCTATGTCCATTCTGATTTTTTCATGTTTGATAATATGGGATAAGGGGATGGAACTAGTAGATGTTCTGGAGAAGTAGCCCCTCTGGGTTTCAGAATTTATCTGGCATAGGAACTCATCTGGAGGTTGAAGGTTTCTGGAAAGTAATCACAGTGCATGGAGCCTTTGTAGAATCTCAGATAAAGCCCTAGGTATGTATGCTGTATGGTGGGGTCACATTTCATTGTTTTTTCCATGTGAGTGTCTCATTATTACAGCACCATGTGTTGAATTTTTGCTTGTTTGTTTTTTTGGAAAGTGTATAAGCCCTGGGTGTTTTTTTAGGGTTGGCAGGAATAATTTTGATTGGAGTTTAGCAAACCGTGATAAATAGGTTGAGTTAATTTTTGTATATGGTACACTGTCCCTGTTCATTCTTTTTTTTTGGCATGGGCAAGCTCCGGGAATTGAACCCGGTATCTGGCATGGCAAGTGAGAATTCTGCCACTGAGCCACTGTTGTACCACCCCCGTTCATTTTTTAAATTTTTATTATTATTTAAAAATATTTTTATTGAGAAATCTTCATACACATACGTTCATACACGGTGTACAATCATTGTCTCACAGTACACATTGACACACAGCTGTGTCTCATCACCACAATAATTTTTTAATAACATTTGTATCACCCCACAAAAAGAAATAAAAAGAAAAAACTCATACATCCCATACCCTTTACCTTTGCCTCTTATTGACCACTAGTATTTCCATCTACCTAATTTATTTTATCCTTTGTCCCCCCTATTATTAATTTATTTTTATCCATATCTTTTTATTCATCTGTCCATACTCTGGATAAAAGAAGCCTCAGACACAGATTTTCACAATCACCAGTCACATTGGAAAAGTTCTATCTTTATACAACCGTCTTCAAGAATCAAGGCTAGTGGGACATAGCTTTACAGTTTCAGGTACTTCCCTCCAGCCACTCCAATACATCATAAACTAAAAAGGTATATCTACATAATGCATAAGAATAACCTCCAGGATAACTGTGGACTCTGAAATCTCTCAGCCACTGAAACTTTATTTTGTCTTATTTCTTTCTTCCCCTTTTGATCAAGGAGGTTTTCTCAATCCCTTGAAGCCAGGTCCCATCAATAAAGCTGTTCACAATTAAAATAAGCCTGCTGTTCCAGGTGCCCTTCCCATACCCTAGCACCCCTCCTTGGGCCGTGTCACCCTTTTTTTTTTTTTTTTAACATTCTTTATTGTGAAATATACCCTATATACAAAAGAGCAGTGCATTTCAAAGTACATTTTAACATATGCGAAGTAACATGTAATATGAGAAGCAATATGAGAAGTAACATGAGAAGTAATATGAGAAGTAACATATTAAGGAGAAATATTGTGAGTTAGAAGAGTCATGCAGTTCAGCACTTTTAATCACCCTACCAGCTTGCTAGCAACAAGGCATGGTTTCCGTTGAGGAAGGTTCCATGGAGTGGGAATGTGGTCACCAGTGGCCTATGTCTTGTCTAGGATTGCAGCAGGAAGGTGCTTGTTCTTCATTTTTGCTTTGGCCATGTTGTAATCTCCAGAATCAAAATATTTTTGCCCTTTCAGTAATCATTTTCTTAGGAAATCTGAACCTTCAGGCTTTTATCCTGGATGAGGGTACCTTGCTGTTAATTTTGCTTCTTCACCTTTCTCTGGTCTACTAACTTCATTTTCCATTTTCTTTTGTTCCATTTTCATGGAAGCTGCCTCTGGGACTTCCGCGGGCATGGCACTCCCTCTAACGCTGCTTCTCTGGCTCTGTGCCTCCCAAACACTTCCTTTTTCCTCCCCCAATGTCTTGTTTATATTCTCCCACAATTCATTGATTTGATTCTTGGTGAGATTTTCCACATCTGTTCGGACATACTGAATTGGTTGTTTGAACTCCTGTATCTTATTTGAATTGTTGGTTTGTTCCTTTAACTGGGCCATATCTTCAATTTTCCTGACTCTTTGTATCTCCAGGCTCTATGTGCCTCCTAATATTTTTTGCTGTATCTAGGCATTTGATTTCCCTAATCAGTTATTCTGGAGGTTGTTTTCACTCTTTTACCTAGGATTTTATTGCTGGATAGCTTTGTTCAATTAATTTTAGACCTCTAATATAGGTTCTGTTTAACTGATCAGAATTTTTCAGTTCTTATTTTTCTGTTTCCTGCCCTGCCCTATATGGAGCCTTTTTTCTTTTTGAGGAGGGTCTCCTTAGATATTACAGACCCCAGTCAGATTTTTCCAGACCAGACAGGTCCATGTCTTAGGAGGAAGGAGTCACCAGTATCAGTTTTCCCTGATGGTGAGACCCAGCAGGTTGTCAGACTTTCCTATGAAGCCTCTAAACTCTATGCTTTTCGTATCCTGCCCAGTATATGGCACTTGTCTGCCCACAGCTTCCCACAGGTGTAAAGTGATGTGGTACCTTTAATTTCAGCATGCTCTCCCTGCCAGGGGCATGGTTGAGACAGAGGTGAGGTTGTAGGTTGACATGAATTCGTTCAGTTTTCCAGTCCCTAGGGACTGAATTCCTTGAAGGAGGGATTCCACTTGAGCTGGGTGGCACCTTCCTCTTGGGAAAGATACACCCTTTAGGGAATTAACTGCTTTCACCTGACTAGTGACTTCGACTCTCGGACAGGCTTAATTCTCCTCTTGCCTGGAGCAGTGCTGGAGCCTGAGAAGGTCTTCCAGTTCTATCTGACGAACTCTTAAGGAGCAGAAAAAAAGCAAGCAAAAGTCTTTTCACAGGTGGACCCTATTCCTTGGTTTTGTCAATCGAGGACTGAAGTTGGTATGTGGCTCTATGTATCTCCAGGCCCTATGAGCCTCCTTTTCTTGGGGTCCGGCCCTTTTCCAGTATTTTGTGCTGTCTGACTCAAAAAGCCTCTCATTTTTCCTCCCCATCAGCCCATCCCTTCTCTGCTGGGGCAAAAACTTCTAGTACCTTTATTGCTTATTCCATGTTTATCTGTGCTGGGGACCTATTTTCAGTAATCAGAACTAGTTAATTTATTCCACAATTGGAACTTGGTTGAGCTAAGCCCTTTCCCCTTGTGGAACCAGCCTACCATATCCATGGGGGAGGAGTGTAGGCCTCCATGGCTGGGGCACTTACAGTTCTTTGTGGGGTCTGATTGGTTCCACCTGTTATAGACTGGTATATGCTGTGTGTCTGGTCCCTGATGTAGTCCCAGCAGTTGTTCTGTACTGTTCCTGGGTATTTACTAGCTGTTCTGAAGGATGAACTAAATTTCTTACCTCACTAAGCTGCCATCTTGCCCTACCTCTCCCTGTTCATTCTTTTATATATGGAAATACAGTTTTCTTAGCACTATTTGTTGACGAGACTATTCTTTCCCCATTGTGAGGCCTTGTTATCCTTGCCAAAAATCAGTTGACCATACCTGTGAGGGCTTATTTCTGAACTCTCAGTTTGATTATATTGATCTATGTGGTCTATATATCCTTATGCCAGTACAGTACCATTCTAGTTTGGTTATTGTAGCTTTGTTATAAGTTTTAAAAGCGGGACGCATGAGTCATCCAAATTTGTTTGTCTTTCAAGATGGTTTTGGCCATCCAGGACTCTTATCTTTCCAAATTGGTTTATTGCATTTCTATTTCTGCAAAGAAGGCTGTTGGAATTATGCTTGGGATTGTGTGGAAGCTATAAATCACTTTCAGTAGTCTGGGCATCTTAATAATTAGCCATCCAATCTGTGAACATAGAATGCCCTCCCTTATTTAGATTTTCTCTGATGTCTTTTAGCAATATTTTGTCGTTTCCATGTGTAAGTTCTTTACATCCTTGGTTAAGCGTACTATTAGATATTTTATTATTTTAGTTGCTGTTGTAAATGGATTTTTTTCTTGAATTTTTCTCGAAATTGGGTAATATCCTATTCAATACCAGTGTATAGAAACGCTACTAATTTTTGCGTGACTTTCTGTACCCACAATTTTGATGACTTTATTAGTTAGCTCTAGTAGCGTTGTTGTGGATTTTTTAGCTTTTCTCTATATGAAATGACATGATCCTATATGGATGGTTTTACTTCTTCCTTTCCATTTTGAATACCTTTTGTTTATTTTTCTTGCTAGTTGCTCTGACTAGAACATCTAATATAATGTTGTATAACAGCGGTGATAGTAAACATCCTTTGCTTGTCCCTGATCTTAGAGAAAAAGCTTCACATTTTCACCACAGAGTAGGATATTAGGAATGGGCTTTTCATATATGTACTTTTCCAGGTTGAGGAGTTTCTTTCTATTCCTAATTTTTTTTTTTTTTTATCAAGAAGTGGTGCTTGATTTTGTCAAATGACTTTTCCGTGTCAATTGAAATGGTTATGTGTTTTTCCCTCCCTTTTATTAATGTAGTGTATTGCATTAATTCATTTTCTTATGTTGCAAATATTTGAGATAAATCCTGCTTGATCACGGTGTTCAAATATTTTGTTGTGCCATTGGATTAGGATTGCTAGTATTTTATTGTGGATTTTTGCATCTATTTTCATACAGGATATCAACCTGTAGCCTTCTTTTCTTTGCAGTCTTTATCTGGCTTTGATATTAGGTGACGTTAACCTCATAGTGTTAGGAAGTGTTTCCTCCTCTTTCAATTTTCTGAAAAACTTGAGCAGTATTGATTTTTTTTTTTATAGCAGTATTGATTTTTGCATGGGTAGGCACCAGGAATCAAACCCGGGTCTCCGGCATGGCAGGCGAGAACTCTGCCTGCTGAGCCACCGTGGCCCACAGCAATACTGATTTTAATTCTTCTTGGAATGCTTGGTGAAATTCACCGGTGAAGCTATCTGGTTCAGGGCTTTTCTTTGTTGGTAGGTTCTGATGCCTTTTCAATCTCTTTACTTTGTTATTGGTGTATTGAGATCTTCTGTTTCTTTTTGAGTCACTCTAGATTGCATGTTTCTGGGAATTTGCTGTCTAGTTTCTTTCATATGGTTGTTCATAGAATCCTCATAATCTTTTTTATTTCTGTGGGGTTAGTATTAATGTCTTTTCTTTCATTTCTGATTGTAATTATTTGTGTCCTCTCTCTTTTTTTCTTAGTCAGTCTAGCTAAAGATTTGCCAACTTTATTGATCTTTTAAGGGAACAACTTTTGGCTTCATTGATTCTCACTGTCATTTAAAACATATTCTGATTTCATTTATCTCCTTTTTTGATCTTTGTTATTTCCTTTTTCTGCTTGCTTTGGGTTTAATTTTCTCTTCTGTTTCTGGATTTTCAGTTGTTAGATGAAGTCTCTGTTTTGAGATACTCTGTTTTTAATGTAAGCATTAAGAATTATACATTCCTCTCTCAGCGTAGCTTTGCTTCATCCTGTAAGTTTTGCATATTGTGTTTTTGTTGTCATTCACCCCAAGCTATTTCCTAATTTCCTTTGTGATTTCTTCTTTGATCTTTTGGCTGTTTAATATTGTGTCCTATAATTTCCATTTATTTGTAAATTTTTCAGTTCTCCCGTTTTTATTGATTTGTAGCTTCATTCTTTTGTGGTCAGAAAAGATACCTTACAGGATTGAAATATTCTAAAATTTCTTGAGACTTGTTTGCAACCTACCATATGGTCTGTTCAGAAAGTAAGACCCATGTGCTCCACAGAAGGATGTGTATTCTGCTTCTGTTGCATGAAGTGTTCTATAGCTGTCTCTTAGGTCTAGTTGGCTTATAGTATCATTCAAATCTACTGTTTCTGTATTGATCTTCCGTAAAGATGTTCTATCCATCATTAAAACCTGTATATTAATATAGAACCACCTGTTTGTCCCTTTGTTCTGTCAATATTTGCTTCATATATTTTTGGGTTCTGCCATTAGGTGTTTATATATTTATAATTGTAGTACTTTTTTGTTGGATTGACCCCTTTTTCAGTATATAGAGACCTTTTTTGTTCACTACAACATTTTTTGATTTAAAGTCTCTTTTATCTTATATTAGTATAATAACCCCAGCTATTGTTTATTTACTGTTTGCATGGTGTAATTTTTTTTCTGTTGTTTCACTTATATCCTATTTGTGTCTTCGAATTTAAGGTGGGTCTATTACAGACAGCATGCTTTACTATCCATTGCACCAATCTCTGCCTTTTGACTTGGTAGTTTAATACATTTCCATTTATAGTAACGATTGATAATGCATGACTTCTCTATTTTGCCGTTTTGTCTTTGTAAGTATCATCTATTTTTTTGCCCCTCAGTTCTTATGGTAGTGCCTCCTTTCGTAGTGAACCACTTTGAGTCCCTTCTCATTTCCTCCTATGTGTTTTTTTTTATATTTTCTTTGTAGCACCACGAGGTCTAAATTCAACACCCTACATCTATAACAGTCACGTTAGTTGTGATACCCTCTTAACTTCAATAGCATACACATACACTGACCCTATAGCCTTTTTGTTGTACTCATTAAAGGTTATATCTTTAAACTGTGTATTTCCAAACTATACAGTTACTATTATATTTTTTCATTTGCATTAGAACCTGAGCCCATAAGGAGTAAAAAGTGGGGTTACATACCAAAAAATGCATTGCAGTAGTATTGGTATTTCTAATTATCTATGTAGTTACCTTTATCGGAGGTCTTTATTTCTTTATTCCACTTTGGTTCACTACCTGCTGTCCTTTAAATTTGAAGAACTCCCTTTAACATTGCTTGTTGGGCAGGTCTTGTGTTGATGAAACCCCTCAACTATTTTTTTTTTTTTAATCTGTGAAAAACTTAATTTCCACTCATCTTTGAAAGACAGTGTCACCAGGTATAGAATTCTTGGTTGGCAATATTCTTTCAGCACTTCAAATATTTCCTCCCACTGTCTTCTGGCTTTGATGGTTTCTGTTGAGACATTGGAACTTAATCTGATTGGGACTCTCCTTATACATAACACATTCTTTTCTCATGCAGCTTTCAAACTCTCTCCTTGTCACCCTCGGCATTTGACAATTTGACTACTGTGTGGTCTGGGCATGGCTCTCTTTGAGGTTGAGGTTTATTTGCCTTCTTAATTGGGCCTATTCACACCTTTTGTTAAATTTAAGAAGTTTCTGCCATTATTTTTTTGAGTAGTCCTTTTGCCTCTTTCTCTTTTCTTCTGGGACTCCCATAATGCATATATTAGTATACTTGATGGCATCGCTTGTTCACTGTTTTTCATTCTTAATTTTTTTCTGCTCTTCAGTCTAAGTCCTTTAAGGTGTCTTGTTTTTGAGGTCACAAATTCTTTCTTTTGACAGCCTCAGTCTGCTCTTGAAACCCTCTAGGGAATTTTTCATTTCAGGTATTTTGGATTTCTGTTTGTTTCCTTTTTATAATTTCCATCTCTTTATTTAGATTCTCAATTTTTTCATTATTTGGTTTCCTTATATTCTTTAGATCTTTCTCTGTGTTTTCCTTTATCTCTTTGAGCATATTGAAGATAATTTTTAAAAAGTGTTTGGTCTGTAAAGTCTGGTCTTCTTCATTGATGGTTTCTGGATTTTTACCTGGTTCCTTTCGATAAGCTATCATTTCCTCTTTCTTTGTTTGCCTTGTAATCTTTTATTGCACACTGTACATTTTAATATTTTAAAGTGTTAGCTCTGAGATTTAGTCCATGATCTGTATGTTCTCTCAGTTTTTGTCCAGCTAGTGATAAGGTAAAATATCCTTGTGTGCCAGGAGCTAACAAAAACAAACCAAGCAGAGTGCATGGTTCAGTGGTAGAATGCTCGCCTCTCATGTGGGAGGCCCGGGTTTGATTATTCCCAGACCATGCACCCCAAAAAACAACACAAAACAAGACAAAACAAAAAACCAAGCAGTGCAGAAAACACCTTTCACAGTCTTTTCAATTTGGCTCTGCCTTGGCTGGTTTCTGTCCTTCAGAATTTAGCTCTCTTACAAGATTAGTCCATGGCAAAAGTGAAGTGTGACGTCATCTTCATCTTTTCTGAGCCCTTGTCCTGGACTTCTGCTAGCTTGTGGACTTAGAAATTCCCCAGTTTTAGGAATTTGATGCCACTTCTGCTCTCTGTGAAATAGACTTGCCCCACTTCCTGGGTGCTCAATCATATGTCTTAATGCAGATATTCCCTTGCCCCAGGCTGCTTTTGACTCAATTGTTTCTTACACTGCTTTAGCTGTCTGCAACCTTCTTCTGTCTGCAGGGCAAGTTCTGGGATGGCAAGCCAGTTTTCTGTTTCAGTCTTTCAGGCTGAAATCCAATAAATTGGCACTGGCATGCTGGCACTCCAGTATGTACATAGTGGTTATTGTGCTCCCCCTGGAATAAGACAAAGGACCCAGTATGCGAGTGCAGGCTGCCTCCACGCTGTCTTAGGGAAGTTTTGGAGGAGTCAGCAAATGCCCCTCAAGCTTCTCTCACATTTTTCCAGCTGTGCTTTCTTGATTTGGTCTTCACCCATTTATTGCAACCCATTAAGTATTCTCCAGAGTTTTGAGGAAGATGGTTTTGCCTGTTTTTGATAGTTTTTCAAAGATTCTGTGGGGGAATGGCACCCTGGGGTGTTGCCATCTTGGTTGACTGGAAGAGCTGACAGCTAAATTTTTAATTCCCAAGTTTTCTAGTTCTGTTTTTATAGTTGTGAAATCCTTTCACATCTTTCTGATTAATTAATTTAGTTAATAAAAGATATTGGGAAAAGACATTATACATGTCTTTACTTTATTTCTTTTGTTTGTTGAAGTTTAATGCCTCTGTTATCATGTCTGTTTTCTTCAGTTATTTGGTGATTTTTGTTGCTGCCCATCTTTGTGATTAGGCCTTTTAATTTCCCTCTCTGTTCTGTTTATTGTGTTTGTTGTGTCTTGTTACAGCCTGCTGTGGTACCGACTTTAGCATAACGCTGGGAGGAGAGTGCCAATAGCTTTGTCTCTGGGTATGTCCTCCTGGGTTGCAATAACTACCTAGGTCATGGTCACGCGTCTCCAAGCCTGTTGTCCACATTCCCAGCTTTGTCTTTTTAGCACTTGTCACTTTTGCCTGCTTTTCAAGTTGTTCCAAATTCAGTGTGCCCACACAACGGACACTCACCTCACTTTGTCTCAATCTTGAAAATTTCCCAGCACTGTTCCACCTCTACAGTAGGCTTCTTTGCAACTGGGTTCTGTTTTTCTCTAGTCATTTTTTTCTATGGAGCTGATCCTCTGTGCTTTCTATATTTTAGGAATTCCTTAAAATTTCTGTGTATCACTCTGTCATCTTGATCTAATCTCCTCACCATTTCTAAATAGTTGTCCTATTTATTTCCTTCACTATTTTGTGTGTCTTAGAGGTGTTTAAGTTCATATTTAGTCTGTATATTGAAGGATGGTGAAGAATCACACTTGGACTGGATCAAGACCTACTTAGAGGAGGAATAAAATGGAAAATATAGTTGACTTAGAAATTTATGGCTTCAGTGACATTACCTTAAATATATTAGGTAACTGTGACTTTGGGTTGTCTCTTATTTTGTTTGGAATGTGTATCTCTTTTTTTATATTTTATATTCTGTGATTAATTCATTCTATAAATTTACTACTTATAATATTTTTATGCTTGAGATTTTTAAAAAATTCTGTAAGTTTTATTTTTATTTCTACCTGTAGTTATTTTGTATTTTTACTTTAGGTAACAAACCAAATGGTGACAGCATGTAAAGCATATATTACCGATGGAGGAATGAGCCATGTATGGGATCAGGAAACACCAGCTGTACTAAAGAAAATTCAGGTTTGTTTAAGTAGGTTTATTTTCATAAAAAGAAATCTTTCACCATCTGGCCCAGTTTTGTTTACTTTGTTCATTCACAAAACACGTGTCAACTTTGAAATTAACATTGTATGTAGTAATGCAAGAATATAAAAAGAACTTCGTTAAAATTATTCATTTCCCTTTATATTTAATGCTCCTTTTAGGCTATAATTAAAAAAAATATTGTTACTGAGAAATGTGCATACACGTAAAGTTCAGCCATATTATACAGTCATTGACTCACAATATCATCACATACTTGTATATTCTTCACCATGATCATTTTTAGAACATTTATATCACTCCAGAAAAAGAAATTAAAAAAACTCATACATCCCATGCCTGTTATCCCTCCCTGTCAATGACCAACAGTATTTCAGTCTATCCAATTTTTACCCTTTATCTCCTCCATTATTTATTTATTTTTTATCCTTTTTTTTTTTTTAACTCATCTGTCCATACCCTGGATAAAGGAGCATCAGACATAACGTTTTCACAATCATACAGTCATATTGTAAAAGTTCTATAGTTATATAGTCATCTTTAAGAATCAAAGCTACTGAAACACAGCTCAACAGTTTCGGGTACTTCCCTCCAGCCACTCCATTACACCATAAACTAAAAAGGGATATCTATATAATGTATAAGAATAACCTCCAGGATAGCCTTTCAACTCTGAAATCTCTCAGCCTCAGATTTTATTTTGTCTCATTTCTCTCTTCCCCCCTTTTGGTCAAGAAGACTTTCTCATTCTGATGATACTAGGTCCTGGCACATCCGTGGGAGTCAGGTCCCATGTTGCAAGGGAGATTTACACCCCTGGGAGTCATGTCCCACATAGGAGGGAGGGCAGTGAGTTCACCTGCCGAGTTGGTTTAGAGAGAGAGGCCACATCTGAGCAACAAACGAGGTTCTCTGGGGGTGACTGTTAGCCCTGATTTTAAGTAGGGCTAGCCTTTCCTTTGCAGGAATAAGCTTCATAGGGGTGAACCTCAAGATCGAAGGCTCAGCTTATTGAATTGGTTGACCCCACTGCTTGTGAGAATAGCAGGGATTCCCCAGATGGTGAAGTTGAATATTTCTCCTTTCTCCCCAGTCCCCCAAGGGGACTTTGTAAATACTTTTTTATTCTCTACCCAAATCACTCTGGGATATATTGTGCATCATACTAACCTGTACAAACTAACAATATCTCACACCCTATTCAACATTGTATGTGATTATAGTGTTCAAGTAAACTGACCATGCAAGTTAAATTGGATAATGTGCTACCAAAAATATAAATTTCGTACCAAATAAACCTTTCTCCCTTTGATCTCACACAAATTTTGAAGTTTGAAAATGTGAGCCAGACCATCCTTTACCCAGTATTCTGATTTACCTTAGTCTTATCCAGACCAGCTTCATTCATATCTCTAGACAAAGTCTGATCACTTTTTCAGCTTTTTAAACAGTTGCTGAATAGGGTAATGCTGACTTTCATAGCTTCATTGCTCTAACCCTGAGTCTCAGGAGTCACATAAACACCTGAAGTTTCAGGGAAGGACCAGGTTATGTACAAACAACTCATTATCTCAGATTTAGATGTATCAGTTACAACTCCTGAATATATGTGACTGCTGGAAGAGCTTTCAATCTAGGACCCTTTACAATAGGCCCCAACCTGATAACCCAAGCTTTCAAACTTCAATTCTTAGTTTGTGTATTATAGTTAATCTATATGAGTGAGGCATGATAATATTTGTCTTTTTGTTTTTGATATTTATTCAACATACTGTCCTTAAGTTTCATTTACCTAGCTGTATGTCTCACCACTTTATTCCTTGCAGCCACTCAGTAATCTATTGTATGTAAACACCACAGCTTCCCCTTCCACTCCTCAGTCATGGTACCCTTAGGCCACCTCCATCCATTGCAAATCACTAACCCTGCCTTTTAGGCTATAATTTAATCCTTATCTTCTTATTGACTGCCTGTAGGAGACACTTCTCAGGTGCCATTTCATATACTCTTGATCCCTTTTGTCACTCCTATCACTGTTAATTTCTTTTTCTTGCCTCTTTTGCATTGCCTGTGACTCCCTATATTGTTAAATAGAAATGCTTATAGTTGGTGTCTCTATTTTCTTCCTGTTTTGGAAGAAAGTGTTTCTTAACATTTCCCCATTTAGATGAATGCTCTTATATATATATATATATATTTATATATATATTTTGATCAAATTAGGTAAGTTGCATTTCTAGCCTTAGTACTAAGAGATTTTTCTTAAAAATATGAATAAGTTTTGAATTTTTATGCACATATTTATTGAGATTTTTATAGGATTTTTTTCCATTCTGTCAAGGTAATATATGTCATTTTCAGGTTTTCAAAATTAAACTCTCGAAATATTCTTAGGATAAACTCAACTGGGGATGTTGTAAATACCTTTTTTTAAACACTCTTAAATTCAGTTGGCTACAATTTCATTTAGGATTTATATCAACTATAGTTATGAGGGTGATAGGCTTGTAATTTTCCTTTTTCATACTTTTGTCAGATTTTTGGCATTAAGGGCCCAAGTGCGTGAGGGGAATGTTCACTCTTTTCTATTATTTGTGTGAAATCAGAGTGATCTGTTTTTTGGAAGTCAGAACTCATTTTTCACTCCACTGAGCCTGACATTTTCCTTGAGGGAAGATTTAAAAATTACTGCCTCATTGACAATAGACTAATTATTTGACTCTTCTTTCTATTTCTTCTTGAGTTGGTGTTGGTAAATTTGTATTTTGGAGGGATTTCTCCAACTTGTCTAAAATTTGTAATTTATTGGTATAATGTTTGTTTGCCGGAATGCAATATACCAGAAACGGAATGGTTCTTAAAAAGGGGAATTTAATAAGTTGCTAGTTTACAATTCTAAGGCCGAGAAACTGTCCCTATTAAAACAAATCTATAGAAATGTCCAATTTAAGGCATCCAGGGAAAGATATCTTTGATATCTTGATATCTTGATATCCAGGGAAAGATATCAAGAAGGCCGATGAAGTTCAGGGTTTCTCTCTCAAGTGGAAGGGCACATGGAGAACACAGTCAGAGTTTCTCTCTTATCTGGAAGGGCACATGGTGAACACAGTGTCACCTGCTAGCTTCTTCTCCTGGATTCCTGTTTCATGAAGCTCCCTGGGAGACAATTTGCTTCTTCATCTCCAAAGGTCGCTGGCTGATAGACCCTGCTTCTTGTGGTTATGTTGTTCTGCTCTGCTCTCTCTGAATCTCTCATTCTCCAAAATGTTTCCTCTTTTACAGGACTTCAGAAACTAATCACGACCCACCCGAATGGGTGGAGACATGCCTCTACCTAATCCAGTTTAACAACCACTCTCGATTACATCACATCTCCAGGAAGATAATCTAATTACAGTTTCAAACATACAGTGCTAAATAGGGATTAGAAGCAACCGCTGCCTTTACAAAATGGGATTAGGATTAAAACATGGCTTTTCTAGGGTCCATACATCATTTCAAACCAGCACAATGTTGATAATATTTTCTTCCTTATCTTTGCCTATACAGTAACATACCCCTATATTCATTAATTATATTCTTTATATTATCTTCTTTTGTTGTCTTAATGATTCTTGTTCACTCCTGTCCCCAGATTAAAACAGCCCATCATCTTCACAGGATTTTTTCACTACTGTGGTTATTATTTCCTGGATTCCTTGTTTCCCTCTGCAGTTTTTCCAGGATTAATGTCGGGGTTGGGAAACAGTGAATTCCTACTGGATCTTCGTGGTCGTGTCTTCTTTTTCATTTCGAATGGGTTCAAATAGCCTAATGGGACCGGATCATGATAGAGCTGTAATTGTACATTAGGATTTCTGCAATGTAGTCATCAAATATTTCATGATCTCCTTGTGGAGAAATGAGTTGCATGATAAAGTAGTGTTGCAGAATCTTAATGCTTTTTATACCTATACCTAAAGAATGCTGATTAAGAGAGACATGCCAACTGAATAGAGGTGCTAGATAGATCATTTCTAGGCCTCCTAAGAGTTCTAATTAGCCATGAAAATGTGAAAACAAATTTTATGGCGTGTGCCATGATTTGATGTAAGATAAGAATTAAGGGAAAATAAGATGATATAAGTTAAAAAAACTGTGTTGATCCCACAGATCTTTCATTGTGTAGGCAGAGAACTGCAAGTTTTAATGTTAGTTGCACAAGCCCCTGTTGAGAGGCTGATGTGATACTGGTTCTGTGTGAGGATAGACTTTTTGAATTTTTGACACCTAAACAAATGTCTTACTAACCTTTTTCTCCCCTTCTTTTAATCTTCTCATAGGATTGCATTTTTCTGTTCAGGGAGTATCAGACATCTTTTCATAAAACAAGGAAACAGATTTTAGAATCTTCAGGGGAAAAATCTTTCGAGGTTTCAGAAATGTATATATTTGGAAAATTTGAAGCGTTCTGTAAAAGACTGGAGAAGGTAAGCAAGACTCCATTTCTCACCACACCTTTCCGGTTATTTCATCTTTTATGTAGAGACATTGAGAATAATTATTCCAGTTCTTGTCTCACTACTGATATGACTCATCTAATATTATTCACAGATAACTACATTTTATTATAACTTAGTGTTTCATTCCTGTCTACTGCCTTCTGCCAGTCACACAAAAGGTATAGCAAACTTTCACCTCTTTCAAGACCTCAATTCTACCTATACTGTTTTAGTTTGTAAAAGCTGCTAAATGCAATATACCAGAAACAGAATGGCTTTTAAAAAGGGGAATTCATTGAGCTGCAAGTTTACAGTTCTAAGGCCTTGAAAATGTCCAAGGAAAGATACCTTGATTCAGGAAAAGCGTATGGGTCCAGAACACCTCTCTCAGCTGGAAAGGCACATAGTGATATCTGCTAGCTTTCTCTTCTCATTTCATAAGGCTTTCCCAGGGGTGTTCTCCTTCTGCTTTTCCAAAGATCTCTGGCTGTGTGGGCTCTCTCAGCACCCTCTAAAATGATTGCCTCTTAAAGGGTACCGGTAAGCAGCCCCACCTTGAATGAGTAGAGATACATCTCTATGGAAACCATCTAATCAAAAGTTACCATCCACAATTGGATGGGTCACGTCTCCATGGAAACAATGAAAAAGATCCCAGCCAGCAATATTGAATGAAGATATAAAGAGCATGGCTTTTCTGAGGTATATGACACTTTCAAACTGGCACATATACCTACTGAACTTGAACTTAAAAGAACCTCTGCTCTTAACTATTGTGTTAGACTGAAATGCCTCAATACTTGCCAGAGCCTAGTAACTGTGGAATATCTGAGTATATGGATACCTTCTCTTTCTAGGCCATTATACACCATGTGTTACATAAACATTGTGTGAATTCCTTTGTTGAGCAGACAGAAAGGACTGAGGCTGATGTTGTAGAGATGAGACCTCAGAGTTGGGCAGAGATGGAGGAAAGCATTCATGAACAATTAAAAAATATTCTAGGGTATCAGCTTTAAGGTGACTGAGACTTATCTTTTTTCATAGGTGGATACTTGATGGTGCATTGAGTATCTTAAAGACCCAGAATTAAGTGCTGTTTTTTTTCTTTCTGTCATGTAAATTTTGGTGAATATTGTTTTTTCTCCCTAGAGCTCTATTCTTAGTTTTGTTTTCTTCTTACTCTGAATATTTGTGGGAGAGAAAAGAAGGATGTATATTAGTCAGAGTTCTCTATGGAAACTGAACCAACAGAAGATATCTGTAAATATTGTATTTTTATAAGAATTGTCTCATGTCACTATGGGGGTGCACAAGTCCAAATTCTGTAGGACAGGCTGCAAGCTGGAAATTCCCTTTAAAGGTTTTTGATGAATTTTCTAGGAAAAGCTGCCTGGCTAAAGTAGAGATGAAAATTCTCTCTTCTGACTGCTGAAATCATCAGTTCTTCTTTTAAAGCTGTCAACTGATTAGACAAGACTTCTCTCATTGTAGAAGACAATCTCCTCTGTTGATTTTAGATGTAATCAGCCATAGATGAGATCAACTTACTGATGATTTAGGTCCACAAAATGTTCTGACACTAACAATCAGGCCGCTGCTTGCTTTACCAAACAACTGGATACTAAAATCTGGCCAAATTGACACATCACAATTTGTCATGATATTGTTGGAGGGGATTTAAAGAACTGAACTGAAGCTAGTATTGGTGGTGGGTAGAGTTTCTTATTCAGTTGATTACACTGAGATGAGGGAGTCATAGAAAGTTGAGAATTGAAAAGATTGCCAAGGTTGGTGAGCCATAGAAGAGACTATAACAAGTTGGTTGGTGATACTGAGGAGTCAAAAACTGAGTTGACAAAAAGAGCTGGTGAAAAAGCCAGGACCACGATAAACCAGCAGGAGTGTGGTCTTGGTTAATAAACGGCTTTTATTTTGCTGCTTTGTGTTATAAAGGACAGAAGGGGCTGGCTGAGTTTGAAGAGCCAAGCATGAGGCTGACTACTACCTTGGCCTCAAGATGACCTCTTACCCAACCTATGAACAGAATAGAGGATGGAAGCTGGCCATGTTAGTGACATGAATTCCATCCAGTCTCTGATTATTGGAGCTGGGTGGTAGGTGTTTGGTTTGCCAGAACTGGCAGAATGCAGTATATCAGAAATGGGTTGGCTTTTATGATGGGGATTTATTAGTTTACAAATTTACAATTCTCAGCCTGTGAAAATGTCCAAATTGAGGCATCAACAGGTTGATACCTTCTCTGAAGAAAGGCTGCCAGCATCTGGGACACCTCTGTCACATGGAAAATCCTATGACAAGTGCCTGCTGGTCCTTCTCTCCTGGATTTTGTTGCTTTCAGCTTCTGGCTTCAGTGCCTTCCTCTCTGTGTGCATATGTTCTTGTCCCTCAGCTTCTCTGGGCCTTTTCTGTGTGTCCTTTAACCTCTTATAAAGGACTCCAGTAAGGGGATTAAGACTCACCTTGAACGGGGTGGGTCACATCTCAATTGAAATAACCTAATCGAAAGGTCCCACCTCCAACAGGTCTGCACCTATGGGATTGGATTAAAAGAACATGGCTTTTTCTGGGGTATGTAACAGCTTCAAGTACCACAAAGGGTAAGGAGTAGAAAGCAGTCTTAGCAGGTTAGAATAACAGTAGAGATGTTAGTGTGAGTTCCTCAGTTGTTTTGTTTTTGTTTTTGTTTTTTAGTATAGGTAAGTGGAGTTAATGTGTTAGAAGGAGATGCAGATATTATTTCAACTTGAACATGATTCCCTTCCCTGTGCTTCTGTGTTTATATAAAGCATACACTGTTGTTATTACTCCCCTAAATGGCTTGTATTTCTTCTAGGTTTGGAATGCTTCTATGATGACTATGGTTTTTGGAAGTATGTGGAACTAATGGAGTAAGAGCATCATTTACTCTGAAAATGGTCTTCTGGGTTGACAGATGCAGGAACTTTATGTGAATTCTGCTGGCTGTGAGGGAGGACCAGTTGTGTTGTCTTCATGGTGTGTAGTATTTAGAGGACTCTCCTGAGGACAGGTTTATTTTAGGTTTGGCCATTCTAACAAATGGGTCAGCCCTGGAGAGCTTAGGACATTGTTCTCTAAAGCAGGAATCTAAATAGGGGCTTACTGATGAAGATTAAGAAACTATGTAACCTGACAACAGGAAAGTTATTTTTGGTGAAGTAGGTGGTATTGGTACATCGAGAGGCTGGTGGTCACTACCAAAATAAGGTATATTATGAAGGTTTCCCAGGGCTCTTTAGGGGTCAGAAGTGGTTGTACTTGTCCTTCATGTTTCTTGGGCCTGTCCTTTACCTGAGTGCAGGTGTCATAGGGCTCAGGTGTGGATTTATGGTAATCTTTACATATCAGAATGATAGTCAGGGCCTCAAAAAATGGCAAAGCCTTTGAATCCAGTGACATGGTTTTCAAGAACGAAAGGATGAAGCTGTTTAGCTATCTTCAAGGGCTTTTATTCAAGTTTCTTTTTCTCTTGAAAGAAAAAGTGATTGAATTCTGGAAAATGATACTAGGGGAGGTTGTGAACTGTCTTTGAGTGAGATATGTGATGAGATGATAGAATGTCATGTGTCTTACATAACTTAAAAATATTAATGACTAATGACAGAGATCTGTCTTCTAGTTTATCTCCTGTTTATTGGTTTGTGTTTTTTTTAATTTTAAATTTTAAAATACTTTAATGCAAAAAATGCTATCATCTGAGCCTTCAGCAAGTCATAATTTTTGTGCTGGTAGAGGGCCTTGCCTCTGTGTTGATGGGTGTACTGATCAGGATGGTGGTTGCTAAAGGTTGGGGTGGCTGTGGCCATTTCTTAAAATAAGAGAACAGCAATTTGCCACATTGATTGACTTTTCCTTTCATGAAAGATTTCTCTGAAGTATGTGCGACTCTTCCTTTCACTTGAACACTGAGAAGTCATTGTTGGGCTGCTTATTGTTATTATTTGTTGTTCTTTATTTGATCAAGGTGACATAAAAGTTTGAAAGTAAATAGAGGAGTTAACATGATTTTAAAAAGAAGTAATATTTTTTAAGTGAGGAGGCGTTGTCTAAAACAGTGAGGAAGGAGATGGCCAACGTACTACATATCAATAAGTATACTGATCTGTTAAGGCACAGAATCTTTGTCAGCTCGGTAGAGTACTCAGATGGTTAGAAGCCTTTTGTAGCTTCTCACTAAGAGCAAACAAATAATCCAAGAAAACACCATCATTTTAACAGAGTGAAAACCAAATTCTTATTTTGGATGAAGGTATATCTGATAAGAAAACTATTAAAGATTTTTATAAAACTATAAAATCTTAGCCAACCTTAACCACGACCAATAAAGTTCACTTCCAACAGGACTTCTACAACTTTCTGTATCCATTCATTTTGTCCTCCATATTCCTGTTTCTCATTCTGCAAAAGTTATTTTACTTTAAGGGAAAAAGTACTCTCTTTTTCCGTAACAAAAACACTTCCTGCATACTTTACATGTTTAAATTACCAAAAAAGATCTTGAGATCAGTCTTTAAGCCCACATCCTACAAAATGCAATTATTCCTTTTATTATTTTTTCTTTATTTTTTGTGAAAAGTAACATATGCAAAACAAATTTCAAAGCACATCACAACGGTTAGTTGTAGAACAGACTTCACGGTTTGGTATGGGTTACAATTCCACAATTTTAGGTTCTAAGATACTATTCTAAGATACTGGAGACAAAGAAATATCAATATAATGATTTGGCAATCATACCCGTTTGTTAAACCCTACCTTCTCTGTAAAACGCTACTATCACCTTTGATCTTTTTCCTCCTCTTTAGGGATATTTGAGCTATTCTTATAAAAGTTAGCCGTTGTAACTTTCTCATGTTGGAAGAGGCTGCCGGTAGTATGAAATAGGGGAATGGAACTCATTGATGTTCTGGAGAGGTTGGCGTCTCTGCAGTTCAGGACTTATCTTGTCCAGGGACCCAACTAGAAGTTGTAGGTTTGCTTTGTTTTTAATCAACACTTCGTTAAGAACTTAGACTAAGGAGTGTTGTTAATATCTGATTTTCTTTTTAAGATTACAGAAATGATAACTATTGTGCAAACATATTCTGCCTTGAGTAATTCTACCATAGAAGGAATAGATATTATGGCAATAAAATTCAAAAGTATATATCAAGGGGTTAAGAAAAAGCAATATGACATTCTGGATCCAAGAAGGACAGAATTTGAAACAGATTTCTTAGACTTCATGTCAAAAATCAATGGTTTAGAGGTGAGTAATTATTCATACTTTAGTAAAGCTGAAATGTAATCAATAGTACTGGGCATTCATATATTTACTATTTCTTTTGTTATAAATTACTTTTTCAGACTAATCAGAATTATTTGTCTGTGTGAATAATTTTTAACTATTGCACAAAACATTTTCCATCTTTTTAAATGAAAAATATGAGGATTCAATAGAATATGGCAGTGAATAACCAAAAGCTCAAAGGACTTTTGTAGCTAGGGTTCATTTATAATTTACATTAACATTTGCATTCAATTTTTATTGTACTAAGAAGCCCATGTCATTTTTCTCGGTTGGGGGCAAATTGGTAATCCTTATACTTTGTTTTAAGTATGAAAAGATTTAAGAGCAGATTAGGAAGGTGGATCATGCTGTCTGTTGCAATTCTCCCTGCTTTAAGTCCACATTCCCTTCTTCAGTTAGAGAGGACAGCTCTAAAGAGGCCTTCTCCATTTGTGACAATAGACCAAGGGCACCAGAGGGTGAAGCGTATTTAAAACTACTTTGAGGTTAGAGTAACATATTTCTCACTCACCTTTTGGGGTTATGTGATCTCATTTACTCTCGCTGAAAACAACTACAGATCCATGAGTAGCCCAAGGGGTTGGTTTCCTTTTTTGCTGCAGAATGCCCTGTAGTTGCAGGGAAGGACAAGAATATATTCTCTGCCTCTGAGACTCTTGGCATGAAGTTAGATTTTTTTTTTCAAACTCTTTAAAAACCACATTAAATGGAATCTGGGCAATATACATAACATATACATAAGAATGATCCTAAAATTCTACCACTCTAACAAAGCCACCTTACTTTCAGTTTTTGAAAGTTAGACTATTTAATTTTAAGATGTATTACTTTTTAATTATTGTTTTTAGTGTTTGACTAAGTGGGACAGAGTAAAGATTGCTTCCAGAATGCTTTAGGAATGAAATCTTAATGGCAATGGGAGTCTGGTTAAAAAAAAAAGCAAACTTTGTTATCTTTTAATTTATTTTTTATGATTTTATTAGCAAAAGTATTCTATAAAGGCTTTACTGTGGTCTTAGATGAAAATCGTAGCTTTCAGTATGTTTAGAGGACATTTACTTTTTAAATTATTTTTATTTATTTTGACATTTACTTTTTAATGTTTAAATAATTTGCTTTAGGTGTCAGTGCTTTAATTTTCCTTCCTTTTCCTATGTTTGATTAGTAGGAGTGGTATATATTAGAGGGTCAGATTAATATGACTCCGTAAGTAAAAGTAATTTGCAGAAAAGAATGCTTCAGTTACATCATTTGGGTACCTGGAGTTTGAGGTTCATTGCCAGAGGTGGTGGGAGTCTTGGAAAGAATAATTTCTGCTTCCTTTTCTTCCTTAGCAGTAGCAAAAAGGTTTCTGAGAGCTGCAGTGTTTAGGAAATGATACCTATTGGCCGTGGGTGTCTACATCATTACCTTGGTCTACCAGCATGTCTAGAAGTTCTGACTATCTGAAACAAACATGCTTGGTAAGGAATAGTCACTCCTTTCAGGATTTCTCTAGATGAGCAAAAACCGATAAACAGTGGGCCTCAAATTCAAGCTACGTATGCAATTTTAGTTTTTCTAGTAGCCGCATTTATAAAGGTAAAAAGGGATAGGGGCGGGCCGCGGTGGCTCAGCGGGCAAAGTGCTTGCCTGCTATGCCGGAGGACCTCGGTTCGATTCCCGGCCCCAGCCCATGTAACGAAAACGGAGAAACAAAATACAATAAAACAAGAAAATGTTTAAAAGATGTTTCCCTTTCTTCCTCTCTTCCTTCCTTCTATCCTTCCTTCCTTCTCTCTGTCTTTCCTTTAAAAAAAAAAAAAAAAAAAAAAGGGATAGGAAATATTAGTTTTGATAATATATTTTATTTAATCCAAGACATCCGAAGTATTATCATTTCATCATGTTATCAATATAGAAGTCATTAATTGGATATTTTTCAATTTATTTTTCATATTTAGTCTTTGAAATCCAGTGTGAACTTTACACTCACAGCACATCTCATTTTCAAGTAGTGACATTTGAAGTGCTCAGTAACCACCTGCATTGTGCAGCAGGGCTCTGATACTTCGGTGGTGGATATGTTTAAGGCTATTGGCACCCTGTAGGAAAAGCGATCATTGTTGTTCAACAAAACTAATATACTTATACCAAAAGTCATTTAAATATTAATATTTTACTTTAGATACAGATACAGGCTTTTATGAACACTACTTTTGGAAAAATCGTGTCTTCTCAACAGGCTCTTCAGTTGCTTCAAAGGTATTTATAATACTTTAAGCAGAATTGTTTCTAGGTGAGATAACTTTAAATCTGAAATAAAAGTTTTCGTGTTTTTGAAAATCTCTCCAACATAAACCTTAGGACATATACACATTAAACTTTTAATTACCTCTAAACAGAGTGGTGAGAATTTGAAACAGTGTATTTTTCATTGCACCTTTTTATAGCAGAAAATCTGTCCATTAGAAAATGTAATTATTTCACCTGTTTTTTTTTCCCAACTACATATGTTTACGGTTAATTTCATAGGTGTAACTGGAAAGGGAAGAAATAATGTTTAATGCTACATTCTGAAAGAGTTTCTAAAATTGAAATTATCTAAGAATAGCAGATCTCAGCACTTTCCATTTTCCCAACTGAGGGCTCCTGCATCCTCCTTTCCCTCAATTCCTTATAGCAGTGTTCCCCTATGGGGCAAGGAAGCCCCGTTAAGAGGGTCAGCGAGCTGGACAAGAGACACTTCTCTTCTAGTCCTGGGTGTGGCTTGTCTCATGATCCTTTTGGAGTTGTGTCAGAGACTCTTCTGGAAATCTCTTCTGAGAGTAGCAGGCCTGGATTTGGATTTGGCTCTGCTATAGTTTCATGACCTCCAAATAATGGGTCATACCTGCCCCGATTATCTCATAAGGCCATTGTAAGAGTTGAAACAGACATAAACAAATTGCAGATACCATTTTCTTGGTGATCTCTCTTTTTACGCTTATAGTATACTGGTGTCCATTCATGTTATTTTCAGAACATCATCATTTAATACATCTGTGCATCATTTAATCTCTCACTGAGAATACGATTTGGCTTAGTAAATCTTAATTATGATTACAGTTATTTGGAATTATGGGAGTATTGACATTAGCAAAGGTCCATTCAGTGTGCTGCCCTCCTTTGCTAAGCCAACTCCCCACTCATCTTTTTAAACTCACTCTCAGAGAAGTCTGTCTTGGCTCTCCATATTTGGCTAGGTCCCCCTGTTATATGCATTCCTGGCATCCTTGTAATTTCAGTAATTATCTATGCAACTCCTAAGGGATAACTGCCTTTTCCATAAGATATCTGTAGGTTCCATGAGGGACCACACCTGTCTTGCTCACCATTATCTTCTAGCACAGCATATGAGACCTGGTATGACTATTTGTCACATGAATGAATGGATATTTAGCACTGCAGCAATAATTTTAAAATATATTCCACATTAACTTTTAAAGTAATTACTTCAATTACTTTTAGATTTCAGAAGTTGAACATTCCCTGTCTTCAGTCAGAAATACACCACACGATTGAGCGTATTCTTCAGTGTTATGTGGCTGAACTTGAAGCTACAAAGAAGGCAAGTATCATGTTTAAATATAGAATGGTAAACTAGGACAAAAGGAAAAAATTCTAAAAGTATTTGCCATTGTTATCATGTGCCAGGCTTTTCAGATCAGTCTTTTCTCTGCTGAGTATCTTTAATGTTCCCCTCTATATGTGGGAAAGCGCTGACAATACATGTTTCTGGACAGCCAGATTTAACTCTTTGCTCTGTTTTTTTTTCCCCTTTCCTCTTTGCTCTTAAGCGCTATCGTTTCTTCTCAGTATCCAGATGTAGATAGCAAGACCCATTTTAGTTAATATTTTTGTGTATGGAAAGAATAATATGACAGATATAATACAGCTATGTACTTCCTCTTTTGAAGACCTCCTTAAGAATTGGGTAAGGGCAGAAAAAATGTACATGAGATGGGAAATAAGGGGGAAGAGAGAATTAAGTGTAATAGCTTGTAAATATCATACTGAACCTCAAGTTATCGTCTTCCAAATACATATACATATTTATTGACTACATACTTTGTGTAAAACATGAATAATGGTGAAACATCAATACAAACATAGGTGTATATTTTCTGCCTTTTACATTGTAATGAATTTCAAACACTAACAGCAGCTCTTTAATTACAGCTTTATCATTCTCAAAAAGATGATCCCCCTCTTGCTCGCAATATGCCTCCCACTGCAGGAAAAATACTTTGGGTGAGGCAGCTCTATCGCCGGATAAGTGAGCCCATCAATTATTTCTTTGTAAGTCAATAATTAAATTTATAATATGTGGATTATAGTGATTTTAATACAAGAAATTTATTTTATCCAGTAATATTTGTGTTCAATAAAATGGTTAGAACCATTTCTATTTTCAGGTAAAGAAAATGTAGCTTATAAATATGCTTGAGATATACTAAGCCAGGTCTTTCATATTTGAAGATAAGCCAGTTTATAGTTATCTTGAAGGTGTTGAATCTATAACTTTGTCATTTTATAACACAGGAAACTTTATAAAGCCTCTTTAAAAAGAGTTGTTTATTTATTTATTTACTTATTTATTTTTATACAATTGTCTTCAAGAGTCAAGGCTACTGGAATACAGTTCAACAGTTTCAGAGTTGTTTTGAAAATGTAATAAAGTACTTCCATCTGTGGGTGGATTGGTCATTGACACATTTTAGTGAAGGTGAAGATAAACTCAACGAATATGGTCCTATATATAGAATGAAGACCTGTGGCAGAGTATAATAGAATATATTCACTTTCTATATCCTTAAGATTATTAAATTTCTGAAAAGTACTAGGATGGTCTTTGGCTCTGTTCAACATTCTGAAACTACCAGTTTGTATTTATTTTTGTTTGCTTGTTTAAAGAGACAGAGTAACAGATTAGAGTAGGTTTGCTTGGTTTGTATCTTATGCCTAACTAAAGAAAAAAAAAAAACAGCTATAAAACAAGTCTTGCAAGTAATTTTATTATTTAAGCACTATTGAATATTAAGTTTCTGTTTGGCTGCTCTAATTTATTTCATTGTTCTGAGTATTAAAAAATAATAATGAATTAGAATCCTGACCTTAGACAACTGAAGTGGGAACTCCATTGCTGATAGATCCTTTAGTGGTAGGGCAGGGATTGCCCTGTTTGACATATGGAAATTGAAACCTAAAACTTTCAATTTTTACATCACAAAGTTTGGTTTCTATTCTTTGATATATAATCAAAAAAAAAATTTTTTTTTTGCTGGAATTTAGAGTTTGACTGATACTTAGGAGATCACAGTTCAAAGACATCAGACAACTGTACTTTGTCCAGAAAAGTGGAGTGGGGGTAGGGAATAGAGCCTCTTAAAGCCTGGAGATGGCTGTGGGGCCAGAGACCTCATTTTTTAAGTCCTTCTTCTTTCTCTTTTCAAATATTCCCTTTCTACTGATAATTTTTCTCTAATTCTTTTTCTGGCTTTATGGCTTTCCCCATCTCTGTTTTTCTCTAAGACAAAAATCTAAATTGGTAGTGTAATTATTTAATGCCATTTAAAATATATAGAGTTTTATGGTTTGGATGTGAAAATAATCAACAGTCTTAAAGAAATTGTTTTTCATTTAAAAAAACAGAAAAACTCAGAAATTTTGTCAAGTTTGGAAGGTAAAGCTGTCATTCGTCAGTATAACAAAATCTCCTACGTTCTGGTGGAGTTCGAAGTGGTCTACCACACAGCCTGGGTCAGAGAGATCTCACAGTTACAATATGGTATGTTAAGACTGTCCAGTGCTATTAAAAGTGGGTGCTGGGTGATTTTGAATGAATTCATGATTCTGGAGAATTTCTATGTCCCCTATGCATAATCATATGAAGATTAAAATTTAGATTTGGGGATGATACAATTATTTCTTTGTTTATACTTATTAATATCCTGATTTTTATAAACAAAAACTGTCATGACCTTAAAGTTGACATAAAGTATGACTTTCCCCTGAAACACAATAAATATCAAGACTCTTATTTCTCCACAGATTTATGAAAGCTTTCAAATTTGGGTTTATCATGTTATAGATTCAAATCTCTGTTCCAATTAAGGGAGAAAGAATGGCAGCTTGCTTGCTTGCTTGCCTCCTTCTGTCCTTCTTCCTTTCTTTTCCTTCCTTCTTGCCTCCCTCCTTTTTTCTCTCCCTCCCTTCTTTCCTTTCTTCTTATCTTTATATTTCTTTCTTTCAATAGATACCTGAATTTAACCTTGATTTTGAACTTTGTAAATAAGAGTGTTAGATTTGTGTCTCAGTGCTTTTGAGTAGAGGGGTTTATGTAGTGCCAAGGCTTTGGGCAGAGTTGTATGTGCTGTTTGGGGGTTGGTTCTCCTGGCATCCCCTGGGACATTGTTATTTTTGTGTGGACTCCATTGTCAATCAATTAAGGTTCTTGCTTTATCCTATTTAACCTTTAAGTCCTTAATCATAACCTTAACCTTAAGCTCTTATCCATAACCTTACCCTGAAATTTTAAGTGCAGGTTTTTTTTTTTTTTAAAGAGCATTTAGGTAAGTAATTTATTAAGTACACATGCAGAGAAAGGAGCATGTGGGCACTCTCGCAAGTAAATAAAGGTGGAGGGTGAGAGGCAATAGGCAGGATGGGTCATTTGCTTTAGGTACCAGGAATCAAACCTGGGTCTCTGGCATGGCAGGTGAGAATTCTGCCACTGAGCCACCATCGCACTGCCCACCATTTGCTTTTATGCATCAGCTTTACTTGTTACCCCTCCCTTCCTTGCTAAGGGCTCTTTCTTCTATCCTTCTCTGTCCCCAGGGTGGTTCCTGGTGGTAGATAGTGCATTTGGATGGGTCTGTTTGCTTCACCTTTCTCCATCCATACTCTGGTGGGGCTTGTTTTGTATCAGATGGGTCAGCTGCTGCTGGGTGTTTCCTGTAAGTAGATAGCCGCTAGACAGGGTGTTTGGAGTAGACACAGGGCCTACTGACCTTTCTTGCTCAAGGGCTCCTTCACGCTGCTCTCTCTCCCTTCTCTCCCTGTTCTTGCATGCCTCACATTCCCCCTTGGAGAGTTCTCATCCTTGATCTTAAGGGGTGCTGAGGGCTGATGGTCTGTCTTCTGGCTTGTCAGGGGGTATAGGTTCTGCCTGGTGGAACTAGAACTCTCTGGCTATCTCATTTAAATTGAGAAGGGAGGAGTCTGGAGGGGTGGTTGGAACGGGCTGAAAATCTTCTCCTCAGCATTGGTTTGGTATGAAAGGCTTCTGGTCTGGAAGAAATAAATATGCTTAAAAGCTTAAAAATGTCAGGGCTGTAACCATAGCTCTTTGAACTGTGTCCATGTTGCTCTTTGTTGCATGGAAAACATTTGGCTGCTCCCTGTGGAACTCTGGGGTCCACGGGATCCTGTCAAGCTTTCTTGGGCCCTTCTTCCTAAACCCTCCATATGAAGATGCCTTCTCCTCCTACACTAGGCTAAATGGAGGAATAATCTGAGGTCTTTGCTGCTTTTCTAGGACCCATCCAGGAAGTAGAGATGGGCTATAGCGTGACTCTCCTCTGTGCTTAGATTCCATAAACCTGTTTGGGTTTTCATTGCTACTCCGACCCCCAATCTTCAGGATTTGGAGAGACACAAAATCCATTTTGCCACATTTGCAGTGGCCTGAGGTCATAACTAATATTCATTGTCTCCCCTCCTCCAACATCCAATCTACTTTTCCCTCAGCAGTTAATCAGTACTTTAGTAAGTCTAGATTGCTTATCTGGTGGGGTGATCCAGGCCTCCATCCCCAGGGAGTTTAGCACTTGAATGTCTTTCTCATATTGTCAGGCTGTGATTTCTGTAGTTGCCTATTTCCTTATCACATCGGATATGAAAGCAATGAGAGATGCCCTGGGAGATCACCAAGTTATTCCCTGTCCCACACATATAGCAGCAACTTTACCTCCTTATGACAGTGAGGGCTTATTCTCCCTGCCAGTGTAGTAACTCCTTTCTTTGCCTGCTTATCTATTGCCTGAAAAGCCCAGGCAATGGTCAGAATTTTGGTCTTGGTGTGTCCTCTGGTAGAAACAGTTCCTCTTCCCCAAACTAGGATCTCCATTTCAGCAGAGCATAGAATTGCAGGGTCAGGAAGCACAAATTCTGGAAGTAGCTCACTGGGAGTGATGGTAAGAGGGGCCACACCTACTTTTGCCTTTTGGTTCGAGAACCCATGTATTTTACCTATTGGGGACACAGCACTACATATAGGCCATCAGTTCACTGCATTCCTGCATCCTGAGGACATCACCACAGCCCCACAGGATGTTGTCCACTTCTGGCACCTTTAACAGGCCATTTCCGTCTTCTGTCAGGCCAGCTGTTTCTGGGTGATTTGTTATGGTAGGGCCCTGTGGATCTTAATGAAAGCATGCTAATGGAGCAACACTCTTAAAGGAACACCGAGAGAAACTTATTTTTATTATAGAAAGCATAGAAAATAACTTTTAACAGTTGAAATATGGAGCATGTACTGTTTGCTTCTACAATGCCATGCGCTTCCTTACTTTTTTCTGTCCTGCTAGCTTTTCTGTCTCAAATCTCCTTCCTCTTATCTGCACCTGTTCAAAAACAAGCTCGATAGTCACAAACAATATAAATTAAAATCGCTTTATGCAACTGTGAGCTAGCAGAAAGAAGAGCTATGGAAGATTTATTGTTTCAGTGACTATATTTAATTATTTAAGAACTTGGAATAGTAACTGAAGATCTAGTATGGGCTTCCTTTAGTTGGTTGCCCTGTGAAGTTTCTCTAATGGTGATTCACTAGGATTTATCAGTTCTGGAGTATACTTCCTGGCTTCCTGGGGTATTCATTCTGTCCTTTCAAGGATCTTAAGGAAGATAGTTTACTTTAAATGAACGTTCAAAACATTATTTTGGATCCTGTTTGGGAGGATAAATGGTTTCTAGCTCAACCTTAAAAAAGATTCCAAATGATTTGGATGAACTTTTTAGTTGAAATTCTCCTGAAACCTGCATCATTAACACCCAAGTTAAGACTTAATTTATTTGGTGAGTACAAGTCAACTAGCTTCAAGACGATTGTCAGACTATTTTATTGCCACAGTTGTATAAAGTAATGCAAGGTTTGGAAGATACTGTGATCATAATGTAATTCTCACGATAGTACTAGTGTTTTAATATAAGATGTGATTCAAACTAATATATACTATTCTAAAAGTGTTTTATTATGCTTCTAGAAGTAATTCATATTAGGATAACAAATAATCTAAAGCTACTTAACACGAGCCATGTATTTCAATATATAATAAAAATCATATCTGAAAATACCTATTTATATAAATGATTTCATGTGGATGTAGTGCAAAAAAATCTTCCTTTACATTCTAGGAGTTCACAACACAGTTGTGTTTAATAAATATTTATTACTGATATTGAGGCTAATTATCAGAAATTCAGGTTGGAGATCTCAATCATATAAGCCTCCTTGAATAAGCCAGTTTGAGTTGAGATAGGCGAAAGGTTTCAAAATCCATGAGGTGTGTCATATTTTGTAGTTCTGTACATCTGCCACTTTTCTCCCAGGGCTCAGTCACAATCCATAAAAATGAATTAACCTTGGATTACAGGTCTCGTTGATCTACTCAGAAAAGTATCACAGTCCATAGCACAAATGCTATTAGGTATCATTCAGTTTTTATCTCTCTGATTTTATGGCTCCGTAGACATTCTGTTTTCATTTATCTCACAGTTTTTGAGCACTGGTCCTGGGCCTTACCAGTCAGACAGCCAGAAATATTGTCCTTGTCCTTAAGAAGCTAGTAGTTCAGTGGACAAATAGGTATGTAAACAGAACTGAAAGAAGAAAAAAAAAATCCAAAATTATACCTGGTAATGTCAGCAATCATTTATTTGTAGCATTGCAAGCCACACTTCTTGTGCGACATCCAGAAACAGGGAAGTTGCTGGTTAATTTTGATCCCAAAATAATGGAAGTTGTTCGGGAAACTAAGTGCATGATAAAAATGAAGCTGGATGTACCAGAACAGGCAAAGAGATTGCTAAAATTGGAAAGTAAATTGAAAGCAGACAAACTGCATTTGCAGGTAAGAATGATTATATAGTCTAATAATTATTTTCTAAGTTTTTTTTTTTTTATAAAATTAAAACATACCTCTGTAGTTGTGCTGACAAAGCGTGATGAAAAATGTTTTATTGGTTGATTCTTGATAGTTAAAATACTGGTTTGCTAACAAAAGGAAAGCACAAAAATCAGATTTAGGCTTTTGAATGATGATAGTGATGAAATAGCAAGGTTTTAAAAATAATATTCTTAATATAATTTTTAGATTAAATATATTTTAATAATTATTAATAATTATTAAAATATATTTAATCCTAAGAGTGCTAATAAATTAGTTAAGTAGGATAACTTTAAAATGACATGAGTAGAAATGATTCTTCAATATTGTGGGGTGAAGTAGAGCATTATTTCTGTTGTTTGTAGTGGGACAACTAAAATGATAAAAATTTAAAAAGTGGCAGACAAAAAACTAACATTAAAAAGCAGGGCATTGCGATGGTGGCTCAGTGGCAGAATTCTCACCTGCCATGCCGGAGACATGGGTTCAATTTCCGGTGCATGCCTATGCAAAAAAAAAAAACAAACAAACATGGCAGGCAACTCGACAGGTAAACTCACTGCCCTCCCCCCACCCTACTTGGGACCTGACTCCCAGGGCTATAAATTACACTGGCAACATGGGACAGAACTCCTGGGATGAGCTGGGACCCAGCATCAAGGGATTGAGAAAGCCTTCTTGACCAAAAGGGGGAAGAGAGTAATGAGACAAAATAAAGTTTTTCAGTGGCTGAGAGAGTTCAGACAATCGAGAGGTTATCCTGGAAGTTATTCTTATGCATTATATAGATACCTTGTTTTAGTTTATGATGTATTGGAGTGGCTGGAGTGTAGAAAGTTGGGTAGCTTGAAATACTGGTGGTCATTGAGGGAGGGGTATGGGATGTATGGATGTATGAGTTTTTTCTTTTTCCTTTTTATTTCTTTTTCTGGAGTGATGCTGATGTTCTAAAAATAATCATGGTGATGAATACACAACTATGTGAGGAGATGGTGAGCTGTTGATTGTATACTATGGATGGACTGTGTATGTATGAAGATTTCTCAATTAAAAAAGTGGAAAAAAGAGAGAATCAGTAACAAGTGCTGGATGTGGAGAAATTGGAAAATTGTTGGAGGGAATGTAAAATGATGCAGCTGCTTTAGGAAACAGCCTAGTTTGGCAGTTGTTCAAAAGAGTTACCATATGACCCAGCAATTTCATTCCTACGTATACAAGCAAGAGAAATGAAAACATATGTTCATGCAAAACTTGTGCTGAAGGTTCAGAGCAGTATTATTCATAATAGCCCCAAAAGTGTCAACAACCCAAATATCCATCAGCTGATGAATGGGTAAATAAAATGTGGTAGATCCATACAATGGATACTATTTAGCCACAAAATGGAAAGTATACTGATACATACTACAACATTGATGAACCTTGGAAACATTATGCTAAGTGAAAGAAGCCAGCCAGTCACAAAAGCCACATATTGAATGATTTCATTAATATTAAATGTTCCTAATAGGCAAATCCTTAGAGGTAGAAAGTAGATTAGTGGTTTTGGGAGATTAGGGGAGAGGTAAAAATGGAAAACGACTGCTAATGAATATGGGTTTTTTGGTGGAGGGTGATGGAAATGTTTTAAAGTTAAATAGTGGTAATGGTTGAATAACAGTAAATATACTAAAAATCACCAAAGAGTATACTTTGAAATGTTAAATTTTATGTTATATGAATTATTTAAAAAAATGCTTACAGCTGAGGACTATTATAACCAGGCTTTCACTATTATAAGTAAACTGCAGTGAAGATCTTTGAAACTCTAGTTTGAGATCTAGAAACTTGATCTGTATTTCTAATTATTTCTTTAGAATATATGTCTAAAGTCAGAATTGTTGCAAGTTCTATTGTGATTACTGATTATTATGCACATCATGTACATGGATAAAATATTCAATATTGCCCAAAAAAAAAGTTTCCTACCCATCCACTTCTCTGGTTCCCTTCTCCAGAGCAATCAATCATTTTTGTAGATATATAGTGCACCCCAATATACCTTGATCTGTGTGTTGCTTTTTTCTTCATTTAATAATACATCTTAGATATATTCCATATCAGTGTAGAGAAAGCTGCCTTGTTCTTTTTTTTTTATAAGCCAGCCAGTTTATTATTTTATGCTAAAACATGTAACTTTTACCATGCAGACTGAAATACCTATGTCAGTATGAACAGTACAGTACATTTTCTTCCTGGAGGCAGTTACACAGAAAACCAGATTGTTACCAAGTTATTTAGAAGCATGGAATCCAAGAAAGGGGAGGCTGATCTTAAGATCCTACAAGACAATCATGAGAACTTGGGGCACACTTTCCCACCATAGGGACAGCCCTGCCTCTGGAAAGCTTGTTGACTCTTCCCTTCCCACTTTACTCTGATTGAGCATTCCCAATGGTCATTTCTCACAGCTTTATAATCAGCCAGTTTAGCCTAGGAATCATATCTCTGCTTACTGTTTTATGCCATCAATTCCAATGTTAGTAACATTTAAGGTTCTCAAGAGGGCACATCAATTGCTCCACATATCAACTATGAGACAAAATAATCCTGTTAGGATGCTCTCCTAACCCCACTACACTCCAAGTTTTACCAGATTATATTCTTAAAGGTTCCTATCACCTCCATTAGCTCATACATATAAATTAATTTGACCCAATGTAACCTAATTCCTACCAAAGTTTGAAGTTTTTAGTTTTTTCCCCCCACTTTCTTGATCAGTGATTCCCAACCATGTGAGAGTTAATGAAACCAATTTTGTGTCACCACTGCTACCAAGACAGAAATACCAAATGATATGTATTTTTCAGAATTAATTAACATTATTTTGTTCTCTGTCAAAAAGAAGATGCAGTCTTCAATGTTTTGACAGCTTCCCTGGGAATGAATGATCTTAAATTAGAACATTTAAGTACTTATTACTCAATACTAGTAAGGGTCAAGTTGCAGAAAAAAGCTTTTCAATAATAGAAAAGTTTATGCTTTCAAATTAAAAAAAAGAAAAAAAAAGCCATTTATTGCAAACATTATGTAATAATGATAAAATTATAGAAGAAATTTCTGACTGACCTAAGCATTCACACCACACCAAACTTTGCCTGTAACAAAACAGTGAATTTTATCCTAAAAAGTAGGTAGGTCCATGCTGCCTGAAAACTTCAGTCCCAGACCCAGTGAATAAAGTACAAAATACATAAGGCATGCTTAACAGACACACATATACATTAACCATTCTTTTAACTTTCCTTGAGAAGGGGTAAGAGGGAGGAAGTGGACCACATGTGAATTCTTCAAGCAAATTATAAAAATTCACACATGTGACCTTTATTATAATAATCTTGGATAATAGCTAAGATTTTATCTGTGGGAACCTGCCTCTGAAAATTATAACAAAAAACAACAGGAAATGATTTAATATAAAATATACAAATTTCTCAGTATGAGAACTTCCACAGAATAGGGAGAAGGAAATGACAACTAAAATAAATTTTCTTTAAAAATGACACTCCCTTTAGCTTGTCCTTGCTACAGAATACTCAAAAACAAATCTCTACAAAACTAGGATCACAGGAAAGGACCAGGGAGGATGTTAAGTTGTAAAGTCTTAGGATCTACTCTGAACTGCTGCCCTCACCCAGACCTCCCCTAAGACAAATGAAGGTTCTTAGGTCAACTGGGGAAAGTGAGTGGTCTCACATCATCGCCCCTGCTTCACCATGGATGGCCCCAGGTTACTCACTATCAAACTTAATGGAATTGACCTGGACGGAGATGGAACCTCCCCGGTAGCTGCCCCTTTTTCTTGGTCTTCTCATGTCGGAAGGATTTGCCTTTGGTGAACTTCAGAACCTGATTGGCTCGCTCCCCCCAGTCTCCAGCTGCACCTCGCTTGGCTTCAAAGGAATTGTCTGCCACTCGTTCATCCACCTCAATTTCTTCTTCCCTGACCCTTCGGAATGGGGATGATGCCCTTTTCTCTACTTTTTTCCTTTTTGGAAATGTGTTGGGGGTCTGGAGCTTCAGCTTTTTGTCTTGAGGAGTATCTGCCTCCTTGGCAGCTTCATTCTGTTTCCGTTTCTTTCCTGGCTTGGAAACTGCCACTGTCACCTTTTTTTCTTCCTCCTCCTTCTCCTCCTCATTGTTGTCCCTGACTGGTTTTCCATTATGGGCAGTCAGTACAGAAGTGCCATTGGCCTTGGGTGCTTGTGGCTTTGGGGTACCTTTGCCCTTTGGCTTCTCTTCCTTGTCCTCCACACTGGAGTCATCAGAGGAAGAACTGCTGTTGCTCTCAGCCTTTTTCTTTTTGGAAGCAGACTTGGAAGGGGCAACAGCTCCTGTTATCTTCTGCAGTTTCTTTTTAATTGGGAGCTTAGATGTCTTTTCTTTCTCCTCCTCTTCCTCACTGCTGGAGCTGTCTGAATCAGAGCTGCTGGCCTCACCACCCTGCGGGTTCTGTTTGGCAGGTAGAGATGCAACTGCTTTGGCTGTCACCTTAGACTTAGGTGTGGCCACAATCTTTGTAGTTTTCTCCTCCTTCTCTTCCTCACTAGAACTGCTCTCCTCCTCACTGGAACTGCTATCAGCCTTTCTGATGAGAGACTTCTGACCACTGCTGGCAGGTGGCTTGGGAGCTGCAGCTGATTTAGCTGCAGGCTGTTTGGTAGTGGCAATTGGTTTACTTGAGGGATTCTTGGTGGTGGTGACTGGCTTGGCAGGAGCTTCATCCTCAGAGCTCTCAGAGTCTGAGCTGTCTGCAGAGCTTTCTGCTACTTTCTTTGCTGGAGCTGGTTTAGTGGTTGCTTTAGAGATGAGTGCCTTAGCTGGGGGTTTCTTTTCTTCCTCAGAACTTGAATCAGACTCATCACTGCTCTCCTGACTGCTTTCCTCTGGCTGTTTCTTCTCTGTAGTTTTCTTGGGGGGCTGGGTCCCCAGGGTTTTCTTTAATCGGGGAGCAGTAGGTGGGGGGACTGAACTGTAAGGACCTGGTTTTTTCTTCATGGGCTTTTTCTGTTCCTCTTCTTCCTCACTGGAGGAGTCCTCACTGCTAGAACTCTTCTGTGCAGGGGCGGCAACGGCTTTCATTGGAGCCTTCACTGCGACTTGCTTTTTAGGTATAGTCTTCTTAGAAATGGCTGCTGCCTTCTCCTCTTCTGAGTCATCACTGCTGCTGCTACTGCTGCTGCCGCTGCTGCTGCTGCTGCTGCTGCTGCTGCTGCTGCTAGCTGCTTTGCCATTTGTTACTTTAGGTGCTGCCCGAGCTTGTTTGCCTGGTTTGGTTGGAGCTTTTGCTTGTGCTTTAGCTGCCACAGGTGCTGTCTTTGGCTTCTGATTCTTTGGTGCCTCGTCCTCTGAACTTGAGTCAGAATCAGACTCAGAACTCTCAGCCTTCTTGGGAGGAGCATTAACTGCCTTGGCTTGGGGCTTAACACTCTTCTGGACAGACTTTTTCTTTTTCTCCTCCTCCTCCTCATCACTGGATTCTTCACTGCTGCTACTTTCTGATGCTTTGGCCACAACCTTCCCAGGTTGCTGAGGCAGTGTGGTCCGCTTAGCAGACAGCAGCGTTTTTAGCTGGAGGCCCTTGGGTTTTTTCCTCCTCACTGCTATCCTCACTGCTGTCATTGGATGAAGTCTTCTTAGCCTTCTTAGTCACCGGTCCATTTACCTGTAACTTCCGCTTTGGGGCCTTAGCAGACTTGAGCCAGAAGCTATAGATATCCAAAAGGGAAGAGGCATTGGCATCCTGCTGTGTAATGCCTGTCGCCTTGGCGAACTTGTTTGCCACCTCCGAGAGCTGGTTATCACGCAGAAAGCCGAGAACGAGGGGATACAGATCGCTGGGAAGCACGCGGCGCAAGCCGATGTCCGCCATATTCCAGGATACACACCTGCCTTGTTCTTTTTAAAATAACTGTATAATATTCCAGTGTGTGGATGTATCATAATTTAATCAGTCCTCTATTGCTGGATTCACATGTCAATCTTTTGTTATTAATTCTGATGCTGGAGAGAATGAATATAATTTCAATTAAATATTTGGCTGCATCCCCAAAATATATATTCACAGCCTTCCTAGAGAAAGCAGAGGAGACTAGGGTTAACCTAGCTTGATGTTTTATCTGGCTTTTTAAATAAATTCTGATGTTATTTACTTTTGTTTCATTGTGAAAACTATGTTTCAGGATTTGAATGTATTTTGATTTAACTTCTTTCCTTCCACTTTAAAAAAATATATTTTTATTGACCCGTCTTCACACATATACATTCCATGCATGGTGTACAATCGTTGGCTCACAATCTCGTCACATAGTTGTGTATTCATAACCAGAATCATTTTTTAGAACATTTGCCTCACTCCAGAAAAAGAAATAAAAAGAAAAGAAAAAACGTATATATACGTACCATACCTCTTATCCTTCCCTCTCATTGACCACTAGTATTTCAGTCTACCCAATTTATTTTACCCCGTATCCCCCATGTTTTTTATTCATTTTTATCCATGTTTTTTTTTTACTCATCTGTCCTTACTCTGGATAAAAGGAGCATCAGACACAAGGTTTTCACAATCACACAGTCACATTGTAAAATGTATATAGTTATATAATCACTTCAAGAATCAAGGCTACTGGGACACAGGCTCAGCATTTTCATGTGCTTCTCTCTGGCTACTCCAATACACCATAAACTAAAGAGGGATATCTATATAATACATAAGAATACTCTCCAGGATAACCTCTCGACTCTGTTTGAAATCTTTCAGCCACTGAAACTTTATTTTGTCCATTTCTCTCTTCCCCTTTTGGTCAAGAAGGTTTTCTCAATCCTATGATACTGAGTCCTGTCTCATCCAAGGGGTCCTGTCTCATGTTTCCAGGGAGATTTACAAGTGGGGAGGGCAATGAGTTTACCTGCTGAGTTGGCTTAGAGAGACCACATCTGAGCAACAAAAGAGGCTCCCTAGGGGTGACTCTTAGGCATAATTATAAGTAGGCTTAGCTTCTCCTTTGCAGAAGTAAGCTTCGTAGGAGCGAACCCCAAGTTTGAGGGCTCAGCCTATTGAATTGGTTGTCCCCATTGCTTGCAAGAATATCAGGAATTCCTCAAATGGGGAAGTTGAATATTTCCTCCTTTCTTCCCAGTCCCTCAAGGAGGCTTTGCAATACTTAATTCTCTGCCCAAACTACTCACTGATTGCCTTTTTGATTATAGCCATCCTAGGGAGTATGAATGAAGTGATACTGAATGTGGTTATTGTTTGCATTTCCCTGCTGGCTAATGATATTGAGCATCTTTTCATGGCTTATTGGTCATTTATTTATCTGCTTTAGGGAATGTCAATTCAGATCCATTGTCCATTTTTTTAAATTGTGGTGTGTGTCTTCTGATTGTTTAGTTCCAAAAGTTCTTTACATATTCTTCTGTCAGATTTGTGATTTTCAAATATTTTCTCCCATTTTGTACATTGTGTTTGACATTCTTGATGGTGTCCTTTGAAGCACAAAAGTTTTTAGTTTTCTTGATGTCCAATTTATCTTTTTGTTATTTTTTGATTTGTGCTTTTAATGTCATATCTAAGAAACTACTGCCTAATCCAAAATCACAAAGATTTATGCCTATATTTTTGTCTAAGAGTTTAACAGTTTTAACTCTTATACCGAATTAGTTTTTAAGTGTTAATAAAAAACTCAGAGAATTACAGGAATTCTGGAAACCTTGGATTAGTCATCAGAAGACCTCGGGTTTTTGTGCAGTTGAGACTTTGGAGGATTGAGTGTCAAAATACTAATATCAATTGGGGCTAATACAACTTGCAGTGCATCTTATGATTTTGGTTACCATTGAATGATATTAGTGAAACTCAAAGTACTTTGCCAAAAGTCCAGAAAGATAAAGGACATTATATGGTCAACCACAAGCAACAGAAAAAAGGGAGAGGAACTAACAAATTTGAAACTATTTGGTGAACACTAAAACAATTTAATATTAATTTAGGGAAGAATTAATTTGAATCCGAATCTCCCACCACACAGTACAACCAACTACTGAACAGTATGAAATAATGGTTCATCTCTGAAGACTATTTAAAAGAAAATAGCAAAGCTTTATAGATTCTGATTGTGTGGGGAAGTTAAATTTATTTCAAGTCAAGAAAACAAGAGTGGCCTGAGTGATAAGATGACTGTTTTGATATATTAAAAGAGAAGAAAGAGAGGGAAAATGTATAAGAACGGTACCTCTAAAAGATAATTATTTACGCTATTTTAACATAAGCCTTAAGAGACAATTAAGAAATAAATATTTTAAATGAAAACCCAGAAAGCTCCATTCACTGTGTAAAGGGTATGCTTAAGCAGTTTACAGATGAAGGAAAAGTACAGTAAACCAGTATAAATTTAATTAAGCAACCCCTGTGTGGATAGGACAGCGGGAAAGAGATATAGTTAAACTTTCCTTGTATGAATCAAAATCTGACTGTTGCTTTAAGTGAATTAAAATAAAGTATACCATTTCAACTTTTGACAGGGTCTTCTGCAGTATTATGATGAACTATGTCAGGAGGTTCCTTCTGTTTTTGTTAACTTGATGACACCTAAAATGAAAAAGGTTGGTAATGCTGAAGGTTTATATTAATTTCCCTGTTATTTAAGATTAGATTCTGCATCTATAGATTATGGACTTTGGAACATCTATCCTTGCCTAGACTATCAGTCTTTGGAGTTCAGCTTTACAGCTCTATTTTCTTCAGAGTAATTTCTTGTCTAAGCTTTGTTGCCTTTGCAAAACAACTTAATCTAAATACTGAGTACTTTCTAAGAATTCATGATTACTTCATGGACAGCCAAAGATGATTGAAAGCAAACAAACAAAAAGTCATCTTTGTTACGTATAGTGCAGGAAAAAAATATGATTAAAGAAGTATAATGTATAATATTACCAGGTAATAAAAGAAAGTCTTTTCAAGAAATGCAGATATTCCTGTTAATAATTGAAGCTATTATATTTTTACTTTTACTAGGTGGAATCTGTGTTGAGACAGGGGCTCACAATATTAACATGGTCATCTTTAACACTGGAAAGCTTTTTCCAAGAAGTTGATTCAGTTTTGGATATGTTCAACCAACTTATAAAGAAGGTATGATGGACTAATTTTTAAAAAGTTGCATACATTAATACTTATGATATAAGCAACAGTTTGAAATCTATGAAAGTTCTTTAAAGGGTGTGACTTTTAACTAAAAGGAAATTCATTAAGGTAAAAAATAATGCTGTTTGTTTCTTCTGCTTTGGGGTCTTTTCATTTAGGGTTGCCTCTTTGTCACACTCAAAGGCTTTTTTTTTTTTTGATGTTGCTGTAGTTTGTTTTTTATTTTAACTAAAAAACGTGTTTTTTTTGTTAAATATAACATATATACAAAGAAAAGAAAGAAAAAAAGCAATGATTTTCAAAGTATACTTCAGCAGGTAGTTACAGAACAGATTTCAAAGTTTGTTAAGAGTTACCATTTCACTATTTCAGATTTTTTCCTTCTAGCTGCTCTAAAACACTGGAGGCTAGAAGAAATATATTTTTTCTTTTTTGTGAAAAATAACATATATACAAAAAAGCAGTAAATTTCAAAGCACATCACAACAATTAGTTGTAGAACAGATGTCAGAGTTTGGTATGGGTTACAATTCCACAATTTTAGGTTTTTATTTCTAGCTGCGCTAAGGTACTGGAGACTAAAAGAAATATCAGTATAATGATTCAGCACTCATTTGTTAAACCTGGCCTTCTCTGTATAACTCCACCATTGCCTTTTATCTTTCTCCCACTCTAGGGGTATTTGGGCTATGGCCATTCCAACTTTTTCATGTTGATTATTTCATATCAATAATATGGGATAGGTGAATGGAACTAGTTGATGTTTTGGAAAGGCTGGCCCATCTGCATTTCAGGACTTACCTGGTCCACGGACCCATCTGGAGGTTGTAGGTTTTTGGAAAGTTACTCTAGTGCATGAAATCTTTGTAGAATCTTATATATTTCTCAGGTATTCTTGAGGATTGGCAGGAATGGTTTTAGTTGGGATTTGGCAAGTTATGATAGGTAGCAATGTCTAACTGAAGCTTGCGTAAGAGTGACCTCCAGAGTAGCCTCTCAACTGTATTTGAACTCTCTCAGCTACTGATACCTTGTGTGTCACAATGCTTTTCCCCCTTTTGGCCAGAATGGTATTATTGATCCCACGGTGCCAGAGCCAGACTCAACCCTGGGAGTCATCTCCCACGCCGCCAGGGAGACTTTCACCCCTGTGTGTCATGTTCCACATACAGGGAAGAGCAATGATTTCACTTGCATAGTTGGACTTAGAGAGAGAGAGAGACCTCATCACTCAGAGGCTTTTTAAAAATGAGTCTTTTCTTGAAAATGCTAATGGATAGTCAGAATCTCTTGCTCATAGTTATGGTCCCTTCTTTTCTGAAACAACTATAGAAACTTGCCAGGCCCCTAACTATTTGCCAACTATTCTCCTTACTTTATAGCTATCAAAATTAGTCTTGGATTTATCAAATCATTGAATACATTATAAGAATCATGATACTGTCCCTGAATTACCTTGCCTTTAATATGTTAAACTGATGGTCCCATTCTACAATGCAGTTTAGAACATGGCATAATTTTATAGACAGTGAAAGATGGCAGGGAGACTTGATTAAATATGAGGTGACCATCTAACTAATGATGACATACTGGTTGTTGATGTGCTTGCTCCCTTGTACCTGCCTGTCTTTTTAGATGTTTTAGTCTGTTTGTGGTAGCAGCATGGTGTAGTAGACAAAACTCAGAGACGTTGGTGTCAGATAAACCTAGATATGATTCTTTGCCTTGTCCTAGCTCTGTGATCTTCCCCAAGTTATTTCTCTGAGCATTGGTGTCTTTACACATGTGAGATATTAATACCTTATGTGCTGGAATTAAGATAATAAGGGGTAATATACATGAGAAACCTGTGTGCCTGCCATATGTTGCTGCTCAATCTTTAGTTCCATGTCAAAATTTTCTCTGCATATGTACTCCTAAAATTTCCACAAAATTATGCTTGGTTCAGTATGCAAAGTTCCAGATCTGGCTTTCTAAAACTAATTTATATCTCAAAGGACTGAAAGTCTGCTCTAAATGAGAGAAGAGTTTTTCACTTTTTTTTTTTTTCTTTTTGGTAGGTCAGTGACTTGTGCGAAATGCATATTGATACAGTTCTAAAGGAGATGGCCAAAACGGTGTTAATTTCCCTGCCCGAAAGTGGTGCTACCAGAGTAGAAGATATGTTGAACCTCAATGAGGTATGCATTTATTATAATCATAGAAATATTGATTTAATAAACCTAAAATTTGAATTTGTAATCTAAAAGTAGAAATCCAAGTCAATAGTATTATGCTAGCCTACCCTTTTTGGACGTCCTCAGCTCCAAAGACTTGCATATCTCCAACAGCTTAGCTCATAGTCATGCCCTGGACTTTATCTTGCTGCTATTCTCAGCCCAGTGCTGGAGTTTCTGGGGTTCGTTCAGTGGTTCATCATTCTTCCCTTTCTGTACATGCTCCCAAGGCAATATCATCTGTTCGCATGGTTTTCACTACCTCATACTTTCTGTAGACGCCTAAAATCTGTGCTTCCAACCTGAACTTTCCTCCCGGTTTTTAGGCTACTATATCCAACTGCCACTTCACACTCAAGTACATTTAAAGCTGATGTCACTAGGAATTCAGGTGTCTTTAATTTTCTTTTTGATTTTGAATATCTCCTAATTTTGTATAATTATTGTTTTGATACTTTAAAATGTATTTTTTAATGTCATAGAAAAATAAAATAGGATTTAAACCTCTAAGTTTAAAAAACAAACAAAAAAACGAAACTGATCTTATCTTGTAACTGAATATTCCTCATTTTTCCTCCTCTTGTATTCTTTCTCAGTGAAGGCAACATCAGCTTTTCATGTCACCCAGACACCTGGGAATTGTCTTGACTGCTTTCCTCACCCCATTTATTAAATCTTATCAGTTTTAAGGCTTAGCCAGTTTTTGCCTGAATTGCCTTTTCTTTTCCATACCTACTACCACTTTCTTAGAGCTGGTCCTCAGTGCTCATTTTGAGTTTAAAAATTGATGTCGTGATCTAATTGGTCTCTCTGCCTCTAGATTTGGTCCCAGCATATCCACCATCTACAATGACACCAAATCTGATTGTGAAATTTCCCAATTTAAGTCTTTCAATGACATTGGCATCTAGTCCCTATAGGATAAGATCACATTGAAATTTTTTGAGTACATATTTACCCTCTATTGACTTGAAAGCACAATGACAAGGAACCCTGTCTAATTATTTTTGGGGCCCTGCATGTAAGATAGTATCTCTCAGAAGCACCCAATTTATGTCTTAAACTGAATTTTTTCCTTTGCTTTCCTCATATGTCTACTCTACCTACCCTGCTAGTTTGGCTCACGTTGCTGGTGTCCTTTTCAAGACAACAAAGTATGGCTCAGTTCCAGGGGTTCAGCCTGGCCCATGGGAAATGGGTGCCTTTACCCTGCTTTCTATGGCAGTTTAACCTCTTCTCCTGGAGGACACCTCTTCTTACATTTAGGGCTTAGGGTGTCTAGCTGTCTTCTTGCTTCAGAACTACTTAGGCATGGGTCAGGTACCAGCCCCTACATTCCCGAATTCTAGAGGACACAGATCAAGTTCTCTGAGTGGTTGTTATAACAACCGAATCTCTGCCAATGATCATACTTCCCTTCTATAACCTCATCGTGGGCAATAGGCTGAGGATTGCCTTCACTGCTATTTTTTTCAGCGTTTCTTAGAGTGGTATCTTTCTTCATAATGTATAAGATCTTTTTGTTCGTTTGTTTTAAATGCAATTTTATTGAGATACATTTACACACCATACAAACCATCTAAAGTATACAATCACTGGCTCACAGTATCATTACATAGTTGTGTATACACCCCCATGATTAATTTTAGAACATTTTCATTACTCCTGAAAAGAAATAAGAATAAAAAATAAAACCCAAATCCTCCCATACGCCTTATCCACCTCTCTATTATTAACTTCTAATAGTGTCAAACATTTGTTCTAGTTAATGAAATAACTATTTTATATTTGTACAGTTAATCACAGTCATCATCTACCACAAGATTCACTGTGTTATACATTCCCGTGTTTTAACCTCCAGCTTTCCTTCTGGTGTCATAACATGACTCTAAACTTCCCCTGTCAATATACGTACACATCATTCAACACTGCTAATTATTCTTACAATAATGTTCTACTGTCACCACACTCTGTCCATTTCCAAATAATTAAATCTGACCTAGTTAAAAATTCTGCACATAATTAAACAACTGCTCTTCATTTTCTAGCCTCATTGTATCCCCTGGTAACACATGTTCTAAATTTTACTTCTGTGAGCTTACATATTTTAGTTCATATTAGTGAGATCATCCGTGTGCTTTATTTTGGTTAATTTCTGTGATCATGTCTTCATGCTTACTACTCTTTTCCTCTGCTATGTCCAGTCTGCTGTTAATGCCATCCGGTGTATTTTTCATCTCAGATATTATAGTGTTCATTTCTATTATTTTATTTGGGTTTTTCATCTGCATCGTCTGGATTTGTTTCTCTTTATTTTCATTTTCATTATAGGTCCTATTTCCCTGCTCCTTTGTATGGTAATCTTTAAATGCCAGATGTTGTGACTTTTACCTAGTCGGTTTTTGTGTATTTTTATTTTCCTATAAATATTCTAAAGATTTTTTTTTCTGGGATATATTTAAGTTACTTGGGAACATTTTGACCCTCTCAGTTCCTGCCTTTACCATTTGCTACATACAGCCTAACAAATTTAGTCCAAAGCTACTCATCCCCTATTACTGTGACAAAACCTTCCTAAGTACCCAATGCCTCATTAATTATGAGTTTTCCAGTCTAGGTAATGGGAACAGATACTATTTCCAGTCCTGTTTGAGCCCTGGACACTGTTCCATATAGTCTCTTAGGACGGTTCTCTCTTAGGACAGTGCATTCTGGGGAATGCACTGATCAGTAATTGCTGAATATTCAAGGGATCCTTTGTAGATGTTTGGGGTTTTCTCCCTAGAAAGCTCTTTCTGGTACTGTCTTAGATACTCTAGCTGCCTTGGTCCCCCAGCTTGGCATCTCAGTTACAGTGACCTACAGGTCTAGCTGGGCCCCCTACAACAGAAGACACTCAGACCAGCTATGCAGAGCCCCATACGCACACATACACGAGCCATTTCATGCTGCGGGCTATGGAAAGAGCATGAATCTCAGGGTATGCACAAACACCAAGCAGACTTCCCAAAAGATGGTGGCCTCAGTGACCTCTCTACTCATGCCCACTTGTCAGACTCCCGTGGAAGCAATAGCACACCTGCTGCCCAAGTGAACATATGGTTTCTAGGTATAGAAGGGGTTTGTAGCCTAAGCCCAGCCAGGCCCAGTTGTTAACTAAATCCTCCCACAGCTGTGATGCTTGCAGACTGAGACAGGATGCTGTGCAGCTGTGTTGAAAAGGATTGTTTGCACACTCAGTGCACACTTGTGCCTTATGCATCTACTGTGTGTAGTGCTAGGGTCAGAAGCCACAGACCGGGCCCCAACCCCAGGGAGCTCACAGACTATGGGTAGGCAACCTCAAAGAGATGCACAAATGCGTGCTTAACCACAGGCAGATGGGCATGGGAAGGCAGATGAATCGGTTCTGGGAGAGTCCTTTACAGAGTGACATTGTCCCAAGTCTGGGAGTGGGAGAGGGTTTGGCCAGGCAAAGGGGCAGTGCAGCCATCAATTGCTGTTTCTGGCAGTTTCCATGACTTCACCTCAGAACAGTGGATATGGAGGCATGATATACATGGTGACCTGAGCTCATCTCCAAGGGGCCTCTGTCTCACCTAGGAGATGAGACTCCAGGATGTTGGATCCACTGTCTGGGATTTTTCAATGTGGCTCTATTGAGGTGCAGAGGGAGAATTAGTGACTGGGGAACTGGTAGAGCAATTCTTGGCAGAGGGTGCAGGACGGTACAGAACAGGGGCTTGGCCAAGCTCCCTCCCTGCGTGGGCCTTAGTCTCCTGACGGTTGGCTCCTACATCCTCCCAGACCCCTAGGGCAGTCTATTGTCCACCCCTCTTTCGCTCCGGGCTTCCTCCTGGCGACAGGATGCGGGGTACTGTGGAGACCTCCCTCAAGACCCGGGGCCTCTTTTCATTCTGGCTCTAACCATCAGTGAGCACACCTGTGTGTTCATCTTCCTGTTTTGGGGTGATTGTTCCTCAGAGCTTGTTCACAGGAGGGTGGCTGCCAGGCCAAAGTGTACCACCGCCAGCATTTTGATATGGCTTCATTTTACATTTCATTCTACTTCTCCTGCCCTCACTGACACTGGGGTTTGTCCCTCTGCTGTGCTGCTGCCATTCTGCCTGGTGAAAAGTGAAATCCCAGCCCCGTAAGGTGATTGACTCTGAGGTGAGGCCAAGTGGCTTCTCCCACCCTCAAGGGCTGTCTCCATTTCTCTTTTGGTGCTTCACCTGGTGTGTCCTTTCTGTATGGGGCTGTGGAGTGAAGAGCGTGGGGTGGGGTTAGGCTCTTCCACCAGGAATTCACTCCCCGCCAGTACCTGGAGCCCCTTCTTGGGGCGTGGTGGATGTGGACCAGGAGCACATCCCCAGCTGACATCACGGGAGGTGGGAACTGCCTGTGGGCTTGGGGGGTTGCGAGAGGTGTGCTCCCACACCCCCGGCCGGAGCAGGCCAGGGTGCGCCTCCACCCGCCAAAGAAAAAAGGGTGCGTGCCCAAAGCCTTGAGGACCACGGCCGGCTGGGGCCGGCCGCGGGGAAACATCCGCTCCGAGGAAGTGAGGTGGGTCCCGGTGACTGCTGTGGGGCTCTCGCAGCTCTGAAGGCCAGCGGCGCCAGGCGGACGTTGGCAAGTGAAGCCCAAGCTCCCTCCTCGGCCGATCAAGCGGCCAGGCCAGGGTCTCCAGCCTCGGTGCAGCTGCATACGCGGCCCCGTCGCTCCCTCTGCTAGGGGGCAGCCCCTTCCCCAGGCTGATACCCGGACACGGCCCCAGGTCCCCAGGACAGGCGAGTGGGCAGTCGGGTTGTAGTGCCGGGTCTCACGGAAGCACGTCGCGGGTGGGACCGCTGGCAGTGACCATAATGTATGTAAGATCTTAAAGTTACTTGTTCTCAGCTTTGGGACCTTGCCTGCAACTGAGATAACACTTAATGACCCATTTTAACGTCCTGTTTTTGTACATGCAATTGAAAAATGATTAACTTTTCCTGGTCATTTTTTTCCTTATCATTAGTAAGCTTTTCATCCGGAGCTTTTTTTGTTTGTTTGATATTAATAATTTCAGTGTCTGAAGAAATTCTCATTCTGCTCTTTGCTGTGAATTACTGCTCAGATTGGCTTGTTTTGTCATATTCTTTATGTTTTTGGATTGTGAGCTAATGTACACTGAGGGGCTAATTGTGGGAATCCTGGGAGGTCTTATTTGTGCGTGTATCTCCTTTTATTTGCTCCTACGAGGTGCCTAGGAGTTTTACCATTTCAGGACAGCTTAATGTTGAATTCTCAGGGTATGAGATTTCCAGGACTATACAGGCAGTTTAAAATCAAGTTCCAAACCTGTGTGAGAGCAAGATAATGATTGTAAATTCCCAAAGGAGATTTTATTTTCCCGGCCTACAAAAGCCTCGATCAAGATAGTCAACTCTCCTTTCTAGTCCAAACTTTCCCAGGAGGTGTAGCCATTGATTTACTTGATATTATGTGGAGGATAGGGGTGGAGTAGGTTTCAGTTTGGGGAATCCAGAGTCATCTTTTTTTTTTTTGGTTATAGAAAAAAAAAGTCCCCGTAGCAGCTGTAGTTTCAGCTTGCTTTTCATTTTCATTTGTTTTTCCTTTTTTATTGAGTTTCAACTTGTATAAACTAAGTGCATAAATCTTAAGTGCACAGCTCAATGAGCTTTTACATATGTACGGACTCTCATAATCATTTCCCAGATTAAGATATAGAATGTTTCCTTCACCACAGATGGTTCCTTTGTGCAGCATTTCAGGTACTAATGTTATCCCAGAAATAAATAACCACACGTTTGACTTCTGTCCCCGTACCTAGTTTTGTCTGTTTTTGGTCTTAAAAGAAATGGCATTATGAAGCATATACTACTTAATGTCTGGTCTTTCGCTCAATGCTGTGTCTGTGAGATTCATGCATGTGGTTGTGTGAAGCAGTACTTCTTTTATTTTCACTGCTATATAGTATTCTGTTGAATGAATTTATTACAATTTATTTATCTATTTTTGTTGATGGAGATTTGGGTAGAATAACTTTTGATTATACATGAGCATTCTTATACATGTCTTTTCATGGACATAAGATTTCATTTTGGTGACTGGATACCCCAAAATGAAATTGCTGGGTCATAGGTTTTGAATATATTTAGCTTTAGTAGAAACTGTCTTTTTAGAGTTGTGTTTGAATTAGGAACCAGACAAGGTTCACGCATTGCCCTAGATTCATATACCTGTTTAGTCTTTTTTAATTGTCCCCCTTCTTTTCATGCTATTTGTTGAAGAACCTGAAACATTTTCCATGTTCTGTATGTTGCTGATAATATCCTAGTTGTGGCATTTAATATATTAGCAATCATTGGTTTTATCAACCATTGACAATTGTTGCCTAGAGCTATTAATTTGTTGGAGAATAAGAAAGTGTTGATTTTCTAATTTTAGCATTTATGGCAAAATATTTCTATAAAGAAGAACTTTCCTTCATTTACCAGTTAGTTGCCCGTGTTCTAGTTTGCAAGCTGCTGGAATGCTATATGCCAGAAACAGAACAGCTTTTAAAAAGGGGAATTTATTAAGTTGCAAGTTTACAGTTCCAATTTGAAAAATGTCCAAATTAAGGTAAGGCTATGAAAATGTCCAAATTAAGGCACTAGTAAGAGGTTTCCTTCACTCAAGAAAGGCTGATGAAGTTTAGGATTTCTCACTCAGCTGGAAGGGCACATGGCGAAGTCCGCTAGCTTTCTCTCCTGCCTTCTTGTTTCATGAAGTCTCCCTATCCCCTACTGGGGGGCATTTTCCATTTTAATCTCCAAAGGTCGCTGGCTGCTTGGGCTCTAAAGCTTTTTCCAAAATGGTTCCCTCTTAAAGGACTCCAGTAAGCAACCCTACCTTGAATGGGTGGAGACTTCTCTGTGGAAACCATCTAATCAAAAGTTACCACCCACAACATGGGTGGGTCATATCTCCATGGAAACAATCAAAAAGCTCCCACCCAGTGCTCGCTTCGGCAGCACATATACTGGAATTGGAACGATACAGAGAAGATTAGCATGGCCCCTGCGCAAGGATGACAAGTAAATTCGTGAAGCATTCCATATTTAAAAAAAAAAAAAAAAAAAAAGCTCCCACCCAGCAATAATGAATGAGGTGAATGAGGATTAAATAACTTGGCTTCTCTAGAGTACACAACAGATTTAAACTAGCATTTATACAGAAAAGTCGGGTTGATGCTTCAGCTTCTCTTTATATACCAGTTTTTAGAATAATGAGTTAGTTCACTAAGACCTTCCATAGTAACCATTGAGTTAAAAAAAAAGTTAGAATCATTTTGAATTTATGTATTTTATGTATCTTATGTAATGTATAAAATGTGAATTGTCATATATTTGAAGGATTTCAGTTGTTATTCTTTTGTGAAATTTATCATTTTTGTCCAGTGGAATCCTTTAGGCTGGCTTACATGTTTTTTATGTGACCCAGTAGTCTTTGGGAACTTTTTTGCTTTCTGAAACTGTACAATATCTTGGGTTCATCTTATATGTTTCCTACCCCAGATCCGAAATCAGCCATTTCTGCAGAAAACCATGATTCCTTTCTGTGGAAAATGGCATTTGGTGATCACAATCTGGGTCTAGGAAAAGCACTCCTTTTAACTTTTAGTTCTTTAATCTTACAGTATTTCTGTATCTGTAAATAATATATTTGAGGTGCTGTTTCTTTAATTGGCAAATTTGCACATTACCTATTCTTCCTGTTTAATAAAGAGTATTTAGCTCTTTGACCCTTTCCTTCACTTTTCTCCTTTATCTTGTAAATATAGTTATATTATTTTCAGTTGAACAGTAACTGTAAATAGCGTTCACATTGTTTATGCTCATGTAAATATTAGCCAATGCAGAGACATATAGTTACATGTAATCTACCTTTTTCTTACACAAATTTTTATTTTCTGTAAAATAATAAAAAAATTATTTTCTAATTGCCTCTTTTCTTCTCACATTTTCTTTCAAATACGCTGCTCTATGAGAGAAATCTATTTCCCTCCCCCCCAAGAGACCTCCTTTCAGAGCCCCCCTGAATCCCCATTTCAACCTGGATTGATTACTCTCTCTCTCTGCTCTGAAACTGTTAACCTGAGGTTCCCCCTGTCTGCTCTGTTTCCTGGATTCATGTTATTTTAGGGGAGAGAGTTCTTCAAATACTGTATTGGTTTTCTCTCAGCAGTGAAATTTGCCAAAGATCTTTTATTTCCTGCCTGGGGATAATTTTCCTGGCTGTCATTTTCTTCTCCCTCATCCTAGAATCTGACATGCAGACTTCATACCAAGTTTTACCTAGGAATAGGGAAATTTCCACATGGGTTTCCTTCCTTTTGTCCCAGTTACAATGAAAACTACCTTTCATGGTATGTGTTTTTAATTGTCCTGACATTATCAACTGCTCATCAGGGGAAGCTCACACTACCAGAGAAAATCTAATTTGAACACATGAACAAAAACTTTTATGTGCCTAGAAAGAGAAACAGATCACATAAAGGAGAAAAATTGGGATAGAGTAAGCATGAGTGAATGTGAATGTAGTGGTTGCATTGAAGACACAACAGAAGAAGCTGCTATTATTAAATAGTGGTAAGTCTCAATACTGTAAGTCAGGTTGTAGGAGGTGAAATTTCAAAGAGTTGTACTTACAATCAAATACATTGGAGGATTCTAAGATTTGGTAACACTGGTGCTACCTACCCACAAACCTTCTGCTGGGGATTGAATCATGTTTCCCAGGAAAGGCATGCTCAAGTTTCACCCCCTGGCTCTCTAAGCGTGAACCTATTTGTAAAGTTAAGGTGTGTCCAAATTGACTGAAGATAGGCTTTAATTCCAATAAGCAAAGGAAATTGAACATGGAAAGGAAAAGCCATAAGGAGCAGACAGAAGCAATGAACTGTGGAAAAGACAGGAAGAGACACTGCCATGTGCATTGCCATGTGATGGAAAAGCTAAGGAAACCGAAATTATTGGCCATCCAGAAGATACAGACCTTAGGCAGAAGCAAAACTTCTGGCCATTGAAATTGTGAGCCAGTAAATTCCTGTTGTTAAGCCAACCTGTTGTATTGTATTTATTTTAGCAGCTGGGAAACTATATGCCTGTCTTCAGGTGGGCCATTATGGTGAACGCAGAATAAGATGTTAACTTGGGCCATCCAGTGGTTTCAGATCATATTTGGGACCAGAGCTGTTTGTAGCTAGGGCAGTGTTTCTTGACTTGGAGCATCTAAGGTTGATTTTTGGACAGATTATGTTAATTATTAAAAACTATCATCTCTCAGCTCCAAATGGATCTTTCTGGTCTGTGATACTGGGTTGCAACTCTGAAAATTGCATTTATCCTTTTCCAGACTGACTCCCTTTTGGACTTTGCCAATAAGAGTGGTAGAAGCAGTATGGAGGAGAGCGAAGGGACATGCTTCTTTCTATTTTTGCCTCCTGTTCTTGACACCATTACACCAGCAGCAGCTCTTCACCCTGGTAGAGGCAGAAAATCCCAGTTCCTTGCTTTTTGCAGCTTTCCCAGAACCAGAAGTACCAGCATCATGAGGTGCAGCACTTTCTATCTTTGTGTGACTTTCACGTCCTACCACCTGTCTAGATTAAATCCTCTAATTCTCTCTGCTAAAATAGCTGGTATGGTTTCTGTTTTCCTGCTTGGACCCTGATTGATGCATATTTGTATCTCAAATGAAATGTAAATGAAATAGAATATCAGGGAAATATTATAATCTAAGCTATGATAGGAAAACACTAGTAAATACATTGAAGGATATTAAAATTTCTTTCAGCAAAATCAATCTGGCGCCATGGCAACAGGGAGTAAATTATTGGTAGCCAGGGACTGGGGGAAGGGGGAATTGAGGAGTGACTGCTAATGGATACAGGGATATTTTGGGGGGTGATGAAAATGTTCTGGATTTAGATAGTAGTAATATTTCACAACCCTGCGAATATACTAAAAACCACTGAATTGTACATTTTATGAGGGTGATTTTTGTGGTTGAGATTGAATTATATCTCAATCTAAAAAAAAAATCAACCTGACTGTTTTCCTATCTGTCCCATGCATGCCCCTCAATCTTCAATATTTTACAGTCTGTTCTTCACTAAGTTGTAAGAATGGTCTTTGTCTTTAGAGACTCATTTAGTCTTTTCAAGAAAGGATGGGTCCTTGCCTAGACAGGGGCTTTTCTTTGTGTGACCTCAACTGGTGGTGACACTGTGTAGAGAGGCAGTTCTACAGTTTGGGTTGTCAGTTGACACGGGATATTTCTTTTCAGTGGAATGTGTGTGTCTAACTTTCTTACCCCTGATATTTTTGGTAGTGAGTTGTCATAATTATCTGGGATGATTCAATTCAGCAAGGATCAAATGAAGTTTATTTGCATGTACTTTTAATCAGGATTCAAGCACTAGAGTGGAATTCGGACACTTTGTATGGGACAGTATTGGTGAAAATCCAAGCCAGGTGAGATACCTTGGGAGTAGCAATAGTGGGAAATCATCACCATTACTAAGGCTGTAGAGACAAGAGAAAGAACTCGTATTTCAGAGCCCCATAAAAGTTGCAGCCATGTGAAAATATTCATTCTGGAAGAGTAGAATTTGTGAAGGGACACAGCCTCCAAAAGAAATGCAGCCTCCAAGCAAGGAAGAAATGGAAAAGAAATACTCCTACCTTTTTCTCCTTAAGCTCTCCTACTTTCTGTTGGTGCCTCCCATGGAGTCAAACCCAACAGGAAGCCACAAAATAAGGGAGCCCTAGGAGTCATCTTCCCATGGCACACAGCAGGGCAGAGAAGATACAGAATGGGTCAACAGGGGGGCAAATGGAGAATAAACAGTGCCTAAAGTGTCTTACAGGATGGCATTGACAATATGGCAGGGATTATTTATATTTTTCTAAATCAGTCATTTATTAATTTTCATAATCAGAGCTTTTGGTATGTTATCTGCTTCTGCATCCATCTTTCCTTCCTTCTGGTTCCATTCATAAAGTTTTCACCTCTTTTCAGAATCTAAGTCCTCCAGATGAGCTCTAGATCCCATGCTTTTTTGCCTTCTCAGCAACTTTGCTCTACTAGTCTTCCTCTTTCTCTCTCTCCTGTATCTTCCACTTGTACTCTCAACTGGATCCTGATGACTAGCAGTTTAACATAAACTTATCTTGTCCTTACCAACTGTATTAGTTTATTAATGCCACTGGAATGTGATGTATCAGAAATGGACAGTTTTAAAAATGGGAATTTAATAAGTTACAACTTTACAGTTCTAAGGAAGTAAAAGTTTCCAAATTAAAGCACCAACCAGAGGTTACCTTCACTCAAGATCGGCTGATAAGCCTGGGACAGTTCTGTCAGCTGGGAAATCACGTAGCTGCTGGCATCTGCTGCTTTCTTGCTCCTGAGCTCTGTTGCTTTCAGCTTCTGTTCCTGTGGAGGGTTCCTCACTTTGCTTTTCCGGGGCTGGCTTTCATCCTTTGACTTCCCTTGGCTTGCTCCAGGTTCTGGCTTGCTTAACATCTCATGGTGACATCTGCTAGGCCCCAAGCATCTCCACATATCCACGTCTCTCTATTCTCCAAGTGTCGACATCTTTGTCAGCTCTGCTCTGAAGTTTCTATCAGCTCTGCTATTTTTGTCAGCTCTGAGGCTTCTATGTTTCTGGCTCTTTCCAAAATATTTCCTCTTTTAAAAGATTCCAGTAAACTAATCAGGGGGCTTTTCTTTGTGTGGCCTCATCTAATGATGACGCTGTATAGAGGTGACACTGGAATGGGTGGAGTCACATCTCCATCTAATCAAAAGGTCATACCCACAACTGGGTGTGTCATCTTTGTGGAGACAATTGTTTCTAACCTGCAGTACTGAATCAGGATTAAAAGAAGTGGCTGTAAACATGAGGAAGATGGCGGCTTAGTAAGACGCGCGGATCTTAGTTTCTTCTCCAGGACACCTACTAGGGGAGTAGAAACGATACAGAAAGCGCCCAAAGCCACAACAGAGATAAAAAAAGACAGCGTACCCCATCCTGGAACGGCTGGCTGGCTGAGAGAAGCAGCTCGGGTGAGATCGCTGAGGCGCGCGGGCCTTACCGGGCAGGGTGGCAAGCGGCCGGAGTTACTCCCTTCCCCCTTCCCGGGCCGGCTGGGAGAATTGGAGAGGTGGTCCCCTGAAACCAAGGCGACTGGCGCCCACACCACGCGCAGCCCCCGGACCAACTGAGAGAATTGGATCGGAAACCCCCAGGCCGCGGAGAACGGTGACCCCGTGACTCCCGGGGAACGTGCACTCTCTCGGGCGGGCCGCTGCCGCTGGCGCCCTCCCGCCACGCGTGTTGCCCAGGGCCGACTAGGAAATTCGGACGGGCTCTTTCCCTGGCTGCGGCGACCAGCAACCCTCCCTGCGTTCGGACCCCGGGCCGGCTCAAGCCGCTTCGGCTAGCGAACCCCCAGGACGGCGAGAGTTTTCCAAAGTTTAAGGTCCCACAGCACCTTTTACTGGTGGGACCCGCAGACAAACGTGTGCCACGAGCGCCACCTACTGGGCAGGATAAGAAAAACAGAACCCAGAGATTTCACAGAAAAATATTACAACCTTGCTGGGTCCAACACCAAGAGAAATCTGAATAAATGCCCAGACGCCAGCAGCAGAAGATAACTGTCCACGCTCAAAAGACTGAGAATATGGCTCAGTCAAAGGAACAAACCAATAGCTCAAATGAGACACAAGAGCTGAGACAACTAATGCTGAATATACGAACAGAAATGGAAAACCTCTTCAAAAATGAAATCGATAAATTGAGGGAGGACATGAAGAGGACATGGGCTGAACATAAAGAAGAAATAGAAAAACTGAAAAAACAAATCGCAGAACTTATGGAAGTGAAGGATAAAGCAGCAAACATAGAAAAAATAATGGATAGCTACAATGATAGATTTAAAGAGACAGAAGATAGAATTAGTGATTTGGAGGATGGAACATCTGAATTCCAAAAAGAAACAGAAACTATAGGGAAAAGAATGGAAAAACTTGAGCAGGGAATCAGGGAACTGAATGACAATATGAACCGCACAAATATACGTGTTGTGGGTGTCCCAGAAGGAGAAGAGAAGGGAAAAGGAGGAGAAAAACTAATGGAAGAAATTATCACTGAAAATTTCCCAACTCTTATGAAAGACCTAAAATTACAGATCCAAGAAGTGCAGCGCACCCCAAAGAGATTAGACCCAAATAGGCGTTCTCCAAGACACTTACTAGTTAGAATGTCAGAGGTCAAAGAGAAAGAGAAGATCTTGAAAGCAGCAAGAGAAAAACAATCCATTACATACAAGGGAAACCCAATAAGACTTTGTGTAGATTTCTCAGCAGAAACCATGGAAGCTAGAAGACAGTGGGATGATATATTTAAATTACTAAAAGAGAAAAACTGCCAACCAAGACTCCTATATCCAGCAAAATTATCCTTCAAAAATGAGGGAGAAATTAAAACATTCTCAGACAAAAAGTCACTGAAGAGAATTTGTGACCAAGAGACCAGCTCTGCAAGAAATACTAAAGGGAGCACTAGAGTCAGATACAAAAAGACAGAAGAGAGAGATATGGAAAAGAGTGTAGAAAGAAGGAAAATCAGATATGATATATATAATACAAAAGGCAAAATGTTAGAGGAAAATATTATCCAAACAGTAATAACACTAAATGTCAATGGACTGAATTCCCCAATCAAAAGACATAGATTGGCAGAATGGATTAAAAAACAGGATCCTTCTATATGCTGTCTACAGGAAACACATCTTAGACCCAAAGATAAACATAGGTTGAAAGTGAAAGGTTGGGAAAAGATATTTCATGCAAATAACAACCAGAAAAGAGCAGGAGTGGCTATACTAATATCCAACAAATTAGACTTCAAATGTAAAACAGTTAAAAGACACAAAGAAGGACACTATATACTAATAAAAGGAACAATTAAACAAGAAGACATAACAATCATAAATATTTACGCACCGAATCAGAATGCCCCCAAATACGTGAGGAATATACTGCAAACACTGAAAAGGGAAATAGACTCATATACCATAATAGTTGGAGACTTCAACTCACCACTCTCATCAAGGGACAGAACATCTAGACAGAGGATCAACAAAGAAATAGAGAATCTGAATATTACTATAAATGAACTAGACTTAATAGACATTTATAGGACATTACATCCCACAACAGCAGGATACACCTTTTTCTCAAGTGCTCATGGATCATTCTCAAAGATAGACCATATGCTGGGTCACAAAGCAAGTCTTAACAAATTTAAAAAGATTGAAATCTTACACAACACTTTCTCGGACCATAAAGGAATGATGTTGGAAATCAATAATAGGCAGAGTGCCAGAAAATTCACAAATACGTGGAGGCTCAACAACACACTCCTAAACAACGACTGGGTCAAAGAAGAAATTGCAAGAGAAATTAGCAAATACCTCGAGGCGAATGAAAATGAAAACACAACATATCAAAACTTATGGGACGCAGCAAAGGCAGTGCTAAGAGGGAAATTTATTGCTCTAAATGCCTATATCAGAAAAGAAGAAAAGGCAAAAATTCAGGAATTAACTATCCATTTGGAAGAACTGGAGAAAGAACAGCAAGCTAACCCCAAAGCAAGCAAAAGGAAAGAAATAACAAAGATTAAAGCACAAATAAATGAAATTGAAAACATGAAAACAATAGAGAAAATCAATAAGGCCAGAAGTTGGTTCTATGAGAAAATCAATAAGATTGATGGGCCCTTAGCAAGATTGACAAAAAGAAGAAGAGAGAGGATGCAAATAAATAAGATCAGAAATGGAAGAGGAGACATAACTACTGACCTCACAGAAATAAAGGAGGTAATAACAGGATACTATGAACAACTTTACGCTAATAAATACAACAATTTAGAGGAAATGGACGGGTTCCTGGAAAGACATGAACAACCAACTTTGACTCAAGAAGACATAGATGACCTCAACAAACCAATCACAAGTAAAGAAATTGAATTAGTCATTCAAAAGCTTCCTAAAAAGAAAAGTCCAGGACCAGATGGCTTCACATGTGAATTCTACCAAACGTTCCAGAAAGAATTAGTACCAATTCTCTTCAAACTCTTCAAAAAAATCGAAGTGGAGGGAAAACTACCTAATTCATTCTATGAAGCCAACATCACCCTCATACCAAAACCAGGCAAAGATATTACAAAAAAAGAAAACTACAGACCAATCTCTCTAATGAATACAGATGCAAAAATCCTCAATAAAATTCTAGCAAATCGTATCCAACAACACATTAAAAGAATTATACATCATGACCAAGTAGGATTCATCCCAGGTATGCAAGGATGGTTCAACATAAGAAAATCAATTAATGTAATACACCATATCAACAAATCAAAGCAGAAAAATCACATGATCATCTCAATTGATGCAGAGAAGGCATTCGACAAGATTCAACATCCTTTCCTGTTGAAAACACTTCAAAAGATAGGAATACAAGGGAACTTCCTTAAAATGATAGAGGGAATATATGAAAAACCCACAGCTAATATTATCCTCAATGGGGAAAAATTGAAAACTTTCCCCCTAAGATCAGGAACAAGACAAGGATGTCCACTATCACCACTATTATTCAACATTGTGTTGGAGGTTCTAGCCAGAGCAATTAGACAAGAAAAAGAAATACAAGGCATCAAAATTGGAAAGGAAGAAGTAAAACTATCACTGTTTGCAGACGATATGATACTATACGTCGAAAACCCGGAAAAATCCACAACAAAACTACTAGAGCTAATAAATGAGTACAGCAAAGTAGCAGGTTACAAGATCAACATTCAAAAATCTGTAGCATTTCTATACACTAGTAATGAACAAGCTGAGGGGGAAATCAAGAAACGAATCCCATTTACAATTGCAACTAAAAGAATAAAATACCTAGGAATAAATTTAACTAAAGAGACAAAAAACCTATATAAAGAAAACTACAAAAAACTGCTAAAAGAAATCACAGAAGACCTAAACAGATGGAAGGGCATACCGTGTTCATGGATTGGAAGACTAAATATAGTTAAGATGTCAATCCTACCTAAATTGATTTACAGATTCAATGCAATACCAATCAAAATCCCAACAACTTATTTTTCAGAAATAGAAAAACCAATAAGCAAATTTATCTGGAAGGGCAGGGTGCCCCGAATTGCTAAAAACATCTTGAGGAAAAAAAACGAAGCTGGAGGTCTCGCGCTGCCTGACTTTAAGGCATATTATGAAGCCACAGTGGTCAAAACAGCATGGTATTGGCATAAAGATAGATATATCGACCAATGGAATCAAATAGAGTGCTCAGATATAGACCCTCTCATCTATGGACATTTGATCTTTGATAAGGCAGTCAAGCCAACTCACCTGGGACAGAGCAGTCTCTTCAATAAATGGTGCCTAGAGAACTGGATATCCATATGCAAAAGAATGAAAGAAGACCCATCTCTCACACCCTATACAAAAGTTAACTCAAAATGGATCAAAGATCTAAACATTAGGTCTAAGACCATAAAACAGTTAGAGGAAAATGTTGGGAGATATCTTATGGATCTTACAACTGGAGGCGGTTTTATGGACCTTAAACCTAAAGCAAGAGCACTGAAGAAGGAAATAAATAAATGGGAACTCCTCAAAATTAAACACTTTTGTGCATCAAAGAACTTCATCAAGAAAGTAGAAAGACAGCCTTCACAATGGGAGACAATATTTGGAAATGATATATCAGATAAAGGTCTAGTATCCAGAATTTATAAAGAGATTGTTCATCTCAACAACAAAAAGACAGCCAACCCAATTACAAAATGGGAAAAGGACTTGAACAGACACCTCTCAGAAGAGGAAATACGGATGGCCAAGAGGCACATGAAGAGATGCTCAATGTCCCTGGCCATTAGAGAAATGCAAATCAAAACCACAATGAGATATCATCTCACACCCACCAGAATGGCCATTATCAACAAAACAGAAAATGACAAGTGCTGGAGAGGATGCGGAGAAAGAGGCACACTTATCCACTGTTGGTGGGAATGTCAAAGGATGCAACCAGTGTGGAAGGCAGTTTGGCGGTTCCTCAAAAAGCTGAATATAGAATTGCCATACGACCCAGCAATACCATTGCTAGGTATCTACTCAAAGGACTTAAGGGCAAAGACACAAACGGACATTTGCACACCAATGTTTATAGCAGCATTATTTACAATTGCAAAGAGATGGAAACAGCCAAAATCTCCATCAACAGAAGAGTGGCTAAACAAACTGTGGTATATACATACGATGGAATATTATGCAGCTTTAAGACAGATAAACTTATGAACCATGTAATAACATGGATGGACCTAGAGAATATTATGCTGAGTGAATCCAGCCAAAAACTAAAGGACAAATACTGTATGGTCCCACTGATGTGAACGGACATTCGAGAATAAACTTGAAATATGTCATTGGTAACAGAGTTCAGCAGGAGTTAGAAACAGGGTAAGACAATGGGTAATTGAAGCTGAAGGGATACAGACTGTGCAACAGGACTAGATACAAAAACTTAAAAATGGACAGCACAATAATACCTAATTGAAAAGTAATCATGTTAAAACACTGAATGAAGCTGCATCTGAGCTATAGGTTTTTGTTTTGTTTTGTTTTGTTTTGATTTTACTATTATTACTTTTATTTTTTTCTCTATATTAACATTCTATATCTTTTTTCGGTTATGTTGCTAGTTCTTCTAAACCAATGCAAATGTACTAAGAAATGATGATCATGCATCTATGTGATGATGTTAAGAATTAATGATTGCATGTGTAGAATGGTATGATCTCTAAATGTTGGGTTAATTTCTTTTTTTCCGTTAATTAAAAAAAAAAAAAAAAAAGAGAAGGGATAATTGGAGATGAAGGGATACAGACTGTACAACGGGACTGGATATAAAAACTCAGAAATGGACAGCACAATACTACCCAATTGTAATGCAATTATGTTAAAACACTGAATGAAGCTGCATGTGAGGTATAGGTTTTTTGTTTTTGTTTTTTTTGTTTTTTTTTCTTTCTATTATTGTTTTAATTCTTATTCTGTTGTCTTTTTATTTCTTTTTCTAAATCGATGCAAATTTACTAAGAAATGATGAATATGCAACTATGTGATGTTATTAAGAATTACTGATTGTACATGTAGATTGGAATGATTTCTAATTGTTTTGCTAATTCTTTTTTTAATTAATAAAAAAAAAAAGTAAAAAAAAAAAAAAAAAAAGAAGTGGCTGTGCCCACAAGATTGGATTAGGATTAAGCCATGGCTTTTCTAGGGTACATAATACTTTCAAACTGAAACATCAACAAAAACAAAAACCTTCCCACATTTCGCTTCACTTAAACATTTGGAGCTAAACTTCTCCAGATCCTCACATGTGCTACCTTCCCTTTCCCATTTCCCATTAACTTTTCCCCCTCAATTTCTGGCTCTGGTTTCCACTATTTATTTACTTATTTATTAATATTATTGAGACATAATTCACATACAATGCAATTCACTCATTTTAAGTGGAAAATTCAGTGGTTTCTAGTATATTCGCAAAGTTTTGCGACCATCATCGCAATCAATTTTAGAATATTCATCATCCCCAAAGAAGCCATGTGCTCATTAGCAGTCACTCGGTATTTGCTCATCACCCTCCAAGAACTAGGCAATCACTAATCAACTCCCTGCTTCTATAGATTTGCCTGTTTGGGATATTTCATATAAATGAAATCCTACAATATGTGGTCTTTTGTGACTGGCTTTTTTCACTTAACATAATGTTTTCAAGGTTCATCCATATTTTCCTATGTATCAGTACTTCATTCCTTTTTTGCAAAATAATAACTCAATTGTATGGATATACCACATCTTACTAATTTATTCCATCAGTTCTTGGACATTTGGGTTGTTTCCAGTTTTGGGCTATTATAAATAATGCTTTTATGAACCTACAATGCACAATTTTTATGTGGATATATGTTTTCATTTCTCTTGATTATATACTTTGAAATGGAATTACTGGGTGTATTGGTTTGTTAAGATGTTGGAATACAATATACCAGAAATGGAAAGGCTTTTATAAAGGGAATTTAGTAAGTTACAAGTTTACAGCTCTAAGGCTGAGAAAATGTCCAAATTAAGGCAACAACAAGAGGCTACCTTCACTCAAGAAAGATTGATGCTGTCTGGAACACTTTTGTCAACTGGGAAGACGTGTGGCTGGCATTTGCTGGTCTTTGTTCCTGATTCCATTGTGTCCAGATTCTGATGCCAGTAGTTTCCTCTCTAAGCATCTGTGAGCCTTCAGTTAACTCCTCTGAGACACAATTCTGAGTTCTTGCTTACTTAGCATTTCTTAGGAAGGCACATGGTGATGTCTGCTGGGTTCCAAGCATCTCCAAACATCCATGTCTCTGTCAGCTCTGACACAACTGTTCTCCAAGTGTCTGCATCAGCAATGAGCTTTCTCCAAGACGTTTCTTCTTTTAGAGGACTCTAGTAACACTAATCACCTGAATGGGTGGAGTCACATCTCCATCTAACCAAAAGGCCACACCCACAATTGGGCATGCCTCATCTTCAAGAAGATAATCTCCTAAAATGGTCACAGCCACAACCAGGAACACTACCTTTCTGTCAAGATAATCTAATCAAAAGTGTTTCCACCCTACAATGTTGAATCAAGATTAAAGGATATGACTTTTTTGGGGTTCACAGCCCTTTCAAACAGGCACACTGGGTCATATGTCAAGACCAAAAATTTTGAAGAGCTGACAACCTCTTTCCAAAGTGGCTACACAATTTTACATACCCATGAGCAGGCTATGAAGGTTCCAGTTTCCCTATATCCTCACCAACACTTATTTGACTTTTTTTCAGTAAAGATGTTCTTGTTGGTGTGAAATGACATCTCATTATGATTTTGATTTACATTTCCCCTATGGCTAATGATGTGAGTATCTTTTCATGTGCTTATTGGCCATTGAACTGTCTTCTTTCAGAAATTTCTATTCAGACCTTTGTTCATTTTTTAATCATGTTGTTTGTTTTTTTTATTATTGAGTTGTAGTAGTTCTTTGTGTGTTCTAGACAGGAGACCCTTAGCAGATATATGATTTGCAAAAATTTTCTCACATTCTGTGGCTTGTATTTTCAGTTTCTTTATGAAAGTACAAAAGTTTTCAATTTTGATCATGTCCAATTTATTTTTCTTTCATTGTTTCTGCTTTTGGTGTCTTAAGAAAACTTTGCTTAATCCAAGCTCACAAAGATATACTCCTGTGTTTTCTTCTAAGAATTCAGCAGCTCTTATGTTTAGCTCCATAATCCATTTGGGGTTAATTTTTGTTTATGGTATAAAGAATGGATCCAACTTCATTCTTTTGCATATAGATATCTGGTTTCCCTGTACTATTTTTTAAAGTTCTATAACTTTATTATATATGTGATATTGGAAATATAGAGAAGACTTTATATGACATTTTCCCATTTGTCCTTTAGCCATATTCTTTTCAATAGAGTTTAAATGTTTTTTTTTTAATTTCATATTATTTTGTTGAGGTTCCAGGAGATATCAGAGAAGTGCAAAGATAAATATGTGTGTTCAGATTGCCATGTATGATTAGTAGTGTCTAGCTTCTTTCTTAGGGGATTTCAAAGTGCAGAGGTGTAGGTAAACACATCTGCTCAGTCTGCCACGTTCAGCTGGGAACATGTGGTTGTTTAGCATGTGCTTTCCCTCCTGGACTAAAGTTGCTGTAATCCACTGTTGTCATTCCAATGTTTAGCACTGTGTTGAATAAATGAAAAGTGATGGAATGAATGGAGCAAGGTCAGAAGAGTTGGTGGGGTCAGAAGAGAGAATGTCTTTGGGAAGGGGAAGGTATACCATTTCCTATGAAACTGAAAAAAAAGATGAGAATGGGTTCAGAACAGGTGAGGTGATATATATGAGGGAAGGAAATTTAGAAATATATCCTTTAATAATCCATTAACCAAGAGAACAACACATGGGCACAATACATGGGAAATATGGGATCTCTCAAGGCTTGTGTGGACAAGCTAGACAGTCTTGGGTTCTTTCACAGATATGTTTTTTTTAAAATATTTTTAAATTGTGAAATATAGCATGTATACAGAAAAGTAATAAATTTCAAAGTACATAGTATCAAATAGTTATTATAGAACAGATTTCAGAGTTTGGTGTGGGTAGCAGTTTTACAATTTTAGATTTTTCCTTCCAGTTGCCCCAAGACATTGGAGATAGAAATAAACCTCAATATAATGCTTCAGCAGACAGACTCATTTGTTAAATCCTATCTTCTCTACTGTAACTCATCCTTCTCCTGATTATTAGGGTTACTTGGGCTATACCCTTTCTAGTTTATTCATGTTGGAAAGGGGTGCCAATAATATGTGATAGGAGGATAGAAAAAGTTGATGTTGTTGGAGCGACTGACCCCTCTGAATTTCAGGACTTATCTGGCCTAGGAACCCATCTGGAGTTTGTAGATTTCTCTAAAGTAATCTTAGCGTGTGAAACTTTTGTAGAATCTCAGATAAAGCTCTAGGTGCTCTTTAGGGTTAACAGGAATGGTTTTGGTTGGGATTTGGCAAGTGTGGTAATTAGCAATATGTAGCTGAAGCTTGCATAAGAGTAGCCTCCAGAATAGCCTCTTGACTCTTTTTGAACTCTCTTAGCCACTGATACCTTATTTTGTTACATTTATTTCCCCCCTTTTGTCACAGAGTCATTGTCAATCCCATGGTGGCAGGGCCAAGATAATTCCTGGGAGTCATGGCCTAGTGTTGCCAGGATGTTCATGTCCCACGTTGAGGGGAATGCAATGATTTCACTTGCAGAATTGGGGGAGGCAGGGGGAGACAGAGAGAGACAGATAGAGAAAGACAGAGACAGAGTCAGAACCTAAACCTCTCTTCCTTTGGTTTCATACAGTAGGTGAAGTTCGAAAACACGTACAATGTCATCCTTATACCTTTGTTCTAGTTTGCTAGCTGCTGGAATGCAGTATACCAGAAATAGAAAGATTTTTAAAAAGGAGAATTTAATAAGTTGCTAGTTTATAGTTCTAAGGCTGTGAAATTGCCCAAATTAAAAAAAGTCTATAGAAATATCCAATCTAAGGCATCCAGGGAAAGATACCTTGGTTCAAGAAGGCCGATGAGATTCAGTGTTTCTGTCTCAGCTAGAAGGGCATATGGTGAGCATGGTGTTGTCTGCTAGCTTTCTCTTCAGGCCTCTTGCTTCATGAAGCAACCCAGGAGACATTTTCCTTCTTCATCTCCAGAGGTCGCTGGCTTGTGGACTCTGTGGTTCCCTCATCCTTCTGTTGTGGTTCTGCAGCTCTCCTTGTTCTCAAAAGGAACTCTCCAAAATGTCTCCTCTTTTATAGGATTCCAGTAAACTAATCAAGACCCATGTAGAATGGGTAGAGACACGTCTCCATCTAATCAAGTTTAATACCCACAATTGATTCACATCTCTGTGGAGATAACCTAATCAAGTTTACAACCTATAGTTGGAAACCTGTAGAGATTAGAAGAAACTTTTGTTCCCACAAGATTGATTAGGATTAAAATTGATAAAGCCATTAAAACATGGCTTTTCTAGGGTACATAAATCCTTTCAAACCAGCACACTGCTGTATTCTGATTTACCTTAATCCTGACACTATTGGCTTCATTCTTATTTCTAATTGAAGCCTGATCTCGCTCTCATTTTTAACAGTTGTTGTATGTAACAATGCTGACTTCCAGAGCTGCAGAACTCCAACTCTGAATCTTAGGGGTTACACAGGTAGCCCCAGTTCTAAGGAGATACCAGGTTATACAAATATAGCAGAGCATCTCAAAAATCTAAAAATACCATTTATAGCTCTGGACTAAATATGACTACTATAAGAGCATACAATCTAGGCCCCAGTTGTCTTTTAAGTATTTCCTAAAAGAGACCATACAATATTTGTTCTTTTGTTTTTGGCTTATTTTGTACCGCATGATGTCCCCAAGGTTCATTGACCTCATATCATGCCTCATGACTTTGTCCCTTTCTGTAGACACACAATATTCCACCATATACATACACCACAGTTTGTCATTTTACTTCTCAGTCACTGTATCCTTCAGCTACCTCCTTTCATTGAGCATCATGTATAATGTCCACAGTCAACAATCTATGTCTCATATTATCCTCAGTTGTACAATCATCAACACTCTCAATTTTAGACAATTTTCATTGCTCCAAAGAGAAAAATAACCAATAAACATACCCTCACCAAATAGAAAATGCAAACCTCCCCTTAACTCTTGTCCCCCCCTCCCCCAATTATTTACCCCTGGTATTGCTGTGATACTTTGATCTATAGACCATAGCCTGCAATAGTAGTTTTTCCCCTATACCCCTTTGTTTACTTTTTGTACAAGATTCATACCTTTGAAGTAGTTCATGCAGGAACTTATTTATATTTGTAGTGTTAATTGGTGGGATTCATGGCTCCACTCATCCCCTTTCAATCATGTTCACCTTCAATATGGCAATATTACTTATAGACCCACTAATGAACTGCCTTCACTTCTGTCCATTCCCTTACATTAAAAGTTCAACCTCTTTAGATGACCGTTCACCCTTCTCTAGCTTCTCTGTATTTCTAGGTCCCCTATATTCAACATTTTAAGTCTCTAAGTTTACCTTTACTTAGATCATAATAGTGAAATTGTACAGTATCTATCCTTTTGTGGTGTCTGAATTATTTCACTCAGCATTATGTCCTGAAGGTTCATCCATGCTGTCAAATGCTTCAGGTCCTCATTTCGTCTTATTGGTGCATAGTATCCCGTTATATGTATACACCACATTTTGTTTATCTGCTCATGTGTTTATGGGCACTTGGATTGTTTGCGTTTTTTGGCAACTGTGAATAATGCTGCTATGAACATTGGTGTGCAAATGTCTGTTTGTGTCACTGCTTTCAGCTCTTCTGGGTATATACCGAGTAGTGGTATTGTGGGGTCATAGGGCAACTTGATATTTAGTTTCCTAAGGAACCACCAAACAGTCTTCCGTTGTGCCTGTACCATTATACATTCCCACAAGCAGTGCATAAGTGTTCCAATTTCTCCACATCATCTCCAACATTTGTAGTTTCCTGTTTGTTTAATAACAGCTATTCTTATAGGTATTAGGTGATAACTCATTGTAGTCTTGATCTGTATTTTCCTTATTGCCTGTGAAAATGAGCATCTCTTCATGTGCTTTTTTAGCCATCTGTATTTGCTCTTCAGAAAAATGTCTATTCACATCTTCTCCATTTTATAATTGGGTTGTTTTTTCTTTTGTTGTTGTTGAGTTGTATGATTTCCTTATGAATACAGGATATCAAACTTTTATCTGATTGTGATTCCAAATATATATTTTTTCCCATGGAGTTGGTTGACCACCTTTTTAACAAAGTTTTTTGAGGCACAGAAGCATTTTATTTTGAAGAGTTTCCATTAATTTACTTTTTTCTTTTGTTATTTGTGCTTTGCGTATAAAGTTTATGAAGCGACCTCCTATTACTAGGTCTTGAAGATGTTTCCCTATATTTTCTTCTAGGTGTTTTATGGTACTGGCTCTTATGTTTAGACCTTTGATCCACTTTGAGTTAATTTTTTTGTATAGAGGGTGTAAGGTAAGAGTCCTCTTTTATTCTTTTGACTATTGATATCCTGTTCTGCCATGCCCATTTATTGAAAAGACTATTCTGTTCTAGTTCAGTGTATTTGGGGACCTTGTCTAATATTAATTGACCATAGATATGGTGGTCTAAATTTGCACTCTCGATTCTATTCCATTAGTCAAGGCTTCTATTTTTGTGCCATTACCATGCTGTTTTGAGCACTGTCACTTTGTAATGAGCTTTAAAATCAGGAAGTGTTGATCTTCCCACTTTGGTCTTCTTTTTTAGGACATCTTTAGCTATTTGGTATCTTTTTCCCTTACTAAATGAATTTGATAACTAAACTTTCCAAGTCTTCATAGTTGGTTATTGGAATTTTGATTGGTATTGCATTAAATCTGTAGATCAATTTGGGTAGAATTGACGTCTTAACTACATTTAACCTTCCTGTCCATGGGCAGGGCATGTCTTTCCACCTATTTAAATCTTATTTGATTTCCTTTAGCAATGTTATGTAGTTTTCTGTGTATAGGTCCTTTACATTCCTAGTTAAGTTTATTCCTACATACTTGATTCTTTTAGTTGCTATTTTGAATGGGATTTTTTTCCTTAATTGTCTCCTCAAGTCATTGCTTCTATATAGAAATATTAGTGATTTTTTGCACAATAATCTTGTATGCCACCACTTTGTTGAATTTGCTTATTAGTTCAAAAGCTTTGTTGTAGATTTTGCTGGATTTTCTAAGTATTGTATCATGTCATCTGCAAGTAATGAAAGTTTTACTTCTTCCTTTCTGGTTTGGATGTCTTTTATTTCTTTTTCCTGACTGATTGCTCTAGCTAGAAATTCTAGTACAATGTTGAATAATGGTGGTGACAGAGGGCATCCTTGTCTTGTCCCTGATCTTAGGGAGAAAGCTTTCAGTCTCTCTCCATTGAATATGATGCTGGCTATGGGTTTTTCATATATGCCCTTTATCACATTGAGATAGTTTCCTTCTATCCCTACCTTTTGAAGTGTTTTTATCAGAAAATGATGATGAATTTTGTCAAATGCTTTTTTATCATCAGTTGAGATGATCATGTAAGTTTTCCCATTCGGCTTAGTAATGTGCTGTATAACATTGATTGATTTTCTTTTGTTGAGCCACCCTTGCATTCCTGGTATAAATTCCACTTGGTTGTGGGGTATACTTTTTTTATGTGTTGTTGAATTTGATTTGCTAGTATTTTGTTGAGAATTTTTGCATCTGTATTCATTAGGGAGACTGACCTGTAGTTTTCCTTTCTTGTGTCATCTTTACCATTTGGGTATTAGGGTGACGTTAGCTTCATAAAATGTGTTAGGTAGTGTTCTATTTTCCTCAGTTTTTTGTAAGAGTTTGAGCAGTGTTGGTGTTCTTTTGGAATTTGATAAAATTCCCCTGTGAAGACATCTGACTCTGGGCTTTTCTTTGTAGGAAGATTTTTGAAGACTGATTGAATCTCTTTACTTGTTATCGGTTTGTTGAGCTCTTCTAATCCTTCTTGAGTAAGTGAACCTTGTTTGTATGTTTCTAGGAATTTGTCCATTTCATCTAAGTTGTCTAGTTTGCTGGTGTATAGCAATTCATAATATCAATAAGAAGATAAGAGTTTTTATCATTTCTTTAGGTTCTGTGGTAATGACCCCCCTCTCATTTTTTATTTTATTTATTTGCATCCCCTCTTTTTTTTTTTTTTTAAATTTTTGCTTTCTCAGCCTTGCTCAGGGTCTATTGATTTTATTGATTTTCTCAAAGAACCAACTTTTAGTTTGATTCTTTCTATTAGTTTTTTGTTCTCCAGTTCACTCATTTCTGCTTTAATCTTTGTTGTTTTTCTTCTTCTATTTGCTTGGGAGTTAATTTGCTCTTCTTTGTCTAGTTCCACCAAGTGAGCCATTAAGAGCTCTATTTTTGTTCCTTTTTAATATAGGCATTTAGGGCAGTAAATTTTCCTCTTAGTGCTGCCCTTGCCATATTTTCTGATATGTTGTATTCTCATTTTCATTTGTCTCTTGACATTTACCTATTTCTGTAGCAATTTCTTCTTTGACCCATTTATTATTTAGGAGTGCGTTATTTAATCCCCATATATTGTGATAGTTCTGGTTCTTTGGTGGTTTTGATTTCCATCTTCATTTCATTGTGATCAGAGAAAGTCCTCTGAATAATTTCAATCCTTTAAAATTCATAAAGATCTGTTTTGTGCCCCAGCATATCATCTCTCCTGGAGCATGTTCCATAAGTACTAGAGAATTTGGGATATAATGATCTATATATGTCTTTTAGGTATTAATTTATCACATTGTTTAAGTTCTCAGTTTCCTTGTTGATTCTCTATCTGGTTGTACTATCTATAGAGCATAGTGGTGTATTGAAGTCTCCCAGTATTGTTAAAATGTCTATTGCTCCTTTCCGTTTAGCCAATGTTTGTCTCATGTATTTTGACACTCCTTAATTTGGAGTGTAAACATTTATGATTGTTATTTCTTTTAGGTGAATTGTCCCATTTATTAATATGTAGTGTGCTTTCTTGTCTCTTATGACATCTTTGCATTTAAAGTCTATTTTGTCTAATATTAGTATAACTACCCCTGCTTTCTTTTCATTGCAGGTTGCATGGGACATCTTTTTCCATCCTTTCTCTGTCAATCTATCTGTATCCTTGGGTCTAAGATGACTCTCTCATAAGCAGCATATAAATAGATCTTTTTTTTTTTTTTTTTTGCATGAGCAGGCACGGGGAATCGAACCTGGGTCTCAGGCATGGCAGGCGAGAATTCTGCCTGCTGGGCCACTGTGGCCCCCCCCAAAATAGATCATATTTTTAAATCCATTCTGTGAATCTGTATCTTTTTAAGTATTGAGTTTAGTCCATTAACATTCAAAGTTACTACTATGAAGGCATTTCATGAATCTACCATCTTATTCTTTAGTTTTTATTTCTTGGATCTATATATTATTTTCCCTCTTTCTCTTTTTATCCTTTATGTTAACCTATGTGTACTCTTCAATGCTGTACCCTTCTCCAGATCTCCTTTTCCTCTTTTTTTTTTTTTTTCAACTGACAGAACTACCTTTCTTATTTCTTGTGGGGCATGTCTCTTGTTGACGAATTCTCTCAGCCTTTGTTTGTGAAAAAACTTTTTTTCTCCCTCACTTTTTGAAGGGCAGCTTTTCTGGATAAGGAATTCTTGGCTGGAAGTTTTTCTTTCTCAGGATCTTTTTGATTTTTTTTTTCTTTTTTATTCATTTTTTTCTCTTTCAGGATCATAACTATATCATACCACTACCTTCTAGCCTCCATGGTGCTTTTTAGTAGTCCGAGCTCAATCTTATGTGGTTTTCCTTGTATGTGGTGAGTTGCTTTTCTCTTGATGTCTTCAGGACTTTCTACTTTTCTTCAACATTTGACAGAGTGATTAGTATGTGTCTTGGAGTAGACCTGTTTGGATTTATTCTGTTTGCTATACATATTTATGTCTTGGATATGCATATTTATGTCTTGGGAAGCTTTCCCCCAATATCTCCTCAACTGATCTTCTAGCCTTTTACTGTTTTCTTTTCTTTCTGGGACACTGATGATTCTTATATTTGTGTGCTTCATGTTGTCCATCCTTTACCTGAAATCCAATACAAATTTTTCTGTCTTTTTTGCCATTTGTTTTTTTGTGTGTTCAAATTCAGTTGTCCTGGCCACTAGTTCTCTTATTCTTTCTTCTGTCTCTTCAAATGTGCTGTTTTGTGTCTCTAGTATATTTTTAATTTGCTCTACAGTATCTTTCATCTCTGTGATATCTTCTGTTTTTCTATTGATTCTTTCGAATTCTTCTTTATGCTTTTCTAGTATCTTCTTGATCTCCTTTATGTCATTAGCCAACCAATTGAATTTATTTACAAGCATTGTGTGGCTATCTTTGATTGGTTGTTCCAAGTCTGTATCTCCTCTAGTGTTTTAATTTGGGCATTTGACTGGGCTATAACTGCCTGCAAATTCATATGCTTTATGATTTTCTGTTGGCTTTGAGGGTTGATGGTCTCAGTAGGTTATTTTGGAAGTTGATTTCCCTCACTTATCTAAGGTTTTGTGTTTTCTTGGATTTCCTGTTCCCATCTTTCCAGAAGTCTGCAGATGTGTTTTTGAAGGCCAAAAATGGTTATTCTCAGACTTGTTTTCCTCGTTCCTAAAATGCATGAACATTGTGGAGACATTCAAAGGCTTATTCAATTTTATAAGCTAGTTTTCTTTTCTGAATTTGAGTAGTTCTGAACTTATTCCTCAAGCCTTTGCTGACTGGTGGAAAACTTCAGGAAGACAAAGAACAGGGTCTTAAAATCAGACAAAGTTGGTTTCAATTCCTGATTCTTACCATCCACTGTGCTAAGAATCCTTTCTGAGTCTCGGTTTTCTCGTTGGCAATAGTAATGCTACCTAGCCCCATAGGATGTGGTTTAATTAAATGAGCTAATACATACAAAGCTCTTAAATTGCTGCTTAGTATTCAGCACTGTGCTTGTTTATAATCTTTAGCCCATTTAAATCTCAAAATAACACTTGGATTATCCTTTATGAATAACCACTTCTCACTTTCCATTTTTGATACCTCTGTGCACTCCTTCACTCTTCTTTTTTTTCAACCACATGAATGTGAAGGTAGAGTTCTGTGTGTGCATGAGTCAGGTGAAGGCCGAAGAGTTTGGATCTTCCTTATTTTTCCTCCTTTTCTTTTCTTGAGCTTTAGCTCTTCCTTTAGCCACTGACAGTTTTGGATCTGAAACATAATGCTTTTGGTAGCTATCTCTAGTTATTTTCAAGTGAATTTAATTATAGTTTTACAAATTAAATTCATATTAATAATTTTCACAGTGCTTTTATGTGTCTGGAAATTAATAGTCATTTCTTTCTTCCGTAGACATACACAAAAGATTGGGCTGAAGTTTTAAACCGCAAAAGTAAGCATGTGGAAGAAGCTGTCAGAGAACTTATCTCAATATTTGAGAAAATTTACGAAGTTAAGTACAGTGGGAAAATGAAACATTTACCAGGTAATTTCTGTAGTGATAAAGTTTGAGTTACAAACACTACAGACGTGAGTAATTTGCTCATGGTCATCACTGACCTCCTATGCAACTAGAACAAGTATTTACTCCCTCTCCTGGAGGGAAGGATCTGTGTTTAATATGTTTCTGATGCTCACAATTTGTGCATACTAAATCTGCTGTCACGTCTGAAAGTAAACTCCTAAAGAGGATTTTAACATCCCATAATGTAGTGATTATGGGTAGAGTTTGGAATCAAAATGACCTGGATTCAAATTATGACTTTGCCATTTTCTAGCTGTATGTCCTTGAACAAGTCATGTAGTCTCTCATAGCACATTTAGTGCTATGATTTAGAGAGGTACCTAAGGCCATCTACCCAGTGACAGAACTGGGATTGGAACCCAGGCCTGTCTGACCATGAAGCTGCTCTACTGCCTCCTTTTTGAGTTGAAGAGATAGCAAGTCTAGTTTCCCTCTTATTGAGGGCTTATTGAATATAGAAATACATTTCTATATTCAGTATAATTGATGTCATTTCCAACTCTGGATATTTGGCACTTGTGTTGGGGGCATTCCAGTGCAGTGACTCACTAGAAGAACTCTCTGGACTCAGCCTGCTGTTGTACTCACAGGTAAGATTTATTACAACAGAAGGATACAAAGAAAAATCAGCAAAAGGAAAGGGTGCATGGGGTGATGTCATGGGGAAACCAGGCCCAAGCTTGTAAGAGTCCTCTCCCAGTGGAGTCATGTGAAATGTGCTTAATTCCTCCAGTAATGAGTAGGGACAACATGTATGAAATGTATCTACCAGTGACGCTCTTTAGAGAGTTAGTGTCCAAGTTTTTACTGGACATGTAGGTATCCTCTGCCTTAGCACATACTGAAATTCCAGAATCCCAGAAGGAAAGAAGGTGTTCAACATAAACCACATTGTTTATAGAAAACAATTTAGGACACTGAACCCTTCTTATCAGGTAGGGTGGTTGGAACCCTCCTGAAATCCAAGTTCCCCAGTGCCTGCACGCCTTTCAAAGGATAGCACTCCCAGGCCTGCTGTGTTGACTCTTTGTTATGTAGCATTCTAATCATGTCATTTTGACTTTTTTTTTTTTTCAAAAACTAACCAGGCAAAAGTAGCATCTACAGTTTTCTTGATTCTGGAAAACTTGATTTGGGTGAGACCTTTTTTTTTTTTTAACAGTAACATGTACTGTGTTTTAAGACTTTTTTTTTCTGGACCCTTCGTTGTAGGGAATAAACTGTGCACAAAGTACAGGCAATTGATATATAATTGAAGATTATATTCCAAGGAATTTAAGGTCATGTCACAGCATGTATTTTTTTTCCTTGACCAAAAACTGGCCTATTGTTCTGCATCTTAAAAGACTCTACTTTTTGATTCTGCCTAGGCCCTCATCACCCTAAGTCAGTTTGCTTGACTGGGAATGAGAGAAACTTCCTCACTTTACCAGGGCTGTTGAGGCAAATCTGTATGACAGGATGTCTGAATTATTTCAGTGGTTGAAATCATTTTGACCCTATTATATTGCCTGTTTTCCCAATTTCAGAATATAATTTTTTCCCTCAATTAAGTCCAGTGTTTTAATCATTTCAGTAAATATATGAGCCCAAGAATTAAAGAGCTAAATTCAAATCCTCTTAATCAGGGACAGGAGAGTTTAAGAAATGATTCCCTGATAAGAGGATTGTTGCTTTATGCTTCTTAGATTATAGTTTAAGAACTTGGAGCTTTTTGTTTTGCTCAAATTGTCCTTCCTAAATATTGAGAATCCTTGGTTAAATTTGAAGAGAGAGATTTATTTTACTTTAGAGCTTTGTTTTCAAGCTATAAATAAGAATGGATTAAATAGAAATTTGTGCCTGGATGTTTTACTTGTTAGTATTGTAAGGAGATGATCCCTGTTTGTCCAGTACCTGCTCTTCCCACCATCCCCTGCTCAGGAAAGCATGGAGACTGGCTTTGGGCAGGGCAGGCTGTTGACTGGACCAAGGGTTGTGTTTCTAACATAGGTATATCACCTGTGGGTTTGAAAGAGACCCAAAGATGGCTCTGCCTAATAAGGATGATGTTAACTATTTACTATCCCTTTTGGATTTGAACCAGGAAGTACATAGGGTGTTAGCTTTTGGAGTGAGAGAATATTGCAGACAAGCAGAGATACCATGAAAGTGACTTTGTAAGATGTAAGAGAAAGTGGTTCTGGGCATAAATATAAGTGGTTCAGTGGGATTTTTGTCCCAAGGGGAACATTTAGCAAAGTTTGGAGACAGTTTTGGTTGTTACACTACTCGGGGATATTGTTACTGGTATCTAGTGGGCCCAGGCCCGGGATGCTGTTAAATATCCTACAGTGTATGGGACAACTCCCCCAACAAGCATTATTCAGTCCCAAATGTCAATAGTACTGATATTGAGAAACAGTTTAATTAGTTTTCATTAGAACTGTCAAAACACAAACATTTTAGTTCATTAACTTAGAAAATCCAAAAAGTAAACAGATAATTAATTTAGAAAGATAATATGGTAAAATCCTCTTAAAATGTTTAATTCCAGATCAAGACTGAGTATATTTACAGAGTGTATTTCTTAGTAGAATAACGATTTTATTGAGATGAGTGATTTAAATTAAATTTAAGGATTGCTCCTACATGAAAAAAAAGTTAAGTTTTTAAAAGAAAAGTTTTCATGTGAAAGAAGCTGGGCACAAAAAAGCCACATAATATATGATGGCCTTCCAATGAAATTTCAGAATAGGGAATTTTACAAATAGGGAGAGTAGATGGAGAGGGGAGTGGGGGATAGTAGCTAAAGGGTATGTGTTTCTTGTTGAGATAGTAAAAATGTTCTAAAATTGACTTTGGTAATGGTTACATATATTTGTGACTGTATTAAAAACCATTGAACTGTATACTTTAAGTGGGTGAACTGTATTGTATGTGAATTGCATCTCAGTAAAACTTGAAAAAAATGAAGAGCTTTTTCAGAAGGAGCTTCCTAAGAAGGTTTTGCCATATAGGATAAGTAAAATGCTAAAAATTAAGTGCTATTTTTATATATATATATTTTTTGTTTTGTCTTTTGTCTATAGAACAGCGGAAACATGTTGTCTTTGGAAGTGAAACAGAGGAGGGGGAAAGCACTGATTATGAAAATACTGTTGTGAGCGATGTTGCTGTTAACGATAAAGAAGATGAATTTAAAAAGGTATTTATGATGAAACAAGCTCATGCAGAATTATGACTCACTGGACTCTAGGTAATCCTGAATGGTGCTTCTCCTAGGCTGCATCAAATCTGTGTCTGTTTATAAAAAGATCCAGGAAATATAATTTCTGATTTTACATTATAGGACCTGGCAAGTTATAGCGACCTTTGCAATTTTTCTCAATATTGTCAACTTTTGAAGTGATTCTGCTGGTTACAGTTTAACTTCCCACTATTCCTATTGATCATATTTTCTTACATAGTAAATCTCTTTTGGGATTGTAGTCCCAATCCATTTGCTGCAGAGAAGATAACTTAGTTCTCAGTTATTGTATTTAATAGAGTTATCTATATCACAGGTCCAGATTCTGAGGCCCTGGGATCTGTATTTTTAGCTAGTACCACAGATTACATGTGGACTCTCCCCCAGGAGAAGCCCTAGACAGGACAGATTTCCAGTCCTGTATATGCTGATTGTGTCACACTCGTGTTGTAGTCTGATGATTCACCTCTTGTCACACCGAAATGCTTGATATTCCTTTGTTCATGCCTAATAATCATGTCTTCTGATCCAATTCAACCTAGCAGGCCCACCTAGCCTCACAGAGGTTATGTCTAGAGCAGACAGGAGCAATATGGCCAGAGCCCAGCCCAAATTTGTGACTCACTGTGCAAGTAAGGGGTGGCATCCAGATCCCTGCCCAGCCAGGCTCAGTAATGTCCTGGGCTCCAACCAATAGCCTTGGTTATTTCTCCTTCCATGGCAAGGAGGAGCATAAAGAGAAGGGTCAAACCAAGGTCACAGGAAGGTAGAAGTTTCCTCTAATATATTTTGGTATTGTACAGTTTAAAATATGATTAAAAAGAAGAATTTGAGATTCTTGAGGATGGAGACTAAATACCCTCTTCTGTGCCCACCCAAGCACTGAGAAATGCCACATTTTGTGAGTGCTTCCAGTTTTGTTGTAAATTGAGTATTGAGTGAACCAGGATGAATATGAATGAACTGCTGTAGAATTTTGGCTTCTGAGTAAGTCGTTATGTTTTGCTAGGTTGTTTATGCAAACATACTTTTCATATATTGTTATTTGCTTTAAAAACAGATAACAATTTAGGATTTAATTTATTTCTGCGATAATTGAAATTATACAACGTGTTATTTTCTGCCTTCCTTATAGCACTCTTAATATTGTATTATTGCTTTGGAGATTTTATTTTTGGCACTAAATTTAATATGATTTCTTATTACAGGAATGTAAAGAGGTCTATGCTTTTTTTTCTCATCAATTATTAGATAGTCTTCAAAAAGCTACACGATTGTCTTTGGACACAATGAAAAGAAGAATATTTGTTGCAAGGCAAGTTGTAAATGTGCTAAATTTGTCTGGTAATACTACCTATCATAAAATAATGGTAATAGCACCTTTTATTTTTATTGATTTAATAATTCAAAGTATTATACAATTTTAAAATATAGCATTCATTATACTGTAAGAACAGAGCTCAAATGAACAGCTATGTTCCTAGCACTCAGGCCAAGGTAAAGAACACTATTGGTCCCCTTTCTCATCTTCTTCCTGTTACTCAAAGGTCACTACTATCCTCAGCATTTCCTTTTTTTCCTTATGGTTCACCACATTTATATCCCTGTTCAATGTATTGTTTGGTTTTAACTGTATTTGAACTTTGCTCAGTATTATGTTTCTGAAATTCATCTGTGTTGATGCAGTTGTTTTTTCACTTCTGTACAGTTGGAATATACCTTCCATCCATTCTACTTGTGGCAGCCATTTGTTTTTTTTCCCACTTTGGGCTGTTATGAATAAAGCCACTTTGAACATTCTTTACATTCTCCTGCCACACCAGCTATGAGTGTCTTCTAATTTCCAGGCTGCTATGACAAATACCACAGAATGGGTGGTTTAAACAATGAATTTATCGTCTCACAAGTTTGGAGGCTGGAAGGCTTGCTTCTTCCTAGGGTCGGTAGCGTTCTGGCTGGCTGGCAGTCCTTGGGTTCCTTGGCTCTCCTGTCACATGGCGATGCCCTCCTTTCTCTTCTAGGTTCCTGCTAGCTTCTGGCTTCTGGCTCCTCACACTGCCTTCTCTTTAGAAGGCTTTCAGGAGTAAGATTAAAACCCATCCTGATTCTTAACTAAAACTAACATCTTCCAAAGGTTCTGTTTATACTGCATTCAGATTTTTGGAATGGGATTAAGATTAAGAATGTGTTTTTTTTTCTGGGACACATAACTCAATCTACCACAAAGTGAAATTCTGGTTTCTAGGATATATACATGTATGCCTTACTTTATCTCTTGCCCAGCATGATTCCTCATCCTTGCAGACTTTTGGTATTGTCCAATTAAAATATTCTTGCCAAGAGTGTATTGATTAATTGATATACCCAATATGTTACTTTATTGTAATATATCTTTCTACTGGTTAAATTGAAGATTTTAGCTTCCTTACACTATTGGGTCTTCCATCCAGAATCTTGGATAACCTTTTCATTTATTTAAGTCTTCTTTAATATAGCTCAATGAAGTTTTGTGTTCTCTGTGTAGAAATCTTGTTAATTTTTATTGGATTTATTCCTGGCCATGCACGGCTGATTTGTACTTTAATTATACTGTTAGAATCTCTCCATGTTTTGTGGATTTTTCAGATTTTCCTGCTGTTTTTGGTCATTTCTTGTTTTATGCATTTTAAGGGTATGTTGTTAGAGTCATGCAAGGTCATAATAGTAAAATCTACTTACAGTACTGTTCTCTCTCTTTTTTTTAATATGATGAATTTCTTTACCTATTTTACTGCTTAATTTCTCAGATTCTTTTAGAATATCATTAATTTTGCTTCCTCAGCTTTTTCTTTTTGAATGTCTTTTTCTGTTCCTTCATTTCAGCCTGTCTATATGGTTTTTTGTTTTACCTCTTAAAAACATTACATACCTGAATTATTTTATTCAGTCTGGTTGTTTCTCTCTTTTAATATGTGAGTTTAGTATGTTTACATTCAGTGTTAATTCTGATGTAGTTGGACTTAACTTTGGACATTTTACTTTGTTTTTTTTCTTTACTATCATTTTTCTTTGAGTCATTTCATTATCTGTTTTCTTTGGAATAGATAATACTTCACTTTTATTCCCTCTCCTTTACTCCAAATCTTTACTTGTTAACCTTAACTTTATTTTTTTTAACTTTTTTTTTGAAGGATAAAGAATAATTTATTCTAAATTACTACTACTCTGGAATGCTGCTGTTTAGAGAGAGTGTTCCAGGCACCTTTTGAAGACAGACCTTTAGTGATATCATACACTCTGACCAAGGAATTCCAATTCTAGAAATAGAGAGGAAAAAGATGTATGTTCAATTTTCCCAAAGCAATGTAAATAAGAGGTGGAAAAAGCCTGAAAACAATTGAAATGTCTAACAATAGAATGATTCCATAAATTATTGCATCGATAAGATGAAATATTGCTTAACCATTAAAATGATGCTTTTCACATGAGATTTTAAATAACATGGGAAATATTTACTGTTATAACATCGTGTGGAAGAGATGAATTCAAAATTGTATACTCAGTATGAATTCAAACATGGTAAAATAAAATATCTGTGTTGGTGTTGTTGTGTGTGTGTGTGTGTGTGTAAGCACACATGAGTAGTATACATATTTTCTCACATGAAAAAGGAAAAGAAAGTGCCAAAATATTAATGCTGGTTATCTCTGCGTTGTAAGATTATGAATGATTTATGTTTTCTATTTATCAGTGTTTTAACATTTTTTAATAGGAAGTGTATACTTACTTTATTCACCAGAAGAAAAACTACAGATAAAATAAGCTTCACCTTGTGGATTAGGATCTTCTAATAATGACTATTCAGGAAGCTTTCAAAAGAGGGTGACTGTGGGAATGAAGTAGATGTTTCTTCTGGCCTTCCTGCAGCTGCTCTTCTCATTGCACTACTTCCAATCCTTCTGTTCCTACTTTCTCCACATCAGTGCTGCCTACTCCCTACAACTAAAGTTACCACTTAACAAAAGTGCAATTACTCAGTATTTTCAAATTTTTAAGGTGTTCATTTAAACACTTTATTTCACCTCAGAACATAAACAGGCTTGAAAATCAGACAGATCTAGGTCTGATTCTTGGTTTGTCATTTACTAAGTATGAGACCTTGTACAAGTTAAAATTTCTTATTTGTAAAACAAACGCATCACCCTTCTTTTTTTTTTCTTTTTTTTTTTTTTATTAATAAACGGAAAAAGAAATTAACCCAACATTTAGGAATCATACCATTCTACATATGCAATCAACCAGTCAGCCATTCCAGGATGGGGTATGCTGTCTTTTTGATCTTTTTGAGCTGTTCTGTATCGTTTCTACTCCCCTAGTAGCTGTTCTGGAGGAGGAAAGATGAGGATGGCAAGACTGTTGAGGACAGTGGCAGAGGAGCCGGTGAAGGCAGAAGAGGGCACGGTGGTGGTTGGAGAGCCGCTGGAGTAGGAGGAGAAAGGGCTTAACTTTTTTATTGTATAGTATAACATATATAGAAAGCAAAGAAATAAAAAAGCAATATTTTTCAAAGCATTCTTCAACAAGTAGTTACAGACAAATCCCAGAGTTTGTCATGGGCTACCATATGATCCTCTCAGATTTTCCTTCTAGTTGCTCCAGAATATAGACAGTTAGGAGGCTTAAGTACTTTTTTTTATCATCAGAATTGACTTTTTTCCATCTTTTTTTTTGTGTGTGAAAATAACATATAAACAAAAAAGCAATAGCACTGCACTTAGTTGTAGAACATATTTCAGAGTTTGACGTGGGTTACAATTCCACAATTTTAAGTTTTTACTTCTAGCTGTTCTAAGATACTGGAGATTAAAAGAGATATCAATTTAATGATTCAGCAATCTTATTCATTTGTTAAATCCTATCTTCTCTGTATAACTCCACCATCACCTTTGATCTTTCTTTCCCTCTCTTTAGGGGTGTTTGGGCTATGGCCATTCTAACTTTTTCATATTGGAAGGGTCTGTCACTAATATGGGGTAGGGAGATGGAACTATCTGATGTTCTGGAGAGGCTGGGCCTTCTAGGTTTTAGGACATACCTGGTCCAGGGAGGTTTCTGGAAAGTTACTCTAGTTCATGGAATCCTTGTAGAACCTTATATATTGCCCTAGGTGTTCTTTAGGATTGGCTGGAATGGTCCTGGTTGGGGGTTGGCAGGTTACGATAGGTAGCAAGTTCTATGTGAAGTTTGCATAAGAGCAATCTCTAGAGTAGCTTCTGAACTCTTTTTGAACTATCTGCAACTGATTCTTTATTAGGTACACTTCTTTTCCCCCTTTTGGTCAGGATGGAATTGTTGATCCCACAGTGCCAGGGTTGGATTCATCCCTGGGAATCATCTCCCATGACGTCAGGGAGACTTTCACCCCTGGATGTCATGTCCCACATAGGGGGGAGGGCAATGATTTCACTTGGAAAATTGGGCTTAGAGAGAGTGAGACCACATCTGAGCAACAAAATAGGTCCTTCAGAAGTAACTCTTAGGCATCCCTATAGGTAAGCTAAGCTTCTCCACTCCCTGCATAAGCTTCAAAAGAGTAAGCCTCCTGATCTAGGGCATGAACTATTGATTTGGGTGTCCCTAAAATTTGACATAGTATCAGGGGATTTCCTGATGATAAAGTTTAATAGTTCCATATTTTTTCTTCTGTCTCTCAAGGGACTTTGCCAATACTTTTTGGTTATCTGCTTAATGTACTTTAGGATGTATCCAGGCATTATATTATGTTATACAAGATTAAAGGACTCTTTTTTATTCTGGGCTCCCTGTGTTTCAGTTGCTCAAATGAGCTATATAGATAGGTTGAGTTAGATTATGTACTACAGAAAATTTTGGTTCCAGATGAAATAGACCTTTCTTTCTTTGGTCTCAAAAAGTATGTGTGGTTCTAAAATGTAGACATTGTCTTCCTTACCCCTGTTCTGAATTACTTTAACCCAACCTGATTGTATTCGTTCTTATCTCTAAATATCAGGTTTTATATTTCTCAAAATCCAGAAATAATTACCACTCCAGACTAAATGTGTCTGGTATAAAAGCTTACAATCTAGGCCCCTTTTTTCTTTTAAGCATTTTCTAAAGGAAACCATACCTTTGTTGTTCTTTTGTTTCTGACTTTTTTTACCTCACCAAATATCCTACATATTCATTCACATCGTTACTTGCCTCACAACTTCGTTCCTTTTTTTTTTTATTAGCACAACATTTATTTATAAGTATACACCATTGTTCACCAATCTACTTCTCCGTCAGTGCATCCTTCAGCCACCTACATTCATCTAACAACATGTATAGTGCCCAGAGTCCACAGTTCATCAACAGTCTCAATTTTAGATAATTTCATTGTTCCCAAAAGAAAGAAAACCAATAAACACATCCTCACCCAAATAGGAAATCAAAACCTCCTCTTAACTCTTGTCCCTTTCCCCATTATTTACCTCTCCTGTTGCTGAGGTAGTGCTGATGGTTTCCTTTTAACATAGCCCATAGCATGCAATAGCAGTTTTTTCTCTGTACCCAGGACTTAAACACTCTTTGTACATCAATCATGCCTGTCAAGTATTTCTTGCAAGAACTAATTTATATTTCTAGTGTTAATCAGTGGGACACGTAGGTCTATTCAACCCCTTTCAATCTTGTCACCTTCAATTTGTTATATTACTTATAGACCCATTAGAGAACCACCTTCACTCCTATCTGTTCCCTTACATTGGAGTTTAATCTCATTAGTGAATGGTTCACCCATCTCTAGCTTCTATATATCTCTAAGTCCCATATATTCAGTATTATAAGCCTGTAATTTTACTTTTACCATGGTCATAAAAGTGGAATTGTACAGTATCTATCCTTTTGTGTTTAGTTTATTTAACTCAGCATTATGTCTTCAAGGCTCATCCATCTTGTCATGTGCTTCAGGACATCATTCTGTCTTACTGCTGTATAATATTCCATTGTATGTATATACCATATTTTGTTAATTCACTTGTCTGTTTTGGGGCTTTTGGTTTGTTTCCATCTTTGGACAATTGTGAATAATGCTGCTGTGAACATCAGTGTGCAAATGTCCATTCATGTCATTACTTTCAGCTCTTCTGGGTATATACCAAGTAGTGCTATTGCTGGGCCATAGGACAACTCGGTATTTAGTTTCCTAAGGAACTGTCAAACAGTCTTCCATAGTGACTGCACCATTATACATTCCCGCCAGCAGTGCATGAGTGTCCCAGTTTCTCCACATCCTATCCAACATTTATAGTTTCCTGTTTGTTTAACAGCAACCATTCTTATGTGTGAGGTGGTATCTCATTGTTGTCTTGATCTGCATTTCCTTTCTAGCCAATGAAAATGAGCATCTCTTCAGGTGCTTTTGAGCCATCTGTATTTGCTCTTCAGAAAAATGGCTATTCATATCTTTAGCCCATTTTAGAATTGGGTTATTTGTTCTTTTGTTGTTGAGGTGTATGATTTCTTTGTATATACAGGATATCAGACCTTTGTCCAATATGTGATTTCCAAATATTTTCTCTCATTGAGTTGGCTGCCTCTTCACCTTTTTGACAAAGTTTTTTAAGGTGCAGAAACATTTGATTTTGAGGAGTTTCCATTTGTTTTTTCTTTTTGTTGTTCTTGAAGATGTTTCCCTACGTTTTCTTCTAGAAGCTTTATGGTGCTATTTCTTCTATTAGGTATTTGATCCACTTTGAATTAATTTTTGTGTAGGGTGTAAGATAGGTCCTCTCATTTTTTTTTACATGAGCAGGCACCGGGAATCGAACCTGGGTCCTCGGGCATGGCAGGCAAGCACTCTTACCTGCTGAGCCACCGTGGCCCACCCCTCTTTCATTCTTTTGGCTATTTATATCCAGTTCTTCCATGCCCATTTGTTGAAAAGACTGTTTTGTTCCAGTTCAGAGGAGTTGGGAACCTTGTCAAAAATCAGTTGACCATAGATTTGGTGGCCTACTTCTGTACTCTTGATTTGATTCCATTGGTCAATGCTTCTATCTTTGTGTCAGAACCATGCTGTTTTGGCCACTGTGGCTTTGTAATAGGTTTTGAAGTCAGGGAGTGTTAATCATCCCACTTTGTTCTTCTTTTTTTAGGATACTTTTAGCTATTTGGGGTCTGTTCCCTTCCAGATGAATTTCGTAACTAGCTTTTCCAAGTTCTCAAAGTAGGTTGTTGGAATTTTGATTGATGTCACGTTGAATTTGTAGATCAATTTGGGGAGAATCAACATCTCAACTGTATTTATCCTTCCTATCCTTGAGCAGGGAATGTACCCTTAACTTTAAAATAGACAATTTTTTTTTCTAGAGTTAGAAAAAAATGTACTGTCTGTAAACTTTCAGTTCTCTAATCTTATTTCTGACTATACAGGCTTTGGTATGCTTTACTCCCTGAAAAGTGCCTGCCTTATTATTTTTGTTTGATCTTTTAGTTCTACACTTTTTAGAATACTTGAAATAATCTTATTCTTTTTGAGCCAACATTAATCAAGTTTATTGAACTATTTATTAATCACCAATTTATCTTATACTTCTTTCATCTCACTGGTTCCTAAGTGAGGATGTATGAATGGCAAACCCTCTTATTCTTTGTAAGTTTGAAATGCCTTTTTGCCTCATTCTTGCATGAAATTTGGGTAGATACAAAATTTTACTTTACCTCTGCATTTTGAACTTATTCCTTTATTCCTTACCTATGTTGTTGTCAGTAAGTCTGCAGTGAATCTAATTAAAGGTTATTTCTATCCTTAATGTTCTACAGTTTTTCTTAACGTGTGGATTTATCTTCATTTAATTCTGCTTGTTCTCACAGTGTAGTTTCTATTTGAGGGCAATTATTTTTCCTTAGTTCTGGAACATATCAGCAGTTTCCTCTTCATTTATTGCTTCTAGGCCATTCCTTTCATTTTCTTCTTCTGGAACTCCTATAAATTGAATAGTGAATATACTGACCATGTGACTTTTTTTGCTTAAACTAGAACATTTGGGTGAGTGAAGGGAGAACTGTGTAGGGGAGGTACTAAAACAGACTTATCATAGCACTTTCCTGGGTACACTGGATGTGTGGTCATCTCAAATTGGGGCCTCACAGTCTGTCCTTTCTGTCTTCTAACTATTCTGTTATAGTTTTTGTCATTTTGCCTTTCTGGGCTTCCTTACTATTTCTGTTATCTAGTCTAAAGATTATTCCATATATTGCATTTAAAAATATTTCAATAAATATTTTTTTCCTTATCCTGCAGATATTATATCACTTCTCTGCTTTTTTTAGTTTAGCAATTTCTTTCTTTTTTTTAATGGAAGGTAGCCTTCATCTTTCTCTTTGAATGTTCTTAATATATGTATTTTAGAGTCTTCCATACTTCTTTTTTTGTAAATTTTTATTCTAGTAACATATATACAACTTAAAATTTCCACTTTAACCACATTCACATACATAATTCAATGTTGTTAATTATATTTACAATGATATGCTACATCACCACCATCTAAAACTTTTCCATCACTCTAAAATGTAGGAACCCTTTACATTTTAAGCATTCATTTTCTCTTCCTACTCCCCCCCATCCCTTGGTAACCTATTATTCTGACTCTATGAATTTGCTTGTTCTAATTATTTCATATTAGTGACATCATACAATATCTGTCCTTTTGTGTCTGCTTAATTCACTCAGCATGATTCTTCAGGGGTCAGTCATGTTGCCATATGTATCAGAATTTCATTCCTCTTTATGGCTGAATAGTAATCTGTTGTTTATATACTACATTTTATTTCTCCATTCATTGGTTGATGGACACTTGAGTTGCTTCCATCTTTTGGGAAATGTGAATAATGTCCCTGTGAACAGCAGTGTGCAAATATCTGTTTGAATCTCTGCTTTCAATTCTTTTGGGGAGTCTACCATACTTCTATACATTGAATTTTATTTGGAGTGAGTTTTTTATATAATTATTGATCTGTTTATGCCCTTCTTTCTTACTATATGACTTGGAATTTTGATTTGTAAGCCCTCTTTTTTGTGTGTTTCTCTCTCCTACCCTTCTTCCCTGCCTAGGGGTTTCACTTTTGACCCACATGGTCCTTGGAACCTTGAGTATAGAACCAGACTTTATTTGTCCACAGTTACTGCTTCCTCTTGAGATATTGGAGATATGGCCCATATGGTCAAGTTGCGTATGGGTGGCTGGCTTAGTTGCTTTTTGGAAGCTGTCACTCCAGGCCAACATCTTCTGGAAAAGCCCAACCTGCAGGCAATAGGTTGGTTTAACTTATTTTTTTGCTGTTTTGCCTCACTTCTTGAGTGGGAGCATCATCTTAGGTTTTGGCTTCAAATAGTGAGCCCATTTGAGTTCCCCCATCTCATATGGAGTTCTTTCAGTTCTCTGTATTCCCCAGGAGCCAACTTTCCCCCTGCCTTGTTCCAATCTAGAATCCTGGCCAGGGTGTTTCTGGTCCATTTCTGATTCTTAGGGACATTTATCTTGTTTTTAGTAATTCTCATATCCTTTATGTGTGATCCATTTTGATGTATTTGGGATAGAGAGGCAGTTTTAATGTATGAACTTTATGTGAATTTTCAAGTCTTGCTATACTTAAGTAATTTTTGAAGAAACTTGCATTTATGTGTATGTTTGTGTGCTATGCTTCAGTGTGTGAATGAGTCTGGTTGTTTAAAAAGACTATTTTTGGAAGGCATTGGCCAGAAATCTCTTTAATCTTGCAAAAAAGTGTGTGTATATACATACATACATATATAATACATGAAAGTATATACTTTTTGTTAGTAAAATCATCCTGCTATCTGTTATAGGGCTTGGGACAAAAAAATGCCTTAAGTAAATATTGTTAGGTGATTGTTACTGAGAAAGAACATCAAAATGCTAGAAAATATATTTGGGAATAATATTTTACTTCTAAGTATATAAAATTTGTTATGCTAGAACTCTGAATTTTGTGACTCCATTATACATATTAGTCTTGTCATGTAATTCTGTATTTTTAAAAATGGTCTTTATTTTTATGACTGAAACTTGTAGCATGAGTAGCTATTTAAGATATTTTAGATTAAGATTTATCAACTAAATGTCCATGTTATTACAGCCATTATGGGCGAAGACGGTCAGAAGATATTGTTTCCTTTATAAAAACTGAAGTCCATCTTGCAATTCCTAACGTGGTAAGTATTATTTAATATTCAAGCTTTTAATAAAATGATATTTTAGTAATGTGTTTAAGAGATATAGCATTAGAACTGAACTTTCACTTAAGAGTAACCTCTTATTCTTAAATATTTTTTTCTTAAACTTTTTATTTTGAAAAAATTTCAAATTTACAGGACAGTTGAAAAAAAAATAATACAGAATCCATACAGAGAACTCCAACATACTCCCCTTGCCACTCGGATACCCAGATGCACCAATTTTAACATTTAGCCGAATATGCTTTATCATTCTTTCTATCTATCATCATTACATCTATCTATAAATTTTCTGAACATTTTAAAGTAGGTTGTATACATTATGCTCCTTGAACACATGTGCATTTCCTAAGCACAAGGATATTCACTTATGTAGCTAACATTAAGTTGTCAAGTTCCAGAACTTTAAGAATCTTTATTCCAATTTTTTCATATATCCCAATAATGTCCTTTTCTCCTCCATTATTAGATCCAGTCCAGGGTCATGTATTGCATTTAATGTGTTGTCTCTTTGGATGTTTTCCTGTGTATTTTTAAACTTCACCTTGGTATTTAACAAAAAATCAAAATGTTATTTATCTTTATGATAAAAAACTACATATGTATAATTCATACGTATTGAAGGTTGATTTAAGAGTTGTGTCTGTTCTGTCATCAACTGGTAGTACTTTATAAATCTTTTTACTTTTTTCTTACTTCAGACATTAAATTATCTAAATAATATCATCTTAGAAGCCCCAATCCCTATCTCAAACATAGGACCATGAAGTAACTCACTAAAGATGGCAGAATAGAAAGAAAGAGGCTATGCTTTGAGCATCATGGGTCTTTCATTCCTTCCCATTGCATTTATTCCTACCACTAACCCAACTACTTTTTGGCATCTGTAACTACAAGCCACATGGGATAACTGAGGTACATTCAGTGATGGGCCAGTGGATAAGGGCAGACAACTTCTGGCTCACCTTACACCGTATGTATACTGTCTGACCTCCTATAGGAGAGTTTCTGAGTTTACTTGGCACATTTCAAAGAACAGAGGTCATAGTCTTTATGGTACGGCTCCTTGAAACTTTTTTGCTCCGTGGACATCCACAACCAATTCATAATTTACTTTTTATCCCACCACCCTGTTCTAGTTTGCTAGCTGCCGGAATGCAACACAGCAGAGAAGAATTGGCTTTTAATAAAAGGGGATTTATTTCATTACTTCTTCAGAGGAAAGGCAGCTCACTTTCAACTGAGGTTCTTTCTTACATGGGAAGGCACAGAGTGGTCTCTGCTGGCCTTCTCTCTAGGCCTCTGGGTTCCAACAACTTTCCTGGGGTGATTCCTTTCTGCATGTCCAATGGCCTGGGCTGAGCTGTGAGTGCTGAGATGAGATATGCTGAACTGCTTTGGCTGGGCTACGTTGAGTCTCTCATTTAAGCACCAGCCAATTAAGTCAAACATCATTCATTGCAGCAGGCACGCCTCCTAGCCGACTGCAGATGTAATCAGCAACAGATGAGGTTCACATGCCATTAGCTCCTGTCCACAGCAATAGAACTAGATGCCTTCACCTGGCCAAGTTGACAACTGAATCTAACTACCACACACCCTCACAGGGAAGGGCAACAAGTACTGAGTTTGTCCCCTTTCTGCCTGCAAATATTGATAGAATGGGAAAATTTTAGGATAGAGAAAGTCTGTAGCACATCCTCCAACATTCTTCTTCTCAAAGCTGCCTCCCACTGGGCCCTCTTAGGCTTTCCCCGTTCAGTGGGGAATGGGTGTGGTGAGAATCAGATCGTATCTGGTGTAGAACTGTGAACTTGTTTCTTCTTTCTACAGGTAATGGTTCCTAGTTTGGATGACATTCAACAAGCCATTAACCGTATGATCCAGTTAACTCTGGAGGTCAGCAGAGGAGTGGCTCACTGGGGGCAGCAGCAGATCCGTCACACCAAGAATGTAGTTGTCAGTCCCAGCCATACCTCCACTGATGTGTTCCATTTAAGCGCAGGGAAACAGCTGAAGAAGGAAGAGAGTAAGGATGTTGAAGCAAATGTCAGATGAATAGAATCTTAGAATCCTAACAACTAGTTAGTGGTCTTTTTTTCCCCATATGCAATACCAATATTTATTATCATCATCCTATTGTTGGAAATGTAGATGTTTCCAATTTTTCACTGTCACGGATAAGCTATTATCAACTTTCCATGTACAGGAATCCTTGATTGCATTTCTGATATTTCTTTTATCTTTTAAAAAATTGTGGTAACATATAAAACATAACATTTCCCAATTTAACTATCTTCAAGCATACAATTCAGTGTCATTATTTACACAATGTTGTGCTACAATGCCACCATCCGTCATGAAAACTTTTCCATCACCCCAAACAAACTCTGTACCCATTAAGCATTAACTTCCCAGTCTCACTAAAAACAACAACACAAATACTCTTAGCAAAATTCTCTGGAGTTATAAAGACGGTCTGAAGTACTGGAGATTGGGTGTGGAAAAGGTGCAAAAATAAATGGGATATAGTTCCCTGCTGTTAAAGATCTCATAGCAAAGAGAGATGGATAAAGATATAGAGTACAGTGATATATCCTGCATCTGAGGCATTTATTTGCAAAGCTGCATGGGCACAGGGATGAATACAAAAGGCAACAATCAGAAATTGTCATTTGAGACAGGTCTTGAAAGATGAGTTGTGGTGTGGCAGACAGCAAAGAGAAAATTTCACATAGGAGGAATAGACTGTCACAGAGTTCATACTCAAAGCTGTAGCTGAGAGGTTGAAAGATCAAATATTCAGAAGCTGTTGCAAATGAATGACCTGCACTTAGGTCAGTTCATTGAGCCTGTGGTAAATTCAATAGGGGATGTACCTTAGAAGATAGTACTCAGAGTTAGTCAAGGTGAAGCGAGCTGGGGATGATGTAGGGACTTGCTCATCAAGGGGCCATTAGGAAAAAGGGTTAGCCATATCGTCCTTCATCAGAAAAGTGATCAGTGCCACGAAAACTCAAGGGGCCATTGGTTGTTTTAGTGAAACTGTGTTTTGTCGACAGGACCATTTATATTTCAGGACAGCTAGGCGTGGACCCATCAAGGGGACAGGATAGCTTGTACCAGGAGGGGTAACAGCAGAAGCTTAACAATCTCTTAAAACATGAGCAGTATTCTGAAAGCTGCAGGCTGTAGCTTTGCTAATGTGGTAAAAACAACTGTTTTGTTGGCTGACATAAATGATTTTAGTACTGTCACTGAGATCTACAAATGGTATTTCAAGAGTAATTTTCCTGCTAGAGCTACCTACCAGGTTGCTGCTCTGTGCAAAGGGGACTATGTTGAGATTGAAGCAGATGTCCAAGGACCTCTCACAACAGCATGACTATAAATGGCCCCAGTGTTGTTATGCCTGGAATTTTCATAATACTTTTAAGTTAACATCTTAATTTTTATAATTGATGTTGAAAAGTCTAAATTTGACTAAAATATCTGAAGTTTATTATGTAAGAACCATATAATGGGGGATTGATTGAATTGAAGATTAGATGATGAATCTAATTATAGATGTTATAAATTACATTTATACACACTGATATTACTGAATGTGAAGATTCATTCATTACATAGTTGCGCAAACAGATAAAAGTAAAAAGAAGCAACATGTAGGAAAAATGAGTTACTATCTGAAAAATAATAAAGAGCATCCTTGACTTGAATACTATTTAATTTAATGATGTGAAGTGTATTTAGTTTTTATGTCAGATATGTGATTCTGCTTTGAGTAAAAGTAAACTTAGGGTTTGAATGGTAGAGATAGAGAAGAAGAAAGTGGACTCAAAATTTACGTAGATGATATTTTTCTTATGGAAATAAAATAGACATGCAAATTAAAAAAGAAGACACTTCTTATCTTCAGCTAGTTGTTACTGTGCTGGAATGTTTGCCTAACATTACTGGTTTGACCATTTAAAAAGTATCTGGAAATACGTAATTCTGTGAGTTTGAATTGTTAGTAATTACTTTAAGAAAGTAAAGTGATATGTGTGTGATGTCTGTTTGACAGAGAATATTTGAGAATCTTTGATAGGGGAATTACAGGATCAGATTTGTCTTTTAGTAAGAGATGTTAATAATTGTGAGAGTTATTGCATGATCTCTATATACCAGATGTTAAGCTGAAGAGGAATATATATTATCTTCTTTAATCCTCACAATATAGCTGTAAAGATTAAATAACTGGCCTAAAGTCATTTGGGTAATATGGTGATATCACTCTCCCTTATCCATTATGCAATTCTGTGGGCTAGTTATTTTCAATTCTCTTGACCTTTTCTTGGAGAACATTTTAATTTTTTGTGTCTTTAGTTAGCATGTTTCAGTTGTACCCCCTAAAAAACATAGTGTTTCCACAGTAAAGAAATCTAGACCTCAACACTCAACACAATAGTTTGATAAGAATAAATGAAGATAGCTAGACAATAACTATTAATTACTTGCAATGAGCATGTTTAAGAAAATAATTTGAAAAAATCTATAAATTATTAAGGTTAATAGTATTAAAATTGAACAGAGAAGTTACTTATAGTATAAAAACTTGTGTTTTCAGGATCTTTTGAAGAAGTTATTCCTCCAAGGAAGTTGAAGAATTTTTACCCTGGGGTAGCAGAGCACAAGGATATTTCAAAGTTGGTGCTCCTCCTTTCCTCTTCTGTGAATTCCCTAAGAAAGGCAGCAAATGAGGCTTTGCAAGACTTTCAAAAGTATAAGACTCTCTGGACAGAGGACCGAGATGTGAAAGTAAAGGTATAATTCAGCTGATAACAAAAGAATGTGATATAGTTTGGGCTTCAGTTGTTTATATCTAATCACTGGACCAAGAAAATACCAGTGACAATGATACGAACTAATGAGAAGAGACCAAAAACTTGTAAATGCCAAGGATCTGACATGCTATTTGGTGTAATTCTCACATCGACACTGTAAAACAGTTGAAAAAAAATGAGGTGTTAGTTAAGATTTAGTTCAAATTCACTTTGAGAATTGAGTGCAGATTATGTTCCAGAGGATGTCCAGAAGCCAGGTATACTCACATTGACCCAGCTGTATTTTTGGTTAGTGACTCATGGTAGCCTGTGAAATTCCCTTGCATAGCCTCCTCCCCCAGTACCACCAGACATCACTTTTCTTTACTGTGCCATTGACCTAATAACAGATACAAAAGTAAAATTATATATGCAACTTTAATTTTCTAACTTAACTATTATAAATGTAAGATTTATTTTGTCAAAAAAATTAAAGAAGTAGGAAAGATGACAGAATAGAAAGCTTCAGGAATTGACTGTTTCACTAAAAGAGCAGGTGGTAACTATATGAATCAACTATTTTGGAACTCTTGATTCTAGCAGAACTCTTGCAGCATCCAGGGAAGAACTGTATAAAGAGGCAGGTAAATTTTAGTAATGATTGGTGAATTTCATCTTTCACATAGTGGCTATAATCCCCTTTTTCCAAACTACTTGGTAGCTACCTTGTGAACTGCAGCCTGTGTGTCTGCTATAGAATGCTGGTGCCAGGGTGGGCAGTCATGACATAGTCTTCCTAAAACTGGGTGTGTGTGTGGTCTGATTGACAATTGCTGTATTTGATCACTGGGGAGCTGGCACTGAAGGTGGCTGTGGTTCAATCCCAAAGGCAGAAGTGACAGAGGAGTCTTAAAGAGACAGGACCTTTTTTCCCTTACCTTTCCCCTTTTGGCAAAAAAATAGTTTGGAAAAGTCACAAACTGACAATTCCAAACCTCAACAAGGGAAAAAAAACAACAATCCCAGAGAAGAGGGATTAGATTTCCAAAGTTACAACATAATTATACTCAGAATATCCAATTCCCAACAAAAAATTTAAAAACACACAAAGAAATGGGAAAGTATGGCCCATCTCAAGAAAAAAATAGAAACTAATCTGAAAGAATCTCATTCATACATTGTTAGCCAAAGGCATTAAATCAAATGTCTAAATGTTCACTGAGCTAAAGAAAACCTTGGTCAAAGCATCAAAGGAAATTAGGAAAATGCTGTCTGAACAAAATAAAGAGCTAGAAATGATAGAAAGCAACCAAACAGATATACTGAAAGTGAAAGGACCATAACAGAAAGGGATCGTTTCAGTTTGCTAATGCTGCCAAAATGCAATATACCAGAAATGGATGGGCTTTTTTGAAGGGGACTTATTAGGTTACGAACTTAACAGTTCTAAGGCCATGAAAATGTCCAAGTTGAGGCATCAATAAGAGGATACCTTCACTCAAGAAAGGCTGACCATGTCCAGGGTTTCTCTGTTACATAGGAAGGCACACGGTGACAGGTGCTGGCCCTTCTCTCCAGCAGGGTTGGTTTCAAAAATGCCTCTCTCAGCTTCTGGTCTCTCCTGGGGCAGTTTCCTTCTGCATCTCCAAATGTCTGTGTCTCTCTACTCTCTATGGCTCTGATCTCTCTCTCCAAAATATTTCTCTCTTAAAGGATTCCAGTAAGTTAAGACCCATTTTGAATGGGTGGGGTCACATCTCCAGGGAAACACCCTAATCAAAGGGTCCCACCCAACAGTATGTCTGGCCCCACAAGATTGGATTAGAAGAACATGGCTTTTCTGGGTGCATATCAGTTTTCAAGCAACCACAGAGATTCAGCAGCAGATTTGAGCAACCAGAAGAAGGGATCAGTGAATTTAAAGAGACAACAATTGAAATTATCCATTGTGAAGATCAGAAAGATAAAAGAATGAAGAAAACTGAACAGAGCCTTAGGCATTGTTGGGATGCCATCAAGAGTATGCATATGCATCATAGGAGTCCCAGAAGGATGGAGGAAGAGAGGGGAAAAATTGCTATATGAAATAGTGGCCAGAACCAAATCTGATAAAAGATGTAAATATATATACATAAGAAGCCCAATAAACTCTGACAAGGATAAACTCAGAAATTTACACCAAGACACATTATAACAAAATTGTGAAAATCCAATGATGAAGAGGCAAGTTTGAAAGCAAAAGAGAAACTACCTATAACAAACATACTATCCTCAATAAGATTAAATTGTCAACAAAATATTCCATATTTGGCAAAATTATCCTCCAGAAATGAAGGATAAATTAAGACATAAAAAAAGTCAAAGGGGTTCTTTACCAGAAGATCTGCACTACAAAAAGTGTTAAAGGGTCATTAAGACTCAAGTGAAAGGACATTAGATAGAAACTTGAAGCTGTAAGAAGAAATAAGGAATGTTTCTTTTCTGCACTTCTGTGTTGTAAAACATAAATGTCTAAAACAATAACTAAAACTATTATAGATATAATAGTTATAAGATGTAATCTGAGACAGTAACATTATAAAGAAGGAGAATCAGAGATGTCTGGGAATAGAGCATCTGTAAACTAATAAAACTAAACTGGTATTATTAAAACTAGTGTTATTAGTTTAAGATGTTAATAGTAACAAAGATATCTACTAAGAAAACAAAAAATATAGAGAGTACAGGAAAAAAGGAAATTCAAATGTAAATTATAAAAAATCAACTAAATGTGAAAAAAGGCAGTAAGGAGTAATTGAGGAGCAAGAAACATGGAAGATATACAGAAAAATATATAAATGGAAGAAATAAATCCTTATCAGTTATTGCCTTAAATGTAAATGGATTAATCTCTCCTATTGAATGGCAGAAATTGGCCGTTTAGATGAAAAGAAAAAACATCCATTTATATCTACAAGAGATTCACTTGAGATATAGACACAAAAGATTTAAAGTAAAAGGATGGAAAAAGACATTCCATGCAAATAGTAATTAAAAGAGAGCCAAAATGCCTGTATTATTGTCATACAAAATAATAATTTTTAAGTCAAAAAAGTTCACAAAGACAAAGAAGGGCATTGTATATTGTTAAAAGGTGCGATCTAGCAGAAGATAATTATAAACATACACTCACTTAACAATTGAATCCCCACATATGCGAAGCAATAAAGACAATTGAAGGGAGAAATAGTTTTACAATAATAGTTGGAGACTTCAGTATACCACTTTCAGTAATGCATAGAACATCTAGACAAAATATCGGTTAGGAAACAGAAGACTTGCAAAAAATATTATACCAATGACACATGACAGATAAGAATACTCCAGCCAATAATAGCAGAACATATTCTTCTTAAGTGCACATGGATTGTTCTCCAAGATAGTTCATTTATTAGGCTGCAAATAAAATCTTGATACATTTTTTTAAAGATAGATATCATACAAGTATCTTCTCTGACCACAATGGTATGGAACTAGAAATCAAGAACAAGGGAAACTGGAAAATTTACAGATATGTGGAAATTAAGCAGCATACTCTTAAACAACTATGGTTCAAAGAAGAATCACAAGGGAAGTTAGAAAATAGAGACAAATGAAAGCAAAAGACAACACGGAAACTGATGGGATATGCAGCATAGCAGGGCTCAGAGGGAAATTTATAGCTGAAAATGCCTTCATTAAAAAGAAGAAAAATAACAAATTAACAACCTAACTTCATACCTAAAAGAACTAGAAAAAGAAAAGCAAATTAAACCCAAAGTTAGCAGAAGGAGGGAAATAGTAAATATTAAAACGGAGATAAATGAAATATAGAATAGAAAAACAGTACTGAGAATCAATGCAACTGTAAGTTCGTTTTTTTGGAAAAGGTGAATAATATCGACAAATCTTTAGCCAGCCTGACGAAGAAAACATGAGATAGGTCACAACTAAAATCAGGAATAGAGATGGGGATGTTGTTGATGTTACAGAAATAAAAGGGATTATAAGAGAATATTGTGAACAATTATAAACCAACAAATCAGATAACCTTGATGAAATGAGCAATTTCTAGAAACATACGAATCAAAAGAAGAGGTCAGTTAGAGACTCTCAACAGACATATGACAAGTAAAGAGATTAGAGTCATCAAAACTGCCTAATAGGAGCAGGTCATGTTGGCTCAGCAGGCAGAGTTCTCACCTGCTATGCCAGAGACCCGGGATCGATTCCAAGTGCCTGCCCATGCAAAACAAAACAAAAACAAAAACAAAATGCCTAACAAAGAAGAGTCCAGGACTAGATGACTTTGCTACTGAATTTTGCCAAAGATTTAAAGAAGAACTAACACCAATCCTTCTCAAACTCTTCCAAAAAACAGAAGAGGAGCAACACATCCTAAATCATTCTATGAGCCTACCATTACCTTGATACCAAAACCAGATAAAACTACCACAAGAAAACAAGTTTACAAATCAATATCCCTTATGAATATAAATACAAACATCCTCCATAAATTACTAGGAAACTGAATTCAACAACATATTAAAAGGTTTATACACCATGGCCAAGTGATCATTCCAGGAAAGCAAGTGTGATTTGATGTAAGAAAATCAGTCAGTATAATGAACCATGTTAATAGAATGAAGGAAAAACAGCACATGATTATTTTAATAGATGCAGAGGCATTTGAGAAAGACATTTTACAAATCCAATATCCATTCATGATAAAGAACATTCTGAAAACTAGGAATAGAATTGAAATTTTCTCAATATGATAAAGAGCATTTGTGAAAAACCCATAGCAAACATCTTACTCAATGGTGAAAAACTGAAAGCTTTCTAACATCAAGAACAAGATAAAAATGCCCACTGTCACCACTGTTATTGAACATTACACTGGAAATTTTAGCCAGTGTGAAGAAAAAGGCATCCAAATTAGAAAGGAAAAGGTAAAAGTATCCCATTTTGTAGATGACATGGCCCTATATATAGGAATTCACAAAGAATCCACAAGAAAACTATTAGAACTAATAAATGAAGTCAGTTAAGTTGCAGGGTACAGAATCAACATACAAAAATCAGTTGAGTTTCTTTATACCAGTAATGAACAATATGAAAGAGAAATATGAAATTCTATTTACAATAGCACCTAAAATAATAAATACATAGGAATAATTTTAACCAAGGAGGTGAAAGACATATATACTGAAAACCACAAAACATTGCTGAAAGAAATAAGACTTTAATAAATGGAAAGACATGCCTCATTCATAGATTGGACGGCTTACCATTGTTAAGGTGTCAGTACTATGTAAGGCAATCTACAAATTCAATGTAATCCCTACCAAAATTCCAGAACCCTTTTTGCAGTAATGGAAAAGTTGATGTTCAAATTCATATGGACTTGTATGGGGTTGGGCAGCCAAAACAGTCTTGAACGAGGCAAAAAATAGTTGAAGTACTCACACTTCCTGATTTTAAAACTTACTACAAAGTTACAGTAATTAAAGCATTGTGGTATTGGTATAAGGATATCCATATGCATATAGACCATTGTACCAGAATGGAGGCTCTAGAAATAAACCCACCCATCTAACGCCAGTTAAATTTTGACAAGGGTGTCAAGTCCATTAATGGGGGAAAGAATAGTCTTTTCAGAAAATGGTAATGGGATGACTGGAAATCTATATGCAAAAGAATGAGTTGGACTCCTATGTCTCACCATTCACAAAAACTAATGAAAATGGATTAGTGACCTAAATATCATAGCTAATACTAGAAAAGTTATAAGACAATGAGGGAAATATCTTCAGGGCTTTGTATTTGGCAATAGATGTTATACCATGTGCTGTTTTGAAACTCTTATGTATCCCAGAAAAGCCATGTTCTTCTAATCCAATCTTGTGAGGGTAGACCTATTGTTGGGTGGTAACTTTTGATTAGGATGTTTCTGTGGAGATATGACCCACCCAATTGTGGGCAGGACCTTTAGATTAGGTTGTTTGCACAGACATATAACACCATCCATTCAAGGTGGGTCTTAATCTACTTACCGAGTCCTGTAAGAGAGCAAACACAGAGAGCAGAGAGATGACAAAACCAAGACACAGATGACTGAAGATGCAGAGCTACTGAGAGAGCCATTTGAACCCAGAAGCCAGAAGAGAAGGACAACCGATGTCGCCATGTGCCTTAATTTGGACATTTTCACAGCCTTTGCATTGTAACTTGTAACTTAATAAATCCCCTTTACAAAAACCAATTGATTTTTGGTTTTTATAAAGAATACATTGTATTCTGACAGCCTTAGCAAACTGAAACACACTCAAACCACAAGCAACAAAAGAAAAATTAGATAAATTGGACTTCATCTATGTTAAAAACTTTGTGCATCGAAAGACATTATCAAAAAGGGGAAAAAACAGCCTACAAAATGGGAGAATATATTTTAAAATCATGTATCTGATAAGAATACATAAAGAGTTCCTGCACTTCAACAACAAAAAAGACAACCCAATTTTTAAAATGAACAGAGGATTTGAATAGATGTTTCTTCAAAGAAAATATACCACTCACCCAAAGCACATGAAAAGATGCTCAACATCTTTAGCCATTAGATAAATGCAAATCAAAACTACAATGAAATACCACTTCACAGCCACCAGGTTGGCTATTTAAAAAAAAATTGGGGAGAGGGGAGAAGATGGCGGCTTAGTAAGACGCGCAGATCTTAGTTTCTTCTCCAGGACAGCTACTAAGGGAGTAGAAACGATACAGAACAGCTCCCAAAGCCACAACAGAGATAAAAAAGACAGCGTACCCCATCCTGGAACGGCTGGCTGGCTTAGAGAAGCCGCTCGGGTGAGATCACCGAGGCGCACAGGCTTCACCAGGCAGGGCGGCAAGTGGCCGGAGTCACTCCCTTCCCCCTTCCCGGGCCGGCTGGGAGAATTGGAGAGGCGGTCCCCTGAAACCGCGGCGGCTGGCGCCCACACCACGCGCAGCCCCCCGGACCAACTGAGAGAATTGGATCAGAAATCCCCAGGCTGCGGAGAACGGTGACGGGTGGGGGAGGCCCCTTCCAAACCCGTGACTCCCTGGGAACGTGCACTCTCCCGGGCGGGCCACTGCCGCTGGCGCCCTCCCGCCACGCCTGTCGCCCCGGGCCGACTAGGAAATTCGGACGGGCGCTTTCCCAGGCTGCGGCGGCCAGCGACCCTCCCCGCGTTCATACCCCGGGCCGGCTGGCACTCTTCCAAGCCACTTTGGCTGGCGAACCTCCTGGATGGCGAGAGTTTTCCAAAGTTAAAGGTCCCACAGCACCTTTTACTGGTGGGACCCGCAGACAAACGTGTGCCACGAGTGCCACCTACTGGGCAGGATAAGAAAAACAGAACCCAGAGATTTCACAGAAAAATCTTCCAAACTTTTGGATCCAATACCCAGGGAAATCTGTCTAAATGCACAGACGCCAACAGAAGATAACGGATCACACTCAAATAATTGAAAATATGGCCCAGTCAAAGGAACAAACCAATAGTTCAAATGAGATACAGGAGCTGAGACAACTAATGCTGAATATACGAACAGAAATGGAAAACCTCTTCAAAGACGAAATCGATAAATTGAGGGAGGACATGAAGAAGACATGGGCTGAACATAAAGAAGAAATAGAAAAACTGAAAAAACAAATCACAGAAGTTATGGAAGTGAAGGACAAAGTAGAAAAGATAGAAAAAACAATGGATACCTACAATGATAGATTCAAAGAGACAGAAGATAGAATTAGTGATTTGGAGGATGGAACATCTGAATTCCAAAAACAAACAGAAACTATCGGGAAAAGAATGGAAAAATTTGAACAGGGTATCAGGGAACTCAAGGTCAATATGAACCACACAAATATACGTGTTCTGGTTGTCCCAGAAGGAGAAGAGAAGGGAAAAGGAGGAGAAAAACTAATGGAAGAAATTATCACTGAAAATTTCCCAACTCTTATGAAAGACCTAAAATTACAGATCCAAGAAGTGCAGCGCACCCCAAAGAGATTAGACCCAAATAGGCGTTCTCCAAGACACTTACTAGTTAGAATGTCAGAGGTCAAAGAGAAAGAGAGGATCTTGAAAGCAGCAAGAGAAAAACAATCCATCACATACAAGGGAAACCCAATAAGACTAGGTGTAGATTTCTCAGCAGAAACCATGGAGGCTAGAAGACAGTGGGATGATATATTTAAATTACTAAAAGAGAAAAACTGCCAACCAAGACTCCTATATCCAGCAAAATTGTCCTTCAAAAATGAGGGAGAAATTAAAACATTCTCAGACAAAAAGTCACTGAGAGAATTTGTGACCAAGAGACCAGCTCTGCAGGAAATACTAAAGGGAGCACTAGAGTCAGATACAAAAAGACAGAAGAGAGAGGTATGGAGAAGAGTGTAGAAAGAAGGAAAGTCAGATATGATATATGTAATACAAAAGGCAAAATGGCAGAGGAAAATATTATCCAAACAGTAATAACACTAAATGTTAATGGACTGAATTCCCCAATCAAAAGACATAGACTGGCAGAATGGATTAAAAAACAGGATCCTTCTATATGCTGTCTACAGGAAATAGATCTTAGACCCAAAGATAAACATAGGTTGAAAGTGAAAGGTTGGGAAAAGATATTTCATGCAAATAACAACCAGAAAAGAGCAGGAGTGGCTATACTAATATCCAACAAATTAGACTTCAAATGTAAAACAGTTAAAAGAGACAAAGAAGGACACTATATACTAATAAAAGGAACAATTAAACAAGAAGACATAACAATCATAAATATTTACGCACCGAACCGGAATGCCCCAAAATACGTGACGAATATACTGCAAACACTGAAAAGGGAAATAGACACAAATACCATAATAGTTGGAGACTTCAATTCCCCACTCTCATCAATGGACAGAACATCTAGACAGAGGATCAATAAAGAAATAGAGAATCTGAATATTACTATAAAGGAGCTAGACTTAACAGACATTTATAGGACATTAAATCCCACAACAGCAGGATACACCTTTTTCTCAAGTGCTCATGGATCATTCTCAAAGAGAGACCATATGCTGGGTCACAAAGCAAGTCTTAACAAATTTAAAAAGATTGAAATCATACACAACACTTTCTCGGATCATAAAGGAATGAAGTTGGAAATCAATAATAGGCGGAATGCCAGAAAATTCACAAATACGTGGAGGCTCAACAACACACTCTTAAACAACGAGTGGGTCAAAGAAGAAATTGCAAGAGAAATTAGTAAATACCTCAAGGCAAATTAAAATGAAAACACAACATATCAAAACTTATGGGATGCAGCAAAGGCAGTGCTAAGAGGGAAATTTATTGCCCTAAATGCCTATATCAGAAAAGAAGAAAAGGCAAACATGCAGGAATTAACTGTTCACTTGGAAGAAGTGGAGAAAGAACAGCAAACTAATCCCAAAGCAAGCAAAAGGAAAGAAATAACAAAGATCAGAGCAGAAATAAATGAAATTGAAAACATGAAAAGAATAGAGAAAATCAATAAGGCCAGAAGTTGGTTCTATGAGAAAATCAATAAGATTGATGGGCCCTTATCAAGATTGAGAAAAAGTAGAAGAGAGAGGATGCAAATAAATAAGATCAGAAATGGAAGAGGAGACATAACTACTGACCTCACAGAAATAAAGGAGGTAATAACAGGATACTATGAACAACTTTACGCTAATAAATACAACAATTTAGATGAAATGGACGGGTTCCTGGAAAGACATGAACATCCAACTTTGACTCAAGAAGACATAGATGACCCCAACAAACCAATCATAAGTAAAGAAATTGAATTAGTCATTCAAAAGCTTCCTAAAAAGAAAAGTCCAGGACCAGATGGCTTCACATGTGAATTCTACCAAACATTCCAGAAAGAATTAGTACCAATTCTCCTCAAACTCTTCAAAAAAATCGAAGTGGAGGGAAAACTACCTAATTCATTCTATGAAGCCAACATCACCCTCATACCAAAACCAGGCAAAGATATTACAAAAAAAGAAAACTACAGACCAATCTCTGTAATGAATATAGATGCAAAAATCCTCAATAAAATTCTAGCAAATCGTATCCAACAACACATTAAAAGAATTATACATCATGACCATGTAGGATTCATCCCAGGTATGCAAAGATGGTTCAACATAAGAAAATCAATTAATGTAATACACCATATCAACAAATCAAAGCAGAAAAATCACATGATCATCTCAATTGATGCAGAGAAGGCATTTGACAAGATTCAACATCCTTTCCTGTTGAAAACACTTCAAAAGATAGGAATACAAGGAAACTTCCTTAAAATCATAGAGGGAATATATGAAAAACCCACAGCTAATATCATCCTCAATGGGGAAAAATTGAAAACTTTCCCCCTAAGATCAGGAACAAGACAAGGATGTCCACTATCACCACTATTATTCAACATTGTGCTGGAGGTTCTAGCCAGAGCAATTAGACAGGAAAAAGAAATACAAGGCATCAAAATTGGAAAGGAAGAAGTAAAACTATCACTGTTTGCAGACGATATGATACTATACATCGAAAACCCGGAAAAATGCACAACAAAACTACTAGAGCTAATAAATGAGTACAGCAAAGTAGCAGGTTACAAGATCAACATTCAAAAATCTGTAGCATTTCTATACACTAGTAATGAACAAGCTGAGGGGGAAATCAAGAAACGAATCCCATTTACAATTACAACTAAAAGAATAAAATACCTAGGAATAAATTTAACTAAAGAGACAAAAAACCTATATAAAGAAAACTACAAAAAACTGCTAAAAGAAATCACAGAAGACCTAAATAGATGGAAGGGCATACCGTGTTCATGGATTGGAAGACTAAATATAGTTAAGATGTCAATCCTACCTAAATTGATTTACAGATTCAATGCAATACCAATCAAAATCCCTACAACTTATTTTTCAGAAATAGAAAAACCAATAAGCAAATTTATCTGGAAGGGCAGGGTGCCCCGAATTGCTAAAAACATCTTGAGGAAAAAAAACGAAGCTGGAGGTCTAGCGATGCCTGACTTTAAGGCATATTATGAAGCCACAGTGGTCAAAACAGCATGGTATTGGCATAAAGATAGATATATCGACCAATGGAATCGAACAGAGTGCTCAGATATAGACCCTCTCATCTATGGACATTTGATCTTTGATAAGGCAGTCAAGCCAACTCACCTGGGACAGAACAGTCTCTTCAATAAATGGTGCCTAAAGAACTGGATATCCATATGCAAAAGAATGAAAGAAGACCCATCTCTCACGCCCTATACAAAAGTTAACTCAAAATGGATCAAAGATCTAAACATTAGGTCTAAGACCATAAAACAATTAGAGGAAAATGTTGGGAGATATCTTATGGATCTTACAACTGGAGGTGGTTTTATGGACCTTAAACCTAAAGCAAGAACACTGAAGAAGGAAATAAATAAATGGGAGCTCCTCAAAATTAAACACTTTTGTGCATCAAAGAACTTCATCAAGAAAGTAGAAAGACAGCCTACACAATGGGAGACAATATTTGGAAATGATATATCAGATAAAGGTCTAGTATCCAGAATTTATAAAGAGATTGTTCATCTCAACAAGAAAAAGACAGCCAACCCAATTACAAAATGGGAAAAAGACTTGAACAGACACCTCTCAGAAGAGGAAATACAAATGGCCAAAAGGCACATGAAGAGATGCTCAGTGTCCCTGGCCATTAGAGAAATGCAAATCAAAACCACAATGAGATATCATCTCACACCCACCAAAATGGCCATTATCAACAAAACAGAAAATGACAAGTGCTGGAGAGGATGCGGAGAAAGAGGCATACTTATCCACTGTTGGTGGGAATGTCAAATAGTGCAACCACTGTGGAAGGCAGTTTGGCAGTTCCTCAAAAAACTGAATATAGAATTGCCATATGACCCAGCAATACCATTGCTGGGAATCTACTCAAAGGACTTAAGGGCAAAGACACAAACGGACATTTGCACACCAATGTTTATAGCAGCGTTATTTACAATTGCAAAGAGATGGAAACAGCTGAAATCTCCATCAACAGAAGAGTGGCTAAACAAACTGTGGTATATACATACGATGGAATACTATGCAGCTTTAAGACAGGATAAACTTATGAAGCATGTAATAACATGGATGAACCTAGAGAACATTATGCTGAGTGAGTCTAGCCAAAAACTAAAGGACAAATACTGTATGGTCCCACTGATGTGAACAGACATTCGAGAATAAATTTGGAATATGTCATTGGTAACAGAGTCCAGCAGGAGGTAGAAACAGGGTAAGATAATGGGCAATTGGAGTTGAAGGGATACAGACGGTGTAACAGGACTAGATACAAAAACTCAAAAATGGACAGCACAATAATACCTAATTATAAAGTAATCATGTTAAAACACTGAATGAAGCTGCATCTGAGCTATAGGTTTTTGTTTTGTTTTGTTTTGATTTTACTATTATTACTTTTATTTTTTTCTGTATATTAACATTCTATATCTTTTTCGGTTATGTTGCTAGTTCTTCTAAACCGATGCAAATGTACTAAGAAATAATGATCATGCATCTATGTGATGATGTTAAGAATTACTGATTGCATATGTAGAATGGTATGATTTCTAAATGTTGGGTTAATTTCTTTTTTTCCGTTAATTAAAAAAAAAAAAAAAAGAGAAGGGGTAATTAAAAAAAAAAAATTACCCCTTATATACTGTTGGTGAGAAAATGGTACAGCCACTGTGTGAAACATTTTGGTGGTTCCTCAGAAAGTTAAACAGAAAATGACTATATGACCTGGCAGTCAACATCTCGGTATATATCCAAAGGAGTGAATTGTTATTTAGCCATTAAAAAAAAAAAGAAGTACTAATACATAGTACAATATGGATGAACCTTGAAGAGATCATGTTTAGTGAAATTATCCAGACACAAAGTACATGTATTGTATGATCTATCTTATATGAAATACTCAGAATAAGTGAATTAATAGAGACGAAAAGCAGAATAGTTAGCAGGGGCTAGTGGAAGGGAAGAATGGGAAGTTGTGGGTACAAATTTCTGTTTTGGGTGATGAAAATAGATACTAGTACATTGTTAGTGTACTTAGTGTCACCAAATTGTACTCTTAATAATGGTTAAAATTGTTTTTATGCTATGCATATTTTACCCAAATAAAATGGAATTTTTTAAAAACAGGGAGAAAGGAAGTAAGGAGAGATGGAGGAAGGGAGAAAAAGAGATAAATAGGACCACATTTGGATTGTTGAATCTGGATGATGGCTATCTGAAGATCTGTATTCTACTTCTGGGTAGATTTGGAAATGTTCATAGTAACAAGTATTCAAAGAAAAAAATTAAAACATTGATGAACTGTTTCCTTACTACAGGAGTTTTTGGCTAACAACCCTTCTCTGACTGAAATCAGATCAGAAATTCTACACTATGCTACTTTTGAGCAGGAGATTGAAGAGTTGAAGCCTATTATTGTTGTAGGAGCACTTGAATTGCACACAGGTACTAAAAATATTTATTATGTAAGGTGTCTGTGCTTTCATATGAACTATAACCTTATTTATTAGCAAGCAGTTGTTACCTTGGTACAATATTAGGAATATTAAATAATTCTGTGCCACCAATGTTATTCTAATATATATATATATATATATATATATATATATATATATATATATATATATATATATATATATGTCACGGAGGCTGATTTTTAAATGTGGCAGTCACACAAATAAAACTATGACTGAACCTCTTTTTTAGGTCACTGTGCAGAGGGGTTTATGTGCATGATATAGTAGTCAAACAGTTTGAGGTCTCCTGAGATGGTATTCCATTTGGAATTAGAATGTCGAAGGATGATGAGAGCAGCACTTAATGTCTGAAATAAAAATATAAAACTGAATTTGTTTCTTCCTGTAATAAAGGTTATGCTAGTCAGGCACAGTGTTCCTAGCAGAACAGACCGCTGATCCTGTAGAGGGTGTTCGGGCAGCTTGGAGATCAAGAAACGAGGGTGTAAATAGGGCAATAATATCTGCAGAAGCGAGTTTACTTAGATGAGACTGTTGTTGGTGGAAGCCCCTCCCAACTGGTTGATTTTCACAAGGGAGGAATTGACATTGATTGGTTTGTGGTTTAGCAGACTTTGTGGGGCAAAAAGTTTGTGAACTGAGGTGAGTTGTTCTATTACATGGGATTAGCCACCAGTTCTAGGGGCTACTTGTTACCATGGTTATAGAATAATCTTGTCTTGAATGTGTGGGAAACTTCTTATTCTCAGAAGATATGTTAAAATGAACGATTTTTCTGTAGTTCTTGACTTTAAGTATATTTTCAGATCCATCCTCAAGAAGTCAGTGTAACAGTGGATATAGAGTTTGACTACCTTTGCTGCTTGACCCCTTTAATCTCCACTTGCTGTGCAAAGTGTGGTAATGACAGTATCTACCTCATGAACTACTTTGTAGAAGAAGCTTCGCATAGTCTATGGTTGATGTTCAGTAGACATTAAATATTGTTATTGTTATTATACCTATCAAGAAAGCGTTTAACTTTGTGAAGAGTTACAAGGTACTTGAGAGGATTATTTAGCTAGAAATCAGAAACTGTACATTAGGGACACTGATTATAAGAACTGCTTTAGTTTTAGAACTGTACTCTCCCTATTATGTCTCTCAAATTTTCTATTCATTTCCTCATAGTGGTTGGCACTATGATATTTTAATATAAAAAGCAACGTAGCATAGTATTACAGTGGCTTGGGTGCTTGTTTTTAGAAAATTAAACTATGAAGAGAGTAGTTGATGATAGTTGTAAAAATAGGGGATAGCAGCAGAATCTTTGGCTTAAGGAAGAGGAGAAAAGAGGCCTATGAGGTATGGGCCACACGAGATGTGACCCGATGGCCTCAGTCAACAAGCCAGCTGTGTGGTTCTTCTCAGGCTACATAGTATTATCAGTTTAAGTGTTGGAAGTTGAGAAGGGAGCAGTCACTATTTGAGCTTGTTGAAACTAGGGAATGTAGGGGTAATGAGGGCAGAAAAGAGGAATGGTTAAGGATTGATCAATAAGGTAGAGTTTAGTAGTAGAGCTGGTTTTTGTTTGTTTGTTTTGCAAGGAAAAGAAACCCGTATGTATTAGTTAGGGTTCTCTAGAGAAGCAGAGCCAACAGAATTTAGAGATATTTCTAAATATGAGATTTTATAGAAGTATCTCAGGCAACTGTGGAGATGCACAAGTCCAAATTCTGTAGGGCAGGCCACTAGCTGGCAAATGTGATGAACACAATAGATGAATTCTCCAGGAGAGGCTGGCTGGCTGAAGAAGAAATAAATATTCTCTCTTCTCCCTTAAACATTCAACTAATTGGATTAAATCCAGCTGATTGTATTCTCTCATTGCATCAGACACTCTCTTGGTTGATCTAGATATAATGAGCCACAGACGCAGTCAACCGACTGATGATTTAATAAACCATCCTTCTGGCTTATTAACCAACCACAAATGTCCTTACAGTAATGGATAGGCCAGTAATTGCTTAAGCAGATAAATGAGTATCACCTGGCCAAGTTGACATTTGAACCTAACCCTCATACCATGTGAGCTGTGTTAAGGAAAAACATATCACAGAATCTAAAATGCAACAGACCTAGATTAGGAATGGCCCAGAACTAGGGGGAGTATAGGAATCTGATGAAATTATTTCTCTCTGCCTGATATTCCTTCTTTCTGTGCATGCCTTTTTCTGTGTCCTAGACCAAATGACTTCCCCTTGTCTCATTCTGCACTCTCAAGGAAGGATTCTGATTGGTCCATAATAGTTTCAGGATTGACCTGGGACAATCAGAGGCCCAGGGTATGGGTCAGGTTATACAGATACTCTAGCCGTGTGGATGAGGTGTGGATGGAGTAGAAAGAAAATTGCAGACAGGGTTTTGTAGACACACACACACACACAAAGATTTCACTCCACTATGTTGGGATACCCAGAGAAAAGTGGGGGAATGAGTGAGGCCCACTAATGGAATGGCCAGAAACAGAGCAAGGCTCATACAGGATAGTGCTAGAACTAATGTCAAAAAGTCTTGCTTATAGCCTGTGATACCTTTCTTATGCACAGCTTGCCATACTCTATGGGATTGGGGATTAATTTCTTAAAAATCTAGTGTGCTAGATTTTTAGTGTGCTAGAAATATGCTTAATCAGAATTAAGAATTAATTAAGAATTAATTCAGATTAAGCATATTTAATATGCCCATTAGCCATATGTGTTTCTGAATGTTAATTGTATTTAATTTTGATCTTTTCTTGTCTTTACCAGGACCAATGAAATTGGCCTTATCAATTGAGGCTAAGGCATGGAAGATGTTACTCTGTCGATATTTGAATGAAGAATATAAAAAGAAAATGTCAGACATGATAGCATTTATTAATGAATACTTAAAAAAGTTATCTAGGCCTATTCGTGATTTAGATGATGTCAGATTTGCAATGGAAGCCTTGTCTTCTATCCGTGATAATGAAATTCAAATGGATATGACTTTAGGACCAATTGAAGTAAGAAATGAGTGTGTTTTTCATCCTTGCAATGCTATTTTTTGGGGGACATAGAGATGTAATAAAAAGCTATTCTGTTAACATGTTTCTTCATCTGCTTTATGGCACATTCTGCCTATTTCTCTTTTCTGATGTTTATGTCACTGGGGGATTTTGGCAATTCTCAACAATGACCAGTATACAAAAGAATATTGTATTGGTAATGCTGTACTGGGCTAGACAGTGTTCAGTTTCTGATACTGATACCAACATTTTATGCAGACTTTATGACACTGTCATGTCAATCCCAACCTGTTAGGCAAGTTCTGACTTTCCTTAGTAACCAGTTTTAGGTCTCACTCCTGACCCAGTGGCATACCAGGGGTGGGGTAATGGACATAGTCCTTCCAGGCTCAATCGTAAATTATAGCATAATGTTTGGAACTTAGATCAGCAATAGATTCTTTTTCAGAGAAAGGTATTTCATTAGTTCCTCTTTGCTGCTATTACAGTTACTACAAACTTAGTGACTTAAAACAACACAAATTTATTATCTTAAAGTTTTGGAGGTCAGAAGTCCAAAAATAGGTCTTAACAAGGTTAAATCAAGGTGTTGGCAGAGCTGCATTCCTTCTGGTGGCTCTAGAAGAGGATCTGCTTCTAGAGGCTGCCAGCATCCCTGGCTCATGGCCCCTTCAAGCAGTGGCATCACTCCTACCTCTGCTTCTGTCATCATGTATTCTCTAACTCTTCTGCCTCCCACCTTCCATTCTATGGGTGCCTTTTTTTTTTTTCATATTGGGCAACCTGGTTAATCTAGGATAATCTCCTGATCTTAAATTCTGGCACATCTGTCAAGTGTCTTTTGACCTGTAAAGAAACATATTCATAGTTTCCAGAGATTAGGGGAAGCCATTATTCTGTCTACCACCACTATTTAATTACTAGCAATGTTTAGAATTTCTCTTGTGTGGTGGTAATACAAACCAGACAGATTTGGAATTGGTTTTACTTAAAAATTCTGTATTGCAATACACCCACTTATTGTGTGCAACGCTTCACCAAGATCACTTCCATTGCCCTCTCTTGGTGCCCAATGCTCGTGACTATTTTATGCTTTCTTCAATCCATTTAAGTTATATACTCTTTCAAAGCTAATGAATTTCATACATTTACTACTTCTTAAAAATCTTAGTATATGGAAATTTTGAATGCTGAACACTCATTTCTTAAGGTTTAATAACATATTATTTTTATCTAGTTGCAGAAGCTTAATTCTTCAGCATAAATTCTCCTGGTAAAACCAATTTTCAGTCTATCCCTTTAATCATTAAAGTTTCTTTTCTTTGGAGTATCTTCCACGTCATCATTTTGTTTGTTTCCTATGTACCCAAACCATATTTTAATAAGGTTTGAGAAAATATATTACATCGTGTTTGGCATAAAATCAAGGAGAGAGAGAGGAAAAAAAATGATTCCCTAGTATTTTCTAGGATAGTATTTCTCTAGGATAGTATTTCTCAGTGTGATCTGCCTGCATCTTCTTGAGAATCACCTAGGTTCTTATGAAGTGCACATCTTAGGGCCTTGAACCAAGAATCCATATCTGGTGGTTGGTGAGATTCTAGATGCTTTTTATGTATGTTTAATTTTGGGAAACACTTTTTTAGAATATGCTGTCTTCTGCTAAGACATAAAATATGTTTCCAGAAGGCATCTAAACAGTTTCCCTTCTGGTGTTTCCACTCTGCAGGAAGCCTATGCTATTTTAAATAGATTTGAAGTTGAAGTAACAAAAGAGGAATCAGAAGCAGTTGATACCTTGAGATATTCTTTCAACAAATTGCAGAGCAAAGCTGTAAGTACAGATTTAATTATCTTATTGCTGGTGTCTACCAACTCCCGAGAAAATCTTTCATACTTTTTAAAAAGGTTAATATATTTTATAGCAGCATTATTGAGATATAATTCACAAGAAATTCATTTTTTTATGTGTAGAATTCATTGATTTTTAGTTTTTTTTCAGAGATAAGCATTTATTACCATTATCTAGTTTTAGAAGGTTTGATCACCCCCAAAAGAAACCCTATACCCGTTAGCAGTCATTCTCCATTCACCCCCTCCCCTACTCACTTCAGCCCCTGGCAACCATTCATCTAATTTCTATCTCTATGGGTTTGCCTTCATGGACATTTAATATAAATGAAATTTTACAACATGTAGTCTAATGTGACTGGCTTCTTTCACTTTAGCATACCTTTAAAGCTGTTTCATACTGTCCCATGTACCAATCCTTCATTTCCATAAAAGCTAATAATGTTGAACATTTTTTTGTGCCTATTGCCATTTGTATATCTTCTTTGCAGAAATCCCTATTTAAATACTTTGCTCATTTTTTTCATTGAGAAATTTGTCTTTTTATTCTTGAATTGTAAGAATTTTGTATATCTTCTGGATACAAGCCCGTTATCAGACATGTGATTTACAAATATTCTATCCCATTCTGCCAATTGTCTTCTTACTTTCTTGATGTTGTCTTTTGAAGCACAAGAGTTTTTAATTTTGATCAAGTCCAATTGATCTGTTTTGTCACTTGTCTTTTTCATATTGTATCTAGGAAAGAATTGCCTGATCCAAGATCAGAAATATTTACTTCTGTATTTTCTTCTAAGAGTTTTTCAGTTCTTTAGCCCTTACATTTAAGTCAATGTAACATTTTGAGTTAATTAAAAAAATTTTTTTTGCATGGGCAGGCACCAGAAAATGAACCCAGGTCTCCAGCTGGGCAGGTGAGAACTCTGCTTGCCGAGCTGCCGTGGCCCGCACTGAGTTAATTTTTATATATGCTGTGAATTAGTTCTTCTTCTACGAGCTAATTTTTATATATGGTGTGAGTTAGGAGTTCTTCCTGAGCTATCCACTTGTCCCAGCACCATTTGTTGAAAAGACTGTCTTCTTCACCAGTGAATTTTCTTGTTATCTTTGTTGAAAATCAATTCATAATAAATGTAAAAGTTTATTTCTGGACTCTCAATTCTATTCCCTTGATCTTTTTGTCTATCATTATGCCAGTAACACACTATCTTGGTTACTGTAGCTTTGCAGTAAGTTTTGAAATTAAGAAGTATAAGTTCTCCAATGTTATTCTTTTTTCAAGATTGTTTTGGCTACATTGAATGAAGCTGCATGTGAGGTATAGGTTTTTTTTTTCTCTCTATTATCGTTTTAATTCTTATTCTGTTGTCTTTTTATTTCTTTTTCTGAATCGATGCAAATGTACTGAGAAATGATGAATATGCAACTATGTGATGATATTAAGAATTACTGATTGTACTGTAGAATGGAATGATTTCTAAATGTTTTGTTAATTTTTTTTTTAATTAATAAAAAAAAAAAAAAGAAAAAAAAAAGATTGTTTTGGCTGTTCTGGGTCCCTTGCATTTCTATGTGAGTTTTAGAATCAGCATGTCAATTACTACAATAAAAAGGCAGCTGGGTTATGGAAAAGGATTGTGTTAAATCTGTGTATAAATTTGGAAAATATTGCCATCTTACCTATACTAAGTCTTCTGATCCGTGAACATGGAATGTCTTTCTTTAAATTTCTTTAATTTCTTTCAGTGTTATTTTGTACTTTACAGTGTATACATCTTGAACTTCTTTTGTTAAATTTATTGCTAAGTATTTTATTCTTCTGATGTTATTGTAAATGGAGTTGTCTTTATAATTTCATTTTTCAAATTGTTCATTGCTGGTGTATAGAAATACAATTGATTATTTTGTATATTGATTTTGTATCCTGCAACCTTGTTGAACGCATTCATTAGTTTTAATTACTTTGTGTGGATATTTTATGACCTTCTGTATAGAAGACCATGTCATTTGCATATCAGAATAGATTTACTTATTTTTTTCCAATCCAGATATTTTTAATTTATTTATCTGACCTGATCATCCTGGCTAGAACCTATAGTACAATGTTGAATAGAAGTAATGAGAGCAGGCATCCTTATCTTTTCTTAATCTTAATGCAGATGCATGTAATCTTTCACCATTATGTGTGATGCTGTGAATTTTTCATAGATGACCTTTATCAGGTTGAGGATGTTCCCTTACATGCATAGTTTGATGCATGATTTTGTCATGGATGGTGTTGGATTTTGTCAGATGTCTTTTCTGTGCCAGACGGTTATGTGGTTTTGGTTGTTTCTTCTGTTAATGTGACATATCACATTGATTGATCTTCGGATATTAAACCAGCCTTGCATTTCTGGAATAAGTATTATTTGGTTTGGGCGTTTAATCATTTGTGCCTTGCTGGATTCAAATTGCTAGTGTTTTGTTGAGAATTTTTCTGTCAGTACTCAAGGAATAATTGTCTGGAGTTTTCTATTTTTGTGATGTGTTTGTCTGGTTTTGATTTCAGCATATTGACCTCAAAGAGTAAGTTAAAATGTGTTCTTCTGTCTTCTGGAAGAATTTGCAAAGGGTTTGTATTAGTTCTTCTTTAAATGTTTGGTAGAATTAATCAGTGAAGATTTGGAGCGTTTCTTCATTGGAACTTTTAAACTACTCATTCCATCTCATTACTTGTTTCAGTTTATTCAGATTTTCTGTTTCTTCTTGAATCAGTTTTAGTAGCTTGTGTGTCTTTCTAGGAGAGTGTTCATTTCATCCAAGTTATCCAATTTGTTAGCATATACTTGCTTATATTATTCACTTACAATCCTTTTTATTTCTGTAACATCACTAGTGATGTCCTCTCTTTCCTCATTTTAGTAATTTTATTTCTCTCTTTTTTTTCTTAGTCAGTCTAGCTAAAGGTTTGCCAATTTTGTTGATCTTTTTCAAAGAAGAAACTCTTGTGTTGATGGTGTTCTCTTTTATTTTTGTATTCTCTATATCACTTATTTCTGTTCTAGCTTTGATTATTTTCATACTTGTGCTTGCTTTGGGTTTAGTTTATTCTAATTTGTCTCATTTGTTAAGGTGAACTGTTAATTGATTTGAGGTCTTTTTTTCTTTATAATGTAAGCAGTTATACCTATAAATTTCCTTTTTAAGCATTTCCTAATATGTTTTTAAGGTTGTAATATATTTAAATACCAAAAGTTAGATATTAAAAATACACTCCAAGGGAGGGTCCAGATTCTTTAAGTACATGAAATTTTATTTATTAAATATTAAGTTGAGCATTGATTTAAAAATTTCCTATTTGTTGAATATTAATTAAGTTGGGTATTGGTTTAAAATTTCTCATTTATGGAAAGAATTGTCACTGATGCAAGTACAATAGCAAGGACACAGTTGAAATTGGGAATATTGCTTTTCCAACTCTGCCAACAGCCAATTGATTATCTTAGGCATATTAATAACTTAGGTATCTCAGCTTCTTCCTATTATCTTTTAGAAATATTAATATATGAAATATATAACATAATGGTTGTGAAGCTCACTTGAGCCGATGTATATTGAATACTTTTTATATTCATATTTATATAAATTCATATTCAATATTGACTATTTATTTTGAAAAATGCTGTTAGGAGAATGAGTTTTAAGAAGGAAATTGGGAACTTTCTGTTGATGACTTCATAAAACCCAATTTTCTATTATTGTTTGAGGAAGAAGTTTCATTTGGGTTACTTTCATATCTCTTTAACTGTAGTGTACCCTCTCCTTAAGTAGAGATAGACTGTTCTATGCTACAATTACTGTCAAACTTAAAATATATAGGTGTATTGCTTACAGCAGTTAAGAATAGGAGTCCTGGAACCACATTGCTAGGTTTTGCATCTTGACTTTGATTCATACTGGTTCTGGGACCTTGAGGGAGTTACTTAACCTCTGTATGTTTCAGTTTTCGCACTTGTAAAATGAGCATAATTTTAGTATTTACCCTCTAGTTGTTATGAGGCTTACGTGAGTAACATATGTAAAGAGCCTGGCAGAAAGTAAGTGTGACTTAAATCTTAGCAATTATTGTGGAAGCTTTAAAGACCATTGTGATTGGCATTTGTCATTTTTATAGCTAGAGTGATATCTCTTTGTTTTAGGGAATTTCTCCACCCACTGCAGCCGTGTGAACCAACTTGAGATTGCCAGTCTCAGACTTTAGCCTGCCCCTACAGATAGCTCGTGACCCACCCTTGATCTATAGTTGTAATTGTTTCCCTGGCCACAGAGATGACCTGAATTAACTGCAGTTACAGGGACAATTACTTTGCCTTGGGTCATGAACTAGAATTATTTGAGTCTTCTGATGGTAGCATTTGGGTTGTCTGTTTTTGTTACAAACAACATTGCAGAGAAATCTTTGTTCAAACTTGCTGGAATAGAGTTATATATTTCACTTTAGTAGATTGCTTTCACCCTAATGTAGAGTATTCTTTTTTATTCTAGGTTTCTGTACAGGATGAACTAGTTCAAGTGCAGCCACAGTTTAAAAGCAGTCTGTTAGAGTCTGTGGAAGTTTTTCGTGAGGATGTAATTACCTTTGCGGATTCATACGAAATGGTAATGTAGCTATTTGCATGCTGTGTGTTTAAGTGTTCTATGCTGTATTTATATGAAGTGAAAGTTATGAACCCTGAGAAATGCATTGTGATTTGTACATTGTGCATATTTGCAGCTTTCAAAAAAAAGGATAGCTACTCCAGTAAACATGTTTTATAGAGACACAAATATTTGAGTGTTAAAAGGACCAATTATTGTGAAGATTGTGAAAGGAACAAAGATTCTGGTCTTCTCCTTTCTCAGGGCCAGAATTCTTATAGTGGAAAATGTAACATAGTTGTTGTAAGGCTGTAAAAAAGTGTGATACCAGAGTAATGTACAAATTAATTTTGCATTTTCACTAGCTTTTGAAGAACCAATAGAGTCACTGAAAATAATGCCATACTTTATTATGACAGAAGCTACTCAGCGTGGTGTTCTAACTGATAATGGTAGACCTTCTTGAAGTTAAACTCCAAAGGTGGAGTTTTAACTCCACTAAAACATTTTGCTTTCTTTTAGTGGTCACAATGTATCTGGATTGATAGTGATTTAAGCTGTTGGTGCTACTTATAAAACATTTTTTATAACACTTTTTTTAAATTTACATGTACTAAGCTTATCTCTTTTAGTTAGATTAATCAATATTTGATTGCCTTGTCAGTCTCTCATACTGGAAATTCAGACTAATGTTTAGCATATCCATAATAATCATGATTGTACAATGTTAATATCCATAACACTCTTTCTGTTTCCATGAGGAATAGTCCTTGTTATTTTAATTGGTTATTATGTAGGACATTCTTTCAATTTTTGATTTTTTTGGGGCACTTTTCTTGTGCAAGGCTACTAACTTCTGCTTCTACTTCTTCTAAATAGCCGACACATACATGTCTCTATTTCTCTATTGGGCTGAACAATTAGTGGAAGAAGTCTGTTTTCAGAACTCCATATTACTTATTCTAATTACAACCACTGCCTCATCATTTATAATCACAAATAAAATTCAACAGAGCTCTCAGTGTGCAAATATCATAAATATATGCAAAAAACATCATATTTTTATTAGCTTTGACAAGTTCCTTTTAAGATGAATGGAAACTTGGTAATTGAACTTAATGTTGTTACATATATGAATATCTTTGTCCTTGGGAAACATATACGAAAGTTTTAAGTGTTAATAGAGCATGATGCATGCAACCTACTCCTAAAGGTTTAAAAAATAGATGATAGAAGGATATAACAATTGTGGTAAAATATTAAAAGTTGGTAAATCTGGTTATCTGTGTATGGAGTATATTGGCGTTCTCTCTATTATTTTTGTATTATGTTTGAAATTTTTGTGTAAGTTTCAAATAATATCATAACAAAAGTTTTAAAAAAGAAAAAAAGTTGGATGCTAGAGTGATGGAAATTGTTCCAATGATTGTAGTTATGGTTGCACAACTTTGTGAATACAGTAAAAACCATTGAATTGTACATTTTAAATAGGGGAATTGTATAGTAAAGTAAATTATATCTCAATAAAGCTATTACAGAAAAATTATTGAAAGCTTCATGTACCCGAATTAGACCATTTAAAATTTAAAATGTTTGTTTAAAAGAAAATAATAGATATACCCAATAAATTGACAAATACATATGATTAACCATTAAATAGAGATTATATTATTCATTACAGGAGGGACCTATGGTTCCAAATATACCACCCCAAGAAGCTAGCAACAGGTTACAGATATTTCAGGTAAAACCACATTTTTCTTTGCTACATTGATAATGTGTTGTTATTTTAAAAATGATTTTAGGGGAAAATTTATATGTTTCTACCTTATAATAGAAAAGTTAATGTTTAAAGTACATCTAGATTTAGTTTTATTCTAATTTGCTAAATGGTATAATTGACACTTTTCTGTCTTTCCACGTTCATTTCCACGGACTATAGCTTTGTGTTTTTAGAGAATAGACTCTGATTTTAAATCTCTTTTGATATGTAGGGTGATTAAAAGTTTATAGTCAATAAAATTATAGAAATAAAATCTTAAATATTAACAAGTGGTTTCCCTGACTTCCCTCTGTATTGAACACTTTAAATATTTCTGCTTGTGTAAAAAATGCTAATGTATCTGCTAAATCTATATTATTGTCTAAGCCTTGCGAGATCTGATGCCAGATATTCTCCAGGCCTGGGACTTAGGATCCAGCTGGATTATTTCTGTTTGTTTTTGTGCTTTAAAGACATTAATACTTAGCAGTCTAATTATAGGATATTAAAATCCCAATTTGAAAGAAAAAATTAAAAAGTGTGTGCATTAACTTTGCTGACTTAAATTGTTATGGTTATTTCAAATGGTGTTAATTTAAATCTTGTGTTTTATAGACTCTTTATTGAATGTAGAGAAAACAGGGTTGAGTGGATTACTAAGCTTCACTCATTTGAACCCTATAGGTTCAAGGGCCAAGTCTAAATTATTGAAAAAGCCTGAATTATAGATTTTTTAAAAATGCAGTTTTCTTACTTTCAGATATATTTATGGAAACTTGAAATATAGGTCTTGTGGGAACCAGTTAATTTATTAAGGAAATGCTTTTAGAATGCTTTAAACTAAGCTTTCTAGATGCTTACCTTTTCCTCTGATAGCCTGCTATAAATACAAATTTAGTTCACAAATCTTTGTTTCATAGATATTACTAAGTAAACTGCAACTGAGCTTTTATTCCAATTATAATAAATTCTACTATAATAGGGTTTCATTTAAGTATAATTTAATATAGTTTATGCTTATTTACATTTCGTTAATTATATTTCAGTTAATTATATAAACCTTTGTTATAGGCCAATTTTGATGATCTATGGAGGAAATTTGTTACATATTCATCTGGTGAACAGCTTTTTGGATTACCCGTGACTGACTATGAGGTTTTACACAAAACCAGGTAAGTTTGGAAAATGTAGGAGTGTTAGTAAATATAGACCATAAGAAGAATTATATCACTATCAAATCTTTATCATGTAGAAAAGACCTGACTTGGAGCACTCCTAAATTTCCCCCTTCTTCCTGGCTGTTACTGATCAATTAGATACATTGTCTTTATAAAATGTTTCAGGAGACTGAAAAATACATTGCAAAAACTCTGGCTGAGCATGGCTTTTATTTATCCTGTGCTTACTTTGTTTCTTTTCACTGTTTTATATAGTGTTAATGAGTGTGCAGAAGCACTGCAATTTTGAGTAACTTTTATATATTGAGGGGAATAACCATCCTCCACTCTTTATCCCTTTGCATTGCATTTATACTAAAGTGCTCTTTCCCATTATGACAGAATTTACTGAGATTGAAGGTCAAGGAACTTAACTAATTTTAAATAATGGCAGATCTAGGATTTAAACAAATATATTTTAGTAGAATTTTTAATATATCTTTTTCTTAAATGCAAACTTGAAATAACTGTATTAGCTTATTAGGGTATTGGCTTAAGAAAAGGACTTTATTATTGATTTGCTTCAAAATCACAGCATGAAAATTTCATGGCAAATAAACATGAGATTATTTGAAGATAAATGAATGCTTCAGCTGTTTAAGATAGGTGCTTTTAGTTTGTTAAGGCTCCCGAATGCAGTATACCAGAAATGGACTGGCTTTTATAAAGGGGATTTATTTAATTACAGATTTACAGCTCTTTGGAGGAAAGGCAGCTGGCTTTTCTCTGTCTTTCACTGTCACATGGGAAGGCACACAGCACTGTGTCTCCAAACGTCTGGAGCTGCTCTGAGCTCCTGTCTTTGATTCCGCCTTTTAAGCCTCACTCACTGAGAAAGGCACTCACTCCCCTTAGCTGACTGCACATGTAATCAGCCATAGATGAATTTCACATCATGAGGATTTAAGTTTACAGTAACAGCATAACTGGGCACCATCACCTGGCCAAATTGACACCTGAACCTTTCGTATGTCCACCTGGGCAACTATACACATCACCTTAAACCACTTAACCTCTAAATAGAAAACAATAATAGACATATTTTTCACAATCTCGAAGTAGAAAACAATAACATATTTTTTTTGCTTAGCAATGCTTTTTTGTCCTACATATAATGCATTAAATCTTTCCATATACAAAGTACATTCATTTCATCACAATATCACAAAAGCCTTAAATCATTTCAGTAACAGTACAAATACAATACCAACTCAAAAACAGTACAAAATCTCATCATAGTCTGTTACAGGCAAGTTTTGTCTTAAGGCAAAATTCTCTGGCCCTGGACCTGTGAACTTAGAGAGCAAGTTGTCTGCTTCCAGTGTACAAAGAAGGAACAGTCATAGGGTAAGCAAGCCCATTGGCAAAGGGAGAAATTAGAAGGAAAATGGGTCACTGGACCTAAGCAATTCCAAAACCCTGCATGAAGGGCAAACACCATTAGGTTTCAGAATCTGAGAGTCATTCATCCTCTGGGTTAGAAAGTGGCAGTCTCACTCTTTTCAAGGGCCTATGCAGCAGCCCTGTTCTCTTCAAACACTGGGATGAGGCTTGCAACATTGGAGAACATTTGGGAAGCCACCTTTTTTCTTGGCCTCACCCTCCTCAAACATCTGAGTGGCACTTGGATTCTCTGCCATCTCTTGGGAACATGCTCAGCCCTTCAGAATAATAGGGTGGCAGCCAGGCTGCCCCCAGTCCCTGGGGAATGTGCTCTGTCCTTTCCAAGGCCTCAGGCACCAGAATTCTTCCTTACTACTGAGGCAGAAGGCCAGCCCTCTAACTTTGGGGCAAACTCATCCCCTCCACAAGCACAATTCAATCTGCTTTCATTGCCCAGGGTTTCTTGGTTTCAGACCTTAGTTTCTGTGGTTCTATCTCTGAAGTCAGTCTTCATTTAATCTTTCCCTATTAATCCAGACTGGCAGTGGTTTTGGTTATATGGGTCTCAGAAAATTTGTTGACTTGGTTTGTAGCATACAGAGATCAAAGCCATCAGATAATAGGACCTTCCACAGATCCTTTCTGGATAACTCCATCTCCAATCCTGACTTGTCTTGTAATGACTGACTTGTTCCATGCTTGATTAAATCCTCATGTAGGGCACTGTTCTCTGGGCTCTCACTTTTTACAGCCCAGAAATTTCCAGACCATCAATTTCTGGTTTCTTTGCATCCAAAAGTTCAGTCCTCAGCCTATTCCTTTCTTGTCACTTTTACTATAAGCTGCTAGGAGAAACCAGGTGGCATCATCCATATTTAGCTTAGAAATTTTCTCACCCAAATATCCCAGATCATCACGTTCAAATTCTTCCTTCTGTCCAGCATCAGGATTCAATTTTACCAAATTCTCTGCCACCTTAAGACAAGGGTTGCTTTTCTTCCAATTTGCAACAACACATTCCTCTAAGGCTTCAATGGAAATATCTTTGGAGTCCATATTTCTATCCACAGTCTCTTCAAAGCAATCTCGGCTTTTTTTTTTATCAAGCTCCTCAGAATTCTTCCAGGATTCTCCCCTTACTATTTAAAAAGCCATTCCAACATGTTTGGTATTTGCAAATACTGTGACACTGGGCTCCCAGTACCAAAATCCATTTTAGTTTGCTAAGGCTGCTGGAATGCAATACACCAAAAATGGACTGACTTTTATGAAGGGGATTTTTTAGTTACAAATTTACAGTTCTTTGGAGGAAAGGCAGCTGGCTTTCTTCTGGCTTTCACTGTCATATGGTAAGGCACACAGAGATGACTGCTGGCCTTCCCTCCTGGCTTTTGGGATCAAATTGCTTTTCCTGGGTTGATACCTTTCTGCATCTTCAAACATCTGGATCTGAGCTATTCTGAGCTGCTTTTTTCTGAGCCTTCTTTTAAAGCCTCACTCATTGCAGCAGGCACTCCCCTTAGCCAACCACAGATGTAATCAACCATCGATGAATTTCACATGCTGGTGATTTAAGTTCACAGCAACAGAACAACTGGGCACCATCACTTGGCCAAGTTGACTCTTGAACCTATCACAATTCTTTTTCTAAAGCAGTCATTCTCCAAATTTAATCCACTGTGTTAGAACTGTAGATTTGGGTGCCTTTCTCCAGGCTTCTGGTTTAGTATCTCTGGGCTGGGTCCTGGGAAATCTGCATTCTTACATATTTTCTAGTTGATTTTTATGTACATGCAGTTTGCCGCAGTTTGAGATTCAATATTTTAACCTTTACTATATGAGGAAAAAGAATCATCACCATTTACCTTTTGGACTAATGGGCCATTTAATTTTTATCATTTTATATTTTTGAATAACTATGAATAATTTATAGAAGTAATAGTAAATGGTGGAAAGCAATTTTATTAGAAAATTTAATAAGAATTTTAGCAGAGCAAACCTAAACCATGATGTCTCTGTTTGAAAACACATGCATATACACACACACAATGGAGATTGTCCTCTTAATGCAGTTAACTGATCATAGCTGTCTTGTGTGAACAGAGCATACACATCTTGTAAGCATTGATTCCAGGTTTCTAATAGGTTCTAACTTATCACTACTTCTTATTTTTCCTATACCTGCATTATCAAAATGCAAGACTGTTGACAACTCTGATGCTGATAATTTTGTCACAGAGAGGACTGCAATCTTTGCACTATAAATACCTAACATCTTTGTTTTAAGATTTAGAATGATCAATAAATTTTTCATTTCCACATCATCTGTTTTCTTACTGTACGTCTGCCTTCAACACTTGTTCACTTATGAACTATGTCAAATAAAACTTACATAAACATCATAAAGAAAGAAATTATCATATCTTTTTCACAAAATGAGATGCTCTCAGTTCTTGCTGCAAAATATTGCACGATGAAACCCTTGCTGCTATGAAATCTATTGTTCTTTCATAATGGTATTGAGTTTAATAAAGTTCATCTAGGTTATCATCTGAAGACTCACAGTCTGAGTAAGTTACTCAAGAAAACCAGAGGTTTTTGAATAAGTTGCTCAAGGAAAATCAGAGGCTTTTAGTACGTTACTCAAGAAAAAATCAGAGGTTTTTGAGTAAGTTACTCAAGAAAAACCAGATAACTAAATAATTGAACCATTTGTTATTGCCAAATTATAGTATGATTTAGAATATTTGAAAGCTGTAAGCTTCACTTTATTGATTGAGCTTTAACAAAGTCTTTATTTTGAAAATCAGTGTAGCTGTATATATACTTGGTATCAGTAAGACATTATATACATAATGTATAAACATTTAATTAGATGAATTTTGCCTATCCATAAATGGAATTTATAAAAAAGGACAATTATATGATGACTTAATTATTTTATTTTCTCAGAAAGGAGCTCAACTTATTGCAGAAGCTGTATGGATTGTATGATACTGTCATGGGCAATATTAGTGGTTATTATGAAATACTTTGGGGAGATGTAGATATTGAAAAAATTAATGCAGAACTGCAGGAATTTCAAAACAGGTGAGTTTAATGGAATTAAGCTTACACTGACATACTTCCTATCTTCTGGGATCCTGTAGCTATTTCACAAACTGATATATTTTTGGTGCTGAAGGAATACAGATTGTGCAACAGGACTGACTGTAAAATTCAGAAATGGCCAGCACAAAACTACCTGATGGTAGCACAATAAGTACAATGAATGAAGCAGAATGTGGATAAGATTGAGGCAGAAGGGCAATCATGGGAATTAAATGTGCAAATATATAAAACCTTCTTCAAATAAATATATAGATGAAATATTTTTTTTTCTCTTTTTTATGAAAGATGTCGTAAACTTCCAAAAGGACTTAAAGATTGGCAAGCATTTTTGGATCTCAAAAAAAGAATTGATGATTTCAGTGAGTCATGTCCTCTACTGGAGATGATGACCAATAAGGCAATGAAACAAAGACACTGGGATCGAATATCTGAGTTAACTGGAACCCCATTTGATGTGGAATCCGATTCTTTTTGTCTTAGAAATATTATGGAAGCACCACTCCTTAAAAATAAGGATGATATTGAGGTATATATGTGCGTAATGTTTTATCAATGGTCCATTCAATAATATCTACTTTTTCTAAAAATTGTACAAGCATTTTATTAGAGGGTGAACTGATCCCCTTTTCAGCTTTTTAAATAGTTCCTGTATGGGGTAGTGCTGACTTTCATAGCTTTAGAGCTCTAACTCTGAGTCTCAGGTGTCCCATAAATACCCGAAGTTTCTGGGAATGACCAGGTGATATACAAACAGCTCAGTATCTCAGAATTTAGAACTAACAGTTACAACTCCTGAATAAATGTGACTGCTATAAGAGCTTACAATCTAGGAACCTTTACAACAGGCCCCCACCTGATAACTCATGCTTTCGACTTCAGTTCGCCGAGTTCTTGTATTTAGTCCATACGAGTGAGGCATGATAATATTTGTCTTTTTGTTTCTAACATTTCATTCAACATACAGTCCTAAAGGTTCATCCACCTAGCTGGATGCCTCACAACTTCATTCCTTCTACATATTTTGTATATACACACCACAGTTCCCCCTTCCATTCCTCAGTCTTTGTGCCCTTAGGTCACCTCCATCCATTGTGAATTGCAAACATTGCTGCCATAAAAACCAGTGTGCAAATGTCCACTCATGTCTCCACACTCAATTCTTCCAGGTATATACTGAGCAACGGAGTTGCAGGATCATATGGCAGTTCCCCCCCACTTCTCCATACACGCAGCCTCTTGTGGCACCACCTCACTGCCCTCCAAGGGGCTGTACCTCTCAAGTTCCCTACCAACAGTGAATAAGTACATATCTTTCTCCCTATTTTCTCTAGCTTTTGCTTCTCTCTGTTCATTTTTCAAGTTTTATTCACACATCATACTATCTAACCTAAGTGAATAGACATGCCTTTGCCACCATAATCTACATAAAGACATTTCCTTTATTCCACAAAGAATCCATACTCCTCCCCCATGCCTCGTGTCTATTGACATCTAGTTTTGGCATAATGCCTTTGTTACAATTCAGTGGAATCCTATTACAGTGTTACTATTGACTGTAAACCTTAGCTTGCATTGATTGTACTTTTTCCTGTATACCACCCATTTTCAACCCCTTGCAATGTTGACATTCCTTTATTCTCCCTCATGCAAAAATGTTTTTTTATTTGTACATTTAATTGCCATGATTGTCCACTCTAGGTCTTGCTAAATTATACCGTCTCAGTCTTTAACCTCTGTCTTTCCTCTGGTTTCGTATGTGCCCCAGCCCTTCTGCCTCAATCTTATCCACATTCTGCTTCATTCATTGTACTTATTGTGCCACCATCAGGTAGTATTGTGCTGGCCATTTCTGAATTTTATGGTCAGTCTGTTGCACAATCTGTATTCCTTCAGCACCAAATGGTCAATCTTACCCTATTCCTAGCTCCGGATAACTTTATGTTCTTAACTTCAACTCTCAAAGTTCACGCATTGATGTTAGTTCATATTGATGAGACCATACAGTATTTGTCCTTTTGTTTCTTGCTAATTTTAGTCAGCAGAATGTCCTCAAAGTTCATTCACTTTCTAATATTTCATAACTTTTTTCTGTCTTATGGCTGTGTAACATTCCATTGTATGTATATATCACAGCTTGTTTAGCCTTTCGTCCATTGGCAGACATTTGGGCTGTTTTTGTCTCTTGGCAGTTGTAAATAATGCTGCTATAAACATTGGTGTGCAAATGTCCGTTTGTAACCTTGCCATCATGTCCTCTGAGTAGATGCCAAGCAATGGTATTGCTGGATCATATGGCAATTCTATGCTTAGCTTCCTGAGGATTGGCCAAACTACCTTCCAGGGTGATTGTACCATTTTACATTCCCACCAACAGAGGATAAGTGTGCCTCATTCTCCACATCCTCTCCAGCACTTGTCGTTTACTGTTTTTTTTTTTTCTCTTGATAATGGCCATTCTAGTGGCTGTCAGATGATATCTCGTTGTGCTTTTGATTTGCATTTCCCTAATAGCCAGTGAAGTGAAGTTTTCATCTACCATTTGTATTTCTTCTTCTGAGAAATGTCTATTCATGCCTTTTGCCCATTTTTAAATTGGATTGTCTGTCTTTTCATTGTTGAGTTGAAGAATATCTTTAGATACTCTGGATACTAAACCCTTATCTGAATATTGTCTTCCATTGCGTAGGGTGCCTTTTTACTTTCTTGACAAAGTTCTTTGATGCACAAAATTGTTTAATTTTGAGGAGATTCCATTTATCTATTTCTCTTTTTCATGCTTGTGCTTTTGGTGTAAGATCTAGTGAAACCACCTCCTATTATAATATTTATGAAATATTTCCCTACATTTTCTTCTAAAAGTTTTATGGTCTTAGCTCTGATGTCTAAGTTTTTGATCCATGTTGAGTTAATTTTTGTAGAGGGTGTGAGATATGGATCCTCTTTTATTCTTTTGCATATGGATATCCAGTTCTCCAAATACCACTTATTGGAGAGGCTGCTCTGTTCCAGGGAGGTTGAATTGACTACCTTATCAAAGATCAATTGTCTATAGATGAGAGGGTCTATTTATGAACACTCAATTAGAATCCGTTGGTCAATATATCTGTCTTTATGCCAGCACCATGCTGTTTTGACCACTGTAGCTTCATAATATGCTTTAAAATCATTGTTCTAGTTTGCTAGCTGCTGGAATGCAATATACCAGAAACAGAACAGCTTTTAAATGGGGAATTTAATAAGTTTCTAGTTTACAGTTCTACAGCTGAGAAAGTGTCCCAGTTAAAGTGAGTCTATGGAAATGTCCAATCTAAGGCATCCAGGGAAAGATACCTTGGTTCAAGAAGGCCAATGGAGTTCAGGGTTTCTCTCTCAAGTGGAAGGGCACATGGTGAACACAGGGTTTCTCTCTCATCTGGAAAGGCACGTGTTGAGCACAGTGTCATCTGCTAGCTTTTTCTCCCTGGCTTCCTGTTTCATGAAGCTCCCTGGGAGGCATTTTGCTTTTTCACCTCCAAAGGTCACTGGCTGGTGGACTCTCTGCTTCTTGTGGCTGTCTCATTCATCTCTGCTCTCTCTGAATCTCCTTTCTCCAAAATGTTTCCTCTTTTTATAGGATTCCAGTAAAGTAATCAAGACCCACCTTAAATGGGTACAGACGCGTCTCCACCTAATGCAGCTTAACAACCACTCTTGCTTGTCACATCTCTAGGGAGATGATCTAATAAAAGTTTCAAACATACAGTACCAAATAGGGATTAGAAGAAACAGCTGCCTGTACAAAATGGGATTAAGATTAAAATATGGCTTTTCTAGGGTATATATATCCTTTCAAATGAGCACAGTCATGTAGTATCAGACCTCCCACTTCATTTTTCTTCCTCACAATATTTTTAGCTATTCAGGACACCCTACCCTTCCAAATAAATTTGGTTATTAGTTTTTCTGTTTCTGTATAGTAAGTTGTTGGGATTTTAATTGATATTACATTGAATGTAGAAATCATTTTGAGTTGAATTGACATCTTAGCTATATTTAACCTTCTATTTCATGAATACATTATGCCCTTCCATTTATTTAGTTCTTACATGATTTCTTTTAGCAATTTCTTGTAGTTTTCTGTATATAGGTCTTTTGTATCTTTAATTAAATTTATTCCTAAGTATTTGATTCTTTTGGTTGCTATTATAAATGGAATTTTTTTATTTCCTCCTCAGATTGCTCATTACTAATATATAGAAACACTACTGATTTGGGGGCATCAATCTTGTACACTGCCACTTTGCTGTACTTATTTATTAGTGCTAGTAGCTTTGCAGTAGATTTTTCTGGATTTTTGACATACAGTATCTTGTCATTTGCAAACAGTGAGAGTTTTACTTCTGAATCCTTTCCATTTTGGATGCCTTTTATTTCTTTTTCATGTCAAATTGCTCAGGCTAGAACTTCCAATACAATGTTGAATAACAGTGGGGACAGTGAACATCCTTGTCTTGTTCCTGATCTTGGAGGAAAAATTTTCAGTCTTTCCCCACTGAGGATGACGTTAGCTGTGGTTTTTTATATATTCCCTTGATCATGTTGAAGAAATTTCCTTCTATTCTGTCCTTTGAAGTGTTTTCACCAAGAAAGGATGTTGCATTTTCTCAAATGCCTATTCTTCAACTGAGATGATCATGTGGTTTTTCTGCTTTGATTTATTGATATAGTGTATTGTATTAATTAATTTTCTTATGTTGAATCACCCTTGCATACCTGGATTAAATCCCACTTGGTCATGTATATAATTCTTTTAAAATGCTGCTGGATTCGATCTACAAGTATTTTTTGGAGAATTTTTGCATCTATATTCGTTAAAGAGATAGGTCTGTAATTTTCTTTTCTTGTAGTACCTTTGTCTTGCTTTGGTATTAGGGTGATGTTGGCTTCATAGAATGAGTTAGGTAGCTTTCCCTCCTCTTCAATTTTTTTGAAGAGTTTAAGCAGGATTGGTATTAATTCTTTCTTAAATCCTTGCTAGAATTCACATGTGAAGCCGTCTGATCCTGGACTTTTCTTTTTGGGGAGCTTCTCACGTATATTCTTTTTATAAAAAAATATTTTTATTGTGATATCTCATATACAGTCCATCCAAAGTATACAATCAGTGGCTTATAATATCATCACATAGTTGTGTATTCATCATCATCATAATTTTTAGAACATTTGTATCACTCCCAGAAAAAGAAATAAAAAGAAAAAAGAAAAAACCCATACATCCCTTATCTTTTACTCCTCCCTCTCATTAATCACTAGTATTGCAGTCCACCCAATTTTTTCCCCCTTATCCCCCCAATTATTTATTTATTTATTGTCCTTAATTTTTTTCTCCTTTATCCATACACTAGGTAAAGGGAGCATTAGACACAAGGTTTTCACAATCATATGGTCGGATTTTAAAAGCTGTATAGTTAGTTATACAGTCATCTTTAAGAATCAAGGCTGCTGACATACAGTTCAGCATTTTCAGATACTTCCCTCTAGCTGTTCCAATACACCGTAAACTAAAAAGGGATATGCATATAATTCATAAGAATAACCTCCAGGATAATCTCTTGACTTTGTTTGAAATCTCTCAGCCACTGAAACTTTATTTTGTCTCATTTCTCTCTTCCCCCTTTTGGTCAAGAAGACTTCCTAAATACCATGATGCTGGATCCTGGCTATATATAATTTTATTTGATTCTCATAGAAAGCCTCTGAGATAGACACAGCAGTTTTGATCATAGCCATTTTAACCCAAAACCTCCAATTAAAATAAATAAAGAAAGATGATTATTTAAGTTCGATTAAATTATGTTATAAACAGTATAATACAAAAAAAAATGAATCGGAGTATCATAAAGTTCTAATTTAAGTCTGTAACAATGATTTTGTGCCTTGGTTTTCTTGGCTGTAAAATTGGCTGAATGTTCATTGTTCATTCATTCATTCATTGTGTGAATGAAGTAGATAACTTCTAGGTCCCTTTCAAGCTAAAAATGTCTATGACTTTATGATACAATTTATGGCTGAAAATGTTGTGACATGTTCTTTGATTTTCCTCTGAAGGATATTTGCATATCTGCCATTAAGGAAAAGGATATTGAAGCCAAGCTGACTCAGGTGGTTGAGAACTGGACCAATCAGAACCTCAGTTTTGCAGCATTTAAGGGGAAGGGAGAGCTTCTGCTCAAAGGAACCGAATCGGGAGAAATTATCACCTTGATGGAGGATAGTTTAATGGTCTTAGGTTCCTTATTAAGCAACAGGTAATTTTATAATTTCAGGGCAGGAGTTTTAATTTGGTATTTATGGTTATAAAATATCAGATGAAAGTCCTGTTCTACATCGGATTCTTCCCTAAGCAGCTGACTCTTGACGGCCTGTGTATTTATCATCTATTTTTCTTAATAGTTATGGCCTCCTTCCCTTCTTTAATTTTTTATTTTTTAACTTGGACAGGCACCGGGAATCGAACCCGGGTCCTCTGGCATGGCAGGCTCTCTCTATCCCATTTTTTTTTTTCTGGTGGGTCCCCTCACAGTTTTTCCTCCTCAGATTGTTAGGTTATCCCCTGAACATCTGGCTATTCACTGAGAGGACCTCTTTATTTTATCTTCTGCTTTTTGTTCTCCTGACCTGTTATCATTGTCCTCCAAACCCATTCAAGTGTCCACCAATGTCCCAGCAAAGGCATGCTGGCCACAACAAGAGAAGAATTTACCACTAGGGCCTTGGCACTTAACAGACTTGTACTTTTATATGAAAAGGCAGCTGTGTCTTTGCTGGGTTCACTATGGCCTAAATAAGGCAGCCTACTCATTATCTGACTACCAGGCCATCCCAAAGCTGACTGTGATCTCAAGGGTAGCTTCAGGAAATTCCATTACTCATATTAAGTGTTCTGTCAGGTCTTTGGTCACATTTACTTGGCCATAACCTGACTAGTATAGTACTTATTATATTATTATATAAATATAATATTAGTTAACTCAGTGCTGATGTCCTGCTATAGAGTGTACAGATTTCTAAGAAACCATCGTATTCTGGGAGATTCTTCTTCTAAAGAACTTTGCAGCTCTGAGTGGATTTGGAAGGCCTCTTCCAAAGCCAACCACAGACTGACCTTGTAGCAGGCAGTGTCTACTGGGATTGCTAGGATAACCTTATGTGACTTCAGAAGGAAATTTTATGTCTCTGTGGCTAAGACAACTTTAGATATTGCCTGGATGTGACACTTCCCAGGTGGACCATGGGAGCTTTTCAACATCATCTGATTCCAAAGGGCTTCATGTGCTTTCCTATTAGGTGTGATGTATTCCACTGCACAAAGTTGTGCAAATGCATGTATCTAGCCAAAGGAACTGATTATGTTAGATTTTACTATCACATCTCCTTTCCTCGTATTAGAGTTATATGTCATCTAAGATTACTCTTTTTATTCTCTATGTAGCACCATTTTTGGCCCCAATTACTAGATGCATCAACTCCATGAAATGCTCATCTGTATTAGGGTTCTCTAGAGAAGCAGAATTAAAAACTTCTCGGTATATATATTAAGAGATTTACTATAGGAATTGGCCATGGGACCTTGGGGGTTGGTAAGTCTGAATTTTGTAGGGCAGGCTACAAGTTGGAAACTCGAAGGTGAAGCTCTATACTATTTTCTAAATCTCCTTTGGAACATAATATTTTCCATCCTTACTTTTTAGATATAATGCTCCATTTAAAAAGACTATCCAGAACTGGGTTTATAAATTGTCTACTTCCTCAGATATCATTGAAGAGTGGTTGATAGTACAGAACCTTTGGGTTTATCTTGAAGCCGTTTTTGTAGGTGGAGATATTGCCAAACAGCTGCCTCAGGTAAATATGGCTTTGATGACAACCAATAGAATAATTTGGTATGTGTTATCTTTATGTCTCTGTAAAAATTTTCATGAAGACTTATCATCAAGTCTTGATTATTTACACCAGGAATTAGCAAACTGTGGCTCAGATCTGACCCATTCACTGGTTTCTGTGAGTAGAATTTTACTCTAACACAGCTACACCTCTTTGTTTACATGTAGTCTGTGACTACTTCTGTACTACAGCAGCAAAATTGAGTAGTTGTGCCAGTGACCTTTTGGCCCAAAAAGGCTAAAATATTTACTGCCTGGCCCTTTTCAGGAAAAGTAAGAAAACAAACAAACAAACAAAAATCCTGCTTACCTGGATTTACAGTAACAAAAAGAAGAAACTCACATATTTTCATACGGTGAATAATCTCAAGGTTGTTTGAAGCTGTGAGGTACATTAAAATTAGGGTCATTAAATTATAGTTCATCTTTTCCATGAGTTAACCTTATAATATTCCTCCAATAATTATATTAAAATTAATCTCTATTCTGTAAGTATAATTAAACCATTAGTATATCGACTAATACCAGATCAGAAAATCGAAAAAAGAAAGTTAAATGGTTAACTTTATAATTTGATAACTAGCAAAGAAACATGTGAACTCTATTGTTTATTGAAATTAAAGGTTCCACAGAACAAAGTTTAAACTGAATATTCATATTAACTATTTGTAATAATGTTTTCTTATTTTAGAATACTAAGATTTGCTTGTTAAAAGCATAGGTGAGTAAAATGATAGAAAGGTTTTTGAAAATGCTGATTTCCCTTTGTAACATTGTAAAAACATAGAACTAAAATTTATTTTGTTTTTTAATCATGAAGTTGCATTTTTTTTGAAGAAGCTAGATGACTCCGATTTCTAGAGGCATTTTTGGAATTGAATGCAGAGCTTAATGTCATTCATAGTAAATAGAAAATTTCCATTAGCAAAAATGCAAATGAAGGTGTTTCTTTCTTTCTTTCTTTTTTTTTTTTTTTTTTTTTTTACTGTTTTTCCCTCACTGGGTTACTATTGAGCTGTAATTATTCCAAGGATCCTGAGATCAAATTAGTTTCTTGCTTCTTCAGTTTGTTCATTAAACCAAAACACCTGAGTACCGGAAAACTAGATTTGAACTCCAAGTTGGTAGCTCTGCAAATTAATCATGTATGGCACTTTGATGAATGTATTAAAATGTAAAGAAACAAGCTGGATACCCCACTATGTTGTTTAGAATTAATTAAGATGACAAAAATTGTTCAAATTATGTAGCCTGAGACTTGAGAGGCTGATTTGAAAAAATATTAGCAAATCCTTTGCTTTATCTAATTATCCAAATGCTAGTCTTTCATGACTATGAATTTGTTTTTAGGAAGCAAAACGTTTTCAGAATATTGACAAGTCATGGATAAAAATAATGCAGCGAGCGCATGAGAATCCCAATGTGATCAGTTGCTGTGTTGGAGATGAAACCATGGGGCAACTTTTACCTCATTTACATGAACAGTTAGAAGTATGTCAGAAATCACTTACAGGGTAAGAGTTTAACTTTTAAATTACCTATTATTTTATGTGTGATGGTACTTAATCCCAAACAAGTAAATAGTATTGGCTGCATGTCTAGTTTGGTAGTGATGGTGGAGGTGGAAATAGGAATTAAAAATTTCACATAAATTTTAATTTTTCTATGAAAAAAAGAGACATCTTTGATTTGGAAATGGTTGAGATAAGGCATTGGCCTTAATGATTAGCATTGGGGGCTGTCATTTGACTACTACAGAGTAGAGATGTACACCGAGAGAATCATTAACCAGATAAACTCAAGGATAATTTTATTAAAGACAATTTGTTCTCAATTTCTGTTTGAAATATCAGTGTAATGACACATACTGTTTGCCCAGTTTGCCCAGAGTCCAAGTTTATGCCTCTGCCTGTTTTAGTGGTTAATTGTTCCCCCTTTTTTTGTCAAAATGTCCTGATGAATTATGTGGAGCTCACCCTGGATTTAAGCCATGAGGTTCATAACACTCTTAGATTGGTCACAAGAGGGCTCTTGATGAAAAAAAAAGAGAAGACAATAGATGTCTTGCTCTGAATCCATTTCTTGTTCTCCATTTGTCTGCTGGAGTGCCATCCATGGTAGAACTTGGGCTTTGGGTCTAAACAAACATTCCAGAGACAAATGGGAAATGACTATAGGTATTTTGCTATAATCTTATTGAAGATATTAGTGATTATGTTTTGACTGAAAAATAGATAATTCTGAAGAAAAAATAGTTTGGTGATGTGCTGTTCACTCTGTTTAAAAGGTATTTGGAGAAGAAGCGATTATTATTTCCAAGATTTTTCTTTGTATCTGATCCAGTACTCTTGGAAATTCTTGGACAAGCCAGTGATTCTCATACCATACAGGTATTACCTTAATGTCTGTGTCCTAAACTGTTTCTTCAACAGCATACATAATCAGTAATAAAAATGAAGTTAATCTCTTGAAAGTGCAGGTAGGAAAGATGAGTATTTAAAATCATGCTGTTGTAAAATGTTCCATTTTACAAAACTGATGCAATTCAGTGGTGTGAGTGAGCAAGGGTCAACAATTATGCCATTCACTAGCTGGGTCATCTCAGGCAAGCTTTTTCTTTCCCTATGCCTCCGTTTTTCTCATCTGTAAAATGAGGATATTATTGGTTCCCACCTCTAAGATTGTCATGGGGAACATCAGATAATGCACATAAAATGCATAGTAGAATTTCTGTCTGGTATATGTATGTGCTCACTAAATGTCATTCGAATAGGGGTTGTGGTTTGGATTTGACCTTTTTGTCCTTCCAGAATGCTCCTCAGTGGCTTTTAGCCATTTTGAAGGGCCATATTTCCAGGAGGAAGAGAAAAACTACAGGGTACTAGGTTGGGGAGCATTGAAACACCCATCTGCGGGCTGTTTCTAGTTTGAGAATCTGAGATACAGCGATAATTGCCTTCCTTCTTGGTTTCCAGGAGTTGTGGGGATGAGAAGAGAGAGGAGGCATGTAAAAACTCTGAAAGGCCAAGATAAAGCCAAGGGAGAAGGCAGGACTGAGATGTCTATTGATGGAAGAGGGCAGGGGCGTTATGTTTTAGTCTCCTGGAGGAAGGGGACAATTATTCGTCCAGTCAACATAGTTTAAAAAATAGACCTCCAGAGTTAGTCAAGGGCCAAAGCAGGATCTATTTCTTATTTTGAGACAATGAAGCCTATTCCTAATCTTTTATGAAGATAAGAATGTATTAATAACTTTTGTGTTTAGCCTTTATCAGTTTTTGTTTTGTCTTGTGCTTCTTACAGCCACATCTCCCTGCAGTATCTGACAACATAAATGAAGTGACATTTCATGCAAAAGAATACGATCGTATCATGGCTGTCATATCAAGAGAAGGAGAAAAAATTCCTGTAATTTAGCTTGGTTAAAATTTTGTTATTAAAATTTCTTTAAAATTTTAGGTTGAGGAGAAAGCATTTCTCTTAGTGAAAAAAATAAAGAGGGGTGGTGGAGATGGGGGGACCTGGGTTTTAGTTCTATAGCCCTGGCTTTTTTACAAACTAGTTTGAAATAACCATATAACTTTTCTGGGACTCATTTTATCACCTGTAAAATGAAAGTTGTAGACTAGATGATCTTTATTATTCCTTTCAGCTATGGATGATTTTAACCTGTGCTTTAAATATTTTGGATAAAATAAAAAATATTTACTTTGCACCAAAGTACTATAATTTATCAAGTTAGATGTGTGATATTTGTAAAAATATCAAATTATTATTATTTTGTAATATATTTGTAATTATTTTTAGTTGGATATTCCTGTTATGGCCAAAGGTCCTGTAGAGATTTGGCTTCTGGACTTGTTAAAAATGCAGATGTCATCGTTACATAATATAATTAGATCAGCATTCTATCAAATCAGTGATTCTGGATTTCAACTCTTACCTTTCCTAAATCATTTTCCAGCACAGGTGAGAATATACAATGTTTAAATAATGGTTAACAGAAATTGATGCTTAAAAGGCTGTCTGCCTGATGCTGTGGAAGCTTTCAGAGCTTTGAGCTGGTTAAGCCTATCCACCCTCATTTAACCTTAACTCCCAGACATCTATCTGCTCATTAATCTACACAATTCAATACCAACCCATCCCTTCTCCCCAGAATTGGGGGTGTTTGTTTTCCCATCATTAAGGACATATGCTGATAATAAAACACATTTAAAAAACATGATTTTATCTTACACATATATTATGTATATGTAAATATATACATACATGAATAGATACAGATAAAATGTAGAGACAGACACATATAAAGGGAGTGTGCATACTTTTTCCATAAATGACATCCAACTTGCCATTTTGTTTATTTTCCCTTCAAGTGATTAAACATTTGCATAATTTGTTATAGGCAGCCTTCTCATGCAATTAACTTTTTAAAGACAGAAGAGCCTTAAGAGGCTGGGGTTGGGGCAGACGTCCTCTTGAACAGCTCTCATGTGCTGTGAGTCTTAGAAGTGCATTGTAATGTAACTAGTGTTATTAAAATCAGGTATGGAAAATGAGGAATCAACAATTTCATAACTTTTCAGCCAAGACAAATGAAAATTATTTGTGACTGGGGTAGGGATAATGTGGCCAATAGAAGGCAAGAGATATTCAGAGAAAATAAGAAGCAGTTCTTGTCCAAACTGTACTTCTTCTCCACCTACTGTCCCCACTCCTACTACAAATTCGGAATTTCTACACACACAATATTGCAGTGAAGACAGCTGAAATTATTCAAATTACCCAAGTTCAGATAGATAGACAGACAAATAGATAGAGTCAACCATTATTGGAGACAAGATTTTAATACTGTGATTTTTTATATTGTACAATATCCTTGGAAAAGTTTACTTTTTAGTTTTATTACCTTTGTGGCTTTATTAAATGCTTCATTTGATAAGCTGAGAAAATAGCTCTTTAAACTAAATCAACATGCTTTTCCTCTCCCTGGAAAACTTGACCCTTGATAACCTGAAGGGAAAGCTCAATCTTGTTTAGACTGAGTGAGGATTTAATATTAATTGGAAAGTTGAGAGTATCAAGTTCAGAGCAGAGGAGAATTTGAACAGAATATGAAATTGACTAGCTTTCGGGATTTTGATTTGTTAATATTTATATGTATTCAGCCCTCTGTCAAAAATAAGTTTCTTTTTTGGTCTCTGTTGTCCTGGATCTGTTACTTAACTCTGGGGCTGGTGAACAAAATCTCCCAGAGGGACAAGTGTTTCAGTAAGGAGGTGAGGGTGGGGCATATTCTGACTACTTCTATTACCTTTCTTGGAGCAGCAATTATAGACTGAAGGTGATCTGAAGAAGAGATTTACTTCTACATATAGATATGGATAGTAGAGAGAGTGAGAGATCTAGAAAAGAGGTAGGCAGAATATCATTTTTAAAGGATTCCAAGAGGCATTTGGAAACCCCTGATCGAGGATAGTTTATTAATTCATTTTTCTTGAGAAATAAAAATCATTGCATTGTGGTTTCTGGTGGTCTTAGATCTTCTATAGAAATTTTCCTAAGCTTCTTCCATTACATATGTATAGTTCAATAAATGCAAGACATTATTTTAATTATTATTTATTTATCTACATTGCAGTAATTAAATGTTAATGGTTAGAACTTGAAATGTTCTTCCTCATTTGGAAGTGAGAAATGTCTCTTTTTAGTGTAAAGTGAGTAAAACCCTGTATGCCTCATATGAATAACTGGCCACCAAATTTCATTGCAGATGGACTTTAAATAGTTGGAAAATTTATTTGTCTGCTGGATTTATAGGTTGGGCTTCTAGGAATTCAGATGTTGTGGACACATGACTCAGAAGAGGCTTTAAATAATGCAAAAGATGACAGGAAAATCATGCAAGTGACCAATCAGAAATTTTTGGATATTCTAAATACTCTTATCAGCCAGACAACACATGATCTAAGCAAGTTTGATAGAGTGAAATTTGAAACTCTAATTACCATCCATGTACATCAAAGAGATATTTTTGATGACTTGGTAAGATGTCTTTCCTTCTTAATGTATAGTAATTTAGTGTACTAATAATTTACAGCTACTAATAGTTAACAGTGAAGGATTATACACGTTGTCTAACTTAAATGAACTTTCCATGTACTTATCTTTTTTCACAACTATTTCCATTTATACCATGTCTGCAAATACCTATTTTTGATTGCTAGAACAAAAATATATTTGTATTCACTTGGCATTCTGAAAGCTTGAAATCAACTGACATGATGTGAACCATGTAATTGTTCCATTAACCCATATAACCAGAGACATGATGCAATTTAGTTGTGATTGGTTATGAGTTATGATGGACTGATTGGAAAGGGAGAAGTCCAGACCGAGTAGAATCAAACTTGAGACAGCTGTCATGGCTGTCTAATCTGTAGCATCCAACAGAGCAACGTGGGTTTGATTTTGTCAAGATCCTGCAAGAATGGTAGTCAGAAGGGTGGTGTTCGAATTCCCTTTGGAAATAGGACTTTAACCAGTGCTTTTGAGCAAGACCATTTTCTCCTAAAACAGAGCTTCTCTATTATGGGGTAGGGGTTCCAGGTAGTTTCGCTGTATCACCCTTTGACCATCTCTGTCTTAACTACCATTGCTTTATTGTACTTGATTTGATTTGTCTTATAGGCACCTCTTTCTTAAGTCAAAAGACACAGAATTCATGCAACTTGGGACTCATTTTAATATGGTCACAGATTGTACTTTTCAAACTTTCATCAAATGTTCTGATTAGATAAGTTATATTTATTAAAGAGTGTTCAAAGGACATGCAGCCCATTTATACCCTTGAAATCTAGATCCTTCCTTCTCCAAGTATTAGCCACACTGGTTTTAGCAGTTAGAAAAATGGAATCTCCAGCCCCACCCCCAACCAACCAAATCAGAATCAGCATTTTAACAAGATTCCCAGGTGATTCATATGCATATTAAAGTAGGAGAAACATTGCTATAGGATTTATCTCTGAATCAAGCCAGTCTTCAGAAAGCTGTATACTTAGACCCTGTTGCTTTGGCCTTCTGCACACTTGCTTTTATTGAATTGCAGTTATCAATACACTTATTTTGTTTCTATCATTATGCTTTTAGCTTTCATGAAGGCCACCTCAAAAAAGCTCTCACATGGAACCCATAACTATATCTGCTATGAGAATACTATTGATGCTGTCTGTATATCTTTCACTGATACCTAAAGCTGCCATTTCCATGGCAGAAATTTCTTTTAGAATTTAGTGTTCAGCAAAGTTTTACTTCCCTACAGAATGGATTAAAAAATACATACACACAATGAAAACTGTGAAACTGTGTCCTGTTTGTCTTAGCATCAGTGAACTCATGGTCAGTTTGCATCCCAGCTAAAGTGAGATCTCATTACCAACCTATATGCATTTAATTTATACACGTATAATGCTTCCAGTAGCCTGATACATAGTAAGAACTGAATACATATTAGCTATTCTTTTCCTCTTCTTCCTCCTCCTTCTTGTCGTCTTAATGGATTATTAAAAGTAGCTACCTGACTGCATCTCTATGACTGTGGGTCCTGTGTTAGTGTGGGAAGTCCCGGGAGGTGGGACTTCGTTGCCTGAAAGTAGCTTTTTTAAAGTGATGAATACTAACCACACTTTAGGAGGGAAGCCAGAATTCAAAACTGGAGAATGAGGCAAGGCCATAAACAAACAAACAGCACAAAATAAGATTTTAATAATATAAGGAGTGTGAAGGCTTCATAAAGTTGAAGTTTGAAAGTAAAGTTGCTAAAGGCTAAATTTCACGTAGAGTCAGCTAAATGCTGGAATTCGGCCTAATGAGGTTAAATTAAAAGCAGAAAAGGGGGCCATTTGCCACTTTTTCTATGTTGACTTTCCGGAATTGGCAGTACTGGGATTTCTCCAATCTTGGCACAAGAAAAAGTCATAAAACAACTGCGAATGTGGCTGTGGTAGAATACAGTCCCTAAAAGCACTTCTTGTTTTTTTCTCCTCTGATGTTCTGGGTCATTGAGTTTGTATCCACAGTGGTGAGAACCCAGTATCTCTCTCAAGGCACACACTCATGACTAGGCAGGTTGAGTGGCTTGGCCATAGTGTTGGTGCGGAAAGAGATGTGGGCATATAAGGTCCTATGTTTCCCTGCTTAATCCCTCCAGTATCTTCTTATTGCCAGGAGGACAAGGTCTATTCCACTTATTATTATGACCCTCTGAAGCTTCACTGCTCACTCTTCTCTCTTGAGCCCTAGATGTCCCAGCTGTACTGAACTTCTTTTAGTTCCTTATACATGCCAGCTAGATCTTCTGGGCCTTTGCTTAGAACATTTTCTTCTCCCATATCCCATTAACCTTTTGTTTCAGTTTCCTGATTAATTCCTACTATTATCCTGTTTTAGTTTAGATGTCTCTTTCTCTGAGTACCCCTCTCAGACCCCAGAGACTAGGTTAGTCCTCCTGGTACGTATTTCCATGAGCTTTGAAATCTTTGGTAGTGCTTTCCACACACTATATTACAATCGATTTGTTTGGCTATTTGTCTTTTGTCCTTTTATGTAAGCTCCAGAAGTCAGGAACCATATCTTCCCCATTTAACACAGTGTCAAATCCAGGGAGGGAATCAATAAATATTTGTTAAATGAATGGATTAAAAACTGCCCATATGTTTATGTTTAATGCTATTGCAATTCAGGCATATGTAACTTTTTTGTATTTCATGTTTTCAAGGTAAAAATGCATATCAAGTCAATTACTGATTTCGAATGGCTAAAACAGAGTAGATTTTATTTTAAAGAAGATTTGGATCAAACTGTGGTATCTATTACAGATGTTGATTTCATTTACCAAAATGAATTTCTGGGATGCACTGATCGTCTCGTGATCACTCCATTAACAGATAGGTAATAAACTCATTTTTTTGTTATTCCATTTTGTAGTTAATTAAAGTGTTGAAAATTGTTTTAAAATTGCATTTGAAATATTAATAAAAGCACATTGCTTTCATGTTAAGTATGATAGTTCATCATCTAATGATGAAATAGTTGTAGCTGATACTAAAAGTTAAATCTACATTAAAACTTTATGAAGTAGAAAGAGGGAAAAGAATAAAAGCAAGCTTGAGTGTTGACTAGGAGTAATTTAGTAATGAATCTTAGTTTCCAAGAGGGAAAATATTCCTAGAACCATAAAAAAATGTTGTTAGAATTGTAATGAAGGAAGGGACCTTGGAGATTGTCTAATTTAGTCTCCTGGTTTTTCATATGAGGAAATAAAGTGAAGCTTCTTTGCTGAGTCTGAATATTCACTCAAAAGCAGTTCCCCTCACAGCTCTTTCTAGTATATCACACTGGGCAAGAACTGGATCTTTTTCATCTTCATACTTCCCACAACATGCCATTTAGTCCCTGTGTGTAAAAGATGCCCAATAAATATTTGCAGAATTGACTTGAATTGGGATATAGAGCATTTAATTCTGCCACTACTTTAAATAGGGCTGCCTTTAGGTAAAACTAAAACAGCCAAATTACATCTTCATCCTCTTCCTTCATCCAGTTTCTCTCTTTAGAAACCCAGGGCCATTGAAACATTCATTTATCAATGTGTTTTCTCTTCCATCAGCTTTTGCAAGTTAAGCTTATTGTCTCAGAAAGTACTTACTAAGCTTTGCTTAGATCTGAAGCAAATAAAACAGAAGCTGAGTTATGAATTCAAGGAGGTTCATTTATTATTATTATTATTTTACTTTTTTAATTGTATTGTATAACATATATACAAAGCAAAGAAATAAAAAAGCAGTAGTTTTCAAGGCACTCTTCAACAAGTAGTTACAGGACATATCTCAGAGTTTGTCATGGGCTACCATATGATCCTCTCATATTTTTCCTTTTAGCTGCTCCAGAATATAGGAGGCTAGAGGGCTTAAATTTTTTTTATCATCACAATCGATTTTGGCACAGTATCAGGGGATTCCCTGATCATAAGGTTTAATAGGTCCATATTTTTCTCCCATTCCTCAAGGGACTTTGCCAATACTTTTTGATTATCTATTAATACACTCTAGGATGTTTCCAGGCATTGCAATAATCTATACAGGATTATTGTATATTGTATATTCTCCTTCTATTTTTCTGAGAAATGACATATATACAAAAAAGCTATAAATTAAAAGCACAGCATGAAAATTAGTTGTAGAATATGTTTCAGAGTTTGACATGGGTTATGATTTTATAATTTTAGGTTTTTACTTCTAGCTGCTCTAAAATACTGGAGACTAAAAGATATATCAATTTAATGATTCAGCATTCATATTCATTTGTTAAATCCTATCTTCATCTGTTTACCACACCATCACCTTTGATCTTTCCATTCCTGTTTTTAGGGGTGTTTGGGCTGTGGCAATTCTAAATTTTTCATACTGGAAGGGTCTGTCACTAATATGGGGTAGAGAGATGGGACTATCTGATGTTCTGAAGAGGCTGTGGCTAGGTTTCAGAAGTTATCTGGGCCAGGGACCCATCTGGAGGTTGTAGGTTTCTGGAGAGTTACTCTAGTGTATGGAACCCTTGTGGAATCTTATATATTGCCCTAGGTGTTCTTTAGGATTGGCTGGAATGGTCCTGGTTGGGGGTTGGCAGGTTATGATGGGTAGCAAGGTCTAACTGAAGCTTGCGTAAGAACAACCTCCAGAGTAGCCTCTCGACTCTATTTGAACTCTCTCTGCCACTGATACTTTATTAATTACACTTCTTTTCCCCCTTTTGGTCAGGATGGAATTGTTGATTCCACGGTGTCAGGTCTGGATTCATCCCTGGGAGTCATCTCCCACATTGCTAGGGAGACTTTCACCCCTAGATATCATGTCCCACCTCGGAGGGAGGGCAATGATTTCACTTGCAGAGTTGGGCTTAGAGAGAGTGAGAGCCCATCTGAGCAACGAAAGAGGTCCTCCAGAAGTAACTCTTAGACATGCCTATAGGTAGTCTAAGCTTCTCTGCTACCTATGTAAGCTTTACAAGAGTAAGCCTCCTGATTGAGGGCGTGGCCTATTGCTTTGGGTGCCCCTAAAGTTTGACACAGTATCAGGGAATTCCCTGATCATAAGGTTTAATAGTTCCATATTTTTCTCCTATCCCTCAAGGGGCCTTGCCAATACTTTTTGATTATCTGCTTTGTATACCCTATGATAGTTCCAGGTATTACAATAATCTATACAGGATTAAAGGACCTCTTTCTTATTCTGTGCTCCCTGTGTTTCAGTAGTTCAAATGAGCTGTACAGGTAGGTTGAATTAGATTATGTACTACAGAAAATTTCAGTTCCAGACCAAACAAACCTTTCTTCCAATGGTCTCAAAGAGTATGTGTGGTTCTAAAATATAGATACTGTCTTCCTTACCCCTATGTTCTGAATTACTTTAACCCCAACCTGTTTGGCTTCTTCTTATCTCTAAATATCAGGTTATATATATAAAACAGACTCTCAAAATCCAGAAATAATAATCACCACTCCAGACTTAATGTGTCTGCTCTAAAAGCTTACAGTCTAGGCCCCTCTTTTCTTATAAGCATTTTCTAAAGGTTACCATACCATTCTTGTTCTTTTGTTTCTGGCTTCTTTTGTCTCACTGAATGACCCACATGTTCATTCACATCAATTTATGTCTCATGACTTTGTTCCTTTTTGTAGCAACACAACCTTCATTCACAAGTATGCACCATCATTTGCCAATCTATTTCTCCGTCAGTGCATCCTTTAGCCACCTGCATTCATCTGGCATCATGTAGAAGGCCCAAATTCCACAGTCCATCAGCACTCTCAATTTTAGATAATTTCATTATTCCCAAGAAAAAGAAAATCAATAAACACACCATTGCCAAATAGGAAATCTAAACCTCTTTTAACTCTTGTCCCTCTCCCCATTATTTACCTCTTCTGATGGTTTCCTTTTGAACATAGCTCATAGCATGCGACAGCAGTTTTCCTCCGTACCCTGGGCTTAAGCAATCTTTATATAAGAATCATATGTTTGAAGTAATTCTTGTGAGAACTAATTCATATTTCTAGTGTGAATCAGTGGGACGCGTAGGTCTATACAACGTTTTCAGTCTTGTTCATCTTCAGTATGGTAATATTACTTAACAGACCCACTAGGGAATCACCTTCACTCCTATCTATTCCCTTACATAGTAGTTCAACCTCATTAGCTAATGGTTTACCCATCTCTAGCCTCTATGTATCTCTAAGTCCCCTATATTCTGTATTATAAGCCTCTGATTATACCTTTATACTGGTCATAAAAGTGGAATCATACAGTATCTATCCTTTTGTGTCTTGTTAACTTCACTCAACATTATGTCCTCAAGGTTCATCCATCTTGTCATGTGCGTCAGTTGTCATTTTGTTGTACTGCTGCTGCATAATATTCCATCTTATGTATATACCACATTTTGTTGATCTACTCATCTGTTGATGGGTATTTGATGTTTCCATCTGTGGGCAATTGTGAATAATGCTACTATGAGCATCGATGTGCAAATGTCTGTGTCATTGCTCTCATCTCTTCTGAGTATATACCAAGTAGTATATTGCTGGGTCATAGGGCAACTTGATATTTAGTTTCCTAAGGAACCACCAAACAGTCTTCCATAGTGACTACACCATTATACATTCCCACCAGCGTGTATAAGTGTCCCAGTTTCTCCACATCCTGTCCAACATTTATAGTTTCCTGTTTCTTTAACAGCAGCCATTCTTATAGGTGTGAGATCATGTCTCATTGTAGTCTTGATCTGCATTTCCCTTATAGCCAATGAAACTGAGCATCTCTTCATGTACTTTTGAGCCATGTGCATTTGGTTTCAGAAAAATGCCTATTCATATCTTCAGCCCATTTTATAATTGGGTTGTTTGTTCTCTTGTTGTTGAGTTGTATGATTTCTTTGTATATACAGGAAATCAAAGCTTTGTCTGATATGTGTTTTCCAAATATTTTCTCCCATTGAGTTGCCTGCCTCTTCATCTTTTTGACAAAGTCTTTTGAACTGCAGAAGCATTTGATTTTGAGGGGTTCCCATTTATCTATTTTTTCTTTTGTTGCTTGTGCTTTGGGTATGAAGTTTAGGAAGCTACCTCCTATTACTAGGTCTTGAAGAGGTTCCCCTACATTTCCTTCTAGAAGCTTTATGGTGCTAGTTCTTATATTTAGGCGTTTGATCCACTTTGAGTTAATTTTTATGTAGGATGTAAGATAGGAGTACTCTTTCATTCTTTTGGCTATTGATATCCAGTCCTTCCATGCCCAATTATTGAGAAGACTATCTTGTTTCAGTTCAGAGGATTTGGGGGCCTTGTCAAAAATCAGTTGACCATAGATTTGGTGGTCTATTTCCGTACCTTCAATTTGATTCCATTGGTCAATGCTTCTATCTTTGTGCCAGTACCATGCTGTTTTGACCACTGTGGCTTTTTAATAGATTTTAAAGTCAGGGAATGTTAATCCTCCCACTTTGTTCTTCTTTTTTAGGGTGCTTTTAGCTATCCGGGGTCTCTTTCCCTTCCAGATGAATTTGGTAGTTAGCTTTTCCAAATCTTCAAAGAAGGTTGTTAGAATTTTGATTGATACTGTGTTGAATCTGTAGATCAATTTGGGGAGAATTGACATCTTAACTACATTTAGCCTTCCTATCCATGAGCAGGGAATGTCTTTCCACCTATTTAGATCTCCTTTGATTTCTTTTAGCAATGTTATGTAGTTTCCTGTGTACAAGTCCTTTGCATTCCTAGTTAAGTTCATTACTAAGTACTTGATTCTTTTAGTTGCTATTTTGAATGAATTTTTTCCTTGACTGATTCCTTGGCTAGATCATTACTTGTGTGCAGAAATGTGACTGATTTTTGCACATTAATTCTATATCCCACCACCTTGCTGAATTTATTAGCTCATTTAACTTTGTTGTAGATTTTTCAGTATCTTCCAAGTATAGTATCACATCATCTGAAAATAAAGATAATTTTACTTCTTCCTTTCCAATTTGGATGCCTTTTATTTCTTTTTCCTGCTTGATTGCTCTAGCTAGAACTTCTAGCACAATATTGAATAATAGTGGTAATAGTGGGCATCCTTGTCTTGTACCTGATCTTAAGGGGAAAGCTTTCAGTCTCTCTCCATTGAGTATGATGCTAGCTATTGGTTTTTCAAATATTCTCTTTATCATATTCAGGTATGATTCAGAAAAGGATGCTGAATTTTGTTGCATGCTTTTTCAGCATCAATCGAGATATTCATGTGATTTTTCCCTTTCGATTTGTTAATGTGCTGTATTACATTTATTTATTTTCTTATGTTGAACTATCCTTGCATTTGTGATATAAACCCCACTTGGTCATCATATATAATTCTTTTAATGTGCTGTTGAATTTGATTTGCTACTATTTTATTGAGATTTTTTTGCATCTATGTTCATTAGGGAAATTGGCTTGTAGTTTTCCTTTCTTATAGCATCTTTACCTGGTTTTGGTATTAAAATGATATTAAGTTCATAAAATGAGTTAGGTAGTGTTCATTTCTCTTCAATTTTTTGGAAAAGTTTGAACAGGATTGGTGTCAATTCTTTATGGAATGTTTGATAAAATTCTATCTGTGAAGCCATCTGGCCCTGGGCTTTTCTTTGTAGAAAAATTTTTGATGACTGATTGAATTTCTTTACTTGTGATTGGTTTGTTAAGACCTTCAATTTCTTCCTGAGTCAGTGTAACTTGTTTGGGTGTCCCCAGGAATTTGTCTATTTCATCTAAGTTGTCTCATTTGTTGGTGTATCGTTGTACATAGTATCCTTTTATGATTTCTTTTATTTCTTCAGGGTCTGTGATAACGCATCCCTTCTCATTTCTGATTTTGTTTGTTTGCATCCTCTCCCTTTTTCTCTTTGCCAGTCTTGCTAGTGGTCCATCAATTTTACTGATTTTTCTCAAAGAACCTACTTTTGGTTTTACTGATTCTTTCTTTTGTTCTTTTGTTCTCCCATTCATTTATCTCTGCTTTAATCTTTGTTATTTCTCTTCTATTTGCTTTGGGGTTAGTTTGCTGTTCTTTCTCAAGTTCCTCCAGGTGTGCTGTTAAGACCTTGATTTTTGCTCTTTCTTATTTTTTAATATAGGCATTTAGGGCAATAAATTTCCCTCTCAGCACAGCCTTTGCTGCATCCCTTAAGGTCTGATAAGTTGTATTCTCATTTTCATTCATCTCCAGATATCTACTGATTTCTCTAGCAATTTCTTTTTTGACCCACTGGTTGTTTAAGAGTGTGTTATTTTATCTCCATATATTTGTGAATGTTCTCATTCTTTGGTGGTTATTGAGATCCAGTTTCATCCCACTGTGATCAAAGAAAGTGCTTTGAATAATTTCAGTATTTTTAAATTTATAAAAACCTGTTTCATGTCCCAGCATATGATCTATCCTGGAAAATGCCCCATGAGCACTAGAGGAAAATGTATATCCTTGTGATTTTGGGGTGCAGTGACCTATATATGTCTGTTAGGTCTAATTCATTTCTCAAGTTATTTAACTTCTCTATTTCCTTGCTGATCTTCTGTCTGGTTGTTCTATCTAAAGAGGAGAGTGGTGTATTGAAGTCTCCTACTATTATTGCTGAAACATCTATCACTCCCTACAGTTTTGCCAGTGTCTGTCTCATGTATTTAGGAGCTCCTTGATTGGGAACATAAATATTTATGATTGTTATATCTTCTTGGTGAATTGACCCTTCAATAAGTATTTTGTGTCCTTCTTTGTCTCTTATGATGTCTTTACATTTAAAGTCTATTTTGTGTAATATTAGTATAGCTACTTCTGCTTTCTTTTGGTTACAACTAGTGTGGGAAAACTTTCTCCATCCTTTCACTTGCAATCTATTTGTAACCTTGTGTCTAAGATGAGTCTCATGTAAGTAGCATATGGCTAGATTATGTTTCTTAATTCATTCTTCCAATCTGTATCTTTTAATTGATATGTTTAGTCCATTAACATTCAGAGTTATTACTGAAAAAGCATTTCTTGATTCTGTCATCTTATCTTTTTAATTTCATTTGTCAGATCTATATATTCTTTTCCCTCTTTCTCTTTGTATTCTTTAAATTACCCTTAGTGGTACTCTACAATTCTGTTCCCTCCTCCAGTCCTCTCTCTCCTGTCTTTTTATTTCAGCTGGTGGAACTCCTTTTAGTATTTCTTGTAGGGCCAGTCTCTTGTTGACAAATTCTTTCAGGACTTCTTTTTCTGTGAAAACTTTAATCTCTCCCTCAATTTTGAAGACAGTTTGTCTGGGTACAGAATTCTTGGCTGGAAATCTTTATCTTTCAGAATCTTGAATATGTCATACTACTGCCATCTTGCCTCCAGGGTGCTAGGCGAGTAGTCTGAACTCAGTCTTATTTGGTTTCCCTTGTATGTAGTAGATTGTTTTTCTCTTGCCGCTTTTAGGGTTTTCTCCTCCTCTTCAACATTCAACGGACTGATTAGTATGTGCCTTAGGGAAGACCTATTTGAATTTATTCTGTTTGGAGCTTATTGTGATTCTTTGACTTGTATATTTATGTTCTTTATAAGGGTTGGGAAGTTTTCCCCCATTATATCCTCAGCTACTCTTCCTAGCCCTTTACTCCTCTCTTCTACTTCTGGGACACCAATGATTCTTATATTTGTGTGCTTTGTTTTGTCTGTCATTTCCCTGAGTTCCAATTCAGTTTTTTTCCTTCTTTTTTGCCTTTTGCTGTTTTTAGTTTTCAAAGTCAATTTTCCTGTTCTCTATATCACTTATTCTTTCTTCTGTCTGTTCAAATCTGGTGTTGTGTGCCTCTAGTATGTTTTTTATCTGGTCAACAGAATCTTTAATCTCTGTGATATCTGCTATTTTTCCATTTATTCTTTCAAATTCCTCTTTGTGCTCTTCTACTGTCTTCTTGATCTCCTTTATGTCATTTGCTATCCCACTTATTTTATTAAATAGAGTTGTATGGACGTCTTTGATGAGTTGTTCCAACGTCTATGTCTCCTCTGGTGTTTTAATTTGGCCGTTAGGCTGGGCTATATCTGTCTGCACTGTGATATGCTTAGTGATCTGCTGTCTTCATGGCATGTAAATGTCTTGATTGATTTACTTTGGAAATTGATTTCTTTCAGTGGTCTAAGGCCTTGTGTTTACAGGATGGTTGTACAGCAGGGAGCAGGGCATGGGGTGGAGCCCTCAGCATGGTGACTTGTTTCAGGGCAGGTATGGGCACAGATTGGGGATGTTATGCTGATGCTTGTAAACGTGGGTGCCCAGCTGCCAGGGAGGATGTAACTGTGCGGGTGCACCAGTCTTGGGGGGCATAACCATGGTGTGCTTGGTCCAAGGTACAGGGCCCCTTGTGTGTATGTGTAGAGCTGTGGCAGCAGGTCAGCGTTATACTTTCATGAATTGGCGGCAGATGTGACCTGGCTGTGCTGGTCAGCACTTTCTCAGGGCTGGGAAGTGGGTTGACCACTTTGCGCATGTGTGGTTCTAAAACTGCTTTGGAGTGTGGTTCCTAGAGCTGAATGATGTGATTGGGGGCCTGTGCATGTGCATAGGCCTGGGATTGCCATAAAAGGATGTGGATGCATAGAGCTCAGAGGGGACAGAGTGAGGCTGTGCGGCACTATGGGCAGGAGGCGGGGAGGTGGGGGATGGCAGGGGTAGCCTTGGTATGGAGGTTAGTGCCCTCAATCTTTATGTACAGGAAACAGCCTGGAGGCAACAGGGAGGGGGAGGTAGTGCTGGGGAGGGGTGCAGGAGAGATGGCTTGGGGTGCACTTGGGGTAGGGGTGTGGGACAGGTACGTGCACTGGGTGCTGGTGGTGTGGGGGCACCTGGAGCACAGGGAATGGGAGTGGGTGACGGGGTTCAGGTACGTGGGTTGTGGGGTGAGTCGCCGGTCACTGGGCTGTACTGGTGGGGGTAGCACTCCCAAGGAAGGCAGCCTGGCTTACTTCCTAGTCCCGCTCTCCCATCTGTGCACTCCTGTGGGCTCCGTGGCTCTGTGCCTCTGCACCAGGCTCCAGTTTTCTGCCTCTCAGTTCCTTGGCCTGTGCGACCAGGGCTGCCCCATGTGGTGCAGAAGGTTCTCCCAGGTCAGTCTCACTCCTGAATTGCCGCCTCAGTCGTCCTCCTGTCTCTTCTCTAACTTTTCCCTGGCACAGGGATAATCTCGAGCTACGCTATTTGGCCGACTTCTCAGAAGTCTCTCATTTATTATTTTTATACTTTTTTATATAAGTGAAACATTTCAAAGTAAAACTGTTTATTTGCACTGGTGTGCTGGGAGCCAGGGTGTACCAACCTGCAATTATCAATTCATTTCTATCACATTGGTAGCTTGCCATAGCCATGTTGGAAGTATTTATGCCACAGAAATCAGCAAAGAAGGCTTTTTTCCTTTTTTCCAGTAGAGCTAGTTGCTATACATTTACTAGCACTGTTTATTTGGTTCTCTGACTTAGAACTTTATCCTGACCACAATGGAAGGGAAGACCTTTGTGTTTTTTCCCTAATTGAGATAAAATTCACACAACATAAAGTTAACATTTTAAAGTGTACAATTCAGTAGCATTTAGTACATTCATGAGGTTTTGCAACCATTACCTCTGTCTAGTTCCAAAATGCTTCCATCACCCCAAAAGGAAACCCCATACTCCTTAAGCAGGCACTTCCCATTTTCCTTCCCCTCAGTCCCTGGCTACCACTAATCTGCTTTTCTGTGTCTGTCCCTTCTGACTATTTCCATATTTGGAATCAGAATCTGTGACCTTTTGTGTCTGCCTTCTTTCAGTTTTAAATTAGGATTGAGGGCATTAGAAGTTTGCCCAAGTAAATTTTGGAATCTCTGATTTACTTCTAATGATTATCAAGTACCTCAGCCTTTTTTTTTGTTCTCTGTCTCTTTTGTGTGGGATGCTCAAATTCTAAATAAAAAGACCCATTCCACTTACATTAGACTTTTATTTGTGCTTTACTGTAATATTCAGTGCCGTCTGTTAACTGTTTTATCTGGACCGTTTGCAGATGCTATATCACGTTAGCACAGGCTTTGGGAATGAACATGGGAGGTGCCCCAGCAGGACCTGCAGGCACTGGCAAAACAGAGACCACGAAAGACATGGGAAGGTGTTTGGGAAAATATGTGGTTGTGTTCAACTGCTCAGATCAAATGGATTTCAGAGGGCTAGGAAGAATTTTTAAAGGCAAGTGTCAAACAGTGTTAAATTATTTTGGTTGAATTTATTTTTATTGTACCTCAACGTTATATTATGACTAAATTGACAGTGATAATGTTTCATATAGTCAGCATTGGTGTACGTTGATCCATACGGCATTGCCATTTTTCTAAGTAAAAAATAGTTGAATTTCATCAACTTCATATGGTTCAATACTCTTGATGGTGTTATAGTCCATGAGTTGAATGTGGATTGGATTATGAAAATGGAATCAGTTCACTGCCTATAACAATGGTGAAGGAGATAAGATGAAGTAAACACACTGATCACACATGTGACTTCCCTTCCAACCCTAAATCACACTGAAATGAAAGATTTTTCAAAAGCGTAGCAACACTGGGAAACAAGAAGGGGGGCCATGAACAGATGAGGAATTTTGAGAAAATCTTCAAAGATAAATAGGAAGTGATTCCAGATGAAAAGAGTAAAAAAAGACTAAAAACCCTAGAGAGCATGTCAGTCCTAGAGCTCAGTCCTGGGTGATCTTCTCTTTCCTTGATCTTCTCTTTTCTGTCTGCCCTCATTCTCTTGGTGACCTAATGCCAATCCTAGCTTTAAATACCATCTACATGGGGGTGCAAGCATAGTTCAGTGGTAGAATTCTCGCCTGCCATGCGGGAGACCTGGGTTCAATTCCTGGCCCATGCACTTCCCCCAAAAAACAAACAAACAAAAAAAATTCAGCAAATGGTGCTGCAATAACAGGATACTCACATGGAAAAATAAAGAAATGTCACACAGCCATACAGCATAAAAAATGTATATATATATATATATGCATTTATAATAATGTATTATAATTATTATACATTATATATAATAATTTATATATACATTATATAATATGTATAATATATAATATATATTAATTTATATATATAAATGTATATATATACATATATATATAAATGTATATATATATACCGTCTACATGACAGCCCTCACATTTATATCTCTAGCTTGGACTTCTTGGAAATCCAGATTCGTATATGCAATTGCCTAGTTGATCTCCACTTGAATATCTTTATAGGTCCAAATTCAGGATTTCCAAACCAAACTCCTGATCTCCCCTTCCCATATGGGCTCCTTCCTCAGCCTTCCCCGTGCCGAGGGGAATGGCCATGCCGTTCTTCCAGATGCTTAGACAAAAATCTTTTAGTCATCCTCTGTCTTCTCTTTCTCTCATGCTCACATCCACTTTGTCAGCAAATGCTATTGGTTCTATTTTCAGAATACATCCCAAATCTGACCACATCTGATCATCTCCACTGCCATCATCCTCGTTCAAGTCACCATCATTTCTCACCTGGACTATTCCAGTGAGCCTCCTAACTGGGCTCCTTGTGTCTGCCCTTTTCCCCTGTAAGTCTAGTATTAAAACTTCACCACAGTGATCCTTCTACCTGTGAATCAGATTATGACAGTCCTCTGCTGAAAGACGGCTAGTGACTTCAGTCAGAGTAAAAGTAAAAATCCTTACAATGGTCCTTTATTGTCCTACATGATCACATCTGTTTCTGCCCATCCCTGTTATTATTGCTCTAATCTTCTGCTCCCATCTCCTCATACCCTGCCTTTGCTCCCTGTATGGCAGCCACATTAGCATCCCTGATGTTTCTCAAATATTCCAAGCACGACCCCGTCGGAGCCTTTGCGTTTTGTTTCTTAGATTCTTCCTCCAGATATCCATAGCTCACTTAATAAAGGACACCTGCAAAGAACCTACAGCAAACATGGTACTTAATATTGAAAATTTGGAAGCATTCTCTTAGAAATCAGGCATAAGACCAGGCTGTCCATTATTATTGTTTCTGTTCCTCATTGTGCTGCAGGTCCTAGCTGGTGCAGTAAGGAGCAACAACAAAAATACAAAGATTAGAAAGAAAGAAAAAATTTCATTATTTGTCAATGATGTGGTAGACTGTAAAGAAAATTAAACAAATCTACAGAAAAATACAGTTTGACAAGTTTACTAGAATATAAAATCAACACAATATCAATTTAGTTCCATAAACCATAAAATTAGGTAGAAAATGAAAATTTCAGAAAGACGTGTTGCAACAGTAAAGGCGGAGAAGTCTACAGGGGCATCCTTGTATTAAATATCATGAGTTCCTTCATCTAGCCCTTTCTTTAGCTGGGGGTTGGATAAAATTACACACTCTTGATGTGATGTTTCTTATTGAAAAAGGAATAAAGAAAAACATGGGCTACAGACCGGGGGAATAAATTTTCACATGTATAATTGGCAAAAGATTAATATCTAGTATTTAAAAAGAATGTCTTAAAATCATTAAGAAACACAAAATAAAACAGTAATGAGATACCATTTTCGCCACCACCAAAGTGGCAAAAATGAAAAAATCTGAGAGAACCACTCTTGGGAAGGATGTGCAAGAAAATTGGAACTCTTAATACTACTTGTGTGTATAATTGGTGGAAATGCTTCAGAGAATAGTTTGCCAACATGTAATAAAGATATACATGCTTTTTGACCCAGCATTTACACTGCTCACACTTATTGCAAGACATGCGCAAGATGCAACATTGTTAGTAACAAATTATTAGGAACAATCCAAATATCCTTTGAAATTAGAATGAAGTTTTAAACTGATATTTATGCAATGAAATACTGTACAATAAAACATTTTAGAATAGTGAATTAGATCTGTATTATCAACATGAATAAACCTCAAAAAATAATATTGAACAAATAATTCAAATTTCAGATTTATATAGGTAGATATGATCTGCTGATATGATTTATATAGATAAAAGCACACATATATACATACATCTTTACACGCATATATACATTTTGAACAAGCAAGTTTTAGGAAGGCTGTATAAGAACAATAATTTAAAAGCATGTTGGGAACCATTGACATCAATTTCAGGAGAGAGGTTACCTCTGAATAAGGAGTGAGTGTGGGATCCAACAGAGACGTACACAGACTTCAGCTGAACCGCTAATATTGTATTCTTTAAAGTGAAACCTGAAGCAAATTGTTCATCATAATTGCCTGTTCTGTTGAAACATTTTTGAACCCCAAGAACTGTTTTCTAATTAAAGGGGAGAGTTCTTCTCTGGATCATTCCTGGCCTGAGGATTGGGGAGAGTTGAGAGAAACAGAATAGAGCATGAGGTAACTGTAGAATGCCAAAATTACAGCAGAAGACAGAGAAAAAGAAAAGGGAGTGACTGGCTCCAGTCTTTCCCCTTCATGTTAAAGTTACAACACAATTCTCTAAAGTGGGAGTCCTGACAAGGATCGACCCTAGAAGTGGCTCCAGCCAGAGAGTCAGAGCAAATGCACCACGCTGGGAGGGCAAGCACTCCTGCCTTTTACCAAATCCCTAGAGGCAGGCATTTGAGCAGAGGAAATACACACTCAACAACCATTAAGCAGAGATAACAAAGTCTCATAAAATCTTTGGAGAAATTAGTGAGGCACCCAAAAGAGCAAGCAGTCCTACCAACCACTTGACTGAATTAGTAGAGGAAATAGGAGAAAACTTAAAAAATAAATAAAATTAGTAGCTTTAGAGAGATTCAAGAAATTATAACATAATTTTTAAAAACAGGTTACTGTGAAAAAAGAACAATTGAAGTTCTTGGAAATTGAAAATGTAAATAAAAAAAAAAGCTTCATGAGTTGAAATATCTGGCCAAGTCAATATATTATAAAAGGAGATGGAAAGCTCAACAGAAAAATTTCAGGGTCATAAGGATAGATACATGAGTTCCAATGTCTGTATAATGGACATTCCTAAGGGTGAGAGGGAAAGTCTGAAGGGGGGATTTAATAAAAGAAACAGCATTTCATATGGTGAAGATAATGAAGAGGACAGGAGCAGTGCTTATGATATCCAGGTCTTGCTTTGTGCTAGGTTTTGTAAGAAATAAATAAAAATCCTCTTGGCTGTTCTCTCACCTAGGATCCTGAGATTTTTGTCTCACGGCGATAAAAATGAAACATAGAGAAATTTGACCAAGAGAGGGGCATACTCTATTTTGGCAATTTCTCACAATGGTATGAGTCCTTCCCCTCTATATCTCACTAGAGGCTGTCCCTTCCAGACAGGTCATATGTTATTGCCGTTCAGACTCCCTATATGTAATGCCCCAGCTGTACTTTCATTTTAGTAGTGCACTATTTGCATTTTTTTTTGGTGATTGTATACAAATAAATTTTACCTCTATCGCTGGAATTAAGTCTTTATAAACAGCCAGATATGGAATTTTGTATAAATCATGTTTCAATATATAATTGTTTGGGAGCACTCTGGAAAAAAAATGGTTGCCATCAAGAAGTAAAACTTCCCAAATGATTGCAATCAAGAAAGGAAAACTTCACAAATTACTTGTTTTTCATTCCAGGTCTTGCACAGTCAGGTTCCTGGGGCTGTTTTGATGAGTTTAACAGAATTGAATTACCTGTATTATCAGTGGCAGCCCAACAAATTTATATTGTTTTGACAGCAAGAAAAGAGAGAAAGAAGCAGTTCATTTTTTCTGATGGTGATTGTGTCGATTTAAATCCAGAATTTGGAATCTTCTTAACAATGGTGAGAAGACAGGCTTTAAATGCAAATAGAAGAAAGCATGTGTTAGTGCGTAAATGACAGACTATTCAGGGATCATGAGTTTTTCTCTCTTATTAAAAGATTTTTCTGAGTAATAAAAATAGCTCAAATAGAAGGTAGAATAATAATATGTTAATAATTTTCAAAGTCTGCTGTTTATTGAGCACTTACTATGTGTAAGGTGCTGGGCTAAATGTTTTATGACCTGTATCATACAGAATAGCGCATGCTATGCTGCAGTTAATAAGTAACCCCCAATCTTAATTGGTTTAAAACCCCAAAGATTTATTTCTCCCTCATGCCACATGGCCACAGCGGGTTGACTGGTGTAGTGGAAGGGAGCCAGTGAGAGGAGGGACTGCTTTATATGTCTTCACTCTCCGACTCAAGCTAAAAAGGTAGCTAGTGGCCCAAGTCAGAAGTCATTTGTTAAAGCAAGTCCCATGACCATACCTAACTTCAAGAGAGCAGGGAAACGCAGTCCTATCATGTTTCTGAAAGGGGGAAGAACCTGAATTCTTGGTCACTAACACTAATGATTACTACATGTACATTATCTCATGTACAGCTCTGATAGCCCTCTTGGGTGGATATATATATATTTTTTGCCTCTGTTTATAGCTGAGGTACCTGAGTTTCTGGGAGATTTAGTGACCTGCTCAAGTCACATAGCCAGTGAGAGTTAAAGCTTATCAACCGTCATCAAGACATATCTGCTTAACCTCTTAACACTTTGATTTACTCTTATACCTAATAAAAAGATAATAGAAATAACTTCAAATTTCCAAAATAACTCAACAAGGTCCTGCACAAAAGAATCATAACAAATCGAATTACCATGTGATTGATGACAAAGCTTTGAGATAAAATGTTATAAAGATAGAATGCCAAAGACATGTGAGGATTAATGTTGAGTTAGTTTTATTTAATGTTTTAAAAGTGTTCTCTGTACAGTTAAATCTAACTTGCAAGATAACACAAACACCTTTGCGTTGTAAATGTACCAGTGGACAAAGATAAATTACATGAAGAAATATCAGAAGAGTTTCTGATACGTTTCTGGATGTAAACAAACATCAAGGAAAGCAGTTGGGGGAAATAATAATAATCCAGAAAGATCAGTTATAACTCAGAAAATGGAATGAAGAAATTTACTCAGTGTGAAACTATGGCCTGACAGATTTTAAACGAAATTTAACATTCTCTCTGGATTTGGAATAATATGGGAAGTATCAACTAGATATTGCATTAGGTTGTGAGTAATTGAGAACTGAAAAAATACTGAAGTAACATATATGAATTTCTCTTAAGGTCCTTCCATGTTTCTGCTCTTTATGATTTCTCTCTCCAAGGTTGCCTCATGACCCAAGATGCTCCAGAAGCATCTTTATTTTGTTGCAGAAGCGTCTTTATTTTGTTGCACCTAATTGATATTGAATCAAATCCTTTCAAGTAGACATCCAGATTATTTCTTACAGTGTTTCTTTTGCTTCTCACTGTGTAAAATTTAATCACACTAGCTGCAAGGCAGACTGGAAGATAGAGTTTTTGATCTGGGTGGTAATGGACCAAGCTTGCAAGTGGGGTTCTCTTACTAAGGAAAAGAGAAGAGAAGTGTTGGAAGGCAACCAGAAATCTCTGTATTCCCAGAATTTGACAAGTTATCTGGCCATTTGAAAGCGGCCAGTAAATGTTCAAAGATTGAATGTTTCTTAATGTACTTTTCTATAATTGACCTCTCTTTGTCTTACTTGTCTTTGAACCCCTAACTCTCCCTTTGGACTTTGGGAACTGGCCTGTCCTCAACCTTTTGCTGCTTAGGAGATCTTAGCTTCCCTTCTTTTTTCCATTTTTTTCCCTCACTCTGATGAATTCTTCTAGTATTTTGTCAACAAAACAACTCTATAACTATGACTGCAAATAATTGAAAGTTGAAATAAAATTACCTAAATAGGCTGACCAGTATAAAATACCTAATTATTTTCTTCTTTAATATAACATATTTTAGACTATAATTACCCAGGTATTTATTTAGTTTTCTTTTTTTTAGCCAATAGACATACTTATGGTTAATTTTTTTCTACACAAAGTATGTGTGAAAGAGAGAGAGTGATAGAAAGAGGGAGAGAGGTGTCATTAGTATAATGAAAATGGAAATGGATAGGAGAAATGTGATATTAATGAATGCGGATGGTCTAGTATACATTTTTGAGAAAGGAAGGACATTTTGTGAATCTAATGTTTTTCTAGACCACCTTAGAATCTGAACTAGGGATTTGAAATGTATTTCTATTCATGGAATGCAAATTATATTAACAATTAAAAATTAAATGTGTTTTAACTTTTAGAATCCTGGATATGCTGGGCGCCAGGAACTACCAGAAAACTTAAAAATTCAGTTTAGAACTGTTGCTATGATGGTTCCTGACAGACAGGTATGTACCAGGATTTAAAAAAACATAATAAAATGTATGTTCTTTACTTGTCTTTCACTAAAATTGTTGAAAAATCTCACTAAATTGATTTTCAGATCATTATGCGAGTTAAACTTGCAAGCTGTGGTTTTCTTGAAAATGTAGTCTTGGCTCAAAAGTTTTATGTCCTTTACAAACTTTGTGAAGAACAACTTACTAAACAGGTAACTTTGTCTATCTCCTTTTCCCCCACTTATAGAATTTTTATTTCCTTTTCAGTTTCACCTTGCTAAAAACTAATCAGCTAATAAAAAAACTCAGACTCTTTTCTAAAATATATTTATAATTAATTTGATCTGTTGATTATATAATCTAAAAAATTTTTTTTATCTTGAAATGATTGTAGAGTCATAGAAAATTGCAAAGAACTATACAAGGAGGTCCTGTGCACCCTCTACCTGCCTCCCCCAATGTTGACATCATATAACTATAGTATAAAAAAAACAGCAACAGAAAATTGGCTTTGGTCCAGTCCACAGAGTTGATTCATATTTTACAAGTTAAACATGCACTTATTTGTGTGTGTGTTTAGCTCTAAGCTGTTTTGTCACATGTGTAGCTTTGTGTAATCCCCATCACAATCGAGATGCAGAAGTGTTCCATCCTGATAATGTTCCCTCATGGAACCCTTTATTTTATTTTATTTTATTTTTTGTATGGGCAGACACTGGGAACCAAACCCCAGTCTCCAGCATGGCAGGCGAGAACTTTGCCACTGAGCCACTGTGGTTTGCCCTTCATGGAACCCTTTTATAGTCGTACCTATCTCTCCCTCAAATCCCTAACTCCTTACAACCATTAGTGTTTTCTTCATCTCTTTCATTTTATTTCAAGAATATAAATGGAATCATACAGTATATAACCTGTAGTTATGCATTTTAAATCTATTGTATGTTGCTCAGACTATGTCAGACTGTATTATTTTCAAAAGGATATTTTATGTGTGAAAACTGTATTATACAGCTTGGTCTTTTCAATGGAATCATTTTTCAGTTAAGGAAAGGAGGGAGTATTGAGCCAATAAAACTTAGCAGTTCAGCCACACCAGAACCACAGCATAAGAAGTATCAAAACATCCATGTATATAATGAGTCTACATTTAAGAGTGTTTAATGATATAATCTTTTTTCCTCTTTTCCCGTTCTAGGTCCACTATGACTTTGGATTGAGAAATATTCTATCTGTACTGAGGACTCTCGGATCCCAAAAAAGAGCCAGACCAGAAGACAGTGAATTAAGTACTGTCATGAGAGGACTAAGAGATATGAACCTTTCTAAACTGGTATCTTTCTTCTCTGAATTTACTTTTTTCTCCCAGAGTTTTGAATCTGAACTGGTTTCTTTCTACTTAGCTGATAGTGGGGGTTGGATCATATGGAGCTGTGAGCACTTGTAATTGCAGGGATGATGGGTGGGCAAAGCTACCACTATTTTTCCAGCAAGAAGGCAAAATATGCACACAGACCCACACACCAAAAAAACTTATGACCCTGTGTGACTGTTTGGGTCAACATGGGCTGAAAGTGCATCCTCATCACTTGTATACAGAAAATCAGGCTTCATCAATGGACTTCAGCCCACAAATTTCAGCATAGTCCTTTACCATTGTTCATAACATAACACAGACTCTTAACTTGAAAATCTGGATTCACAGGTAGCCATGAGAACTTTTGCTTTCTCTGTATATGATTAGCTTATCTCAGATATATCTCTCTCAAAACAGCAATGCCATTATTATATTCTAAAACGTATTAAAAGTTTGCTGTAGAAATTATAATAGCTGCTTCACTGCTTTCCTGCTTGTCACAATTATAGTCAGGTTTGTTTTGAACTAGCTGATGGACATGTCCATCTGATATTTGTTCAAGGACTTCTGTGTGCTATATATGTCCTTACCCTGGGAGTGTAAGATTTGGAAAGAAATGGTTCTTAGCTCATTATGAAAACTAACAACTAACATCTGCGTACTTCATTAGTATTATAATGTCTTTTCACATGTGGCTTGTTTGACGCTCACAGCAACTCTGTAGGATACGGATGCTGGTACCATTATCTCTGTTTTACTTTAAGGAACTGAGACCCAGAGAGGTTGGGAGATTGACCCAACAATCACAGTCCGTTGAATGGAACAGTAATCTATAGGGCTTCCTAATGCCAAATCCTCTCTTTCTTCCAGTGCACCTCAATTCCTCCTTTAGATAATGGTATTCCTGAAACCCTATACAAGAATTCAAGAAAGCATCAGGGGAGCCTGAAGATATACAAGAAAAAATAAGAAGTGGTTAGCAGTTGGGAATGGGGTGATCTATGTATTAATGACGTAGCAAATGAGGATTGGAGTCAGTTTATTCAAACCTACTACTTAAAGGAGGGACAGAACATTGCTCAAATGGAGTTTTACAGCCAATGTCATATAGGGTATAGGTATTTTCTTAATAAATGAAATAATAATACTCCAATTGGGACTATAAATGGTGCTTTTATAAGGTTGAGGATCCCTATCTGTGAGAAGTCTGTGAGCATTCATATGATAAAGTAATGAGATCAAAGCTTGTAGAGCTAGATTGTGTAAGACTTTGAATGTCAAGAACTCTTAGGTGCAATGGTATATGTGATGTCAATTCAGTGATGGTGCTTAGGAGAAAGTTCTAGAGACTACAAGTCTGGTTCGGAGAGTAATACGTGATTCTCTGAGCACGTAGTAGTAAAGGCTATTACACATCACATACTAGCTAGTGATAAATATTTGTTGACTGAAGGAGTAGATTCATTTTAATCTATGACATTTTAGGTTGATGAAGATGAACCCTTATTCCTCAGCTTAATCAATGACCTGTTTCCAGGATTGCAACTAGATAGTAGTACTTATGTGGAACTGCAAGCTGCAATAGCTAACCAGGTTGAGGAAGAAGGTTTGATTAACCATCCACCCTGGAATCTCAAACTTGTGCAGGTAAAGAAATTGAAACCTATTATCAGTATAACAATATGTATGTGTCCTTTAAGATAATCATTTGAATAGAAGAGCTCATGATATTACTCTTACTGGATGTAAATGTTGAAACTAAATTTAAACACCATATGCATCATTACAACAGAGTCCTCAAGGTGGAAATAATAGTTTTCCTTGCCTCACGGTAAACAAGCAGTAATTTTCTGAGATTGTTATTTATTGCCAGAGAGGAGACTGGGAGGTAACCAGAATCTTAATAACAGTTGGGGGAGTGGGGAGTACGTTATAAAAAGTTTGAACAATGGAAAGACTCAGTGGTTTTCTTGCATTAGTCTGGCAGATAGTCCGCAGTGAGGTGCCTTAGTGGAGCACAAAGTCTGAGGAATCTGGTAGAATTTCTTGGCCCCTGGTCCGTGTGTGTGCATATGATGTGTCCTTTACCTACACTAAAAACTTGAATCCTTTGTCTGTGTCTGTTGATGTCTTTCTGCCCATCACTTTACTAATATCCTTGTGATAATCCTCCAATTCCTTTATCAGCTGAATGGAGAAATGTGCTAGAGAAATTGTGGAGAGAGAGATGTATCTGTTCACTGCTGGTAGGGAAGCTGAGAGGTGCAACCCCTCCGGAAGGCAGGGTGGTGTTTCCACAGGAGCTAGGGGTGGGGTTGCCTAACCCCGTTGCTAAGAATATACCAGAGTGGTGTGTGTGTGTGTGTGTATGTGCATGTGTGCGTGTGCACAAGGGTAGTTCAGTGTTAGAATTCTCGCCTTCCATGTGGGAGACATGGGTTCAATTCTCAGTCCATGCACTTCCCTAAAAACAAAAAGCCAAACAAACAAGAATATATTGGAGGACCTGAGAGTGAGGACATAAATGGATATTTGCACACGGGTGTTTATGGTGACAGCATTAGTGGTTAGCAATGGATGAAGGTGGCCTGAAGGTTTAACAGTGAAGAATGGAAGGGGGAATTGTGGTGTTTACAATACAGCGGATTACTGAGGGATTGCAGGAAGGAAGTTGTGAGGCATGCAACTAGGTGACTGAATCTTAAGGAGAGTATGTTGAATAAAATGTCAGAAACAAAAAGACACACACACACAAAGAAGCTGTCAACAGATACAGGATTAAATCTGTGTGGGCATGATGCATTGGGTATTTTCCAGGGCTTTTGGAAAATTAAGGCACTAAAATTGTGGAGTTTTGAAAACATTTGAAAAAATAGCAGTTCTTATTTCAACTTAGTTTTTTTTTTCTTTTTTCTTTTTTTTACCAGTTTATAAGATGTGCAGACATGTGAGGCATATCTAAATTTCACAACAGAATATTTGGGAATGTTTTCATTATGCATGTGTTGGAAACCATAATAAAATGTTTTTTTATTTCTGGGAACACATTATTTTATGTATGATATGTATACGTATGCTGAGTACAAAACCGGTGAACTGAGCACTAACTACACTGAGGACTAAAATCCTGGTCATCTCAGTGGGTGGGGATCTGGGATAATGTCTTCTTTTTTGATTGTCAACATTACTGTTGAACATAAGGCATTGCCCCTATTGCTCTAAAACTATGGGTTATAGTAGTGTTACATTTGTATCTAAAATGTTAGGATAGTAACGCAAATTTCACCTCTAATCAACCGTGAGAACTTTGGCTTTTTATTTTTAAGAGAACTATACACAGAATGTTGTAACAGACACTCCATGCTCTTGGTATGTTTGCTTGAATCTCTTTTGCCTTTTCTGTGCACCTCTTTCCTAGCTTCTGTGTGCTCTTGCTTCTAATAGCTCACATTTGGCACTTCCCTCCCTTCCCTCTGGAATACTGGAGTGACTTCATTGGCAGGCCCAAAGAATGGCAGCATCTGGAAGTTTATTCCCCATCCCACTCCTGCACAAACCAGCCTTTCTTTACTTAAGGACCAATGGGAACTACAGTAGGAAAATCAAGCTCCCCTGCTTCCATGTGGGACAGCTCAGGCTGGTATAACACGCTAAAGAGCTCCTCCCCTCACCCCAGGATCAGTCTTTACCCCAAATTACATCTTGTTTGGCTTCTTCCCTTTCCTTTCCTGCTTCCCTCTCTCCTTTATTGGTTTCTACTGGGAGCACTCCCTGAATAAAAATCACTGCATGTGATTCCTCATCTCAAGGTTTATTTTGCAGGAATGCAACTAAGGCTTGTGCGAAACTTGATCTTTCCTGTGATTGTGCTTTTTGCTGCTTTCCACCGCTAAGGGGCAGTATCATCACATGAGATACAGAGAAAGTTTCTATGTGGAAAAGCTGCTTGTTGTGTACCAGCAAGCCCAAGTCACAGGGATTAATAGTTTGAGAAGCAAAAACCAACTCCTGAATTAATTATTTCCAAAATGTAATTCAAGCTCCATGTTGTCATACTTGATCAATTATATTGTTTTATAATGCGGTGCTAATTTGTTATGCACAAATACGACATTTTTTACATCTTAAAATTTTTTAAACATTAAACTAGTTATTTTAATGAACATAGCCGAACAACTTATTTCAAGCTCCAAATTTCAGCAAATTACTTCTATAAATGTCAGCAAGAGATTCATAAGTTAGATTTTTCAATTTATTGTTTTAATCATGTAGTTATATGAGACATCTCTGGTACGTCATGGCTTGATGACTCTTGGGCCCAGTGGTTCTGGGAAGACAACTGTTATAACAATTCTGATGAAGGCAATGACAGAATGTGGAAAACCTCATAGAGAAATGCGAATGAATCCAAAAGCTATAACTGCCCCTCAGATGTTTGGCAGGCTGGACACTGCTACCAATGACTGGACAGATGGGATTTTTTCTACTCTATGGAGAAAAACATTAAAAGCTAAAAAAGGTATATATAAAACACCCTTTTAATGATTTTTTTTCCCTGCCAGTTTATAAATAACACAGTATTTGTTTAGCCAATTTCTTTTTAAGCAAATAATTTTCTGTTTTGTTTGAAGGTGAAAACATTTTCCTCATTTTAGATGGCCCTGTAGATGCCATTTGGATTGAGAACTTGAATTCTGTGTTGGATGACAATAAAACTCTCACACTAGCCAATGGTGATCGCATTCCCATGGCCCCTAGCTGTAAGCTTTTGTTTGAAGTCCACAATATTGAGAACGCTTCTCCTGCTACAGTTTCCAGGATGGGCATGGTCTATATCAGCAGCTCTGCTCTCAGCTGGAGGCCGATATTACAGGTGGGGATGAGGGACCCACAGACGCTGACCCAGGGTCTTCTCATGTTTCACTCTCTTAATAAATAGAGGTTCTATTTCTTTATTACAGGCATGGTTGAAAAAGCGCACTGCTCAGGAAGCTTCTGTATTCCTAAACTTGTATGATAAAGTGTTTGAAGATGCATATACATTTATGAAACTAAACCTCCATCCAAAAATGCAGCTCTTAGAGTGTAACTATATTGTGCAAGTAAGATTTTTTTTGTATATTTACTGCTTGGATTTTTAGATTTTGGTTTTTACTCAGTTACAGTCTACAGGCATCTGAATTAGAAAATTGCTGCAGTCTGTGGAAATATTTTTATGATGTAGCTGTGAATGCTTTGATGATTTGGATTCCTACTAAACAACTCATTAGTGATCTTACTGCCATCTGTGTACTATTTTCACTTCCTAGGGGGTTCTGTCAGGGAAGAAGGAATGTACTATCTTTCTTACCTTTGAATTTAGTAATCTGTCTCAGAAAACGTATCCCACGATGAGAGTTGACAAAATAAATAAAACTGGTAGTTTTGTTAAAAAGTGTAAAAAGGAGTTTGTGACAATCAGGAAAGCGTAAAATATTTTAGGCTTCACCCAACTCTCTGGCACAACCACTCAGTTCCAATGTTGTAGTGTGAAAGCAGGCAGAGACAATATATAAATGAATTAGTGTGGCTGTGTTTCAGTAAAACTTCACTTGCAAAAATAGGTGGCTGGCCCACGGGCCACAGTTGACTGCAAAATATTAAAAAGAAATAAAATCCTTAATTGGCAAATTTGGAGTCACCAAACTTTAGAACCAGTTGCTACCTTACAAAACAACTGGTGTAGACCTTTTGCTTTTCCAATTCTGAAACAGAAAATGAGAGAGATTAGTGGCATGAGCTGGGGTAGAAACCACACCTCCAGATTGCCAGGTTGGCATTCTTTTTGCGATACCATACAGCCTGTGTAAGGTAGGAGGGCCTTCTTCTGAGTGTTGTTAGCTGTAGGACATCAAGCTGTATTTTGAAATATATTTTTCCTCTCCTTCCCATCTCCTTTTTTTTTTTTCGCATAGACAGGCCCTGGGAATTGAACCGGGGTCTCTGGCATGGCAGGTGACAACTCTGCCTGCTGAGCCACCGTGGCCCGCCCTTCCCTTCTCCTTTTTAATGTTGTTATTATTTCACTTTTTTTCAGTCTCTCACTCTTCTGGAAGGTTTAATTCCCTCTAAAGAAGAAGGTGGTGTTGCATGTGTCGAACATCTTCATAAATTATTTGTGTTTGGCCTAATGTGGAGTATAGGAGCCCTTCTGGAATTGGACAACAGAGAGAAGTTGGAAGCCTTTTTACGAACTCACCAAAGCCATTTAGACTTACCACAAATTCCTAAAGGCACGAATCAAACCATGTATGAGTTTTATGTTACTGATTATGGTAAGTAGGCTGAATTACATCTTAAGTGATATGACATTTTTTTAAAGTGGTGGAAAAGATGAACTTCCATAAGAGGAAATAGTAAATCAGTTTTTTATTTAATTTAATTTAATTTTTTTTAAATACCAAAAAAACACCAAATAAGCAAACATTCCTATTTTGATCATTCCGTTCTGCATATATAATCAGTAATTCACAATATCATCACATAGTTGCATATTCATCATCATGATCATTTCTTGGAACATTTGCTTCTATTCAGAAAAAGAAATAAAAAGTTAAAAAGTAAATCAATTTTAAATAAAACAGCTGTTAGTATCATTTTTTACAGGACATATATTTGAAGGACATACCTTTGAAAGCAATTTTTAATAGAATTTTGCATTTTGGCCATGCTACTAACTGATTTTGGCTCCTGACTTCTCTTTTTGAACTGGCCAGTGCGAAATTCGGCATAAGTAATTTAGCAATACCTCTTACATAGTATACTTTCTAATGGTTGAAGAGGAAAAGTAACAGTGTACAGAACACAGATTCTTCATTATGCAAAGCTTGGTAATGCAAGTGACACATCAGTTCCACAACTTCCCTTCTCAAAAAAATCAAAATAAGTATAGAATGAGCCAAGCAAGTGGGGCCCTACTTACATGGAGCAGGCTTTGCTAGCCCTGTCACCTCATCCTCCAGCCTTGTGCAGCATTCCTCCCTAAAAGGAGTGCCCTCGAGCTTGGACCCTCAATCCAGAGGCTAGGCCTCAATTCTTCTAAGCCCCAGAGAGAGAAGAACCTACTTCTGAAAAATTGCATTTACCGCCACTTCTTCCTAATATATAAAATGACAGCAAAGTTATTTTTTTTGCTTGTTTTAATGCACACATTCAAAAGGATAGAGCGGGGAGTAGACAACAATAAAACATTTTGAAATTGAGAAGGGAGAAAGATTGGTGGTAGCTGATTTAGCACACTGGGCAAAGGTAAATCCTAAACAGGCAGTGGAGAAAGTTGAGAAATAATTCAGTGCAATCACAGAATCTTCAAAGGGCTCAGGTATTGGAAACTGGGGTGGAAGTGGAGTTAAAAACTGGAGGACTTGTAAGTCTGTTTAAGAGACAAACCTCCAGTTTGTCTATCCAAAGCCACTGTGGCTAAGTAGTGGAACTTTGCCTGCCCCCACATAGGTAAAAGACTAAAGAGTTATTGTCTGGAGAGTGTAAAACAGAGGGTTTTCTAGACTTGGGTGCATTGGGCACATTTTTGGGTGGGAGAATCAAATGGAAAATGGAGTTTTAAGGGACATTTTTTGGTTTTGAAGGGACAGGATTAAATGCAGTTTTTTTTAAGGTAGCCATCTTTAACCAGAATGGCCTATAAATGTACATCATTTGAGTAGATAATACTAAAGGCTTGGGATGACAAAAGGGAACCATAATTCAAAGTACAAAGTACATCTAAATATGAATTATCATAGGATCCAAAGCCATGCGCCTCCACAGTGTTGCCTTCTGAGCAACCCAGACTTCTGGCATGGTAGAAAACTCCCTCTGAGCATGCTATCTGTTTTAGTTTGTTAGCTGCCAGAATGCAATATATGAGAAATGGAATGGCTTTTAAAAAGGAGTTTATTAAATTGCAAATTTATAGTTCTAAGGCTATAAAAGTGTCCAAATTAAGGCCCTAACCAGAGGTTACCAGAGGTCACTCAGGAAAGGCTAATGCTGTCCAGAACCCCTCTGTCAGATGGGGAGGCACTTGGCTGGTGTCTGCTGGTTCTCTGGCTCCTGGACACCTCTCAGTTGAGAGAGCACATGGAGACATCTACTAGTTTTCTCTACTCATATCATAAGGCTTTTCCCTGGGCATTTTCCTTCTACATCTCCGAAGATTTCTGGCTGTGTGGGCTCTGCTGGCACTGAGCTTTTTCCAAAATGGTTTCCTCTTAAAGGGCTCCAGTAAGCAACTCCACATTGAATGGGTGGAGATACATCTCCATGGAAACCATCTAATCAAAAGTTACCACGCATAGTTGGGTGGATCACATCTCCATGGAGATAATAAAAAAGATCCCACAGAACAATGTTGAATGAGGATTAAAGAGCATAGCTTCTCTGGGGTATATGACTGTTTCAAACTGGCACTCTGTCCTTACTCACAGTCTAGGCCCTAAGTTATTCAGAGGGAGAAAACCCAGCAGCAGCAATTTTCAAACCTTGAGGCAGGCCTGATTGTGGAACTGAGATGGCATCCAATAAGGGTGCAGATTAAATAATTACCATCTTCTGTGCATCAGTGTGTTATATTTCTTAAAAGAGTGGTCCACTAATGTTTTTGAGGTCTTCCTCCAAGTAACCAGCACTGGTTCTACAAGTTTAGATGATGGTGCTTTCTTGGTCTTGCTAAAGGTGTCAACAAAAGGGTAATAAAAAATCTAGATTCACCTTCTTTCTTTAAGAAGGGGTCCAGAAATGGTTTGTTGACTAAAATGCTGAGTTGTAGCCATCCTGTCTTGCTACCAAAAATAACTATACTTTGGTGAAACTGATATACTGTATTCATGAAATGAATCAAGAAGTCACATACTTAGTAGTTAATAGGGCTTTAAAATATATACTCCAGAAGACTTGTGATCAGTCCTTCATCAGCTCATACTTCATCCATCCTTTTTTTTTTTTCTTTTCTTTTCTGGTGCACAGACATTAATATCACTGGGAAAGACTTCATTCTTAGAATTAAAATTAAATACGGAGATTTCTGCTTTCAGCTAAGGTGGAGTAATGGAGATTGGATTTACCTGCTTACTTAGAAAACTGGACAAAATGTTTGAAATAGTATTTTTCAGACATTGGAAAACAGGCAGCATAGTACTGCTACCTCTGAGAGAAGTGAAGCAAGGAGCTAAATACCTAGAGGCAGTTTCCAGCAGTGACTGAGGGAGGAGAAATTCGAACAAAGTTGGCAGTCTTGCTGTAATGAGGAGGCAGAGATTGGGGAGGTTGAGGTGGCCAGAATTTGCAGGGCAGAGTGCCAGAGAGGAGAGATCTGCACAGAGAGGGCACACCAGAAAACAGCAGAACCCTAATAGACAACTCTACAATAATAGTTAAGCGTTAACTACTCTTTCCCAATGGTGAGTAGAACAAATAAACAAAATTAGTAAGGATAGAGAATATTTAAACAACACTATTAATTTTACCTAATTGATAACTATAAAACATTCTGCCCCCAAACAGCATAGTTATACATTCTTTTCAAGAGCACATGAAACATTTGATTTTCAGATGTTATTCCGGGCCAAGATATCCTGGGCCATTAAATAAATCTCAATAAGGAAAACTTTATAGCACTTAATGCCTGTATTAGAAAAGAGGAAAGATCTCAAAATGGTGAGCTCAGCTTCTTCCTGAAGGAACCACAAAAGAAGAACAAATTAAATGCAAAGTAGGAAGAAGAAGGAAATAGGTACCATTAAAGCAGAAATAGTTAAATAGAAAAATAATAGAAAACAATTAATGAAATAGAAAACATGGTTCTTTGAAAAGCAACAAAATTGATAAATCTCTTTGCCAGAATTATTGGGGAAAAAATAGGAGCGAAAACTTAAATTACCAATGTCAGGAATGAAACAGCATGACTACAGACTCTTAAAAAATAAGAGAATATTAGAACAATTTTATGCCAATTGATAACTTAGATGAAATGAACAAATTCATTGAATGATACAAACTACCAAACCGCTTCAAGAAGAAATAGGTAACCTAGATAGTGCTATATATATTAAAGAAATTGAATTTGCAGTTAAAAACCTACACACAAAGAAAGTTTCAGGCCTTGATGGCATCACTGATGAATTCTACAAAATAGTTAAGGAGGGAATAAAACCAACACTGCACAAATTTTTCAAAATATGTAAGAGGAAGAAATATTTTCCCAGTTCATTTTATAAGGACAGTGTTACACTGATACCAAAACCAGAGAAAAGAAAGCTCTAGATGAATATATATATATGTTCCTTCAGGATAATGTTCCTTCAGGAACATTAATATAAATTTCTTAAAATTTTAACAAATAAAACCCAAAAGTGTATAAAAAATTTAATGCATGACATCCAAGTGAACTTTTATTCTAGGAATGGAAAATTGGATGAATTTTTGAAAATTTATCAGGATAATCCACCATATTAGCAGCATAATGCAGAAAAAGCATTTGACAAAATTCAATACCCGTTCATGATGAAAACTCTCAGTAAACTAGGAATAGTAACTTAAACATTCTATCAAAGAAATCTATAGAAACCTATGAAGACCTGCAGTTGACATCATACTTAATTGTGAAAGACTGAAGGCTTCCCTGCTTCTATTGGGAACAAGACAAAGATGTCCTCTCTCAACACTTATTTTCAGCATTGCACTAGAGGTCCAGTGTAATAGGGCAAGGAAACAAACAAAAGACCTACAGGCTGGAAAAGAAGAAGTAAAGCTCCCTTTATTTATACATGACATTGACTATCTATGGAATCATTCAGAAAAGCTTCAGAGTAAATAAATTTGCATTGCAGGATATAAGATCAAATACAGTATTCTACATACTTGCAACAAACAGTTGGAAACTGAAATAAAAATAGTATTTACAATAGCATCCAGAAAATGAAACACTTATGGGTAAATTTAACAAAATATTTGCAAGATCTCTAAACTGAAGACTACAAAACACTGTTGAAAGAAATTATAGACCTAAATAAATGGAAAGATATAAATCATGTATATGGAGTAGAAGACTCAGTATTTTAAGATCTTATTCCTCTCCAAAATGATCTGTAGATTCAGTGCAATCTTAGCATTGAAAATCTTTTTTTTTGTTGGAATATAGAAATAAATTCTGAAATGTATATGCTAATGTTAAGAACCTAGAATAACCAAATCAGCTTTGAAAAAGAACAAAGTTAGAGCACTTACACTATCTTATTTCAAGACTTTTAATCAAACTATAATAATCAACCCAGTGTGATATTGATTTAAGGATAGATATATAGATCAATGGAATAGAATAGAGTTCAGAAATAGACCCACACATAATATGTTCAGTTGATTGTCAACAGAAGTGTCAAGATAATTTAATGGAGAAATGTATTGTCTTTTCAACCAGTGGTGCTAGAACAATATTATATCCAAATATAAAAATAATGAACCTTGACTCTTTAAGTATACAACTTAACATTTTATCGTTTAACCACATCCAGATATACATTTCAGTCTTGTTAATTATATTTACAATGTTGTGTTACCATCACCTGGGCTCTTACCTCATTCTTTTCACAAAAATTAACTCAAAATAAATCATAAACCTAAATGTAAGAGCTAAACTATCAAACTTATAAACGAAAACAAAGAAGAAGATATCTAAGTCTTTAGGTTAGGCAAAGATTTCTAAGCTAGGATTAAAAACCCAGATCATAGAAGGAAAAATTGATAGATTGAACTTCAACAAAATTAAAAACTTCTGATCTTTAAAAGACACGGATAAGAAAATGAAAAGTTCAGCCACAGATGTGAAAGAATATTTGAAAGCTATATCTGATAAAAAAATTTTATCCAGAATATTCAAAAAGTAGACAACTGTGCTGGTTTGAAATGATTTATTTACCCTAGAAAAACGATGTTTTAATCCTAACCCCATTTTGTAAAGGCAGCCGTTTTTTCTAATCCCTGTTCAGTACTGGATGTTTGAAACTGTAATTAGATTGTCTCCCCGGAGATGTGACTCAGTCAAGAGAGGCTGTTAAGCTGGATTGGGTGGAGACATGTTCCCACCCATTCTGGTGGGTCTTGATTAGTTTACTGGAATCTTGTAAAAGAGGAAACATTTTGGAGACTGAGAGAGATTCAGAGAGAGCAGAGAAGAATGACGTAGCCATGAGAAGCAGAGAGTCCACCAGCCAGCGACCTTTGGAGATGAAGAAGGAAAATACCTCCTGGGGAGCTTCATGAAACGGGAAGCGAGGAGAGAAAGCTAGCAGATGACACCCTGTTCACCATGTGCCCTTCCAGCCAAGAGAGAAGCCCTGACTGTTCGCCATATGCCTTCTCACTTAAGAGATAAACCCTGAACTTCATCGGCCTTTCCCTGGATACCTTTGGACATTTGTATAGACTTGTTTTAATTGGGACGTTTTCTCAGCCTTAGAACTGTAAACTAGCAATTTATTAAATTCCCCTTTTAAAAAGCCACTCTGTTCCTGGTATATTGCATCCCAGCATCTAACAAACTAGAACAGCAATCAATCCAGATTTAAAAATGGGCAAAAAATTTAAGTAGTTATTTCACCAAAAAAGACATACAAATAGGGAAAGAAGTTCATGAAAAGATATACATCATTGGTCATCAGGGAAGTACAAATTAAAACTGTAGGGGTTCATCATTACATAGCCATTTGAATGGCTAAAATTTAAAAAAAAATTAATAATGCCAGATGGTAAGGATATGGAACCATTAGGACTCTCATATACTGTGAAATGGTGTTAGCTACTTGGGAAAACAGTTTGGCAATTTCTTAAAAGTTAAATATGTACTCACCATATAACTTGCTAATTGTGTAAGAGAACACAACATTGAGATTTTTATCCAATGATGAATGTTTGTTTTACTCATGCCAAAAGTATGTTCCTTTACTCTTTTTACTGGGTACACAGTTTGGGTTCAATCCTGAATCATAGTGTAATCGTTTTGAAGATATTTTAAATGGCATGTAAACTCAGCAATATAAAGCCACCAATAATGCAAGATTCAGTTTAAATGGCAACAATATGGACTGCTCTCACCAGATTTGCTAGCTAATGATGATTGGCTCCATGGATTGTAAGACGCATCCCAGAGACACTAAGTTTAAAAAAGAGAAAGACAAAAAGAGGGAAAGTGAGGGAGAAAGGGAAACATTTCTTAGAATTTCTTAGAATTGATGAAAAGTAGTAATAATTATTATAATGATAATATCCATCAGTAAATTAGTAGTTACTGAAAGTCTGGATTCTGAGTAGTCTATTAATACTATACTACCAGTTTAGGGACCAAATTTATTTTTCTCATTTCTCTTGGCAAACAGCCTATGTCCAGTAGTCAGTTGTCCCTTTTCTGGTGCTTCCCACTAGATGCCCATCACGTCGCTGGTTTTACCACTAGCTGGTCCTAATTCCATTTTTAGACCAGATCTCTCTAGATGAATGATTTAGCAATTTCGAAACTGACTTTTTAAAGAAGACAAAACATTTACATTATCAAATGACATAAAACATTAGATGAGCAGATACCTTGGCATGTTTTAGGGACATGTTTTAAATGTTTATGTAATTCTGCTGATTGTTTATAGCACTTACATTTTGGGTTCTGAGATAACTTTCAAAAATGAAGTTTTATTAAGATGATTTTTACATATTATACAGGTGATTGGGAGCACTGGAATAAGAAACTTCAGCCATATTATTATCCAACCGACAGTATTCCAGAATATTCATCAATTTTGGTTCCAAATGTTGACAATATTAGAACAAATTTCTTGATAGAGACCATTGCAAAACAATTTAAAGTAAGTATAATAGGGAGTTTCTTATATTATTGCAAACCACATTCTCCTTCATACACTGATGACAGAAAAATTAAACTCCAACACAAGGGGTTGGAAGTAGTGTCATTTAATGGAAGCACTTTTAGCAAATGAACCAAGTCCTAGGATACTGACATCCCCTGGATAGCTGACTACTAGCTTGCTAAGGAAAGTGGGCATGCCTTTTTAGAAAGTCCTTCTCTTCCCCAAGGTCACATGAATAATTAACCATATATTCTTTCACTACTTTTATAGTATACATTTTAAGCTTCAAATCTTTAATTGGACTATAATTCATTTCGATTTAGATGTAATTCTAAAATTAACTAAAAATTAGTTATATAATTTTAAGGGGTGCAAAAATGGACAGTGAAACAATAGGATATTTAAAAATATGTTACAACATCTTTCACCATGATTGCCTGTGATTTCAGGCTGTTTTGCTCACAGGAGAGCAGGGAACTGCAAAAACAGTAATGATTAAGGCCTATTTGAAAAAATATGATCCTGAAGTACAGTTATCCAAAAGCCTAAACTTTTCATCTGCCACAGAACCAATGATGTTTCAGGTAAAACCTATCCTTTGATGTGTCTGTCAGTCAACATATTAAATATCTTAAGTGGTTGTTACAATAAAATGTTGATGTATATAAAATATTTTATTATATATATTAATATCGAGAGAAGTGATGTTGAAGTTGGCATTCAGTTATTTGGCATTTCCAAGACTGAAGTTGAAGCCAAATCCAAATAACGTATTTTGGCCTCATACCAAGACTAAAGCTAAAATTTGGAGCATATCTATATAAATATAAATTAATGATTAACCTTTCAATAACTTTATAAAATTTTTACAATAATTGTATTCAAATAAAACACGTAAATTCTATGTGAAAAAAATCTCATCCTTTTTAGAAGTATGGATTAAAGTATAATGGATAAAACAAATCATTTCCTTTTCTTCAGAGAACAATTGAAAGCTATGTGGATAAGCGAATGGGAAGCACATATGGACCACCAGGAGGGAGAAAAATGACTGTATTTATTGATGATATTAATATGCCTGTGATTAATGAATGGGGAGACCAGGTATGTCTAAAGTATTTCACATAGATGATGTTTATATAAAAAAGTCAATAACCTTCATATTATTAAGTCCAGTAACACTTTTCAATCTTTTTTTTTACTTCTCTGCTCTATTTGACATTCTCCCTTCTTGAAATTTCTATGTGGTGTTCCCCATCAATCTCTCTGGCTACTTGACTTTAATGATTTTTCTGTACCTTCTTTTGCTTCTTCCTTTCCCCATGGTTTCATCCTTGACTCTTTTACTTCTTACTCTACATACTCTCTCTGAGGAGTACCTAACATTAAAAAAACATTTAAAAAAATGTCTACCGCACATCCTTGTCCTACTTGTGACATTCTGCCAACCCCAGCGTTATTCCCTATTAGAGGAGTAATTAATGTTCCTGGCAGGATCCCCGATACCTCCTCCTACCGAAATTCACTGCTCATGAGCACTGTTTGCCTTGAGTCCCCCCCGCAGGACCAATCTCATCAATAATCTCATCACTCACTATCCTTGCTTATATCAGGCACCCTTAGAAACTCAGGACTCCCACATCAGTCCTCCTCTTGAGACTCATCCCCAAACAGGTCTTCATGGCCTTTCTTGGGCCCTATATCCTCCTCTTCTGGTCTCCTGAAACCTTTCTTATGTGCTTCTGAAAGCTGCTTTGAGTTCAACTTCTTCTCTGACATCCCCCCTTACTCAAATGGAAACCTGATCCTCTTTTCCAGCTAAGATGCTGTTTTCTTTGCAGACTTTTCAAGTTGAAGCCTGGGGCCTGTTGGTGAGGGAGGTGTCCTCTTTTCTTATTGTCATACTCCCTGAAAACCTATCAGTCTGACCACACATCTCCTTTATCGTTGCACTCGTTTTAGACTTTCAGGCTGCGATGCTCCTTTCCCTGAAAACTTTAGTTCCTGGCTCACAGTTTATCTCCAGGACTGTCTCTTTCATGAGGTCTGACTTCATGGGTGTGTGACCTGTGCACACACAGCCCTGCACTTCAAAGGGCCCCATGCTGGGATTAATGCTCTGTTGTCACCATCTTGAAATTATTAAAGAATTTTGAGCAAGGAACTTTTTGTACTGGGCCCCACCGATTATGCAGCTGATTGTGCTTGTGATAATTCTTGTTGATGTCATGATCTTGGCCCCCTCCTTGACCTCTTCTGCTCTAATGATCATGCCTTCCACCCTGCTAAACAACTCACTTACATTGTCATACCCTAGACCTTCTCAGCATCAGTAACTATGACCCCTTCATTATTTCAATTGCAACTTTCATTCTCTGATCGCCATCTCCACTTTTACTAGCTCCTCCTGTCTGCTATTCAGACTCCAGCTGGAGCTACAATCTGTTGATCCTGCCACCACTAAAGTCCCCTATTTCCTCTCACTTCCTCACTTCCTTCCTTACCCAGCAGTAATTCCTTGGTCCATCATTATAATCACTCTGGCATATTCCAACCTTTTTTTTTCTCATATTGTAAACTTTCTTCTGTCCAGTGCTTACATTTTGGATAATTTCCTCTTATTTGTGTTCCAGTTCACTAATTTTCTTTTCTGCTTTGTCCAGTCTGCTATTAGGTTCATCAATTGAGTTTTAATTTCAGTTATTTTTTTGTTGTTTTTTTCAAATGTCATTTTTTAAAAATAGTTTCCTATTCCTTGGATATATTTTCAAATTTGTTTTCTATTTCTTTAAACATGTTGAAAATAGTTGTTTTAGAGGCCCTATTTGTTAATTCCAGTATCGGAATTCTGTGCAGGTTTGTTTCTGTTATTTGTGGTTTTAATGATTCTTTTTTTTTTTTTTTAAATATACAAGGGACTACTTTAATTTGATAAGAAAATCATAACTCAATGGGAAAATGATATAAATCATATTTTTTTATTAATTAAAAAAGAATTAACAAAACAATTAGAAATCATTCCATTCTACATGTACAATCAGTAATTCTTAATAACATCACATAGTTGCATATTCATCATTTCTTAGTACATTTGCATCGATTTAGAAAAAGAAATAAAAAGACAACAGAATAAGAATTAAAACAATAATAGAAAGAAAAAAAAAAGCAAAAAACCTATACCTCACATGCAGCTTCATTCAGTGTTTTAACATAACTGCATTACAATTGGGTAGTATTGTGCTGTCCATTTCTGAGTTTTATATCCAGTCCCATTGTACAGTCTGTATCCCTTCAGCTCCAATTACCTCTTCTCTCTCTTTTTTTTTTTTAATTAACGGAAAAAAAGAAATTAACCCAACATTTAGAAATCATACCATTCTACATATGCAATCAGTAATTCTTAACATCCTCACATAGATGCATAATCATCATTTCTTAGTACATTTGCATCGGTTTAGAAGAACTAGCAACATAACCGAAAAAGATATAGAATGTTAATATAGAGAAAAAAATAAAAGTAATAATAGTAAAATCAAAACAAAACAAAACAAAACAAAACAAAAACGTATAGCTCAGATGCAGCTTCTTTCAGTATTTTAACATGATTACTTTACAATTAGGTATTATTGTGCTGTCCATTTTTGAGTTTTTGTATCTAGTCCTGTTACACCGTCTGTATCCCTTCAACTCCAATTGCCCATTATCTTACCCTGTTTCTACCTCCTGCTGGACTCTGTTACCAATGACATATTCCAAATTTATTCTCGAATGTCTGTTCACATCAGTGGGACCATACAGTATTTGTCCTTTAGTTTTTAGCTAGACTCACTCAGCATAATGTTCTCTAGGTCCATCCATGTTACTACATGCTTCATAAGTTTATCCTGTCTTAAAGCTGCATAGTATTCCATCGTATGTATATACCACAGTTTGTTTAGCCACTCTTCTGTTGATGGAGATTTCGGCTGTTTCCATCTCTTTGCAATTGTAAATAACGCTGCTATAAACATTGGTGTGCAAATGTCCGTTTGTGTCTTTGCCCTTAAGTCCTTTGAGTAGATTCCCAGCAATGGTATTGCTGGGTCGTATGGCAATTCTATATTCAGCTTTTTGAGGAACCGCCAAACTGCCTTCCACAGTGGTTGAACCATTTGACATTCCCACCAACAGTGGATAAGTGTGCCTCTTTCTCCGCATCCTCTCCAGCACTTGTCATTTTCTGTTTTGTTGATAATGGCCATTCTGGTGGGTGTGAGATGATATCTCATTGTGGTTTTGATTTGCATTTCTCTAATGGCCAGGAACATTGAGCATCTCTTCATGTGCCTTTTGGCCATTTGTATTTCCTCTTCTGATAGGTGTCTGTTCAAGTCTTTTTCCCATTTTGTAATTGGGTTGGCTGTCTTTTTGTTGTTGAGATGAACAATCTCTTTATAAATTCTGGATACTAGACCTTTATCTGATATGTCATTTCCAAATATTGTCTCCCATTGTGTAGGCTGTCTTTCTACTTTCTTGATGAAGTTCTTTGATGCACAAAAGTGTTTAATTTTGAGGAGCCCCCATTTATTTATTTCCTTCTTCAGTGTTCTTGCTTTAGGTTTAAGGTCCATAAAACCACCTCCAGTTGTAAGATCCATAAGATAACTCCCAACATTTTCCTCTAACTGTTTTATGGTCTTAGACCTAATGTTTAGATCTTTGATCCATTTTGAGTTAACTTTTGTATAGGGTGTGAGAGATGGGTCTTCTTTCATTCTTTTGCATATGGATATCCAGTTCTCTAGGCACCATTTATTGAAGAGACTGTTCTGTCCCAGGTGAGTTGGCTTGACTGCCTTATCAAAGATCAAATGTCCATAGATGAGAGGGTCTATATCTGAGCACTCTATTCGATTCCATTGGTCGATATATCTATCTTTATGCCAATACCATGCTGTTTTGACCACTGTGGCTTCATAATATGCCTTAAAGTTAGGCAGCGCGAGACCTCCAGCTTCGTTTTTTTTCCTCAAGATGTTTTTAGCAATTCGGGGCACCCTGCCCTTCCAGATAAATTTGCTTATTGGTTTTTCTATTTCTGAAAAATAAGTTGTTGGGATTTTGATTGGTATTGCATTGAATCTGTAAATCAATTTAGGTAGGATTGACATCTTAACTATATTTAGTCTTCCAATCCATGAACATGGTATGCCCTTCCATCTATTTAGTTCTTCTGTGATTTCTTTTAACAGTTTTTTGTAGTTTTCTTTATATAGGTTTTTTTGTCTCTTTAGTTAAATTTATTCCTAGGTATTTTATTCTTTTAGTTGCAATAGTAAATTGGATTCGTTTCTTGATTTCCCCCTCAGCTTGTTCATTACTAGTGTATAGAAATGCTACAGATTTTTGAATGTTGGTCTTGTAACCTGCTACTTTGCTGTACTCATTTATTAGCTCTAGTAATTTTGTTGTGGATTTTTCCGGGTTTTCGACGTATAGTATCATATCGTCTGCAAACAGTGATAGTTTTACTTCTTCCTTTCCAATTTTGATGTCTTGTATTTCTTTTTCTTGTCTAATTGCTCTGGCTAGAACCTCCAACACAATGCTGAATAATAGTGGTGATAGTGGACATCCTTGTCTTGTTCCTGATCTTAGGGGGAAAATTTTCAATTTTTCCCCATTAAGGATGATATTAGCTGTGGGTTTTTCATATATTCCCTCTATCATTTTAAGGAAGTTCCCTTGTATTCCTATCTTTTGAAGTGTTTTCAAAAGGAAAGGATGTTGAATCTTGTCAAATGCCTTCTCTGCATCAATTGAGATGATCATGTGATTTTTCTGCTTTGATTTGTTGATATGGTGTATTACATTAATTGATTTTCTTATGTTGAACCATCCTTGCATACTTGGGATGAATCCTACTTGGTCATGATGTATAATTCTTTTAATGTGTTGTTGGATACGATTTGCTAGAATTTTATTGAGGATTTTTGCATCTGTATTCATTAGAGAGATTGGTCTGTAGTTTTCTTTTTTTGTAATATCTTTGCCTGGTTTTGGTATGAGGGTGATGTTGGCTTCATAGAATCCATTAGGTAGTTTTCCCTCCACTTCGATTTTTTTGAAGAGTTTGAGAAGAATTGGTACTAATTCTTTCTGGAACGTTTGGTAGAATTCACATGTGAAGCCGTCTGGTCCTGGACTTTTCTTTTTAGGAAGCTTTTGAATGACTAATTCAATTTCTTTACTTGTGATTGGTTTGTTGAGGTCATCTATGTCTTCTTGAGTCAAAGTTGGTTGGTCATGTCTTTCCAGGAACCCGTCCATTTCATCTAAATTGTTGTATTTATTAGCGTAAAGTTGTTCATAGTATCCTGTTATTACCTCCTTTATTTCTGTGAGGTCAGTAGTTATGTCTCCTCTTCCATTTCTGATCTTATTTATTTGCATCCTCTCTCTTCTTCTTTTTGCCAATCTTGATAAGGGCCCATCAATCTTATTGATTTTCTCATAGAACCAACTTCTGGTCTTATTGATTTTCTCTATTGTTTTCATGTTTTCAATTTCATTTATTTCTGCTCTGATCTTTGTTATTTCTTTCCTTTTGCTTGCTTTGGGATTAGTTTGCTGTTCTTTCTCCAGTTCTTCCAAGTGAACAGTTAATTCCTGCATTTTTGCCTTTTCTTCTTTTCTGATATAGTCATTTAGGGCAATAAATTTCCCTCTTAGCACTGCCTTTGCTGCATCCCATAAGTTTTGATATGTTGTGTTTTCATTTTGATTCACCTCGAGGTATTTACTAATTTCTCTTGCAATTTCTTCTTTGACCCACTCGTTGTTTAAGAGTGTGTTGTTGAGCCTCCACGTATTTGTGAATTTTCTGGCATTCCGCCTATTATCGATTTCCAACTTCATTCCTTTATGATCCGAGAAAGTGTTGTGTATGATTTCAATCTTTTTAAATTTGTTAAGACTTGCTTTGTGACCCCGCATATGGTCTATCTTTGAGAATGATCCATGAGCACTTGAGAAAAAGGTGTATCCTGCTGTTGTGGGATGTAATGTCCTATAAATGTCTGTTAAGTCTAGCTCCTTTATAGTAATATTCAGATTCTCTATTTCTTTATTGATTCCTCTGTCTAGATGTTCTGTCCATTGATGAGAGTGGGGAATTGAAGTCTCCAACTGTTATGGTATTTGTGTCTATTTCCCTTTTCAGTGTTTGCAGTGTATTCCTCACGTATTTTGGGGCATTCTGGTTCGGTGCGTAAATATTTATGATTGTTATGTCTTCTTGTTTAATTGTTCCTTTTATTAGTATATAGTGTCCTTCTTTGTCTCTTTTAACTGTTTTACATTTGAAGTCTAACTTGTTGGATATTAGTATAGCCACTCCTGCTATTTTCTGGTTGTTATTTGCATGAAATAACTTTTCCCAACCTTTCACTTTCAACCTATGTTTATCTTTGGGTCTAAGATGTGTTTCCTGTAGACAGCATATAGAAGGATCCTGTTTTTTAATCCATTCTGCCATTCTATGTCTTTTGATTGGGGAATTCAGTTCATTAACATTTAGTATTATTACTGTTTGGATGATATTTTCCTCTACCATTTTGGCTTTTGTATTATATATATCATATCTGACTTTCCTTCTTTCTACACTCTTCTCCATACCTCTCTCTTCTGTCTTTTCGGTTCTGACTCTAGTGCTCCCTTTAGTATTTCTTGCAGAGCTGGTCTCTTGGTCACAAATTCTCTCAGTGACTTTTTGTCTGAGAATGTTTTAATTTCTCCCTCATTTTTGAAGGACAATTTTGCTGGATATAGGAGTCTTGGTTGGCAGTTTTTCTCTTTTAGTAATTTAAATATATCATCCCACTGTCTTCTAACTTCCATGGTTTCTGCTGAGAAATCTACACATAGTCTTATTGGGTTTCCCTTGTATGTGATGGATTGTTTTTCTCTTGCTGCTTTCAAAATCCTCTCTTTCTCTTTGACCTCTGACATTCTAACCAGTAAGTGTCTTGGAGAACGCCTATTTGGGTCTAATCTCTTTGGGGTGTGCTGCACGTCTTGGATCTGTAATTTTAGGTCTTTCATAAGAGTTGGGAAATTTTCAGTGAAAATTTCTTCCATTAGTTTTTCTCCTCCTTTTCCCTTCTCTTCTCCTTCTGGGACACCCACAACACGTATATTTGTGCGGTTCATATTGTCCTTGAGTTCCCTGATACCCTGTTCAAATTTTTCCATTCTTTTCCCGATAGTTTCTGTTTCTTTTTGGAATTCAGATGTTCCATCCTCCAAATCACTAATTCTATCTTCTGTCTCTTTGAATCTATCATTGTAGGTATCCATTGTTTTTTCTATCTTTTCTACTTTGTCCTTCACTTCCATAAGTTCTGTGATTTGTTTTTTCAGTTTTTCTATTTCTTCTTTATGTTCAGCCCATGTCTTCTTCATGTCCTCCCTCAATTTATTGATTTCGTTTTTGAAGAGGTTTTCCATTTCTGTTCGTATATTCAGCATTAGTTGTTTCAGCTCCTGTATCTCATTTGAACTATTGGTTTGTTCCTTTGACTGGGCCATATTTTCAATTATTTGAGCGTGATCCGTTATCTTCTGTTGGCGTCTGCGCATTTAGATAGATTTCCCTGGATATTGGATCCAAAAGTTTGGAAGATTTTTCTGTGAAATCTCTGGGTTCTGTTTTTCTTATCCTGCCCAGTAGGTGGCGCTCGTGGCACACGTTTGTCTGCGGGTCTGACCAGTAAAAGGTGCTGTGGGTCCTTTAACTTTGGAAAACTCTCGCCGTCTGGGATGTTCGCTAGCCGAAGCGGCTTGAGCCGGCCTGGGGTCCGAACGCAGGGAGGGTTGCTGGCCGCCGCAGCCCGGGAAAGCGCCCGTCCGAATTTCCTAGTCGGCCCGGGGCGACAAGCGTGGCAGGAGGGCGCCAGCGGCAGCGGCCAGACCGGGAGAGTGCACGTTCCCGGGGAGTCACGGGTTTGGAAGGGGCCTCCCCAACCCATCACAGTTCTCCGCGGCCTGGGTATTTCCGATCCAATTCTCTCAGTTGGTCCGGGGGGCCGCGCGTGGTGTGGGCGCCAGCCACCGCGGTTTCAGGGGACCGCCTCTCCAATTCTCCCAGCCGGCCCGGGAAGGGGGAAGGGAGTGACTCCGGCTGCTTGCCGCCCCGCCCGGTGAAGCCCGTGCGCCTCGGCGATCTCACCCGAGCGGCCTCTCTCAGCCAGCCAGCCGTTCCAGGATGGGGTACGCTGTCTTTTTTATCTCTGTTGTGGCTTTGGGAGCTGTTCTGTATCGTTTCTACTCCCCTAGTAGCTGTCCTGGAGAAGAAACTAAGATCCGCGCGTCTTACTAAGCCGCCATCTTCTCTGGAAGTCTCAGTTTTAATGATTCTTGTTAATAGTCAAACTGTCTTATTTTCTGTATGTATCTTTGACAACTTGCTAGAACTTTGCCCTTAAAAATGATCAGTGGCTGTCTGTTGGAGTCTTAGAATGTAATAGCTCTTGTCCAGAGAGCCTTTACATTTTCTTCTGCCAGTTACCTAGGAGCTAATTCTTCTAGGGAAGTCTTCTTTTTCTTTTCTCTTCCTCTCCCATTCAGCAAGGCTCAAAGGTAGAACTCTCAGCAGTTTCTGGAATGTGGGGCAAGTGGATGTGTGTTTAGATCTGATTCATCCTTATCATCTGTAAGATGAAGAACTCCTGAACCATTCATTTATTCAACTATAGGTATCTGGTTGGGTCTCAAAATGAATGTGTTCCAAATCAAATTCTTGTTTTCCCCTAAATGTGCTCCTCCAACGATCTTTTCCATCTCAGAAAATAGTAGCTCCGTACTTCTAGTTGCTCCCCTCTTTCCTCACAGTCCACATTCAATCTGTCAGGAAATCATGTTGGCTTAACTTCCAGCTATATCCACAATTTGATTAATACCTACCATCTCCACTGCTACCACTTGTGCAAGCCACCACCATCTGTCTTCTTCATCATTACAACTGCCTCCTCATTGTTTTCCTGTTTCCTTTGTCCCCTCAGTCTATTCTCGAAGCAGCAACCAATTAAAACCTGAGTCAGGTCGTGGCACACTCCTCTGCTCAAATCCTCCAGTGAGACTCATAAAATATAAAGTCAAAATCCTGATCATTACCCAAAGATCCTGCGCGATTTGATCTCATCTCTTCATTACTCTTTGCTCCAAGCACTTTTACTGATCCCTGTACTTGCTGGGTATATGTCCACTCAGGGCTTCTACATTTACTGTTTCCTTTGCCTGGAACGCTAATCTTCTAGATATCTGAACGGTTTGCTTTCTTACTTCCCTCAAGTATTTATTTATATGTCGTGTGAGGTGAAGTCACCCCAAATTTCCATATTCAGTTGTATTCTGAGTACAGGTTTCTTTACAAGGACAGGGAGTTTTGACTGTGCCACAACAGAGCCTGCCACATAGTAGTCATTCATTCAATGTTTGCTGGATGAATGAGTGGTATATCTGAGGAGCTTGTGTGCCATCCACTTGGATATACCCAATAGGAATTTAAATATATAGATGTGGAACTTAGAAGGTAATCTGAAGCAAGGTTCATAGATTTGAGATTCTTTAGGATATAGGTTCAAGATGCTGCCCTCTGGAATAGTGAAAGAAAAATTCCAGTGATTTCTGTACCCCAAAAGAAAGTTACAGGTAAGATGCAGATGGAAAAAGAGTAGCTTGGGAAGGAGACTGAAAAGAAGGAATCCTGGAGTTATGAGATGAACCTACAAAGAAATGAGCCTCTGAAATCAAGAGGGGAATATGTTTCAAGGAGGAGTGGTGAAAGCAGTGTTAGAAGATATGATGAGAGCGTAAAACTAAAACCAATACATGATACATAATATATATTATATTGACAGCTCAGGGCTGAGACTAACCCACATTATGATCTGAAGTATTTTGAAATGTTGAATGTTGAATATGAAAGCTATATATAGTGAAACTTCTCATAACAACACATTCCATTCTTATGATGAATATCCCATAACTCACCTACGTAAATTTATTTGGTGGTTAGTTTTATTAGTGTGGTGAAGAGCACATTGGACTTGCAAAGACATGTTTAACTTTAGGTTAAGTGTGCATGAGGGGCATCATTTAAGTCGAATTGTTTTAAAGGTGATCGCTGACATTCACAAACACTCAGTTGACAAAAGGTGAATATTTTCTTCTAAGCTTATCTGTATTATTAATAGGAGTGATGGAGGAATATGATACTGATATGTTAATAAAATATTATTGTATAAAATTTCAGATAACTAATGAGATTGTGCGACAGATGATGGAAATGGAAGGAATGTATAGTTTGGATAAGCCTGGAGACTTCACTACTATTGTTGATGTGCAGCTTATAGCAGCAATGATACACCCTGGGGGTGGCCGAAATGATATTCCACAACGTTTAAAAAGACAGTTTACTGTGTTTAATTGCACATTGCCTTCAAATGCTTCAATAGACAAAATTTTTGGTAAGAATATTCTTGGTGTTTAATTTTTTGATATAATGGAGTACAACCTGGAAAACTTTAAGAAATTTACAAAACTCTGTCTGAAGAGGATTAATTACCTGAAAAGGAGAGCTAAATTCCAGGAAAGAGGGCCTAAATATTAAGAAAACTCATGGTTATAGCCTATTCTTTGATTCAGGAATATTTACAAATAGACTTGTTGAAGGTTGGCATTAGAGATAAGTATATACTTGAATTTTGCTTTTCTTGACGTGATTGATCAGAGAAATTTCAATGTAAAACATTTGGAAGATGTAAGACAATATCTGAATGTCCTCTGGCAGAAAAGGAGTTCTTAAATAAGTCTCAGAAAGTGTACAAACCATAAAGAGAAAATTTGATAAATTCGACTATATTAAAATTTAAAACATATTCATTTTGAACACAGCATGCAAAGAGTGAAAAGGCAAGGCCCAAAATGGACGAAAATAATTTCAACATATGTAAATAACAAAAGATAAGGAATCCCAGTATTTAAAGAATACTTTTTGCAGTATTTAAAGAAATCCCTTGAATGAATAAGAGAAAAGCAAACAACTCAATATAAAAATGGGCAAAACAAACAAAAAAACAGGCACTTTAAGACAAGAAAACTGAATGATGAATAAATAAATGCAAAGATGATAAACATGATTAGTATTGGGAAAGTGCAAATTAAAATGAAAGGTCATACCATTGTTTACCTACCAGATTTGCAAAAAAGGATAAACTGTGAAAAAATCAAGCATTGATGAGAATGTAGCTGGGACTCTCATCTGCTGTTGGTGGGATATAAATTGGTACAAGCCCTTTGGTTCAACTTATGACCTTTCCCAGAGAATAATCCATGTGCAATTGAGAAGAAAAGTATATTCTGCTGTTGTTGGGTGGAGTGTTCTATATATGTCTTTGGGCTTAGTTGGTTTATAGTTTTATCAAATTCCCTGTTTCTTATTAATTATCTGTTTTGATGTTCTATCTACTGTTGAAGTCTCCAACTATTATTGTAGATCTATTTTTCCCTTCAGTTTTGTCAGTGTTTACTTCATGTATTTTGGGGCTCTGTGATTAAGTGTATATGTGTTTGTAATTGTTATACCTTCTTGTTGGATTGGCCTTTTTATTATTATATAATGTCTTTCTTTGTCTCTTGTAACAGATTTTAACTTCAGTTCTATTTTGTTTGATATTAGTATAGCCACCCCAGCTTTCTTTTCGTTACTGTTCGCATGGAATACTTTTTCCCATCCTTTCATTTTCAAACTATTTGTATCTTTGAGTCTAAGGTGATTTTCTTGTAAACATATAATTGGATCCTGCTTTTTTATACATTCTGGCAATCTCTGCCTTTTGATTGGAGAGTTTACATTTAAGGTAACTACTGATAAAGCAGGACTGACTTCAGGCATTTTATCAATTGTTTTTTGTATGTCTTATACATTTTTTTGTCCCTCATTTCATCCTTTGCTCCCTTCTTTTGTGTACAATTGATCTTCTGTAGTTCAACAGTTTGATCCCCTTCTCATTTCTTTTTTGTATATGTTTTATAGGGGTTTTTTTTGTGGTCACCATTGGGTTTATATTAAATATCCTAAATCTATAACAATCTAGTTTGAATTGATACCAAATTAACTTCAATAGCTTATACAATCTCTGCTCTTATACCCTTTGTCCCACCTCTTTATATTGTTCTTGTCACAATTTACATCTTTGTATTTTGTGTGTCTAGTGTTGAGGCTCTTCTCTAATGATTAGCCCAGTTTATACTACGTCTATAGATCAGCCTGTGATGAAGAGTTAGATTCTTCTCAGGTCTTTCTGAGCATGTTTCTTGTCCTGGGTATATGTGGTGGCTCTCAGGAATTCCCCAGTAGGCACAGTTGTTTCTTGTGCAAAAAGGAAGTTTCTTCCAGGGCATCCAGACAGGTTCTGTGCTCTTTGTCTCAGTCACAGTCTTTTGCCCCAGGTGGTTGCAGTTTGCTTGGCTCTCCTCCAACTTGTCACCATTTCTTTTTCTCAGGTAAGTTTTAGGTTAGATAACCTAAACATGTATCCTGAGTCAATCTTCCAAAGAATGGATTCAAGTTGACCTACAGAAACACCCAATGTGCTAATAGTCAGGCCCCAGGGACCTGCGCTGAATGCATGCGGGCCATCAAGCCACAAGTTGCCATGGGTTGCACAGATTGCTGCTTCTAACCAGGGATGGGGAGAGGCCAGGGTGGATAAGTAACCCACCACTTTCTTACTGTTTTTAGTTTTCTTTTTCCTGATTTGACATTCACTGAATTGTTTATCCTTGATCATTTTCCAGAGTTCTGAGAAAGTTAATTCTAACAAATTGTCATTGTTTCACTTTTTCTTGGAGTTGGAGGCATTAACTTAGGGCATCTTGCTCTGCCATCTTGCTGACAACACCCCAGTACCACCCCTTTTGACAGTAGTTTGGCATTGTTACTGGTCAAGTTGAGCATGTCTATACTCCACAGAGTTCCACTTTTAGGTATATTTCAGTTTGCTGATTTCTTTTGTGGCTTTTCCTCTTTCCAGAGCTCATTCAAATAGCCTCTTGTATTTTCGTCAAATATTTTATGGTTTTGCCTTCCATATTTAGTCTCTTAAACCATCTGTAGTTGATTTTGCACTTGTTCACCGGAAGACATACAAGGATGTTCATAGAGTAATGTTCACGATAGCATATCCTTAAAATGACCCAAATGTTCATTGACAGCAAAACTGGGTAAATTGTGGCCCAAGTGCACAATGTAATGCCATGCACACAATGAAGATGAATGAGCACAGCTACGCTTCATCATGGGTGAAGCCCACACTTATAATGTTGAGCAAAAGAAGTGATCACAGACGAATATATAATAGGACTTCATCAAATTAAATTTCACAAGTTAAAGTTCAAAAGAATAAGTGATGAAGCTATAAAGAAAAACAAGTTACTGATTATCACCAAGTCAGAGGAAGGAGGGGTTTATGAACAGGTGGGAACAACCAGGGCTTCTCAAATACTAGGGCAATGCTGTATTTCTCAATCTGGTGGTCTGTACATGAGTGTTTGCTTATTTATCAAACTATTTTATACACTCATGAGAATGTTTAATATATTTAAACAAATGTGAAAAAACAATTCAGGAAAATAAGGCCCAGAAAAGTGAAGTAATTGCCCAACCAAGGCCATTTAGCAAGTGAATGACAGAGACTAGTTCCCATTTTTTGATTTGTGATCCCATGCTTCCTATAACACAATTGTTCCCCACAAGTTGGAAATCTAGCCATAGGATCTCCGGAAACTAGAGGCCCTCAGCAAGCATCTCCCACAACAAACTCTGATGACTGGAAGACAGTTTCATATTTCCTCAAGCCAAGTCTTCTGACTTCTATGTGACCCAGCCCCAGTTTCCTCAACTGCTTTTCCATTTATAAACCTGCCCCACATCTGTGAGATAGATTGACTATTTATGTTCATATTCCTCCAAAAATGCCATGTTCAGAACTGAACACATTAATCAATATGTAATCTGATTGGAGTGCATAGAGAAGAATCTGTTTTTGAAATCTATAATCAAAGGCATTTTAAGACTTTAAGAAAAGCCTGTAAACCTACAACTCAAGACCCTGCCAGGGTGATCCTGTCAATCAGACTGTCACCATACTGGGTGTTTCCTAAACAGATGGCCACATGTTCATCCCAGGCCAGATTGATGGCTGTAAGTCAGGAGATATGAATTCTGATTCTGGTACCCTCAGCAATCAATCTGTGTGATCCTGAACAATTTGCTTTACCTGTCTAGGCCTGGTTTCCTCATCTGTAAAATGAGAAAGTAACCTCTGGATTCTTTTCCAGCTCTCCTGTGCTTCAGGGTGAATGCCGATTTACAACTCTGGAGTCAGGATTCAAATTTCAAATTCACCCATACGCAAGCTGTTTGACCTTGGGCAAGTTACTAAACTCTCTGCCTCAGTCCCCTAATATTAAAATGGGAATAATAACAATATCTACCTTGTTTTCTTTCTCATAGGGTGTTGGGAGAATCAAATGAGTTAATATGGATATAATGCTTATCACTGCATACTAAGCTTTGCTGGCTCTGCTGCTGCCTTTAGTCTTGGCTAGTTCTTTGAGAGAAATTGAGATTACCCAGTTTAGTTGGTCTTGTAATGATTTTATTCACTAGGATAAATGCATACCTTGTAATCCTATACTAAACTTGTATCTCTGTTCTTATTTATTTTTCAGGAATAATTGGCTGTGGATACTTTGATCCTTGTAGAAAGTTCAAACCTGAAATATGTGACTTGATTTTGAGTTTAGTCTCAGCAGGCAGAGTGCTATGGCAATGGACTAAGGTACAGAATGGTCTGTTGTCAATAATAAAAAGTCTACTGTTATTCAGCCTAGTCTGTACCTCATGGATCATTAAGTTATTAGAATGCCATATTTTGTGGTGTCTTTGGAAAAACAAATTATGTGCTCCACGTAGATTTATGACACTTCTCTTCCAGGGAGCAAATATGATGACTGAATGATGCTTTCCATATGTATGAGCTATTACTATAAAATATGTAGGACATCCAAGAAAAAGTAGCGTTTCTCTAAAATGTACACATTGCTTTTCCACTTATTACTCTGATTTGTAATTCTTGGTTTATATGTCTGTCTCCCTCACCAAACTATATCAGACACTTAGTAAATGTTTGTTGATTGAGTGAATATATTTATTGCCAGATATTCTTAATTAACCAAGACGTAATGTTTAACTTCTGTGTTTCTCCAAATGAAGTGTGAATTAGTGAATAAATGGAAGTGTCTTAACAGAATAGGCTAGGCTTCAATAAACATGTAAGTGTCCTAAGTAAAGCTGAGGATAACTGTGGCCACAACCAATGACTTAAGGCAGTAATTGTGAAAAGGTAATTAAGTATAGGTTTTTGAAATAATTGCTAAAAACTGGTGAAGGAGATAAGGATTAGTTATCATAGTTCGCTGTGCATTTATTAGGCATTTACATACATCTGGGTAGAAGCTTATATCTCAAGAAACCTGGAGTGTGACAGCCTTCAGACTCCTGGGTGGACCGGGGGAATTCTAGATGACAGAATTATCAAAGGACGAATTGCTTGTTTTCTGTGATATGCTTCTCCACATGGTCTCCTGCAGTGAATCTTTCCTTGTATGGGACCTTGCTCCTTGTCAAACAAGGTCTTTGCATTTGCTGTTCCTCCTCTTTGAAAGACATTCAAAAGATATCTGTTGTACAAATGAATCAATGGCAAAATCTGATTGTCTGAGATAATTTTCTTTGGTAAGGCCCATCTGCTTTCCAGTGGGCTTGTTCAATATAGTGTGCTTATATACACATTTGCCTGAAAAGCTTTAGCTTTCTGGATGTCACTCCATCAAAGCTTCTTTTGTTACATGTATGTTTACTGGTTCCACTTCCTCTCTTTACTTCTTTAATGCATTTTGTTTAGGTTTTCATTCCCACTGCTTTTGTCAAGGTCAACAAAGAATTCAGTCTTGCCAAATCCAAACATTAACTTTTAAAAAATTTATTTATTTATTTAATTATTGCATGGGTGGGCTCCAGGAATCTCCGGCATGGCAGGAGAGAATTCTGCCACGGAACCACCATTGCACCGCCCCATAGATTAACTTTTCTTCTTCTTACTTGACTTCTCAACAGTTCATTTCGTCTGCATACCCTCTTTACTTGGTTTTCCTCCTTCCTCCCTGGCTACCTTTTTAAAGTTCCTCCTCTTTTTTCCCCTCCTCTGAATAACGTAGTGTACCTGGTCTCAATGCTGAGCCCTCTTCTCCATCTCTATTCCTCCCCTAAGAGGTCTCATCCACCTCAGGCTTTTAAATATCGTCTCTAAACTGATGACTTCAAAATCAGTACCTCCACCCCAGGCTTCTCTACTTGGTTCCAGACTTATTTCTAAATGCCTATTACATAATCACCATTTTGATATCTAATACCTATCTCAAAGTTGATATATCCAAACAGAGTTCTTAATTGTCCTTAAATGTAACCTGTCTTTGTAATTCTGCATCTCAGTTAACAGCAACATCAGTTATCTTGTTTCTCAGGCTAAAACCTAGGCCATCCTTGATTTGTCACCCTCTCCTCCTAATACTACATCAGCAAGGGTTGCTTTCAGAATTTATCCCACTTCTGAGCACTTCTCATCATCTCGTTGTGACTACCCTGATACATGTTTCCATCACTTGTCCTATAGATGATAGTAGCCTCACAACTAATCTCTCTACTTCCTTTTCTCTCTCTAGAGTCTGTTCTTTACACAGAATGTTTTTAAAAAGTAAATCAGAGTATTGCTCCTTCTTAAAACCAGTGTATTTCCATTACACTTAGAAGAAAGCCGAACACCTTGTTGTGGCCTGTGAAACAACCTGACCTAGCTCCTGCCTCCCTCTCTTCCGTTCTATCATTTGGGTCCAGCCATACTCCCCCTCTCACTGATCCTCAAACAAAACTTGGAAGTTCTTCATGTCTCTGAGTGTTTTTGCATATTTTTAGTATAGTGTATATTTTACATTTTTGTGGGTAAAATGAACATTTTAGCTTGAAGTGAAACTGAGGAGAAAGGAAAATTGAAAGGTGATTGATAACATAGTGTATCTCTTTATTCTGGCTACCCATGCTACCTTGAGTTTTAACTTGCACTGTGAATTAGCCTGTAAAAATTAATCTAAAAATGTCAATCAATAGGGTACTTTTTCAGTCTACAAAGTCATATTCCATGAACAGTTACCGAAGAATTTTATTTTTGAATTACTCATGTGGGGAGTTTGCTTCTATCTCCATAATTATTATTTTTTCCTTTAGAAAGCTGATGTTAATGATATCAGTTATGATCTTTATACGTGGCCAGCAATGCTTTCCACACCCGGTGCTCCTCAAGTTTATGCCTTAACTGGTATTCCTCTGGAATAAAATAATGTGTTATTTTTATAACTTTGCCTTTTAATATTCTAGAAGTTGATAGAAGTGGTAAGTAAATTAGCATAGCTGAACAGTGTTTGTGTTGGAACAAAACATGAAAAGATTATTACATGTAGTTGCATTTCAGACATGCCTATCAATTTATTGTATATAAACAGAAATAAGAAAGTATGTTCACTGAGTCTGGGTCCACACAGTAAAATTCTTATTATGCTAGGCAAATATACTTGTGGAAATTAAAAAATGTTAAGGATCTTAATCAAAGCATGCTATAGAAAGTTGTCATTATTTTCTTCAGAGGTGAATACTCACTGTTCTTATCTTACCACCAGCTCACATTGTGTTCTTTGCCGTGGCATATTTCATATTCATACTAGTAAGGTTAGTAATGATTAGGAATAATTCCCACAGTTCACATATTTAAGAACTGAGGAGGATTGACTTGTTCAAAGCCATAGTAAAGGCATTGGAATCTAAACGTCATGCTTTATTCTTGAATCCAGCCTATTCAAGAGCTTGTGGCCTTTCAAATATTGTGTTGGTTTATTTATTTGTTTGTTTTGTTTATTTTTCTATCAGGGCTTGGACAAAAAATATAAAACTTAATCTTGGTTTATTCACTCAGCCTATTTTATCTAAAATAGGACTTGTTCTAAAATAAAATAAAGTAGTTCTAAAAGCAGTTGTCCTTTTAGTTTTATCTTTCTAATTGTAAGGATTAAATTTTTTTTTACCTCTAGGTGAAGATGCTACCAACGCCTTCTAAGTTTCATTACATCTTCAATCTTCGAGATCTTTCCCGAATTTGGCAAGGAATGTTAACCATAAAAGCCGAGGAATGTGATTCAGTCTCTACTCTCCTGTCACTCTTTAAACATGAGTGCAACAGAGTAATTGCCGACAGGTGTATATTATAGTATTGAGTATAAATGTACTATACAAGACGTTTGTACTACTAGATTAATTCTTACATTGTCTACTCAGATAAATAGAATAAGGAGTACCATCTTAATTTGCTGTGGAGATTGTATAACATCCATTTCATTCCTCACCTTCTGGTCTCTGCTAAAAAAGTACTCTGCGAACTTACCTGAATATTATTTCAACAATATACCTTTATAAATCACAATCAGAGAGTTGATAAAGTTCAGAGGCAAAATTTAATTGCATATAGTTTCTAAAAATTTTTGGCTTTCATAGGTTTTTTAAAGAAATACTTTTATTGACAAATCTTGACACACATACAGTCCATACATGGTATACAATCAGTGGTTCACAATATCATCACATAGTCATGTATTCATCACTGTTCTAGTTTGCTAGCTGCCGGAATGCAAAATGCCAGGAACGAAATGTCTTTTAAAAGGGGGAACTTAGTAAGTTGCAAGTTAATAGTTTTTAGGCTGTGAAATGTCCCAATTAAAGCAAGTCTATAGAAATGTCCAATCTAAGGCATCCAGGGAAAGATACCTTGATTCAAGAAGTCTGATGAAATTCGGGGTTTCTCTCTCAAGTGGAAGGTACGTGGTGAACATGGTCAGGGTTTCTTTCTCAGCTGGAAGAGCACATGGCAAACACAGCGTCATCTGTAACCTTCCTCTCCAGCTCCCCGGGAGGCATTTCCTTTCTTCATCTCCAAAGGTCACTGGCTGGGTACTCTTTGCTTCTTGGTTCTGCGGCCTTCTCTGTTGTAGTTTTCTCATGGCTCTGTCATTCTTCTCTGCTCCCTTTGAATCTCCCACTTTTTCCAAAATGTTTCCTCTTTTATGGAATTCCAGTAAAGTAATCAAGATCCACCTAGAATGGGTGGAGACATGTCTCTACCTAATCCAGTTTCACAACCACTCTTGATTGAGTCACATCCCTAGGGAAATGATCTAATTGAAGTTTCAAACATACAGTACTGAATAAGAATTAGAAGAAATGGCTGCCTTTACAAAATGAGGTTAGGATTAAAACATGGCTTTTCTAGGGTACATACATCCTTTCAAACCAGCACAATCACCATAATCATTCTTAGATGATTTGCATCCTCCAGAAAAAGAAACAAGAAAAAACTCATACATCCTTTCCCCTTAGCCCTCCCTTTCATTGACCACTAGTATTTGAATCTACCCAATTTATTTTACCCCTTTACCCACTATTATTTATTTATTTTTTATCCATATTTTTTACTCACCTATCCATACCCTGGATAAAAGGAGCATCAGACACAAGGTTTTCACAATCACGCAGTCGCACTGTAAAAGCTATATCATTATACAGTCATCTTCAAGAATCAAGGCTACTGGAACACAGCTCAATAGTTTCAGGTACTTCCCTCCAGCTACTCCAATATACCATAAACTAAAAAGAGATATCTGTATAATGCATAAGAATAACTTCCAGGATAACCTCTCAAATTCTGAAATCTCTCAGCCACAAAACTTTATTTTGTCTCATTTCTCTTCTAGTTAAGAAAGCTTTCTCAAATCCATGATGCTGGGTCCCAGCAAATCCTGGGATTTCTGTCCCATGTTGACAGGGAGATTTATATCCTTGAGAGTCATGCCCCATGTAGTCGGGAGGGCAGTGAGTTCACCTGCCAAGCTCTCTTAGAGAGAGAGGCCACATCTCAGCAACAAAAGAGGTTCTTTGGGGGGGGGGGGGTGACTCCTAGGCATAATTATAAGTAGCTTAGTTTATCCTTTGCAAGAATAAGTTTCATAGGGGTGAACTCCAAGATCAAGTGCTCAAACTATTGATTTGGTTGTCCCCACTGCTTGTGAGAATATCAAGAATTCTCCAAATGGGGAAGTTGAATATTTCCTCCTTTCTCCCCAGTTCCTCAAGGGGACATTACAAATACTTCCTTGTGCACTACCCATATTGGGGCATCACAGTAACCTGGACAAACTAGTAAGATCTCACACCCTATTCAAGATTCTATGTACTTATGGTGTTCAACTAAACTGACCATACAAATTAAACTAGGGAATATACTACCCAAAATATAAATTTTGCACCAAATAAATATCTCTCTCTTTGGTCTCACACAGAAGTTGAAGTTTTAAGATATGGGTAATATCATCCTTTACCCTATATTCTGATCTACCCCAGTCCTATCCAGGTCAGTTTCATTCATATCTCTACTCGAAGTCTGATCCCTTTTTCAACTTTTTAAACAGTTATGGGGTACTTCTGACTTTCATAATTTCAGATCTCTAACTCTGAGTCTCAGGTGTCAGATACCTGAAGTTTCTGGGAATGGCCAGGTTATATTCAAATCACTCAGTATCTCAGAATTTAGAAGGAACAGTTAAACCTCCTGAATATATGTGACTGCTATAAGAGTTTACAATCTAGGACACTTTAGAATAGGCCTTAACCTGATAACTTATGCACTTGACTTCAATTTGCCAAGTTTTTAAGTTTGTCCGTATGATTGAGGCATGATAATACTTGTCTTTTTGTTTCTGACATTTCATTTAACATACATTCCTTAAGATTTATCCACCTAGTTGCGTGCCTCACAACTTCATTCCTTCCTGTGGCCTCTCAGTAGTCCATTGTATGTATACACCACCATTCCCCTTCCATTCCTTAGTCTTTGTACCCTTAGGCCACCTCCATCTATTGTGAATCCCGAACACTACTGCCATGAACACTAGTGTCCATTTGTGTCTATACATTCATTTCCTCCAAGTAAATCCTGAGCAATGGGGTTGCAGGATCATATGGTAAGCCCACCCTTGGCCTCCGGAACCACTCCTCTGCCCTCCAAGTGGCTGCACCTCTCATTTTCCTTACTGTCAGTGAAGAGATACATCTCTTTCTCCACATTTTCTCTAGCACTTGGTTCTCTCTGTTCCTTTTGAAACGATTTTGTTTGTGCCTCATGCAGTCCAACCTAAGTGAATAGACATGCCTTTGCCACCATAATCTATATTAAGACATTTCCTTTTCTTCCACAAAGAATCCATATCCCTTCCCCATGCTCTCCCCTCCCCGCCCCCCGCCTGTTGACATTTAGCTCTGACATGTCTTTGTTTCATTCAGTGGAAGCATATTACAATGTTACTGTTGCCTATAGACCCTAACTTGCATTGATTGTACTTCTTCCCGTATGCCATCTGTTTTCAGCCCTCCGCAATGTTGACATTCATTTGTTCAACTTCATGCAAAAAAAAAAACATTTTTATATTTGTACTTTTAATCACCATCATTGTCCACTCTAGGCATTCCTAAATTATACTGTCTGAGTCTTTATCCTCTGTCTTTCCTTCTGGTTTCATAGGTGCCCCCCAGTCCTTATCCCTCAATCATACTCACATTCAGCTTCGTTCAGTGTACTTATTACAATCAGGTAGTATTGTGCTATCCATTTCTGAATTTCTACAGTGCCCTGTGGCACAATCTGCATTCCTTCAGCACCAAATGCCCAATCTCTACCCTATTTCTATCTCCTGATAACCTGTGTTCTTAAATTTAACTCTCAAAGTTCACTCATTAATGTTAGTTCATATTAGTGAGACCATATAGTATTTGTGTTTTTGATTCTGGCTGATTTCACTCAGCATAATGTCCTCAAGTTTCACTCATGTTGTTACATAATTTATGACTTTATTCTGCTAATAGCTGTGTAATGATATTCCATCATAAGTATATACCACAGCTTGTTTAGCCCCTCATCTGTTGGTGGACATTTGGGCTGTTTCTATCTCTTGGCAATTGCAAATAATGCTGTTAAGAACATCAGTGTACAAATGTCTGTTTGTGTGTTTGCCTTCAGATCCTCTGAGTATATACCTAGTAATGGGATTGCTGGATCATATGGCAATTCTATACTTAGTTTCCTGAAAAACCACTAAACTGCCTTGAAGAGCAGTTGCACCATTTTCCATTTCCACCAACAATGGATAAATGCACCTCTTCTTCCACATCCTCTCCAGCATTTGTTGTTTTTTGGTTTTTCTTTTTTTATATAATGGCCAATTTAGTGGGTGTGAGATGATTATCTCATTGTGGTTTTGATTTGCATTTCCCTAATAGCCAGTGAAATTGAGCATCTTTTCATGTGCCTTTTAGCCGTTTGTATTTCCTCTTATGAGAAGTTTCTGTTCATGTCTTTTGCCCATTTTTTAAAATTGAGTTGTTTGTCTTTTTGTTGTGGAGTTGAAGAATCTCTTTATATGTTCTGGAAACTAAACCCTTATCTGATATGTGGTTTCCAAATATTGTCTCCCATTGCATGGGCTGCTTTTTTTTTTGACAAAATTCTTTGATGCACAAAAGTGTTTAATTTTGAGAAGATTCCATTCATCTATTTCTTTTTTTCAATGCTGTGTTTTGGGTATAAGGTCTATAAAACCAGCTCCTATTACAAGACTTATAAGATATTTCCCTACATTTTCTTCTAAAAGTTTTATGGCCTTAGCTATAATGTCTAGGTCTTTGATCTACTTTGAATTAATTTTTGTGTAGGGTATGAGATATGGATACTCTTTCATTCTTTTGAATATGGATATGCAGTTTTCTAAGCACAATTTATTGTAGAAGCTGCTGTGTCCCAGGTGGATTGGCTTGAATGCCTTATCAAAATCGATTGTCCATAGATGAGAGGGCCTATTTCTGAACCTTAAATTAGAACCTGCTGGTCAGTATATCTATCTTTCATGCCACTACCATGTTGTTTTAACTACTGTAGCTTCGTAATATGCTTTAAAGTGAGGTAATACCAGACCTCTCACTTCATTTTTCTTTCTCAAGATATTTTTAGTGATTCTGGGTACCCTGCCCTTCCAACTAAATTTGGCTATTAGTTTTTCTATTTTTATTTATTGCCTCCATGCTTTTTGCTGGAAAATCCACACATAGTCTTATTGGGTTTCCCTTGTATGTGATGGATTGCTTTTTTCTTGCTGCTTTCAAAATTCTCTCTTTGTCTTTGACATTTGACAATTAGATTAGTAAGTGTCTTACAGTATGTCTATTTGGATCTGTTCCTTTTGGGGTATGCTGTGCTTCTTGGATCTGTTATTTTATGTCTTTCATAGGAGACGGGAAATTTTTAGTGATAATTTCCTCCATTAGTCTTTTTCCTCCTTTTCCCTTTTCTTCTCCTCCTGGGACACCCACATCATGTATATTTGTATGCTTCATAATATCATTCAAATTCCTGAGACTCTGCTCATATTTTTCGTTTTTTCCCTATATTTTCTTTTGTGTATCAGATTTCAGATGTTGAGTCCTCTAGTTTGCTAATCCTTTCTTCTGCCTCTTCAAATCTATTTTTGTGGGTTTCCATTGTTTTCTAATCTATCTCTTCTATTTTGTCTTTCATTCTCATAAGTTCCACAATTTGGTTTTGAGTTCTTCTTTATATTCATCCAATGTCTTCTTTTTTTTTTTTTTTACATGGGCAGGCACTGGGAATCGAACCTGGGTCCTCTGGCATGGCAGGTGAGCATGCTTGCCTGCTGAGCCACTGTGGCCTGCCCTAATGTCTTCTTTATATCCTCCTTCTACTCATTGATTTGATTTTTGATGAGATTTTCCATGTCTGTTTAAACATCCTGAATTAGTTGTTTCAACTTCTGTATCTCATTTAAAGTGTTGGCTCTTTGGGCCATTTCTTCAATTTTCCTAGTATGAGTTGTTATTTTTTGCTGGCATCTAGGCATTTGATTTCTTTAATTAGTTTATTCTGGGGGTTTTGTTTTCACTCTTTTATTTCTTGCTGGATGGCTTTGTTCTCTATCTGTTCTTTGACATTCGGTTCAACTTATTCTAGACTTCTAGCATAGGTTCTGTTTAACTGATAGAATTTTTCAGTTCTTGTTTTTCTATTTCTTGCCCTGCCCATAAAGAGTCTTTTTTTATTTGAAGGAGGGTCTTCTAAGATATTATAGGCCCCAGTCAGATTTTCCCAGATTGGACAGGCCCATGTCTCAGGAAGAAACAGTAGCCGGCATCAATTTTCCCTGCAGGTGAGACCCAGCAGGTTGTCAGACTATCTTATGAAGCCTATAGACTCCATGATTTTTCTATACTTCCCAACATGTGGCGCTTGTCTGCCTGTGACTTCCCACCAGCTTCAAATGATATGGTACCTTTAATTTTAGCAGACTCTCCTTGCCAGGGGCATGGTTAAGACAGAGGTGAGGTGATAGGTGGCTTTGTTTGCTTCTGTTTTCCAGTCCCTGGGGCCTGAATTCCTTGAAGGAGAGATTCTACTTGAGCTTGGCCCTGCCCCCTTTTTCTTGGGGAAGATACACACTTATAGGGAATTAACCCTTTCACCTGACTATTTACTTTATCTCTAAGACAAGCTTAATTCTGCCGTTGCCTGAGTCTGGAGCCTGAGAGTGCTTTCAGTGCAAATGAGCTGTTTAAGGAGTAAAAAGAAAGCCAAAAAGCCTTTTTAGAGCCTGACCCCCATTCCTTGAGTTTGTCAATCAAGAGCTTGAGTTGGTATGTGGCTCTGTGTATCTTCAGGCTCTATGTGCCCCCTTTCCTTGGGTTCCAGCCCTTTTCCAGTATTTTGTGCTGGCCAATTCAAAAAGCCTCTTTTTTTATCAGTCCCACCCCCTCGCTGCTGGGGCAAAAACTCCTAGTTTCTTTAGTGCTTATTCCTGGTTTATCTGTGCTGTGGGCCTGTTTTCAGTAGTCAGAATTTGTTAATTAATTCCACAATTGGCACTTGATTGAACTAAGCCCTTGCTACTAGTAAAGTCTGTTTCCCTTCCCCTCAGGGAACCAGCCTGTCATGCCCATGGGGGAGGGGTACCAGCCTCATGGCTTGGGGGACATACAGCTCTGAGTGGGATCTCAGCCATTCCACCTGGTCCAGACTGGCATATGCTGTGTGTCCAGTCACTGATGTTCTCCCAGATGTTGTTCTGTACTGTTCCTGGCTATTTACTAGCTGCTCTAGAGGAGAACTAAATGCCACACCTCACTATGCTGCCATCTTGTCCCCCTCATAGGTTTTTCATGGTGAAATCTGGTACTTAAGTTTGGTCATTTTTCAGAGCCTCAGTTTCCTTGTCTCTCAAGTGTGAATGGTGATAACCCCAGTCTCACAAAGTTGTAAAGTGTCTAGCACAGTGTCTCACACATAGGTGGTACTCATCAAATATTAGTCACCTTTCTTCCCCTCTTTTCTCCTTGATATTATAAGTCTGGAAAGGATTTCCATGCACTGTGTGCCTACAAACCCAAGGAGAAGATGCATACCCACAACTGGCTGTCACATCTATTCTTCCATTGCAAGTTTTAGAGACCTTTGACCTCACCTAAGTGATTCATCTGGATTTTCTATAATTAATACTGCTAATGTTATAACTATCTTGGATGGGGTTATGTCCCTCTTATTAAAAGGCAGAATTTGTTTCCCTGTCCTGAGGAGAGGGAGATGCAGGGTAAGGGCTGAGGGGATGGTAAAGGAAGATGAAACATGTTCAGTTAGAAGGTGCTTCTATATTTTGCATTTTCACTACTGTGCTTTTCTTTCAGATTTATAACTCCTGAAGATGAACACTGGTTTAATATACATCTTGCTCGTGCAATTGAAGAAAATGTTAGCCCAGAGATGGTATCATATATTCTGCCTGAACCATATTTTGTAGATTTTCTTCGTGAGATGCCTGAACCAACTGGCGATGAACCTGAAGATACTGTCTTTGAAGTTCCCAAAGTCTATGAATTGGTATTTATTTTAATCTTGTAAAGAGTTTTGGACCTCTCATCTCACTATATATTTTCCTCACCTTCCCTCTACCCAGACCCAGCATGAGATTGCTGTAACATCTAAGTTAATTATGGACTATAATTTATACTCATCATATACCAAGTAAAATATTTCTTTCAATAAAATTTAACAGCACTCCCCTTAAAGTAAGATATAATACTAATATGCCTATAATTGCCACTATTATCCAATAATGCTTTAAAAGTTCTAGGCAATGTAATAAAGTAGGAAAAAGGAAATAGACATCATTATCAGATAGGAAAAACACAGAATATCATTATTTGCAGATGATATGATTATCTACTTAAATAGTCCAAGAGAACTAAAAATCTGCTTTAACTAATATGAGTTCATTAAGATGGCCAAGTATGAAATAAATATAAAACTGAATAACATACGTTATACCAGGGCTTGGTAAATTACTCTCTGTGGAACAAATCCATCTTGCCATCTATGATATAAAAAGGGTTTTACATTTTTAAACGGTTGGAAAACATCAAAAGAAATCTATTGCGTAACATGAAAATTATATGAAATTCAAATTTCAGTGTCCATAAATAAAGTTGTATTGGGACATAGCCACACCTTCTTGTGTACGTCTTGTGTGGGGTTGCTTTTGCACTGTAATGGTAGAGTTGAATAGTTTCAACAGAGACCATATGGCCCACAAAGCCTAAAGTACTTCTTATCTGGCCCTTTGCGGAAGAAGTTTGCCAATCCATGCTCGATGCCAACAATCACAAGATAGTAAATGTAACATAAATATATTTCACTTACAGCAACAAAAATGTAAGGAATCTAGAAATAAATGTGATAAAATTTTACTTGACTAAACAGCAACACATAATTTTTCCTAAATTAATTTTTTAAAAAAAATGTGCGACTGCTCATTTATTGACAATTTACTTGCAATATCTAGGATTATCACATGTAACACAGGTATATTCCTAAAATCCATGCGCTAAACAATTAGAAGCTATCAGATAAAAAATCAGAAATCATATTCATATTTTTAGTATGTGAAAAGAAATCCAATTTCCAGTAATGTACATTAGGCATTATTCTTTGAAGAAAATTTATCATTGACCTTCCTTTTGAAAGCACACTTTAGATTTCCACAATGTTCTTAGTATCACAAAGTATAAAAGTATAATGTTTAGTAACATTAAAAAAAAAGCCCTATGGGGTTGCAATATTGATTTTAAAATTATTTCCTAGAAACAATAATCAAAGAGGCATGTTTACCCCCAATCACTCTTCTGTTAAGTGGCTTATCCTAATTGAGGATTATATTCCATCTTCTTTTTCATTAATCCTTTTTGGTCTTCGAATGAGTTAACATATAAGCTTTCAGGTTATTTGATTGAATAAACCTCTTGTTACATCCTTGAAAAGGGCACATGGACAGTTTCTCCCCCTTGTGGATCTGTACATGTGTATGCAGATTGAAATTCAGGAAAAAGTGTTTTTCACACCCTTCAAAAATGCATTATGTCACCTGCTATCAAAAATTCAGAAAGTGTTTAAATGATAGATAAATGATAGATAATTGGTGATAAATGATGATGCTAAATAGGAAGGAAGGAAGGAAGGAAGAAAGGATGGAAGGAAGGAGATAGAATCATACAGCAAAAGTAGCAAAATGTTAAAAGTGGTCGATCTGGATAACTGGGCATAGGGATATGTTTAAGTTCTCTGTATGGGGTGTGTATTACTTTTGCAACATCCTTTAAGTTTGAAATTATTTCAAAATAAAACTTTTTTTTAATGCAAAATAAAAGTGCACTGAAAGGGCTTCTTTCCAGTGTGAACCAGAAAATGTCTTCATAGTTTTGAGTTCCTATGGAAACATTTCCCACATTCTGCACATAGGTGATCTTGGGGGACCAGGAAAGGGGAGATGCTTTCTCAGGGCAGCTTTATTCTTCAGTTTTTTTTAATGCATCTACTGTGAGGACAAAGTATTGCTTCTGGAGTATCCTCTTCTTTGTTTTGTCTTGGCTTCTTTCTTGTAAATTCTGTCAGCTTTTAGGATCCGATAAGTCAACACTGCGTATTCCTCCAGGAGGAAGCTTCTTGCCCATCATGTACTCAGAATACTCAAGAAGTGACCTCTCTCCAACAATCGGTTGAGAAAGCTCTTATTTTGGCTCCTTTTTCATGTTTTGGAAGATACTTTGAAGAAGTGAGTTGTCTTCAAAAACCTGTTCAGGAAACTCTTGTTCTGCTGCTGCTTTATGGTATTCAAAGGACTTAAGAAAAAATGAGTCCTTGCCTATCAAGGGTTGAGAAAATTCACCTTCTTATTATGCATTTTAAGTAACAGTCAGGAAAGGAATCTTCTCCCACAACCAGATGCCTAGTCTCATAGACACATCTTCATCACCTATGGTGCCCATTCTGCATGCTCAGCTTGACTTGGCCTGGCCTTACTAAGGACCTTTCCATGCAGATCCAGACAGCAACCTGTCTTTGCCTTTTTCTTCATTTGCTGATTCATGTCGTTCTGCCCTCCCTCCTTGAGGGCTAGCACCAGTCATTCCAGATAGTGCTGATCTGGGTAAATTGTCTTTGGCAAGCAACTCTGGTATACTGTAAGCTCTAGGAGGGCAAGGAACATTTCTGTCTCATTCACCACACATCAGCACTCAGCACATTTGCCCAAGCTACTGCAATGCGCTCTGTTATTTTCTATTCCATTTTGTGAAGAGGCAAAGATGAGGAAGACTAAATTAATGTTTAATGAAGGTTTAATGAAATTGGAAACAAGATTCCAAAAGGATTTTTTAAAAACCAAAACACATAAAATGATTCTAAAGTATATGTAGATCAAATAATTAAATGGGAGTAAATAATTCACAAAACAAGGAAAGCTGGTGAGTATTTCAAAATGACAGAGACTTGTGGATAAACTTCCGTATATGTTTTAAAAGCCATAAAAATATCAATAAGACAATAAAAACTGAGAAAAATGTTTCTTACATTCCGGAGTGAATTATCAAGGGTAGGAGTTAGTGTTGGACTTCTTGAAAGGAAAGATCAGAAGTGATTTCATATTGGAAACCTCCAACTTTGGCAATTAGGTTTCAGGTCTCTGAAAAAGGAAAGAAGTCAAAGTAGACTAATATGTGAGAAATCTCTAGGAATCTATAAGTTTGTGTTTCAGGATAGCTTTTGAGTGCCTTTACAATTGCTGCTTTCATAAATATTTTGGATCTCAATAAATGTTATTTTTTTTCCCTCTCTACGTCCAGGTTCCATCCTTTGACTTTCTGGCTGAAAAACTCCAGTTTTACCAGAGGCAGTTCAATGAAATCATTAGAGGAACAACTCTTGATCTAGTGTTTTTTAAGGATGCTATGACTCATCTTATCAAGGTGAAACTATTGACTTTTTACTCATATAAAAATGTCATGTAAAAGCTTAATAAATTACATAGATTAACTTTTTGAGAGAATGAAATTATCATATCAGGTAGCTTATAAAAGAGTGTACATAGGTTGGGTCAGTTCTTCATCTCAGAAAGCAAAGGTTTAATTGGAAACCTCTTCTTTGAATCTACAAATATGACAGAAGTTGTTTCTTCAAGAGCAAATTGATGGTTTTTGTGTCCAGACCTTTTGACACACTGAATCAAAGAATTTTACCTTCCCTAGAATGTAAGCTAGAGAACTCTGTGAAGAAATAGTCCCTCTTCAAATTATAGTTTGATATTATGAGAATCTTTTCCCCATGGAGGAAAAGTTGATGCTTTAAAAATGCCAATTTTTGTGACTGACTTACAGATTATGGACAAACTGAAGGGGAAGGGGTATTGGGAGTGTGGAGGACTGGAGAAAAGATAGAAGCTAATTAGAGGCAGCACTAAAAATGAGCCTGGTTTGGTTCAAGTCTGAAGGGCTGCAGAAAGGAAACTGGTTGAATTAAAATAAGTTTCTCCAATGAGTGAGAACAAGGAGTATAGAGATTTAATAAAGAGCAAGCAACTAGCTCTGTATTTATTATGTAGCTATCTCCTGCAAACTTGGAATCTTTTCAGATGATGGAGGGCTGCTTTCACATTTATCTATTTAGCAAGTAATTATTGAAAACTCACTGTGGCAAGGTCTTAGGGGCCTAAGACTCTATTCTAGAGTGATTAATGTATTTAAAAGTATACTGAATGACCATATACCTGATTAATGTACTTAAAAGTGTACAGAATGAATTTCTGATACATGAGACAACATGGTTACACCTTGAAGACATCATGCTGAGTGAAATAACATGATAGGTATAAAAGGACAAATATTGTAGGATTTCACTGGCATGAAATCATGAGAAAATATAAACTCAAAAGTCAGACTCCAGAATATAAATTACTAGGGTATCAGGAGACGGAGTGGGGATAGGGAATATCATCATTGTAAGTAGAATTTTGGTGCTTTTAAAAAATTTTTGTTGTTAGAGATATGGTGGAGTATTATCCGCTGTAGAGCTAGATGTCTACAAATGCACTGTGTTTGCTGATAATATAAAAGCAAATAATTCTTAACTCCCTTCTTGCATGTCCAGCAGATTGGGAAGAACAGTTTCACCATCCATTGAGTGTAAACATACATACCCAGAGTAGTTTTGAAATGGAAAATGGTAAAGCCAATTTGTTCTCTCTTTCTTGATGGGAATATAGATGGACTAAGAAATACTTTGAATAGAATAAATCAATATGAATCTTTAATTTTAATTTTTAAAATTCTGAGATATGCCATGGCAAGGAAAAAGTCTAATATAGTCTAAAAGCACCTGGTTAAATCTTAGCTCCATTTAGGGCATGGAAAGGTAAACATTTAAATCCTGTTTTTAATTACATACTGTTTTATTTCAAACCAGATTTCACGAATAATTCGAACCTCATGTGGAAATGCATTGCTCGTGGGTGTTGGTGGTTCCGGAAAACAGAGTCTTTCAAGATTGGCCTCTTTTATAGCTGGATATCAAATATTCCAGATAACATTAACCAGGTAGGATTAAGTAAAATATCACAGTATGTTTTTCCATAGTTAATTTCTCTGGGCTTAAATATGTGCTTTAAAAAATATATAACGATAACAATTTGGTTGCTTTCCTTTTTTTTTTTTTTTAAATTAGGGAAGTTGTAGGTTTACAAAAGAGTCATGTACAAAATACAGTGTTCCCATATACACCCCTGTTGTTGACAGGGCATTATGTGGTACCATTGTTAAAATTGATGAAAGAATAAGTATTACTATTAACCACAGTCCATCATCTACAACAGGGTTCACTGTGTTATACCCTCCCATGTTTTATCTTCTAACTTTTCTTCTAATAACATACACGGCCCAAAACTTCCCCTTTCATATACAGTCACCTACAAAATTCAGTGCAGTTAATTACACACTCAGTAATGTGATACTATCACTATACATTTACAATCAACCTAAATAGAAATTCTGCACAGATTGAGCATCAGCTCCCTTTCTCTACCCCATTCTATTCCCTGGTAAACTATATTCTAGATTCTAACTTTGTGAGTTTGCTTATTATATTAATTCACATCAGTGAGATCATACAATATTTATCCTTTTGTGTCTGACTCATTTCACTCAACTTAATGTCCTGAAGGTACATCTATGTTGTTGCATGCACCAGGACTTCATTTCTTCCTACAGCTATATAATATTCCATCTTGTGTATATACCACATATTATTTTTTTATAAATTGGTTGATGAACACTTTGATTGCTTCTATCTTTTGGCAATTGTGAATAAGGCTGCTATGAACATTGGTGTACAAAAGTCTGTTCAAGTCCCTACTTTCAGTTCTTCTGTGTATATACCTAGCAATGGTATTGCTGGATCATATGGCAGTTTTATACCTAGCTTCCTGAGGAACTGCCACACTGAGGAACTTCTACAGTGGCTGCACCATTTTACATTCCTACCAGCAGTGAATGAGTGTTCCTATTTCTCCACAACTTCTCCAACTCTTGGAGTTTTCTGATTTTTTAATAATGGTCCTACTACTAGATCTGAAATGATATGTCATTGTGGTTTTGATTTGCATTTCCCTAATAACTAATGATGCTGGGCATCTTTTCATATACTTTTAGCCGTTTGGATTTCCTCTTTGGAAAAATGTCTGTTCAGGTCTTTTGCCCATTTTTAAATTGTGATACTTGTATTTTTATTGTTGAGTTGTAGGGATTTCTTTATATATCTGGATATTAAACCCTTACTGGACATGGTTTCCAAATATTTTCTTCATGTAGGGGATGCAGTTCAACTTGAGGATCTATTAAAAGCTAGGCTGGGGTGCACAGTTACTTCAGTGGTAGAACAGCTGCCCACTACGCAAGAGATCCGAGCTCAATTCCTGACTCAGGAATCCCCCCAAAAAGAAACAAAATAATAATAATAAAATAAGAATATAATAAAAACATGACAAAACAACAACAAAACACACCTCAATGGTATTAGGCCCCAAAGTCAGAAGGAGACACCGCAAGATATATTTGGAGTTAACTCAGACTGGTGCCCACCAAAGGGAGAAAAAATTTAAGAAAAAAAAAATATATATATATATAAAATAAAAAATAAAGAATCGATAAAAATAGGGAGTGCAAAGGTAGTTCAGTGGTAGAATTCTTGCCTGCCATGGGTTCGATTCCTGGCTCATGCACTTCCCAAACAGACAGGCAAATAGACAAATGAAAAACCAAACAAACACAAATCCAGTAAATGGTGTTACAATGGGGATACTGAAATGGAAAGAGAATGAAATGTGACCCCCACCATACAATATACAAAAAAATAAATAAATAAAAATAAAATATAAAAAATATTTATATAAATAAATAATAGAAAAACAATACTACTACTACTAAATAAATATATATATATATTATATATATATTTTAAAAAGAGAAGGAAATAAGAAAAAAGAATATTAGGGAAAAAATGAAAACCTAGGTGGATAGTTAGCCTGCCCACACGCACCCTTCTCACCCACAGGTGGCGATCCTGAGGCACCTCCCCCCTCAGGTTTCCCCCTCCCTGACTGCAGCAGTCAGCCTACACTTACCACTTTTCACCAGCACGTGGTGACCTTGAGGCTCCATCTCTCTTAGACCTGCTGCTCCTGAATTGAACTGGCTGGAAGATGGCAGGGGAGTGGGGAGCAGCTCCCAGCACTGGGAGGCCAGCCGGCCAGTCCCACCACTCAGGACTGGGGAGCTGATCACAGCACCCAGGGAATCAGCTGACCCTCAGATCCCAGCGCCTTGTGGATCTGCCAAGGCACCACACCCGCAGGGCCAGCTATCCCCGGCACCTGGCTGAGTGATCAATCCCAGCATCAGGAGGCCAAACCCCATGCAGTAGACAATCAGGTCTGCCTTCGGGATCCTGTGGGTGCAGTTGACTGTGGAGCTGCATGGGGAGGTTTCCCCAGCCAGCAGCCATGGCAGACTACAGTGGAGAGACGATCAGTTTCCTCTCATGTTCCCCTCCCCTCATGCCCAAGCCCACCCCTGGTGGGGATCACAGTGTATCGAACCACCCTGCTCTCCCAACTGATCCCCAACATCTCTCCTCCCCAAATATCCAAGAGACTCTCTTTGTTTACTCACACCTGGGACCACAATCCTGGTCATTTTCTCCCCGTCCCCTAACTTGTTCCATGGAGCAGGTGTGAACTCAAGCCATTCTGCTCTGTCATCTTCCTGGAAATCCAAGACTACTGATTTGTGCATGTTGACCTCATATCCCACACTTTTCTGAACTTGTTTATTAACTCTGGTACTTTGTTGTAGATTTTTCAGGACTTTCTATATAAAGGATCATGCCATCTGCAAATGGTGAAAGATTTACTTCCTTTCCAATTTGGATGCCTTTTTTTTTCCTTTTTCTTGCCTAACTTCTCTAGCTAGAACTTCTAGCACTATGTTGAATAACACTGGTGACAATGAGCATCCTTGTTTTGATACACATCTGAGAGGGAAAGCTTTCAGGCTTTTACCATTGAGAGTATGATGTTTGTTGTGGGTTTATCATATAAGCCACTTATCATGTTGAGGAAGTTTCCTTCCATTCCTATTTTTTGAAGTGTTTTTATCAAGAAAGGATGCTGGATGTTGAAAGATGCCTTTCTGCATCAACTGAGATGATCATGTGCTTTTTCCCCCTTTGATTTGTTAATGTATATTGCATCAATCTGCTTTTCTTTTGTTGAACCACCCTTGCATACCTGGAATAAACCCCACTTAATCATGGTATATAAATCTTTTAATGTGCTGTTAGATTTGATTTTTTGAGGTTTTTTTTTTTCTTTTATTATTTGTTTATTTTGTGGGGGTGCATGGTCCAGGAATCAAACCCTGGTCTCCCACATGGAAGATGAGCATTCTAGATTTGTGAGTATTTTGTTGAGAATTTTTACATCTATATTTACTACAGAAATTTGTCTGTAATATTCGTTTCTTGTTGTATCTTTATCTGGTAATGCTATTAGGGTGATACTGGCTTTATAGAATGAGTTAGGTAGTATTCCATTCTCTTCAGTATTTGCAAGAGTTTGAGCAGGATTGGTAGTAATTCCTCTTGGAATGCCTGATCAAACTCACCTGTGAAGCCATCTGGTGCTGGGGTTTTCTTTTTTGGGAGTTTTTTTGATGATTGATTCAATCTCTTGTACTTGTTCTGTTGAAGTCTTCTATTTCTTCTTGAGTCAGTGTAGGTTGTTTTTGTTTCTAGGATTTTTCTATTTCATCTAAGTTGTTTAATTTGTTGCCATACAGTTTTTCCTGGTATCTTCTTATGAACCTTTTTATTTCTGTGGAGTCAGTAGTAACGTCCCCCCGCCTTTCTGATTTTGTTTATTTGCATCTTCTCTTTTTTTTTTGTCTTTGTCAGTCTGCTAAGGGTTTGTCAATTTTGTTGTTTCTCTCAAAGAACCAATTTTTGGTTTTGTTAATTCTATTTTTTAATTCTCAGTTTCATTTCTTTCTGTTTTAATCTTAATTACTTCTTTCCTTCTGCTTGCTTTGGGATTGGCTTGATGTTTTTTTAGTTCCTCCACATGTAGCTGTTAGATAATTAATTTTAGCTCTTTCTTCTCTTTTAATATAGGCATTTAGGGCCATAAATTTTTCTCTCAGCACTGCATCACTGCATCCCATACTTTTTTATTTTTGACGTTTTTATTATATAATATATATATATACAAAGCAAATAAAAAAACAATAATTTTCAAAGCACTCTTCAACAAGTAGTTATAGAACAAATCCCAGGGTTTGTCATGGGTACCATACCATCCTCTCAGATTTTTCCTTTTAGCTGCTCCAGAATATAGGAAACTAGAAGGCTTAGATATTTTTTTATCTTCACAATTGACTTTTTTTCCTTTTTTGTGTGTGTGAAAAATAACATATATGCAAAAAAGCTATAAATTTCAAAGCACAACACCACAATTAATTATAGAATGTATTTCAGAGTCTGACATGGGTTACAATTCAACAAGTTTAGGTTTTTACTTCTAGCTGTTCTAAAATACTGGAGACTAAACGAGATATCAATTTAATGACTTAGCGTTCATATTCATTTGTTAAATCCTATCTTCTCTGTATAACTGCACCATCACCCCCCATCCCTCTCTTTAGGGGTGTTTGGGCTATGGCAATTCTAAATTTTTCATATTGGGAGAGTCTCTCACTAATATAAGGTAGGAAGAAGGGATTATCTGATGTTCTGGAGAGGCTGGTTTAGGTTTCAGGACTTATCTGGACCAGGGACCCATGTGGAGGTTGTAGGTTTCTGGAAAGTTAGTCTAGTGCATGGAACCTTTGTGGAATCTTACATATTGCCCTAGGTGTTCTTTAGGATTGGCTGGAATGGTTCTGGTTGGGGGTTGGCAGGTTATGATAGGTAGCAAGATCTATCTGAAGCTTGCATAACAGCAACCTCCAGAGTAGCCTCTCGACTGTATTTGAACTCTCTCTGTCACTGATACTTTATTAGTTATACTTCTTTCCCCCCTTTTGTTCAGGATGTAATTGTTGATCCCACAGTGCCAGAACTAGATTCATCCCTGGGAATCATCTCCCACATTGCCAGGGAGACTTTCACCCCTGGATGTCATGTCCACGTAGAGAAGAGGGCAATGATTTCACTTGCAGAGTTGGGCTTAGAGAGACTGAGGCCACATCTGAGCAACAAAAGAAGTCCTCCAGAAGTAATTCTTAGGCACACCTATAGGTAGTCTAAGCTTCTTCACTACCTACATAAGCATCACAAGAGTAAGCCTCCTGATCGAGGGCATGGCCTATTGATTTGGGTGTCCCTAAAGTTTGACACAGCATCAGGGAATTCCCTGATGGTAAGGTTTAATAGTTCTATATTCTTTCTCCCATCCTTCAGGGGACTTGGCCAATAATTTTTATTTTCTATTTAATATACTGTAGGATTTTTCCAAGCATTACAATAATCTATACAGGGTTAAAGGACCTCTTTCTTATTCTAGATTCCCTGTGTTTCAGTTGTTCAAATGAGCTATACAGATAGGTTGAATTAGGTTATGCCGTACAGAAAATTTCAGTTCCAGACCAAATAAATCTTCCATTGGTCTCAAAGAGTATGTGTGGTTCTAAAATATGGACACTGTCTTCCTTACTGCTATGTTCTGAATTGCTTTAACCCCAACCTATTCAGCTTCATTCTTATCTCTACATATCAGGTTATATGTATAAAACAGCCTCTCAAAATCCAGAAATAATAATCACCACTCCGGACTTACTGTGTATGCTCTAAAAGCTTACAATCTAGGCCCCTGTTTTCGTATAAATATTTTCTAAAGGTGACTATACCATTCTTCTTCTTTTGTTTCTGGCTTCTTTTGTCTCACCAAATGTCCCACAAGTTCATTCACATCATTGCATGCCTCATGACTTTGTTCCTTTTTGTAGTAGAACAACCTTCGTTCATTAAGTATACTCCATCATTTTTCAATGTACTTCTCTGTCAGTACATCCTTTAGCCACCTGCATTCATCACACATCATGCGGAGGGACCGAAGTCCATGCTCCATCAACATTCTCAATTTTAGATATTTCATTGTTCCCAAAAGAAAGAAAACCAATAAACACACCCTTGCCAAATAGGAAATCTAAACCTCCTCTTAACTCTTGTCCCTTCCCCCAGGATTTACCTCTGCTGTTGCTGTGGTAGTGCTGATGGTTTCCTTTTCAACAAAGCTCATAGCATGCAATAGCAGTTTTCGCCTGTACCCTGGACTTAAAGACTCCTTGTACAAGAATTATATCTTTGAAGTAATTCTTGCGAGAACTAATTCATATTTCTGGTATTTATCAGTGGGACATGTAGGTCTATACAACCCCTTTCAATCTTGTTCATCTTCAATATGGTAATATTACTTCTAGACCCACTAGAGAACCACCTTTACTCCTATCTGTTCCCTTCCTTTGGAGTTCAACCTCATTAGCTAACGGTTCACCCATCTCTAGCTTCTATGTATCTCTAAGTCCCCTATATTCTGTATTATAAGCCTCTAATTATACTTTTATGCGGGTTATAAAAGTGGAATCATACAATATCTATCCTGTTTTGTGTCTGGCTAATTTCACTCAGCATTATATCCTCAAGGCTATCCATCTTGTCATGTGGTTCAGGATGTCATTATGTCTTACTGCTGCATAATATTCCATCATGTGTATATAATACATTTTGTTGTATATGTCTGCTGATGGGCATTTGGTTTGTTTCCATATTTTGGCGATTGTGAATAATGCTGCTATGAACATCAGTGTGCAAATGTCTGTTTGTGTCATTGCTTTCAGCTCTTCTGGGTATATACCAAGTAGTGCTATTGCTGGGTCATAGGACAACTTGATATTTAGTTTCCTAAGGAACCGCCAAACAGTCTTCCATAGTGACTGCACCATTATACATTCCCACCAGCAGTGCATAAGTGTCCCAGTTTCTCCGCATCCTCTCCAACATTTATAGTTTCCTGTTGCTTTAATAGCAGGCATTGTTATACATGTGAGATGGTATCTCATTGTAGTTTTCATCTGCATTTTCTTTATAGCCAGTGAAACTGAACATCTCTTCATGTACTTTTGAGCCATCTGCATTTGCTCTTCAGAAAAAAATGCCTATTTATATCTTTAGCCCATTCTATAATTGAGTTGTTTGTTCTTTTGTTGTTCAGTTGTATACTTTCTTTGTATATACAGGAAATCAAACCTTTGTCTGATATGTGATTTCCAAATATTTTCTCCCATTGAGTTGTCTGCCTCGTTACCTTTTATTTATTTATTTATTTTTATTTTTTTATTTTTACATGGGCAGGCACCAGGAATCAAACCCAGGTCCTCGGGCATGGCAGGCAAGCATTCTTATCTACTGAGCCACCGTGGCCCGCCCCCTCGTTACCTTTTTAACAAAGTCTTTTGAAGTGCGGGAGCATTTTACTTTGAGGAGTTCTCATTTATCTATTTTTTTCTTTTGTTGCTTGTGCTTTGGGTGTGAAGTTTAGGAAACTGCCTCGTATTACTAGGTCTTAAAGATGTTTCCCTACATTTTCTTCTAGAAGCTTTATGGTGCTAGTCTTTTTATTTAGGTGTTTGGTCCACTTTGAGTTAAATTTTGTGTAGGGTGTTAAGTAGGGATCCTCTTTCATTCTTTTGGCCATTTATATCTGGTTCTTCCATGCCCAATTATTGAAAAGACTGTTTTGTTCCAGTTCAGAGGATTTGGGGCCTTGTCAAAAATTAGTTGACCATAGATTTCATGGTCTGTTTCCACACTCTTGATTCGATTCCATTGGTCAATGCTTCTATCTTTGTGTCAATACCAGGCTGTTTTGACCAATGTAGATTTATAATAGGTTTTAAAGTCAGGGAGTGTTAATCCTCCCTGCATAAGTTTTGATATGTGAGTTTAATATGTGAGTTCTCATTTTTATTTTTATTTATTTATTTGCATGGGCAGGCACTGGCAATTGAACCTGGGTCTCCAGCATGGCAGGTGAGAACTCTGCCACTGCACCACCATTGCCTACCCTCTCATTTTTATTTGTCTCGAGATATATACTAATTTTTCTTACAATTTCTTCTTTAATGCACTGATTAGAAGTGTGTTGCTTAACGTCTATGTATTTGTGAATTTTCCAGTTCTTTGCCTATTATTGATTTCCAGCTTCATTCCATTATGATCAGAGAAGATATTTTCTATAATTTCAGTTTTTTTTAAGTTCATGGACACTTGTTTTGCCATAATGTGGTCTAGATTACAGAATGATCTGTGAGCACTTGAGAATATATATCCTATTTTTGGTGGTGCACTGTTCTGTTTATGTCTGATATGTGTAGTTCATTTATCATATTTTTCAATTTCTCTGTTTCCTTATTGATCCTATGTCTAGATGCTCTATCTAGTGATGAGAAGGGTGTATTGAAGTCTCCAGCTGTTATTGTAGAAATGTTTTTTCCCCCAATTTTGCTGTGTTTGCCTTATATTTTGGGGTGCTGTCGATAGGTGTGTAAATATTTATGATTATTATTTCTTCTTGGTGAATTGCCCCTTTTTAAAATAAATGATGCCCTTCTTTGTATCTCTTAACAGTTTTACATTTAAAGTTTATTTTATCTGATATTAGTATAGTTACCCTACCTCTTTTTTGGTTATGTTTTTCCAGCCTTTCACCTTCAGCCTATTGGTGTCTTTGGATCTAAGGCCAGTGAGTCTCTTGTAGACAGCATACAGATGGAGCATCCTTTCCTATCCATTCTGCCCATCTGTGTCCTTTGATTGGGGAATTTGATCCATTCTCTTTCAAGGTTATTACTGTAAAGGCAGTGACTTACTTCAGCCATTTTATCCTTTGGTTTTTATATGTCATATCTTATTTTTGTCTCTCTTTTACCCTTTTAGTTACACTTCCTTTGTAATCATTTGTACACTTTCCTTCAAGCCTCTCTCCTGTCTTTTCCTTTCAGACTGCAGAACTCCTTTTAGTATTTCTTGTAGGGCTGGATTCTTGTTGATGAACTCTCAATTTCTGTTTGTGAATATTTTAAATTCTCCCTCATTTTGAAGGACAGTTTTGTCAGATAAAGAATTCTTGGCTGACAGTTTTTCTCTTTCAGTACCTTAAATATATGATACCATTGCCTTCTCATCTCCGTGGTTTCTGATAAGAAATTGGCATTTAATCTTATTACAGTTCCCTTGTAGGTGATGAATTGCTTTTCTCTTGCTGCTTTCAGGATTCTTTCTTTATCTTAGGTGAGAGGATAGATGCAAAAAAGGCTTTTTGACGGTTCTCTGAAGATGCACTTTTCTGGCCTGCTCAGAAGATGGCAGTCTTCAGCAATTAATTGCCCACAGACCCGAGGAGGTCCTGTGTCTTTGAATTTTCACCACTTAACCCCTGTTGCAGGTGGGGTTGAAGCAATAGCCAGGTGGTCCCTGTCTGGGGCAGGCTAAAACTGCAGCTCAGGGCCAGGACCCAGCAATCCCACAACTTACCAATCAAGAACCATGATCAGTATTTGGCTGTGCCATCTCCCCCACCCCCCACCCCCACTCCCCACCCCACCATTCTTGAGGGAGAGGGCGTCTATGGCCCTTTCTATCCACACAGCCAGCAGGAACCAGACCTGAAGCAAGTCGTCTTGATACTTGGGAGTTGCGTGCCAGCAGTCACTGATGAGCGCTTTACCCACAGTTCTTTACCACGGTATTTCAGCCTCTTAATCCCACTCTTCCCTGGGTGCTACACAATTCTCCCCTAACCTCTTGGGCCTCAGAACAATTATTTCAGGGTTTCTGCCTATCTACTAGCTGTTTTTGTAGGAGGATTGAGTACAGTAACTCCCTGCTCTGCTCTCTTCCCTGGAAATCTTGTATTTCTTTTTTAAGTAAACTTTTAATTGAAGTACAGCATATATAAGGAAATTTGCACAAATCATGGTTGTCAGAAATTAAGTACACCTATGTAACCATCCAGCAGATGAGGAAATAAAACATAAGTAACACTCAGAGTTCCTCTTGTAAACTGTCTCAGTCCCTCCCAAGGGCAACCATATCCTGGCTTCTAAGCCCACTGATTATTGTTGCCTATTTTTGAACTTTATATAAATGAAATCATACAAAATTTACTCTTTTATGTCCGGATTCTTTTGCATAGCATTGTTTTTGTGAGATTCATTCATGTTGCCACATGTAGCAATACTTTGTTCATTCTAATTGCTATATAGTGTGCCACTTAATCACATATTGCCACAGTTTATTTGTCCATTGTACTGTTGATAAACATTTGTCCCCCCTCCCACTATTTTGCTATAACTAAAATAGAGCTGCTCTAAATATTCTTAGGCATATCTGGGTATACACCTAGAGGTAGAATTGCTGGGTATAAGGTAGACACATGATCAGCTTTAGTTGATCTGCAAAATAGTTTTCCAAAGTGGTTGCTCCAGTTTACACTTCCATCAACAATGCATGAGCATTTCCACTGCTCCCTATCCTTTTATACCCTTGGTGTTGTTGTGTTGTTTTCATTTTAGCAATGCCAGTGGGTGTGTAGGATCTTACTGTGGTATCAGTATGCATTTCCCTGTTGGCTGATGATATTAAGCATCATTTTATCTCTTATTGACCATTTGGATAGCCTTTTCTGGTGAAGTACCTGTTCATATCCTTTGCCCATTTTTTTCAATTGGGTCGTGATTCTTTTTCTTATTGATTGTTAGGAATTCTGTATGTATTTTGGGTACAATTCTTTTGTCAGCCTAGGTATTGCAAATATCTTCTCCTAGTCTTTGGCTTGCCTATTTACTCTGTTAAACAGACTCTTAATTTTAGTGAAACTTGTTTTATCAATTTTTTTTTTACACTTAATACTTTCATATTCTGCTTAAGGACCTTTGTTTACTCCTGCGGTATTTGAGTTTGTGATCCTGAGGTAGGTGCTGTAGCAGAAATTGTAGTCAGGATGACAGAGGCCTAAATGAAGACAGGTAAAGTGGAAACAGAGGTGGGTCAGTGGGGGCAGTGTAAAGTAGGTGGGATTGATAGTAACTGAATAGCAATATGGGAGTGAGTGAAAGGAAAGAGGAAAAGAGTCTAGGATAGCACCCCAGCTTTTTTCTATTTATCACACTGCATTAAAAAAGTACTTGTTCGCATTTCTGTCTCCTGTGTTAGGTTCAAAGCTCTTTGAAAACAGAACATTGAAATCTCTATCTTATATGTAGTTAACCTTTAATCAACGGTATACCAACACTAAAAATATGTACTGAACAAATAGAATAAATGAGCTGATTCTAAGGGGTAAACTGAGAATTCAGTTCAGTGCATGTTAGTATGAGATGTCTGAAGAACCTTTCAGTTTCAGTAGGTAATGAGACTCATGGGTGTACAGTTCAGAAGAGATATCAGTATGCAATTCTCCATGTATAGAACATTTTTAAGGCCACAGGGAGTATGCATAGGCTGCAGAGTGAAAGGAAAGAATAGCCAAGGAATGCATTGGTGTCTCTCTCTCATCATGGAGAAAGGAAATGGAGAAGGAGAAAGTATCTAGAGTAGTTTCCAGAAACCAAGGCAGCAGAGAGCTCAGAATGTTGATTACATTAAGGCGTGAAACGTGGCAGCCAGCAGTCAATTTGACAAAATGCAGTGACACACATATGTGCAAAAGTCATATTGCATTAAAGTAGTGGAGATAGCAGAGGTAGCAAGTTTAGAAAACTCCTCAAGAATCTTGGCTATGAAAGAAAGAAGTAAACGAAGACAGGACCTAGAGGGGGGTGTGCTGTGACCATGTCTATATATTGCAAAAGAGTACATAAGTTTGTCTAGTTGTTATGTAAAAAAATAACAAAATGGCCACAGGACTTCATTGCTTGGTTGATTCAGAGTTGGTGAGAAGACTACTCCAAGAGCACCAGGCCACACCTCAGTGGGAATGGTGTGGACAGTATTGCTCACCCCTTGGAGTAATCTCTTACCAAATCATCTGTTTTCGTTTCCTAATGCTGCCAGAATGCAATATACCAGAGATGGATCAGCTTTTAATAAACAAATTTCTTTAGTTACAGATTTACAGTTCTTCAGAGGAAAGGCAGCTAGCTTTCATCTGAGTTTCTCTGTCACATGGGAAGGCACATGGTGACATCTGCTGGCCTCCTCTCAGGTCCAAATGGCTTCCTCTGGGGCAGTTCCTTTCTGCATCTCCAAACGTCTGAGTCTGATCTACTGAGCTCTCTTCTGACCTCTCCTTTTAAACCTCACTCATTGAGAAAGTCATTCCCCTTAGTCCACTGCAGATACAATCAGCCATAGATGAATTTTCCATGCTGATGATTTAAGTCCACAGCAACAGAACGGGACATCATCACCTGGCCAAGTGACACCTGAATCTAACTATTACACCATCTTACAAGTTTCTGTTTTTAAACCAATAATCCCCCTTGGGAATTATTCCAGAAAGGATGTATGTTCTTTGTTTGATGATGTTCTTTGTGCCTAGGTCTGTAATACTTACTGTAGTGCTACCAGCTACCTTATTTTAAGCTCTTATTTTAAGCATCCTAAGATAAGCCATTTTTAAATTAAAGAGCACAAGCTACATCTTTAGTGTCCACCCAACTTACAAATAAGTATTGCCTTCATTTTGCACATGAAGAAACAGAAGCTGGAAAAGTGAAGGAACTTTTCTTAGGCGGCAGAGTGGGGATTTGAACCTAGATCTTTCTGGCTCTAAAGCCAATGATCTTTCCATTAGACCGTATTTATGGCTTGTGCTGAACTTCCTATTACTTGCACTGTAAAACCTGAGGATTTTTTTTGTTGTCCTTATGTTTGACTTACTTATTAGTACTTACATATGACACTTCAGGAAATGTCAGCTTTATCTTTACACACATGGTCTCTGGTAGCACATAGATTTAGCAGGAATTAGAGTAAGCAGAAAAACAAAAACCAAGACCTTCTTTTTTCATGATTTGTAACCGTATAATTGCAACATTTCTTTTATTTATACCACATTACATGATACCTCTTTTTCATGTGGGCTTGCTCTATATGCAAATTACCACTGTATATAGTTTATCACCAATTTTATTTATAATTTACCATGAATTTCTCACCAATCCAGACTCATTCAAATTTCAGATGTGTTTCCAATATTATCCTCATATTCACTCAGACAAAATCTATTGTTGAGAACTGTAGATTATAGTTCCTTATTCTTTTCCTTATTCCCAATTATTCTTCATATATCACTTCTGGTAAATTCCCCTTTTCTCTTTTCCACAGTTAAATAAAACATCTTTTTTGAAAAGTAACATTATAGCTATTTAGCACTCATCTCTGTGTTTTCTAGCAGGCACTTTGACTTATTATCTATTGGAGCAGGTATAGATTATTGTCTAATTATCATGGATTATACTGTTGTGTTTTGAGATAAATTATGCCTGTAAATTTTTTTATTTAAAATTTTCCACCACTACTCTTTTTAGGTCTTACAATGTGAATAATCTAACAGATGACTTAAAGTCTTTATACAGAGTTGCTGGTGGTGATGGAAAGGGCATCACCTTCATCTTTACAGACAATGAAATAAAAGATGAGGCCTTTCTAGAATATCTTAACAACCTGCTATCTTCAGGGGAGGTAGGTCTCAGAAGTAGAGAAAAAGCTCATATTTGAAAACTGTGTATCATATTTGAAAAGAAAAAGCAGCCAAAGTGGGGCCATTTAGCCCACATATTTTATTTTAGAAAGAGATTTATTAAGTTTTTAAAACTTCCTGTGAAATTAATGCTGCCCACCTCCAGTGTTCTGCATGCTTTGGTCCATTTCAAATGTGGTTCCTTACCTGTCTCTTCAGTCTTCAAATTGATCCCTTAATTTATTTTAGGAGAAACAAAGTGTATGTCTAGCTACAATTATAACAGTCAGGAGTATAGAATGGTTGTGATAGACTTACATTAGCAGTCAGTAGATGTTTGCATCACCACTTCTGACACCACTTGTGTCAGTACTTCCACCACCACTCCTATGTTTGGCGCTTCATTAGAACAACTCATGAGATACAGCATACAGTTATATTCATAGCAAAGATTTATTATAGTAACACAGGGATATACAATGGGATCAATAAAAAAAAAAAGACACATCAGGTAGCGTTTGAAGGAATCCATGTGCAGGCTTCCTACATTTTCTCCAAACAGGCCACATAGAGTGTTCTTTCCCTCCACATTCCTAGTGAGATGTAGGAACATGTGCAGTGTTTTTGCCCAGGGAAGCCTGTTTAAGACTCAGAGTCCCATGGTTTTGCTGGAAGTTGGTCTTAACAGTCACTCCCTGCCAGGCCGCTACTGCCAAAATTCCAGACTCCCAGGAGGAAAGCAGGTTTTCACCATCTATCACATTGCTTATACAAACAGTCTAGGCACAACAGAACAACTTTGTCAATTAGTGATGGAGGAAACACTGTAAAAAAGAAGTTCCCAGATGTCACTAAGGACTAGCCTTGTGAGCATGCCCTTCCAGAGGTCAGGCCTGCTGTCTTAACTTTCTTGTACAAAGGTGTATATTGATGCTTTATTGTGCAACAGTTTCTTAAGTATCTTGGATACAGAGTCCAGGAGACTGAAACTAAAGAAAAGGGCATCACTTGATTGTTTTAGGAGATGATTGAAGTGGTAGAGGTGATAGCTTTCTGGTGACAGCTGTTTGAGCAAAAGGAAAGATAATTTGGTCATGTATAAGCTGTTCAATAGAAAGTTACACTTTTGGTAATCTCTGATAAATCAGGGTTTTAACTGTAGAGATGCAGAAAGAAAACATTTAAAAGGAGAAAATATTTTAAGAGATGATGTTACATAAAGAAGGACTTGATTCTGGCAGTGAGATAACTGTGATGAACCCTTAAAATACAGAACACTTTGTTGTCTATTCCTCAAAGATCTCCAATTTGTTTGCCCGAGATGAGATGGATGAAATCACCCAAGGTCTGATATCAGTGATGAAACGGGAGCTGCCTCGCCACCCTCCCACCTTTGATAATCTGTATGAGTACTTCATTTCGAGATCAAAGAAGAACTTGCATGTTGTCCTCTGCTTTTCTCCAGTGAGTTTTTATTTGATTTGATCTATGTAGGAGGAGTTATTTATTTCATTGTACTTAGTTTACCTTCTCTGGGAAGATTTTCTCAGAAGCTAACATTTATAACATTGTTATCTTTAATAACTTCACCGCCATCAGTCTCCACTGACCAAACTCTTATGCCAAAGTGTGATAATTTCAAATATTCATATTATTAGAAATGATTGCATACCCTACATTTTCCTTAATTATCTAGCTACATAGATTCTTTGGATTGGTGATGTACTCTTGTCCAGCTCTACCTCCAATATGAACGTAGCTTCTAGAATGTCCCTGAGATAGGTTTGATTATTTCTAGCTCACTGTACTGTCCAGTGTAGTAGCCATTAACCACTTTGTGCTATTTAGATTTTAATTAATTAAAATAAAAAAAAAGTACAAATTCAGTTCCTCAGTCACACTGACCCTATTTCAAGTGCTCAGTCACATGTGCCGAGTGGCTGTCATACTGGATAGCACATATACTTAGCATTTCCATCATCACAGAAAGTCCAGTGGGGCAGCACTGCTCTAGGGGGTCCCACTAACTCACAAGGCAGCCTGTCTCTTGTTTAGATAGTGGAATTGCCAGAAAGCTTCCTTACAATGAACTGAGTTTTGTGTCTCTGTACTTTTCTCTTCTGATTCTGTCCTGAAAAATGAACCTAATACTTGTCCCACATGAAGCACTTCAGATATTTAGAGAACCTTTTACGGATCCCTCAAGATGTGTTCTTAGACCAAATATCTTCTGTTCCTTCAGCTGATTTCATTTGTTGTGGAGTTCAGGCTTTTGACTATTCTTTTCTCTCTCTAGAGGAGTTCTAGTTTGTAAATTTCTTCTTAAAATGTAGCTCCTAGAATTGAACTCAACAATACAGATGTAGCCTTAAAGCAGGGAAGACAGTGGAAATATTATCTCCCTTCATCAATATATATATAATTTCAAAATACAATTTATATATTGATACAGCCAAAGAAATTGATGATTTTTTACATTTGTGAAGTCATACTGTTGGCTGAGAATGCATAAACCTAATAATGTGTGCTCTTTCTGGCTGATGTATAATCTCTTTTGTTTCTAATGCTTTTTAAATTTGCCATAATAGGTTGGTGAAAAATTCCGTGCCCGTTCTTTGAAATTTCCTGGCTTGATATCAGGTTGCACTATGGACTGGTTTAGTCGCTGGCCAAAGGAAGCTCTGATCGCTGTGGCCTCCTATTTCCTTTCAGGCTATAATATTGTCTGTTCTAATGAAATTAAAAAGCAAGTTGTAGAAACAATGGGCCTCTTTCATGATCTGGTTTCAGAGAGCTGTGAAAATTATTTCCAAAGGTAAGTAACATTATATGAGCATGATAGCTACAGACCCACAAAGTTTGCTCCAAAGAAGAATTTAATGTTATATCCAATAAAAGACTCTTCATGTTGATTAAACACTACGTCCCAGCTGAACTTGGATTTTTCTTGCTCTGATTTTTTTTATTACATTTTCAAAAGATGATAAATAAATGAGATTTAAAAATTAACTAGTGTTCACACTCAAATATCTCTTTTCCCTGAAGACCCCAAAGTAGCAGGTGCTTAATGAATCACTTTATTTAATTTGCTTAATTTTGTTTTGAAAATGACTTAACTAATTCATTATAAGCTGTTTAAAATTAGTTTCTTATTCAAATGCATTATTTATTTTGATTAAAGAAGTACACTGTTTTAAAGTTTCTTTATTACCTTATGTTAAGGGAACATTTAGGTTTTGTATTTGCATTACTTAGTTTTAATCAGTATTTTCATGCCAAATAATTATGAAGCAAAATTTTAATTGACTCTTGAAAGTACAGTCACTTAAGCAGTAATGATGTTCATTATGTGAAAGCTGGTGTCAACAATTCAAAAATACACTTTTTTTTTTCCCAAAGTGTGATAGTCACAGTGTAAGACTGGCAAGTATAAATAAAGGGGGACTAACATTGATTTTGAGCAGTACCCTCCTTTCTTAGTAGATGGGCTCCAGGGGGTACAGAGCTCCCCAGAAAGGTTATGCCTATTTTTCTGCATAGATAATCTGGGTATCACTTTTCATCAATTTTCCATGGAATCTATACCTCACAGGTTTATCTGTTCTGTACCCTATCCTTTACTTAAAGCCATACCCAAAGCACTCTGCTTAAAGAATTCAAGATAATATATCAGCATCTCTTAGGAAATCATCGTGTATTGATTTTTATGGTTAGGAAAATTTTCTTTCTACTTCAACTGTGGACATAACATTTTGTCTTCAGATAGCTACAAAAACCATGGGTTTTTATTTTAATTTTTGAAAATTTGGGTGGCTTTTCCAAATTTTTCATATCCTCTTAAGTTTAGAGGGTTATTCTGCATGTAATATTTATGTAAGACTTTAATGATAGTCACATAGAAACCCAAGCCCTGAAAAGCCTTTAAAATAGTAAAGGTTCCTCTGAGTTCCTAAGGTGAAAAACTAATATAAAAGGTAAAATAAGTTAATAGAATGTGATGTGCTCTTCTTTGACTTAATTTTCTTCTATATAAAATTTATTCACTTTATTTATTTTTTAAAAATATAACCACTATAAAAAAGCCCATAGTAGGTTAGAACATATGAATCCAGCATGGCTCTCTTGATTTCAAGAAATTTCCAATAACTCAGGAAGAAATTGATTTTCGCTTCTATAAGCCCATCCAGCTGGCCTTTGGCAGTTAAGGAAGGTATAGTAAATGCCAGTTAAATGGAAATGGATCACAGAACAAAATCATTTCAACCATTTGTCCCTGATATTTATACAGAGCCTTAAAGTTTAAAAAGTGTGTTCACGTGTTATTTTATTTGATCCTTGTAAGATTCTGTGTGGTGTAGGGCAGAGATTCTCTTCTGGGTCTTCCAGATGATGAAGCAGAAGCTGAGAAGGGTGGTAAGGAGCAAGTGCAAAACCCTAAATACCATCAGATAGGGAGATAAGTGCTTGTTCCACCTTGCTGCTAGGGAACCCATTCGTAATTCCTGCTAGTGAATTGACCTGCAGGACTGCTCTGACTTCACAGTGCCAAGTGTGTGTACATTTTAAGGAAGTTTTCCCAAATGACAAATATAAAGATAATCTTTATGTTGTACTTTCAGATACCGCCGAAGAGCACATGTGACTCCCAAATCTTACCTCTCTTTTATAAATGGCTATAAAAACATTTATACTGAAAAGGTGAAATATATTAATGAACAAGCTGAACGTATGAATATTGGTAAGAGGAACAAGTCTCTTTTTGGGGGGGGCATGTTTGATAATGATCTCACTATTTTGTTAGATATTTTTGTGTTTGATAACAGTATGCTAATTTCGTTGTTATTATTGAATAATGCTGAGAAATACCTGTAAGTTCTTTTTAACCTGTTAAGAAACTCTGGGTAGAAAAAAATCTTTTTTTTTTTGTAGAACCATTTCCCACGCTTTCCACTTCTGGGCCCACCATGTTGGGTAGTAAGCTATGGCAGTCACTGGAGCTGCTGCTCACGATGGTATTCTGTGAGCTCTGGTACTCTGTTTTCAGTCTCATAATGATTTTCCAAGATTTGTATAAACTTTGTCATGCTATTGCTTCCTAAATGTCTAACAAAGGAAAAGGCAAAATAAAAACAATCAAGTAAAATGAAACCAAAGCAAAGACATTCATCCAAGCATTGGTTTATTGAATATCTAGCATATGTAGTATAGGTAGGCAAAGTATAAGTCATACAGATAAATTAAAAGCATGTGATACAGACAACCCAAAACACCTTAGTGGTTTCCCTTTCTGTACACATCACTTGGTCATTTAGAGTAACTGATCTCATGTGAAGTTATAGTGATGGTAGAAATAGTGATAAAGAACAAGTTATAGTGATAAACCACTGGTTCTGTTGCTTTCTCACAGCTCACCTTCTTGCATTTGTTCTCCGTGATGCTCCAGAACCAGCAACATGCCCAAGCCAGCTTTTACTGGCTCGTGAGAATGGAATGTTAAATGTTCAGGAATTTTATGAGCTGGTCATTAAACACAGCCTCTAATAAAAATTAAACCATATACACTTCAACTAAATATGTAACAATAAAGGCAATAAATATTCAAAACTCATTGATTTCTAATTCTTTTATTATATTTTACACTAATGTTCTTCAAATTATACCTGTAGGGTGGAAATATCCTATAATGGTGTGCTAGTGAGCATCTCTTGGTAGCCTGAAATTAGCCACAGTGGGAGCATTTACACCATGGAAATTGGCAAACATGTAAATCAGCGATTCCTTCCCCCCCGCCCAGAGACCCAGACAGTAAACATTTACCAAACATACCACTGCCTAGAACACTGGTTGGAATGTGAGAAATTCCGTCAACCAGTTATTTTTGCTCTACTATACGGAACATCACAGAGCCAATTACACCAGTTTTAACAGTTATTTTCATTTTTATAGCAAAGAAAACCACAGAAATGGTTACTACACCATCTGCCTCATTTGCAACCTCAGCTGCAGTATGAGTCAAAGAAAGCCAAAACATGAATAGTTAAAAACTGTTTATAAAGCCGAGGAGAACATACATTTGTCCAATACGTTTCCTGGCTAAAATAATCTTAGTCATTATGGCATTGTGATATTCCTTTAACTGTAGCTAGATATTATTCTTCATTCAGAGTTATTTTCTTCTCTCTCTGCTGAAATTCTCAGAAACATGATCAGGTTTATTGTTCCTAAGATACAGACATTTTAAAGCTTTTGTCCATAACGAATTACCTTGCATTTGTTATAGCACTTACACACTTCCTTTTGAGTAGTAAATATTGGATAAATATCTGATGAAGGTGTATTCATATACTCAGCAGGTAAATGTATGTGTGCATAAACTGCCCACTTACTATATTTTTTCAGGTCTTGATAAGCTGATGGAAGCAAGTGAATCTGTTGCTAAACTCTCTCAGGATCTTGCAGTAAAGGAAAAGGAATTGGCAGTGGCTTCTGTAAAAGCAGATGAAGTGAGTTTGCATTTATTTTATCACTAGAGACTGTGAATATTTTCCAGATTAAAAATGCATTATTTAAAATGTTAATGAAAAAGCAAATAGGGTATAAAACTACAAACTTTCTGATAAGAGAATATTCACAAAGACCATTATGTATTTTTGTTTAACTTACACCAAAACATATCTTAACTATTGTATCTTCTACCTAGTCTAAGACTCTTCTTTCCCTTCTTGCCCTGTTTCTGTTGTTCTCTCTCATCTGTTTATGAAAATTTTGCTGACTGTAAGTTATAGTTGATTTTCTCTTTAATATCCCTCCATGCTCAGGGTTTTTAGGATGGCCCAAATCTCATCTGAAGTTTGTGTAGAGAATGAAAAAGGATAAGAGGAATTGCTAGTAGAATTAAAAAACAAAAAACTTTCCTCCCTAGGTAGTAGGGATACATGTGTCCTTCTCCCGTGACCCATCAATCTTAGCTTGCTTTCAGCTGCCACTCACTGAGCATTAGTTAAGAATAGATACTTGGGTCATGACCCTTAGACAGTTACTAGGGTGAGTGAGGTAACTTAGGGAAGGCACTAAGCATAGTCCTGGCATATGGTTAGCACTCAACAAACATCAGCTCTTTTTATTGTCAGTGTGTCGTATATGTAGTATAGTTTCTGACCATGTTCTATGATACTTTAATTATTTCTGATTTCCCAGAAATTACAGAGTAGAAATGCCATTTTTCACAATGTTTGAAGTATTTATATACTCCAAGACTCAGAAAACCTCAGATAATGGAAGACTGTAAAGAGTTAGTCAAAGGAATTACTTCAACAAATCTTAAAATACATATAACTTAGATGGGGAAATAAATTTGCTCTCATTCACGTTTTATATTGCATCAATATTCTCTCACTACTCAAATCTATAAATATTTCCACTGATGTGTTTCCTCAATTTAACAGGTGTTAGCAGAAGTTACAGTGAGTGCTCAGGCTTCAGCCAAAGTTAAAAACGAAGTACAGGAGGTAAAAGACAAAGCTCAAAAAATTGTGGATGAAATTGATAGTGAAAAAGTAAAGGCTGAGACTAAACTTGAAGCAGCTAAACCTGCGCTGGAAGAAGCAGAAGCAGCCCTGAATGTGAGCCATGTATTGTTTTCCCTCCCAGCAAAAGTCCTAGTAGGCACCACACTTCAGTAAATGAAATCAACTATGGAATTTTTGTATTCAGAAAACTGCATTGAATTCATAATGTGATTTATAATCTTGGAGTCTGGAAACAAATGTTTCCATTGATTTAATTTTTTAAGTTTTAATTTTTGAAAGTCTTCATTTTCCATAACTTATTATTTTCATCCCATAAATCATCCTTCCATGAGAGCTGAGAAATAATGCCAGTGATTAATGGGTTAAACTGTGACACAAGAGATGCAGATTAACCTTCTCAATTCATACATAGTACCTTCTTAGTTCCTCCAGCATCCCCTCCAGATTACATCATGCCCCCTTCTTAAAATCCCCATTGCCCTCAGGATAAAGCCAGACATCCACAGTTAGGAGGCACGAGGGCACAGCGTTGGAGCAAGCAGACTTGCATTTGTCTCCCACGACTACCACTTCTTAGATACTTGATCTGAAGTAAATTTACTTAGCTCTTGATTCTTGAAGAATCAATATAAGCAGCAAAATTGATTAACGCAGTCTGGTTCACAGGCGGTTCAGTGGTAGAATGCTCACCTTCCATGTGGGAAACCCAGGTTCAATTCCCCGAGCATGTACAAAAAAGAAAACAAATTGATGAACACAATTTGCTGGGCACATACAAAGGGTGCCCATACAACATACAAATATCGGTGCTGTGGCTGATGTCCTGGCTTCTGTCTACCCCTTGAACTTCATGTCTTGCCATTCAGCTTCTACATGCAATATGATCCTGCCCTGTAGAAACAACTATAAGCTTCTGGAAGAATCGTGATCTCTCTCCTTTAAATGTGCCTTTCCCTCTGCCAGTATTGTTTTTTTTTTTTTTATAGCTCAGATGCAGCTTCATTCAGTGTTTTAACATAATTACATTACAATTAGGTAGTATTGTGCTGTCCATTTTTGAGTTTTTGTATCTAGACCTGTTGCACAGTCTGTATCCCTTCAGCTCCAATTACCCATTATCTTACCCTGTTTCTAACTCCTGCTGGTCTCTGTTACCAATGACATATTCCAAGTTTATTCTCGAATGTCGGTTCATATCAGTGGGACCATACAGTATTTGTCCTTTAGTTTTTGGCTAGACTCACTCAGTATAATGTTCTCTAGGTCCATCCATGTTATTACATGCTTCATAAGTTTATTCTGTCTTAAAGCTGCATAATATTCCATCGTATGTATATACCACAGTTTGTTTAGCCACTCGTCTGTTGATGGACATTTTGGCTGTTTCCATCTCTTTGCAATTGTAAATAATGCTGCTATAAACATTGGTGTGCAAATGTCCGTTTGTGTCTTTGCCCTTAAGTCCTTTGAGTAGATACCTAGCAATGGTATTGCTGGGTCGTATGGCAATTCTATATTCAGTTTTTTGAGGAACTGCCAGTGTTGTTTTTGCTAACCTTCATTGTCTAATAAGAGAAATCTTTGAAACTGGGCTCAGACCTCACCTCTTCCAGAAAGTTTTCTTTTCTTTTTCTGGGCCTTCCTTTGTTTTCCTTTGTATAGCAGCTGCTTCTATAATAGCTAGTTTATGGTAATTGGCTGTATCTTCTCTCCCTTCCTCTGGAGACTGAGGGAAGGGTTGTTTTTGCTTGGTTTTTGTTTTATATGAGAGAGTACCTGTAGTTGTTAAGTGAATTAATACATTTATGATAATCATGTAATAAAATTGTCACAGTTTTATTGTGACCAGGACACATCCACATACCCCCATTCCCTTTGGAGGTCCTAAAATAACTTAAAAAAAAGCGAATAACTTAGTGAATCCCATGAGTCTTAGGAGATTTATTGATCATATGGTGTTTTAGTCCTGCTTGCCTTGAACACCAGGAAATATCTTAGTCCAAATCCAGCTCACAGATAGGAACTTTCAAACATATTTTTATAAGCCTGTTATTGCAGTAACTTCTCTTGACTCCTTCACATTCCTGCCTTTTGCATAGACAGGGCAGCCCTCAAAATGAAAACTAAAGGTGAAGTTTCTGGTATTCAGAGCCTTGTTTTTTCTTTTAATATCTACCTATAACATAGGCTCTGTGCTTTGAAGAAGCAAATTATCCCAATCAATGGGGTTTGTTGCTAATAGAGGAGAAGGGTGGGGTTGTGGGCAAAGAATCAGAGTAATATTCTAAAACAATTTGTTGGGGACAACAGGAAAAACAAACAGAAGCATATAGAAATCTCCAAATAACAAAGAGCCATTATGCAATACGGTTCTCAAACCCTTGAGAAGATAATGTCAGGGGTTAGGGAGATAATAAGTGTTCATGTTTTCTACCTTAATTATTTCAAAATATTAGATCTCCAAATGACTATTGACATTACTTGACCAAAAATATATATTTATTCTTAACTCCAAATGCAGACTATCAAACCAAATGATATTGCCACAGTCAGAAAACTTGCAAAACCCCCGCATCTTATTATGAGAATCATGGACTGTGTTCTATTGCTATTTCAAAAGAAAATTGACCCTGTTACTATGGATCCAGAAAAACCTTGCTGCAAGCCATCCTGGGGAGAGTCATTAAAAGTAAGTAAATCATCTTTGTAAGCCCTATGTGGTAAATCAGGAGCTTCCAGCCCAGCATACTCAATATAGAACAAAGATTTGTTTGTTCTATAAAATATAAAAATAAAATTAAAATAAAATATAGTTTTTATAAAATAAAAAAAAATAGAGAACTAGAATTTTAAGCTGAATGTCTTCTTGTGAAATCTGCCCAGAACCGGTGGCTACTCTTGGCACCTTCTTGGTTTCAACCCAGCCCAGTCTCCAAATAGAGGCTGTGTGGTTTGTAGCATTTAGTTCAACTCATTGTATGGGAAATTGACATACTTTCTTTTTTCTTTTTCATCTTGGGAACTTGAAGACAATTTGCAATTTACAAATTTAAGTTGATTACTGTCATAGCCTTGATTTATATGTTTAAAGCAAATAAATTGTTACTTCTTTGAAAAAATTCAGTATAGAAGCATACACTGACTCTAAAGACTCTTTCTTCTAAAATTTGCAAGTTGTGGTGCTGTTTTTCAGTTGATGAGTGCAACAGGATTCCTGTGGAACCTTCAGCAGTTCCCCAAGGATACTATAAATGAGGAGACTGTTGAGTTACTACAGCCATATTTTAATATGGATGATTACACTTTTGAAAGTGCCAAAAAAGTGTGTGGTAATGTGGCTGGTCTGCTGTCTTGGACACTTGCTATGGCAACGTTTTATGGCATTAATAGGGAAGTGTTGCCCCTGAAGGTAAAAATTTCCCTTCCTTTCTCACTTAGTAAGTCAACATTTAATAAAAAATTATCAATGTTACTGTTATCAAAAAACAAAACATACTTTGGACTAATACAGGTAGATGTCTCTGTAACCATATTTTTCTTTTATCTCTGTCTTCAGACCTTACATGTTTCTTGGTATCCCAGACAAATAAACTGAAACCAACTTGTTAACTTAAACAGGAAATGAATTTATTGGAAGTAGTAATTAAGGTATCTCATAAAAGAAAACTTGCCATTTCTTAAAGATTTGGAGATAAGGTTTGGAGACTGAGTTTGACCATTATATTCCTAACAACACTTATAAAAATAAACCAACACCTAGAAATATTGTAAATTTCAAAGATTTTCAGAAAGAGAACCTTACATGCCTCTAAAAGACAAATAAGCAAAGATTGCTGACAAAAGAAGAAAAATCAGGTTGTCACAGACTTCCCTAAGTCACATAACCCTGAGTGCTAGAAGATAACGGAAAAATCTATGCAGGGTTTTGAGGAGGAAATTCCTTTGGTTCGGAAATTCAGTAACTGGGCAAACTGCCTTTCACATCTGAGAGAACTGAAAGACATTCTCAGGGCGGCAACTATTCATAACATATTAGATATACACTACCCTCAATACCTACCCCTTGCTCCCTCTCCCCAGCCCAGTAAAAACTAAATGAGTTGAAAGATACTCCGTGCTACAGGGAAACAGTGAGTATGCCGGCAGGGTTTACTGTCTTTCCTAATGAGCCCTATAGAAATGGTGGCCTCTTGAGGCTCTCTAGATATGTAACTTTGAGAACAATAAAAAATAAATTAAAAATAAGAAAGTTTTTGGTTAGAATGCCCGTCTTCCATGCGGGAGACCCAGCTTTGATTCTCGGACCATGCACCCCCCCAAAAAAAAGAAAAAGAAAAAAAGAAAGTTTTAACATGGGGAAATATAGCAGATACACTCAAAAGAAAAGACAGCACCAAGGGACAAATGCTGCTATAAAGGTAGGACTCAAGAAAAAAAAGTATTTGTGAGAGCTGCTGTTTTTTATTATAAAATGAAAAGTGAAATCTAATTGTGATCATACTTAAATAAATGAAATAGCATCAGCCTAATTAAAGGAAACCCATTAGCATTTTAAGTGGAAAGGAACAGAAACAAAGTTGTGATTTGAGACTGTGGCGCACGCTCTGAATTATGACAGATCCCGCAGGCATTGGAGGGGCTTTCTGGACGAGTGACCTGTGTGCACAAAAAAGGCTCTGCTCTTGTAGCAGCCCTCTCTTGGATTAATGCTGTGCTGCTGCCCTCTTGGATCCTTTTTTAAAAAGCAGCAGAATTAATGAGCAAAATTAGTTACGGATGCTTTGTAAAAGCAAAAGCATAAGAGATGATGCTCCTGAAAAATCTAATGAAGAAGAAAACATTTAGAAATGATAATAGAAAGATAAATCTAGTACATCGGTAGATTTTAATAGTTAAAAATCAAAATTTGCAGTTATATGTTAAATGAAATGAGATTTTTCTGGAGGAAAAAAGTCTAAATTGAAATAAATCAAATATTAGGAAAGGAAATGAGAATATTATCAAAGAACTTCTCCCCGACAAGGCTCCGGGCTTAGATTGCTTTGCTGATTAATTATTTTAAAGTTACCACAAAAATATAATTACCATGATGGATGGCATAGAGACAAATTGTAAACTACTTTTCTATAATTTCATTTCAAAGAATTTTTACCAAGGAAACAATCCAAAACATTTACATACCCAAATAATTCATCACAGCATTACTTATAAAAATTAAAAATAGGGAATGGGTAGGAAAGAAATGTCTTAAAGTAGGAAAAATGTTGTCATTGGGCTACATCCAAATCATTGAATATCATGCAGCCATAAAACTAGTGCTTGTCAAAAAAATTTTAATTGTGTGGGAAAATTATTATAATACATTGAGTGAAAAAAAAAAGTCAGTTATCAATCTCTTAACACAATACTCACGGATTTTCTCTGAGCATATTCATAGGTAATTTTTATTCTCTTTCCTATACATTTCTGTATTTTTCATGTTTTTTTATATTGAATATGTGGCACAATACATTAATACTTAAAAGAAAAAACCTTGAAATATCTCAAAAGACCTGCCGCTTTGCCAGCTGAAAATTCTGAAACAAATGACCTCCTAAGTACCATCTAGTGCAAAAATTATAACTTTTATGTTAATGTTTACCAATTAAGAGCACATGAATATTTCACAGAGCTAACATAATTCTACATTAACCACCTCTTATTCCTTTTTAAGGCTAACCTGGCAAAGCAGGAAGGCCGTTTAGCAGTTGCTAATGCTGAATTAGGAAAGGCACAGGCACTGCTTGATGAGAAACAAGCCGAGTTGGATAAAGTACAAGCAAAATTTGATGCAGCAATGAATGAAAAAATGGTACGGTTAAATAGACAGAATTACCAAAGTGATACAATGAAATATTACAGAAGTATGTGTTATATTTAGAAATTAGGCACATGTTCATGATGAAAAAAATGCCTACATGAATGTTGTTGTTCATTAGCTCTGACTAGTTATTTTGAATCTTTGGCACTCTGTATTCCTTTTTATATTTTAATATTCGTGTATCCAGTTTGTGATGTAATTTAAAGAGTACTGATTTTGAGGTTAGAAAACTGGTTTTGAGATCCAGCTCAGCCACTTCTTAATTGTGTGATAGAAGGGGTATGAGTTAACTTTCTGTAAGATGGGGCTCTTCACACCGCCCCAGGGGGCTGAGTGCAAGCTGACAAATGTTCAGCAACTGACCTTCAGCAGGGGGAGGGAGTCCTCATGAGCAGTGCTGGCTGATTTCTATGGTGTAAATACTCCCACTGGTCCCAAGTTCAAGCTACTAATGTGATGTAGCTGAATGCAGAGTTCACTAACAGTGATGTGCATCCACCATGCAGATACAGAACACAGATAATAGAGGAAAATGTGGTAAATAATTAGGAAGTGACAAGTTTGGAGGATTTAATACCTTCATAAACATACTTTGTTTAATTGTAAGTTGATATAATTACATCTTCAAATAGTGGCTGTGTTTACAAGCAGCTCACAGATTTTCTGAAAAAAAAAAAGCTCTCCTGAGCTGGTGCGAGCTTGGCTGCACTGATTATAAGGATGTTTCTTAAACAATACTTTGTAGCCCTCAAATAATTCAGAGTTATTATTAAACCCAAGACTTAAAATATATTTCATTGATTTGATTCTGTTTTGAAAATAGTTTTAAAATGCCATTTTAATTTGTTAATTGGATTATCTCTTGCAAAATTGCTTCTTGGAATTTTGTAAGCCAAAGTAACTAATTATAATTCTTTGAATTATCAGAAATTAAACATAAAGCTTCACTCACACTGTATTTTTTTGTAAATTAAGAAATTCCTTTATGTATTTTTTTATGTGTAAATGTAATGGATGTTTGATTAAGCACTTAAAAAGTTCTTAGAGACATTCTCCTTTTATGAATTTAGGATTTGCTTAATGATGCCGATATGTGCCGGAAAAAGATGCAAGCAGCTTCCACTCTCATCGATGGACTGAGTGGAGAGAAAGTCAGATGGACTCAGCAAAGTAAAGAGTTCAAAGCTCAGATTAATAGGTCTGAATTTTAGTCTTCTTTATAATTTCTTTCCTTCTTAGTCATCACCCAAAATGCCATCTCTTTGTGATATTTGGGAACATAAAAGCCAATTTCCATGAGGAAGTGCTTTTCTCCCTCATTTCTATATATAAATCTGTGAATCCCATCGTCTAAGAAAAGTGCTTACAGCTTAAACAACACACCGTCAGTAAAACAGGGAGTGAAGAAAATTTCCTGAAATATTCTAATCCCAGTTTTGGATCAGCAATGTGATTTTTCAGTATGAGAGTCCTTCTGATATTGTTTTGCTTTGCCAGAGCAGTATAAATACATGCTCCAGGTCTCTTCTCTCCCCTTCAGTGATTTCGAAAGTGTGGATCAATGGTTTGTTCAGAAGGCAAAGTACCTTATATTAGTGCCAATTGGTGTCCTTCGAGAAAAAGAGGATTAGGAGAATGGCTAAATAAACAAATAAATAAATGTATGCATGTGTATTTGTATGTATGTAGGGGTGTGGGTGGGGTGTGGTGGGAAGAAAGAGTTTAAAACAAAGACTAAGCTGAACCAGATGAGGCCATGGAGTGGGAAGGCTTTGGATCTGTGGGCTTCGGTAGGGAGCCTTCTTCCTTGCTCCCTGGCCATTAGGTCTCACCATATCTGGCTACCAAGTGTTAAGCAGGGAGCAGAGAAGGGTTTCGCCTAGTAACAAGACAAAATTGCCTTTCAGTTTCAAAAGTAGAGTGGCTTAAAATGTGTTTGGTGATTCACTTTGGGGAGGGGTTTTGTGTGTTTTTTTCTTGACAGACTTGTAGGTGATATTCTCCTATGCACTGGATTCCTTTCCTACCTTGGTCCTTTCAATCAGATATTTAGAAACCTTTTGCTTAAAGATCAATGGGAGACAGAATTGAGAGCACGGAAAATTCCTTTCACTGAAAACTTGAATCTTATTTCAATGTTGGTAGATCCTCCAACAGTAAGTTTTAGTTTTCCTAATAATACTATTTGAATTTGTTTCATTTTATTTCTTAATTACTATGAAATCAAGGTAATTTTTCTTTTATCATCTAATTGAAAAGATTATTTTGAAGAGGTTTACAAGTTACAAAAAATAATTTTCTTTGTGGTATGTAGGTTTCTTTACATTTTAAGAAATCTTGCTTTCAAAGTTTAAAACTACTCATATTGCTATGAATCATAAACATTCATGAGTTATAGGCTTGCTGATACTGAACTCTTAGAGCCCTCCCTTATTTACACCACTCCTGTTAAATTGCATACTCTCTCAAACAGTTCAAACAAATATAGGTATTTGTCAGAATACGTAAGTCAGAAGTGCTGGTGTTAATCTGCTTTTGATCATTACCCATTATTTTTAGTGCCCAGTATCATAACACAATAGCATAATGACATGTTCTCATACCACTGAATAACACTCAGTGCCTCTGAGTACACAAACCTTCCTTGCTGGAATTCGATGCCACTATCACTTTTCAGTCTGTCTTACGGAACTCAGGTGATCTTAATTGCTTTCCAGACACTTTGTTTTCATGAACTGCTTGTCAGGTTTGTAAATATGCTCCCCAGTTGCTGTTTCCTTAAGGATGTCGTGCTATTCATTTCATGTTATCTGTACTTAAAATTTTAAAACAAATCCTTTCCACTTCAAGCAAAACTGAATTTGTCCTTACGGGGAATAAATTAAAAATTGATGATGCACTGAGTCCTTTGGTGGTCTTGGGATAACTTAATGATGGTTGGCTCATTGGTTCTTGGGTGATTTTATTGGCCACCTAGAGAAAGGTTGGCAATAGACTCTTAATATCGGGAAGGAGATGTTCACAAACATTTCATTATTGAGCTCCTGCCAATATATCTCATCTAATCTATTTCTTCTGCTTCCTGTTCTATAATCACCCATATCCCATTTGAGGAGAACCAAAGGACAGGAAGGAGAAATTTCAGGGGCATGTCCCTTGGTGCTTATCTTCTTCTCTGACATCTTGTTATGTTCATTATATTTCATTAGCTCTAGGCAGTCGGGATCCCCCCCCCCCCCCATATACCATCATATTTTAAGCCCCTGTGTTCTCTGAATGCTCAGCAATCAGGCTTCAGAATCCCCAAATCAGGTTCAATACACAGTCGGCTTGCATTTCCTCGAAAGTGTGAAAATATAATGTAAAAGGCTAAACTTATTCTTGGGTTATTAATAAAAAGGATTCATTGGATTATAAAATTTTTTTGTAAGTTAATGTTCCCAAGTTCACATTTATATATTTGTTTTTTATTTCCCACTAGGTACTAGTTGCATAGTTTCAAAAGGGAAAATATGTCCATTTAAAAAATTCTTTTAAACTGTGGGTCTTTTAATTACTAAGGAAATTATTCTAGTTCTCCTTTGAATGGCCGCACGTGTTTTCTGTTATTCAGATTGGTGAGTGGGGGCTGCAGGGATTACCGGGAGATGATCTCTCAATTCAGAATGGCATTATTGTGACGAAGGCCACCAGATACCCACTCCTGATAGATCCACAAACACAAGGCAAAACTTGGATTAAATCAAAGGAAAAAGAAAATGACTTGCAGGTACGTACCATTTGGTGCATGAGCAAATAATCTTGAAATCATGAAATTACTCTCAAATTTCAGTGGAATCTTCCAGTCATAAAATAATCACCTCTATGATAAATGTTTGCTAATTACTCCCTTGAGTTTCGTGCAGCTAACTGGGGCAAAGGCTCTGATTATTTTCTCTCTTTGTGCACTCTTAGGTTCTCCCTCTCCCTCTTTGTGTTTCTCCGGCTCTATGGTTTTTGCTAATGTTGAGTGTGGCTTTTTGTTCTGGGGCTTGGGTTTGAGCTCATAGGAAAGCAGCAAAATTATAACTTTGTGATTCTTCCATTCAAGGCCATTTGCACCAACTTAACTTATGTGCTTGGTACTACATAGCATAATAGAGTGCAGTTTTGGCACTGAGGTCTAATAAGGTATTCGTTTCAAAGTGGGGGTAGACAAGGGCAAGATTCCAACATTTCTGGTTCCCTTGAGGATCTAATTCCCATTGATATTTCAGTTCAGCTACCTGCATTGACTTTTCATTGTTTCCTATAGTCTGTTCCCAGTGTCCTAAGCCTGCTTCCATATTGTTTGCGTGTACTATTTCTACTAACCAGAGTATCATTCTCCACCCTACTGCCTACTCTACTTACATTCCAGATAAAAATCTAAAATAGTCTTCAAAGTCCACATCTAATATTACTTTCATCAAGTCTTTTCTGTATCATCTGCTTAATGTAGCCTGTCCTGAATCCTCACAATGTCTTGTTTATATTTTTGTCGTGGACTTAGAGTCTATCTTGAATTATTATTCTTCGCACATTTGCCTTTTGTCTCTACTGTGCCATAAACTTGATAGCCATGTTTATGGTTTACCCATCTGAATATATTATGAATAGCTCTTACTGGAGTAAAATTCCTATATTTGTTGAATTTAAATGAATGAATTCAGTATGTTGTCAGTATAAGAAAAAAAATTAATATGGGTCATCTTGATAAATGCAGAAAAAGCACTTAGTAAAATTCAATACCCATTCCTGTTAAATCTTCCAGCAAAATATGAATAGGGGAAATTTTCCTTAATTGGATAAAGAGTATTTACAAAAAGTCTACAGTAGTAGGCATCATTTAATGGTGAAATATTGAAAAACTTCCTCTTAGATTAGGAATGAGATGAGGTTGTCCGCACCTTTATGCTGGAAGTCTTAGCCAGTGTAATAAGGTCGGAGAGAGAAATAAAAGGATAAAGACTGGAGAAAACAAGTGAAACTGTTATTATTTACAGATGCCATGACTATGTATGTAGAAAATCTGAAAGATTCTAGGGACCAGCCATCAGATTTAAGTGAACCTAGCATGGCTGCTCTTCTTCTGTTTTAAAACACACTTGTGAGCTGCCTTGTGTCAAGTTCCCCCGGACTTAGCCCATAGGACCTTTTTATTCATCTGCATCTATCCACCTCTCCCCTGTTGGTCATCAGACATGTAGCTGAGCCACCAGGATTTCTGATAGCCCCAGATGTGGCATGGGCCTCTGTGACAGGAAGATACAGCCCAGTACTCGGGAGCACACCTAAGATGCTCCACCTCATTACTACTGCAGAACTCAGCACACAATTCCACGTTTACTTTGAAAACCCAGAGAAATCCCAGAAATGTTCAGGGAGAATGTGACTGGAGGGGAAGAGTTAAGGAAATGGATCCATTCCCACAAAATTTCTTAAGAAGCCACATTCAACAAAAGAAAGCATGAATGAAGTATGCTGAAATACTCCTGTTCCTTAATCCAGCTCAACCATAACTTGTCCTTTCCTTCATTCCTCTAGACTCCCCTGGCTTTTGATTCCCTGCTCATCTCATTCTTACAACCTTGCCTGGGCATCCTTAGCTCAAAGCATGCTCCTGTCTCTCTTGGCCATGACCGCTACTATTTTTCCTGATCATACCTTTGACTTTCTGTTTTGTCATTAAACTCATGTGGAACCTTCAGCAATATCTTTCCTGATGCAACCCAGTTCCAGGGCGCTTCTTGTGGAAGTAACAGAAATACACTGAAGTCACCTCTTTATTTTAAAAATGTCAACTGCTGAAATGAAAGTAGATTGAATTCCATTATCCTTGCTCTGAAAATAAGCATGTGGATACAGATGAGCATGTGGACAAACACACACAAAGGAAAAAAAACAAACAAACAAACAAACATGGTTTTTATGCCCAGGCTGTACTTCACCTTGGCAGCTTTGTCCAGCCCAACTTTGATATCATCTTCAAGACCTACAGCTCTGAATTCTAGAATTCCATCTCAGGAATTCACTAACCACCTTGTAAAAGACCACCTCAAGTATCTGTGCAGATGACTCAGGCCTTGGCATTGGTGACCACACAGTGTCATTAAAAAAAAAAATCAAGTGAATTAAACCTGAAATTACAACTCCAAGATATTTTTTCAAGCTTATCAAAGATATTATGGATGGATATAGATAATCTTAAATAAACTGACAATATGAAATTATTTCCTTAGAAAGAAATCACAAAAATAGGGAGTCTATCCCTTGAGAAATAGAGCAAAACATAATTAGATTTTGTGTTTTGGGGACCTTGTCTCATCTTGGTTAATAAGCTCATTAAAGCTCTTTGTTTAGATTCATTTTTTTCTTATCAGTCCATGGTAAGGCCTTTCACAGCATCTCATTTGTATTAATAAAGCTATCCATCTGGGGAAACAACTTCTTGTAGAAGTTGTCAGCTCGGCCAGGTGATGGTGCCCAGATGTTCTGTTGCTGTGGACTTAAATCATCAGCATGTGAAATTCATCTATGACTGATGTGCCTTCCTCTGTGACAGAGAAAGCCAGAGAAAAGCCAGAGAAAAGCTCCCTGCCTTTCCTCTGAGGAATTGTAAATTTGTAACTGAATAAATCCCCTTTAAAAAAAACCACTTCATTTCTTGTTTATTGTGTTCTGGCAGCATTAACACACTAAACTAAAGCACTTCTCATGCAGGATTTTTTATTTTAGTTATTTCCTTTTGTTTTTTTTTTTTTACTCTTTGTAAAAAAAACTTTTTATTGTGAAAAATAACATATATACAAAAAAGCAAGTTATTTCTTTTTAAATCAAGATAGGACAAAAGACATTCAATTTTTCAATTCCACATTTTGTTCATAATAAGTGAGAGATTTTTAAAATTCTACTCTCCTACTCATCTGCTGTCCCCGTGGATTCTTCTTATCTCCTCTAAGTTCAACACCCACAACAGCTGAAAGGTAGTGATTGAATTCAGGAGAACATAAGGAGATAGAACAGAGAGCTGAGAACTGAGCCTTTGGGGGTCCTCATGGGAGGAAAAATCATATAAGAAGTACGAGTTCAAAACCAATTGCCTTGTACAAAGATTAACCAACCCAGTCTATCTATTTTAATTAATAACAAACTTTGATCTAAAAATGGCATTCAGAATTCTCACTTCTAAAAGTATAGAACAAAGTGCATAAAAACCTTGTAGGTTGACTTTATAGAAAGTATCTATCGTGTTCTTCTATTGTGCCATTGTAAGAGACAGAACATATGAATGAACCCTTGATTTGACTTTACATGTCATTTCTAACATTCTTCTGTTTGTTTTCTTACTTATCACTTACGTATTCATGGATGTCCTGAGAAGATAAAAGAGTATCACAAATAGGAAAAATCCTTCATTACTTCTCTTCCATCTTTTAGGAACAGAGCCTGAGAATCCATCTAAAAAATGCCACTTGCTTCTCCTCTATTGATTAGAGAGACCCCATTAACATACCCAGTTCTTCCACAAAGTCACTATTCACCAAGTTTTGGAAGTTATTGTTTGTTACTTTTATTTTTATAAGTAAGACTTCTATATTGCTCCCCAAATCTCTTTATTTCCACTTATGAATGGGTACATTCTTTGTGACGTTTATTTACTAATGGGCGCTTTATTTTTAGGTGACATCTCTGAACCATAAATATTTCCGGACACACTTGGAAGACAGCCTTTCGTTGGGCCGACCCCTTCTCATTGAGGACATTCGCGAGGAGCTGGATCCAGCCCTGGATAATGTATTAGAAAAGAATTTCATTAAGTCAGGCACTGCTTTCAAGGTGAACTTTGCAAAAAAGAAAAGAACAATGGTAACATCTACTTATCTTTTTGGGCATAGCAGTGAAGGCAGTTCCTTACAGTGGTAGTATTTGGTACACTGGGGAAAAAATTTTCAGGCTGATATGCAGTGTTTCATTTTATATTCCGTGGTATATAAAAAATACAAGGGAAAACAATATCTTGGTAAGAGGAGCCATTTAGATGAACCTAAATAACATATTTAGGAATCATACTGTCTGGTTATAATGATAATAACACATTAGAATTACACACAAAATATAAGAAAATTGTCTTTGCAAACCAGATAAATAAACAAGAAAACCTGGATTTTCTCACTAGAAACAACAATATAGTCTATAGACATTGATTTGTTTATTTCTCTCTTTATTAACTTACAGTTTAAAATCATAGACTTTGCTGGAAGCCATGGGACCTGTTCCTGATGTTGGTGATACCATGAATTGTTTTCCATATGAGTGCTTCTTTTTAGTTATTATTCTCTACCTTCAGGCTTCTTTGATTTGATTTCTTTATGAATGGCAGCATTTCAGATTGAGCTTTTTTTTTTTGCTTAGGACAAATTAATTTCATGACTATCAATGCATAAGTAAAAAATGCAAATTTTCTCATTAAAACAAGAGAAATCAGATAGATAAACAAAAATACCAGGATTTTTCTTCAAAATGTGAATATGTTTATGTGCTATATTAACATGTCAAAAGAGGTAGAATCTACATCCCTGGAGGTCTTTTAAAAGACTCTAGATCCTTAGCTGCAGTTATGAAGGCATGATACTGAAGAATAAGTTACAGTCTTAATTATGTGGCATTCAACCATGTACAGGGTTAAGATTTACTAAAAGGTTAAGTCATTTGTAAATGTTCTAATTTCCACTCATTTTTGGATAGCAAAACTAGTTGTTTTTCAATATATTGCAAATAGTGATTTTTAATGCAAATATTATCTTGCTGAAAAGTTAAAAATGTGGACTTTTTTCTCTGAAAATTGTATTAACTCTTTCAGTTATCAAATATGCTTTATAAATGACTATGAAGTACAAAAAGAGCCAATACTTTCTGTAAATATGGCAAATTTTTATAGTAGGAAATGATTTCCTCAAGTAAGAAAAAATAGCAGCTCTTGTTCTCCAAACAACTGATGAGTTGATAAATACAAATAAGCATATTTTCTAAAATTTTAAAATCAGATCTTAGAGTTACTGAGTTTTCCTTTATTCATCATTTGTTTTGAGTGAATTTCCATTTAATATGCTTGGTATTGCGGCTAAAAACACCCTCAGGTAGGACTAAATAATTAGAAATTATTCTAAATGGATGGACTTAATTATTTTAAACCAGTGATTTAGATTTCACAGCTTTCCTTCACAATTCATTCTGGTTACACAGCTCTTACCATTGATAAATTGTTTCCTAATTGAACCCAGATTTCCTTGTGCCGTCTTTTAAGCTGTTTTTAATTTTAATTTGAATTGATGTAGGTGAAAGTCGGTGATAAGGAATGTGATATCATGGATTCATTTAAGCTTTATATTACTACAAAGTTACCAAACCCTGCCTTTACACCTGAGATCAACGCTAAAACATCTGTCATCGATTTTACTGTCACAATGAAAGGACTTGAGAATCAGTTACTAAGGAGAGTAATTCTAACAGAGAAACAGGTAATCATTCCTTGTTAATTAAATGTAATAGAAGATTCTACTAAAACAAAACACAACTTAAGAGTGGAGGGTTTTGATACAAGATTGAACATTTCAAAAATAAACTCAGAAAAAATTGCATTTGTATGTATAAATCTCTGCATAAAATATAATTTTATCTATTTGCATAAATAAAATATATCCACACAAAACTTTAGAAATTTTATATTTGCTTAAGTATAATCATATTTAATATTAAGGGTTTAAGGAGAAGTCAAGGTTAGAAATAATAGGTCAGAGAGGCAGAAAATGGTAGGGTAAGAAAAAAGAATGACAAAAGAGGAATTGACAGGAAGAGGGGGAAAAGGAAAGAGATGTAAATAGATGGCCACAGACACAGAGAAGAAAAACATTCAAAAAGGGGAAACAGAAATGCTTACAGACACCAAATGGAAATAGAAAACAGCGGAAAAATTATAGGTAAAATCCTAGCTAGTTAGTAGAGGGGCAGGACCTTGAAAGGCCACCAGTTTGATGGAGTAAAAGGAAAACAGCCCAGCTTTGATTGCCATTAGCTGTTTAATATCAGTTTCCAACAAAACAGCCTGAGGTTAATGTAGTCTTGAAAGGTCCTGCTTCCACAGCTGGACAGGGAGGGCATTGACATCCCCCCACCTCCACCCCCACCCCGCCCCCTGCCCCAGTCCACAACCTCTGTTGTCCCTCAGGGATGAAAATTAGTCCTTTGTAATCCAACTGATGCTGTCAATCTATTCTGAGATGATTCTTCACTGGTTCAGATCTTTTGTGCAGGTTGCGCTCACCTGCACAAAGGAAGGCCACGCCCACCTCTAAGGTAGGCTACCCTCCATGTCCCCAGAATGCCCTACCACTCTTCCAAGGCCTTAGCTTCCCCTTCTAGAAATATACTAAGATGCTCAAACCAACCTTTCTTTCCCGTTGTGATTCCAAGAGACCTTTTCTGGCACCTCTCTTGGAGAAAACAAAAAGCACATTTAATATGAAGAAGGGCCTAGTGCTACATTATATTTAATCCTCCTAACAGTCCTGCTATGATATCCCCACTTTACAAATAAACAAATGGAGGTCCAGAGAGAATAAGGGCCCTACCTATAATAGTGCATGGATTTTTCACCACGCCAAGCTTACTAGAGAAGCTTTACAGGTTATGCTGTAAAACTGAGCAAGTTTTCCCCCAGTACCATGATGCTTGTTTTTTCATATCATGCAGTAATGGAAGCTAATGTAATTTCTTTTTGTCCTTGTATTACTGTACTTCCACCCAGAGGTAATCATTTTAATGAGAATGACTCATTAGCTATTCCCTGCAAATACAACCATAATCTTCATCAACTCCCATCAGACACTGCTAACCTGTTACTACAATAACAATAATAACACTAGTCTTGGAGTTGGAGGACAAGGGTTGTGCTTGTTTGAAAGGAAGTATGCCCCCTAGGAAAAGTCATGCTTTAATATAAATCCCATTTCATAAAGGTAGAATAATCCCTATTCAATACTGTATATTTGAAACTGTGATTGGATCATCTCCCTGGTTGATGTGATTTAGTCAAGAATGGTTGTTAAACTGGATTAAGGGACAACATGTCTCCACCCATTTGGGTGGGTCTTGATTAGTTTCTGAAGTCCTATAAAAGAGGAAATATTTTGGAGAATGAAAGATTCAGAGAGAGCAGAACGATGTAGCCATGAGATGCACAGAGTCCACGGGCCCGCAACCTTTGGAGATGAAGAAGGAAAACTCCTCCCGGGGAGCTTCATGAAACTAGAAGCCAGGAAAGAAAACTAGCAGATGTTTGCCATGTTTGCCATGTGCCCTTCCAGCTGAAAGAGAAGCCCTGACTGTGTTCGCCATGTGCCTTCTCACTTGAGAGAGAAACCCTGAACTTCATTGGCCTTCCTGAACCCAGGTATCTCTCCCTGGATGCCTTTGATTGGACATTTCTATAGACTTGTTGTAATTGGGGCATTTTCTCAGCCTTAGAACTGTAAACTTGCAACTCATTAAATTCTCCCTTTTAAAAGCCATTCCGTTTCTGGTATATTGCATTCCGGCAGCTAGCAAACCAGAACAAGGGTATTAGGTTTATCTCTGCCATTGAGTGTGTGTGTTATTTGGGGATTATTCAGAGTTAATATTTCTGGGTTCTCAGTTTCCCCCCAATGTAAAATAAAGGAGTTGAACTAAATTCAGCACACTTCTATTTATAATGCATGTTTATGGGTTGAGACTCTTCTCTGTAAAACCTCAAGATAAGGGCTGTCAAGAATATACAAATGAACAAGACAAGTACCTGCTCTCAAGATGCACAAAATCCAATTGGAAGGAAATAATTTACAAGAGATTGTGACACAAGCATAGGAGATGTACACAGACATGCTGTGCTGTGGTTTTGACTGGCTGGTTTAGGAAGACTTTCTGAAAGAGACGGAATTACTGAAGTAGTTTTTCAAGAAACTTCCTCAAATAAGTATTTTGAAAACACATTCTTTTAACATAATTCTAAGTGCAATTGTGATTCTGTATTGGAAAAAAGCATTGCTATAAAGAATGTTGTTGAGACAAAGTGAATTTAGATGATACTAAGCAAGAATATTATTTCAATGTCAAATTTCCTGAATTTGAGAACTATTACAGTTATGTAAGAGAATGTCCTAGTTCTTAGGAAATTTACTAAAGTATTTAAGGACAAAGAATCATGACATCTAATGATTCAGAAATAATAAGAAATAGTAACAATGATAAGTTTACATAGAAAGTGATAAAACAAATTATTAATTGGTGAATGTAGAGGAAAAGTATATGAAAGTTCATTTTATTAATCTTTGAACTTTTCTGAAAGTTTGAAACTTTTTCAAAATATAGTTTAAAAAATATATCATTCATGTAGAAAATATACCTTCCAGACACCCTGTCTGTCCCCTCCAGTACAAGGAGATGCAAATACAATGGAAAATGGATTTGTACTGGCAACTGCCTGTGTCACACATAGTACTATGCATGTTCCTATAGGCAGATCCTAAGTCAAGAGCTCACATTTGGTCTGGGCAGTCCCTTGGCTTCTTGGTATTAATGCCTCTTTGTTTCTGTCATTTCTGATTACAAATAAAGCTGGCCTTTCCCACAGAGCGGGGTAGGAACAGGCCAAACATGGGACATTACCACTAAGCTTAGAGCTCAGTAGAGAGTCGGGGGCCATTGAGCAAAATGATTTTAGCAGGTTCTTCTCATACATGCCAGAACAAGTGCTATGGAAATTGAATGCTAGTGTGCATAATTCTTCAAAAATTATCCAGAGAAACAGAAACATAGATATATTTGGCTAATGATAATTATTGCTTTTATCATTTGAAAGACGCTTTTGTTTAAATATGTTTTATTTGATAGCAAACACTGGGAAGATAGATTTGCTAATAATAACTGGTAATTAGAGTTCTTTATTTTTTGTTTCTTAACAACAGGAGTTAGAGTCTGAGAGGGTTAAACTTTTGGAGGATGTCACTTTTAATAAACGGAAGATGAAAGAACTTGAAGATAACCTCCTCTATAAATTAAGTGCTACAAAAGGTATTGTGTTATTAAGAAGTAATCAAAGTAACAGATTCTGAATGATTCCTTGTAAATTATTTTAAATGGCTACATGATTACAAATGTTAGAATATAATGAAGTTGTCAATGCAAAAACAAGTGAGGCAATTTCCATCTAGGCTTTAAAGAGGACTGCAGAGAATCTGATGTTTGAATTTAAAGTAGGGACTGGGTGAGAATAACAGTTTTCTTGATATAATTGCTCTCTCCTGAGAAAAATAAGGGCTCACAACAGACCTGGATGACTCATAATAGGCTAATTTCTTTGCCCAGAGGAAACTAATGTGCTCAGTCTACTTTTTTTTTAGATTGGCTCTTTCTTTGGAATTGAAATACAATTACCACAGTGTGTTGTGACATATGTAATCTTTGTCAGAGGCACTCAGGCACCAGAGGCCCAGCTCATTCTTTACTTGGCTTGATCTCGCAATGAGAAATCAGGGACAGATTATTCTCTTGACAGCCAAATTATCACACCACACCCCAATTTTGAGTTGCTCTCTCTCTTTAATATATAAAAAGAAAATGTTATCCAAAGAACATAAAATCAACAAACTATTTTGTGGCAAATTACAGCAACCTAAATTCCACGTTTATTAGCAGTGCAATAACAAATATTTTCCAACTTCACTTTAATCGTTGGATTAAAAAAAAAAAGTCTTCCCTTCCCTCCCAGTAGTATATTATGGGTCACTTTCACAACAGATTCTAGCACTACCTTTAATTGCACTGCTTTTACTGGTGAAGTTATCTGTCTCTTCTTCCCATGACTTTCAACCATTTGTGATACCTCTGGGCTTTCTAAATAACAAGGAGATCTGGGGGTTCCTCCCCTATCCTGCCAAGAGTATATTAGGTCAAGTTCTCTTTCCTATGAGGTTAATCGCAATTTGGATTTCCATAGTAGACATAGCATGACCTTGAGATAACTCAGCATCTCCCTTTAGCATTTACCTGCCATCTAGAACCTTAGGGTAAGTAAGAGCACTACTATATGAAGAGATGGCTACCTGTAACTTTGCACATCCAGGGTGGAAGATCCTTCCACATCTCAAAAATGAGTTCATTATGATATACATGCATTATTTCTATTTAAAGCAATAATGAAATGAAAGATAAATCTAAAAATGAGATTAAGGTTTTTCTTTCCTAAGTCTGTCCAGTAAGTGGTAAGACACTTTCACCACACCTCAATTTATTTTCTTATTAGAGATGTAGAGGGATCAGGGCTCTCAGTGTCAAGGACTGTTCTAAAGTGATAGAAACGAAGAGGTTACCGTTCAGTGTGTAGCTTTTGGATAAGCTCACACCATAAGATAGATGTGGACAAACTGGTGATACTTTGAAGAGAACCAGCAAGATGCTAGTGGATGTGATAGCCGGAGCACATAAGGAACAGTTCAAATCACAGGGAGCCAATGGAGACATAATTTATTGTTTTCAGACATCTGATGAGGCATTATGTGGGCTGCTTTAAGATTTCCCTTCTCCCCACCATACAGCATACACAAAGAAAAGAATCCCCTTTTGCAGGTGATTTTTAGGCAGAGTGGAGGGAGGGTAATTGGAATATTTAAAGGGATTCACACATTGGGTGATAGTTGGATAGAAGTCATTAGATGCCTTAAGAATCCTTGCGGTTCAACTCTCTTACCCTGGGGAAGCTCAAGAAGTCAAGTTGCCAATCAACAGGACTGTATTAGAAGTGATGCATCTCACCTTGGGGCTTTTCCATCTTGTGTTCTACAGTCTTTCTGTTTGATTTTTAGGTTCCTTGGTAGATGACGAGTCTCTCATTGGTGTCCTCCGAACCACAAAGCAAACAGCTGCTGAAGTGAGTGAGAAGCTACACGTGGCTGCAGAAACAGAAATCAAGATTAACACGGCGCAGGAGGAGTTCCGGCCTGCTGCGACCCGTGGAAGCATCCTCTACTTCCTCATCACCGAGATGAGCATGGTCAACATCATGTACCAGACCTCACTGGCCCAGTTTCTGAAGTTATTTGACCAGTCCATGGCCAGGTGGGACCTTGCTATCTTCACCCCCAAAGCATTAACTTAAATTTTTTGTTTACATTTCTATTCTTTTAGAAATTGCTTATTTCTTTGATTTTTAAAATGTATTGTAGATCTGAAAAGTCCCCACTACCTCAAAAGAGAATTACAAATATTATTGAGTTTTTGACGTATGAAGTTTTTACATACTCAGTCAGAGGCCTATATGAAAACCACAAATTCCTCTTTGTGCTCCTCATGACCTTAAAGATCGATCTTCAGAGAGGGACAGTTAAGCACAGAGAGTTTCAGGCTCTCATTAAAGGTAAAACATTTGAAATATGAACATGGTTTGTAAAGGATATTGCTTTTGATGTGCTGTTTGATGTGCTGTAAACCCATTTTTATGACAATAGGGAAATTGTGTTCTAATGAAAGCGAAGTTCTTTTTCATACCTCTTTTTTTTTATTTCCATTCTTTTGCTCTGGTTACTCAATATGACATATTGTAGGTCTCTGCTAACTCTGTTTTTTAGTTATGTAATCAGATTAAGTTTTGATCACTGTTGTCCATGATTAGGAGAACCTAATGCCAAAGGGAAGAAAAGTGATGCTGGTGGTAAGCTTTCTATTGCAAGAACCCACTCCTTAAGCAAGGAAGTATCATTTTAAGACTTTAAAGAAGGCACACTTGTATTTTACATTTGAAGTTAATCCTATTCATTGCTTATATCCATGTTAAAAGAGTAATTAAGAAGATCAAAGAATGGCATTTTCATTTAAATTCAACAAAATAAGTATTTATTGAGCTCATACTATATAAACCTACATGCTGATGTTGGGCACACAAGGTTTAAAAAAAATAATAGCTTTATAATGGGGATAAAGATCATTTAAAATATGACTGCAAAACAAGGCAGACTAGCCTAAGTATCATAGAAAGCCAAACACTGTTTTGGGTATAAAAGGAAGGAGAGATTACATATTATTGGTGAGATTTAAAAAACAAAAGCCTTCTTGGAAAAACACATTTGTGGGTTAAGCCTTGGGTTTGGGGGATTATTTGAAGGATACTGAGCAAGGTGGTGATATCTGCAGTATTGTCCTTTAGGCTAATTAATCTGGGGGACATAAATAGGATTGGAAGAAATAGGTGCTAGGGAGTCTGTCATCATCTTCCTGACCATGGGAAATGCCTTCCTGACCTGGGGTAAAAACAGTGGGAATATAAAGGAAGAAATGGATATAAAAGATCATGCAAGTCAAGTGACAATTGACTTTATACAAGAACCAAAAGAGAAGTCAGAACTGAATCTAAGATTTGTGGTCCGTGTGAAGATTTCTGGTCTGGTTGGTTGAAAGAGGAGCTAGTGTAAGAGGCAATAGGGTAAGGAATTGCTGAATTTGATTTAGGGACCCAGTTTCAATTAGGATAGGCTAAGCTTTGCTGCCGTAAAAAACAATTCCCATATATCAGTAGCTCAACCCAAAAAAGTGTGTTTCTCATTCACGCTGCTTCTCCAACATGCTTATCACAGTCACTCAGGAATCTCAGCTACCTTCATGATAACTGTGGCAGAGGAACAAGGATATGACAAGTTGTATGCTGCTTCTTAAAACTTACCCGCAGAAGTGACACATATCACGTACACTTTCATTAACTAAAGCAAGACATGTGCCCACATCCAACTTTAAAGGGAGAAGGGAAGTGCAGTTTCCCATGTGCTTGGAAGGAGGGGAAACTAAATGTTTGTGAACATTTCTAGTGACTACACTGGTGTGTGTAGTTTGAGATATCCAGCAGACAGAAAAGATAGCCCAGACAATTTAAAAGACGTCAGACAGCCATAAAGATGGGACATAAGGAAAAAAACAAACAAACTGAAACCCAGAACCGTAGGAATGATAGGTAATTATTTAGTTTGCCAATGCTGCTGGAATGCAATATGCCAGAAACAAAATGGCTTTCATAAAGGGAATTTATTAATTAAAACATTAATTACAGGTTTGTAGTTCTAAAGCCTTAAAAATGTCCAAACTAAGGCATCCAGATAAAGAAAGGCCAATGTCTGTCACATGGGAAGGCATGTGGCTGGCATCTGTTGGTCCTTATTCCTGGTTCTATTGTTTCCAGCTTTTGGTTCTGAAACCATGAAGAAACTCTTGGTTCCTAGAGTCTGTGGGCCTTCACTTAGCTGCTCAGGGGTAAAACTCTGGGTTTTATCTCTTAGTTTAGCATCTTGTGATGAGTCTTTGCTTAGCATCCAGGCTTTTTCTGTCTCAATCTCAAAATATCTGCCTTAGTGTCAGCTCTTTTAAGGACCCGAGTAAACTATCAAGACTCACCTTGAATGGGTGGAGTCACGTCTCCATCTAGTCAAAAGTTCACACCCAGAAATGGGTGTATCAAATTTCCATAGAAACAACTTAATCACAAGGTCCCACCCTCCAATATTGGATCAGGATTAAAAGAACATGGTTTTTCTGGGGTAAATAACAGTTTCAAACCGGCACAGTAATCTAGGAAGAAAACGTAGATTATTTCCGAATTCATTCTAAAAGGTGATAGGACACGATACTCTTTTATCTTTAACATATTATTTATAATAAATGGGCAGTAATCTATAATTTCTTATTCTATCAGTTCCCTTCCTCTACTTTAGTTAATTCCTTCCTCAAATCCAGGTTAGATTACCAACTGTGGGAACTTCGTAAATGATTTAGCATAGTCTCTGAAATTTCTTCCTTACTTGTATCTTCTTCATGAACGCAGTTTTTATTTTTATAGTTTAAAGGAAATTGAAATATGTCAACTAGGGAAGTTGATGTCTTACTGAGCATTTGTAAGAGTATAAACAGTGTGTTGTGGTAAAGCATGCACTGAACTACGGACCAGGAAAATGAATCAGTCTCTTCCACTGATTAACTGTGTGATCTTGGAGCATGATCACCCCAGTACCTCCATGTGCAAGCAGTTGTGGGGCCCAGAGGGGAACAACTAGTACAACCTGGAAAAGCTGGAGCTGGTTCTAACAGAGGAGGGTCCAGAGGCATGGAGTTTTAATCCCTGTGAGATTTAAATAAAGTGAGCATGAATTTACTTAATCTAGAAAGCTACTTTGTCTCATTTTAGTCACTTTTAAACTCTCACTTGGACTTGGTGCCAATTCTTGAGTGATGGGGCACTGGACAGTGGGTGGCCATTGAAATATGGAAACTCAGGCCCCAGCGGCAGCAGCAAAATGGGCCTCACAACTGGGGAAAGCCTTCTACTTGTGGAATGTAAGTGGGATGGGAATAATACTTTGAAGTATTTTCTTATTGAGCTGGCTTATCTTCCTGAATCCCCTCTGCCAATATGGCCCCAGGGAAGGGGGCAGATACAGCATAGAAAGAAGTGGGAAACTTGGGCCCTTGGACTTCATGCACTGTGTGAAGGAAAAGACAGTTGGAGGTAGAACAGGGGGATCAGGTGCAAAGATTCTCATCTCTACCCTGTCTGCCAAGGCTGAATCTCAAGAGGAGAGTGCTGGAGAAACATCCAGATAGGGAGAGTCCCCTGCATTCTGCCCAGTGCCGCATCCAACATAACACAGAAGCAGCATTGCAGCATCAGTGTAGGGGAGTGGCTAGATGGATGAGCCTGAGGTTTGGCAAACAGAAGTGAGGTGTCTGGAAATGAGGGCTGGTGCATAGCAGCAGCCTGGGATTCAAACCAAGAAGCTTCAAGACAGGGGGACTTTGTAACTGGAGACAAAGGACCAGGGCCAGATGCTTAGGCTGTAATTAAAGAGCCTAGTGCCTCTGTAGGTCAGATAGGATTTGTTGTAGCTCACAGGATAGAGTACAGGGATCCCAGCCTACAACTGAGATGGTGGTGGCTAGAGGGCAACCTGCAGATCTGAGGCCTTCTCCCCATCAAACCATAATCCCCCCACCTCACTTCTCCCCACCCTGCAAACACAGCCAGCTGGGTACTGTGAAAGAGAGCATGTGAATCAGAGGAGACTGAGAAACACAGCAGTGAAGTGGGAAGGGAATTCATGAGGACGGTTGGATTTGTTACAGAAAAATAAAGTCTGCATGTCTGTGTTGTAGTGTGAATACATTTGGGACCCCATTTCATAAAGCTGGAGAGTCAGGGAGAACCAGATTGTACAGGGCCAGAAGAGCCAGTGAGAGAAGATTGAATTTAATTTAGTTGCCGAAAGGGAGCTATCAAATGTTTCTTGAGCAGGGATATGGCACAAATAGAGCAGTACTTTAGGAAGATTAATCTGGGATCTGTACGTGGGATAGGTTGACTGACAGAAGTACAGTTGGCTCAGCAGTAAAAGGTTTTAGAACAAAACTGGTTTATTGTACAGTTTATATTAATTTTTAATTGGCTTACTTTTTGACTGAATTATTTTTCAAAAGATAACCTGACTTTGTTTTTTTACCAACTTCACAAAAATGACCCTTGAATCATAGCTACTTTATCATTTCGAACTCAATACTTAAGGGGAAAGGAGGAAAGAGACGCTTATCACAGCAGATATGTTTGATTTCCCAAGAGTGACAGATCCTTTGTATCAATCACTGCTTCTTTTCTGCAATATTTGTAAGGTGCCTTTGACTTTATTCTTCAACCTAGAATGTCAAAACACATTGAAAAATGAAAAGGATGCTAGGGGCAGTCTGCATTACAGAGTAACTGATTATACCTGTTTTCCCTGCCTGGTTATTTTAAAAAGATACTGTCTTTCATTTGTCATAGAACATGGACAAAAATCACTTTGGGGGTCCGCTCTTGCTTTACAGGTTGGAAACCAGACCCCAGCCTTCCAAAGCAGAGGGAGGAAGAGTTATTATCAAAATAAGAACTAATTCTCATTTTGTTCCCACTATGGGCCAAGACTTGTAAGCTTTCTTCATACATTAACTTATTTAATCTTCACAGCAACCAGTCTTGCAGGTTCTGTTATTTCACCTGTCTGACAGATGAGAAAACAGAGAGATTGGGTTCCTTGTCCAAGTTTTACGTAGATAGTAAGTGGCAGAGACAGGATATTTTGGGGAATAGTCTGGGTTGTGGTCCTTCTGGGCTGGCTTAGGTGCACATTACATTTGGAAACACTGAGGTAGCTCAGATGCCCTCTCCTGGTGTCTCTGAACTTTATGGTCACAGAAAACATTTCTTTGGAAATCTATTGAGACTGCAGGTACAGTGAACCCAATGGTAGACGATGGACTTTAGATAATAGGACAGTTATAAAAATATTCCTTCATGAATTGTAACAAATATATCACACTAATGCAAGGTGTTAATAACAGGGTGGTATATGTGAACTCTGTATTTTATACCTGTTTTTTTCTGTAAACCTACAATTTCTCTAATAATAATGATAATAATAAAGACTGCAGGTGGCTCTCTCTAGTGTTTGCTTCTCCTTCAAGTAACCTGTAGTATTAGCAGCAATAGTGCTACAATTAGTCTCTTTCACCAGATTGCAGGGGCCAGGGAGCTGAGAGGATGGTTTACAGATTCTATGTGTAACCGAGAAATTAGGATTTAACGGATGATTTTGATTACTGAATCATTATATTCCTTTTTGCTTTCTGGTACGTTGGAGTAGACAGGGAAATACCTGAAATCCCTAAACTACAATTCAGCTGCCCTGATATCTGAAATAATTGTAAAAGCCCTTATCTACTATCTTTGTGACTGTAAGAACTATTACTCCCTTTTATCTGATCATTTCCTTTTATTGCAAAGGCCCTAATGCTAAAGAAGAATTTGAAGCCAGCCAGTAATTAGCTTTGGGCCTGGACATTTGTAAATCATATCAGCTAGACTCTGCTATTGAAAGATAACCTGTCTCCCTTCCTTTCGGCTTATACCTTTAGTACTGAAGTGATAGCTCTGCCTCCTCTCCTTTCAACTTACGTTCTCTTACTGAAATGATAATGATAACACTGTCCCCTTTTCTGCTTTGAATTTGCTATCGAAATGATGCCTCTTCCCTCACTAAAACACTTAAAGACCCTGAACTCCCTAAACTTGAGGAGACAGATTTTGGGCCGCTAGGCCATCTGCTCTTCTGCTGTGCACCTAGTAATAAACTCTTTCTCCCTTTGAAACCCCGCTGTCTCAGGAATTGGTTATTGAGCACAACAGGCAAAACAATCCATGGCCTTTGCAGGTAACATAACTGTGTCTTGGTACTCAGAACTGCTGGTTCTAAATCTTCTGTGATAGAAGAAAGGGGAGACTTCAGCTAAGGTGCCTTCTCTGGAAAGTGCTAGGCTAAGAGAACGTAATTCCCTCCCCTGTTCCCTTTTTGCCTAAGGGTTAGTGTGTAGAGTGAAAGGATTTGTTGAGTTCCTAAAGAGGATTTTTAGTACTTAAAGTGTCAGCAATCACTGTTTTACATACACCTGAGCTAAATAAGCCTTAGAGCTGGAATTACGATAATAAAACATTACAAAAGACACTTATTTGTGCTGGTTTAAAACTGTTATGTACCCCAGAGATGCCATGTTCTTTTAATCCTAATCCAGTCTTGTGGGGCAGGCGTATTGTAGGGTAGGAACCTGTGATTAGATTGTTTCCATGGAGATGTGGTGCCCATTCGAGACTATCTTGATTAGTTTACTGGAGTCCTTGAAAGAGCTCACAGAGAAAGAAAGAGCTCAGAGCCTACACAGAGAACAGAGAGATGAAACTAAGACACAGCAGATGCTTGGAGATGCTAAGCTAAGAAATGAAACCCAGAGTCTGCCCTGGAGAAGTTAAGTGAGGAACCTTAGATGCTTAGAGTGAAAGCCACTGGAAATAGGAGCTGAGAGAGCCGTTTGAAACCAGAATCTAGGAGAGAAGGATAGCAGAGGTTGCCATGTGCTTGCCATGGCCGAGAGACCTTGGACGCCTTCAACCTTTCTTCAGAATCAAAGTATTTTTCTCTGGATTCCTTAATGCAGACATTTTCATGGCCTTAGTACGTAAATTTGTAACTCAATAAATTCCCTTTGTAAAAGCCAATCCATTTCTGGTATATTGCATTCCAGCAGCATTAGCAAACCGAAACAAATTCTATAGAGAAAATTGGAAATTGAAAATATAATTCTGTATTTTATTTGAAACTTGCCACATTGGATATGCTCATTTGACTTTTGATTTGCTTCAAAATATGATTTGATGCTATCTATCTTATCTATCAATCAATCACCTATCCACGATCTATCAATTATGTGTCTATATCCATCCACACATCCTAGTAACAAATAGAATTGAACATCAGATTTTGAAGGAGTGATGACTAATTTAAGAAGTGATTTTTAAAATCACACATGAAAAGATAAACCTATTCATTGACATAAAATTTTAAGCTTCAGTTAATTAAAAAATAAAAAGGCAAGCAGCTGAATCATTTGAGAAAAACTCTCTGCAGGAAAATTGACGAGGAATTATTATCTGCCACTTTTAAGATGGTGTAAATCAGTAAATAAAACATGAAGACTTAAAGGAAATATACCAAAAATATTGCCACAATTTCTATAATGTGGCCATCTCATTTTGGCTAGTTAGAAACTAAATTTATAAAGACAAAGTAGATGATGACCTGACTCAGGCTGTCTGACACTCTTCCCTAGGGGGAGCAGCTCTGGATCTGAAAGCCTGCCCTCCCAAACCTTTTCGCTGGATCCTCGATATGACCTGGCTGAATCTTGTGGAGTTGAGTAAACTTCCACAGTTTGCAGAAATTATGAATCAGGTAATAAAGGACTGGTTAAAAGCATCTGCAAACCCCAATATAGAAATGGGTCATTTTAACTGGGCACCCCTGGCAAACAGTTCTTCACCCATCTTGCATGGACCTCAGAGGTATCCCTTTTTTTTTTCCAATTATGAAAACAAATGTATTTATATAAGATCAAATAAAACAAGTTTACTTGGCATTTCCACATAGGGGCTTAATACTTACATGTGGCTATACCTTATAATAGACTTCAAACAATATAAACACTTTGCTTATTTCCATCCAAATCTTTCCAAATGTCACCCTCACCTTTGGTCTAGGAATTTTCTGTCTACCTGACATTTAATAACCTTATATTGTTTGACAATTTTATCCTCTGAGGGGTGGGTAAAATGGCTGAGAGTAAGCTCTGGAATCAGATTGTCTGAGTTTGATCAAACTCAGGCTCTGCTACTTACCAGCTGAGTCCTTGAGCAAGTAATTTCACCTCAGAAGTAACCTTTTAATAATGTAGATGTCTGACTTTTCCTTCTGTGTGGTGTACGTGGGTCATTTATATATGCTTGCTTGAGATTCTGTCAGAATCTAGTCAGTGGACCCTTTTATTGGCATCCGAGGACAGACTGTTGAATGCATGGGAGTGGTTTGCACTAACAGGTGAGGGCTAGGAAAATGAGTGAGAAGCAGAGTGAACTTCGATGGGCTATATGTCATTCCACTGCCCCTCACTTATGCAGCTTGCTCCAGAAGTTCTCCTGTGGTAGAGACGAAGTTAGTAGGTGGAAGACCGATAGGCTAAGGATAAATCCCCTCTTTCTTTTTGTGTCTCCTCTCTGGCCTTTGGCATGCAGGAGGCCTGCATGGGAGGCTATGGGTAGAAGTGCATGGTATAGACATCATAGGATTGGGCTGCAGCAGCTTCTGGACCTTCCAAGGAAAGTGACATAGGGACTGATTCTCTGGGGGGCAGCCAACCAGAAAGAGCCACTGCAGTCTTCGGAGGCAGAGGCCAGCTGTGAAATATTTTAGAGAGCCTCCTCCATGTTTCAGTGCCCAAGAGACACAATTGGGTATCTGGATTACAGACTAACCCTTTTGTTATTAATTTGCTCTGTCTGTATCCTAGCCATGGAGTCCTGTTCTATATTTTACACGATGAATTGTTGATGTGATTTGTGGCTTTGGATAGTTATTTAACTCTTTATGCCTCAGTTTCCTTATCTGTAAAAAATTGAGGGTTTCAGAAGTAAAAATACAGCCCTTACTTCTAGCACCCTGTATTGGGTGTGTACCTATTTGCTATTAATGCTTACCTTGGCTTTTTTTTTCTTTTCCTTTTTTTTTTTTTGTTAGCATGGGCAGGCATCAGGAATCGAATCTGGGTCTCCAGCATGGCAGGCAAGAACTCTGCCTGCTGAGCCACCACAACCCACCCTTACCTTGGCTTTTTTAAAATGTTCTAATAAACACTATCTAAAAATCCACCCTGATCATTGCTGAGGAACAGTGCCAGGCTCACCAATCTACTTTTTATAATTAGGTTTGATGGCATTTGGTCTTCAGGAAATTAACTTTGAAGGCCTCTGAAAACCTGTGGCTCTTCCCATGCTTCTAAAAGAACAGGTGTTCGAGACCAGGTTTCAGATAGACTTCCACCTTTCTTAAGTGTAAGAACTGCTAAGAAAATAAACGTTTTGATTTTGCCACGTCACTATTTTAAGTAGAGGCCGACATCTAGAACTTTGGTTGGCAGCATGGCTTCATCAGTGGTTCTCAACCAAAGGCGATTTTGCCCCTCCTTCTGTCCTGGAGGACATTCAGCGTGTCGGGAGACATTTCTCATTGTCACAACTTGAGGGTATGGTTATACTAGGGTTATGCTCCTGGCATCTAGTGTGTAGAGGCCAAGGGTGTTTGCTAAGAATTCTGTGATGTGCAGGATGCTTCCCGAAACTAAGAGTTATCTGGCTCAAGATGTCAGTAGTGCCGAGACTGAGAAACTCTAGTGTGTGTTCTATTCCTGCCCAACCATTTGTTGCAATTTATATATGATACTAGTTTTAGAGAATAATGTGAAAAACAATGGAAAATGTGAAAGGAAACAATAATATTCATGTTATTTGAGTCACTGATTTTGAAGAAAAGTTTAAACTATGTTAATTTGCTTGAAAAATTATTGCTCTGTAAAGAATGACCCTCTAAGGTTATTTAGAATCCTCTGCAATTTTTAACCACATGTATTCCTACCGCTTCCTTGTTTTAGATATCTCGTAATGAGAAGGGGTGGAAAAGCTGGTTTGATAAAGATGCTCCAGAGGAGGAAATTATCCCTGATGGATATAATGATTCACTAGATACCTACCGCAAACTTTTACTTATAAGGTGAGAATAGGAAACACTCATCATATCCATAAATTACAGATCTTATCCCCTGTCGGTTTGATTTTACTACATCCATGTAGTTATTTTAAGAAATAGATGTGCTTCTAAACTGCAGGTTTTGAAATTAATTATTTATTCCTTCACAAGGAAAATAAAATGGTTATGTAGTAGAGAGTGGTATATTTTGACAATGTATTAATGATAGTACTTTTAGCAAGAAAAAAAGAGTGAAAAATGTGTTTTAATTATTCATTCTGTTAATTGAATGATCATTTTACTGTTTACTGTTTATGATCATTTACTGTTGAATGATCATTTATGGTTGAATTTACTTCTTTAAAAAAAGTATACTTTACAAAATATTAATATTAGATCAAATAAATTCCTGAAAAAAAAATTGAAAATATTTGGTAACATAGCTCACTACTTAGCAAAGTTTATATTTGTGATAACTTTTTACTTGATATTTTAAGAATGTACACAGTTTTGATAGCTAATCAAATGGTATTTAAGATAGTGTTTAATATTAGAATTTAAGAAACTGTGATATCTATATCTGTAGATTTTTTCCTTCCCTACTTTAATTTTAAATTGGTTTATGAAACATTGTACAAACAGGCTTTTCAGTGATTACTTAGATCTTCTTTTAAATGTGGCTATGGATAAGCTAACTAGGCTATCCATTTAAGTGGTTAAGATTTTCATATGTTAATTGTAAAAATATCTGTAAATTCATATTTTCCTGAGATCAGGAAAATATTTAGTAACATAGGTCATTACTGTAGCAATGCATACCTTTGTAAGAATTTTCTGCTCGAGAAAGTTCTATTTTGAGAAAATTCATAGTTTTGACAGCTGCTCAAATGGTATCTAAGTCAGTGTTTAATACTTAGAATTTAAGAACTTTGCTATCTGAATTTGTAGATTTTTTCCTTGTTGCCTTAATTTTAAATTCGTTTATAAAACTACTGCACAAATACAGGCTTTACGATGATTATATGGATACTTCATTTAAATATGCCTATCCTTAAGCTAAGATATCTACTTATGGTGGTTCTAAGTATATTGTTTGTTTTCCTAAAAAAAAAATATTTTAAAAGTAGACTTTATAAAATTAAAAATTATCAAATAAAATTTCATTTCATTTGAGAAAAAACAATAGTATCATGCTATTGAAATATCCAAATACTATTTTGCCTATGAAAATGGAAGCAAAAGTTTGAAACTGAAGTCTTTTAAAGAAGGACATTCCTATCTTGTCTCACTTCTCGCGTTTTCTCAATATCCAGTATCTCAATAAAGCCTTCTGTATTAGAAGACCAATTGAAATATATGTGTGTGTGTGTGTGTGTGTGTGTGTGTGTGTGTAGGAGAGAAGGTGGGGGGGAGATTGGTGGGAAAACTGGAGGCATAGAGTTGTGGGGAGATGAGGCCACCAAAGAATCATAAGAAATGTAGGGTTGTTTTGAAATAGTGTATCTTTCTTATTGTTACATATCTGAGCTTGCATACATTAGAAGAAACTGTTTTCTGGTTATTGACACTATTTGTGAGTGGTCAGAGCAATCAGCATTGTTGGCCTCATGATCTACAGAGTATGAAATGTCTGCTTGTTTTTACTAGAATAGATGTGACTGTTTTTTTCCATCATTTTAAAATTGGACTTATGTGAATTAATAGTGTACCCTACTAGCAAATAAAAATCTGTATGCTTGCCTGTGACCCAAAATATCAATATAAATGGCATTTATTTAATGTGTCTGTGTGTGGAACCTACCATAATGTGTGGTACACAAATGGTATTACATAATGCTTCTGATCAACTTTTGACACCTTTGACACATTGAAGACCCCCTTAAGACTTCAGAGTTTCAGGTGTGCATCAAGTTTGCCTCATTGTCTGTTGGAGCTGGCATAGCACACTTGCCCTTGGTTTCCAGCTTAATCCCCAGATCCTGGTGTGTAGTAGGCATTCAATAAATACTTTTCCAAGAATGAGCATACTCATGTATGTTCTGATTAACTTGAATGAGGAATTGCTTACCTGAAGCTAGTGGTCTCAGTAACTAGTGGTAATCACTGAATTTTTAAAATAATTAATTAAAATTTAATAGTAGTTGACTCTTCTGAAAATGAGATACTTGTTCAGCTGACTTCTAAGTTACCCTTGAGGTCAGCAGCAGATCGTGTTGTTACCAGCGTAGCCCCACTCCCCGCGACCCACCAAAAAAACATGATTAAACTTGCACTCATCCAGGGATGGTACACCTTCCCTTTTACACAGGTCTGTATGAGGGAACATTAGCTTGTTGACTTTTTGCAAATTAAAAAGGTGTTTTTTAAGTACTTAGAATTAAAAAGAATAAAAAGTGAAGACACTGAATTTATTTCCTCTGACTTCTGTTTATTTCCAGGTCTTGGTGCCCAGATCGTACTGTTTTTCAAGCAAGAAAGTATATTGCAGATTCTTTGGAGGAGAAGTACACAGAACCAGTTATCTTAAATCTGGAGAAAACTTGGGAAGAAAGTGATACACGCACGCCTCTGATATGTTTCCTGTCCATGGGGTCTGATCCCACCATTCAGATTGACGCATTGGCCAAGAAATTGAAGCTGGGTATGATCAACACTCTGTGAAACTTTTGTCTTTTGTAATTTCATAATTGATTCTTAGAAATATATCCATAAAATTCAGTTAAGAAGAAAAACATTTAGCTTCTCCCTCTTTCCTCCCTTCAGATGTCCTAGAATGAGATTGTGATATAGTAGTTATCTGTTTGTAGGGAGGAACATACTCGTCTACCATATACTATAGTTTCTTTTTTAAGGTGTGAGCAAATGACCATACTGCATGGATAGCAAACTTGCAAAGATGAGCATACAAGGTCAAATTTTACTGCAATGTCTGTGTAAAACTACAACAAAGTTTGTCACAAATTGAATAACTATAACCATTATTGTAATGCGTAGTAATTAGCAATCCGTTTGTTCTTGTTTTCATTCAGTAACCAGTTAGAACAGGCAGTGTACTAGAGTTGAGGAGTACAAAGATGAATACAGCTTAACTGGGAAGAACAGACATATAAAAATGTAATTAAAGACAGTAGGTCAACTGCTGCATTAGAACTGACAGATTGGACTTCATTATAGGAGTCAGAGCTACTCAGAAAGCATCATAGTGAATATATTTTGAGCAGGATAAGAATGTACCAAGTGGGAAGGTGGGATATAGAATGGAAGTTATTCTTGGGGAAGGAGGCAGGGTCAGAAGTTATAAACACTTAAGTGTGGGAGCATGACTGAGTCAGTGAGACTGATGGATGGGGACTTGCATGATGTAAGTGCAGGTCAGTCATGTCCAAGTGTTAGCCACAGAGCCTTCCACAGTAAGAAGCTATTGTAAAGCGTGAGCTTGTGGTAGCATGGTCTATCGTCACTTCCTCTTTTCTCATTTAGACTTTACTCTGTTTATTGTCTTCTCACTGTTGTATGCTCCATACTGATCTGTTTTGAAATGGTCATTTTATTCTATCTGAACATTAATACTTAGTGCAACAAGTTTCCAGGTTCTTTTGGCAATGATCATGGTTAAGTCTCTTTAACCATCTTTAAAGGAGGTTGTTTTTCTCTGGTATTTACTGCAGCATGCCAAGCACTTGAAGCCATCAAGAGTAGTGCCTCTCTCGCAGCCTTGAGCTTACAAATCTCTCTCCAATCTATTCCTCTGTGGGTCTTTGTCCACCTGCTTCCATGCCCCTGTTCCCTCTACACATAGTCTCATTTTCTAGCTTTTGCCACAAACAGCCTTCTCCACGTACAGAATTGCTCATCTCTGGTAGCCCTCCGACTTTGGGGCTTACATATTCAGCACTTTTGGGTAAACTCCTCTTACTCTCTTGTCCCAAGTTCAAATATCCAGGGACAAAATTCTCTGGCTCACCTTTGGTCATATGCTCCTTTCTGGACCAATCAGTTATCTGCTGCTGTGGAGACAGGTTCATAGCAAGAACCACATGTATGGCGTCGAAGTGGGGAGGGGTGCATTTCCCAGAACAATGCGATATTGTTTGTAGGAAAAGGCAGTATCCTGCTAGGGTTATTTCAGAGGTTAACTTAATATAATTCTGTTGTCTAGAACAAGGGTTTAAGAACAGAACTAAGAAATTCATGGCCATAATTGGGAGAAATTATGACTATGGCATTAAACAGACACACAGGTCAGAAATGTGTCATCACTTGATAGTGTTAGTCTTCTGCTTTACTTGGCAATTTGGTGATTTCCATTTCTTGCTGTTATGTTAGTCGTCTCAATGACAATTTAAACTTTTATTGGATTATTTGTCAGGATGCTGAAACAAAGTAGATTTGATTTTGACTTTGAAGGACCCAATGACTTTTGTAAAGAACTCTTTTGATAAATCATATTAGTGATTTTAGGTAGTATTAGGCTGCTCTCTATTTTTGGGTTGAAGTCCTAAAGATGGTTGTTAAAATGAAAGCATTATCCCTCATCTCTGGAAACTTTTAGGATGAAAAACTGTGCTGCTAAAAGGGGCATGAGTCAACTGTCAGAGCAGATTTTCAAGGCTGTTATATGTGGCCTTCCAAATTTCTAAAATTAGTATATTGTCCCACAACCATATTGCAAAGTTCTCTGTGCATGTTTATTTAAAACACTTCATTGAGCAAGAGGATATTAACTCATTGTTTTAAAATATTAAGGTGATAAGTAAATTATACTGACAAAAAAATGAAAGGCAGAAGAACATGTTAATCTAGTTTCAACTATTATTGTTCTATTTAGATAATTGAATAATAGAAAATCATAGAATGTTCAAGGTGAATGGGACTCTGGAGATATTTGAATCCAGCCAGCCTCCTTATTTTAAGAAATTAAGGTCTGGAAATAAGGCCTGACAGCTTGTGAGTGACAGGATTTAATCCTAGGGCTTCTGAATCCACTTCAGTGATCTTTCTCTTTTTTAAAAAAACATTTTTTAATTGCAAAATATAACATATATACAAAAAAGCAACACTTTTCAAAGTACATTTCAACAAGTAGTTAGAGAACAGATTTCAACATTTGGTCTGGGTTGCAGTTCCGCAATTTCATGTTTTCCCTTCTAGCTGTTCCAAGGTACTGGAGACTAAAAAATATCAGCATAATGATTCAGCAGTCATATTCATGTGTTAAATCCTAACATCTCTGTTATAATTCCTTCTTCTCCTTTGATCCTTCTCCCAATATTTAAGGATATTTGGTTTATGCCCATTCTAACTTTTTCATGTTGAAAACGGGTGTTGGCAGTATGGGATGGGGGATAGAATTGGTTGATGTTATTGGAGAGAATGGCGCCTCTGAGTTTCAAGACATATCTTACTGAGGAACCATCTGAAGGTTTTATGTTTTTGAAAAGTATGCTTAGTGCATGCAACTTTTGTAGGATCTCAAATAGAGCCCTGGGTGTTCTTTAAGGTTCTCAGGAAGGATGTTGGCTGGGGGTTAGCAAACCATGGGGTTTTAGTTTGCTGAAGCTTCCAGAATGCAATATACCAGAAATGGAATGGCTTTTAAAAAGGGAATTTATTAAGTTTCAAGTTTACAGTTTTAAGGCCATGAAAATGTCCAAATTAAGGCAAAGCTATAAGAGTTTCCAAATTAAGGCACCCAGGGAAAGATACCTTTACTCATGAAGACCAGTGGGTCCAGAATACGTGTCAATGGAAAGGCACATGGTGACTGCTAGCTTTCTCTCCTGGCTTCTTGTTTCATGAAGCTCCCTGGGAGGTGTTTTTCTTCTTCATCTCCACAGGTCTCTGGCTATGTGGACTCTGTTGGTTCTGGTAGCTCTAAAGCTTTCTCCAAAATGGTCCCCTCTTAAATGGCTCCAGTAAGCAACCCCACCTTGAATGGGTGGAGACATATCTCCATGGAAACCATCTAATCAAAAGTTACCACCCACAAATTGGGTGGGTCACATCTCCATGGATAATCAAAAAGCTCCCACCAGCAGTATTGAACGAGGATTAAAGGACATGGCTTTTCTGGAGTACACAACAGATTCAAACCAACACACATGGCAATTAGCAATATCTAGCTGAAGCTTGCATTAAGAGTACCCTCTAAAATAGCCTATCGGATCTGTCTGCGCTCTCTTAGCCATGGATACCTTGTTTCGTTACATTTCTTTTCTCCCTTTTGGTCAGGAAGGCATTGTCGATTCCATGGTGCCAGAGCCAGGCTCATACTTAGGAGTCGTGTTCCAAATTGCCAGGGAGATTCACACCCCTGGGCATCATGTCCCATGTAAGAGGCGAGGGTAATGATTTTCCTTCTCTTTACATATGCATATATATATATGTATATGTAATATATATATAATGACAACATGGTGTACAATTATAGTAATATATTTGAAAATGTTAGAATTGACAAGTTTCTAGAAAAAAATACAGATTTACAAATTTTTCTCAAAAAAGGTGTAAACCCTTAATATACCAATAATCAAGGTGAGAAAAATGAGAATTTTTTAAATTATTACCTTAACAAAGGCTTTTGATTGGGTGATTTTGGGGTGAGACCTTTAAAAATATTTAAGGACCTTCATGTGATGTTTTCTATTCAACAACATTGAAAGAGAGGATACATTTTCCTCTTTATTTTAAAGGAATAGCATAATTCTGATATAAAAAACTGACCAAGATAGTAACTACATAAAAGAAAGAAAATCAGGTTGATGCTACTTATCAATGTAAATAAGAGAATCCTAAATAATATACAAGCAAGAAGAATTCAGTGGAACATTTAAAAAAGTAACATGAAGAAAATTAATAATGTGCCTTGACCAAGTAGTATTAGATAGGAGAATGTAAGATACAGGTGATATTAAGAAATCTCTTATTATAATGTATCGTAGCAATAAGTGAAAGACTATTTTAAGCCACTGTATTAATATCTCTATAGATACTAACTGTTCATTTTATAAAAATTCAATGTTATATTTGAATTTTAAAAAGCAAGGAACAGATGAGTATTTTATTAATATGATATTGAATATGAACTTCCAATACCAACATCATTCTTAATGGTGAACAGCTAGGGACGTATCCATAAAAGTCAATAGTAAGATAGAGTTGTCTGCTGTCACCACTATTATTTAGTTTTGTTGTGAAAGATGTTGCCAATGTATTGTAAATATAAATAAAAGATGTAGCTGTTGGAAAGTGGGGTCAAAATCATCATCACTGTCAGACAATGTAATTGTCTAATTAACGAACACAAATGAATCAACTGAAAAACTATTAGGCACAATAGGATAGTTCAGTAAGGTGGCCAATCACAAAATAAATATATAAAAATCAATGGCGCTTTCTTATAAAAGCAAAATGAAAACAATATCATTCCCTATAGCAAAACTGAGAAATAATTTTTTCAAATGCCTTTTTGGAGAAAACTGTAAAACTTACTTAGAGACATAAAAGCCTATTAGAATAAATGGAGAGCTAAACTACATTCCCAGTATAAAGATTCAAAATTGTAAAGATGTCAGTATTCTCTAAATTAATCTATAAATTGAGCACATCTAGTTGAAATTTCAATGGCATTTTTTTTTCTAATTGGATAGAGGAATCTTAGATCATCTAGAAGCAATAAAAGAATAGCCAAGAAAGATTGAAAAAAAAATGATGATGAACCAGTACTACCAGATTATAAAAACTGGATTTTAAATCAGTGTGGAACTGGCCCAGAGGAAATAAGCAGATGAATGGAACAAAATAAAAGGCCTAGAAATAGACTCCAATATATATAATAACTTGGCATATGGTAAGATTTGCATTTCAAATCAGTGGAAGAGGAATGGATTAGTCATTAAATGCTGTTGGGAAGTAGGTTAACTTCAGGAAAAAAGTGCGAGTTTGGCCTCACATTAAATTCCAAAGAAAATTCTAGGTTGATTAAAGAATTAAATGGTTTACATTTAAGCTATAAAAGAAGAAAAGGAATTTATTAGTGAATAGTAATGTACTATTGGGGTTGCTAAGACTTTTGTAATCATGATTCCAGAGCCCAGAATCAGAGGGACAAGATATAGTCAGTTTGATTGTATGCAATTTAAAAATATCTGCACGTTAAAAGCACCATAAATTAAATTAAAATGCAAATGAGAATATGAGGGTAGATTTGGAATTATAGCACACCGTTTCAGTTGGAGGCACAGGTAGTCCTTTTCATATATATCAAGAATTTTGTAAATGTTTATATGCTTTGCTCAACTATTCTACATATATGTATTTTGCCTAAGAATGTATTGAAAGATACATGTCAACATTTATATATAAGGAGGTTTAATGTGGTGTTATTTATAATATTGAAAACTTAAGCATATAAAGGCTGGTAGTTGACTGAACAAGGATGCATCAGCAAGTTGGCACTCTGTGCAGCCATTAAAAATTATATTTTCCAACAATATTTAACGACAGTAAAATGCTCACAACATTCTACATTAGAAAGTGAAGATATAAATAGCATATATGTATATGTGTGTATATATACATAATATATCCATATATAATACATACATATAAATGCATTTAAATTAAATCTAAAGTCCCTTATTCAAAACCATTAGAGTCAGCTATATTTGAATATTCAGAATTTTCAAGTTTTAAGAAAGGTAATATTACATATATTATGTAATACATTGCTGATAAGAGTGGATAGTCATAAAAATAGGGATAATTAAAGAGTAAATAGCTTCACATCTGTTCAGGTGAAGTTTCGCCACCAAATGATTTTGTGGCAAAACTTTCCATTTTTAGAGCTTTTTGAAGTTTAAAACAGGATAAGAGATTGTGAACTGTGCATATTAAAGAATTAGAACAAAAATCTCTAGGAAGGAATATTTTCATTTTATTTTTTATATTTTACTGTACTTACTAAAGTTTTGACACTGAACAGATATTACTTAATTAGAAATAGAAAGTTTTTATTCAACATGGAAGAGGGAATATTGAAGAGACACAAACCTTAATTTGAAAAGAAATAGAAAGACAGTCTAAATCTTACTGTAGTCTCTCAAAAACAACCAAACAACCAAAGCAAAAATGAAAATCACTGAAGAGTAATGATGCTGCGTTAGGTCCAGCAGTATTTCCTAAAATGCTCCTTGCATCCATCTGTCTCTCCAGAGTCCCCTTCTTTGTGACCTGGCAATTCTCCCATCCCTCTCTAAAAACTCAGTTTGTGCTGCCTTTGTTTCACTGGCCTCCCCCTGCTTTTAGAACCCTATCCCTCCTCAAGTGAGAAGCTTCCTCCCTTTTCTCATCAGTCTGTTTTTCCCAGGCTCTTAAGCAAATTCATCAAATATTTATTAACCTATACTTAAAAACAAGAAAGTTCTCAAATAAATAACCTAACCTAACACCTTAAAAATAGAAATAGAAGAACAGAATACATCCAAAGTAGACAGAAGGGATGAAATAATCAAGACTTGAGTGCAAATAAATGAAATAGAGAATATAAAAACAACAGAGAAAATCAAAGAACCCAAAAATTTCTTTGGAAAGATCAACAAAATTGAAAAACCTTTAGCTTGACCAACCAAAAAGAGAGAGAGAAGATATAGATTACTAAAATCAGAAATTAAAGAGGGGCATTACTACTGACCTGACAAAAACAAATAGGATTATAAAGGAATACTGTGAACAATTACGCCAACAAATTAGGCAATCTAGACAAAATGAGCAAATTACTAGAAAGACAAATGACTAAAGCTTACCCAAGAAAAAATAGAACATTTGAATAGACCTATGGCAAGTAGAAATAATGGCTTAGGAAAAAGAAAAAACCTTCCACAGAGGGATTCTCAGGCTCAGATGGCTTGGCTGGTGAATTCTGCCAAATACTCAGAGAACAATTAGTGCCAGTCCTTCAAAAATTCTTCCAAAAGACAGAAGAAAAAGAACACTTGTAGAACTCATCCTATGAAGCTGGTATTATCACAATAACAAAACCAGACAAACATATCACAAGAAAAGACCACCATAGACCCTTATTCCTTATGAATATAGACACAAAAATTCTCAAAAAAATACTAGTAATGTGAATCTAATCCCATATAAAATTGGATTATATGCAAAACCCAAGAGATACGTATCCCAGGAGTGCAAGATTAGTTTAGCATCTGAAATCAATCAATATGGTACATATTGATATGGTACACCATATTGATAGAATAAAGAGCAAAACCACATGATCATCCCAAAAGACACAAATAAAGCATTAAAAAAATTCCACCACCTTTTCATGGTAAAAAAACAACAACCAAAAAGTAATAATAGATGGGAACATCCTCAACCTAATAAAGGCTATCTATGAAACCCCACAGCTATCATACTTAATAGTGAAAGACTACATGAACTCTGTCTACGATCATGAACAAGGAAAAGATGGCCAGTCTCACTGCTTCTTGTCTGCATTGTGCTGGAGATTCTAAGTGAGGTCAATAAGGCAAGAAAAATAAAGGAAAAGCAACCACACTTTGAAGTAAGAAGTAAAATCGTATCTGTAGATAGCGTGATCAGATTGATAGACAATCCTAAGGAATCCATGAAAAAAGTAGGTTTTTTCCCACAATCCATGAATAAATGGGTTCAGCAACATTGCAGGATACAAGGTCAATGTTAAATTTCTATACAGTGGCAATGAACAATCTGAAAATGAAATTTTGAAAACAATTTCACTTACAGTAGCATCAGAAAGAATAAAATAGGAATAAAATTAACAAAAGTTGTGCAAGTTGAAAACTGAAAATTGTAAGACATTATTGAAAAAAATTTAAAAAGACCTAAATAAATAGAAAAACACTCCATGTTCATGGCCGTACTTCCCAAATTGATCAACAAATTCAACTTGACCCTATCAAAATCCCAGAAATTGGCAAGATGATCTTAAAATTCTAGACCTGAACTATTCAAAGCAGTCTTGAAAAGGAAGAACAGAATTATAGTACTCAGACTTCTCAGTTTCAAAATTTACTACAAGGCTACAGTAATCAAGACAGTATGGTACTGTCATAAGGATAAACAGATGGGTAGAATGGAAAAATTAGAACCTCATTCATTGCTGGTGGGAATGCAAAAATGGTACAGGAATTTTTCAAAACAGTCTGACAGTTCCTCAAAATGTTCAACAGAGTTACCAAATGACCCAGAAATTATACTCTAAATATATATTCAAGTGTTTTGGTTTGCAAGCTGCCAGAATGCAATATCCCAGAACTGGAATGGCTTTGAAAAAGGGGAATTTAATAACCTACAAAGGTATAGTTCTAAGCCTATAACAATGTCCAAACTTAAGGCATCCAGGGAAAGATACCTTAACTCACGGAAGGTCAACAGGTCAGGAACACCTCTGTCAGCTGGGAAGTCACATCGCTGGCTGGCATCTGCTGGTCCCTTGCTCCTGGGCTCCATTGCTTTCAGCCTCTGTTCCTGTGGGGGTGCCTCACTTTGTTTCTCTAGGGCTGGCTTTCATCTCTTAGCTTCCCTTGGCTCTCTCCAGGTTCTGGCTTGCTTGACATCTCATGACAATGTCAGCTGGGCTCCAGGCATCTCCAAACATCCATGTGTCTATTCTCCATGTGTCCGCATCTGTGTCAGCTCTGCTGTGAAGTTTCTGTCAGCTCTGAGGCTTCTGTTGTTCCTCTAGGCTCTGTCCTTTCTGTCATTTCTGATTCTCTCCAAAATGTTTCCTCTTTTAAAGGGTTCCACTAAACTAATCAAGACCCACCTTGAATGGGTGGAGTCGCATCTCCATCTAATCAAAGGGCCACACCCACAACTGGGCACATCACATCTCTGTGGAGAGGATCTAATCAAAGTTTCTGTCTCGCAGTATTGGGTTAGGATTAACCAAGAAATGGCTGATCCCACAAGATTGAATCAGGATTAAAATATGGCTTTTCTGGGATACATAATACTTTCAAACTGGCATACCAAGATCATTGAAAATATGTATCCACATACAAAACCTTACATATTAAGATTTATAGCAGTGTTATTCATAGCCAAAAAGTAGAAATAACCCAAATGTACATCAACTAATAAATGGATAAACGAAATGTGGAGTATCCAAATGATGGAATATTATTAAATTTTAAAGGGGAATGCAATTCTGAAACATGTTACAACATGGATGAACCTTGAAAACATTATGCTAGATGAAAGACATCAGACACAGAAGGCTACGTGTTGTGTAATTCCATTCATAGGAAATGTCTAGACTAGAAACAGAAAGCAGATTAATGGTTGTCAGAGGTTGAGGGGACAGGGGAATGGGACGTAACTGCTAATGGGTACAGAGTGTCTTTTTGGGATGATGAAAATATTCTGTAATTAGATAGTGGTGGTAGTTGCACAACTCCATGAATATACTAAAAACCATGCATTATACACTTTAAAAGGTGGATTTTATGGTACATGAATTATATCTCAATAGAAATATAATAATATTTGTTGAGCTTCTACTATTCTAGATGCCTGTAAGCTACTGTGGAGCTGACATTCCAGTGAGTGTGAAACAAAACAATCCATTTTAAAAGTGAGCATGTAATATGTTAAAAAAAAAAAAAGGGTAAGGTATAGACTGATTAGAGTAGGGGTGCTGTTTCAGATAGGATGGTCAAGGGTGCTGTTTCAGATGAGGTAAGAAAAACCTGAGACCTGAAGTGTAAACCAGTAGAGCTTTGAGGAAAGAGCATTCTCGGGACAGGGAGCGGCCAAGAGGCCTGAAGAAAAGTGAGTGAATGCGAGGGAGAGTAGTAAAAGATAAGATGAAAAGGCTCTGTGTTTGAGTGTGTGTGTATGTGAATGTGTCAATGGGGTGGTAGCAGTGGGGGTCAATTATGTAGGACCTTGTAGGTAAGAATTTTGTATTTTTTCTCTGAATAAGCTGGGAAGTCATCACATGGTTGTGGGTGAAGGATGGATGTAATTTAACTTAGATTTTCACAGAACCTTCTGGTGGTTGTGGGTAGACTAGATAGTAGGGACAAGAGTGAAAATGAGGTCACCAATTAGGAGGTTGTTGCAAGACTGATTGCAGGTGAGAGGTGATGGTCACTTGGACCAAGGATATAAAAGTGAAGATGTCAAGAAGTGGTTGGAATCTGAATATATTTTAAAGGGAGGCCTCTAAATTGACCCCTAATCTATTACCTGGATCACAATAACAAATTCAGGCTCATAGTCACATGAACAAAGACCAGTCCTTCCTTTTAAAAGGTGTTTGGTAAGCATTGGAAGGATAGGGTAGATAGGCCATGACTCACACTCATGTATTAATACCTTTTGTCCCTATCAACTTGCCCCCATTGACCTATTGAATGTTTGTGTGTTCTCCCAAATATATCTCTGCACAGTCCAGAGTCTCCTCCCATTCGAGGTCCATCTCCCCTTTCTTCTTCTTTTATAGGTTGGCAGGATTCTTCTCAAGTGCCCCCTGGAAGCAGGCCCTAATTCCTCTTAGGACAAGGAGAGTCATGGGGGCTTTGATGGGAAAAGCCAATTTTTTTCGGTTCCTCTTGGACTATTGTGATTCCTAATTCTCCAAGAAGTATTCTTCCATCCTCAGTTCGGCTGTCTATTGCCAAGTCTTTCCCTGTGACCTTTAGTCCATGAATAATTTCTGATATTGCAGCCTACAGATCCTCTGTCAACCTCTGGCCACTAACCACATGGTACTATTTAAATAGTGTGTCCCGACAACTTTTTCTATGGATTCAGACACAGTTTCCTCTCCACCCAGTGAATTCCTCCAGTCCCTTGCAACCCCTACCAGCAGTTCCCAAACTGGCCTCATTGTTTGCTCAACCATAGCAACCCACGGTTTTTTGTTTGTTTTCGCATGGGCAGGAACCAGGAATCGAACCCGGGTCTCCGGCATGGCAGGCGAGAGCTCTGCCTGCTGAGCCACCATGGCCTGCCCAAAGCAACCCACGTATTTAAGGATCCAGGTTCATCCAGTGGATCTGTGTGAAAGCATTCAGTGGTCCCAGTGTCTCCACTGACCTCCTTTCCCCATGCATAGAACATGAAAATATTTCTCAGGAAAATATGGGCCCACGAAGATTGAAAATTAATTTCCAATTGTACTTTTATAAACATGATTCTGAGAGTTCTTCAATTTATTGAATTCATATTGCAGGGCACAAGTTTGGTTCTCTGCCTGGGACATCTTTTCCTAAATAATTATATTCTCCCCTGAATAATGATTACATTTCTGCTTTTGACATTGTCTCTACCTTCTCCTACTGCTTGTTTCCAAGATGGGGATTTAATCTGACGAGAGGGTGGAAATTGGCTCTTCACCCCGTTTGAAACCCTTATGAATCTAAGCTGCCTCTATTTTCATCTCAGAAAAATGGACAGACAGACAAAAAACACTCTGCAAGCCTGACTTCTAAAAAGAGTAAAAATAAAATTAAAACTTTACTGAAATGCCGGAGACCCAGGTTTGATGCTGGAGACCTGGATTCGATTCCTGATGACTGCCCATGCAAAAACAAACAAACAAAAAACTTTACTGAAACATCTGCTAAAGTATCAAAGGAGGAATCTAGCCAAAGCATACATCAAAACTCAAAAATCCTTTTTCACTCTAAATGTCCATGATAGCATTATAGCTGCCTTTCCCTCCATCCGTCTTTTCATTATCTCCAAACTACCTTCTGTCTCTCTTGCCTTGTCCCTTTTCCAGCTGGTACACACAGTTCTTTGCTCTACTTAATTTTCTGATCAACACAACCAAGGGCCAGGCCTGTGTGAACAACAAAGTCTTCTTTTTTAAGAAGCAATGGAGGCGGAGAGACTGTGGGCATTCAGAAATTAATTTTTAACCTTAATCCTGTTAGGAAATTGTCATGTTCTCAGAGTGAGCCTTCCCCTGTTTTACAGAATGTAGAACTATCTCAATGGGGCAAGGACAAGAAGTACATGCTCGGAAGCTGGTTCAGATGTCAATGCAGCAGGTATGTAACAAGGTACATTTATCCTAATGCAACATCACTGCCATTGTCCCTCATCTGGTCTCCAAAGGAGAGCCACAGTGATGAATGAAGGATTCTTCCTGTGACAATCATTATTTTCCATTTTCGTGTGTGTGTGTGTGTGTGTGTGTGTGTGTATATTGCACCTTTGATTATCTGCAAAGTGTGTGTGTGTGTGTGTATATTCCACCTTTGATTATCTGTAAATTTTAAATCTCCAGACAGATTTCTCCTGACATTCACAAGGAAATCCTGATCCATTTCCTATAGTATATGCTCCATTTTATTTTCACTAATAACTTTTGACTATTTGTTAGACATACATTTTGATTCCTAGGGATTGAAAGCACTGGCAGTCAGAATTTCATGATCAACATTAATAGATAGTACTTAAGACATAACAAATTGAGACAGTAAAATTTCAATACTTGGTTAAAGTCGGGCTTTCATATCTTATTAATGGATAGTTTCAGGCAAAAAAGAAATATTTGAGAATTTATGTTCAAATTTTGATAATAGTTTTTATTGAAAATTGCAAGCTGAACGAAATGTTGAGAAATTTTTCCCATCACACCTAATAAATACACAGGGCATTAATTTTCTAGAAATGCTCTGTAGATAGCAATTTCAGCTGTAATCAGAAATTGCACCATTTATAAAAATAAAATAAGGTCTTGGTTTATTTTTAAGCTTTTTTTTTTTTTTTTTTTTAAAGACAGAGAGAAGGAAGGAAGGATAGAAGGAAGGAAGGAAGGATAGAAGGAAGGAAGGGAGGAAGAAAGGGAAACATCTTTAAACATTTTCTTGCTTTATTGTATTTTGTTTTTTTGTTTTTGTTACATGGGCTGGGGCCGGGAATCGAACCGAGGTCCTCCGGCATAGCAGGCAAGCACTTTGCCCGCTGAGCCACCGCGGCCCGCCCTATTTTTAAGCTTTTGAACTCATAACGCCTATTGTAACTTTGGGGAGCTTTTTTCCCCGAGGGTTAATGAGCTAATACTCTGCTTGGGTCATCAATTTCCAAGCTGGTCATTAATTCTCAAATACCCTATGCCTTACTCTTTATCACTGAATCAAGTTCATTAAGATATTGTATTCAAGTTATATATATATATATATATCAAAACAATTACATATAATCTTATTTTGATCAAATAATTCACTCTACTGAGCAATTTGACAGTTTAACTTTAGGACTTAAATAATTTCTTTAGCTTTAGTGAATGAGAAACTTTTAGATTTAAATACTGCATTCATATTAACCTTCTTTGGAATACTAGCTTGTATAACTTCCATGTTTAATTTCTCAAGGTGGGATAAGTATTGATAGTAATGGCATTAATCAGGAAAAAAACACAACATGAACAGCTGCAACCACATTGCCTCCTTGAGGGACATCATTTTTAGAATAAAGCTGATTTTGTGGAAGGCAGAATGGGGAACCAGGAAGACACCTTGTCCAGGATGACACATTAGCATTGAGGTCCATCCTTTGGATACCCTGGTTATATAGACCAACACATCCCCTTTCCTCTTTAAGTGGGTCTGAGTTGTAATTTCTCTTACAAAGAGAAATTTCATGGTGCACAGGCCTTGAAAAATATTTCTGTGCTCCATGTTTTATAGCTGTATTTATCTGATCTAGTTATGTAAGGGTACCAAAATGCTTTAAGAAACTGTTCTTACCCTCAGTAATGACCATGTGACATATTGTTATAGGTAGTTTTTATCAAGTATTCATATAGTAAATAATAAGTTTGTGATTTCAGGAATGTGCGGGAAAAGTGATAACAGAAAATAAGGTTTTTGTATTATCATGGTAAATGTCACTAAATTTATTGTTTCCAACTTTCATGAGATAGTGTGTATCTTTTTTTGTAAATATGGATGCATATGAACCATCTTCTTGATTTCGAGGAGAGTCAGTTCTGATTTGCATATGATATTAGGTTTATGCTGTGTATTTAAGCACAGAACAAGCTCGTTTAGGCAGGGCAGTTTAGAATCCACATTCCAAAATACCCCTTCCCGCCATTAGATGGTGCACATACTGTACTTGTGACTTCCAGTTTAATTCATTTTCTTTGTGATCCAGGAGTGACATAATACAATCATTTTGAAACCACTTGGTTTCAATATCCAGCTTGTACTGGTAGCAGAAGAAATTATTGTAGTGACATATAGAATCTAAATGTATGCATATTGATAAATATATGCTTAAAGCAGAGTTTTCCCAAAGACCTCTTTATTTGTTTGTATATTTTATGTTTTATTAAAATCATAGCAAAAAAATTATGAGAAGTAAACATGAAATAATTTTTGGATACAGGGGGGCTGGGTATTACTGCAAAATTGTCATCTTGGCCTGGAATTCATGGAAGAATTACTAGAGACGCTAATGACCACTGAAGCCAATGATGATTCTTTCCGAGTATGGATAACTACCGAACCTCATGATCGGTTTCCAATCACCTTGCTTCAGGTTTGTAACTATGAGATAAGTGTCTTTTCATTGACAGTCACACAAATAAACACGGCATGGTTGGAATTATTGAAAGATAGACATACTTCTGTGTTTTGGGGTTTTGGGTCTAATAGTCTGTTCTCCAAAATCTTATACTAGAATTGTCAAAATCTTGACTATAATCAAAGTTATACAGTAAATATTTCTGGAGGAGAAAAAGAAAACTTAGTACTAATTTGTTGGGTTTCATCTCTGATCATTGTAATTAGTTCAAGCAGAGCTGAATCTCAGCCCACATTTTATGTACCGTAAACACATTATTGTTTTATGTATTATAATTTATATTTTATCCTATCCATTAATTTGTAGAAACAAAACCACTTTTTGCTTTTTATGACAGACTTCTCTCAAATTCACTAATGAGCCACCCCAAGGTGTACGTGCAGGTTTGAAAAGAACATTTGCCGGAATTAATCAGGACCTTCTGGATATCAGTAATTTGCCCATGTGGAAGCCAATGCTTTACACAGTAGCATTTTTACACTCCACTGTGCAGGTAACTTCTGAAAACAGTCTTCACGTAAGGGTAGAGCTGATAAGCTTATTCTGCCTCCCTGGAGAGTCTGCTGTCACTCTCTCTTCCCTTTACCCTGATTTATTTTCCTTTGCAGCTCTTTTCCCCACCTGGCATAGTTTATATTTGCTTATGTGCCCTGCTACCTGCTGCCCACCCTGATCATTAGAATGTAAGATTCTTAAGGGCAGGCACTTGATCATTTTCCTTACCGCCAAATCTCCTATTGTCACGCAGTATCTGGGGCTTTATCACAGCTCAGTAAATATTTTGTGGCATGAACAAATGGATTATTAAGAAAGGAGCTTGGTTTCAAAAGGGCATTGCCATAAACTTCATGTGCTCTATCTCATGTAATACTAATAACCACGTTTCAAGGTAGGATTAGCACCATTTTAAAAATGAGGAAATTGAGGCTCAGGGAGGTTACGTACAATGCATATGTGTGAGAACTGGGAATCATGCCTCACATTACCTGGCTCTGAAGCTCTTTCTCCTATCAGAGGTCCTTGAAAAATAGATTTAAATACATTTTAACCCTAATTTTCTATAGTAAACATGGTGATGGTAGGAGGAGAAGGAGTAACAATGATTATCTCTCTTTCTTATGTTATTTGCTATTTGCTTTTAGAGTCTATTTATTTATATAGTGGTTTAATGATTTTATGGTTACCAAACAACTTCTCTATAGGATTTTTATTTTTTTGTTGTTTTGTTCTGTATTTGGAAGGTGCATAAATTTTTTTAAATATTTTTATTGACCAGTTTTCATACACATAAATCCCATAATGGTGTACGATTAGTGGCTCACAATCTCTTCACATAGTTGTGTATTCATCACCGTGAACATTTGTATCACCCTAGAAAAAGAAATAAAAAGAAAAAGTTCATACATACCATACCCCTTCTCCCTCCCTCTCATTGACCACTAGTATTTCCATCTACCCAATTTATTTTGCTCCTTATCCCCTCAATTATTTATTTATTTTTATCCATATATTTTTAATTCATCCGTTCATACCCTGGATAAAAGGAGCATCAGACACAAAGTTTTCACAATCACACAGTCACATTGGAAAAGTTATATCTTTAAACAATCGTCTTCAAGAATCGAGGCTACTGGACTATAGCTCAGCAGTTTCAGGCATTTCGCACCAGCCACTCCCAAACACCATAAACTAAAAAGGAGATGTCTATATAATGCATAAGAATAACCTCCAGGATAACCTTGCAACTGTGTTTGAAATGTCCCCCTTTTGGTCAAGAGGGCTGCAACTTGCATAATTTTGATGTACTTTAATGCTCCTTGCAGAGAGATGAAGGGCCTTCCTTTGACCCCTTTCTACATTTCTTCCTTCCCAAAGGATAATGACTGGGATGAGGGACAAAAATGAATCATCTTTCTTGTTTCAGGAGTCATAGCTTCAGCCTTGCACAGTGGTCTGCAGAATTTCACTCCATATCTCCCTGTCTTCCCAAAGATGAAGGGGAATTTAATGTTCACCCTGGAAAACACTGGGTGTATACACCCTCCGACTTTTACTCCCTACCACTTTTCTATCTTTCTAGCTGCCCAGTAGACAAGGCTATGTAGAGGAAACAGTTGATATTTTTCTGTCCCCCAGCCCTAAAGGAGTTTAAAATCAGATCAAATGCTTGTTTTCACTAAGTTTCATTGTGGCCTTTGAATTTGAAATGACAACTTTCAAGCCACTGAAGCCTATTTCATCCATTCTTATCTAGGAATTGTTTGCTTTGCTAAACCTTATCATATTGTACTACAAATATTGCTTTAATTCTCAATTCACAAAGAATATATCTTATGATTCTGTTCCCAGTAGTGATGATTCAACTCTTCCACTGTGCTTGCCATGGAGAGATAATTGGGAATATTTTCCATATGGTCAGTGTGGCAGCCTGGCTTTTTAGTGGCCATTATCCAAGTGTTAACCAGAAGGAGAGCACAGCACCGCTGTCTGGTCATGGACTAAAAATATGCTTCTACTTAACATGGCATGCATTTGGAGTAAAACAGAAAGAAATACCTCAACTGCTCGGGTCTTAAAGCTAAAAGTGTAGTGTTTAGAGGAAAAGTTTGCTTATCTCTCAAAATTAAGGTGTGGTTGGCAAGAGAGAGCACAGAATCAAGAGTCAGGAGGCCTGGACTTTAGTACGCACTGGGAAATCAGACAGGTGTGTGAGGTTGCTCGAGTTATATCCCTCTTGGGGCCCATGCATGTCGCATGAGGCAGAAGTAAGTGACCTTCCAAGGTTTTCCCATTTTCTCAAATTCTATTATCAAGTTTTATGACTACACAGGGAATCTAGATTATTTAAGCGTCTTTCCTCAGTCCTTTCCCATTAATTTCAGTAGGATTTATTGTGTTATTCCCTAAATTTTATCTTTTATTTGCTTAGGATATAGCCAGCTTGATAGAAAAATCCAGAATCTTTTAGGAACTTGCTACTCAAAAACATAATCCTGGACAAGTAGCTTCCCCTGGGAGCTGGTTAGAAATGTAGACTCTCAGGCTGCAGCCCAGCCCCATTGAATCAGAACCTGCATTGTAAAAAGATGTCTGAGTGATTGGTGTGCCCATTAAAGTTTGAGGTGGAACTCCTTTTGGAAGTAATGTTGTGAATTGTATGGATTGTGATTTATATATCTCTTCTGTCTCTCTAGTGTGTTAGGCGTGAGAGCCAAATGCCCAAATTATTAATTGACTAATTGATTTCTCCAAAGCAACACAGGTGTTCCTTGTTTTTATACAAGCTTGATGCATAAAGTTTTGTCCTTGTAGACATGGGGTAAAAAAAGAACAAGGGACTTCCTGGAAGATGGCGGCTTAGTAAGACGCGCGGATCTTAGTTTCTTCTCCAGGACACCTACTAGGGGAGTAGAAACGATACAGAAAGCGCCCAAAGCCACAACAGAGATAAAAAAGACAGCGTACCCCATCCTGGAACGGCTGGCTGGCTGAGAGAAGCAGCTCGGGTGAGATCGCCGAGGCGCGCGGGCCTTACCGGGCGGGGTGGCAAGCGGCCGGAGTTACTCCCTTCCCCCTTCCCGGACCGGCTGGGAGAATTGGAGAGGCGGTCCCCTGAAACAAAGACGGCTGGCGCCCGCACCACGCGCAGCCCCCGGACCAACTGAGAGAATTGGATCGGAAATCCCCAGCCCGCGGAGAACGGTGACGGGTGGGGGAGGCCCCTTCCAAACCCGTGACTCCCGGGGAACGTGCACTCTCTCGGGCGGGCCGCTGCCGCTGGCGCCCTCCCGCCACGCTTGTTGCCCAGGGCCGACTAGGAAATTCGGACGGGCTCTTTCCCTGGCTGCGGCGACCAGCAACCCTCCCTGCGTTCGGACACCCTCCCTGCGTTCGGACCCCGGGCCGGCTCAAGCCGTTTCGGCTAGCGAACCCCCAGGACGGCGAGAGTTTTCCAAAGTTTAAGGTCCCACAGCACCTTTTACTGGTGGGACCCGCAGACAAACGTGTGCCACGAGTGCCACCTACTGGGCAGGATAAGAAAAACAGAACCCAGAGATTTCACAGAAAAATATTACAACCTTGCTGGGTCCAACACCAAGAGAAATCTGAATAAATGCCCAGACGCCAGCAGCAGAAGATAACTGTCCACGCTCAAAAGATTGAGAATATGGCTCAGTCAAAGGAACAAACCAATAGCTCAAATGAGACACAAGAGCTGAGACAACTAATGCTGAATATACGAACAGAAATGGAAAACCTCTTCAAAAATGAAATCGATAAATTGAGGGAGGACATGAAGAGGACATGGGCTGAACATAAAGAAGAAATAGAAAAACTGAAAAAACAAATCGCAGAACTTATGGAAGTGAAGGATAAAGTAGCAAACATAGAAAAAATAATGGATAGCTACAATGATAGATTTAAAGAGACAGAAGATAGAATTAGTGATTTGGAGGATGGAACATCTGAATTCCAAAAAGAAACAGAAACTATAGGGAAAAGAATGGAAAAATTTGAACAGGGTATCAGGGAACTCAAGGACAATATGAACCGCACAAATATACGTGTTGTGGGTGTCCCAGAAGGAGAAGAGAAGGGAAAAGGAGGAGAAAAACTAATGGAAGAAATTATCACTGAAAATTTCCCAACTCTTATGAAAGACCTAAAATTACAGATCCAAGAAGTGCAGCGCACCCCAAAGAGATTAGACCCAAATAGGCGTTCTCCAAGACACTTACTAGTTAGAATGTCAGAGGTCAAAGAGAAAGAGAAGATCTTGAAAGCAGCAAGAGAAAAACAATCCATTACATACAAGGGAAACCCAATAAGACTTTGTGTAGATTTCTCAGCAGAAACCATGGAAGCTAGAAGACAGTGGGATGATATATTTAAAATACTAAAAGAGAAAAACTGCCAACCAAGACTCCTATATCCAGCAAAATTATCCTTCAAAAATGAGGGAGAAATTAAAACATTCTCAGACAAAAAGTCACTGAAAGAATTTGTGACCAAGAGACCAGCTCTGCAAGAAATACTAAAGGGAGCACTAGAGTCAGATACAAAAAGACAGAAGAGAGAGATATGGAAAAGAGTGTAGAAAGAAGGAAAATCAGATATGATATATATAATACAAAAGGCAAAATGTTAGAGGAAAATATTATCCAAACAGTAATAACACTAAATGTCAATGGACTGAATTCCCCAATCAAAAGACATAGATTGGCAGAATGGATTAAAAAACAGGATCCTTCTATATGCTGTCTACAGGAAACACATCTTAGACCCAAAGATAAACATAGGTTGAAAGTGAAAGGTTGGGAAAAGATATTTCATGCAAATAACAACCAGAAAAGAGCAGGAGTGGCTATACTAATATCCAACAAATTAGACTTCAAATGTAAAACAGTTAAAAGAGACAAAGAAGGACACTATATACTAATAAAAGGAACAATTAAACAAGAAGACATAACAATCATAAATATTTACGCACCGAATCAGAATGCCCCAAAATACGTGAGGAATATACTGCAAACACTGAAAAGGGAAATAGACTCATATACCATAATAGTTGGAGACTTCAACTCACCACTCTCATCAAGGGACAGAACATCTAGACAGAGGATCAACAAAGAAATAGAGAATCTGAATATTACTATAAATGAACTAGACTTAATAGACATTTATAGGACATTACATCCCACAACAGCAGGATACACCTTTTTCTCAAGTGCTCATGGATCATTCTCAAAGATAGACCATATGCTGGGTCACAAAGCAAGTCTTAACAAATTTAAAAAGATTGAAATCTTACACAACACTTTCTCGGACCATAAAGGAATGATGTTGGAAATCAATAATAGGCAGAGTGCCAGAAAATTCACAAATACGTGGAGGCTCAACAACACACTCCTAAACAACGACTGGGTCAAAGAAGAAATTGCAAGAGAAATTAGCAAATACCTCGAGGCGAATGAAAATGAAAACACAACATATCAAAACTTATGGGACGCAGCAAAGGCGGTGCTAAGAGGGAAATTTATTGCTCTAAATGCCTATACAGAAAAGAAGAAAAGGCAAAAAATTCAGGAATTAACTATCCATTTGGAAGAACTGGAGAAAGAACAGCAAGCTAACCCCAAAGCAAGCAAAAGGAAAGAAATAACAAAGATTAGAGCACAAATAAATGAAATTGAAAACATGAAAACAATAGAGAAAATCAATAAGGCCAGAAGTTGGTTCTATGAGAAAATCAATAAGATTGATGGGCCCTTAGCAAGATTGACAAAAAGAAGAAGAGAGAGGATGCAAATCAATAAGATCAGAAATGGAAGAGGAGACATAACTACTGACCTCACAGAAATAAAGGAGGTAATAACAGGATACTATGAACAACTTTACGCTAATAAATACAACAATTTAGAGGAAATGGACGGGTTCCTGGAAAGACATGAACAACCAACTTTGACTCAAGAAGACATAGATGACCTCAACAAACCAATCACAAGTAAAGAAATTGAATTAGTCATTCAAAAGCTTCCTAAAAAGAAAAGTCCAGGACCAGATGGCTTCACATGTGAATTCTACCAAACGTTCCAGAAAGAATTAGTACCAATTCTCTTCAAACTCTTCAAAAAAATCGAAGTGGAGGGAAAACTACCTAATTCATTCTATGAAGCCAACATCACCCTCATACCAAAACCAGGCAAAGATATCACAAAAAAAGAAAACTACAGACCAATCTCTCTAATGAATACAGATGCAAAAATCCTCAATAAAATTCTAGCAAATCGTATCCAACAACACATTAAAAGAATTATACATCATGACCAAGTAGGATTCATCCCAGGTATGCAAGGATGGTTCAACATAAGAAAATCAATTAATGTAATACACCATATCAACAAATCAAAGCAGAAAAATCACATGATCATCTCAATTGATGCAGAGAAGGCATTCGACAAGATTCAACATCCTTTCCTGTTGAAAACACTTCAAAAGATAGGAATACAAGGGAACTTCCTTAAAATGATAGAGGGAATATATGAAAAACCCACAGCTAATATCATCCTCAATGGGGAAAAATTGAAAACTTTCCCCCTAAGATCAGGAACAAGACAAGGATGTCCACTATCACCACTATTATTCAACATTGTGTTGGAGGTTCTAGCCAGAGCAATTAGACAAGAAAAAGAAATACAAGGCATCAAAATTGGAAAGGAAGAAGTAAAACTATCACTGTTTGCAGACGATATGATACTATACGTCGAAAACCCGGAAAAATCCACAACAAAACTACTAGAGCTAATAAATGAGTACAGCAAAGTAGTAGGTTACAAGATCAACATTCAAAAATCTGTAGCATTTCTATACACTAGTAATGAACAAGCTGAGGGGGAAATCAAGAAACGAATCCCATTTACAATTGCAACTAAAAGAATAAAATACCTAGGAATAAATTTAACTAAAGAGACAAAAAACCTATATAAAGAAAACTACAAAAAACTGCTAAAAGAAATCACAGAAGACCTAAACAGATGGAAGGGCATACCGTGTTCATGGATTGGAAGACTAAATATAGTTAAGATGTCAATCCTACCTAAATTGATTTACAGATTCAATGCAATACCAATCAAAATCCCAACAACTTATTTTTCAGAAATAGAAAAACCAATAAGCAAATTTATCTGGAAGGGCAGGGTGCCCCGAATTGCTAAAAACATCTTGAGGAAAAAAAACGAAGCTGGAGGTCTCGCGCTGCCTGACTTTAAGGCATATTATGAAGCCACAGTGGTCAAAACAGCATGGTATTGGCATAAAGATAGATATATCGACCAATGGAATCGAACAGAGTGCTCAGATATAGACCCTCTCATCTATGGACATTTGATCTTTGATAAGGCAGTCAAGCCAACTCACCTGGGACAGAGCAGTCTCTTCAATAAATGGTGCCTAGAGAACTGGATATCCATATGCAAAAGAATGAAAGAAGACCCATCTCTCACACCCTATACAAAAGTTAACTCAAAATGGATCAAAGATCTAAACATTAGGTCTAAGACCATAAAACAGTTAGAGGAAAATGTTGGGAGATATCTTATGGATCTTACAACTGGAGGCGGTTTTATGGACCTTAAACCTAAAGCAAGAGCACTGAAGAAGGAAATAAATAAATGGGAACTCCTCAAAATTAAACACTTTTGTGCATCAAAGAACTTCATCAAGAAAGTAGAAAGACAGCCTTCACAATGGGAGACAATATTTGGAAATGATATATCAGATAAAGGTCTAGTATCCAGAATTTATAAAGAGATTGTTCATCTCAACAACAAAAAGACAGCCAACCCAATTACAAAATGGGAAAAAGACTTGAACAGACACCTCTCAGAAGAGGAAATATGGATGGCCAAGAGGCACATGAAGAGATGCTCAATGTCCCTGGCCATTAGAGAAATGCAAATCAAAACCACAATGAGATATCATCTCACACCCACCAGAATGGCCATTATCAACAAAACAGAAAATGACAAGTGCTGGAGAGGATGCGGAGAAAGAGGCACACTTATCCACTGTTGGTGGGAATGTCAAAGGGTGCAACCACTGTGGAAGGCAGTTTGGCGGTTCCTCAAAAAGCTGAATATAGAATTGCCATATGACCCAGCAATACCATTGCTAGGTATCTACTCAAAGGACTTAAGGGCAAAGACACAAACGGACATTTGCACACCAATGTTTATAGCAGCATTATTTACAATTGCAAAGAGATGGAAACAGCCAAAATCTCCATCAACAGAAGAGTGGCTAAACAAACTGTGGTATATACATACGATGGAATATTATGCAGCTTTAAGACAAGATAAACCAATGAACCATGTAATAACATGGATGGACCTAGAGAATATTATGCTGAGTGAATCCAGCCAAAAACTAAAGGACAAATACTGTATGGTCCCACTGATGTGAACGGACATTCGAGAATAAACTTGAAATATGTCATTGGTAACAGAGTTCAGCAGGAGTTAGAAACAGGGTAAGACAATGGGTAATTGAAGCTGAAGGGATACAGACTGTGCAACAGGACTAGATACAAAAACTCAAAAATGGACAGCACAATAATACCTAATTGTAAAGTAATCATGTTAAAACACTGAATGAAGCTGCATCTGAGCTATAGGTTTTTGTTTTGTTTTGTTTTGTTTTGTTTTGATTTTACTATTATTACTTTTATTTTTTTCTCTATATTAACATTCCATATCTTTTTCGGTTATGTTGCTAGTTCTTCTAAACCAATGCAAATGTACTAAGAAATGATGATCATGCATCTATGTGATGATGTTAAGAATTAATGATTGCATGTGTAGAATGGTATGATCTCTAAATGTTGGGTTAATTTCTTTTTTTCCGTTAATTAAAAAAAAAAAAAGAGAGAGAAGGGATAATTGGAGATGAAGGGATACAGACTGTACAATGGGACTGGATATAAAAACTCAGAAATGGACAGCACAATACTACCCAATTGTAATGCAATTATGTTAAAACACTGAATGAAGCTGCATGTGAGGTATAGGTTTTTTGTTTTTGTTTTTTTTGTTTTTTTTTCTTTCTATTATTGTTTTAATTCTTATTCTGTTGTCTTTTTATTTCTTTTTCTAAATTGATGCAAATGTACTAAGAAATGATGAATATGCAACTATGTGATGTTATTAAGAATTACTGATTGTACATGTAGATTGGAATGATTTCTAATTGTTTTGTTAATTCTTTTTTTAATTAATAAAAAAAAAAAACTAAAAAAAAAAAAAAAAAAGAACAAGGTTTGGTTCATGTCACACAATCTGAAGCTTTAGAACGAGGGAGGAGTTCATGCTGGAGTCCATCACACATTAGATAGCCAAACCTGATGGTGAAATGTCCAAACCTTTGGCCTGGCCCCAAACATAATTTTTCTTCCTGAATGGTACTTTGGCAGTATGCTATCAACTCATCCCAGCTCAAGATGATGAAGTATTCTGTGGAACTTTTTCCTGTTGCACCCCTCCTTTCTTGTTTTGAAGAAGGGGAAGTAAATGTGACTAGTAAAGGACTTTCTTGGGTTGGTGAATGGGAGGAGGGGGTTGGATTTTTCTGCAGTGGGAACAGAGGTGCCAAATAGGAAAGTACAGCAGGCTTTGCCATGGGGACTTGCATAGATGCCAAGGCAACTCCACAGTGAGCTCTGGTAGTTCCGTACTCCTCCCTGGCTTCCTGCTCCCTCTCCTAAATCTCTTCTCCAGGAATTTACCATCACATAGGCAGCTAGCGGCCACCCTGAGAGGGAAAGTTGCTTCAGTTGCAGCCCCTCTCATGCTGTTGGGTGCCATCTCTGCCTTTGCCAGCCCACCCTTTCCTGCCCCCCCCATGTGATCCTTTCAGTTCCCCGGGCCCTGGCACGTGCTTTGGCTCTGTTTGGCCACCACCCCCTGTGAACCTTTCAGCATCCTTTTAAAGATGACCTGTGGGGAAAACTCCCTTGATTATTATCTCTCTTTGGTTTCCTGGAGACTCCAAGGTACCTCCATGCTTGTTTTCAAGGCAAGCTCACACACCTTTCAGGATTTTAATTTGAAATATATCTTCATCCAAAGTTTGGACTTTTGAAGTGGAATAATTAAAATTTTTGGTCTCCTCCGCATACCTCCTCTGAAGGACAGAATAGTGTTTTCTGTTCTTTTTCCTGCTGATTGTCAGAATACCACTCTTTAATCAATGCATTAGAACAAGTGAACATCTTAAGCAATGGTTTAAAGTCATTGTTGGGCCTTACCCCAGAGCAGCCACATCAGAATTCCTGAGGGTGGTCCCTGGGCTTCAGCCTTTAAAAAAATTCCAAATGATTCTGATATACACACTGTTCTAGTTCGTAAGCTGCTGGAATGTGATATACCAGAAACAGAATGGCTTTTTAAAAGGGGAATTTATTAAGTTGCTAGTTTACAGTTCTAAGGTCATGAAAATGTCCAAATTAAATAAGTCTATAAAAATGTCAAATTTAAGGCATCCGGGGAAAAATACCTTGGCTCGAGAAGGCCGATGACGTTCCGGGTTTCTCTCTCAGCTAGAAAGGCATATGGTGACATCTGCTAGCTTTCTCTCCAGGCTTCTTCAGTGGCTTCCCTGGGTCTCTGTCCGTTCTTATGGCTTTATCAGTTCTGGTGGCTCTCTAGCTTTTTCCAAAATGGTTCCCTCTTAAAGGGCTCCAGTAAGCAACCCTACTTTGAATGGGTGGAGATTCATCTCCATGGAAACCATCTAATCAAAAGTTACCATCCCATAGCTGGGTGGGTCACATCTCCATGAAAACAATCAAAAAGGTTCCACCCAGAAATATTGAATGAGGATTAAAATACATGCTTTTCTGTGGTACACAATAGATTCAAACCAGCACACAGAGAGAAGTGGGAATAATGCCAGACAGTCACTGGCCTTAATGGAACAATCATTAGTCATTTTTGCAATCTTTTCATGGTTGGGAATTTTTCTCCCTCATCTCATGTTTGCCTACATTGAGGCTCCCATTTGGGGTTTTTCTGATGACTTACACACAACTTTGTGAGTTTTTTTGCTAAAGTCCATTGATAAGGATTATAAGGGCCTACAGAGTCTTTTGCAAAATGGAGATTTTATCATAATCTTAAAAATAATTTAAATATTAACTTTAAATGACCATATCAACAGGGCCTAGGAATCCCACTATTATAACAGTCCTTCATTTGAAAAAGTCTTAATTTCCCCTACAGTTTGTTTTCTTTCTCAAGTTTGAGCCCTAACCAAGCATCTCCGTCAAATAATACCATAAATTAATTTTTGCTTTGAGGAGGTATGATTATAAAATACATAGTTTAAATGTCTTCTGAATAATTACATTATTATGATATAGGTTTTTTAAAAAGACCTTTCATACTTTGCCCTATAGTGTTTCCCAGTGGTTTTGGCTATATTGTTAATTATTTTTACCAGTTAAAGTTTCCCTTATATATGAAAATCTTAACTCATGAGAAGATAGCATTTAAAATCTATTTTATCTGATAATACTATAGCTAATCATGTTTTCTTTGGGTTACAGCTTATATAGAACATCTATTTCCATCTTTTCCCTATTAATCTATTTGTATCCTTGAGTCTAAAGTAAGTCTCTTGTGAGCAGCATATAGATAAATCATGTTTTTAAATCCATCTGTCAATTTGTGTCTTTTAATTGGTGAATTTAGTCCATTAACATTCAAACTTAATATTGTAAAAGTAATTCTTGAGTCTACCATCTTATTCTGTAGTTTTTAAATAATTTCAGTGTTTTTAAATTTATAAAGACCTGTTTTGTGTCCCAGTTTATGACCTATCCTGGAGAATGTTCCATGAGCACTAGAGAACAATGTATATCCTGGTGTTTTGGGGTATAATGATCTATATATGTCTGCTAGGTTTAATTCATTTATCAAGTTGTTTTATTTCGTTTCTCTGTTGTCTTATTGATCTTCTGTCTGCTTGGTCTATGTATAGAGAATGGTGTGTTATTGTTGAAATGTCTATTGCTCCCATTCAGTTTTACCAATATCTGTCACATGTACTTCAGAGCTCCTTGATTGAGAATATACACATTTATGGTTATTTCTTCTTGGTTAATTGTCCCTTTTACTAGTATATAGTGTCCTTCTTTGTCTCTTAAAGGTCTTTACGTTTAAAGTCTATTTCATCCGATATTAGTATAGCTACTCCTGCTTCTTTTTGATCACAGTTGACGTGGAACATCTTTTTCCATCCTTTCACTTTCAATTTATTTGTATCCTAGTGTCTAAGATGAGTCTCTTGTAAGCAGCATATAGTCAGATTATATTTCTTAATCCATTCTGCCAATCTGTATCTTTTAATCTGTAAATTTAGTCCATTAACATTCAAAGTTAGTACTGTAAAGTCATTTCTTGAATCCACCAGCTTATCCTTTGCATTTTACTTGTCAGATTTATGTACTCTTTTCCTTCTTTCTCGTCTTATCCTTTAGGTTACCCTTACTGGTACTTTTCAATTCTGTGTCCTCCTCCAGACCTCCTGCTCCTGTCTTTTTTTTTTTTTTTTTTTTTCCCAGCTGGCAAAACTCCCTTTGATATTTCTTGTAGAGCTGGTCTCTTGTTGACATGTTCTCTCAGCCTTTGTTTGTCTGTGAAAATGTTAATCTCTCCCGCAGTTTTGAAGGACAGTTTGGCTGGGTACAGAACTCTTGGCTGGAAGTCTTTCTTCTTCAGGATCTTAAATATATTATACCGCTGCCTTCTTGCCTTCTAGTGCTAGTTGAGTAGTCCAAACTCAGTCTTACATGGTTTCCCTTGTACATAGTAGATTTTTTCCTCTTGCCACTTTCAGGATTTTCTGCTTCTCTTCGACATTTGACAGAATGATTAGTATGTGTCTTGGAGAAGGCCCATTTGGATTTATTCTGTTTAGAGTTTGTTGGGATTCTTTGATTTGAATATTCATGTCTTTTATAAAGGTTGGGAAGTTTTCCCCCATTATATCCTCCACTAATCTTTCTAGCCCTTTTCTCTTATCTTCTCTTTCTGGGACACCTGTGATTCATTTGTGCACTTTGTTTTGTCTATCATTTTCCTGAAACCCAATTTAGATTTTTCCATCTTTTTTGTCATTTGCTCTTTTATGTGCTCAAAATTAGTTGTCCTGTCCTCTAGTTGGCTTATTCTTTCTTCTGCCTCTTCAATTTTGCTGTTGAGTTTCTCTAGTATATTTTTGATTTGGTCTACAGCATCTTTAATCTCTGATATCTGCTTTTTTCTATTTATTCTTTCAAATTCTTTTTTATGCTGTTTAGTGTCTTCTTGATCTCTTTTATATCATTAGCCATCCCAATGATTTTATTTAGCAAAGTTATATAAACATCTTTGTTTAGTTGCTCCAAAGTCTGTGTCTCCTCCCATGTTTTAATTTGGTCTTTGGTCTGGGCTGTGTCTGTCTGCATCTTCATATGGTTAGTGATTTTCTGTTGTCTTCACAGCATGTAAGCATCTTGATAGGGTTACTTTGGATGTTGATTTCCTTCAGTAGTCTAAAGCTTTGTGTTTCTGGGATGAGTGTGGAGCAGGATGCGGGGCATTGGGAGGAGCACAACAGTGCAGTGACAGGTTGTGGTGCAGGTATATGCATGAGCCCAGGACTCTATGCTGGTGTCTGTGAGTGTTGGGTGCAGGCCATGGTGTTGTGGTCGTGCTTTGTAAGAACATTAGGGGTGAGGTGCCACTCAGAGAGGCCTGGGAGCACAAGAGCAGAGTGTGGCATGGGGAACACGGAAGTAGGACGCAGCAGGAGGTGGATAGGGATGCTGAGTGGATGCATGGGGGCTGGTGTGTGGGCATGATGCGGGTGGGCAGGTGGAGTATATGGGTCATGGGTGTCAGGGTGTGGGGTACAGGGAACAGAAGTTGGGGCACAGGTTGGGGTGCAGGTATGTCCTTATGCAGGGCAGTGATCCAGGGGGGCCGGATGCAGATGCATGAGTGTGTAGGGGTGGGGCACAGGTCTTGGTGATTGTGGGACATGTGTTCAGTGAGTGATGATGGGTGGGCGGGGCCCTGGCGCAGGTCTGCAAGTAAAGAGGTAGGGTTGGGTAAGGGTGTCTGCTAGTGCAGGGTGTAGGCTATGTACCATAGATTTGCCTGAGAGCACCTGCCAGGTCTGGGAGGGCACTTATGCCGTGGGGTGGGGCAAGTCTTGGTATGTGTGTATGGGGGCAGGGTGCAAGAGTCAAGAGGTCTGTACATGGATGCATGGGTTCCCAGTAGGGAGGAAGTGGCTGTGCCGGTGTGTAGATCTGGGGGGAGGGCCCTGGTGTATATATGCGCAGAGCTCTGGGGCAGTGGGTGGGATTGTGTCTGCATGGGCTGGGGGTCTGTGTGGCCCGGATGTGCTGGTCAGCGCTTGCCCAGAGCTGAGAGGGTGTGGCGTGAGTGGGTGTGTGCGTGTGCAAGCATCTGGGGGATTGTATGCTGATGTGCATGTGCACGGAGCTCAAGGGGGGCCAGGTGGAGCGCTGTGGCAGTATGGGTTGGGTGCAGGTGTGGCCTGGGTATACAGGTGAGCCTCTCCACCCTAGTTGCACAGGGTACTACCAGCAGGGAGCAGGAGGTGGGAGCCAAAGGCCTGGACATAAGTATGGTCTCTGGAGGGGCGGGGCAACACTGTGCAGGGCGGAGATGCTTGGAGTGTGGTGCGGGGCAGGTGACAAAGTTCAGGTGTGTGGTTTGTTGGGGGAGTCATGGATCGCTGGGCAGGGGTGGCACATGTGAGGTTAGCATGTTCGAGGAATTCAGCTTGACTTACTTCTTTGACCCCATCTCTCTGTCCGTTCACTCCTGAAGTCTCCATGCCTCTCTCTGGAAATGGACATGCTAGGCTGTTTGCATTAGCTGGCCAGTCTCTGGTTCTCTGTGTCTTAATTCTTCTGCTTTTTCAACCAGGGCTTCCCTACGTGGTGTAGAAGACCTTCCCAGGTCACTTACACCCTGAAATTGCTCTCCTGGTCTTTTTACTGTCTCTTCTCTAGCTGTTCTTTGGAGCAGGGGTGAGCTCGACCTATCCTATTCCACCATCTTTCTTATTCTGTAATTTTTGTCAGCTCTATATATTCTTTTCCCTAACTTTTTATTTTTTAAGTTACCCTTGCTAATACTCTTCAGTTCTGTACCCTCCTCTAGACCTCCCTCTTTAGGCTTTTTTCGACAGAACTTTCTTTAATATTTCTTGGAAAGCAGGTCTCTTGACAAATTCTTGCAGCTGTTGTTTATATGTGAAGATTTTAATCTCTCCCTCAATTTTGCAGGACATCTTGGCAGGGCAAAGAATTCTTGGCTGGAAGTCTTTTTTGTTAAGAATCTTAAATGTATCATACCACTGCCTTCTTATCTTCATGGTGTCTGTTGAGTAGTCTAAACTCAGTCTTATGTATTTTCCCTTGTATGTAATAAATCTCTTTTCTCTTTCTGCTTTCATAACTTTTTGCTTCTCTTCAAGATTTGACATTCTGATAAATACATGTCTTGGCGTAAGCCATTTGGTTTTATTCTATTTGGGATTCATTGGGCTTGTTTGGTTTGGATGTTTATGTCTTTTTATAAGGATTGAGAAGTTTTCCTCCATTATATCTTCAATTAGCCTTCCTATCCCTTTACTCTTCTCTGCTCCTTCCAATAATTATTACATTTGAATGCTTCATGTTGTCTATCATTTCCCTGAGATCAAGTTGCATTTTTTCCTTCCTTGTTTCCATTTGTTCTTTTGAACCTTCAAATTCTAATTCACTTATTTTTTCTTCTGTCTCTTGAAATCTACTGTTATGAGTCTCTAATAATATTTTTAACTGGTCTACAGTATCTTTCATCTGTGTGATATCTGATATTTTTCTATGTGTTCTTTTATATTCTTTTTTTATGCTCCTCTAGTGTCTTCTTGATATCCTTTATGTCACTATGAAAAGCCTTAATTAATTGTTCCAAATTCCGTGTCCCTGTGGGTTATTTAATTTGGTCATTTGGCTGAGCCATATCTGCCTAGATCTTCAAATGCTTTAAGTTCTTCTGCTGCAGACAGGGCATTTTAATATCTTATAAGGTTATTTTACAGATTTGTTTCCTTCCCTTACCTATGATTTCACATCTACTTATATTAGCTTTGAAGCTCCCCTTTTGGATTTGGTTTATCAGTCCTTCCCTGTGAAATCAAGTCCCTAATTTCAAGGGGGGGGTTTACAATTTCTACTTAGGGTTTGGTTTGAGAGCTAGGCAGATAGGCAATTTGTCGGACTGGACTTCTCTCTTCTTCCCAGCAGATGGCGGCGCTATTCTATCTGCTCATACCTTCAGTGTCCAGACCTCTGTGGGGGAAAGGGGAGCGGCCCCACCGAAACAAGTCTCTCTTGCTTGTTGGATGTCAGCCCAGCACACTCAATGCTTTCCCCTCTTCCCCCGGGAAGGGTCCCCCAGTCTTTGCCAAAAAATAAAAGGAGCCCTCACAGCAGTGTATCACAGGGGTGGGCTGTAGACAATATACATTGCATAAGTAGATTTGGTGCACAGGAAAAGCACATCTGTTATCTTCCAAGTTCACTGTGGGAACTCCCAGAAATCTTCCCAGGCCAGCTGCAGGGGTAGGCAGAGTCATGACCAAGCACATTCACCCCATTCTCTCGATCCCACTTTCTCCAGGTTTTCACTGAGGGCCTCCCTATGCAGGGTAGAAGACCCTGCATGAACACTTGCTCCCTGAGACCACTGTCCCCATCGTTTTTCTATCATGTCTCTTGTTGCACAGAGTTGGGCTGAACTTTTTTTCAACAGTAGTTACCTTTGTTAAAATTGATAAAGATTATTAAAATACTTCTGTGGATTATCCATCATTTGCATTAGGTGTATTTTTCCCAATACCACTCTATTACCTCTTATATTAGTATCATACATTTGTTATAACCCATAAAAGAACATTATTATACTTGTACTATTAACTATTGCCAGTTGTCTACAATAGGGTAGACTGTGCTGTATACCCCTATGTTTTATCTTTTAAATTTTATTTTAGTAATAAATGCATCCTAAAGTTTCCTCTTTTTAACCACATTCACCTATGTAGTTCAGTGTTGTTCATTCCCTTACACACTGTGCTACCATCACCCCATCCATTTCCAGACCTTTACCGTCAGCCTAAATACAAACTGTACAAGTTAAGCATCAACTCTGCATTCCCTAAACCCAGTCTATCTCCTGGTAACTAATATTCTAGATCTAACTCTCTGAACTTCTTACTATAATTAGTTCATAACTGTGAGATCACACATTATTTGTCCTTTTGTGTAGGGCTTGTTTCACTCAACGTAATGTCCTCAAGGTTCATCCATGTTGTCACATGCGTCAGGACTTCATTCATTTTTACAGCTGAATTATATTCCAAAGTATGTATATAGCATATTTTATTTATCCATTTATCTTTTTTGCAATTGTGAATAAAGCCACTATGTGGTGTGTAAATGTCTGTTGAAGCTTTCAGTTCTTCTAGTAGTGGAATTGTTGGGTCATATGAGAAACTGCTAAACTGCTTTCCACAGCAGCTGCACCATTTTACATTCCCACCAGCAGTGAATGAGTGTTCCAATTTCTCTACATCCTCTCCAACATTGTGGCTTTCTGATTTTTTTTAATAGTGGCTCTTCTACTAGTATGAAATTATACCTCATTGTGGTTTTGATTTGCATTTCCTTAATAGCTAGTGATGTTGAGCATTTTTTCATGTGCTTTTTAACCATATGTTTTTCCTCTTTCATAAAATATCTATTCAAATCTTTTGCCATTTTAAAAAAATTTTAAGTATTTTTACTGAGATGTCCTCATGCACCATACAGTCCATCCAAAGTATACAATTAGTGGCTCACAGTTTTATCACATAATTGTGTATTCATCACCACAATTATTTTTAGAACATTTGCATCATTCCAGAAAAAGAAATAAAGAGAAAATAGAAAGAAAAAGCATACCGCTCATACCCCTTGCCTCTCCCTCTCATTGACCACTAGTGCAATACTAGTACAATCTACTCAACTTTTTTTTTTTTTACCCCTTATCCCCACTATTGTTTATTTTTTGTCCTTATTTTTTTATTCAGCTGTTCACAACCTGGATAAAGGGAGCATCAGCCGCAAGGTTTTTGTGATCACACATTCACATTGTAAAAGCTACATAGTTGCTCAATCATCTTTAAGAATCAAAGCTACTGGAATACAGTTCAACAGTTTCAGGTACTTCTCCTTAGCCACTCCAATACACCATAAACTAAAAAAGGATATTTATATAATGCATAGGAATAACCTCCAGGATAACTTCTCAACTCTGTTTGAAATCTCTCAGCCACTGAAACTTTATTTTGTCTCATTTCTCTGCCTCCTTTTGGTCAAGAAGTATTTCTCAATCCCGTGATGGCAGGTCCCAGCTCATCCCTGGGAGTCATGTCCCATGTTGCCAGGGAAATTTACACCCCTGGGAGATATGTCTCACCTAGTGGGGAAGGCAGTGAGTTCACTTGCTGAGTTGGCTTAGAGAGAGAGGCCACATTTGGGCCACAAAAAAGGTTCTCTGGGGGTGACTCTTGGGCATAATTATAAGTAGGATTAGCTTCTTCTTTGCAGGGATAAATTTCGTAAGGGTGAGCCCCAACATCGAGGGCTCAGGCTATTGAATTGATTTCCCTACTGCTTGTCAGAATATCAGGAATTCCCCAGATGGGGAAGTTTAATATTTCCTCCTTTCTCCCCAGTCCCCCAAGGGGACTTTGCAAATATTTTTTATTCTTTGCCCAAATTACTCTGGGATGTATCAGGGCATCACATTAACCTCCACAAACCAACAAGATCTCACTCCCTATTCAAGATTCCATGTAATTATGGTATTTGAATAAACTGACCATACAAGTTAAATTAAATAATGAACCACCAAAAATATAAAATTTGCACCAAATAAACATCTCTTTCTTAGGTCTCACACAGAAGTTGAAGTTTTAAAATATAGGCTTATCATCCTTTACTCTGTATTCTGATTTATCTTAGTCCTATCCAGATCAACTTCATTCATATCTCTAATCACTTTTTCAACTATTTTAGGAGTTACTGTATGGGGTAATGCTGACTTTCGTAGCTTCAGAGTTCTAATTCTGCATCTTAAGTGTCACCAAATATCCAAAGTTGAAGGGAACAACCAGGTTACACACAAACAGCTCAGCATCTCAGACTATAGAATTAACAGTTATAATTCCAGAATAGATGTGACTGCTATGAGAGCTTACAATCTAGGAACCATTACGATAGGCCCCAACGTGATAACCCATGCTTTCGACTTCACTTCTCTGAGTTTGTATATTATAGTTAGTCCATATGAGTGAGGCATGATAATATTTGTCTTTTTGTTTCTGGCATTTCATTCAACATACAGTCCTTAAGGTTCATTCATCTAGTTGCAATGGCTCACAACTGCATTCCTTTCTGTGGCCACTTACTAGTCCATTGTATGTCTGTACCATGGTTCCTCTTTCCATTCCTCAGTTGATGTGCCCTTATGCCACCTCTATCCATTGCAAATTGTGAACACTGCCACCATAAAAACCAGGGTTTTGCCATTTTTAAGTTGGGTTTAGTTTTTTGTTGTAGGATTTCTTTATACGTTCTGGATATTATACCTTTTCAGATATTGGTTTCTAAATATTTTCTCCCACTAAGTAGGTTGCCTTTTCACTTTATTGAGAAAATCCTTTAAACCACTAAAGTTTTTAATTTTCAGGAAGTCCCACTTACCTATTTCTTCTTGCATTGCTTGTGTTTTTTTGTGTAAGTCTAAGAAACCATTGCCTCCACAAGATTTGAAGATGCTTTCCTGTATTTTCTTCTGTGAGTTTTATGGTCCTGGTTCTTATGTTTAGGTCTTTGAGCCTATGCTGGTTTGAAAGGGTGTATGCCCCCTGGAAAAGCCATGTTTTAATCCTAATCCCATTTTGTAAAGGCAGCCATTTCTTCTAATCCCTGTTCAGCATTGTATGTTTGAAACTGTAATTAGATCATCTTCCTGGAGATGTGATGTAATCAAGAGTGGTTGTTAAGCTGGATTAGGTGATGACATGTCTCCACCCATCGGGTGGGTCTTGATTAGTTTTGAAGTCCTATAAAAGAGGAAACATTTTGTAGAATAAGAGATTCGGAGAGAATGCTGCAGTACCATGAAGCAGAGAGTCCACAAGCCAGTGACCTTTAGGGATGAAGAAGGAAAACGCCTCCCAGGGAGCTTCATGAAACAGGAAGCCAAGAGAGAAAGCTAGCAGATGATGCCATGTTCGCCATGTGCCTTTTCAGCTGAGAGAGATGCCCTGACTGTGTTCGCCACATGCCTTCTCACTTGAGAGAAACCTTGAACTTCATCGGCCTTCTTGAACCAAGATATCTTTCCCTGGATGCCTTTGATTGGACATTTCTATAGACTTGTTTTAACTGGGACATTTTCTCAGCCTTAGAACTGTAAACTAGCAACTTATTAAATTCCCCCTTTTAAAAGCCATTCCATTTCTGGTATATTGCATTCCTGCAGCTAGCAAACTAGAACAGATTTTGGTACCAGAGAATGGGGTGCTTCTGCGGTTTGCAAATACCAGATATGCTGGAACGGTTTTTTGGATAGCTAAGGGGAAGATTTTGGAGGAACTGTGAAGAGAATGATGGAGAACTCCTGGAGTGCTTGAAGAGACTGTTGGTGTAAACAGAAACACTGCCATCTGAACAAAGGGGGACACAAAAGGGACAAATTGGAGTTTGCAGAGTGAGAACCATGGAAGCTGGGTCTGAAGCCAAGAAACCTCAGCCAGGAGAGTGGACCCACCCATATACATGGAGAGGGTGAGTTTGCCTTGAGGGTAGAGGATGAATCTCCCATCTCCTTGCAGTGGAAGAGTTGTGCTGCCTCAGGCCTTTGAGAAGGTACAGCACGCTCCTTGGGGACTGGGGAGAGCCTGGCTGCCACCACATGGAGGGGTTGAGCATATGCCTGAGAAATGGCAGAGTACCCAGGGGTGGCCCTGATGCCTGGAGAGAGTGGAGCCGAGAAAAAGGTGGTCTCCTCAATGTTCCCTGAGGTTGATTTGGAAAGAGGCGGGCCACTACATGGGCCCTTGGAAAGGGTGGGACTGCCACTTTCTAAAGCTGAGGGATAAATGGCTTTCGGACTTTGAAATCCGATGGTGTTTGCCCTGAAGGTTTTCCTTCCAATTTCTCCCTATGGATCCTGTGACTGTCCCTCCTTTGCATATTGGCACCAGACAACTTGTTTTGAGATTCACAGGTCCGCAGCCAGAAGAGAATTTTTTTTTCACCTTAATATTGTTTAAGGTGATGCGTGTAGTTGCCAAGTTGACAAGGGGTGGACATGTGGTAGTTAGATTCCGTTGTCAACTTGGCCAGGTGAAGGCAATAGTTCTGTTGCTGTGGACTAGAGCCAATGGTACGTGAACCTCATCTGTTGTTGATAACATCTGCAGTCGGCTAGGAGGCGGGCCTGCTGCAATGAATGACGTTTGACTTAATCGGCTGGTGCTTAAATGAGAGAGAGCAAAGTAGCACAGCCCAAGCAGCTCAGCATACCTCATCTCAGCACTCACAGCTCAGCCCAGGCCTCTGGAGATGCAGAAAGAAATCACTGCGGGGAAAGTTGTTGGAACCCAGAGGACTGGAGAAAAGGCCAGCAGAGACCATCCTGTGCCTTCCCACATAAGAAAGAACCTCAGTTGAAAGTTGGCTGCCTTTCCTCTGAAGAACTAACAAAATAAATCCCCTTTTTTTAAAAGCCAATCTGTCTCTAGTGTGTTGCATTCCAGCAGCTAGCAAACTAAAACAGATCCATTTTGAGTTAATTATTGTGTAAGGTGTGAGGTAGGATTCTTCTTTCATTCTTCTTTTTTTTCTTTTTTATTCTTCTAGAAGTTTTATTGTATTATATTCACATATTTTCAAAAACCCATCCAGAACTAATTTTAGAAAACGGTGAAGGGTAGACTCATTTTTTTCCCATATGGAATTCAGTTTTTCCAACACCAGTTGAAGCAGAATCCTTTACCCACGTACTTCAGTGTTATACTTTTTCTCTTAAGTTCTTTAATTTTTTTTACTGTGAAATAAAGCATATATGCAGAAAAGTGATACATTTCAAAGTACAGTTTAAAAGTAGTTATAGAGGAAGTTTCAAAGTATTGTATGGGTTACAGTTCCACAATTTCAGTTAGTTCCTTCTAACTGTTCTAAAATGCTAGAGACTAACAAGAAATATAAATATAATGATTCAGTAGTCACAATCATTTGTTAAATCCTATCTTCTCTGTTATAACTCCTCCTTCTCCTTTGGTCATTCTCCCGATCCTTAGGGATATTTGGGCAGTGACCACTCCAAGTTCTTCATGTTGAACAAGGGTGTCAACTTTATGGGGTAGCAGGATGCAACTAGTTGATGTTCTTGGAGGAACTGGTGCCTCTGGGCTTTAGAGCTTGTCTGTCATAGGAACAATCTGAAGGTTTTAAGTCTCTTAAAAATAAACTTATTGAGTGAAACTTTTATAGAACTTCATAACCCTAGGTATTCTTTAAGGTTTTCAGGAGTACTGTTGGTTGGGACTTGACAGACTGTGGCAATTTGCAATACCTAGCCGAAGCTTTCAAAAACAGCAACCTCCAGAATAACCTCTCAACTCTGTTTGAAATATCTTAGCCATTATCATTATTATTTTGTTACATTTCTTTTACCAAAGGAATTGCCAATGCCACGTTGCTAGGGCTAGACCCATCCCTAGGAGTCATGTCTCATGTTGCTAGGGAGAATTACAACCCTAGAAATCATGTCCCATTTAGGAGGGATGGGTAATGAATTTACTTACAGATTTGGGCTTAGAGAGAGAAAGAGGCCACATCTGACCAACAAAAAAAGGTCCTCTGGAGATACTCTTAAGCATAATTATAGGTAGGCATAGCTTCCCTGTTACAGAAATAAGTTTTGTAAGAGCAAGTCTCAAGATTGAGGGCTTGGCCTGTGGGAGTCCCTAATGCTTGAGAGAGTATCAGGAATTTCCCAGATTAGGAAGTTTAATAGTTCAATATTTTTTCTCCAGTCCCTCAAGGTACTTTGCCGATATTTTTTTAATTATCTGCCCAACATAATCCAGAATGTATCAGGGCATCTCTTTTATTCTTTTTTATATGAATATCTAGTTTTTCAATCACCATTTGTTGAAGGGACTATTCTGTCCCAGTTGAGTAGACTTGGCAGCCTTGTCAAATATCGATTGTCCATAGATGTGAGGGTCTTATTTCTCAATTTTATTCCATTGTCAATATATCTATCTTTGTGCCAGTACCATGTTGTTTTGACCAATGTAGGTTTGTAATATGCTTTAAGGTCAGGAAATGTGAGTCCTTTAACTTAATTCTTCTTTTTCAAGATGTTTTTGGCTATTGTTTTCAAGAGGAACCTGCACCCTTCCAAATAAATTTGGAATTTATGGCTTTTCCATTTCTTCAAAGTAGGCTGTGAGAATTTTTATTGGGATTGCATTGAATCCAAAAATCAATTTGGGTACAGTTGACAACAATGATATTTAGTCTTCCAACCATGAAATGGGAATGTCCTTCATTTATTTTCACCTTCTTTGATTTCTTTTAATGATGTTTTCAGTTTTCTGGGTATAAGCCTTTTATATTCTTGTTTAAATTTGTTCCTAGATACTTTATTCTTTTAGTTGCTATTGCAAATGGAATTTTTTCTTGATTTCCTCCCCAGACTACTCATTAGTTGTGTATAGAAGACACTGATTTTTGTATGCTGCTCTTTTTTTTTTTTTGTATGCTGTTTGGCGGGGTCACATTTCATTGTTTTTCCATGTGAGTATCCCATTATTGCAGCACCATTTGTTGAATTTTTAAATTTGTTTTTGTTTGTTTTGCTTATTTGTTTTTTGGGAAGTGCATGGACCAGTGTTCTAGTTTGCTAGCTGCCGGAATGCAATATACCAGAAATGGAATGCCTTTTTAAAAAAGGGAATTTAATAAGTTACAAGTTTACCATTCTCAGGCCATGAAAATGTCCAAATTAAAGCAAGTCTATAAACACGTCAAAACCAGGGCATCATCAAGGGATTACATTTACTCAAGAAAGGCCAGTGAGAGCCCCCAGTTTTGGGATTTGTTCAGATGAAACTTAACCCCACAAAGGATAGGTCAAGCCTACTTAAAATCAGGCCTAAGAGTCCTCCAAGGGAAACTCTTTTGTTGCTCAGATGTAGTCTCTCTCTCCAGCCAACACAACAAGCAAACTCACAGCTGTAACCCGTCTACGTGGGACATGACTCCCAGGGGTGTGGACCTTCCTGGCAATGTGGGACAGAAATCCTAGAATGAGCTGAGACTTAGCATCAAGGAATTAAGAAAACCTTCTCGACCAAAAGGGGGAAGAGTGAAATGAGACAAAATAAACTGTCAATGGCTGAGAGATTCCAAACACAGCCGAGAGGATATCCTGGAGGTTATTCTTATGCATTAAATAGGTATCACCTTGTTAGTCAAGATGTAATGAAGAGGCTGGAGGGAACTGCCTGAATATGTAGAGCTGTGTTCTAGTAGCCATGTTTCTTGAAGATGATTGTGTAATGATATAGCTTTCACAATGTGACTGTGTGATTGTGAAAACCTTGTGTCTGATGCTCCTTTTACCTACCTTATCAACAGACGAGTAAAACACATAGAATATAAATAAATAATAGAGGGAACAAATGTTAAAATAAATTTAGATTGAAATGCTAGTGATCAATGAAAGGAGGGGTAAGGAGTATGGTGTGTATGAGCTTTTTTCTGTTGTCTTTTTATTTCTTTTTCTGAATTGATACAAATGTTCTAAGAAATGATCATGATGATGAATATGCAACTATGAGATGATATTGCAAATTACTGATTATATATGTAGAATGGAATGATCATAAGTTAAGAATGTTTGCGTTAGTTATATTTTGTTAAAAACTTTAAAAATTGAAAAAAAGAAAGTTATCTGCCTTTCCTCTGAAGAACTAACAAAATAAATCCTCTTTTATTAAAAGCCAAAAAAAAAAAAAGATAAAAAAGAAAGGCCAGTGAGTTCAGCATTTGTCTCTCAGCTGGGAAAGCATGTGGCAAACATGGCAACAGTCTCCTAGCTTTCTCTCCAGGCCTTTTGCTTCATGAAGCTCCCTGGGAGGCTTCTTCATCTCCGAAGATCTCTGGCTGGTGGACTCTGTGGTGCTCTCATCATTCTGTTGTGGTTTTGTGGCTCTCTCCTGGTTCTCAAAAGGAAACTCTCTCCAAAATATCTCCAGTATATTTATGGGATTCCAATAAACTAATCAAGACCCATGTAGACTGGGTGGGAACACATCTCTATCTAATCAACTTTAATACCCATAATTGATTGCGTTAAATCTCCGTGGAGATAACCTAATCAAATGTCCAACCTATAGTGCTGAATAGAGATTAAAAGAAACCGTTGTTCCCCCAAGATTGATTGGGATTAAAACATGGCTTTTCTAGGGTACATAAATCCTTTCAAACTAGCACAACTGGGAATTGAACCCAGGTCTCCCACATGACAGGCGAGAATTCTAACACTGAACTACCCTTGCACCCCCTGTGCACTGTTCTTTCATCCAACCATTTTGCTGTATTCATTTATTACCTTTGGTAGCTTTGTTGTAGATTTTTCAGGACTTTCTATATATAGGATCATGTCATCCTCAAATAGTGACTGTTTCACTTCTTCCTTTTCAATTTGGGTGCCTTTTCTTCCTTTTTCTTGCCTAATTGATTTGGCTAGAATTTCTAGCACACAATTGAATAACAGTGATGACAGTGGGCATCCTTGTCTTGTTTCAGATCTTCGAGGGAAAGCTTTCATCTTTTATCATTGAGTATGATGTTAGTTATGGTTTTCATTGTTAGTTGTGGAGGAAGTTTCCTTCTATCCTATTTTTTGAAGTGTTTTTATCAAGAAAGGATGCTGAATTTTCTAAAATGCCTTTTCTACATCAATTGAGATGACCATGTGGTTTTCCCCTTTGTTTTGTTAATGTGTGGTGTATTACAGTAATCGATTTTCTTGTGTTGACCCACCCTTGCATACCTGGGATAAAACCTACTTGATCATAGTATCTAATTCTTTAAATGTAGTGTTGGATTTGATTTACAAGTATTTGTTGAAAATTTTTGCATCTACGTTCATTAGAGATATTGGTCTGTAATTTTCTTTTCTTGTAGTATCTTTATCTGGCTTTGGTATTAGGATTTGATTGGCCTAATAGAATGAGTTATGTAGTGTTCCCTCTTCTTCAATTTTTTGGATGAGTTTGGGCAGGACTGGTATTAATTCCTCACGGAATGCTTGGTAGAACTCACCTATGAAGCAATCTGGTGCTGGGTTTTTATTTGTTGGGAGGTTTTTCAGGACTGATTCAATCTTCTCACTTCTAATTATTCTGTTGAGGTCTTCTATTTCTTCTAGGTCAGTATAGGTTTTTGTGAGTTCTAAAAAATTGTCCATTTCAACTAGGTGCTCCACTTGTTATTTATTTCCACGTCCATTTCATTAAGGTCAGATAAAGTGCTCTGTATAATTACAATCTTTTAAAATTTATTGAGACTTTTGTCACCTAACATGTGGTCTGTCCTGGAGAATGATCCATGAGCACTTGGGAAGAATGTATATCCTGAAGTTTGGGGGTGCAGTGTTCTATATATATCTATTGCTCAAGTTCATTTTTCATATCATTCAAGTTCTCTATTTCCTTATTGATCCTCTGTCTAAATGTTCTATCTATTGATGAGAGTGGTGTATTGGGGTCTCCAACTATTATTTTAGAGAAGTCTATTTCTCCCTTCAGTTTTGCCAGTGCTTACCTCTTATATTTTGGAGCACCATGGCTAGGGGCATAAATATTTATGATTGTTATTTCTTCTTGGTGGGTTGCTCTTTTTGTTGCTATGTAGTGTCTTTGTTTCTCATAACAGTTTGCATTTAAAGTCTATTTTGTCTGCTGTTAGTGTAGCAACTCCGGCTCTTTTTTATTGACTGTTTTTGTAGATTATCTTTTCCCAACCTTTCATTTTCAACGTATTTTTGTCTTTCAGTCTAAAACTGTGTCTCTTATAGACAACATATAAATGGATCATACTTTTTATTCATTCTTCCAATCTGTGTCCTTTGATTGAAAGTTTAATCCTTTGACATTCAATCTTAGTTCCTTAAAGGCAGTACTTCAGCCATTTTATCATTTGGTTTTTATACGTCAATAATTATTTTTGTTGTCTTTTTGTCCTTTTCGTTATGCTTCCTTGATAATATTAACCTGTACCCTCTCCTCCAAGCTTCTCTGTCCTGTCTTTTCCTTTCAGCCTACAGAACTCCTTTTAGTATTTCTTGTAGACTGGTCTCTTGTTGATGAACTCTCTCAGTTCTGCCTGTGAATATTTTCAATTCTCCTTCATTTTTGAAGGACAGTTTTGCTAGATAAAGAATTTTGGACTGGCACTTTTTCTCTTTTAGTACCTTAAATATATCATACCATTGCCTTCTCATTTACATGGTTTCTGATGAGAAATTGGCATTCACTCTTATTGCAGTTCCCTTGTAGGTGATTGTCATGGTCAGGTTCATGTGTCAACTTGGCCAAGTTGTGGTACCTGTGGGCAAGTGCTGGCCTGTCTGTTGCAATGAGGACATTTCATAGAATTAGATCATGGTCACGTCAGCTGCATCCACAGCTGATTCCATTTGTAATCAGCCAAAGGGTTGTGTTGTCTGCAATGAGTGATGCTTAATCTAATCACAGGAAGCCTTCTAAGGAGGATTCAGAAGAGACAGGTTCTATTCTTGCTTCAGCTAGCGAACCTCTCCTGTGGAGTTCGTCCAAACCCTCCATCGGAAATGTCAGCTTCACAGCCTGCCCTGCGGATTTTGGACTCTGCGTTCCCGTGGTTGCGTGAGACAGTTTTATAAATTTTATATTTGCGAGTGTTCCCTGTTGATTCTGTTTCTCTAGAGAACCCTAACTAATACAGTGATGAATTGCCTTTCTCTTGCTGCTTTCAGGATTCTCTCTTTATCTTTGGTATTTTAGTTTGTAAATGGTGCTGGAAATGCAATGTACAGAAATGGGTTGGCTTTTATAAAGATAATTTACTAAATTACGTTTATAGTTCTCAGATCACAAAAATGTTCAAACTAAGGCATCAAGAAAGATGCCTTGACTCAAGAGGGCCAGTGGGTCCAGAACACCTCTGTCAGCTGGGAAGGCTTATGTCTGGCCTCTGCTGGGGCCTTTTCTTTCTGCATCTCCAAATGTTTCTGTCTGTGTCAGCTCTGAAGCTTCTTCCAAAATAATTCCTTCTTAAAGAACTCCGATAAGTGGATTAAGATCCATCTTGAATATATGGAGACACAACTCCATGGAAACCACATAATCAAAATGTCCCACCCACAATTGGATGGGTCACATCTCCATGGAAAAAAACTTAATAAAAAAGATTCTGCCCAAACAATAAGTCTTTCCCCTTACAATTGGCTAGGGGGGAAAAAAGTGCATTTTCTGGGGCACACAACAGCCTCAACCCAGCACATTTGGCATATGAGGTTTCGATTAGTATGTGTCTTGGAGCAGGCATTAAGTTTGTTTAGAATATGTTGCACTTCTTGGGCATTTAATTTTATGTCTTTCATAAACATTAGGAAATTTTCAGCTATTATTTCCTCAAATATTCTTTCTCCCCCTTTTATTTCCTGGGACACCCATGACAAGTCCCTGAGACCCTGCTTGATTTTTTCCATTCTTTCTTCTATCTATTCTTCTGTCTGTGAGATTTCAATTGTCCTTTCTTCTAGTTCTCTGATTCTTCTGCCTGTTCAAATCTGCTGTTGTCTACCTCTAGTGTATTTTACTAGCACAATCTCTTCTATTGTGCCTTTCAGCCCCATAATTTCTGTTATTTCATATTTACAAATTTTTCTTGTGCTCACCCAGTGTCCTCTTAATATTATCTCTTTAGCTGTATTTTCCTTCATCTCCTTGAACTGACTTGGGAGATTTGTTTGAACATCTGTATTTAGTTGCTCCAAATTCTATGTCTTCTCTAAAGTTTTAATGTATTCATTTGACTGGGCCATATCTTCCTGTTTCTTAGTATGGCTTGTAATTTTTTGCTTATGTCTAGGCATCTGATTATCTTGTTGAGTTTACTATGAAGATTAGTTTTTTCTCTTTCATAGGGTTTTATTGTTGATTGGCTTTGTATTAAAGCTCTTCTTTGACACTTGGTTCAACTTCTTCTAGACCTTTAGAATTGAAGTATTTAACCGACCAGATTTTTTCAGCCCTTCTTTATCTGACTCTAGCCTTGGGCGTACAGGACAGTTTTTAACATTGCACTGTTTGTACAATTGCTTCATCACCAGGAGAAAGCTTCCTTTCCTCTTCCTTCTCTAGGAATCTTGATCTGTTCCGTTTTTGTTTTGCCTCTATAGTTTATTATGTTTATTTTATAGCTTTCTTTTCATTCTCTCTAGCCGCTTTTGCCTGGAGTGCAAGTTCTGGGAGAAGAGTCACCCTGGAAAGGACTTTCCCAAGTTATTATTTCTCATCCAAAACAGGGCCAGGGACACACAAAGGAGGCTTAGACCAGCTCCAAAGAACCTTGGGGAGAGGATTAGGAAACATGATAAAAGCCTGTTTTGAGGGTTCCCAGAAGCCAGGCTTTCCTGGCTACTCAGCAGATGGCACCCTTCAGCAAACTATTCCCTGCAGCTCTAAGCAGCCACTCTGTGTTTAAACCTCCACTGTCTCCACTCCTACCAGAGGCGTTGTTGAAACAATGACTGTGTCCGCCTTGTCAAGGGTGAGTTATAAACAGTAGCTCAGAGCCAGGTCCCAGCAATCCAGATTTGCTAATCAAAAGCCATAATTAGTGCTCAGCCATGCCTCCCCCCTGCCCTGTTTTTGGAGAAGAGGATTTTTAGGTCCCTTTTTGTCCACTGCAGCTAGTCAGTGACTGTACCCCAAGGCGACCTGCTGCAAATGTGCGTGATGGGTCTTGGCAGCCCCCACAGAACGAGCGATTCACAGTTCTTTATCGCGGTTTCTTACAGTCTTTCTTCTACTCTTCCTTGGATGCTGTATAGTGTTCCTATGTTCTACAGAGTCCCAGCACATTTCTTTTAGACAGCTTCTGCCTGTGTATTGTCTTAGAGTAAGGAGTGAGTCCTGGAGCTCTCTACTCTTGCCATCTTCCCTGGATGTCTCTCCTGTTAAATTTTGATGGTTAATTATATTCACTCTTGTATTGTCCCCTTTTTCTAAATCTTATTTCCTCAGCTAGATCTAAATTCCTTCAAAATACATCTATTTTAATATTTTTCTATTGCATCATGTAGGAAACATATCATGGTCTCAAAAATACTAATTGCACTGAAGATAGTCTATATTCCAAAATAAATCTAGGAAAAAACCCTTCTTTTTAGCTCCGATTCAATTTTTAGGCTCCAGTTGTTTGAATCTGTCTTGGTATTTTTCCCAACATGACAGTTTGGTTTTTTAAGTTGTCACTTAAAAAGATAAAAGTGTATAAAAAATAACAAGATCACGTTGCCTACTGGTCTTAAGTCTCAAAGATAAAAAAATTAAAAAATAAAAAAAAATAACAAGAAAGTAAAATGAACTCGTGTGTGAAAGAAAAGACCTACCAAGGTTTTTTCTCAAACAATCAACAGTCTATGACTTTGGTAAACCAACTGAAAAAATGAAAGCTTTAAATGAAAATTGTAAGTAATATAAATGTGTGCAAATTTCAGTATTTGGGCAGTTTTCAAAGATCACATTATAAGGAGCAACTAAATTGTAATTGCTCAGTGCATATAAATGAAAATGCTTCCAATTTAAGCAGCTTCAGTAATTGGAAAGAAATAATTACTTTTCATTCAGTCTCCTGTCTAATCGAGCATTAAATTTTAAAAATTAAGTCAAGGACACAGGTAAAAGTAATAATGTAGATTTTGATTTCCTTTTCTCAAAAATGGGAAAATATTTGCATTTCACTAATAAATGGTTAGTATTCCTCTCTTTGAAGTCCTCAAGATGGAACTTCTTTCAGCTAACAAGCTAGCTGAATGCACTTTCATATTAGTACCCTATAGATGCTCCGAGCCCACTGCTATTCCTGAAATAACCAGAAGTGGCTTGGCTTACTGATTGTAAAGCCCACTTGAAAAATTAAAAACCCTTTGTTAGCCTTAAAATGGGCCTACAATAGGGTTAGAGAAAGAATACCTTTCATTCCATTAATTAATCAGCTTTATTGGCTCTTTCCTCAATGTACTGGTGTAAAATGAGAGACAAAAATAAGAGTTGTGCTCTCGATTCTCAAGGCTCAAAATCTTGTTTCAGGACCAAATATTTTAACGTGAAACAACTAGAAAAACAAATCAAGGCAACATGAATGCTGGAACCAGGGAGGAGAAAACCATCAGGAGAAGCAGATATTAAGAGTCAAGACTCCCCTCTAGGGCTGGAACTACAGTCTTTCCTCCTAGCAAGGCCACCCCTCTGCTCATTCGCAAGTTTTCTGTAGACACGATGGAAGATGGCACTTCACAGCTCTGAGCAAACAAGTTGTATTGGTTTTTGCTAAATGCTGCTGGAATGCAATATACCAGAAATGGTATATTCTCTTTTAAAAAGGGAATTTATTAAGTTGCAAGTTTACTGTTCTGAGGCTATTAAAATGTCCAAACTAAGGCATCCAAGGAAAGATTCCTTGACTCAAGAAAGGTTGATGGGTCTGTCAACTGGGAAGGCATGTGAGAGTGATGCAGATATTCTAAAAAATGATCATGGTGATGAATACACAACTATGTAATAATGTTGTGAGCCACTGATTGTACACTATGTATGGAATATATGTTTGTGAAGATTTCTCAGTGAAGATATTAAGAAAAAAAAAGTACTAAGTGAAAGTAGCAGAGTATCTAAATATCTTTTTAGTGTCTTAGCTATTTTACTTGAAAACAAAAATTCAAACCCTCACATTTAACATTTGAGACTTTAGAAAGGCCAATTTAGAAGAATCATATTCATTCAACAGATGTTTATTGAGCACCTACTAAATTCTTTTGAGTTGGCACTGGAGATCCAGACTTTGTTTTTAAACCCAAGAACTCCACTTTGGTAAATATTTGAAGATGTGCTCTCATAAGCCATTTGACTATAGAGCCATGGAATAAAATTTCTAATAGTTAAAATATTCAAAATTATATGCTGTTCTTTTAAGAGAGAGCCAGCTTATTTAATTATATCTTCGTAATAAGAAAGAAGACAAACTACAAACAATGTATTAAAAAAAAAACACTCAATTCTTTCTTTTGATGTTTTTAAGGAGCGACGAAAATTTGGTCCTTTAGGATGGAATATTCCTTATGAATTCAATTCTGCTGACTTTACAGCCAGTGTTCAGTTTATTCAGAATCACCTCGATGAATGTGATATTAAAAAAGTGAGTGAAATAATTTTTGTTTCTATTTTTATTGCTTTCCTTATATCAGGGCTGTACAGTCATTTTTAGTGATATGCGGTGAATCTGCCGGGAACACCCCTTTCCCCTACCTACCCCCAGCCAAGAGACTACTCCTTCCAACCAGCTATTTACTGCTCCAGCTGTTTCTTTTCAGACCTTTGCTACAGGTGTGCATGCAGACTGTGATGTCTGTGCTTTCTTTTCCTCTCCCTCTCCCTCTCCCCGCTTTCACACATGCTCGTACACAACCGAGGACGACCATCAGTGAAGAAACTCAGTGTGCTGTTGCAAAATACCCCAGGCTTCCTCATGTTACACCTAAATGCCTAAAGTCCGCTTGAAGGAGGTATGCCTTCAGTCAGACTTTTCTGCACTGATATCACCCATGCCTCCTCAGAAGGGAAGGTGGTATCTCCCAGGCCATGTGAAAGTTCCTTTTCACCGTAAGGCATTTCTTAACTGACTTCTAAGCTTTAACATATAAATAGCAATAGCTTCCTCTACTGTCACTCATTATTGTTTGGCACTTAAACCATTTTCAGAGGGCTCATGTTAGCAGGGTCCTATTGTTATCTTGGCATATCTGTGAGATAAGTACAGAGGGCACTGCTGTTACTTCCCTTCTGCTGGTGAGGGAACAGATGAGAGGAAGAGGCTGCCTCGAAATCAGAGCTAAGAATATGAATATGGTTGTGCCTTCACCTGTGTTATAAAGGGGTGGAAATCAGAGCCTCAGTTTCCAAATTATAAAATGATCATGGTTTCTGTGAGGAACAAATATAAGATAGTATTTGTGAAAGCACAGCTCAGCAAACACCAGTTTTCTTCTGTCCTCCTCTGTCTTCCTTCCCTTAGCCTGGCCCAGACTCCTTGTATATTATCCCACAGAGGGTCTTCAAGATAAGTCCAGAGACTTCAGTATTGGTGCGGTGAGGGGGAGCCGTGATGACTCTTACCTGGGTAGGGGGAAATCTACAACCAAACCACCATTTTCCTTTGAAATGACAAAGGGATATTAAATTAAGAGAGTGGCAAATTAATAGGGAAAAGTTTGATGAAAGAATATATTTCATAGTGCTTTTTATATATTCTTGATTATTTATCATTTTAGTATATACAAATAATATTCCCTTGAAAAGCAACCAGGCTGAAGAATAAGATTTTAACCAAAAGAACATAAATACAAATCAAGCATCCTCAGTTCTCCTACCATAGTTAAGAGCTTTCTAATTAATAAAAAACTATTAATATTCTGAAGTACATTGCTAGTAGAAGATTGTTAGAGAAATTAATAAATACTTTGGTGTAGTTATAGCTCACAGAATGAGATGGTAAAAGATTGCAAGGTAGAAAAATCTTGTGAGTAAATAATTTTTAACTTGTTCTCACACCGATTCCAGAAAATATATTACTAAGAAAGCATTTTAAAGCATTGATTACTTGATTTTTCTCCTTTCTTCACTAAACACTACCTTTCCCATCTCTAACAGTTTGGCATTACTATAAAGAGAATTTTAGGTAATTGCAACCACAGGTTGAAAAATAAATCTTTTTTCCTATTTTAAATAATGTATGAGCAATGTACTCACTATCATTTAGTATTGTAGATTTTTCTTTGGTGAACAGCCATAGCAGTTCCAGTCATATAATAATGGAAGAATTATTAATATAAAATAATTAGTAATTTAAAAGCAGGTTCATTGATGCTTCCATTTCCAGACCTTTTCTCTAGAAAAAAGAGCTGAAATGTGCAAAATTATTTGTTTGGATTGAACCTGAGTTACACCTTTTCTTTTTTTAAAGGGTGTATCATGGAGTACAGTCCGATACATGATTGGAGAAGTTCAGTATGGAGGCAGAGTGACAGATGATTTTGATAAGCGACTACTTAATTGCTTTGCTAGAGTAAGTAAAAAAAAAAAAAAAAAAAACCCACAGATACATTCATTGCATTTTCCTTTTGAATAAGATTCGGGTTTTTTTGTTGTTTTTGTTGTTTGTAATAGGTAAGTTAAACTTAAAAAAATAGCAATTCTACTTTTGGTCTAGAAAAGAACAGCAGTCAATTTTCAATAGTCTGAGAATTTTCCACTTTATAAATTAGTTTGTGCCTGGAGTTTCTCCCCACCATCCCTCCTCCACCCGGTTCCCCAGCAGGCACCTCACCTGTGAAGGAAACACTGGACATTGTCTCTATGCCTTTTGCTCTGAACTCAAGTCTTACAGTGATTTTCTGCTATAAAATAAGTAAGTGGTTGGGAAATAAACCGTGATTTTAGTTTTCTTATCTCTTCTATTGAGATGCACAATGGAAAATCGGTTGTGTTCCTTTCTTCTATGTGCCCAGTAAAATATATATATAGAATGTTTTAAAACACTTTCTACAGAAAATTATTCCTTAGCAATTATGGCATTCACAGAAAGGATGAATAGTATAAATATAGCTACCAGACACAACTCTTTCTAAAATCTTTGTATATTAGAGAAGCAGTATATATCAGATAATTGGAAAAAGTCCGATCTGTGAGTATTTTATGGTATTTGGATTCCTTATAATAGGACCATATTGGTAATTCCCTGTTTCATTAATTTTTTTCCACTTAACAAAATTAAAACCTGAACAAGAAGAGCACAGCTCTGGAGATTTTTGTTTTGTTTTGTTTTGTTTTTTTTGTCAAAGCCACCTGGGAATAAAGGTGGATAATGACAAGTGATGGTAAGGGTGTGTGGAGCCAGCAGCCCCTGCTAACTGCTGGTGGAAGGTTAAAATAGTACAGACTTCCTGGGAAGCACTTAGACAACACTTATTGAAATTAAGTATCCTGGGTAGATATATACCAGAACATTTCTAGAATAGCCCATAAATGGGCATGCATAAAAATGTTCATGGGAACATTGTGTTTGGAGCTGAAGGCAACTGTCATAGGTCTGGAAACAGTCACTGAGATTTGCATACAAGAGATTTAATGGAAAATGTTCTTGGGAAACCACCTATGGGAGAGCAAGGAAGGCAGGATAAGTGGAGAGAGAATTTGAATTGCAGTGCAGTTGTAGCAGAGGCCTCCACAGACCCATGGGGAGCTCTGGAGCTAGATGGTCCATCCCAAATTGCAATCCTAAATTGAGGCGAGGGGTTTGGGCCTTTAAGCTCCACTGCTAGCACTGACCAGTCATTGGATGCAGTGCCTCGTCACCCTCCACCCTCCACCCTATGCCTAGGGTGTGATTCTGGGGAGAGGAAATGCTTTGAGCCCTCAATAGCCAGTAGTGCCTGGGTCCTAAAGGAGGATCTGGGTGGTGCATCCCAGCATCCACTACAAAGCCTGGGGATCCTGGGAGAAGAGATTAATAAAATGTAGTGGATGCACACAATGAAATACTATGGCTCAATCTTTTGGGGTACAATCTGATGACCCTTAGCCACTTCAAGTTTGTGATATGAATGCCCTTTGAATTGGAATCCCATCCATGAATATATGTCCCATAGAAATTCTCAGACAGGGCAGTGGACATGTACTAAGATATTACTTGTAACATTGTTTGTGGTAGTAGAAAGTCGAAGCCAACCTAGGTGTCCACAAAGGGAGAATAGGTAAGTTAAATGTTATAACACTCTCATGGAAAGTAGTGCAGCACTTGGAAGAAATATACCATATGACATCCTGCATAGATTTTTTTTAGTACTTTTATTGATAAATCTTCACACATACATTCTATACATGGTATACAATCAGCGGCTGTATACAATATCATCTCATAATTGTGTATTCATCACCATGATCATTTTTTAGAACATTTGCATCATTCCAGAAAAAAGAAAGAAAAAGGAAAGAACTCACACATCCCATACTCCTTACCCTGTCCTCACATTGACCACTATTATTTCCATCTACGCAATTTATTTTAACCTTTGACCCCCCTATTATTTGTTTATTTTTTATCCATATTTTTTACTCACCTGTCCATACCCTGGATAAAGGAGCAAAAGATCAAGGTTTTCACAATCACACAGTCACATTGTAAAAGCTATATACTTATACAGTCTTCTTCACCAGTCAAGGTGACTGGAACGCAGCTCAACAGTTTCAGGTACTCCTTTATTTCTGTGGGATCAGTCCTTATGTCTTCTCTTCCACTTCTGATTTTATTTATTTGCATTTTCTCTTTTTTTTTTTTGTCACCCTAGCTAAGGGTCCATCAATTTTTTTTATCTGAATATGTTTATCATCACAAGTGACATTTTTTTCCTTCTTTTTTTGTGAAAAATAACATATACAAAAAGGCTATAAATTTCAAGCACAGCACCACAATTAGTTGTAGAACATATTTCAGAGTTTGACGTTGGTTACAATTCCACAATTTTAGGTTTTTGCTTCTAGCTGCTCTAAAATACTGGAGACTAAAAGAGATGTCAATGTAATGATTCAGCATTCATATTCATTTGTTAAATCCTGTCTTCTCTATATAACTCCACCATCAGCTTTGATCTTTCCATCCCTCTCTTTAGGGGTGTTTGGGCTATGGCAATTCTAAATTTTTCATACTGGAAGGGTCTATCACTAATATGGTGTAGGGAGATGTACCTATCTGATGTCCTGGAGAGGCTGGGCTATGTTTCAGGACTTATCTGGACCAGGGACCCATCTGGAGGTTGTAGGTTTCTGGAAAGTTACTCTAGTACCTGGAACCCTTGTGGAATCTTATAAATTGCCCTAGGTGTTCTTTAGGATTGCTTGGAATGGTCCTGGTTGGGGGTTGGCAGGTTATGCTGGGTAACAAGGTCTAACTGAAGCTTGCTTAAGAGCAACCTCCAGAGTAGCCACTCGACTCTCTTTGAACTCTCTCTGCCACTGATACTTTATTAGTTACACTTCTTTTCCCCCTTTTGTTCAGGATGGAATTGTGGATCCCATGGTGCCAGGTCTGGATTCATCCCAGGGAGACTTTCACCCCTGGATGTCATGGTCCACTCAGAGGGGAAGGCAGTGATTTCACTTGCAGAATTGGGCTTAGAGAGAGTGAGGCCACATCTGAGCAACAAAAGAGGTCCTCCAGAAGTAACTCTTAGGCATTCCTTTAGGTAGTCTAAGCTTCTTTGCTACCTACATAAGCTTCACAAGAGTAAGCCTCATGATTGAGGGCATGGCCTGTTGATTTGGATGTCTCTAAAGTTTGACACAGTATCAGGGAATTCCCTGATGGTAAGGTTTAATAGTTCTATATTCTTTCTCCCATCCCTCAGGGGACTTTGCCAGTACTTTTTGATTATCTGCTTAATATACTCCAGGATGTATCCAGGCATTACAATAATCTATACAGGATTAAAGGACCTCTTTCTTATTCTGGGCTCCCTGTGTTTCAGTTATTCAAATAAGCTATATGGATAGGTTGAGTTAGATTACACACTACAGAAAATTTCAGTTCCAGACCAAATTAACCTTTCTTCCATTGGTCTCAAAGAGTATGTGTGGTTCTAAAATACAGTCACTGTCTTCCTTACCCCTGTGTTCTGAATTACTTTACCCCCAACCTGATTGGCTTCATTCTTATCTCTAAATATAAGGTTATATATATAAAATAGCCTCTCAAAATCCGGAAATAATACTCTCCACACTGGACTTAATGTGTCTGCTCTAAAAGTTTACAATCTAGATGCCTCAGGGTCCATCAATTTTACTGATTTTTATTATTTATTTATTATTGATTTTCTCAAAGAACCAACTTCGGTTTTGTCGATTTTCTCAATTGTTTTCAATTTCATTTGTTGCTGCTCCAGTCTTCATTATTTCTTTCCTTTTGTTTGCTTTGGGATTAGTTTGCTGTTCTTTCTTTAGTTCTTCCAAGTGAACAGTTAATTCTTCAATTTTTATTTTCTTCTTTTTTAATATATGTGTTTAAGGCAATAAATTTCCCTCTTAGTACTGCCTTTGCTGCATTCCCTTAAATTTGGATATGGTGTGTTTTCATTTTCACTTTCCTCAAGATATTTACTGATTTCTCTTGTAATTTCTTCCTTGACCCACTGGTTATTTAAGAGTGTGTTGTGAATTTTATGGTCTACTGTCTGTTATTGATTTCCAACTTCGTTCCATTATGAGCTAAGAAAGTATTTTGTATGATTCAGTCTTTTTAAATTTATATGCCTTGTGACCCAACATATCCTTGAGAATGATTCATGAGCATTTGAGAACAGTGTATATCCTGCTACTGTGGGGTGTAATGCTCTGTAAATGTCTGTCAAGTCTAGTTCATTTATCATATTCTTCAAATTCTCTGTTTTCTTATTGATCATCTGTCTAGATATTCTCCAACTACTGTGGTAGAGGTGTCTATTTCTCCCTTCAATGTTATCAGTGTTTGCCTCATGTACTTTGGAGCACTCTGGCTTGGCAGATAAATATTTATGATTGTTGTGTCTTCTTGTTGAATTGTTTCTTTTATTAATACATTGTGCCCTTCTTTGTCTCTTTTAACTGTTTTACATTTGAAGTCTAATTTTTCAGACATTAGTATAGCTATTCCTGCTCTTTTCTGATTGTTGTTTGCATGAAGTATATATTCCCTACCTTTCGGTTTCAATGTACTTTTGTCCTTGGGTCTCAAATGAGTCTCCTATAGACAGCATATAGATGGGTCCTGTTTTTTTAATCCATTCTGCTAGCTATGACTTTTGATTGAGGAGTTTAATCCATTAACATTTAATGTTATTACTATAAAGGCAGTACTTTCTTCTATCAGTTTGTCTTTTTGATTTGATGGGTCTAATTTTTTTTTCTCTTTTTACTTTTATTGATAGCTTCATTGTTAAGCTCTTCTCTAGACCTCTCTCTCCTGCCAGTCTTAGTTCTAAATTCTCTCAGTGATTGTTTTTCTGAAAATATTTTAATCTCCCCCTCATTTTTGAAGGACAGTTTTGCTGGATAGAATTCTTGGTTGGCAGTTTTTTTCTTTTAGAATCTTAAATATATCATACCACTGCTTCTTACCGCCACGGTTTCTGCTGAGAAATCCACACACAGTCTTATTGGGCTTCCCTTGTATGTTATGGATTGCTTTTCTCTTGCTGCTTTCAAAATTATCTTTGTCTTTGACATTTGACAATCTGATTAGTAAGTGTCTTGGAGTATGTCTGTTTGGATCTATTCTGTTTGAGGTATGCTGCACTTCTTGGATATATAATTTTATGTCTTTCATAAAAGATGGGAAAATTTCAGTGATTATTTCCTCCATTAATCTCTCTCCTCTTTTTCCCTTCTCATCTCCTTCTGGGACACATATATTCATTCACTTCATGTTGTCATTCACTTCCTGAGCCTCTTGTCATATTTTTCCATTCTTTTCCCTATATTTTCTTCTGTGTGTCAGATTTCAGATTTCCCATCCTCTAGTTCACTAGTCCTTTCTTCTGCCTCTTCAAATCTATTGTAGGTTTCCATTGTGTGTATGTTTTTTTTTTAATTACTTCTATTGTACCTTTCATTCCCTGCTTTCATTCTCAGCTTTGTGGTTTGTTTTTTCAAACTTTCAAGTTCTTCTTTTTGTTCACCCAGTGTCTTCTTTATGTCCTCCCTCAACTCATTGATTTGAATTTTGATGAATTTTTCCATGTCTGTTCGAGCATCCTGAATTAGTTGTTTCAACTCCTGTATCTCATTTGAAGTGTTGGTTTGTTCCTTTGACAGGACCATATCTTCAATTTTCCAAGGATGACTCATTTTTTGCTGGTCTCTTGGCATTTCATTTCCTTAATTAGTTTATTCTGGAGGTTACTTTCACTCTTTTACCTAGGATTTTCTTGCTGGATGGCTTTGTTCTCTATCTGTTCTTTGGCATTCAGTTCAACTTATTCTAGAACTATAGCATAGGTTCTGCTCAACTAATTAGAATTTTTCAGTTCTTGTTTTTCTGTTTCTTGCCCTGACTATATGGGGCCTTTTTTGGTGTGTGTGGAGGGTCTCCTCAGACATTATAGATCCCAGTCAGATTTTCCCAGACAAGACAGGCCCATGTCTCAGGAGGAAGGAGTAGCCAGCAACAGTTTTCTCTGAGGGTGAACCCAGCAGGTTTTCAGACTTTCTTACAAGCTCTCTAGATTCTTTGCATTTCCTATCCTTCCCAGCGTGTGGCACTTCATTGCCTGCTGCTTCCTACCAGGTTAAAGTGTTGTGGTGCCTTTAATTTCAGCAGACTCTCTCTGACAGGGCATGGTTGAGTCAGAAGTGAGGTAGTATGATGGTTTTAATTGCTTTTCTTTTCAGGTCCCTGGGTCCTGAATTCCTTGAAGAAGGGATTCCACTTGAGCTGGGCCTAGCCTTTCTCTTACAGAAGATATACCCTTTAGGGAATTAATTCCTTTCACCTGACTAGTGACTTTGTCTCTCAGACAAGCTTAATTTCACCCTTGCCTGGGGCAATGCTGGAGCCTGAGGGTGTTTCCAGTTCTATCTAATGAGCTGTTAAGAAGTAGAAAAAAAGCAAAAAAAAAAAAAAGAAGCCTTTTCAGATCCGGACTTCTCTACTCCTTGGGTTTGTCAATCAAGAGCTTAAGTTGGTACATAGCTCTATATATCTCCAGGCTCTATGTGCCCTCTTTTCTTGTAGTCCAGCCCTTTTCCCATATTATGTGCTATCCAACTCAAAAGACTGTTTTGTTTTGTTTTCCCTCAGCCCCACCCCCTCTCTGCTGGGGCAGAAACTCCTAGTTCCTGTAGTGCTTATTCCAGGTTTATCTGTGCTGGGGGCCTGTTTCAGTAGTCAGAGTTTGTTAATTAATTCTGCAGTTGGAGCTTGGTTGAGTTAAGCCTTTGCTCTAGTAAAGACTGTTTCCTTTCCTCTTGGGGAACCAGCCCACTGTTTTATGGGGAGGGGAGGCGAGCCTCTGCAGCTTGGGGGACTTACAGTTCTGTGTAGGGTCTCAGCTGTTCCACCTCATCCAGGCTGGTGTAAACTGTGTGTCCAGTAACTGACCTTCCCCCAGCAGTTGTTCTGTACTGTTCCTTGCTATTTACTAGCTGCTCTGGAGGACAAACTAAATTTCCACACCTCACTACTCTGCCATCAAGCCCTGCTTCCTCAATACATAATTTAATATCAACAGATTGAGAATCTTTTGTGCCCCAGAATGATAGTTTGTCTAAAGCAGAATAGATTGGAGTGAATTTTTAGTGACCCCAGAGCATACTCTGAAAATTAGATGTTTTTGTTTTTTTGTACAACACTTTATATCAGCTTTTATTTATATGCTTTGACTTGTTTTCTAAAAATTGGAGTTTGGGAAAAGTCCTGACTAACCATCTAAGTTGATGTGTCTTTGTTTCATTGAAACCACCTTCCCCAAAGGTGGCAGGAACACTGGAGTTTGTTGGCAAAGAGGACAATATTTCTAAGAGACTTCTTTACTCTCTACATCACAACTAGAGCTAACTCTTTGGATCACAGTTGAAAGCTGCTTGTGGTTAATGAGACACCTCAAAGTGGATGTCAGAGCCAGGAGTGGAGGAAGAAAGAAGAAGTGACATTGCTCAAACAGTTCCATCTTCATGACCTCAAGCTTAGTAGTTGCTCTCTGTGAGCCTCACCTCCTGTTTTACATCTCTTTATTCTGACATTCAGGTAAAAAAAAAAAAAAACTAGAGAACTGACTACAGTCCCCACCCTAGAAGCCTTCATCTGGATTCTCCTTCATCTGGACCTGGGCCCGAGAAGCGTTCTTGGGATGAAAGTATGGGTCACATGGTGCCTAGGTGTCTGTGCACTGGGTTCCTTGGACCTAGGCACCAGTTCATTGGCTCGTTATGACCAATGTAGTAGTTCCTTCCCCACCTGGGTTGATATCACTTGCTTCTGGCTTCTCTGACTTCTGTTCTCAGCAATTATTGCCCTAAATGAAAAGTTCATCCTACTATTTTTCTGTTATTTTATCCCTGGGCAGCTTAACTTTACCTGTCCCCAGGCTCATTCCATCATTCTCTCTTTCTCTTCTTAGGACTTTCCTGAAAGTTGCTCCATCTTCAGTGACTATAATGCCTAGATTCCTCCTCTCTGACTATTCCCCACTCCCTTATTGCTGCTGAATTTGTTCTTCACTCTCCACTCTCTTCATCCTCCTTGGCGCACTACTTCATTCCTTCACCTCACTTATTCCTTTCTAGTTGAGTCTGTTCCTGACAGCCTGTCAATATCAGAGAAATGAGTTTGTGTCTCTGGCTTTAAGGACATGAGGTTACCACATAAAACTGGCAGCAGAAACCTTCTTAAGGCAGTTTTCAGAATCTACATCCTGCCTTCCCCCTACCTTCCTCCTCCCCATTTTATTTCATTGTCAGTCTCAGTCTTACCTTGTAACTAGATGACCTACCCTTATTGCTACCACTAACCCCAGCCAAGCCTGTGTGGGAAGCAGCTTGGTTGTAAATCAGTACCTTCAGATTGGATCATCTGTCCTTAGAACTTTCAATTTAGGGCTTATCTTTGAACCCTTGTTTGTTTTCTAAGTTCTCAGCATCTTATGGAGTATCTATACTCCATAAGTATACATATACTATAACTAGCAACTGCAGAACCTTATTCAATGTCCCTGGAGGGTGACTGCTTATCTTTGAAATACCTCCCAAAGTTAATTCTTGTATATGCTTCATATTCTGTATATTGACTATATCCTCCCAAAGTTAATTCTCATGTACCCCCAAAGTTAATTCTGTGTATACTTCTTATTCTGTATATTGACTATATCCTCAAAATATCCTCAAATTTAACGAAACTCAGACTTGTGTGTGTGTATGTGTGTGAGTCCAGCTATTTGTGTTTGTATAAATAAAGTCATGGAAACACAAGAAGAAACTTCATTTTACCTTTATAGATACATGTCGTCTGGCAACACAGAACCCAGTGTGGTCATTCACTACCTGTTGGGCTGAAGATTCCATGATCTTTGCCTCCCTACAAATCTTCCTGCAATTTAAGTCATTCACATCACTTCATAAATAATGACCATGATCATAGCACTCTTCTCTTTAATAACTTTCAGCTACTCTTTATAACTTAAATTAAGCACCAGCCTCACCCTCATAGTCAGTCAGGCATAAATGACCTCATATCACATTCCTGTCCTATCTCCTATTACGACATTATAATTACCCTGGTTTTCATTATTTTCCTATCCTGCCTCACATTTTTACATTGGGTGTTCTATGCCTTTATTTACGTGGTCTCTCCAGTCCCAAGCAGCTCTATGAAAATCCTATCCTCCAAGGTTTGACTCCAGAATCACCTCCTTGATAAAGCCTTATTGACAGTAACCTAGTTATACTTTCTTCCTGATTTAAGCCTCCTTAGTTCTTCACTTATTTTTATATCCTAATGACTTCTACCTTAGTACACTTTATATTATGTTTATTGTGTAAATGGCTTGTATGTCTACCATATCACAAGCTTCTTGAAGAAAAGCGCTGTGTGTCTCTCACCTTTGCATTGAATTTAGGTTCTAGTTCAGTATCTTGCACACGGAAATTGAATTGGATAGAACCGAAGCAGGTAAAGCAGAAGAAGGAGCCAGTACACAGGGTATTTCAGAGCAATGAATGAACCTAAAACAAGCCAGTAGAAAGACATGGAGGGAGATCTAGAGAAAGTGTTATCAACAAGAGGAAGGCGCCGTCCCCATCTCTTTTCATATCAAGTCTTCTGAGTGATTCAAATATTCTGCCTGCATTTTTGCCTTCCTGTCGTCCTATTATTTCCCTGCCTACTGGGAAAATAACTCTGACACTGAAGTCATTGCCTCAAATCTGGCTCTAGGCATTCAGCAGAATTTTTTTTCCTCTTCAGAATAAGTCTATTCACACCAAGTGTATGTATTGTTCTCTTGGTGCTCCATTACAGATAATCAATTCATATGGAATGAGAAAAGGATGTCTTAAAGCAAACAACAGGATGGTTGAATACATTTGCTTCTTGTGGCCAGGGACATTTAATTAACAAGGGGATTTCTTCAGCTCAGTGTGGTAAAGGACGTTTAACTTGTCAGGAGAATTTTTCCTGGCCGTTTGCTAGTGGTACACAAGCATAGCCCCTGGCATGGCCCCATTTCAGGGAAAGGTGAGGCCATGGAAATACCAGGTATTCGCCTGTGTGTGTGGCTCTTGCCTCGGCTACTTTGCAGCATTTTCCCACTCTTCTTCAAAAGTAGAATTGAGGGTTACCACATTTACTCAAGTAGAGTATTTGAGAGACCAGCTTGCAGTTACTCTTAAGCAAGTATCTGATTTGGTATTAAACAGACTTAATTGTTTTTGCATTGTGGCCTCTCTTTTTTCATATATGTGCTAATTATTCTATCAGGGTTTTTGTTAAGGTGCTTTGAAAACCAATATAAAAACTCTATTAAAATGGAAATAAGGCAACTCTTCTTTTATAGTGACAGTTTTCATTGAAATGTTCGTCAATCTTATTTCTTTTATTTTCTTTCATGTATAGGTCTGGTTCAGTGAGAAGATGTTTGAGCCGTCGTTCTGTTTTTATACCGGATATAAAATCCCTGTGTGCAAAACCTTGGATCAGTATTTTGAATACATTCAGTCACTGCCATCCCTAGATAACCCTGAAGTCTTTGGGCTTCACCCTAATGCTGATATCACGTAAGTTCTTGGCATTTTTTTATTTGAAGGGGTCATTTGTAATTCAGCCTGACAAAGATTGTGCATTTCATTTTCTTTCTTAATCTCTCTCCTCTCCCTGTTTATTTTATTGTGAGAAAGAGTGTCACTTCCTGTCTCCCAATTTCAACTTTGTCATCTCTTGGTCTGCTCTCCCCTCACTAAATCCTTATGCTCTGGAGTTTATGAAAACATTAAAGCTCTAATTTATGCATTGATTATTCTTCTCTGTCAGGTCATAAAGCCAGTCAATGTTATTGGTATTGATGTTCTCCACTGCTAGTACAGTAGTCTTCCAGCTTCTTGTCTCTTTCCTCAAAAATCCATCAAAAATAATGGTCATAAATAGGGTCTAAAAGGGCCAAGGGGATAGTGTAGGAGGATGAAAATTGTATTTCTACTCTGTCTCTGTTATGATATCTCTCCCCTCACCTGTTGGGTACAATGAATGCAGTTAGCAAAGATGCAGAGCCACAGAGTGGGGGAAGAAATCATGGGGGTCTCAGTTCAGCCTCTGCTCCAGTCACTATGGTCATAGGTGATGAGTGAAGAGATAAGGAATGCTTCCAGACAGTCTCCTTCTCTGAACCACCATGAGGCTGAGGTCTCAGACCACTCTTAGAGAATAAGGCCAGAGACTACCAAGCTCCACAGTGAGAGCTCCCCAAGGAAGGTTTAGTGAGATTCCCCCCTGGATGGTTATTACCTCTGTAGCCCATCGATGAATGACTGTAGCATACATGTTCAGGAGAGTGGTTTCAGGAAACGGAAGAATCCAAGATCCCTCTGAGAAATTCTCAGCAGCAATGACTGAGAAAAAGGAATACTGTGTCCCTCTCTCCAAGTCACTCATCTAGTGTTGCATTTTTAAATTTATTTATGAAACACAACCACATGCAAACACAAACATTCTTACCATATGATCATTCCATTCTTGTTATGTAATCAGTAACTCAAAGTATCATCACCTAGTTGTATATTTATCATCATGATCATTTCTTAGAACATTTGCATCAATTCAGAAAAAGAAATAAAAGGAAAACAGAAAAAAATTCCTATATAACACATCCCTTACCCCACCCTTTCGCTGATCACTAGCATTTCAATCTACTAAATTTATTGAAGAGTTGTCATGGACAAGATAGCTTGAGACAGGAAAAAAGTGGTCATTGCCTTATGAAGACATAAAAGGAAAAGGATTCCTTAGAGATGGGTTTGAGAATTAATTTATAAGTTACCTGAAAGAGAGAGGACAGTAACATAGTTTTGCTTTTAGCCGAGACTTTAAAAATACGAGTAAGCTCTGCTCAGAGCCCTCCAGAGTCTCCTATCTCACTCCAAGTCTAGGCCAAAGGCCACAGAGACCTACAAAGCCCCTTAATACCACTTGTTCCCCCTCCTGACATCATCTCCTTCCACCTGCTCCCTCATACCCACTCAGCACCAGCTCCACTTACTTCCTGTCACTTAAACAGGTCAGGCACATTCTCACCATATTGTATTTATACTTCCTGCCCCCATGAGATTGGATTAGGATTAAAAGAACATGGCTTCTCTGGGGAAAATAACACTTTCAAACCATAACACTTTCAAACCAGCACACTGTTCATTAGTCTTTTTCCCCAGGCTTTTTCTGGATATTGTTGCATGTTCATTTTTCCATTCCCATTGGAAATGGTTGTTGAGTTTTGTTGAATTTCAGCATCTGAGATAATTGTATGATTTTCCTGAAATATCTAAATAGTTTGTTGGATTATATCAGTACATTTCCTAATTCAAATTAATCATGAATTCCTGGAATTAGTACTGCTTGGTCTTTATGTATTATTTTGTTTATGTGGTGATAGACTCTGTTCATTGATAGATCACTGGGGATTTTTGTATCCAAATTCCTAAGTGAGATTGATCTAGCATTTCTTTTTTGTGGTAACTCTTTCAGGTTTAGTTGTTAATCAGTGTTATATTTGCTTTATTAAAAGATTGTTGAAGTTTCCCTCTGCTCCAGAACAATTTATGTAGCATTGGATTCTTGAAAGTTTGATAGAATTCTCCTATGAAACCATCTGGATCAGGTTTTGATTTTTTGTATGGCTAGTCTTTGATATGTTGTATTCTTCTGTCTTTTCTGAAGTCATTTTTTGCAAATTGTGTTTTCCAAGGAAGTTTTTTGTTCCATCTAGGTTTTCATTTTTATCTGCACAGAGTTATACAAAGTCATGTGCAACAAGTAGGCAGATCAGGTCTAAAGAAGCCATTGTGGGAAAGAATAAAGTTGCTTTATGCTTACACTGTACTTAGTGCAGCTCATTCAACTTGTATAGAAGTGTGGACATAACCTTAGTTCTGTAGACCTTGGTATAAAAGCTGATAACAACTTAAAGCTGCTGTAGTCTCTTTCTCAAAGGAATGTGCTAAGTCTCTTCATGTAATCTATCAGGGCAGCTCTTTTCAACCACTTTGTCCTAGTATATCAACACATCTTTGAGAAATTGCTGAAAAACAGGAAAAGGGAACTTAGCATTTTCATAGCTGAACTCGACCCTAGAGAAGGCTGCCACATCAGAAGCTTGGGGCTCCTCTTAAAAGCAATCCTCTGCTGTCCAGCTCAGAAAGTCCTCAGTCATCAGTGGCAAACACATGTTGGCCAAAACAACAAAATAAGTTGCAGAAGGTAGGAGACTGAAAATGTTGACTTTAATAGATTATTCTTCAGTGTACTGTCCAGATAGCAGCATTGCTTGGTGTGCTGGTTTAAAGCTATCATGTACCCAGGAAAGCCATGTCCTTTAATCCCCATTCAGTATTGCTGGGTGAGACATTTTTGATTGTTTCCAGGGTGATGTGACCCACCCAATTGTGGGTGGTAACTTTTAATTAGATGGTTTCTTTGGAGATGTGTCTCTACCCATTCAAGGTAGGGTTGCTTTACTGGAGTCCTTTAAAAAGGAATCATTGGGTGGGCCACAATGGCTCAGAAGGCAGAATTCTTGCCTGTCATACCAAAGACTTGGGTTCAATTCCTGGTGCCTGCCCATGTTAAGAAAAAAAAGGGGGAGGGGGGATGAGGGGGAATCAATCATTTTGGAGAGAGCTTTAGAGCCACCAGAACCAACAGAGCCAATGGAAAGGACAAAGCCCTGGGCAAGCCATTGAAGATTCCTGGAAGAAAGCTAGCAGACATCTTAAACTAAAATATCTTTCCCTGGATGCCTTAATTTGGACATTTTCATAGCCTTGCCTTAATTTGGACATTTTCATGACCTAAGAACTATAAACTTGCAACTTAATAAAGTCTCTTTTTAAAAGCCATTCTGTTTTTGGTATATCACATTTCAGCGGTGCAAACTATAACTCTTGATATCTTCCATGTTTGAAGATGCCTTCCTTTAACTCCACATGCCTCCAGATCTACTGCCATTTTCCTCTGCTCCGCTCATATTCAAACTTCTTTAGGAGTCATTTCCACCTACTCTCTCATGTGAAGCTTGGAGAAATGAACTCCCAAGTAGAGCTTATCAATCCCAATGACCTTAGAAACACCTTTTATACCAAAGATGTTGTCTAGATATCTCTTCTGTTCTCTAAAATTAATACAATTTTTATGTAGTGTCTCTATTTGGATGTCCTTCAGACAGCTGAACCTTAAAATGCCCCAAACTGAGCCCTTACTTGACTTTTCTTCATCTCAGTTGCTTCCCACTGTGCTTAGAATAAAGCACTCTGTACCATCACCAACAAGCCCATCCCTCCAACCTTATTTAGGGCCACTGATGGTGACTAACAGACCATCTTGGGAACTCTGTGGATAATTCCAATTGTGTGATGATGCAGCCTAGATTAGAGATGATGATGAGATGGAGAGGGTAGAGTGAAGCTGAGGGACAAGTTTCAAAAGGGGATTGATAGGATTTAGTGACAGACTATGGGTCAGTGGCTCAGAACCTTTTTCTAGGTTTTCATCATTTATACTGCTAACTGATGGGCACAGAGGGTACAGTGAGCCTTCTTGTCTTGTAGTATGTCTCTCCTTACAGTTCTGTCCTGTGACCCACATGCCGTTGCTGGCATGCAAGCTAGAGGTTGTTGTAGCTATCTTCTCCTGAAATACTGTCAGGATCTTGTAATCTCTCACCACACCAAGTGAGATCATGTAAAAAGTCTTGGTCCTCTGCCTCGAATGGAGGATTATTTTCGGTGCAGCCTTTGACCTTCCTCCTTTTTATTAGTTAATAATAAACTTGTTGGTCTTTCCCACCCCCTTTGCCTTTCTCCCCAGCATGTCTTGGCCTGTTTCTGGTTCCTGTTCAGGCAGTAAACTCTGTTTTGTAGCTTTGTGTTTGTTAATTTTCTTATTCTCTGCATAGGCTTTGCCATTGGTTTGATTTTTTCCCCCCTTCTGGGCTCTGAAATATCTGTTGAACGTCGTCTTCTCCCCATTCTTCCTTTTCGAAGGGCTTAGCTGCAACCCCTTTCTGTTCCCCCATCAGCCACCAGGAGGAAATAAGCAATAACAGATGAAACTTCTCAGCTCAACCCACCTGTCTTCTCCCAATTACACGCTTCCCACTTAAGCAAGGTGTAGCTTTCCAAGTTCACGTGAAAATGGAAGAAGCAATCAAAGTTCTCCAGACATTCCTGGTCTGGGAGTTGGGAAGAGGAGTGTGTTTGAGGGGAAGTTACAGATCCTATATGGGCAATTGAACTGGAAAAGACAGCAGGATACATTTATCTGAATGCAGGAGAAACCCAGACTGAAACCCAGGAGGAAAAGAAGGCTAGAAAAAAAGTTGAATGCATTTGTGCAGAGATAGTAGTTGAAGCCATGAGAGGGGATAGGCTCTAATATCCACCGGCTAAGTCTGTGCAAATGACCCCAGTAAAAAGAATCCTTATTAATATGTCTGACTGTCCACTCTTGCTTCCAGATAGGTTCACTTGCTGAAACTGGGCCATGGAGAACTGTATGTCCCCTGTTTATCATAATCTACACTCTGAAGTTGGCATCCATAATTTTGAGAGAGGAGGGATATTTGGGGAAGCGGATCTACCAGCCTCCCTCTTTGGTCCTTGCTTAAGAAAACAGAATTTTTGAAGTGGAAGGGAGGAAATTAAGCTGAATAAATATTTTAAAATGAGTAAAACCTCTCCCAAGAGCTTAGATACCTTGGTAACAAGGAACCATAAAATGCATAGTTTATTCACACTTTATTATCTAGATTTATACGGTCCCAACAATTCTGCAAATTCAACTATCTCAATGCCAAAAAGCAGTTATTTATTTTCACTATTTTCTCATTAGCAGTTATGCATATTTTTCTACCTTCTGAAATGTATCAAATGCTTTGTTATAATTTTTATATTCATTTCTATGCAGAAAAAATTTAAATGTGTTCCTTTTAATATTATCTGACACTCTTCAGTTTTAGATTTTAAAAAAATTTATGATATTGATATTTCATATACAAAGATGTATATAAATCTAGGCTTATTTGGATACTATGATGCGTGAATATCTCATTAGATAACTGTCTTGTTCACCATATAGACAGTTCTGTTTTTCAGTTGTTTTGCATTTTTATTATCCATTAACCCTGACTCTTCCACCTAAGAGAGACAACCTAGAAGGCTTCCCAGAACTACCAATATTGCAAGGCCAGTATGAGGTTCTTCCCATATTTACTGCAAAGAGAAATTTTCTTCTAGAAATTACTTGGGAACACAGCTTATGGGATATTGTATTTCTCATTCTCCATCTCAGCGCGATTATGAGGGCTGTTTTCTTGAAAGCCCTGGGCTTTCGAAACATATAGAGATAGTCCGCAATTCTACGTTACAGCTAGCTAACTGGGCTTCAGCCTTTCGTATCTCGGCAAACATAAAGTCACAGTGTGGACCAAGAAACATAATGTTGTGAAGCTCTGGAATACCAGTGATCTGCATTCCATACTTAGCAAAATATGTTGTAGGGAATTGGCCTATTGAGCTTATCCAGCTCTTGTTCATGTGGGTCATCTTAGCGTAGTTTGTTCTTCCAGGATCCATGGTTTGAGGACTGTTTTCAGGTCACTTCATAAAAAAACAAAGCCAGGATTTGCCCTGAGAAGAAGCTGTAGGACTTCAGGGGAAAAGAAGTGCTGCTTTCTTCTGGAGACTGCCTCAGAATCTGGTGGACCTCACTGTCTCCTACAGTTCTGGGGTTCTGAGCTGATCGAAAGTGCCTCAGAGAAGGAAACTGTCCTGACCAGCTATCACCTCCACTCCCAAGCTACCCAAGCAACTCTCCAGTTCCCCAGACCTCTCAACACATCTAGAAGGCAAAGAGTCCAAATTCTGCATCATAGGACATGGATGCAGAGCAGAGCTTGGTAACCATCTTGGTGCTGCCTGCCTATGTGATGCTGAGGATATTCTCGTTTTTGTGCATTCCAGAGAGGATTCGAATTTCCAGAGTTTGTAAGCTTTGGAAGATGCTTGTGGAGGACTTGTCGCTATGGAGGCATGTGGACCTGACATCGATGATGATAAAAGCCCCTGTTGCAAGGCGTCTCTTCCAGAGATATGTGGGATCGGGGCTCCAATCACTGCGTTTGGGAGGATACCTGATCTCTGGCATGAATGGTGGGAAATACATTCCAGTTTTGATTAAGGAAGTTGCCAGGAGGTGTCCCCGCCTGACAAAACTGGAGGTACATATTGCATACCTGAGGAAACTTCAGATCACTAAACTTCCCCAGTCCCTGAGGAGTCTGGAACTGCACAACTGTGAAATTTCCAGGTCCTGGCTTCTTAAGGAAAGCGACTTCTCCCCACTGCCATTCTTGCAGCATCTTGTCTTGGATTGTGTCCCTGCATTTGATGACAGGCAGCTAAAGGCCTTATCCAGGCTGAAGGCACTTTGTTCCCTAGAGCTCGTGGACCTTCCTCTAGTGTCTGATGAGGGGCTCGTGATGGCCCTCCCTGAACTTCAAGGCCTTTACAGCCTAAAGCTGGTGAACTGCTCCTTCTCTGCAGATGGGCTCCTCCAAGCAGTGGGCCAGCATCTTCAGAAGCTACAAAAGCTCGTTATCAGTATAAATGGGCTCACAAACAAAGGACTTTCTCAACTAGAAAGAATGGATTCACTGCAGCATTTGGAACTAAATCGTTTTTCCACTGGTGAAGACTTCCCTTCTACTACTCACATCCTCTCTATTCGCCACAAAATGCCCAAACTCAAAACTTTCAATATTATGGACATCTACACCCCAGACCAAGGGAACGATGGGGCCAGGGCTCATCAGTGGGAAATGATGCTCCACTAGGTTTAGTGAATAGTCATCCACTGACTACCTGATTCAGTTCCAACCAAATATCATCCAATGATTGTTGGAAGTGATGCCATGACAGACTCAAACCCACTCCTCTCTACACCCACCGGGTCATTTTATTTATTCCTTTTCTTGCCTTATTCCTCTGAGGTTCCTATTTCTAGGGGTATTTTGAGCCCTAAGAGGATAAGACTTAGTGAAAACTGTTCAGAGCTCTGGCTTTTTGGCCAGACACAGGAACTTGAAGCACAACTCCAACAATTAATGTGTTTTGTATTTTTTTGTCAAGTCATATTAACCTTATGCAAGCTGGTTTTATAGTAGGAAGAGTGAGTATCCTTCTTAAAGATATTTTGAATGCATGGCAATACTATAAGTAAATGCCCCTTTCACCTCCTATGCAATCAATAGGGCTGCTATTCTTGAGTAGATGGCCTCAGGTTGTATCCATAGGCCATGGATACATGGCCTTTGGGACAGGAAAAAGCAAAAGGATGTGACTGAGGTCAAAAGAATCCTCAGGTTTTCAATTTTGGAACTGGGGTCTCTCCCAAAATGGGGGTTCTGGCTTAAGGACACACGGCTGATAATGACTATGAGTTTGTGATTGTATAGTTATTTTTTTTCATCACGTATTTGTATATTCATCATGATCATTTCTTAGAACATTTGCATCAATTGAGAAAAAGAAATAAAAAGACAACAGAAAAAAATTCATATATATCATATCCCTTACCCCTCCCTTTCATTGATCACTAGCATTTCAATCTACTAAATTTATTTTAACATTTGTTCCCCTTAGTATTTATTTATTTTTAATCCATGTTTTACTCATTTTGTATAGTTATTTTTATGACTTGAACAATTTTGCATTTGTCTTTTAATATTTAACACTTTTCTGCAAATGTGTATTATGATTTTGAAATCATAAACATGTTATCGTAAAAGTCTTCAGGTTCTCAATTTTAAATAACCTATTCTTGGGATGCAAGGGTAGTTCAGTAGTAGAATTCTCACCCGCTATACAGGAGACCTGGATTTGATTCCTGACACATGCAGTTTCCAAACAAACAAGCAAACAAATGAAAAACAATTAAAACAAATAAGATTCAGCAATTGGTGCTGCAATAAGGGGATACTCACATGGAAAAAGAATGAAATGTGACCCCCACCATACACCATACAAAAAAATAATAATAACCTATTATTTTCATATGCCAGATTCAGTGTTATTATTGGATTATTAATGGATTGATGAAATTAGTGTCATCTCAAGGTACCACTAGCAGTTAGAAAGAAACCACATTTTGTGGTCTTTTTTGGAAAATGATCTTGGAGATCAAGGGCCTATGGCAGTGATGGAGTAGTGACCTAGATCTCTGAACAAAATCCCTATTAGTATGTTTTCCATACTGCATATACTCATACCACAAACAATTACAAGTTTTCAAGGGTTTAGTACATTTCTCGTAAAACTATTAAACTTAATAACCAGTTCATGCCAGTTAGTACTGTGCACAATCAGGATCCAGGATAAGTCCTTTGTATTGGAGAAGAGTCTCAGTGCAGTTTCAGCATCATCCTTCTTTCACTTTTAAGTGGCTCCAGCATAGATTCAAGTATTCAAATGTATTCTGAGAGACAGCAAGGTCAGCTATATGAAGCCACCATGTAGCGATCCAGGTTTCAAATGGCCTAAGCTTATCATCCTTATCAGTTTTTGTAAACAATTATGGGCTAATAAGACAGTAGATCTTCCTCTCTGGATTCTAAGAGAGACCATGATATGTTTTTCAGTAATGAGGTTTAGAGTGTTTAGACTTCTTTGTAATATCTTAGGCCCCTAACTTGAAGACTGGACATTGTCCTGATGGATCAGATTGTGGGGATAGGGTGAATGTCATGTAAATTAGATTTTCATTTGTATGAGGGAAGCCTATGTACCATATAAAATAAAGTTTTCAGATAACTGGTGTGAGGGAGAATCAACCATTTTTATCTGTGTCCAAATAAGCTGATTCATTAAAACTCCCCCAAAAACTCCCCCCCCCCAAAAAAACAAAGCCAGTTTCTTAGGAGAAAGCAGCACCAGCACCAGCACCTCCATCAGCCTCTCCCTGGAGGGCAGGTGAATTCTGCCAGAGTAGGCCCAGAACGTGTTCATCATGCCCTTGGTGGTGTGTACCATTGGCCCCCAGCAACTAGCAGAGGACATTCCCAAAGAGGATTCAAGATGAGGTGAACTCACGGTGCTCTCGAATATCCCAGGCAGGGGGCCTTACCTCTTTTATATTTGTAGTTTGAACAGATATGAAGGACGAACTCTTATTTTCTTAGAATGCATGGAAATATACTATGATTTTCTTCTCTTAACCTTTAAAGGTCTTGCTGATAACATAATATAGTAATAAAAATAGTTTTCCTTCACCCTCAAACTATATCTAATTCTCCTGTGTTTTGAGGAGCATATAAATTCGTATACGTTTCCCTTTGTATGTGGAGAGGTGCCAGAAAATAGAAAAATGGTAATGATAATATACTACTTTTACCATAAGAAGGAACAAAGAATTTAATTTTCATTGCCTTTACATAGTGAAGAGTTGCTCTCTTTTATCTTTGAAGCTTAATAAAATTCAAGCCAATTGGCCCCCATTCAACAAGCAAGTACTTTTTGAGAACTTATTTTCTGGCCAACTTGGGGATGCAAAGATGAGTGAGACATAGGTCCGGCCCTTAGAGCTCATCATATTATTAGGTAAGATAGATGCAAGGCAAATATTTATGAGGTATAATACATATGTAATAATACTGTAAACTCTAAAATCAGGGTGTGCATACAGTGCTATGAGAACATAAGTGAAGGAACAATAAATTCCAACTTCGGGATCAGAATGAACTAGTGAGAGAAGGGACATTTGAGTTGTACCCTAAAAGATGTGTAAGTTGGAGAAGGGTTGGAGAGAAAGTGCAGCACTGTGGGCAAAAAGATGTCATATTAGTTTACTGGGCTAATATAACAAATTATGACCAATTTGGTGGCTTAAAACAACAGAAATTTATTGTCTTGCAGTTCTAGAGGCTGGAAGTCCAAAATTAAACTATTGGCAAAGCCATGCTCTTGCCAAAGGCTGTAGGAAAGAAGAATCCTTCCTAGCCTCTTCCTAGGTTCTAGTGGTGACCAGCAATCCTTGGCATTCCATGTTTTGAAGCTGCATCATCCCAGTCTCTGCCTATTTCTTTATATGGCCTTTTCCTCTGTGTGTCTCTGCCTCTGTATCACTTCTCTTCTTATAAGGACACCAGAAAGATTGAATTAAGGGTCCACCTTACTCTAGTATGCCCTCATGTTAGCTAATTACATCTGCAGTGGCCCTATTTCCAAATAAAGTCACATTCTGGGGGTGCTAGGGGTTAGGACTTCAACATATATTTTTTTGGTGGTGGTAGTAGGGGTCACAATTCAACTCATAAAAGATGAAATGCAAGAAAGAGGAGCATAGAAGCAGTAAACATCAAGACAGTTTGAGGTCATATCCTCCAAGGAACAACATGAGGAAGGGCATGTTCAGTCAATCAAGTCCACTGTGCCTAGAGCATGAGGCATTGCAAGTGAGAGAAGGGCAAGTGGACTAGAAGTTGAACTGAGGACAGACACAGAGTCTGGAATTTTAAGGTTTGGTGTGTCATGCTAAAGAGTTTGGGACTATTTTGAAGGCAGTAGGGATGAAGAGGAGGTATTGGATGTTGGACATTATTTGGATATAGAACTTGGGAACCAAATAGAGCTGACAGTGACATCAAAGATGAGCCACCAAGCAGGTTCCTGAAATTCCTACATTGGGCAACTGGGCAAAGATATCAATATTGTTAAAGGAGATAGGACAAGGAACAGTCCAGGTGAGGGATAAGGGAGAATTAAAATAATAAGTTAGGCTTTGAATTTCTTTGACTTAATAAATAGAAAGCTCTAACAGCCTATGGAAATGCAGATACGGAATTTGTTATGAAGTCAGAGATTTAATGTTACCTGTGTTTCATAGTTCTCTGTAAGAAGCCAGCATTGATGACATCTACATTTTCTAATTCAGTGATGCATCCACAGGTTCTGTCTTTATATCTAAGGCTATAATGAGATCATGGAGTATTATGAATGGCATACAGATTTAAATTTCTGAAAAAATATGTGTAATAAAATGTGTATGTGTTTTAGTTTGCTAAGGCTGATAAATACAATATACCAGAAACGGGTTGGCTTTTACAATGGGGATTTATTAGCTTATGAGTTTACAGTTCTGCAGCCATGAAGAATGTCCAAATCAAGGCATCAACAGGATGATACCATCACCCTTAAGATCTGCTACCGACAATCCTAAGATCCTCTGTGATATGGCCAGGCCCATGGCGATGTCTGCTAGTCTCTCCCTTCTCTTCCAGGTTTCATAGCTTCCATCTTCTGGCTTCAGTTGCTTCCTTTCTGAGCTTCTGTGTCTGTCCTTATCTCTCAGCTTCTCTGGCTTTTTTATCTTCTCTCGGGCTTTTTACTATGAGCTATCTTCTATGAGGATAAGAGGTTTTATCCTCTTATAAAGGACTCTGGTAATAGGATTAAGACCCACCTTGAATGAGGTGGGTCACATATCAATTTAAGATCCTATTCACCAAAAGGTCCTACTTATAGTAAGTCCACACCCACAGGAATGGATTAGCTTTAAGAACATGCTTTTCTGGGGTACATGCAGCTTCAAATCATCGCAGGATCCTTGACTTGTGATAACTTCATTTTATTGTCCCTTATGAAAATCACCTATTTTCATGAGAGTTTCCCATTCACAGTTACTTGTACTTTTCTTATATTTTATATGACTTTTAGCAACTGGGATAGCCCCATACTTCAAAATTCAAATGCCTTTCTTCCGTTTTACTATTATAGTAATTATAGTAATAGTATTACTACTATTAATTACTAGAATGTAATTAATATGTTTAATTGTGTGTGTGTTTGATATACTAATCTTTCAACTTTTAAACAAATATCTTTGGGAAGGATATGTGAATAGAGAGAGATTGCTCACAAAAAAATAATGAAAAACAATTTTTAAATGACATATAAAATTAATCTTCATTTATTAAAAGCCAGTTTTTACCTTACTGTTCTTTACTCTGAAATGTATGTATTTAAGGATAATGTAGAATTATACCCCAAATCTGATTGGAGTTACAAATATTTAATCTGGCAGTAGGGCTCTCCTAGAATCAATGTCTCTGACTGCAAGTCCAGAGTGTAAAGTATGGTAGCAGATCCATATACTTTGGCTTCAACTTTTGAAAAGGAGTTAGTTGTTTGGATATGCCTGTTTGTGTACAGACACTGTATTCTTCCTGCTAATCAAATAAAAATGCTGGAGACAGAAATTCTCGTTTCTATTCTTCAGCTGGTTTTCTAAGTATATTCAAAGACCAGCAAAATGAGCTTCACTCTTGTTCTAGTTTGCTTGCTGCCAGAATGCAATATACCAGAAACGGAATGACTTTTAAAAGGGGAATTTAATAAATTGCTAGTTTACAGTTCTAAGGCCGAAAAGATGTCCCAATTAAAGCAAGTCTATAGAAATGTCCAATCAAAGGCATCCAGGGAAAGATACCTTGGTTCAACAAGTCTGATGAAGTTCAGTGTTTCTCCCTCAAGTGAGAAGGCACATGGAGAACATGGTCAGGGTTTCTTGCTCATCTGGAAAGGCAGGTGGTGAACACGGCATCATCTGCTAGCTCTCTCTCCTCGCTTCCTGTTTCATGAAGCTCCCCGGGAGGTGTTTTCCTACTTTATCTCCAAAGGTCGCTGACTGGTAGACTCTCTGCTTCTCGTGGCTATGTCATTCTTCTTTACTCTCTCTGAATCTCCGAATCTCCAAATGTTTCCTCTTTTATAGGATTCCAGTAAACTAATCAAGACCCACCCAAATGGCTGGAGTTACATCTCTACCTAATCCATTTTAACAACCACTCTTGATTGCTCAAGATCACTTCAAGATCACATCAAGATGTGACTGACTCCCTGAGTCACATCTCCAGGAAGATGATCTAGGTACAGTTTCAAACATACCGTACTGAATAGGGATTAGAAGAAACAGTTGCCTTTACAAAATGGGATTAGGATTAAAACATGGCTTTTCTAGGGTACATACATCCTTTCAAACCAGCACAGCTCTCTTACCACAAAATGTGGCTTTTTTCCTAAGCAAGGAAGGCTGGATAACTTTAGCTCCTTAGGATTCTGCCATTTAGTGGGACAATTTTCAAAAAGTTATTTCAGGAGAACAAACAATCTAGGGAGAAAGAGAGAGGTGGTTGTAATTCTCTCTTTCCATAAAGAAAAGACAGAAGGGGGCTTTCTGAGGGGTTAAGAAGGAGGGATTTGTAAGATACATTTCAACAAACCTAAAACATGTATCACTGTGATTCCTCTCTTTGGAGATCTTGATGTTTGTGGTGGGCTTTGCCTCTGGGGACTTATTTTTTTCTCTTTTTCAAAACAAAAAAAATGGTTATAACACTGTTTATTATAAGAATCATAGTTCTTCATTCTTGTTCTTTTATTCTTTTGGAAATTTACTGAAATTCATGTTAGAGCTTATCACTCTAGCCTACATGTCTCTTTCATATTTTCCATTTATTTTTCTCTCTTCAGCATTCTAGAGAATGTTTTCATATCTATTTTGCAGTTTTCTAATTTTCTCTTTGGCTCTATCTTACCTGTTATTAGTGCCTGTGGTGGGCAGAGTAATGCCCCCCCACCCCTGAAAAGACATCTATGACCTAGTCCTCAGAACCTGTAAATACGTTACCTTACATGGAAAAATTCATTAAATTAACTCTTCACTAAAGATTCATTAAATCTTTACATATGCAGTTAAGGTTAAGGACCTTAAGATGGGGAGAGTATCCTTGATTGTCCACGTGAGCCCAATCTAATCACATTAGCTCTTAGCGGAAGAGGGAAGAAGAATAGGCCAGAGAGAGGAGACAGAAAAAGGAGGAGGAGAGATTCAAAGTGTGAGAGGGACTTGACTTAACACTGCTGACCTTGAAGATTAGAAAGGGGGCCACAAAATGCATATGACCTCTATAAGCTAGAGACAGTCCTCAGCTCATAGCCATCAAGGAAACAGGGACCTCAGTCCTACAAATGCAAGAAACTGAATTCTTCCAGTCATCCAAATGAACAAGGAAATGAATCTCACCGGGCAGCCTATATAGAAAGGACTCTAGCCCTGCTGATACCCTATTTTTAGTTTGGTCAGACCTGCATCAGACTTATGACCTACAAAACTGTAAAATAATTAATTTGGGTTAAGTAACTGAATTTGTGGTAATTTATTACAGCAGCAATACAATAACACAGTTTTCAATATCAGGTATTATAGTTTTATTTCCAGAAACTCTATCTGGTTCTTTTACAAGTATGCTATTCATATTTATAGTCTCCTGTTTCTAACTCATATTTTCAACCATCTTTCTTTTTAGGGGTAGAGGGGGGAGTACATAGACCTGGAATCAAACTCAGGTCTCCTGCATAGCAAGCGAGAATTCAACCACTCACCCTTGCACCCCCCCATCATCTTTTTTCACCCTTTAATATAATAAAACATACTTCATAATGTTTACCTGAAAATTCTGATCCTGCAAGTCTGGTTCTACTTTATGTTGTTTTCCCTGGCTCTTACTTATGGTTCCTTGTTTCTTTATGACCTTTTGACTATCAGCTTGTGTCTGTTTGAAATTAACCTTTCGAATCTGGGTTGAAGGTATATTGTTCTAAAGAAAATTTGTGTTTACTTCTCTCTGATCCCACCTGGGACTTCATTAAAATAAATTCTTGTCCTGAGGTTTCAAATTAAACAGGTCATATGAAAGAATGTAATTAATGTCACAAACCTAGTGAATTAGGAATTCTCAGAAGAGACTTTTTCACCATCCAGTGCCAAGCTAGATAGAACAGTTTATCATCCCTTTCTGACAAATGGTTCTTTCTAGTCTATCCTTATACAGAGGTTTGTTTTTCTGTGGAATCCCAGGTTTATGCAGAGTTTCCAATTAGACTTCCTAAAGTAGATAGAAGGACTTACTGCCTATCTCATTGTGCCTGTACACCATCCAAATAGAAACTCAAGAACACCAGGGGTTAATTGATGCTCCCAGGGTAAAATCTGACTTCCAGCTTTCACTCTATGTTTTATTTGACCCCAAAGACATCTTAGTTTCTTACCAGTTCAGAAATGTATTTTAAAAATATGTTTTCCTTTATATTATCCAGCATTTTCAGGAAGGTTGTTCAGGGTAGCAATTGCACCATACTGTCAGAAATGCCTGATTATTTCTTTAGGATGAATTCTTAGATATAGAATTGCCAGATTAAAGTTATGCACATTTAAAATGTTGATGTATGTTCCCGTACTACAATGGCCTATTTTCTTTCAAGGAGCTCAAACAGAAAAACAAATCACTAATTTCAAGCAACTGTTAAATTCCATTTAGATTTGCTTCTAACACCTGTAAAAGGAAATGGGAATGTGGTTGACATCTGGGTAAGAGACAAAATTTGTAAATGTAGCAGTAACCCCCCAAATAAATTTTATGATGGGTAAGAGTTCAGAAAAGACAGAAAGATTTAAATCTAATCATATCACACCCCTGTTTAGGAAGTCTTCAGTGGCTGCTCATTCATTTCCCTGCCCTTGTCTCCCTCCTCATCTGTCCTCCCAGCTCACTGGCTCCAACCCCCCAGCCTTGTCTCTGTTTCTCAAATGCAATGAAATTCTTCTAACCCCTAGGCCTTATCTCTCATCTAAAATTCTTTTCTTAGCCTCCCACCTCACTCCACTTTACCTGTCTGGCTTGCTTATCCTTCAGATCTCAGCTTATGTATCATTTAAAGAGAGACCTTCCCAGTGTACAGGCCATGGTGGCTCTGCAGGCAGAGTTCTCGCCTGCCATGTCAGAGACATGGGTTCAACTCTTGGTGCCTGCCTATGCAAAGAAGAAGAAGAGAGACCTTCCCAATAGATAAGCACACATTGCACACACATCACAAGGTATCCAGAAACCTGGTCTGCCCATCATCTCAGGGACAGAGACTAAGTCTGTGCGTATCAGAACATCTGGCCGACCCAAGAAAGCGAGAGTGAGAGAAACTATACTGTCTTACAGCATCCTGTTCTTTCCCTCCATTGCACTTATTACAATGGTATTGTCGAATGTTCATGTCCTCTACTAGAGAACGGGGCACTGTAGGGCCATGTCACTATGTCCTGTTCCCCACCATGTCATAGCAACTTAGCACACTTAGCACAATGCCTGGCATATAGTAGACATGCGTTCATTAAATCTTTAGTGAATAAATGGATTTTAAAGATGGGTGTCTGCCTTTGGACAGGTAGAGAAGATGGATGCCAGTAGAGTACCTTGAAATCATCAAACAAGTGGGAAAATGAGGAAATAAAGCAGAAAAGACCAAAGAAATCTTAATATGTTCTTTGGTGAAGATAAGTGGGTGGTATTCTTTGATCTAACCAGTTGGTACAATTATGGTACAATTATGACCAGTCCATAGGAGGAGAAGAATAAAAGACGCACTCGTTGTTCAGCATGAGGTGTTTAGCTACAGGGAAGGACTTCACAACCAAGGTTTTAAAGCACTGATTTGCAATACCAGGGACATTTGTGGAATCTCCCTGAAGAGAGACCTTTTCATTTCTAGAACATTCTTTGATGCCCTCTTAGAAGACAGTAGGATTGACCTCTAGAGGTTTCTTTGTGTGTTTGTTTTATTCCTACAGGTTGATGGTAAAGTTTCCTTTTGTTTGGATTTTTTTGATTTAGGTAATTCTAACGGTTCATTTTCATTTTGATAATTATTTCTGAAGGTGCTTTTCCTTTCACAATGCTGAATAGTTCATTCTTTTTATCAGGTATCAGAGTAACACTTCTTCTGCTGTTCTTGAAACGATTACCAATATTCAACCCAAAGAGAGCGGAGGTGGAGTGGGAGAGACTCGGGAAGCCATTGTTTATAGATTATCTGAAGACATGCTAAGCAAACTGCCTCCTGATTATATTCCTCATGAAGTAAGCCCTGCGTCTTTCCCCCTGGTGTACAGGGCTGTCATGTGTCCCACAAGGCTGAGCACAATTCTGAGACAGGGTATTCCAGTCCTATCCCCTTTCCTTTTCAGCTTGATAGCCTTTCTTCACTCCCTTTCTACTCCACTTTCTCTTTCAGTCACCTTTTCTGTACCCTTCTCCTGTCTTTGCATTCTTCTGTCTTCAGACGCCCAGACATCTCAACCATCTAGGCTGGAAACCTCTCTCCACCTCTCTTACCCAAGCCTGTCCTCTCCATTTGGTAAACTTACCTCGTTTTTGTCTGTCGCTCCCCATACTTTTCATTCTCTGAGTCTGCTCAGCCAAATAGTAGGAAAGCAAACCACTTAAACGAATTCACTCCCTCTTATGGGTGGAAATAATTTTCTACTTCTTGACTGTTCCTGGTGTTTGTTTAATTTAAATCAGGTTTTCTCAAATTTTGTATCTCAGAACCCCTTTACAAAATGATCCAGGACCCCTGGATTTTTTAAAAATAGCTTTTTTAAGAACAGTTTATTCACATACAATCTGTAAGTGTACAGTCGATGGCTGTTGGTGTAATCACGTGGGTATGCAGTCACTAGGAGAGCATTCTCATTTCTTCCAAAGAAAAAATAATCCACTGCCTGTTTTTGACATTAAGCTTTGGTATAGTGCTTTTGTTACAATTAATGAAAGATTACAATATTGCTGTTAAGTATAGACCTTAGTTTATATTAATTGTATTATTTTCCCACATAATACCAGATTATTAACACCTTGTAATAGTGATATACGTTTGTTCCAGGTCATGTAAGAACTCTCTTATATTTATACAACCAAATAGCTTTTGTTTATGTTAGTTATATTTATTGAAATTTACTGTAAAAACAGGGAAATCTAAATTTATTTGTTTTTAAATAACAGCAATAAACTCATAACCGCATGTTAACTAAATAGCATTTTTTATTTAAAAATAAGTACATTTTTCAAAACCAAAATATTGATTGAGAAGAGTGGCATTTTAAAATGTTTTTTTCAAATCTCTTTAATATCTGTCTTAATAGAAATAACCTGAATTCTCATAGTTCTTCTGCATTCAGTCTGTAGTGATATCACATGTCATGTAGCCCTTGGAAAACCCCACTTTACACTAATGAGAGAGTGAGAATAAAAAAGTCAAATAATCTCTTAGTATTACTTTGAGAAATGTTTTAGCCTTGTAGACCCCCTGAAAGGATCTCAGGGACCCCCATCCACACTTTGAGAACTGCTGATCTGAATGAGGCTTTAATTGTGGTAACGTTTCTAGATGTTTTGAAAGTTCTTTTGAGAACTTCTCCAGTGTGGCCTCCTCCATCATGTAAAGATGACAGGGCCATGTCCTCTGGCCAGTCAGGCCTCCTCTCTCCTGTTCTCAGCCTCTGTCCCTCTCAACTGATAGTCAGAATTTCACCCGTGTTCTAAGTTGGACTGAATCCAGTTTAGCTGTCCAATGAAAGAGAGAGAGGCTGTGTGTTCTAATTCAGGTATAACTATGTTCCTGTTTCCACCCTATCCTACTGGGAAAAAATGACTTGACAGCTGGGAGCCCTGGGCCATCCAGGCCAGATGCCTCCCACCTGCAGCTGGAGCAGGGAGAGTCTTCATTTGAGACCTGGGGTTCCTTGAGGGCACATCAGGTGGCGCTCCTGCTCCTCCTTTCTTAGAGTTGATCATAGATGTACAGAATTTGGCTGGGTAAATTAAATGTTAATCTAATCATTTATTTGTACATTTGACTACATAAACCTGATTACCATAAAAAACAAAAATCTACCTCTTTTTAAAAATGTGGTAGATTACCTGCATAGTAAATTTTATCCAATTATATCACTAAACTGTGTCTTTTATTGTTCATGTAACCTAGCTATTCCTCAAAAGTTAAAAACATCAGTGAAAAGTTACTTCCCACAATGCTTTCCTGTTTCTATCCTTTTTAAATTCCTTCACAAATTAATTTTTTTACCAATAAAAGCTTCGAGATTGAACCAATTACATACCAGCTTTCTACTATGCCTTATGCTGTGCTAAAAATTAAAAAATCTTTAAGGCAGAAAAACTGTAGCATCAGTGATTTGGTATTAAGAGTCTCAGAATGTTTTGATTAGAAATAGATTACCTGTTTACTAAATTGGTTTTTAATCACTTCTGCAATTAACCAAATAGGGTAAGACAATTAATGGGGATATTGTTTAGAAGCACTGATCACCAATCTGAAGCTTTCAAATACCATACTTATAGTAAAGTAGTGTGGGGTACTATTGGGATAGTAGCTGGGGTTTTTGCACATTCATTACATACTTAGCACTGTGCTAAGTGCTTTACACACATATGTCGTTTAGTCCTCAAGTCAATCACAGCAAAAATCAAGCTAAGAAGTGGTAGAGCAAGGATTTGAACACAACACAAGGTGGTCTGATTCTACAACCTATGATCTAATCAGTTTCAGCATGCAGTGGGTCCACAACAATAGAAATGCGTTCTTGCCTCTTAAACAGTATTTGTTTCCATTGTGTAGATGGGTACCAAGAAGATATTGAAATCAAGAAGATAGTGAAATCAATAGTTTCTTGTTAGAGATAGTTGCACTTAGGGGGGATATATATCTTTAAATGAGATGTGATACATCCCTTCAAAGATTTTTAAAACCGGCATGTGAAAATGAGATTAAACTTACTCTGTACGACTTCAGAGGACAAAACTAGACTGCAGGGCTGGTATTACTAGGAAGGTTTCAAGAGCTTGTGAGAATTTGAGCTGTCTAGATGTGGCCATGGCTACTTCACCAAGATCTCTGTTCTGGCATATTCTAGCAGAAACTGAGTTCAGTGATATCAACAAATAGATTCCTATATGGAAGGAAGTTTGTACTGAGACATCTAAAGCTGCTTGCAGTTTCAAGATCACATCCTTTTTAGTGTCCTTTATCATATAGAAATAGAAATATCTATTTTTTGAAAATGTGGCTGTACAGTGAATTTTATAACTTGACATATAATTACACTGTTGACTTCCATAGTAAAAATAGAGATACATTACTGGAGAAAAAACTACCTTGTCCAAGAAACATAATTAAAAGCCTATAAGAGACTGTGGCAAATCTTTAATTTTATTAAGAAAAAGATAATTTTGATTTGGAAATCAGATTACAGATTGGAACAGTAATCATACTTAAAATCAGTACTAAAATTACAATTTTTAGGGTCTGAGTTTTTCCTAAGTATGTCTCTACTCTGCAAGTAAAGTTTCTCTTTTAAAAGCCTAGTCAAGGCTAAGCAAATTGTTGGGGGCTGTTAGCATAGTAAAATGTACCTAAGCTATTGATTTGACATGGGCATAATTTCCTACTTGTGAGGTTGCCAAAGTATTACCATAATTCTTTTCTTAAGTGTGAATTTCCAGTGAGTAGTCATGATTTAAAGGGAATGATGTATATGCTATTCAACCACTGGAGGTTGAAGAGCTCAGAATGGAGATGAGAATGAGGCTGCAAAATATAAGTTCCAGAATCAGGAATTTAAGTGAATACCTGGAGATTGCTATGGTGAACTGGGTGAGGGACCTCCAAAAGCATGTTTGGTGATGATTTAAATGTTACTTGCTTCACCTGGACAGGTATTCCTCTTCAGACTGTTCAGTATTTATCACTCCTTCCCTTTGAATATGTTCCTGCCCCTTAACATTCACCCAGTAGAAGTGGCCCAGCTCAGTAAAGCAGAAGTGCCGTGCCCATTGCTGAACATGAAACTTTGCCATGCAGAAGACCTGTTCTGTAAGTGAGGAGGGTGGTACAGATGACTTTGAGACCTGGTCAACTCTAATGTTCTATAACTAAAAATGGACAGAGAGTCCTATAGTTTACTGGCTTTCTGGTGATTCTTTAGACTGATATATCACTAAATTCTCTCCTGTTCAATATGTCTATGCTTATCCTTCCTATTCAAGCATTTCTTTGATCATGGCCAGTAGAAAGTTAAAATCTCTTTATGAATTCCTGCCAGTATTTGTAGTTAATCTTTTCTTGGGTCAGTGTCATTAAATTGAAATTTGTATATGTATTGCCTTATTTTCCAATAATTGTTTTATGTTATCGCTCCCACAACCAGAGGCTTATGTATTGATCTCTTCAAAATGGACAATAAATGATATACTAAAAGGAACAAATGACAGGTGTTTAATGGCTCTCCCACAAAGTCAAATATTTTCAATGATTAGATTAGAAAGACTCTCTTTAATAGCCGTAGCCAAGACAATAGTGAGCTTAGGAAACTACAGCTAATCGTATTCATTGTTAACTGTTCTGTAAAGATTTTAGCTATATTAACTTTTTGTGACATTTCTAATAATGACTCTGTAAGTATTATGAAAAAAGACTTCCAAACTGTACGCTTGTAAAGGTTAGATTGCAAAAGAATATTTAACTGACACTTAGTACTTAATCATTTGAAAGGGAAAAAGGTACCATTTTATTTCAACCCCTTAAAGTACATTTCCAATTATCACTGGAGTACAATCACTAGGAAATGAAAATCATTTTAGTTGAACAGTAGTTTTTGAAGCCAGAAAATGGAGAATTTAATGGCAGGTTTGGTTCTGCAAGAGATATTTTAAAGTTCATTTGAACTGGTAGAGGCAAAATTGAGATAAATCCAGAGAAAGAAGAATAGAGAAAAGAGAGATCGTTCAAAGAGAAGAAACAGACAATAACAGTTTCCTTTATTGCATTGTATCCTTTGTTTTAGGTGAAAGCTCGTTTGATAAAGATGGGACATCTTAATTCAATGAACATATTTCTGAGACAGGAAATAGACAGAATGCAAAAAGTCATCTCAATACTTCGCCAAAGCCTGAGTGATCTAAAATTGGCTATTGAAGGAACAATCATTATGAGTGAGGTGAGCATTTAATATCTCAGTAGTCGTTTCCATTTTTTGTTGATTTCTCTTGTTCACATAACTTTATTTTCTTCAGAACTTGAGAGATGCCCTGGACAACATGTATGATGCTCGCATACCTCAGATCTGGAAAAGAGTGTCCTGGGATTCATCCACACTGGGCTTCTGGTTTACTGAGCTTTTGGAAAGAAATGCTCAGTTTTCCACTTGGATATTTGAAGGGAGACCTAACGTGTTTTGGATGACAGGTTTCTTTAATCCCCAAGGTATGTATTTACAGGAGCGTGGGCAGACCTGAAACAGGTGCATAGTTGTATAGCAGCGCTGTATGATAAGTGCATGTACCACCTTAAATAATGTGAAGGAACAGGCTTGCTGGGTCCAGGAAATAGGTTTTCAAAGGTTGGAGAATGCAGCTAACCCCTGTGTATTTGTTTTACAAATTCAATCCATATTGCTTCTATAATATGGTGACAACACCTTCTCTGCTTCTTTTCACCTACTTCAGAAAGCCATCAGTGTGTGACCAGGATACATGAAATAGTAAAATTTCTGTCAAACCTTAGCTTTTAAATGCTTGTGAAAATGATAAAAATAAAACACACACACAAAAAAATAGAAATTGTTTCTAGAGTTCAGGAAATTAGACTGATTTCAAAAATGATCATGTGAGTAGCTAGAGGGGTATGCCTGAAACTGTTGAGCTGTTCTTGAAGATGAATGTATTATTATACAGCTTTTACTGTGTGACTGTGTGAGAGTGGAAACCTTGTGACTGAAACCCCCTGTATCCAGATGGTTTCATGGACAGATGAGTAAGAAAATAAGGACAAAAAATAAATAACAGGGGGTATGAAGGTATGGGATGTTTTTGGTTGTTCTTTTTCACTTTTATTTTTATTCTTATTTTTATTGCTTTTGGAGTAAAAATGTTCAAAAATTGATTGTAATGATGAATGCACAACATATATGATGATAATGTGAACCATTGATGTATACTTTAGATTATTATATGGTATATGAATATATCTCAATAAAATTGCATTTAAAAAATGATCTTGTGCTAAATGATCATGTGATTCAGTGAGCTTTGGGAGTCTTGCCCCACCTCAGTTCCTTTTTTTCTGAACGAGTTCTTTGTGATTTGACTATATTTGTTGCATCATTCTAGAAATACTGAGAAAGTTACTGGTTTGATGCCATAGAGTTCATAAGGTCCAGAAACACAGCTTTTTGTCTAATTAGAATATAGTTTTACTTCAAGGAACTGGCCAAAATGAAAAGATGCAGGATTCCTTACAGTTGAGCGCCTTGTAGCTCCATCTGTAATACAATCTAAACACATTCGAGTTTATAGTTGAGAATTAATTTCTGTTACTCTCGGCAATATGGTTGAGTCTCATAAAATAATGTCAAGTGAATGATCCAAAGACAAAACATTACATGCTATATGATTTCCCTGATACAAAGTATAAAAATTGGGAAAATGAATCTGTGGTGTTAAAAACCAAGACAGTGGCGATCCTTGAGTGGGGCAGTGACCAGAAGAGAGACATTCTGGGGGCATGGGAGTGCTCCGTGCTTTTGTCTGGATACTGGTTACATGGCTATAGTCCCTTGATGGAAGTTCATCAAACTGTACATTTATGCCTTGTGTACTTTTCTTTGTGTAATACTTCAATAAATAGTTTACCTTAAAAGTATATATTTAATCATCTTCTGTAAATACACGTTCCTTCACTTCATGCATTTTCAACTGCCTTAAAATTTTCTAAATTTAAAACACACAAAAAATGATTTTTATGAACATACCAAATTATGTATATTGTTATGTCAGTAGACTTTAGATTTGTAAAGGACAGGTCTCAGCTTATTTTATCTACTTTTATGTCAGAATCTCCATCAAATTTTGGGAAGAAATTTCTTATTATGGTTCTCAGATCTCTGCTTACTGAGTCTCTTTCCTCCTTACTAGCTTTCAATTTGAGTCAGTTGTCACCAAAGAATTCCTGGCTTGGTAGCTCAAAGAAATGGCACTTAACTTAATAAGGATTGTTTAGTCACTTTGCATTTGCCAGGCCCTCTGCTAGATGCTTTCAATAGAGAGAGGTTTAAGACCCAAAACGTGCCCTGAAGGAGCTTATAACCTGGTTGGTAAGATAGACACATCAGCAACTTTTAAGTGATGTGATAGGTGGGTGCTCCGCCAGTGCACGAACTAAGTGCAATTTTGGTGCAGAGGACAGAGGTTAATTCTGCCAAGGCAGGGCTTAGGAAGAGCTTCAGACAGGAAGCAATGAGTAGGGTTGGTACAGGCAGGGGAGTGAGGAAAGGGCATTCCAGGCAGAGGAATGAGCCAAAAGCAAGACGAGGGAAACAAGGAGATCAGCATGGCTATTGCTCAGGAAGCAGGATCGGGGTAGAGAATGAGCCTGGGATGGTATTTTGGAGGATGGATTATGAAGAGCCTTTCAGGGAAATGTGGGTTTATCATAAAGGCAATGGGGAGTCACCACCGATCAGAAGATGATTCCAGGAGCAGATAGACGGTGAACTGAAATGTGGGAGCCCAGAACAATGAAAATCCTACCAGGTGCAAGGGAAAGAGCATAGAACCTTAATTAGGTACAGAGGAAGGTACAAGATTTGATGAGTATTTAAAGGGGGATCTTTGAGAAAAGACTGAAAGGCAGTGGTTTAGAGTGAGGGTGAGGTATCAGACAGGGAGCATGGGGAGGGGGCAGGTGGGAGGACCGGTAAGGAACACTGGATTTGTCACGATAATGCTGGTAGGGCATCCAGGTGGAAAAGTATGCTGGCAGGTTTGGAGTTTAGGAGAGGAGTATTGACTAGTTATTTTTAAAATGTGGGACCATTAGTATGTTTTTGATATTCAGAAATCAAGGGAGTGGGGTTGATTCATCCCTGGCTTTCCATAAACCCAGATAACTAAGTTGTCCTCCACAGCACACATTTCTTTCAGTGATTGCTTTTCCCCCCACTAAAAATGTAACTTGAAACAGTAAAGCATTAATATGGACTAACATTTCATTGTTAAAATTTATTAAGAAACATTATAAACTGAAAAATATTTAGAGAAATACAAATGTGGATGTATATTTCATCCAGTTAACTTATATACCTTTACTTGTTAATAATATTAATCCTCTAACTTTTCTTCATCTCTTTTTCAAGAGAGCCTTTGATTCTTTCTCTCATGGCACTTCATGCCTTGGAAAGCCCCAGACTTAATCAAGCATCGATTCTTTACACAGAAGCACACATGTACACACACGCACACCCTTATCTATGATTGCTTTCTGTGCATAGAAAGGAGGTAAATTTTTTCCTGCACACTAATTCTCTGCATCTTTCTCCTTCTTTTGACATGAGGGACAAATTACTTTCTGTTCCACATCACTTGGCCAAATCTGGAAAACATAATGATTACAGCAACTCCATCTATGTTCACAGGCAGTGTGCTCTCCAATTGGAAGACTCTCTGGCCACTATGTAACATAAAGAAACAATTGGTTCCTCAACATGAATGCATTTCCTGGATTTTATATCTTCTAAACCAAACCCCTTCAATGAAATAATGTATTTCTTTGGCTCAGAAAAATTATTTAAAAACATTTGAGTAAAAGTGTTTGCAAGGAGACCAGAGTTTCATCACAAATATGTGTAGTCAAAATCATCAAATCTAAAGATTATAAACATGTTTAAATGGTTTCTTAACCTATAATCCTTTGTTTTATCATCTTACAATGTAATATCACATCCAGCGTTGTTTGTATATATCCCGTTGTGTCTCTGGTAATTGCCCCTCAGCCTAAGTGACTTTGAAGTCCATGATACCCCAAGGATAGGTGATATGCCTCAGTTGTCCCCTGGTCAGGGTCTGAGCTCACACTGGTTTGTAGCACTGCTTGTTTGCCTGATGAGTAGCCTGATATTTTGTCAGTCATATTTGAAGAGTCTGAGTCAGCCGCTGTGAAGCTAAGCTGGTATTTTCAGCCCCCTTCACAACCATTTCTGCAACAGCTGATGAGCTCAAACGTGTGGCAATTAGATTTGATTATTAAAATGGTCAAGCTCTCTGTATCTGTGATGCTACACTATTTGTTCAACGGATATAGCTTCTTAGTACTTCCCAGCTTATTACTTGGGCCTAGGAGAACTTTTATGCTTCATTGATTTTCCCATCAGTTATTGGTACACATTTTAAGGTTGTGCTTTTGGGGGTTCTCAAAGGATTTCTTTGGTCTTGTTATCCCACAGGTATGCCTTTTCAGTGTATCACGTACATATGATTTAAATTCTGGTGTGTATGTGTGTGTGTGTGTGTGCATGCGCATGCACTACTTGCAGGGATATATTTAAACCCAGAGGATATGAATTGTCATGAGCCTGATTTTCCAGGGTATTGACTGCCTAACCTCCTAACTGATGGGCATGCTTTCCCGTTTGAGGTTGGGTATGACTCACAGGTGCTGCTGAGGAAATGGAGGCAGAGGCTGAACCTGCTCTTTGAGAGTTGTCCAGGTCTCACACCTCCATATTAGACTGAACTGTGCAGCACCATTATTTTCCAAACGTTTAACTCAGTCTGGAGCTTAATGCCATTTTGATGCAAAATTGCACTAATTTTTCTGTTTTTTTTTTTTTTTTTTTGCTCAGCATCTTGACAAGCCCTAGCTGTCTGTGGTAACACATGTCAGTAACACAGATAAAAATTTTCAGTTCGAGGGGATTTTGCTAAAGGAAGACCCTGGAACATTTTTGTCCTGGTATCTTGTGTTTACTGTAAAAATCATCTACAACTTCTTCTCTGTATGTATGTACTCAGTGCAACATCATCAAATAGCAGCAATTTCTGAATGCTTGCCTTGAGGATAGTCATAAAAGCCTGCATTTGTTGAGGTAGATAAATGCACCAGGGTTTAATAGAAGCTTAGGATTAGAAGGACTTGGGGATTTCTTATAGTCTAGTAACAACAACCCTATAGCTACCTTTTGCCAGGAGAGTTGCCCCTAACATCTGAGGAAATCAGGTGAATAGATTCCAGTCTCCTCAACCTGAGTTTGAATGATAGCATTAACCTACCCTTGCCTTTCCTCAGTTTTCCTTCTACCTCTTTGCCCTTGGCCCTGGCCATCTATGTACTCTTCCATTGATGACCTCAGCTATTCTTACAAATGAAGCTACTCATCTCTACCTAAGACTGATTCATCTGAAGTCCCTTTGTGGAATTCCGATCTCTCACTTCCAACTTCCAATATGAGATATGCCATCCTGCTGGGAATCTCACCAGTGTCACAGTTTGGCCATCTTCAGGTCATCAGGATCCTGCTGTGTTTGTGCACTGTCCTGCAGGTCACCCGAACTCTCATGAGTGGTCCGCTCACGTCCAGACAGCTTGGGAGCGGGAAACCAGGAGAGTACAGTATCGAGGAAAGCAGGTAAAAGGTGGGCCACAGTGGCTCAATGGCAGAGATCTCATGCCTGCCATGCCGGAGACCTGAGTTCGGTTTCCGATGCCTGCCCATGCAAAAGAAAAAAAAAAGCAAAGCAAGTGAAGGGGAGGGTAATAAGTAGTTGCAGAGGTCAAGTAAGATAGAACCAAGACTGGTCAAATGGCTTTGTCAATAAGGGAAGTTGCTGACAAGAGAAGTCTTAGTGGAGTGAATGGAGAGGTGGAGAATCAAATTTAAAGGTGAGTGAGAAATGAGAAAATGGAGAGGAAGGAGTGAGTATGGACAACATTGATCATTGTCTTGAGAAATTTGACTCTGAAAAGGAAAAGCAAGTTGAAGGAGTAGTTGTGGCAATAAAAGTTCTTTTTTTTGATGATAGATGAGAGAGACTTGAGCATGTTCAAATATTGATGGGAAGGAGCCAGTGGGCTGTCATTGACCTGTCTTTCATATCTTTTATCACAGCAATGGTTCTCTGTGTGCATATTAGAATCACCTGGGGAAGCTCTTAATAACCACTAATGCCTAGGGATTCTGGTTTAGTTGATCTTGGGTGTGGCCTGGACATCACGGGGTTTAACAGTTTTCCAGGTGATTCTAATTTTCAGCAAAGTTTACGAACCCTGCCTTAAAGCATCTTTAAGCAAAGCTTCAGGGAGCATGCCCGGTGCATTTTTATTCAATCGGGTTGACCACCACCGTCTTTGTTTAATGATTTCTGATCTTTTATTTAACTTACCAGTGAACTCCATATGTTTCTCCTTTGGGGGAAAAACTACCTGTTATAAACTTATGTCAGGAACATCATTTCTCCTCACCTTTGCAGATACTTTTGGGAGTCTTGATAACTGATTAGACAGGAAATACTGCACAACTTAATGCCCTTTACATAAGGATCAGTTCATTTATTAAAGAAGAAAAGTTGCCTATTTTGCTATAGGACCATAATTACAGAATACCAAGTTACTCCTTATAAAGTTGAGAAGAGCGACCTTTCTGATTAGTTGCTTCTTTGGTCTTTCCTAACACCTTATATGAAATGCTACCTAAATGCTCAACATCTTTAAGCCCACTGGTTTTATAAGCTAAGCAACAGTAATTAGTTTTCTGAAATGTTGGGTTACTAATAATATAATATTTAACATGCCATAAATGGTACTTTAGACTTGAGTTTCCAAAGTACAGCCCTAGCTTAAAAGCGACTTTTTTTTTTTTAAAGAACAAGCTTGACAAGTTTTTAAAGAATTCATTATGCTGTATCATTTGAAGGGCAAAAAATTTTTTTTCAAGCGTCTCATTAGGTCACATGAATAGCCAAATCACCCATTAATCATGTGGGTGGTTAAATCTCATGAAAAACAGAAGGTAATTATTGTTGAAGACTTGTCCTGACTGTTTTGTTTCTCACTTATTTCAGAGTAAACGTGGGAATGTATGAATCATTTCTATCACTAATGATTGAAATTCAGTTTAAGAATTATTAAAAATAAATTGGTTCCATAACAGAAGTACTGCTTTTCAACTTTTATAAAGAAAAATATAGCAGTTTTCTTTTAAAATTATTCAGGCTTCAGAAAACACAGATTTTCATTCCATTAGACTTAAAATCAGTCTACAAGAAAGATTGTCATTCATTTTAAAATTCAATAATGAACAATTCAGTGGATTTGCCAGTCTTTAAATTCCATAAGAGCACATTCTTTTTAGGAAGACAAAATAAAGCTATCAAGACTCGCAAAAATATTTATCTTCTCTATGTTTTCTGAGTAGGAGTGGTCCTTGGAACAGCCCCTCACCCTCCACTCTCAGGCCTCAGATATATTTAACATTTTCCTTTCCTAACAGCTCAATAAAAATATTAACACTGTACAACTTTCATCTCATTTCAGGCTCCTTGAGAGATGAGATGCTGTCTTTGTACTAACGTTTTGCATTTATGTCCTTTTGTCCTTAGTAGCCCAAGGTATAGCATAAGTGTGTTCTGGATTCCAAGTGCTAACACACTAAGAGTGCTTCCTCAGCATTAGGAGGTTTATTTCTTAAGTCAAGTGGACACCATCATGCATATTCCTCAGAAGGGATAAGGTTGAAGGTGGTGCCTCCTTGTCAGATGTCATGCAGTCTTTTAATTGCATAGAGGTTTTCCAAGCTCTCTGACTCTCACTGAAGTCTTTGAAACAGTCATGCTACATAAGAGAGAATCAAAGTCATTCCTCAGCTGGTGCACATGACATTGTTCTGAGTGCCATATGAAGTCAAGTCAGATTTTGCAATTTAGTTAGAACCTTAAAAGATTATAGAAAATTCAGTTTTTCAAGTTTTGCAGATGGATGGTTGGAACCAGGATTCATACCTTGCGGATTCACAGATCAGTGATGAATTTTGAAATACAGGAAAATAAGTCCAATTTAATTCCAAATACTCCTCTTATCAATACAGTTCCAGTAAGCAACATGGACGCACATTTAACATGAATAATGAAAATAACATTTTCATGGAATGAGTTAGAAGGAAGAATTGTATTTTATTACTGTGATCATATATCCCACTGTTAGTTTTACTGCTAAAGTATAGGATCCCTGATATTTAATCAGCAAAATTACATGCGCAATTGATTCATACAGTGTATGTGGTGAGAGCCAGCATTTGGTGCCAGGCAAACTTCCACTGTTTTCTGCTACTGATATTGAATATTTTATATCATGCAATTTACATAATACAATTATTTTAAGACAGTATATGGCTCCACATACTGTGGCCTTTTTTTAAGTTTAATATTACTTAATGCGTTATACTTAACGAAACTCTCAGGTTCAAGAAATTATAGCTTTATAAAAATCACCTATAAAAGTCCTTCAACCAGTTACTTTGGTTGATTGACCAACTTTTCTTTCGGGTTAATGTGAGGGTTCTTCTTTAATACCCCGAATCCTGCTTTAGTGAGCACATGGAGTAAGCTTTATAAGGTACAAATACAAACCAGATCATTTGCCTGCTTTAGATACTCAATGGTTTCGCGCCATCCACAGAATCAAGACTAAACTCTGAAACTAGGTATTTAGGACCCTGGGAAATCACATCTCTACCTTTGGTCTAAACTTCCCTACCAGCGTTGGCTCACCTTTGGCCTAGACCTCCGTGCCATTGTACATTCTGTTCTTCTAACCAGAATTGTCCCATCTGGTAAATACTTACATGTCTTTCAAAAGTCATTTTGGATTTCACCCTCTCAGTGAAGCCTTCCCTGAGCCATTTCCTTAAGTGGTTATTTTTGTTCACACTTTTGTTCATAATGACATATGAACTTGTGCTGTATACCTTGTTTATTAGTCTTATCTCCCTCCACAGTCCCTCTTGAGTGAGCTCCTTGGATGCAGCGTCCACAGATGGCCTTTTCATTTTTGTGGCCATCCCACCCAGAGCAGTGCCTGGCATGAGGCGGCCACTCCAGAGAGACTTGACAAATGAATGAACGAATAAATGAATGACTGAATGCCTCCCCAAGTGTCTAATTTAATAACCAGGGTGGGATTTGGGAAGGAGGACAACTTAACTCTCTCAGTAAGCCAGGCTAGGGTGGCTTTTTTTCCTACTCCAAGGGATCTTACTTCAGTGCCTGTAATTAGGCCTTGCAATTCCTCCTCCTTATCCTCCACCTCCATTCTAACCCTCCCAAAATTATCACTTAAGTGTTGGTTTGTGCATAATAGTTTTCAGAGCTCACTAATATAGGAGTTAGCAGGGATGCAGAAATTCCAAAATTTTACTCTCTGGAAAGCCTCATGATTTTCAGTTTTAATATAGAGGCCAAAATATGTAGGTCATAGGTAAATTTTCGTTTGTAGACCACATTGAAATGGGTTATTGTTTGTAACATCAAACGCTGCTCTCCAAGAATGACCTCTTTTATTGAATTGAATGGCATAGTTCACAAATATTAAGTTTAAAGAAAGGCCGCAGTATGCTGAAACATGTATTGTCTTAAAATAATTTTATTATGCACATTAAAACCTGTAGCTTTCCTTTCCGGTGTGCTTGCTTTGATCAAATTAAAAGTCAGGTTTTCTACTTTGGCATTATGCCTTATTTCCTCAGACTAAATAAAATTATTCCAATTTAGCAAGTAGAAACTTGATAATGGTTTGATTCAAGTTTTAATTGGAATGCTGTTCAGAATATTTCACAATTCCAGTCTTATTCCTCGCTATTGTGGTTTCAACTAGAGGCTATGAGCACGGACTGGACTACAACCCTTGTAGGATTTGAACAGTTGAAATCCCATCAGATTTCAAACCTGGCCACTGTCAGAGGCAGAAAGGGTGCTGCTTTCCTGCTGTCAGCTGGTAAGGAAGACAGCCTCACAGGCTCCGATAAAGAGAAGCAAAACACTTAAAGAAATGCCCTCCCTGAGGTTTGGTCTCAAGGGAAAGCTCCTCTTGGGATGGACACGTATCTGGCGATTGAGAAGCAAGTTTCACTTAACATTGCTTCCTTCTCATTTCTAACATGAACTGCACTGAAGCATCCAAATCTTTTCTTTCTCTCTTTTTTTTCTTTTAAGGCTTCCTCACAGCAATGAGGCAAGAAGTGACCCGCGCCCACAAAGGTTGGGCCCTGGACACTGTGGCGATCCACAATGAAGTTCTGCGGCAGACCAAGGAGGAGATCACGTCACCCCCCGCGGTAGGCAGCTCAGGGCCACGGCAGGGGGAGTCCTGGACCTGGCGCTGAAAGTTCAAATCCTACTTAATTCTGACCTGTGATAGCCTCAGTGAAGTCCATTAACTTTTCAGTCAAAGGTTTCCTCAGTTGTAATGAAGAGGTCTCCATGGCGAAGCCTCCTCCATCTGCTGGAGTGGAAGGTTAATGACAAGGTCTGGGCAGCTGGGAATTCCACAGACTGCATTTTTAATAATTAAAAGTTACGCCTGTGTCTGCGGAAAAGGATTTTTCACACCCCTCCAGCTACTACTGTGGGATCCTCTCAGAACTGAAGGGTGTTGAGGACAGTAGCGTTGAACTGGACTAGCAGTCTGTATCCCTGGGACCCATTCCAGTTCTGTCCCCCATCAGCTGGTGGACCCTAGGCAGAAGGACAGCTGGCCAGGGGAAAGGACGGGGGGCTTCAGACAAGCAGACACCATCTGGAGCCGCTGCTTTGACACTTTTCTGATCTATGAACTTGGGCAAGTTCTTTAACTTTTTTTTGAGCCTTAACTCCTTCATCTGTAAAATAAGGATAATAACTTAACATTATTAAAAGTGGTTGTGGGAATTAATTTATGCTTGGGACCAGCCCCACAATTTAGCGTAATAAAATGTTAATAACTTAATAAATGTTAGCCCCCTTTTTCCTTTCTCTCATTTTCATTCCCTCATTTGTCAAAAGAAAGGGGCAGAACCAGATAATTTCCATCTTCTGAATTCCCTTCTTGCTATGATTTTTTAAACTTCTAAAGAGGGATACAATTTACCTTAGGATGTTACCTACATGGTTACATTGTTTGTGCAATTAATGTTTCATACAGAGTTAATGGTGGGTAACTGTATGTCCTGATTTTTTTGAACTATCAGGTGGTTTTACTGGGAAACCATATGTCTGTTTTTGAACCAAAAACAGGCATATGGTTTCTTTTCCTCTCTGACCAAATGGGGGAAAAGATTTGTAACAAAATAAGGTATCAGAGGCTGAGAGAGTTCAAATACAGTCAAGAGGCTATTCTGGAGTCTATTCTTATGCAAGCTTCAGCTAGATATTGCTATTTACCATGGTTTGCCAAACCGCAACCAAAACCATCCCTGCCAACCCTAAAGAACAACTAGAGCGCTATTTGAGCTTCTATAAAAGTCCATGCACTATAATTACTTTCCAGAAACTTACAACCTCCAGATGGATTCCTAGCCCAGATAAATCCTGAAACTCAGAGGGGCCAGCCTCTCCAGAACATCAACTAGTTCCATCCCCCATCCCGTTTTATTGACAGCCCTTTCCAATATGAAAAAGTTAGATTGGCATAGCACAAAATGCCTAAAGAGTGGGAGAAAGATCAAAGGAGAAGGAGGAGTTATAACAGAGAAGTTAGGATTTAACAAATGAGCATGACTTCATGACTTCTGAATAATTATATAGATATTTATTTTAATCCCCAGTGTCTTGAAGCAGCTAGAAGGAAAAATCTAAAATTGTGGAGCTGTAACCCATACCAAAGTCTGAAATCTGTTCTATAACTACTTGTCACAATGTACTTTGAAATTTATTGCTTTTGTGTATATATTTCAGAATTTTTAAAAATGGTCCTCATACTGATAGCCCACATGAAGGAATTATAGAAAACACTTTGCAACTAATCTCACCCTCTTTTATTATAATCTACATTTATTTCCCCTTACTCGACCTTCACTAGTAGTAGAAAAATGGTCACACCATCTTCTGCCCAGTCATTCCCCCTTAGCCTTCCTTTTTTTATTGAAGACATGTTCTTTGGCTCCCCACTGCCTGCAAGATAAAGTTCAAACTCTTCAACTTGGCATTGAGACTCTTCCATAGTGAAACTCTAGCTTATTTTTAAATCATTGAATCCTCTGCTAAATAAAATGCTTGGGCCTTTCCACCCATCCTGCCTTTTTTCATCCTGCCTGGGATGCCCACTCTTTCTTCTCTAGCTTTCCGAAAGCAACCCTTAAAGGCCTGCTTGAAGGCCCTCTCTTCCACAAAAGACCCTGAGCGCTACGGTCCACGATGACTTTTCACCTCAGAATTCACCTAACCTTGGTTTCATCCACCTGGCAGCCCCTGTAACAAGAATATGCTGCTAGTCAATTTATGTCTCTACAAATTTGTTTTCCATGTGTGTATGTCTTGTCCCCCTGATTTACTAGTAAGGTCCTCAAGGCAAGCCCTATTGTGTATAAGAGAGAAACCAGGGAGGAAACCAACTCCCTCTCCCTGCCCCTGCTGTACCACACCTGTCCTCTGGGGGTGCTCTGACTCTCCTGCTGGCCATGCCCAGCTGCAACAAATATCACTTCATCCTATAACTGAAATCAAGTGAAACCACAGCTTACCGAGCACAGACTAGGGTCCCGTGTTTGACACCCAGCTCCAAATCCTGTTCTGTGTCCCACCCCACACCAAATTAGACCTTCACCCTTGGAGACTTTTAGCTCATGCCAGAGGTGATTTGCTACCACTGGCTAAGTCTATTGTGCCAAGCAGGCCACCCAGTGCTCAAATAACCAATAACAGGAACATTTCTGCAGTACTCATAGACTCATGATAGGCCTCAGGGGAAAATTGGGCTCAATATTTCACTAATGCAATGTACCCAGTGGTGCTTTCTTCATTTGGTAGCATTTTGAGACTGGTGTATGTTTTCTTTCCAAACCGACAGCCTTTATTAGAGTAATGGATGCTCATCTTGCTGTGCCTAATTAAAAAAAAAAACCCTGTCCCTGCATGCTTGGCTCTTGCAGGAAGGCGTATATATTTATGGACTCTACATAGATGGAGCTGCCTGGGACAGGCGGAATGGAAAGCTCACAGAATCCACCCCCAAGGTCCTCTTCACGCAGCTGCCCGTGTTGCACATCTTTGCCATTAACTCCACAGCACCCAAGGACCCCAAGCTGTATGTGTGCCCCATTTACAAGAAGCCGCGGCGAACAGACCTGACCTTCATCACCGTGGTGTATTTGAGAACTGTCTTGTCCCCCGATCACTGGATCCTGAGAGGAGTGGCCCTTTTGTGTGACATCAAGTAAGTTAATTTCCACTTGCTGAAGGCACCAGGAGCTGCAAAAATGGCTAGCCTTATTGAGATGCATGGTGATGTGCATATTTTTCTCCCTGATAATTGCTCGATTGTTCTTTTCTAAATTAAAAATCTTAATGTTGTATGGTAGTTTGTGTTTTTTTTTTTCTCTTATCGATATTCAAAAGGGCAATTCTAAAATAATACTTTTGATTCCAGGAAATCCTGTTTTATAATTATTTTTACGATAAAGCCCTGTCTTCAAGTTAAAACATTTTGAAAGGTTTTGGATTTTAAAAATGTAAAGCCGAGTAAGGGTTTGTCACATCCTAAAAGGAACCTGGTGCATGCCAACTTTTCCCTCAAATAAAAACAGTCTGCCCATGTATGTGTGGTGCTGATGTGCTGCCCTTGGCTCTTTTGAATCTGATTTTCTTCTCTCCATGCTTGTGAAATGGAAACCGAGTGGTTAAGTCAGTGCCCCTTAGGGTTATAGCTATGTGGTATCAAGTGTTTGAGACAGAAAACTCGCTGGGATGCCTGTTCTTGTCATTTATTTTAATTTAATATTATTTTATTTTTTATTGCTTTTGAGGTCTAGAGAATTCTGAGTTACTAGCTCTCCCTCCTAACCATAGCCCCCTCTCCCCAACACACATACAAAACCCCAATTCTGCAGGAAATAATGAAGCACACTTTTCTAGGCAGCAAATGGAGAAGGAAAAACAAACTCCAGCAAATGAAATTAGGTTGCATGCTGAATGACTTTAAGAAGCAAAGTCTTTAAAAAGTGAAGCTATTTCTTATTCTGTAGCTAGTCAGAAACACAGTCTGAGCCTTTATTTCCTGCTAAAGGAAATTATCAATTTAACAAAACAGATGGGCTCCTGTATTAAATGCTTGTGCAGCTTCAGGAGAGCAAGGAAGAGTCTCTGCTAGTCTTCTCATCTGCCCCCAGCTAAATGAACAAACTTCATTCCCTCTAACTGTTCTGAAGGAGGGGAATGTTCAAATTGTCTGGATCCTCTTTCATCTCCTGTGACCCTGCTCAGGGATGCCAGTGATAAACGGAATGAGGTGGCCGAGCTAGAGCCCGGATTTTTCCCTATGAGGTGTCCAGAGAAGACCTCACCATAGTCTAGTGTACGTTCAAACAGAAACAAAATATAGTAGGTAATCCAAATTGTATAGTGACCTCAGGCATGCGCCTGATCTTGAAACAACTTAAAGCCATAAAACTTCCCAAGATGAAAAATAAAGTAGCCCGGTGCTCATCCAAGTATTTTAGCACTTCCCTTGGCCAAAACACACACTAAAGCAAAAGAAACATTCCCTGGAAAGAAAGTCCTCCTGAACTGAGACTAGAATTTGGAAGCACCTGACACTCTGGTTGAGCACGGAAGAAGTGAAGTACTCTGACACCATCACAAACCAAATTGCAGTTCCCCAGATAAATCACACATTTTATGGGGATTCCTGCCCAGTTGCCGAAACGATTGAAGGCAAACTGCATAGTTTAAGCCCCTCAAAACCATGGTAGGCTTTCAGAAAATAACAGGCTCAGTGTTTTCTAATGACTTGAATACTTTATGGAAATTTTAGGAAAGATGTGAACTGAGCAAAGGCCACAGATGGAACTGTTTAAACCCACACATTTACTATTTTGTGGGCACTCTCAGATGCTAATTGTTTTGTTCAGTGTCAATTCAGAAGGAAAAGAGATGAGTGTTGGGGCCAGTCAGGATGAGCACCAGGCACCTGAGCAGAACCTCAGAGTGGTCTTATTTATGCTAATGTACTTCTCAGCTATCCCTAGTGCTGCCAAAAGCTGGCTGGAGTCCAATTCTGCTTTTTTTCTCTAGGCCCAGGAAATGGTTTTTTTGCACATTTTTGAGCCATTGAACTTCCACAAACACATAACCATTTTTTTCTGCAAAATTGTTGCTTTTCCACTAATTACATAATTTGCCACACTTGAGTGAGGGAGACCTGGTGAGCAGAAAAGAGCAAAGGACAGAGGACGAGATGGTTAAGGGAACTGAAGCTGGAGAGAGGCAAAGTAATTTTTTCCTCCTTGGAATCCGTCCATGTGGTCTCATTTTGGTCTTGGCGAAATGAGCAAGTAGATTTATGCTTTCATTGATGTAAAATGTTATTTTAGACTGGACTTTACATAAAAATAAGGCCAAAAGAAAGTGTCTACGGGTAGAGCTTCTAGAAGAGATTGGTCTTGTGGGTGATGTTGCATGAATAAGCCATACTCAGCCATCAACGAGACCTGAGGACTCACTTGTAATGCGAGACGCAGCATGAACCTGAAGACAAAGTAGTATTTCATTTGGGTTGTGGGCTTTTAATAGACCAAGACTGTAGATGGGTGTATTTGTAAGAAAGGAACAGTGTAAGGGCGAGAACAGTATAAATTTGGGAAACTGCATGGAATTTTCAAGAGATAGAGGCCAGATAATGTCATCCCTTCATTAAGAGCAGTTAGTGAATTTCCTTCACCTGAAACGTACACTCCAAATACCAAAACTATCTGTGAAATGGCCTAAAACAAAATGTCTGCCTTTTTACCACCCCATCTCTCCACTTGCTCAGTTGCTTCTGCTATTAGGACTATTTGATGCTCTCTGAACATCGCATACTTTCATGCTCATACTATTCCCTTATCAAAGAAAACCCTCCCACTTGGAACAGTTGGAACTTTCATATACTGCTGATGGGAATGTAAAATGGTACAACCATTGGTACCATGTGACCCCAGGAGAGATCAAAGCATATGTCCATACAAAGACGTAACTCAAATGTTCATAGCAGCTTTATTTGTAGTAGCCAACATGTGGAAACAATCCAGATGTCCATCAACAGTTGAGTAGATAAACAAATTGTGGATAATATACAATAACACTATTCAGCAATTATTCAGCAATAAAAAGGAATGAACTATTGATAAATGTTAACAAAATAATTATGCTGAGTGAAAGAAGTCAGACCAAAAAAAGTGTGTATTGTGTGGTTCCAAATATATGAAATTCTAGTAAAAGGAAACTATAGTGATAGAAAGCAGATCAGTGGTTGCCCGGGTAGGAGTGGGGGCAGGGGAAAGAGATTACAAAGGGCAGGAGGAAACTTTGGAGCATTCTAGACATTTATCTCGATGGTGGTGATGGTTCCACGGGCATCAAAACATACCACATTTTACATTTTAAATGTGTACAGTTTATTGTATTTAATTAGATATCAATCAGACTGTCAAGAAAAGCTCTTTCTACATCACCCAGTCCTTTCTTTGCCCTCTGTTAGGACTTCTGCGACCCCCTCTTCCCCTGTCCTCTCCAAGGCAGGATTTATTGCTCCTTCTACATTTTGTGTGCAACTAAATTTAGCAATTTTAGCCCTTGGAATTGATGGTTAATATGTCTGTCTCCCCACTTTTTAGCAAGCTTCTTGAAAGCAACGTCCAGCCTTTTAATACCCCCATAAATGTTGATTGGATGAAGGAATGAATGAACAGTGAGTCACCCCATTTGGCTGGTAAATGTAGGCAAATGATGAGAAAGGATGAAAAGTCAGGTAGACACTATACTGGGAGGGTCTAGAATCCCACGGTGACAGTGGGGAGCCATGGACAGCTCTGGACTGCTAAACAAATAGAAGTGAGTAGGTAAATTAGGAGGTTTTTGCTCTAGACCAGCCAAGATGAAATGAGGGTTGAAACTAGGGAGGTAACTGTTAGAATGGAAGTAATGCAAGTCATTTGAAAGGTAGCATTTAAGCAAAATTTGTGGATTCAGAAACTCAGTTGATAAGGTGGATAATAAGCAGAAAGGGTCGGAATATAGAGCAGTTTTGAAGCTGGAGGGTCTAGCTGTATATGTTTTGTGTCATTTCAATCTGGGGACAAGAGCTGTTTTCTATCCAAGTGTTTTTGAAGAACTGCCTCTAGAGAAACACTCCAGGATCCGTGAGCTCACTATCACTGGTAGTGACATCTGTGACTTCATAAGAGCTGGCTCTTAGGTAGTGTTACCATATGAAGCCACTGTGCTGAGCACTTGAGATGAATTAATTTATGTAATCCTCACAACAGTCCTATGAGGTCCATTCTGAGATTATCGTTTCCATTTCACAGATGAGGAAACTGAGGCCCAGAGAAGCTAAATAACTTACCCAAGGTCTCACAGCTAGTAGGCAGCAGAGCTGTAGTTTGAACCCAAGCTGAAAACTTCCAGTTAATGCTCTACTTTTTTTTTTTTTTACAATATTGGATTTTTTAAAAGCCAGAGTCTAATGGCATGAACCTCTGAAATTTATAATTACGATAGAAAATAGTACATCTACGGTCTCTCTGACTAGTTAATTTCAGTAGCTTTCATTATGTGGATGGAAAGGATAATGTGAATAGAACAGGGATGATAGGCAAATAACATCATTTTATGGTGTGCAAACAAATGTATGTTTAAAAATTCAAGAATTTGGAAGGGAGTCAGTAGGTTCATTTTGGCATACTTTTTTCTGGGCTTTCTTGAACATTCTAGACCAGCCAGTGCATTATATGTAACTACAGGAGTAATTAAATTCAGCAAGGATTGAATTTTGTTTTGAGGCAAACAAAGGTGTAAAAAGCAATTCGATATTCTAAATGCAAAACAAACCAAAAAAACCTTAAGGAACTATGGAGAGCCTTTTCCATTTAAAAAAACAAAGAGCCACTCAAAGCTAAATTCAGTGCTTAACTTGCTGATTTACTCATGCTTAGTGCTTGTGATGGTTAGGTTTACATGTCAACTTGACCACGTAATGGTGCCCAGTTGTCTGGTCAAGCAAACACTGACCTAACTATTACTGCGAGGACAATTTGTAGACTTAAAGCCTCAGTAAGTTGGTTGCATCTATGACTGATTACATCTACAATCAACTAAGGAGAATGCGTTCAGCAATCAGAGACATTTAATCCAATCAGTTGAAGGCTTTAGCGGTGAAGTCAGAAGAGAGAATTTCTCTCTGCACTTCAGCCAGCCAGGCTCTCCTGGGGAATTCATCAAAGACTTTCATCAGAGTTGCCGGCTTGCAGCCTGCCCTACGGAATTTGGACTTGTGCAACTCCACAGCTGCGTGAGACACTTTTATAAAATCTCATATTTACAGGTATCTCCTGTTGGTTCTGTTTCCCTAGAGAACCCTGACTATTAATACAGTGTTTTAGTAGAGTTTCCTACATTGAGTGTCTTGTTTTACATTTTGAAAATGATCCTGCTTTGGATATAAAAAGATGCCATATGACAACATTCTAGGAATAGTTAGGACATATAGCATAAATCCAGGAAAAAATCCTACTATTTTTGAAATGGAGAATGAATCCATCCCTCCCTCTCTCTCTTAATGAATCCATTCCCTCTCTCTGGTTCTCTGGAAACAGAGTCTGAGAAGGACATTTGTGTACTAGAGGTTTACTGGGAAGAACTCTTGGGAATGGCACCTGTGGGAGAGAGGAGGAGGCAGGACTGGGCAGAGGGAGAAGCTGGGCGGCAGTGCAGTGCCCCGCAGGGTGCTGTGAGCTGGGATGACCCTGTAGGTATCCCACACCGGGGCCAAGCCCGTCCTCCCGGCAGCTGGGCAAGAACACCTGGGACCTGAGGCGGGGGTCTGGGCAGTGCACACCATCCATGACACTTTTTATTCCTCTACACTCTTTTCCTTTTTTCTTCTCATCCTCTTTTTTTCTGTCTTTTGTTTTAAAAGCAAACCAGGAACGTGTTTTCCCTGGCTCTGCGTTATGATCTCCTCAAAGCATTGTAACAATTTCAGCGAGAGTATTTCTGACATCATGGCATGGGCTTCCTCTGTACCCCTGAGTGCCTGAAGTGGTGGGAGAGAGACCTGAGGGAGTGATTCCTGTCTTGCCAGAGCGGCTGGGAAAGAGGTCCCTGCTTGAGGGGACCCCCAGGCTGAGAGGAGTGACAAGACAGATCTTTAAAAGACCCCGAAACACAAAGACAACTGAATCTGAAAACTTCCCTTCTTAATTGCAATTCATCTCTGAGTCATAAACTCCCTAAGAATTTTTGAAGGATACTGTATTTTCTAAAGCTGTATTCTTGCTTTAGAAAAACTACCTTTGTACCTTGAATACATGGAAAGGAATTAGTCAACTCCATTGTTTCTATCTTCCAGCATCTGGCTTTGAGTGCAAAAAAAAAAAAATCGTGTTCTTTGAACATTCAAGTCTTGATTTACATACAACCTCTGGGATGAATATAAATACTTTGGATTAATGCTCAAGAAATGGAAGTGTTCTCAATCTACCCTGACTCAATGCCATTTCCTTCTAGAAGCTGCTGGTTTACAGAAGATTGCCTTAACCCATGCCATTCTCCCCTAAAGGAGCTGGAGAAGGAGGGCTTGCAGTTGCTTCCATTCCTGCAGGGATTGCATGATCACCCTTTCTGGGAATACAGGATTGGCAAGGTGGTGGCATCACTGTTGTTTCTTTATAAACAGAGAACAGGTGTTCTCGGCGAGCGTGGAAATTCCTCTTCACTTCAGCCATGTGGTGCTGGCAGATCCCTGTCCCTCCCCCACTCATGCTGAACCAGGGCGTGACTGGTTAATTAAAGCATCACCTCTCTATTTCCAGGCAAAATCCTGGTTTGACCTGGTGCAGATATTTGTTACTTGAGCCTCTAGTTTCCTGGCACCTGTGGAGATTCCTCAAGATGATGTTTGTGAATGTTGGGGCTCTTTCCCAAGTGACAAAATCATGGTCATTTCTGTCAGTGGAAGCCCAGCCTGCTCGACATGTAATCAGGGATTTCAACCTGTGTGTGAGGGGATGAGGACACCTGGGGGAAAAAGGACATCTGCCATTTGTGGTTTCCGTGTATTCCTTCTGATTATGCAAACCTTCTCCTTCCTATTGTCCCTCTTCTATTGTCCCCTTAAAGGGCATCCTGTGTCCCACCATGATAATAACCTGAAAGAGAGGTTGCCAGAAAAGAAAAAAGACTCCTTAGTCAGTCTCTCTCTCCCCCAGCCCCTCCAGCTGAGGACTAGACCACGTCAGAAGCTTTGTTATGTGTCATCCCCTCTCCTGGGGAAAGCAATCGCTTTTAGTTTTTTTCCATGTTGATGGAATTTTTTTTTTTTAGAGAATAGACTTCTTGCTCTTTCCTGCCTGCTCTGCTTTCTCCAGTAGCCCAAGCCGGCACTCAGCCCCACAGCTGACGGTAGAGCCCTCTGGTGGGATCTCAGATCCCACATTCCCCATCAGACGCCCCCCCCCCCCCGACCCCCAGAACGTGGCCCAGGGGGTGAGCAAAGTAGAGTTGAGTTTCCTTGTCTGGCCCTGCCCTTGCCTCTAAGTCCACCTGCCCTCCCTGCCCTCCAGGCCCCTCAGAGAGCAGGGCCTGGTGTCTGCAGGAGGAAGGTCATGCCCACGCTTCGTTACTCCCTCCGGGAGCCACGCCAGGGGAGAGCAGGTGGGCACTTGGGGTGGGCAGCCCCCATTTGTCCCAGAGGACACGGCTCTTGGGCCAGTCTGTGATGTTTCTGCATCGTCCTCATCTGGGAGGAGGAGGGCGGTGCTTTCTGGGGGGAGCACGGGGCACAGGTGGGAAGGGAACAGGTGCTGCCAAGCCTTGCTCAGGACACCATCAAACAGCCCCGGAATAGCCCCCGAGCCACTGGCAAGGTGGCACCAGCCCTATATACTGCATTCCCCTACAGGAAGTGCGTGAGCATTTCCCCTTTTGAGGGGGAGAAAATCTGGGCTCTTTTCACACTCAGAATTGTCTTCACTGCCATCTTTTGGGGGAAGCTCTCACTTGACGGACACATAAACATTTAGGCACCTGCCGCGTTCCACCATGAAGAGCCTAGGAGGCCGCTCACTCCTTTCTCATCAGCAGGGGCTGGAGTAGATGTCTCTGGGTCAATTTATGTATTAATTTGTCACTTGGTACATAATATTTAGCACTGAGATAAAAAACAAATAAGCCAATCCTGTTAGGAATTGATTTTCCCTTCCACATCTGTTCATGAAGACATAAATCTAAAGTTTTGCTACTTTGAAAGCCTCCAATGCAAATATAATCTAAAATTGCAGGCCTCTGAAGTAGGGCTTTTCTGTCAAAAGATGTTTATAGACCTGCTCCCTGGAGCCTGGCCACTCATCTTCTACCTTCAGGCCCCTAAGACATTGATTACCTCTTAAGGTCTTTCCCAGTTCACTGCAAGTAAATATGATGGTGTCGTATGCTGCTTGTACACAGCAAGCTTTGTGCTAATCCTTAGGAGAGATACAAGAGTGGCCAAGGCAGGGACCCTGCCCTCTGGCTCATGATGTAGTGGAGGACATAGATTATGCACACAAATAGCTACAGTATAAATCTGAAAGTGGTCCTTACCCTAAAGTTGATGTGATAGGGGAACAGTAAGGAGAGAGCACTTACTTTCCTTTGGGAGAATCTAGGAATGTCCTCGGAGAAAGTAAGATTTGGGCTGAGCCTTGAAGGGCTGATTGGATTTTATCAAAGGAAGATGGAGAAGAGCATTCTAGAAGGAGGAGGTAGCAGGAGCAAAGGCCAAAGGCCAAGTTTAAACCATGATAAAATTCAAAGCTGGAGCAAAATCTGCAGAAGTATGATTGGGAGACCAAGAGCATCATGGCCATGACAACGGCCTTATATCTGGATGGTGTTTGGCAGTTTCTGAAGCTCTTTTGCATGCATTATCTCATTTGATTTTCACAACAATCCCATAAGCAGTAATAATAGGGATTATTAAGCAGATGAGGAAACTGAGGCTCAGAAACTTTAGGTGATCCGTTTTAGGGGACAAAGACAAACAACAGAAAAACAAGAAGGAGAACTCAGATCTTCCAAAACCCTGACCACTTGGTGGTAGAGAGCCTGCAGGACAATGTACCCTTAGTATCTTTGCCTTCTCATACTGTGTGTTTGCTGAATTTTTGTTTGTTTTTGGATTTAATTTACTGATTTTTCTTGTATAAAAACACTATGTGAGGTACAAGGGTGATTCAGTGGTAGAATGCTCACAGGGACCCCGGTTCGATTCCCAGACTATGCACCTTAAAAAAAAAAGAGAAGAAGAAAAAACCTACTATGTGGTGGCCACCACAAGATATTCTGGTGTGGGGCTTTTAAGACAGTAGATTCCTGGTAGGGACTTGGTGAAAAGTCTCTTTTCAGATATCAGAGTTGCAAGTCTTGGATGTGATATTAAAGATGGCTTTGGCAGAGCTGCCCAGATGGGAGTGCACCCCAGGCACAGGTGTAGCATCAGCAGCAGTTTCTTGGGCACAGGAATCAAGACAATAATGGGGGCAGGGATGGGGTACATTAGTGCAGAGCCCAGTGTCCTGTCACCATGCAAAGCATGGGTGATTACTGATCTTGCTCCCTCAGTAATCCCACTGCACAGGTATGATGGAGAGAGAGGCCAGTATGATGGCCCCAAATACAGCAGTGGCTACCTCCATGGTAACAGCTGATGACTTGACTGCTGTAGTCTCTAATGGCAACCAGTCTCCTTGAACCTGTCTACTGGCCAGTCTAGGTCTGTTTTGCACAGGCACGATCTTCAGAAACTCTTCAGACGTCAATGATCTCAGACTCCTGGACAGGTAGGGGGAAGAGGCAGCTCGCCTCAAGGGATCTGATCTTCCTGTCGTTGACCCAGCAACCCGGCTTCGTGATGGAGACCCACTCCTGGCTCTGACCCCAGCCAAGACCCCAGCCCAGGCTGTTGCTGGCAAAGGTCTCCAGGTGTCCTCCAGTGCCTCCCATTCCAGGATTTCTAAGGCTGCCAACCCCTTGCAATACCAATTTCTTAGAGAAGAGTTTATGTACTTTCATATCACAAAACTGCCACATTTGACTTCTGGGAGCCCAACCTCCTGAGGAGCTCCCCCTGAGAGGCCTTAATGGCAGAGAATTAGACATCTGAGTCACTAGATGTTGGAGAGGTTCATCAGCTTTGTTTGCCGTCCAGTTTGGTAAATGAACTAGAAACGTGGTACTGTGTGCATTGGAGATGACGGCTTTCAGAGCATGAAGGTAGTGACTCTTGAGCTGGTCTTGCAAGGGGAAAGAATAGGAAGGCTAGGACCTTGGAAAGTGGCACCTGGTGGGCAAAACCTCAAATTTACTTGAGGTAGCTCTATCTCAGATCTACCTCAGGTTTGGAGGTCAGCCCAGAATAACAGAGGGAGACTCCAGCTTTGCTACCTATGGGCCTGTCTTGAATTCTGAAGAGTTACCATGTCACATGTCAGACCAGACTGAGAGAAAGGACCAAAGATGGGAGTGGAAACTTCTGGGCTAAGATCCTGTAGAGGTATGGGAGACATCTGCAGGGTGAATTCTTGATGGCTGCAGCTGTCTCTAGGTGGGTTCTAGATGTAGCACATGAGTTCCAAGTCGGCTGGAGATGAGCGCAGAGCCCACACTCTGAGAGCCAATCAGTGGTGGTGCTGTTTGCTGAGAGATGCCTGCACAGAAACTTTTAGATTTTCCATTGTGTATTTGCGTTAGAAGAGAGGCTTGAGTGTATTATCAGATTCCTTTTATGCTGAGCTAGGGAAGAAAACTTCTCCAGTTTGAGTGTGGTCAGTCAGAGAGAGATCCAGAAGGCTCAGAGAGGAAAGCTGGGCATGTTTCGGGTGTTGCTGCCTGCCTCAAGTACTCATCCTTCCTTGCCTGGGGAGACTCTGGCAAGGTTTTACAGTGACCTTTGCTCGGCTCTGGAGGGGATCCTGGCCCCTGAGATTCAGTAACAGTTTCACTCATCCTCTGACTCCAGAGCCAGTTTTTTTTAGAACTTCCCCTGGCCAGTCTGCGGAGCGGTTCGTCCCAGGCCTGTGAGGTGTTGACCAGCTGGCCTGAGGGACACTGAACTAGAGGAAATCATCCACAGTGTTCTAAGAAGGAGGTGGCCTGCTTGCCGGGGCTGGTTAGCACCGTAGCCTGAGGAGACCTCTTACTTTAGACTCGGGTTAGCGTTGGTTTCATTTCTCATTTTTGTCACAGTGGGTTCCTCAGCCTTGACAGAAACGATGAATGGCTTTTACAAGAAGGTCCCACATGATGCTGCTTTTTTCTTTTGATTTCCAAATGTGTGAAATTCGGTACATTTCCTCTTTTCCCACAAGAGCTTTAATTCTGTGAAGGGAGAATGTGGACTATTCCCCCCTCCCCCAATGCACCATGCTCTCTCCAGAGAAAAGGATGACAGACAGGTGGGAACGGCTGAGTGTGGGGGTAGAGGGGGACCAGATGGACAAGGACAAATGGGTTTACTCCCCAAGCCCATAAAACACAGCGGCTACGCAGACCCAGAACCCCAGAGGGAGGGGCCCCAGTCACTTTTAACCACAGCTTTCAAAAAGGGGACCTTAGAAGTCCGCTGCTCAGACTAGCTGACCCTGCCCCCCTACAGGCTCAGGGCACATGCAGTTGTGTTTGTCAGAGTCGGCTAACTGCAGTGACCCAGGGCCCCCAAATCTCAGAGCGATCCAACGTGGGTGAGGAGGAGGCTGTGCTTTTCACAGTCATTCAAGGACCCTCTTTCTTGTGGCTTCACCTTCTCCTGAAGCCTTCAAATTCTCCACTGGGTCGTCTGCTTCCAGCCAGGAGCTGAAGGGAGAGGGCGTGGAGTACCGCGAGGGAAGTTCATGAGGCAAACCTGGAGGTGACCAATCTCCCCCACACTCCATCGGCTGTACTGAACTTCAGGGGAGACAGGGAAATGTGCTCTCTGGGTGCCCAGGTTGAGAGCACCCATCCAGCCTGTCCCACCCTCTTCTTGTCAAAGGAGAGTACATGGTCCTTGAGGCCACACTCACCATCCTCACTGGCCTATACTTTCTGGATCCACGACGCTGCCAAGCCCTCTTCCCCATGACTCTTCCCTTCCCCTTGTTTTTCTCTCACCTTCTCCCTACTCCTGACACTCATCCTTCCCAGGGGAGATGGTTAGAGCCCCTGTCCTTTCTGGCCAGGGTCCACATATGAAGATGAGAGAAGAACATGGTTATTCTCACCTCTGATTTTACTCTTCCTTTGCCCAGAGGTGCACAAACCCTGTCAGCACCTTCTTAAGTGACCTCAAGAAAATCAGCTGCCTTGTGGGACTCAGTTGCCCTCTCCCTCCCAAAATGGGAGCAATTGCACTGACTTTCCTCTCAACAGAGCAGTTACAGAAACGATGCAGTGACACTTTGGAAATAAAGTGTGCTGCATCTACCCAAGAGAGCAATAATCACTTGAGCTGGAAAGGCTGTAAATCCTCCCCAGCTGACTGCCCCGGAGCTGGACAGGACCCAGCGCCTGCTAAACCTGCTAGATGAGTGAACAGGAGGAAGCGATCACGGCACTGCACAGGAGGAAGGGTCCCTGTGGTCCCGTGGGCCTCCCGACCCCTACTTGGGGATCTGGCTGTACTACCTGGGCCAGGAAGTGATGTGTTGAGCTAGGCTCCTGGGCCTTCACCGCCCTACCTGCTGCCTTGCTGGGACATGGCACTGCTGGCACATCATTGGCCAAAAAGATGGAGGGCCGTGGGGAGTTACAGTGCTGTCAGCACTGCCATAGACTGAGGACTTACTTGTGCCAGGTTCTAGGACAAGGGCTGTCACTGATCGTCAAAGAATTGTGCAAGATGGTAAATGTGGGTTGTGGAATCAGTGTGTGGGGTCTGGTTGGGTTTGCACCTCACTTCTCTAATGGTGCCATCTTGGGCTAATTAAGTGCCGTGTGCTTCAGGCTTCTCATTTGTAAAATGGGGATTAAAATGATCCTATTTCACCACCCAGGGCTGCTCTTGGAAGCACTGGATAAGGACTGGGAAGAGAAGCAGAAGGTAGAGCCCTTGCTTTCAGGGGCCGCCTTCCCTGTCACACCCCTTTGCATCAGGAGCTGCTGGCAGGCAGGGTCTCCTGGCTCCAGGAGGAAGGTGGGCTCCCCAGCCCACCAGATCTCTGCCTTTTCCCACTAGCAGATCTTGAGGCTCCATCTGCTGATGGCTGAGGTGAGGGTCACAGTGAGCATTAAGTGAAATATCACACAGAAAGCACCTAAAATAGGTGCCAAGTGCTCAGTAAATGTTGGCCTTTATTATTATTGCCATTTTACAGATTAAGAAATGAGGTTCAGAGATGTTAACTGACTTGTCCAGGGACACAGAGCGAATGATTGAGCCATATGTTGAACTCAAGACTGGCAGGCTCTAAGATCTGTATGTATATGTGTACTTGTGTGTTTATATTAAGTTCAAAGGTGTTGACATTTTCTCATCTAGTCCTTTAGACGAGGGATGTGGTCTTGAGACTTGGGAGTTCTTCAGGGACATAGAGCTGGGAAAGAATCCTGAGCTATGTGGGCAAGGGACACCTGTCTTTTTTTTTTAAGCATGGGCAGGCACCAGGAATTGAACCCAGGGTCTCCGGCATGGCAGGCAAGAACTCTGCCTGCTGAGCCACTGTGGCCCACCCCCACCTGTCTTTTTTGAATCAGTCTCTCGCTCTCACTATTTCTCCCTTTCTCTGACTCCTTCCCCACCTCCCCCTAAGTGAAAGATCCCAGCATGCCCACTGGCCAGGCCTTCCCATCAGGGAGAGGGTTTTCCTCGCCAAGGACAGAGGGAGGTGAGCTGGCCTGGCCTGTTCTGGGGTCTCTCTCCATAGGGATAGGGCCTTGAGTATCTTTTCCCCAGTTGGACACATCGGTTAGTCCCATTCCCATTTCTGAAGACAACCTGATAACCAAGTTTTCTTCATGGAGGTGACAGGAGAAGCTCTGGGCCTGGGATGAGGGAGCAGGAGCCCAGAGCAGAGCTGGGATTCACCCCAGGGCTGCTGCTGAGGGTCACGATGAGCCCCAGGTCTGGGACAGCACGGGGTGGGGCAGGCATCAGTTTGGCTGGTCCCTGCTGGGGGGCCCCCTAACAGTGTGGGGGAAGGAGGGGACTGTACAACTGAGTGCGTACTCTGTCCCTTCCCCAGCCCATCCTCTTTCTGATAAGTTTTTGAGCACCTACTATGTGTGGGGCATTGAACGCCTGGATTGATACATTTCAATTGCGACAAACACTTGCTGAGTGGTACCGTATCCCAGGGCCCGTGCGGATGCTGGATAACCAGTGATGAACAAGGAAACATCCCTTCCCTCAAGGAGCTCACAATCTAATGAAGGGATATGTAACAGGGACAGTGACAGAATAGGGTAAGTGCTGCATTTCATTCCATTTGTTACTTTAAACCAGAGTCACTGAGCAGCTACTATGTGCCAAGAACCAAACTATGTACTGTCAGACAGAGATGAGTGACACAAGGCCCCTGCCCTCAAAGGGCTCAGAATCCATGGAGAAACAGTGACATTAACCAGCAAAACAGTCAAGAGAGCTCCACGCGTCCCAATGCCAGTAAGTACAAGGGACCAGGGGCCCTGAAGAATTGGTGGGAAAGTGGAAGTGGGAACATCATGGAAAGTTTCCAAGTGGGAGACCTCCACTGAGGCTCTGAAGGTGGGCAAAAGTTGGGGAATCTTGGAGAAGAACCATATTTAGGGAAGTTTTCCGGGGCTCTTGTTGCTAATAAGAGCATTTATGCTGCCTTGGAGGAGCACTGAGGAGCAGGGGTAAGGAAAAGTTTCCTGGAGAGGGGGCTGCCTGAGCTGGGTCCTAAAGCATGAGTAGGAGCTCAGTTAGGCAAGGTGGGTGAGGACACTTCAGACAGAGGGGACTGCATGTGCAAAAAGCAAAGATGTGCAACGAAGCACCTACAAGAAGTTCAGGTGGAGAAGTAAGCTGGGAAGCAGATCCAAGAAGGCTCCTTAGATGCTAATGAGTTTAGATTTGGTCTTGGGTAATGGGGACTCAGCAGATGGTTCAAGTTCAAGTTCAGATAAGTGTTTGAGAAAACTAATCCCCTAGTAGACTGGATGAGGGTGAGCCTGGATGGAGGGAGAGCAGTTGTTAGAAAAAAGGAACTGGATGTTGGGCGTACTCTAAAGCTTATTTACTTTACAAGTTGGGAAGCAAGTCTTCTCGTATGTTCAATGTGTGACCTTCCCATAGTTCCGGGCACATGGAACACCAGGCCAGGGCACCTGGGCATCATTTATCAAACCCGAAGCGAGACCAGGAAGGTTCTGCAAACACCAAGCACTACTAGGTACAGGCTGTGCTGCTGTGGGAAATGCAGGCCCTGACCCTCTCTGGGCTGTGGTCTAGTGAGGGAGAAGACAGTTACCATCCACAATGGGACACACTGTGATGGGAGGGAGAGTCACAGCAAACTCAGAAGCTTTGGGACACCCTGGAGTAAAGTGGAGAGACTGAGACATCCACCATACAAATACCTTGGTCTGGCCCCCTGGCCCCTGAGTACCCTCTATGCCCACTGTCTTCAGCTGGGCCCTCTCAGAAACAGACCCTGATTTGAGGAGTTAAGGACAGGTCATTCATATTTATTTGGCAGGTGACCCCAGGAAGCACTAGTTCCCTCCTGGTGGGAAAGTGAGGCGGGATGGAGGGCAGCCGACACTGGGTACTTTATTGAACCGACAACCAGTGAGGGCAGTTGGGTCTCCATGTCACTGGAGATCTCTGGGACACCTCTGCTGCTGTCATCCCCTCCTAACAGTGACACTATGGTCCTTGGGGGAATCCCCTTTTCCCACCAGCACTTCCCAAGGGCCCTACAGAAGGTAAAGCAATGCTCTTGTGGTATTCTCCCCCACAGCATAGCTCTAAGTAGGGACTCTGACGGGGACCAGCTCCCTGCGGCCCGGCCGTGCCCTGTGCTTGGTGATGGGAGTGGAGAAAAGGCAGGGGGTATGCAGAGTCTTCACAGACCATGAGAGAAGACACAGGAAGCACAGGGAACAGCCACGGCCATGGTGACCACTGGACAGGCGGCTTACAAGAGTTGAACAGTTCAGGCAAGGGGCGTGGGGCTGTAAGAGGTGGAGGTGAGGGGAAGCTTCCAGAAAGGCAGAGGCCAGCCTACTCTCTCCCTGCCCTACAATTCTGGAAGTTCACAGCTCCCAACCCTCCTGCTGTCAGGGCTCCGATGATCCATGTGTCATTGTCCCCAGCCCTCGTGGCCCTACCCGGCCTGCTTTCAGGACAGATACCAGGAATGGAATAGAACTTGGGGACGGTCACTTACAAGTCACTCGCAGCTCTGCGGATACTACACCTTCCAAGAGGGGACTAAGGGGCGCGTGACCTTGGACAAGTCCCATCCGCTCCTTGGGCCTCAGTTTCCTTCGGAGTGGCCTGAACAGACGGGGGATGGGGGTGGCTTTTCCTAGCCGTGGGAACCCGGGAGGAGGTCCGGGGGGAGGGGCGGGGGGGCGGGCCGGGCTTATTGCTGAAATCCCGCCGAGCTCCCCGCCCGCGCTCAGAACCCGCGGCCAGGCTCCTGCGCTTCCTTAAACCCAGCGGCGCTCTCCCGGAGCGCGGCACCCCGAAGGCTCCCGGGCCGTGGACGGACTTAGGGGCGCGGCGCGGGTGGCCGAGTGGCCTCTGCGGACCGGGCCGGAAGGCCGTGGACCCCGCCCGGCCCCTCCCGCGGGTGGGGAGGCCCCGCGCCGGCTCCTCCCCCGGCGCCCGTCCGGGGTCAGTGGCGGCGCGCGGTTCCGCAGGTGGCAGCGATGGTCCAGCCCTGAGCGCCCCGCCATGGCCGGCGCCCCCGGCCCGCTCCGCCTCGCGCTCCTGCTGCTCGGGGCGGTGGGCAGGGCCGGCCCCCGCCCCCAGGTGAGACCCGCCGACTCCCGGGAGGTAGCTGGGGGGTGAAGGGCCCGGACGGGGCGGGGGATGGTGGCGCTGCGGGCTGCCGGCGCAGTGTCCTGGCAGGGGCGGCCGGGACTTGAGGGAAACTCCGCGACCGCAGGCGGAGGGAACCGACAACCTGCGGAGGGAGGAGGACTGGAAAGTTGGGTGCTCCCGCGCTGAGCGGCCGAGGAGGGGGCTTGGGGGAAGGACGAGTCCCCCAGACCCGGCGAGAGGCCCATCTCCTGGCCTCCTGGGACCCCCTCCCGGGGTACCGGCCGCCCCGTGGCCGCCCTGCGCTGACTTCTGCGTCCGGGCTCCGTCCTTCCCAAACCACTTTTGCAACTCCTCCTTCTGGGAAACCCGTGCTAGCGGCCCGGCATACCCAGCGCTCGCCCCCTACAGATGACCCCCCCCACCCCCTACAGATGACCCCCCACACACACACACACCCTGTGCCCTGGTCCCTCCCCCACGGTGTCCCTCCACCCCCTGTGCCCGCGCGGGTCAGAGACCCAGAGAAGGCTTGGGGCACTCGGAGAGGGCCAAGGTGTGGAGACGTGCCCTGGAGCCCCCTCGGCAGCCCCTCAGCACAATCTGACTCATAGCCCCGGGTACCCTGCAGTGGCAGCTTCTCGTCCTTCCCGGTGACCTCCTTGTTGGGACCTGATTCTTGTGCCTCCCCTCAGACCCTGCTGCAAACACGCAGGAAAATTGGCACTCCTCCGGAAGCAGCCAGCCCCCCCCACACTTGGCTGACCCCCTCCTCTTCCTGGTTAACACACATGTTGGGGACTCCCAGACCCCTGGCCTCCCTCATGCCCTTGGAGAGCGGACCACAGGTGGACCCCTGCACCCCTCTCTCCTTGCCTTCCTGCCTTTCCTGCCCTAGGTCCCTGAGTTGGAGGCTGTGGGTAGCCTGCTTTGGGGGAGAGGGTTTGAGTCAGGGAGATGCCTGAGCAGAGGCAAGGCACGGGCTCGCGTGGCCTGTCCTGTGTAGGGAAATGTCTCTTCCATCATTCCCACCCTCCCACCCCCCAGACCTGAAGAATTTAGATCTTTGGCAAGTGGGCCTATAGAGGCCTTGAAATTTGTCCCAGATTAGGTAGGAGGCAAGATAAGGGACCATTGGTTTGGTTCTGACTGGGGCCCACCACCCGTGGTTGACAATACAGATGTGGATAGATGTGCCTCTCAGCTAAGGTGCCAACACATTTTCAGCCCCCAGATTCTTTTCCAGACTCATTCCCTCCCTATCTCTGTCTCCCAGCCTAGCCACTGCCCCTAGATCCGGGAGAGACGCTCTCCCTCCCCTCGCACCTTCCTCCCACCCTCCGGGCAGGCCTTGGCTTCTGTCTGGAGCTGGTGTGCTTGGGTCCTGGACTGGAGACACGTTTGGAGATTCGGTTTGGATTAAGAAAAGAGGAAAGGGTTCTCTGGGCAGCCTGTCTTCCTCCCCAAATCCCTTTTCCCAGAGAGTCAGAGTCCTGACTCTGATCCCCCCCCGTTCTTCAGCCCTAGTCTAGGGCAAAAACTGAGTGTCCTAGGGCCATAGCAGGGCTGAGGCTGCAGGAAAGGGCAGGAGGAGACGGTGTCCGAGCAGGGGAACGTTGGGGGCTGCTAATTTGTGGAGCACTGGGCATCCATGGCCATCCCAGAGATCTGAGTGGCAGGTGGATTTGAGGTTAGACTGCAGTGATTATGACAGAACCTCAGGCTTATGTATAAGGCTTAAAATTGTCAGGGTGTTTTGCTTTTCATTCTCTGTCCATGAGGTGTACTTCTTGCATGTTGCTGAGAGGACGGAAAGCTCAGAAGAAGCAATTTGGGAGCAGAGAGGAGAAAGGGATGTGGGGCTGGCCTCTTGGCATAATACCTCTTGCTCAGGTGGGACTGAAAGAGGAATGCTTCAAGTGAGCTGCTTGCTGTCAGGTCTGGAGAGGCTGGAAGCAGCTTCCTCGGAGGCAGGGAGATGGCCCAATTGACCTCTGAGGAGCGTGGCCTACATCACCCCTTCATTGTTGGTGAGAAGCGCTATCCTCTTTTCTGTCCCTTAAGCCCTCAAGACCCCTGTGAGGGAGCTGGTCTCTTAAGGAGATAGGCAAACTTCTGACATCCAAAGTTAGGACCAGACAGAACTGGGTTCAGAGACCCGGTCTGCTATTAGCTGGTGATCTTGGGTAGGACATTTCACCATCCCAACCCTCGGTGTCCTCACCTGTAAGTAGGGATCATATGCTCTACCACATGGAGTTATAGACAGGACTGAGACACTGACTCCCTGAAATAGCAGCTTTAGTCACTCGGGGAACTGACCTGTTTGTCCTCAGGAATCTGGAAGCATTCTGGGTGGGAGCCGGCGTGGGGCTGCCGTGCTCTGCAGCGGGTCAGCATAGCAGATGGAGCCCAGCGCCATGCAGCCGTCAGGGTGGACTTTGTCCTGAGCAGGGCTCCCTCCCGGACATGGACCCAGGGTGGGGGCCAGGGCCGGAGCCACCAAGAAACCACATCCTGCCCTCGAAGGCCTTGCACTGAGGAACACCAGGCCCTTCCTTAGTTGCAGCCTGCCCCAGGCAGACCCCTGCCTCGGTGTGTACGTGTACATGTGAGGGGGGAGAGAGAGCCAGAGATGCAGAGAAAGAGACAGGTAGATAGGAAGAGAGGGTGGGGGCACAGGGAGGTGTGGCCCTATGAGACCCTGAGTCCCTGTGTCTCTGTACGTGACCCTGTGTGGGCTAGTCTGCCTGGGGTGGGGTGGGGTTACTGCGTGGGAACCGTCCCAGCATGTGACTGGGAGCCTGATGTATGTGTGACCCTGTGTGTGATGCGGTGTCTACTGGAGGCTCTCTGTGTGTCAGCGTGTGTGTGAGTTGTCTCGGTGTGTGAATGGGTGTCTGACAGTATGTGTCCTTGTGTGCGAGGGAATATGCTTGTGACATGGTGTCCATGTGGCTGTTTGTATGCATGTGTGGGACAGTGTGGGCTGAGTGTGTCAGTCAAGAGGTGGGGGGGGGCAGCCTCTGAGCATGTGTCTGGCAGTCTGTGTGTGTCCGTGTGGGTGAGAGAGACAAGTTGTGTCAGCATCTTAGTTTCTAAGAGTGTGCTTGGCGGCATGTGCACCAGTGTGTGTGGCAGTGTATCTGTGTGAGAGCTTGTCTGCATGTGAGAGTGTGTGTGCCATTTTCCTTTTCCTGACCTCTGCTCAGATATCTAAAACCATTTTTTTTAAATGGGATGGAAGAGGCCGGGACCTGGCAGCCCCACCCCCTGGGGTGCAGGGCGCAGACCCTGCTGGAAGGCCTGTTTGGGCTCTGTGAGGTGGGCAGAGAGGAAGCAGGCTAGGGGCCCTGGGAGGAGATGCTGGGAAGCCTGCAGGGCTCAGCCAAAGTGGGAGGTCCCAAGAGTTTGTCTTTGGAACTGTCTTGCTCCCTTCCATTTCGCCTACCTCGGTGGCCTAGAGAGGTAGAAGTTTCTTTCCTCCTTCCCCTCAACCAGAACAGCTCTCAGAAAAGTAAAACTGTAGGAGGAATTTTTCAGGTTAGCAGCCAGTGTTAGGAGAGTGTTGTAAAGCTTCCACTCTGGCATCCTTCCCCTTCTCCTCTTCACTGCCCACTTGTGCAGAAACTGCTAATCCTGGAGATTTTCACTTACTTTATCTTTTTGGGTGCATGCAGTAATGCTCTGAAAATAATGACATGCCCATTTTGCAGATGGGGAAACTGAGGCCCCAAAATACAAAGTGTGCCCCATAGGTCACATTAACGGGCAGAGCAGGGATTTGAATGAAGGACATGTGCCTCTCTGTCCAGTGCTGTATACGCATACACTGCTCCACTCCCTCTTGGCTTCTTCTCTCTCCCCTGTTGCCTTCTCTTAAAGCTCCTGAGCCTGAGAGACGCTCCCTCCAGTCCAAGTCCCCGGTTGCCTTCATCTAACTCTGAGAAATCCCATGAAGCTGGCAAGTCCTGATTCTAAAATCTTCCAATCTGCTTCGGCCCTGGCCCCACAGGTCCCCACCCCGTCCCTGCTCTGTTCTCTGGGCCAGCTCTGCTGTCCTGGGAGGGACAGGGGGCCTCCACCATCATGCCTCCCCATCACCCAGTACCCCCAACCCCACCTCAAGGGAGGATGAAAGGGGGCCATAACTGGTGGATAGGGTCTTCTCTCTTCACCGTCTTGCCTACGGCCAGGGCCCTCCCACTCTACCTTGCCAGTGGCTGGGATCCCTGCTAGAAGAGATCACAAATGAGGCAGCATGATTGGTCCTTGGGCACAAAAAAAATTAGTTTTTTCCTTCTGAGAGTTTTTTGGTCTTAGAAGTGAGGGTGGAATGGGGTCCAGACTCCCCAGCAAGCCGGAGCAACCTGTTCCACTCTGCCCTCGCCTTAAACAGCAGATACCTTGAGAAAGGCTGCCACTGACAGCATTTTCCATGTGCGAGGGGCTGTTCTGTGCATCAGCTCACTTACCCTTCACAGCAGCCCTGTGGGGGTGGGACCAGTATTATCCCCATTTCACAGATGTGTTGGCTGAGACTGGAAGAAGTTAAAAGTCTTGCTCAAGGTCACAGCATATGGGGGAGCTGAGATCAGGCCCTGGGACCTGCTGGCACTGGGCAGCCCCCAGCCTCCCTCACCTGCATCTGACCTAGGTCCTGCTTGCCAGAGCCTCGATGCTCCCACCTCCGGACGTTCGCTGCATCCTCCTGCCCCCCCTCCACTCCCAACCCCCAGACTCCCCCAGGCTTGGAAAGCATTTGACCCTCACCCCCAGGGCTTGTCCATCCTGTGACCCTGCCTTGGGCCTGACACTGTCAAGGCTTCCAAAACCTCCAGTCAGCGGAGAGGCCAGAGGTCTGGGTAGCTCGTGCCAGGGGCCGGAGGCTGGGGGAGTCAATAAACAGTATTTGGCGGCTCTGAGCTGGTGCAGGGACAGGACACTGGCCCTCGGGGAGCCCCAGTATGAGGATGGTTTCATGCCCGCAGCTCTGCCAGGAACAGGGTGACAGGGCTGCCTCGGTCTTGATGCTCCCTGAGTGTGGGTGGCCTCCGCGGTGCCACCTCCCTCTCAAGCCATAGGAGGTCTGGTTCCCTGGACTTCCTTGCCCCGCCCCCTGCCCCAGCTCACCTTCTGTCCCAGTTCCCAGCAGTGACCTTGCTTCCAGCCTGCTTTCCTCAGTAGAAACAGAGATCGAGGGGAATTTCTGTCTGTCTCTCGGCCCTCCACCACCAACAGCTGCTGCTTTCAGGGGCAAGAAGGAGGAGACCTTCACCAGGACACAGAGGGGAGAGGAGAGGAGGAAAGGAAGGAGGCAGGGTTGATTGACCGGGACAGGCTCTTGTGAAAACCGTGTGGCCCCATCAGCTATGGCTAAAATCATAGCTCTGCCTTGAGTCCTTTGATTTTCCCCTGAATCAAATACACTTGATCTTTTCCTAGAAGAGTAGGCCCTACCATGGCCCTCGGCAAACTCGCTCCAAGGTCAGCTGGACACAAACTTGGCCTCCTCTTGGAGCTTCCTGTGCAGCTAGGGATGAGGACAGGAGAAATCCCACCCCGTGTTCTTTTTCCTTTTGTATTGCTGAGGGAGGCAGGAGGGATGGTGTCTCAGAAACCAGGAATCAGCTTCCACCAGGCAGGGTTACCCAGAGCACCCCAAGTCAAGGGTACAAACTTCTAAAAAGAAGCTATCTTCATTTCCACACACACGCAAATTTTTGTGATTTCAAAAAGTGATTGTTTTAAATGACATACAGGCCCTAAATGATATCTGTAAGTGCTCCCATGTTCACTTCAGCACCTGCAGCCTCTAAATGAGAAATATTTATGTTCTTTAAGGCTGTTCAGAAGAAAAGAAGAGACGAATTACAGTCCCAAGACATATCTTTGCCAAATGCAGAAAAATGTTCCGAAGGGACAATTCCTACTCTGCCGGGTTTGTTTGGGCTTGGGTGCTAAAAAGCCAATTCTTACCTTATCTGAGAAATGAGGCTCACATCCCCCTACCCACAGGCAGGGGAGCGCCTTCCATTGAGGCCTGCCCTCAGCGTTCTGGAACCTTTCTGACCCCTCTGCCCCTGGGCCCCAGGGCTCCTCCCTGTGCTTAATAGAAGCCAGGCTGAACATTTGATCTGTGCCGCTGTGCCAGGCAGGAACTCTGGAGGTCATGATGCCCTCTCAGGTGACAAGACTGCATTCTGCAGGAGGGGTGTTAAGGGTAGACTTTCCAGCCTCTGTAGCATAGATCCCACCACATCCCACAACCTCCAAATTCATAATTCTATCATATTCACCGATCTAGGGAACTCTGAGTCTTAGCTCCCTGTAGTGCTGTGTGACCTTGATTGAGTTCTTTCCAACTCTGGGCCTGTGCATCTCCTCTGCAATGGCTAAAAGTGCAGCAACCTCCCAGGCAGGCTGACTGGGCACTGGAAGAAAAGGAATTCATGCAATAGCAGAGCCCAGGGCCCTCAGGGAGTCTCTCTCCTAGCGGAGGTCTGCTGAGACCAGGAATAGACAGTCTCCCCTCGCTCTTTGCCCCTGCCCCAGAAACCATCAATTCAGTAGACACATGCTGGGTACCTACTACATATCAAGCTGTGTTCTGGTCCCCTGGGAGGAACAAAGATGTAAAAATATCTGCCTGGAGCTTCTGTGGAGGCAACTGGTTCTCTCCTTCCTTTCAGAGATGCCCCAAGTCTGGTCGACTTAGGGCTCTGAGGACCCCTGGAGATAAAGAAACCAAGTATTTGGGGTGAGGGTGGGGTGGATAAGGGAAGGGCAGGCTGGACACATAAGGCCCCATTTCTGCCCTTCCCCCAGGGTGCCACTGTGTCCCTCTCAGAGACAGTGCAGAAATGGAGAGAATACCGGCGCCAGTGCCAGCGCTTCCTGAGTGAGGCTCCACCCCCGGCCACAGGTGAGTCCAGGTGGGGACCCCCAACTCCTGAGAGGCTTTGAAACCCCCCAAGATTCATGGATGGTGTCATCTGTCTCTCTCGGATGCCATGCCTCTCTGAAAACCTTCCCCCATGCTTCCATTACTTTGTCCCACCTGTCCCCTCACCTGGAAATACCTTCCTGCCCCACATCAACCTACTGAAAAATGACAGGTCCGGCCCAAGGACTTACTTCCTACAGAAAAATTTCCCCAACGAATTTCTGTTGTCTTTTGGCTCTTACCCATTTGCCCTGTTGCCAGCTTTGGGAGTTGCTATCTTCTTCCCTCCCCTTCCCCCCCCCCCCCCCACCCATGCCCAGCTTTGTGTCCTCCTCAGCATTCCTAGCATGCGCTTATGTTCCCCCCTCATTTTGGAAGTGTTATTGAAAAATGGGTCCATAAGGATCATTTATCGAGCACTCCTTATGCTCAGATATCTGAGTAACATGCAACGTTTACCCCGCAAAGCCCCATGCAGCCCATTTTACAGATGAGGAAACAGAAAAATTCAAGGGCATGAAGGAACCTGCAAGAGGCCCCACCAGGTAGCGGCGGAGTCTGCCTGTTTGGCTCCTGCTGGGCCGCGAAGGTGCTTGGCATGCAGGAAAGCACTCGGCAGAGGTTCGCCCAGTGCAGGCTTCTGTCTTGTCCCCCAGCGGCCTCCGCCGTGGCAGTGGGGAGTGCCCCAGCCCGGCGGAAACTCACAGATGGCCCCCCTTCACCCAGGCCTGTTCTGCAACCGGACCTTCGATGACTACGCGTGCTGGCCCGACGGGCCTCCCGGCTCCTTCGTGAACGTCAGCTGCCCCTGGTACCTCCCCTGGGCCAGCAGCGGTGAGTCCCCCCCACACCCCACCTCTCTCCTGCATGCGGGAGGCTGGAGATGTGGGTCTGCTTCTTTTCCTGTGAGGCACCCCGTGACGTCTTCAGGCCTTCTGGGGGGGGTCTGCCTGCCTGTCCTTGGGGGGAGAAGGGAGGGCAGGCGGTGGGGGGATCAGGCCGGTCAGGACCTGTGCTGGTGGGTGTGTGGGCATGCGTGTGTGTGTGTGTGTGTGTGTGTGTGTGTGTCGGGGGGTGTCTGGAGGTTGCTGACCTAAGAGAGAATTATGGCCGTCCCTCCCGTCAAGTAGTCAAGGAAAGGGAACAGGTGGGGACAGATGCTTGGGAGGAAGGGCCCACGGGGATGTCCTTGCTCCAACGTGCACATGTGCCCGTGTGTCCGGCGTGTGCAGGATCTGCGTACATGGATGCTCGTACCTGGTGGAGGTGCCCAGCCACTCCGATGGGCGCAGCAGTCAGGTGATAATGAGGCCACCCCTCAGGCCCTCCCCACATCTGTCCTGCCTAGCAGCAGAGGCCAGAGATCCTGTGCTGGGAACGGTGTGGTTGCCAGGTGGGAGGTCTGATGGGGTACAGAGACCCCCAGAGGCTGCGGGGGGACCCCTGACTGGAGCGGCACTTGCTGTGCTCCCCAGAGCCCTGCCCGTCTACCCCAGGCTCTCATGCTGGACCCAGGCCCCGCCTGGCACCAAGGGGGTTCATAGGAGACAAGCTCTCTCGCCTTAAGGAACTCGCGGCCTCGGGGGAGGGGAGATGAGACACGCTCTTACAAAATCACAGCTGATATTCATTGAGTGCCTTCTGTGTGCCAAGTCCTGCCCTAAAAGCAGATAGTCTTTGCAGCTCCCGTGTGGTTATCCAGGTGCACAGTTGAGGAGACTGAGATCCTGGTAGGCTTACATCACTTGCTTTGGGTGACAGGGTAAATGCCGGAGCCAGGATTTGAACCAGCCCCTGCCCTTAACCACTGTGCTTTGATGGGGCCTGAGACCAAATAGGAATCAGTCCAGAAGCAAGTGTGAGAATAGGTTGTATTTTGGGGGGAAGCCAGGGGTCTTCCTGGAGGAGGCAGCCCTTAGTGGAACATCAGGGCACTGGGCAGGTCCTGACACGAGCGTCACCTCAGCCTGCGGGGCTGAGGTCAGATGAGGCCCAGGCAGAACTCCTAAGGAGGCTCTCTCCTTTGGCCGCCCTCACAGTACACCCACCTCACCCTTGATGTGCACAGATAAAGCCTAGGAAAGAGGCAGGCACCTGGCTGAGACACAGAGCGAATCTATGACTTTCACAGAGCTCTTCCTTACCAGGGCAGGATGCAAGCACTTTACATACGTACACTCATTTAAACCTCACAACAATCCTATGGTTTTTTAATAACTATGCTTATCAACCTCCCATTTTACAGATGAGAAAACTGAGGCACAGAGATGCTAAGTGGCTTTTCCACACTCACACAGTTAGTTAGCGGTAGACCCAGGAAAGACTCTAGGAGCTGGTTCAGAGTCAGTGTGTTTCACTGCTACCTTAGGCCTCCTTGTGTGCGTGTGTGTACATGTATGCGTCCATGTGCATATGGCTTTGGGCATGGAGACAGGTGAATGGCCTGGATGACCTCTGCTGGATGGATACAGCCCTAGAGAGGGCAATGAGCCCCTTGCATCCTCCCTAGATGGACTAAGTTGAACCCTGCAGTCTGATGGTTCTGCTTTCTGACAGCCTGAGTGGCTGTGTGAGCTTGGGCAGGTTCCCAGACCTCTCTGAGCCTCGGTTTGCTCCTCTGGGAGTTGGGATACAGATCTGGATGACGGGGAGGTTGGGAGGACTGCGGTCCTGAAAAAAGGTAGCTATTACTATTTCCCACTTTATTTCCTCCCCACCCCCAGTACACACGCTTTCCCTGCCTCCCAAAGTGTTGGGGCTATTGCTTGGGCAGCTTCAGCTTGACCTGTAGACCCCAGGGAGCCAAGCCCAGGACGGAGCCCATCCTTCAGCGCTAAGCCGTCCCCAGCTCTGCCTGCTGCCTGTGGCTCCATCCATCGCCTTTAATTTTATTTGAGCAGGAAATAGGTCCTGGTGGTGCCCGTTTATGAGCGAACAGGGTTTTATTGCTTTCTCTATGAAGATAACGGCCACCGGCCACCGTGCAGGCCCCCTGCCAGCCTCCGCCTCCTCCCGCCGACTCCCAGGGCTCATTTACTCCCTTCTCTGACACTTGGAGTCTCCGACACTGCCCCCTTCTCCCCTCTCCCTGAGTTAGGGGTCTGCGGAGACCACCCCAGGCTCAGCAGCATGACTGCAATGACTGCCCTGGCCTGGCTGCTCCCCTGGGCAAAGGCTGACACGGGGGGGCTTCTGTGACCCCCAGGCGCGGCACATAGGACCAGGAAGGAAGCAGTTCTGGAGCTTTCTTGGTTTGACCAAGAGAGCAGTGGAGAAACTTTACAGTTTCCAGTGTTGGTGGCGGGTGGGTAGGGGGGTGGTCCCAGCAGAAAACCTACTCAGCTGGGATTTTGACGAGAATGTCGTGGAGGGACCACTTACAGAGGCTGGGCAGGGTTAAGGGACCAACAGGGAATACAGAGCACCCAGGGACCGTGACAGTGGGAAGATTTACCACCCCCAGATCTGAAAAGCAGGGGGCAGAGACGGGGTCACGGGAGCCCTGTGAGAGCTGGAGCCCCGATGGAGAGGCCGCCCCGGCAGGAGCGTGGCCTCTAAACGTCCAAGCAGCTAAGCAGCAAGGGAGAAATACCCCAGCTTCTCTCTCCTTTGAGCCCCCTGTCGTCTGCTGGCACCTCCCATTGGTCAAGCCCAGTAAAGGGCAGGGAGGCCAGGCAGCGTGGCCACAGCACCCCTGGGGTACAGAGCCAGCAGAGGAAGGACCCACTACAGAAAGAATTAAGTTCATAAAGTTGACTGGGCCTCTGTGCCAGGTTTGTGTCTAGAGCTGGGGTTGCGAAGGAGACCTTAGTGGGGTGTACATGTGTGTGTACACATGTTTGGGAAGAAGAGGTGACCCCCCCCCCATGTGGCTAAGCCTGGGTTGCTGAGGAAAGTCAGAGGCACCTCTGCCTGTGGTGTGCTATCAGGAAGGCTTCCAGGAAGAGGTGACATTGGGACCAGGCCTAAAAGAACAGGCAGAGGGTAAGGAGGGCCCTGCGAGGCTGGAGACATCCAGGCACTGCTTTGGAGATGGAGCCAGGCCTCAGGCCTCAGAGCTACACAGTATCCTGGGTAGTCCAGCCAAGCCCTTGAATTCTAACCCCCCTTCTTCAGAATTGGGAAGTCAGATTGCACAGAGAAGGCCGGAGCAGATGAGTCATGGAATGGAGGTTTTCAAAGGAAATGCCCAGTATAAATAAGATTTGCGGGAAGAAGGTTCGAGAGGCTTCAGAGAGCCTGTTGGCCACCTGAGGGCCCTTCCACAGCCTCATTTACCCACAAGCAGCTGATCTGCTCGTTACAAATCATTCCAGCCTCATTAGCTGCACCCCATCCTGATCCCTACCTGTTTGTTAGCTTAGTTCTAATTATATGAGAGTCATAAAATGCTTTTAAAACAGCCTATAACTCACAATTCTTGGAAACTCTGACAGGTGCCTCCCTGAGTAATGCTGTGCCAGGCGCTTTTACTGCGGGCCGGGGTTGCCAAGTGGAGAGCCGGGCCCCAGCGTGGCCCAGGGGTGGGGTTTGGCTGAAGTGACGTCATAGGCTCCATCTCCAGCCATAGTGAATTCGTGCCCCTCTGAGACGTGGGAGTAGGGGCAGCAGCAGGAACTCCGTGCTGCATGGACCGAAGGCATGCACCAGGCCCGTCACACACTTCATCTCCTAATCCTCCCACTGCACACCTGGGAGGCTATTGTGGGTCCCATTTCTCAGATGAGGAAACTGAGACCCAGGGAGGTGAAGCGACCTGCCCCATGTCTTACAGCTGGTTGAGGCAAAAGTAGCATTTGAACTTAAGTTTCTGTAATTCAGAATGTGTATGAGGTTCTCCTTCTAGGCCTAATGCAGGGCACTAACCCCGACCCTGACCCTGAGCTAACGCCTTCAATTTGAGCCCTGCCTGTGACCCCCATTCCACCACCTTCTAGCTATGGGACCTTGGGCTGTGTCTGCGATCACCCTCTGAGCCTAGGCGTCCTTATCTGTACGACAGCGGACTTGTAGTCCTTGCTGGCCACCTGTGCAGCCTGGGTGCAGAAGCTAATGGATTCGTGAGCAGCTCTCCACAGCCCTGAGTGATCCCATCCACGTGAAAGGGCAGCTGTTAGCTTGATTACAGGCACCGCTGCTGTTTCCGGGAGGAAAGGGTTTAATTGGGGGTTTTATTTCCAGCACCAGGGTCTGACTTAATGAAATATCCGTGGGCCTCCTGGCATGCGGCCGCCTCCCCGTGTTGACAAGACCTGAGCCAAGCCCCAGGCTGTGATTTACCAGATCCTGCTGGGCCAGATAAAGCTGGGCTGATAAGCCGGGCTGTGTCTGGACCCACTCCACCACCACCCCCCCCCAGCCGAGATGGCTGTCTGGGGACCATGGGCCCAGCCAGGAACGAGCCCTGGCTTTTAATATTTGATGCTAACAAAGGAAAATTGACAGAATGCACTGGCACAGGCTTGTTGAGCTTCTCAGGGACACAGTGATCCCTTGATGCTGTGCCCGGGATACACATATCTGTGCCCATGCCACCTCTCTGCCCCCCAGCTGGCCTTGAAAGGAAGGCCTGGGAAGCTGGCGCAGGCTGCCTGGGGTCCGCGCGGGCAGGAGGGCTTGCTGAGAGAGGACTGAGTGTTGGGAAGTACAGGCCCAGGGGAGGCACGGAGGAGAAATGGCGCACAGCCATTGTTGACAGTTAGCACCAGGTTCTGCTGCTTGGGTTTGGCCCCTGGAGGCAGAGAGCTGGGGATTAGAATCCTAACTGCTGCTCCCTAACCAGCTGATCTTGAACAAGGAACGTGGCCTCTCAGAGGCTCAGTTTCCTCATCTCTAAAACTGGGTTAACTGTGCCTGCCTTGTAAGGTGGTTGTTCAAACGTGTCAGGCAGACAGTAGGTACCCAAAAAACAGGTCTGTTAATGTGCAGCCTGCAGCGAGGCTGTGTGGTGGGCACGTGGGGAGGGAACAAGGAACCGTGCATTGCCCACTTACACGGTGGGAGGTCGCAGGCTGCAGCTGAGTCTCGGGTCGATTGGCAGTTAGATGGTTTGTGTTTAAGGCATCTGGAGGCTTCGTTGCATGCCCTCTCCCTTCCTAGGTCCACTCTGCCTCCCTCCCCTTCTCTCCCCTTCCTCCCATCGCTATAGGCTGCCAGAAAAGGCTCTGACATTGGTCTTTGTCCCCATGGAGTCGGACTAGTCCCTGCTCTAGGGCTGTCTGCAGCTGAACTCCGATTTTGCTTCATACCAGAGGACATGGACCCTGGTGAAGAATTTCAGGCATCCCCGCAGCAGATGAGAGGCGTTTGACGGCCTGAAAGGAGCCCTTCAGGACACTAAAATCAGGACATGCGCCTCCCCTTCTCTGCTTTTATATACGCCTGATTTTACTCATAACTGTGTGAAAGCAACGTCAGGACAGGCCCTTCCACCTGCTCTTTCCACTGCCTGGCGTCCCACTATTAAACTTGCAGTTTTGTTTCTCTTCCAGGCAAAGCCCCTTGTAGAATGCAGGTTCTTTCAGGAGTCAGGCTGCAAGCTGCAGTTGCAGTAGCTTTCCTCTCCCGGAGAGGGATCTGGCTTGGGATTTGTTTATGGAAGGGAGAGGGGAGGGAGACGGAGACGGAGCAGGGCTGCGTTGGGGAGCAGTGTATGGGAGGGCGAAGGTCCCACTGACAGGCACCGTGGCTGTTTGGCACATCTGGAGACAGTCAAGGCTGTCGTGAGCTCTGAGCTCGGCTCGGCAGTAAAGCTCTGGCCTGTTGCATACTGGGAGTGGGTGGGGGCCTCTGAGAGGGAGCCCCTGCCCCACAAGCCTGCTGCCCCTCCCCAGCCTTTGAGGACAGGCCTCCAGGCTGCAACCCCTGCCCCCTGGGGCCCATGAACCTCTTCCCACACGGAGCGCTCTTTCTGCTCTCCCTGCACCTGGGTGCTTTGGCCAACCCCTGCCACCCAGGGCCTCGGACAGCTTCTGTTCTCCCTCTACTTGATGGGTGTGCTTCCCTCCCACAGCTGGGGACGCTTATCTTTAAAATCTTCTAGTCAAATTCGTTTCTGGCTCCAGCTATCCCACCCCACCTTTGTCCCGGTTCTGCTGACCTTTGTGCCCGTCCTGATTCTTCTGCAGAAGGTAAACGGGCCTTTCCTCCCAGACACAGCGCCGCACCTGATCCCCTCCCCCAGCCTCCCATCGGCCCTGGGACCGCAGGTGGGTGGGTGGCCAGTGGGGCACGGCGGGAGGGCTGCCGGCACCCAGGGGAGCAGTTGGGACGCGAGCAGGCAGAGGCAGGCGCCCAGCCGCAGCTCTGCGGGCCTGTGTTTCATCCCTGTTGATGTGCGGTCGTGCTGGTCCCAGGCATGTTCTCCGTGGAAGTCTAGATTCCCTGCAGCCAGGGGCTGTGCCCGCGTCCTCACACTGGCATGTCCCTGAGCTCCCTGAGGATGGGGGCTGGAGTCTCCACCCACCCCCAGACCGGGAGCTGCCAGGGCGGGACCTCCATGTCCAGCATCTGAGTCGGGGCTCCTTGAGGGCAGGACCCCTTTGAACGGGGGCGGGGGGGGTCTCCAAGATGAAGTCCCCTTCGCTGCCATCCGACTGCGGGTTCATTTGAGATCAGTGAGTCTTTGAGGGTAGGGCTGTGTCTCCTCCATCAGGCGGGGCTCCCTGCGGACAGGGGCCGCCTCTCTTGCCTTCTCTCTGGAGCCCAGTGCCGTCTTCATTCCTGGGACTGCTGTTCCCGGGGAGTGTTAAGGAAGGTGGGTGCTAAGAGGACATCACAGGAAGTGGCTGTGAGGCTGCAGGCCTGCCGCCGGGCAACACCAGAATTGATAGTGGTGTGATCTGAGGCTGGAAGCAGGGATAAACTCATCTCATCTCATAAAAATGGCCAAGAGGAAAGGCTGAAGGCAGGGCTAGGTGTCCTCCAGCTTAGCAACCCCTCTTTCCTATCCTTGTGCCAGCAAAGCTTATGACAGGGAGGAAGACCCGAGGGTGTGCGTGTGTGTGAATGTGTGTGCTCATGCGTGCACATATGCATATGCAGGCATTTGTTACTAACTCAGGGGTCAATTCTGGGGGAGCAGGTTTGCTCCAGGATGGGGAGGAATGAGGGGTGGCTAGTGGCTGAGGGAGACTGCCTGGCTCTGGGCCGAGACTCAGCTCCCAGGTCACCTCCAACCCACCTCCAGTGCTTCAGGGCCATGTGTACCGGTTCTGCACAGCCGAGGGCCTGTGGCTGCACAAGGACAACTCCAGCCTGCCCTGGAGGGACCTGTCGGAGTGCGAGGAGTCCAAGCGAGGGGAGAGAGTGAGTAGGGGGAGGGGAGGTCTGACCTCGGGAAGAGGTAGCTTGGGTCCCACCTTCAGCTAAACAGGGCCCCTAGGGCCCCTGCATCCTGTCCATCCCCCTGCCTCTGGGGCTTTGCACATCATGCTTTCTAGACAAATATGCTATGTGTCCACCTCTCTGGCCTTGAAACAGGGCCCTAGAAAGCCCAAGGACCATTGCTATAGGTTTTTCCCCATCTCCACTGGGGTCTGACTTGCGGTTCCACCTCTTCCCTGTCCCATGGGTAGGGAGGGCTGTGGGTGGTAGGCAGGGCTGTGTGCATGCATGTCCCCTGTGCATGCAGAGCCCCCTGGAGGAGCAGCTCCTGTCCCTTTACATCATCTACACGGTGGGCTACGCACTATCATTCTCAGCTCTGGTCATCGCCTCGGCCATCCTCCTCGGCTTCAGGTAAGAGGGCCCTGGACCCAGCCACTTCATCCTAACTTCCCATTCTGTCCCCCAAATAGAGGAGAAGTGGGGCCTTGCACTAAACTGAAGCAGCAAATGCTGACTGGATCAACCCATTAGTCTGGGTTCCTGAACGATCTCCAGACAGCTCTTACCAGAGAATATGACATTTATAACATAGGACACCACACTTTATGCTTAGTCTAACCTCCACCAGGTAAATGCATGCATATAATACTGCAAAAAGTAAACCCCACACAAAGACAGATGTGTTTAAATATCACAGACACCAAAACCTTAACAGTATATGGTAAGATTGCAGAAAATACAGGGAAATCCTCTCCAGTGAGCATGTATAATTTAAATGATCAGGAATTGAGTATGACTTTGGAAAAAGCTCAAGGGTTAAAAGTTTCTACTCTCTTTGGAGCTTGTCATTCCCAGTGGAAAGTTCTTCCTTAGGTTTAGAACCCAGTGCCAGGTTCTCCCCGCTCCCTCTGCCTTGGTGGGGGTGGATCGGGGGAGCTGGGTTCAAGGACAGGAGGGGATTCTGAAGGCAGGTCCTTGGGACCCCAGCCAGCTGGAACGGAAGAGATGGCATGCCTCTCCAAGGCACCAGCCTCGAGTTGGCACCCAATAAATGCATTCACTCAGTGACTAGGAAATATTTCAGGTGTTCAAAAATATAGTGTTTGATATTATGATCACCCATGCACATGCCATTTTTCCTGAGAAATAAAGCACAGTCGTACAATTTCAGTTCCTTGGGTCACTCATAGACGTCCTCTCTCTGCCCTACCGACTGAGAGGGTTGTTTATCATCCCTACATCTTCCTGTATTGTTATTGCATTTGTAAGTACCCGTGAAAATATATAGTGTGGTTTTGCATATTTTTAGTGGTATTCTATAAATGATATTGTCTGGCACAGATTCTTTTGCAAGTTGCTTCTTTTTTTCTTTTAAGCCCAACATTTTGTTCATAAGATTCAATCACCTTGATGTGGGTAGTTATATTGCATTAATTTTTTTTATGCTGTGCAGTGGGGGGTTACATTTCATTCTTTTTCTATGTGAATATCCTTTTATTGTAGCACCGTTTGTTGAATTTTTTTTTGGAGTGCACAGACTGGGAATGGAACCCAGGTCTTCTGCATGGCAGTGAGAATTCTACCACTGCACTACCTGTGCACCCTCCTATTTCATTAATTTGAACTGTCATTCCATATCCCATTGTATGAGATACTGCAGTTTTATTTATGTTATCCTTCGGATGGACATTTGAGCTGCTTCCTTTTTCTTTCTGAACTACAAGTCTTGCTACGGTGAATGCTCTTACTTATAAACTCTTATGTCCAGTGCAAATGTTTCTGTGGGGCATATCCCCTGGAATAGAGTCGTTTAGGCTGAATATCATGTGCATTTGCAAAGTTATTAGATGTTGTTATGTTGCTCTCCAAAGGGCTTTTACCAGTTTGCCCTCTCACCAGCAGCAAATGGGCGTTCCCACTGTTTAATATCCTGATCAATATTTAGTATTTTCAGACTTTTTATTCGTTCTTATGAAGTGTGTGAAATATCTGGGTATGGGATTAAATTTGCATATCCCTGACTCCTAGAGACAGCAAGCATTTTTCATGTTTTCTTCTATGAATTGCTCGTTCATATCCTTCACCCACCTTGAGTTATTTGACTTTTTCTTTTTTAAGTGTTCATGGTATTTTATACCCTGTCTTAGTCTGTGGCTTATTTTGTCACTACTTTCGGTGACATATTATGCACAGAAGGTCCTAATTTTAATTAAATGAGTATTTATTTTTCCTTTTATGGAAAGGAAAAAGACCCCCCCTGTACAGCATGCAAAAAATTAATGAAATGGAATTACCTGCATCAAGGTAGATTAATTTTACAAACATAAAATCCGGCCAAGAAGAAAAAAATGAAGCACTTTGCAGGAGAATATGTGCAGCACAGTGTCATCTATACAATACTACTAAGAATACACAAACCAATGCTATATATTTTCGTGGGTATTTACAAATGCAACAAGATATTTTTCCCTATTCTAGGGTCACAAAAACAGCCCATCATCTATATTTTCTCCTGAAAGTGCAGAGTTGTGCTTTGCCCTTATGGTTCTTCCATCCACCTGAAATTTATTTTTGTGTATGGTGCAAATCAAGGATTTAATTTCATTATATATATATGCATATGATTAATTGCCTCGTTGTCTTTATTAAGTGGCACATCCTTTCCCCCATGCTTTGTGGTGCCTACTCTACCGTGCAGCAAGATTCCATATATGTGTGCCTTGCCTTCTGTCACCTATATTCTTCTCCATTAGCCTATTTATCTATCTTTCCTTCTGTCAATACCACACTGCCTTTATTAAAAGTTGTGGTTCTTTCATAGCAAGGGCCCCCACTTTATGGTTCTTCAAGTGTCTGACTCTTCCTCGCCCTTGGCTCTTCTTTATAAGTCATTAAAGTTCCATGAAAAAAAATTCTTCTGGAATTTTTATTCCAAATGCATTGAAATTATCAATTAATGTGAGGGGAGCTGACACTTTCAAGATAGTGAATCTTCCTATCCATGAATGTAGTATATCTTCCAGTAATGTAAATCTTCTCTAATGGCTTCCAGCAAGTTTTATAATATTCTCCTTAGAGAAACTATTCTGTTAGAATTTCCCATCTTCTGTTAGATTTATGTCTAGGTACCTGATTAAAAATGCTGTAGATGAATTTTTTTTTAGAATTTACTCTTTAATTATATATTGTTAATGTATCTAGACATACATACATATGTATACATATGTATATATATATGTATATACCTTTATACATGTTTATCTGTCTCCCCACCTTGCTGATCTCTCTTATTCTAATATCTTATCTGTAGATTCTCCTGAAGATAAGCTTATTCTACAAGTAATGACAGTTTTATATTTCCAATCCTCATGCGTTTTTTCTTGCCTGGCTAGGATCTGCAGTGCACTGTCGACCAGAAAGGCTGATAACTGACATCCCTGCTCCCTTCCTCTTTTAAAGAGACTGCTTCTAAGCTTTCCTAGTTAAGGATGATGACTCTTGTAGGATTTGGCATATACCCCTTATCGGTTTAAGAAATCCCACCTATTTCCAATTTGCTGAAAGTTTTTACCTGAAAGGATACTGAAATTGTATCCCACATTTTTTGCATTCCTGCCGTGTGCCTGGTCCCAGTCTGATTCCACCGGGCAGGGTGGAGTCATGTAGGACAGGCGTCCAGTGATCCCAAAGCAGAGCAAGGTCTCACACATATTTCACTTTAAGTGCTTTTTTTTATACATGATTTTGTATAAAAGAGGATTCCACGATGTAACTAATAAAGGATGAGTGGCAGGGAGAGTTCAAAAAGAGTGGAGAGGCTACTCTGGAGGTCACTCTTACAAAGGCTTCAGTTAGACATTGCTAACTACCATAACTTCCCAAATCTCAACCAAAACCATTCCAGCCAAACCTAAAGAACACCTAGGGCAGTATATAAGCATTTACAAAGGTTCCACGCACTAGGGTAACTTTCCAGAAACCTATAAACTCCAGATGGGTCCCTGGACCAGATAAGTCCTGAAACCTAGAGGGGCTCAGGCTTTCCAGAACATTAAATAGTTCCATCTCCCTACCCCATATTAGTGACAGCCCCTTCCAATGTGAAAAAGTTAGAATGGCCATAGCCCAAATACCCCTAAAGAGTGGGATAGAAAGATTAAAGGTGATGGTGGGGTTACACAGAGAAGATAGGATTAACAAATGAATATGAATACTGAATCATTTAATTGATGCTTCTTTTAGTCTCCAGTATCTTAGAGCAGCTAGAAGTAAAAACCTAAACTTGTGGAATTGTAACCCATGCTGAACTCTGAAATCTGTTCTACTAATTATTGTGCTGTGCTTTTAAATTTATTGCTTTTTTTGTATATGTTATTTTTCGCAAAAAAGAAAAAAGGTCAATTATAATGACAAGAAAGTATTTATTCCTTCTAGCATCCTGTATTCTGGAGCAGCTAGAGGGAAAATCTGAGAGGATCGTATGGTAGCCCATGACAAACTCTGGGATCTGTCCCGTAACCACTTGTTGAAGAGTGCTTTGAAAACTACTGCTTTTTTTCTTCCTTTGCTCTTTACATGTGTTATACTATACAGTTAAAAATAAAAAAGAAGATGCACAGAGAGCATGGAAGGCGGGAGGAGAGGACGAGGCAGTAACTGCCCAGCTGAAGGCTTCGTGGGGAGGCAGGGCTGGAGTTGACCTTGAAGGACTTTCAAGGTTGAGGAGATGCGGGGTTCTGAAAGGAAGGAAGGCATGGGTGCAGGCCAGGGCCAGACGCATGTGGGGGTGGGGGGGGTCAGCCTGGGAGGAGGCCTGCTGGCCGCCCAGCCAGGGAGGTCCCTGCTCTCCCCGCAGACACCTGCGCTGCACCCGGAACTACATCCACCTCAACCTCTTTGTGTCCTTCATCCTCCGGGCACTGTCTGTCTTCATCAAGGACGCGGCCCTCAAGTGGATGTACAGCACGGCCGCGCAGCAGCACCGCTGGGATGGGCTCCTCTCCTACCAGGTGTGTGGCCCGGTCCGACTGGGGAGGACAGCGGAGTGGGGGAGGGGAAGGCCTGCCCCCCCACCCCACCCAGCCTGGGACGGGAAAGGCAAGAGGTGTGCAGTTCTGCCCCCGGGGAGCCCCGGTCTGATGGGAGACACAGCTCGCCACGGGGAGCTCCTGACCTGAGGAGGGAGACGCTGCCCTGCCCCGAGAGCCTCCTCAGTCTGACATAGGAGTCAGACCTGGGTTCGAATCCCACCTCGGACACTCAACTAGTTCTATAGTATTGGTCAAGTCTCTTCAGTCCTCTGAGCCTCAGTGTTCTCACCCGTATGATATATCCATTTTTCTTTTCCACTCCGGATAGTGAAAACTCATTGAGCTAAAGCGGGTGAAGTTGTTAACCCTGGCCTGGGCCGGGAGATGTTAACTCTCGTCCTGCTTTCACCCAGGGCAGGGGAGCAACTGGGACAGGGAGGGGAAGGCGGGCAAGAGAGGCAGGGGGCAGAGCGCCTGTCCCCTCCAGCTCCTCCGTGTGCCCCCAGGACTCCCTGGGCTGCCGCCTGGTGTTCCTGCTCATGCAGTACTGCGTGGCGGCCAATTACTACTGGCTCCTGGTGGAGGGCGTGTACCTCTACACGCTGCTGGCCCTCCCCGTCTTCTCCGAGCAGCGCATCTTCAGGCTCTATCTGAGCATAGGCTGGGGTAAGCCCCCACCCCCCCGTCACTCATGTCTCCCCCCTCTCCAGACCTGTGGCAGGGGGGCGGAGACCCTGCCCCCTCTTCACGCTGCTGCCTTCACTTGCCACCCAGGAGGCCAATTTGGTGTTCAGGAAACTCTTCTCGGCCAAGGGCAGGGCCCACTGGACAAGGCCCCCTTGGGCACAGGACCCCGCCCCCCCCCCCCCCCCCCCCCCCCGCTGATGGGCCCATCCCAACACTGCAGGGGGCTCTGGTTGCCTGCCTTCTCCCGTTTGCATAGCTCCCTTCCTGCATGGAAGCAGAGGGCTCTGCCTCCATCTGGGCAATACCCACCCCCAGTCCCCCACCCCCCCAATCCCCCCCCACCCCTGCATCACACACACCTTTGGAGGTCCTGAGACCTACCCCCACCCCTGGGCAGCCGATGGCCCTCAGGGAAATGGTGAGTCTTGGGCCTGAGGAGGTGAGGGGGCTAAGGCTCTGCCATGTGATGGAGAAGGGGAGGGGGGGGGGCCGTGGGCAGTCAGAGGCCGCTGAGGAAAGGGGTGGACCATGGACATGCCTGCCTGGAGTCCAGCTGGAAATGTCCTAGCCAAAAAAGTTTGCCCACAACCACCTTGTCTTTGTTTTTTTTTTTTGCTAGAACATTTCTGGTTGTGCTTCTGCCTCTCATCTCACGGGATACCAATAGGGGGACAGGGGTGGGGTGGGCAGGGGGCTGGGACCTCGGTGCCGTAGGGTAAGCAGATATGACAGCCTTCCTTTGCTGTGGCCCCAGCACCCACCTAGGGTGGAGGCAGGGAGCAGACCCTGCTGCCTGCCCTCCCCAGTCTCCCATTGTCCCTGCCTGGGCCCGCCTCCCCACCCCACCTGGAGCTTGCAGCTCATTCGATCATTCCTCTATTCGCCTGCCTCTGGCCACTCTGACCACTGCTGTCTACTGACCTCCAGGAGAACTCATACTCATTTCCTCAGGCTGGGTCCAAACCCCAGGAATCCCACCCTCAGTCATAGCCAGACTCCTCTCCATGTACCCCCAGCCCACCCTCATACCAGCTCCTGCCTGCACCTCTGCAGGGCTATTCCAGAACAGGAATGCCCTCGGAGCATCCTCCCCACACCAGGCCGCCAGCCCAGCTTCTCAGGAAGCTGCTTGGCACCCCAGCCCTGGGCCTTAAGGCTCTGTGCTCAGCCTCCCTGTCCTGACCTTGCATTTCATTCCTCTTTGCTGGTATTTCTCAGCCAGTTTGCTCTGTATGGCCCTCTGTGTGGGCCCAGCATAGAAAATAGATCTAAAGAGATTTTAAGCTTATCGGTCCCTCAAGGGCACTGAGGCCCAGAGAAGGGCAGACCTTAAAGGCTGGAACCCAGCCTCCTACCCCCAGGCTCTGGGCCCTACTGCCTAGAATGCTACCGAGTTCTCTGGCCTGGGCTGCATCTCCTCGGCCCCCAGTGGGTATGTGCCTGGTGTCTCTGTGCAGCTCCCTGCTCCCACCCCTCCTCCCTCCTTCCCAGGGCCCTGCTTCTCCTTGCTCGGACTTTCTTCCCATCCCAGTCCTCTTCACCTCCCTCCGCAGCCAAACAGACAGTGGGTCGCTGGAGAGCTCTGCAACTAACCTAGGGCCTAGAGGTGGGGGTGGAAGCAGGCCATGGGGGGGGGGGGGGGTGGCTCCCGGAAGGTTGTCCTGGGGGTGGGGTCCATTCTGGGAAATAGCATCAGCGCTGCTGGCACCTGTCTCCATGGTGATCTGAGGGCAGGAACAATAAAAGGGAGGGGACCATGTGTGCAAGGGTGGAGGTGGTTCGTTGGGGTTTGGGGAATAAATAACGGTGCCCTGGAGGTCTCTAAGTAGGAACAGGGTGGGAGGCTGCGGGTCCTTTTCCTACCACCTCAAGGCCCCAGCTTGGGGCACCAGAGGCACAAGGGTAGGCCCAGGGGACTCCCTTTCCTAATCAGAACATCCTCTTCCTGACGAATTGGGATAGAGAGAGACATAGTGAGAGACGGAAAGACACAGAGAGAGATTCACAGAGGGCTAAGGAATGCCAGGAAGCCTTGCCCAAGATGGGATGGTTGGGAAATCATCTTTTAGTTTTATGTCCAAGTGGAAGAATTCAAAGTAGGACTCTGAAATATGCTTTTTTTCACACAAAAGAAAAAAGTCAATTGTGATGGTAAAGAAATATATATTCCATGTATCCTTCAGTGTTCTGGAGTGGCAAAAAGGAAAAATCTGAGATGATGGAATGATAGCTCATGACAAACTTTGGGATCTGTTCTGTAACTACTTATTGAAGTGTGCTTTGAAAACAATTGCTTTTTTATTTGTTTGCTTTGTATATATATTATACAATAAAAAAAGTAGAACTCTGACACATTTGGGGAGAATCTGTTCAAAAGTCATGCCAGCTTCTGTTGCAGTATTGGCAGCCAGTACCCCCAGAAACCTGCCCCGTGTGGGTTTGGCAGGAGGGGAGGTACATGGTAGACAAGGGAATCATTACCTCCCTGACCTGGTTCTCAGTGTCTTAATTTGAGCTTTTTCCTCCAACCTGTCTTGTTGGTTTTCTAAATGGAGAAAGATGAAGCCAGCAGGGAGTGTTTAATGTTTGCATGTGGCAGGAAGTGTTTAATGTTTGCATGCGGCTGGTCCGTGTCTGTGTTTTAAAAATAGACCTTGTTAGGAGATGCTGATGAGTGAGTACATTTCACCAGGCTTGGCCCATATGTGGGTGAGCGTCCCAGTCCTGGAAGGGGGTCTGAGAAAGGACGGTAGTGGCCAGGATGCCAGAGAAGGAGGTTTCAGAATATGTGGGTACCTCAGAGAATTGGTAAGTTCTTGCCCAGAGAGCACTCCCTTCCCTCATTGATATTTTGATTCCGACTCATTCATCATTCTTTCATTCATTCATTCCATTCCCACTGAGCATCTTCAATGAGGCAAGCCCCATGCTGGGCCCTTTGGAAGTCACCCCATCCCTGTCCCTTGTCCCATGAAGTCCTGTTACTAAAGCATCAATAGTGGCTGCCAGGTCTGGTCTGTGTAGAAATAAATGGCCAAGAAGACATTTTCTGATGCAGAATGCTGGTCAGCTGTGAGCTCCTCACCAGTAGGTTTTGTTTTCTCCATCCTTGGGTCTGCATCTCAAGCACGTACATCCAGGCACACGAGGTGCTCAGTAGCTACTGCTGAACGGACATGGAGATGTTGAGGCTATTGATAGTGGTAGTAAAGCCTACAAAGTGGGTTCTACCCTGGAAATGTGCTCCTTGGAATTGCCCCAAAGCCACACATGCACACAAAGCACCTTTGCATTCCCTCTCCCCACCCCCACATCTTTTTCCATACGCCTTAATATACATGCCCCTGTTATCTTAGAAGCCCACACCTCCGAGCCTGAGAAAACACTGGCAGATAGGTATGCAGAATTGGTGCAGAAAGCCATTGAGAGGGTTTGGAGTGAACACCCATTGCAGCCCTGGGGTCTGGTCCCACCTCTGTCCTCCTCAGCTCTAATCTATCTCTTCATCTGTCATGCAAAAATAGAAAATCCAATTTAAGATTAAAAAAAAACCATATATTGATCTCTCAAAACTAGCTGGGCACTGACACTCTACCATCAAGGAACTGGAAACCAGTTGTTTTATCTTTTGACTGTGTAACAAATTACCCCCACACTCACCACCTTATGGCAACCAAAAATTATCATCTCACGGTATTCTTGTTGCTAAGGTTGGTTGCGTTGTAGGCCGTGGTGGACAGGTAATTGCCCTGTCTGCATTGGCATGAGGAATAGGTGACCAAAGCGGGTTCCACTGCCCGAAGGGGTAGACTGAGATGGGCATGAGGCCCAAAGTAAGAGAGAAGAAGGCCTTGGAGAGCTTGCCTGTCCCGCCTCGTCAGGCATGTCTTCTCCACGCCACAGTCCTGTCACTCTGCTACTAGGTGTCTATGGCCTTGTGTCTCAGCCAGGGCCCCAGGGGCAGGCCCTGCAGTGGGCCTGGCGTGTGAGGAGGGGAGGACTGGTGAGGACCACTGTATCACTGTGATGGTGGGGGGACCTCTTGCTAAGGGAATGGAAGTGGGGGTTCAGGAGGGCCAGGGTGGAACTCCTGCTGCCTCTGTTCTCCCATGTACCTGGACCAGCCTACTTCCAGCTGTGCTAGACAACGTGGTTTGGAACCAGACAGGGAGAGGGACTGGCCATGTGGGAGGCCCCGGGGATGGAGAGGCCTCCGGGCATGTTGAGGCTGTGCTCTGGCCTGCCAGCCCCTCTCCCTCTCTCTCCCCTCTCCCTTTAGGTGTTCCTCTGCTGTTTGTTATCCCCTGGGGCATTGTCAAGTACCTGTATGAGGATGAGGGGTAAGTGTCCAACTCCAGGAGGCTGGGCGTACTGAGGTCCCCCACCCTCAAGGTCCACAGGCTTCCTTAGCCACTGCAGCATGTGGCTCCCACTTATTGGGAGGATAAACTGAGGGACCAGAAGCTTAGTATAAGAATCTGTTCTCCAATCCCCTCTCCCTGCCTTTTCCCCCAGGACGGCATGGTGACAAATATCGCTATGTCTATTGAGTATGTGGTGCCCTGCAGGGTTTTCTGTGAGATCTGTGAGTGGACTGCTCATCTCATTTTGTCTATGATGCTGGTTACACACATGACTGTGTTTGCGGGTCTGTGGAGGAGCTGTGTGTATCTATTTGTAGCTGTGTCTTTAGGACAATGTGTGTTTGTATGGCTGCACCCTTGAAGAATGCTGGTACATCTTTGGGACTGGTGTTGGGTGGCTGTGGCGGTGTAGGAGAGACTGTGTGTGTGTGTGTGTGTGTGAGCATGTGTATGGCCACGCTCATTTGCATGCCTCTGTACCTGCCGTGTGTCAGGGTATCTGTGGGTGGAACCAGGTGTGGGTGTGCCTCTCTCCCCTCCCCAGCTGCTGGACCAGGAACTCAAACATGAATTACTGGCTCATTATCCGGCTGCCCATTCTCTTTGCCATTGGGGTGAGTGACTGCAGAGGGTGGGAGTTATGGTGGGCCTGGGGTGGTGGCCGGGGAAGGACGGGAGAATGGGTACCAGGAGAGGGCACCCAGCCGGCGGCCCATCTGCCCTGCAGGTGAACTTCCTCATCTTTATCCGGGTCATCTGCATCGTGGTGTCCAAACTGAAGGCCAATCTCATGTGCAAGACAGACATCAAGTGCAGGTGACGGCCTTGCTGGGGACTCCCAGCCCTTCCTTCCAGCAGAGAGAGAGAGAGAGAGAGCACGAGCGAGCCTAGAGCCCTCCACGACTCTCTTCTGCCACCCAGGCTAGGCCTAGAGCCTCGGGATTTGCCCTTAGCCCCATACCTGGGCAGCCCCCTGGTCTCCTGAGGGGTCTTGACCTCTGTTTCCTCCGCTGCAGGTAGCCTGTTCCATGGCATTCGGGGTGGGGGGACATCTGTGAGCCAGATGCCAGACCTTGGGGGACTCAAAAAGGGGAGAGGAGTGTGTGAGAGAGGGGTTGAGAGTGACACCTCCCCTCTGCCCCACAGACTTGCCAAGTCCACCCTGACGCTCATCCCCCTGCTGGGGACCCACGAGGTCATCTTTGCCCTCGTGATGGACGAGCACGCCCGGGGGACGCTGCGCTTCGTCAAGCTGTTCACAGAGCTCTCCTTCACCTCCTTCCAGGTGACCTCTCCGCTGGGGGGCACGTGGCGTCCCAGGGTGGGGGTGGGGCAGAGAGCAACCCGCGTCACACCGGTAGGTGCGCTGGTGTTGACCCATGTTGCAGGGTTAGAGCAGAGTCAGTACCCCCGGGTGCCTGGGTGCCTGGGCCAGTCTCCTCTGCAAGTGCATCAGCCAAGAAGCTTTAGCCCCAGCTGCCGCTGGGTGGCAGGCGCCATGCTGAGTGCTTCACGCACATTGTGCCCTTAATCCTCCCAGAACCCCAGAAGGTGTGCACGATTGTCCCCATTTTGCAGACAAGGAAACTGAGGTTCAGAGATTTAAAAACAGTATTTGCAGGGTCACATAGTTCCACAGCCAACAACTGATCCTGTCCACGGGTGTTAGGTGATGCTGAGGGGATGAGAGTATCAATGAGGTAAAAGCATAAGAAACTGCCCCAGCCTGTCAGGAGGGTTACCGGATGCCTAAGAGGAGGTGGGATCCTGTGTGTGCGCTTCCCCAGCCCCGCAAGTAAATAGCCTTGGGCCGCTGAGTGAGCAAATGGTGCTGGGGGAGTCGCAGATTCCTCACAGGCACAGCAGATCCACTTATTTGGACCAGCCTCCGCAGGGAGAGGTGGTGGTGGAGCATTTGCTGTATGTGAGTGAGGAAACTTTCCTGCTCCTCCAGAAAGGAAATGGGAAGGAGCCGCCACCCCATCTCTGAGCCGGCAGTGGCTGCCCAATTCCAGAAGGGGAGATGTTGAGGCTGGAGCCCTGGGGGGCTTCCGAGTAGGGACCGGGGCCAGCCAGCAGGTGCCTCCCTTCTACTTGCTCCCTCTGACAGCGCTCTTGTTTTCAGGGGCTGATGGTGGCCATCCTGTACTGCTTTGTCAACAGTGAGGTAAGAGGTGGTGAAGGCTGCTACCACTGACTCTTTTGGGTTGTAAAATAGGCTCCCATCTGCCTTTTAAGCTGAAATCCCCACTCCCCACTGAGGAACTGGAGTTACAGTCTCTCTCTCTCTCTCCCCCCCTCTCTTTCTTGCATAGCCTGGTGGCAGTGGGCATCATGGGTGTGAGGAGGACCCAGCCTCATATTAAGGGGTCCCTAAGTGAACATGGGGGTGGTGGAGACTGTTACAAGTTATTTCAACATATACCCCCAAGTCATGCAAAACATGTAGCCGGTCTTCTCTTTGGTAGTAGTAGAAGTAGTAGTAGATGGTTCACACTGCATTTTGGTAGTAGTGGATTGTCCACAGTGTACTTCCATGAGTACAGTGGGTTCATAGTCAACAGAGCTGCTGCTGAAGATCTTTTGTGGGGCACTGTGCTTGGGGCCTTAATAATCACTCTCGTTTCATTCTCATCACCCTCTCCCCAAAATTGCTAAAATCCTGATTTCAGTATTCCCATTGTTCACACATGAGAACATTGAAGATCAGAGGGAGTAAGAAACTTGCCCCAAGTTTGGGCTGGATTCATATTCTCACTTAAGGGAGAAATCACCTGTCCTTTGTGCATGCAGGCAAGAGCCCCGGGTCACTGTGAGAAAGGGATGAGTTCCCTGGATGCTCTCTGATGGCTGGGGTGGGGGGTGCTCCTTGCTGACCCCCACAGCCTCCCCCGCAGGACCACGGCCCTCACTGCTTTGACATGGTAGCTCCCAGGAAGAGGGGCTACTGCGTCTGTGTGCGCCTGGGAAGAGCCCTTCCTCCGAGGTTATGGAGTAGAGCAGGGACATCCCAGGCCATCAAACTGGAAACCGCAGATGCCTCAATGCCTCCGCTCCATATCTTCTCTATTAGGAAAACAAATGCTAGGCCTGGAGGCAGTATCCTGGGCTGCCTGGGGAAGTCTTCAGAAGAGGAAAAGCTCCCTGCAGGGAAGGCAGGGTTGGTGGTGACTACCCCATAGTCATGGGGCTGGTGGGGGAGGGAGGAACAGTGGAATTTGTCAACCAACTCAGGCCCAGGGTGGGGTTTGCATTAGCGAGGCTGGAGTTCAGGTAGTCCAGGGACTCTAATCCCAGAGCCCAGACCTCTTTGCATGTCCCTGAGCTCTGGAGTCTGGACATCACAGGTCTTAGAAGCAGGACAGGAATGAGGATTTGTCTTTTGCTGTGGGATGCTGGGAGAGCAGTGGGTGGGGACCTCAGTGTCGTAGGGAGCTGCATGATGATTCAAAGACACGACATAATGCAGCAGAAGGATACAAGGGAGTGGGCTTTGGTGTCACATCTCTGCTCCAACTTGGGCCCCATTCCTTAATAAGCCATGTGACTTTGGGCAAGTCATGCTCCCACACTGAACCTCAGTTTCCTCATCTCTGAGAGACTGCTGAGAGGGTTAAATGAGCTAAAGCATGAAAAAGTTGCCAAGACAAAGGGGTTATCCAGGAACAGACCCCGCCTTCAGGGGTGGGGGTGTTGCTGAAGGACACCCCAGCTCTGCTTGGCATAAAGAAACACGAGCACCATCTCCCAGGCTCTTGGTTATCAAGAGCTATTATATGTCATTTTAGTATTCAGTGATTCCCAGAGTGGGACCTGTCCTTTAGAGGACACTGGGAAGAGAAAAACAAGGTCCTGTGACAGGGAGAGGAGGAGAGCATTCCCCTGTCCTCGAGACCTCCTCCAGCCTCCCTGGTACTTGCCTCCTGTGGAAAGGACAGGCTCTGAGTATGTGGCCTTTGGATCTCTTTAAGGGAAGCCAACATTTCCTGAGTGTTTACTGTGGATAAGGTGCTCAAGTGTTTTATTAAGTCCAGTCTTCTGAAGCAAAAAATGCTGTCCCTGTTCCACACGTGAGAAAATGAAGGCTCAGCGAAGTGAAGTAAATTAGCCCAGATCAAACATTTAGAATGTGTAGAGTGTAGGTTGAAGGCAGGGGTCCTTCTAATCCGTCAGGGGCTACTGGGTGGGTAGGTGGAGGCAAAGGGTGTAGAGGGCTCGTGCAGCAGGCCCTTCCTTGATCCCAGGAGGCCATGGGTATGTGCGCTCCTGTCACACCCCTGCAGCTGAGTCCTAAAGAACATCTTAAAACAACGAAGCACATGTTAAAGTGTGAGTAGCCACAGGCTCTGCAGGGTAGTTTTCTGTTCAGGAATTGCTCTCTTTAGGAGGGGGCATGTGCTACCCAGGCCCCAAGCTTTGTCTCCCAGCCTGGGAGGTGACATGTAGCAGTGCAGGCAGCATGCATTCCCTGAGTATGAGGAGCAGGGGCCTGAGAGCTGAGAGAGGGGGCTCCTACTTTCCCTGAGCATCGAGAGAGAACTTTCTCACTTCTTCCTCCCCCCTCTCTGAAAGCAGCTGTCAGCAGCACACATTCACACACGTCTTTCCCCATCACCACTGCAGGGAGGCCCCCAGCTCAGACTCTTTTTCTGATTCCATTCCTCAAAGGCCTGCTCTCCAGTCACCGCCCTGCCCCCAGCCCATCACCCCAAGGCTGGTCAGCTTTGTAAGGAGGAAGGGATGGGGCGCATACCCACCTCCGCTGTTGGCAAATAACTTGACCCTCAATCACTAGGTCACCAGATATGTATCTTTCAGACCAGGCCTTGCTACAGGCCCCAGCTTGCCTCTCTCCCCTTGGCCTCTCCCAGCTCATGCCTTGGGGTCCAGGAGATCCCACGCAGAGGGCCAGAGAGCCTGCCTCCTCCTCTAGGTGCATTGCCCAGTTCCTTTCAACCCACCCCAGACCCCTCATGCCATGGCTCCTCCAGGCACAAGGACAGCCACGTCATCATCACTGGGCCACAAAAGGCACACGTGGCTCCTGGCAGAGGCCTTTGTCCACAAAGGGTTCTCCAGACCAAGGGTTGCCATGCCAACCCAAGGAGAAAAGATGCCTGGACAATGGGCCTGTGTGGCTGCCAAGGTCTGCACGAGTTGCTGGTGAGTTGGCATGGGATCGAGCAGGGAAGGCCGAGGGGGTGGTTTTGCCGTAGCTTTTGTCTTCACAGCATGGCTCTTGACAGTTAAAGTGAGGGAACTTGGGAGCCCTGAATGCTGGCCCCAGCTCTGCCACTACCTAGTTTTCTGACCTCGGTGAAGTCACTCTGCCTCCCTTGACTCTGTCTTTTCGAGTGTAAATGGAAGGGAATGAGTTTTACCTGTTCATTCCGAATCCCCCGGGCCTGGCATGGTGCCTGGCACAGAGAGGGTGCTCAGGAAGTGTTTGCTGAACTGAAGACCTGGGAGGGCAGGAATGAGGACGGAATTGGATGTTGCCTGGGGAACTGCACTGACAGCACTGGGTGCTAGGATGGTGGCTGGGATTGTGATCTTGTCTTTGTTGTTTCATTTTAATAACTTGGTATCAGAAGGAACCCAGTGTTAGGTGCTTATTTGTTTACTCATTCTTTCATTCGACTCATTTAAAAAGAAAACATACTTATTGAGCACTTGCTGTATGCTGGGCACCATGCCAGTTACAGGGACGTGTAGGTGAGGAAGCTGGGACTCTGGCTCGCAAGGTGCTCCTAGCTAGTAAGGTGGATGCACAGCCAGAAACATGCAGGACCTACAGAGCTACTGGAGGGCAGGAGACCGGCTTCGCAGCCAGGGTTTATATGGGTTCAAATCCTGGTGGGTCCACTGTATTAACTGAGGGACCTAGAAAGAGAGCTGAGGGCTGACGGGGCCCATGTGTGAACAGTCTGAGAAGTCCTGGTCTGTCCGTTTTCCTGCTGGTATCTCTGAAACCTCTGCCATCCTAAAGTGGCTTTCCATGGATGGACCTTAGTTTACCATCTTTCTCCTCCCTGCCTTTCCTCCTCCCCAGCTGAAGGGCTCTGGTACAACACTAGCCTCCCTGCTTGATGTACAAGTAGAGGCCCCCGTCAACCTTGGGCATCCCCATCCCAGCTGTCAGCTACACGCTTGGCACTCACTCAGCACACACAGGAAGGCACAGAGCCAGGTGGCCGTAGGGGGTGTTTGTTCAGCCTCTGTCCCCTGCCCAGCCCTAGGCGCCACGATGGCTACCCCATGATACTGGTCCATCCTGGCAAGCAGGCTCTGGGCAGTGTCAGCTCCACTCAGCTCAGAAGTTCTTTTAAGGGATGGCATGTGGCCATAGCAAGCTTCTTGCTGGGCTCAGTGAGATGGATGATAACCCTTGTATGAGGGGAAGGAGAGGAAGGGTGTTGGCACAGGAGCTGGTAGGGGGATTAGCAGACAGCTGCTTACCCTTGGTTGCTGGCAGCTGGTCCTCCTGGCTGCTGGGGGTGTGGGTGGCTAGGGAGCCTGAGAGGAAGACCCCAGGCCTCCCTCACAAGAATGCATGGGACAAAGGTAGAAAACAGAAGAGAAGCCCCGGGGAAGCTCCTACGGAAAGCCCAGGCCCCTCAGGACTAGATGTGTAGATTTCAGCAGCTCCCACTGGCGGACCAGAATCACTGGCCATCACAAGAAACCACAGCACTGCCACAACCCCTCAAGTGACCAGGGATCTGCAGGATTACTTGGACTTGTATCTTTCTGCCCCATCAATCAGGGCCTCAAGCTGCCCTCTTGAGAAGGCTTTTTCTGATGGGCAAGGCCAGAGCCCAGCACCACAGGGACTCTGGTTGGCTGACCCACCTGGCCTGCACCCTTCATGGCCCTGCAGGTCTCCGTGGATGGGATGAAAAGCCCTTGTCTGTTAGTCTCAGCCTCATTCCTTCCTCCGCTCCTCCTTCCTCCCTGGGGGGTTGCTAGGTCTGGATGAAAGCCCAAGGGAGTTGAGCAGGGTCTGGTGGAGGCACCATGGTTGTTAGGGGGTATGTTGTCTCCTTCCCAGTCATCCATGCTAAAATTGAGAGGGCTCTCTCAAGTCACTGTTCTCTCTTCTCCCTTTCTTTTCCCTCCTATCTCTGTTCTACTACATTTCTCTCTTGGTCTCGTTCTCTTCCATTAAATTGTACTATGATGGATTGTAAATGGTGCTTAGCTGAATCACAGAGTTTCGATGGGAAAGACCAATTAGGGCATCAAACCCATCTCTCTCCAGAGGAGAGGCGGAAAATAGGAGACAACAATAAACAATTTTATTGGGATGTTAATTTAGGCGCCTGAAGGCCTTGGCTTGTGTCTCTTAATGTAATGCAGGGGATTTTTTCCCTTCCCCACTAATATAATAATGGGGCCATTTTGTGGGCCATTGGTTTGCATGATGGCCTCTGTGTCCCTCCTTTTCCCACGGAAGGTCCAGATGGAGTTTCGGAAGAGCTGGGAGCGCTGGCAGCTTGAGCACTTGCACATCCAGAGGGACAGCAGCATGAAACCCCTCAAGTGTCCCACCAGCAGCCTGAGCAGTGGGGCGATGGGGGGCAGCAGTATGTACGCGGCCACCTGCCAGGCCTCCTGCAGCTAAGACTGGCACTTGCCCTCTCTGTGGTCCTTGCTGCTGGCTGGGCCCCATCCCAGGTGGGAGAGACCCTGCCGGGGAGAGGGGAAAGGAGGGACACACGTGCACACCCATCTCTGCCTTCCCTCCCGAAACCCATCAGACAGGCAAATGGACAGTACCTCCTGGGACCCACGGACACATTTTCTCAGAGGAAAAGCAGTCTGCTAATTTAATCACTGCGAAGAGAGGAGAGGAAAAACGATTGCTGCTAAATGAGGAGGATTTCTTCCTGTTAAGCCACAGGCCCCTGGGGTTCCCCCAGACAGAGCAGCAAATCAACCCTAGACTCAAACTCAAGGTCAATGGCTTATTAGCAGGGTTGGGGCTTGCAACAGGAGGTAGTTCTGAAAGAGGCTGATAAAGCCACAGCCAAATGCAGAGCTTGAGTAATGAAGGCCAACTCTGCTTGCCTCCAGCCGGGTCACCACCTTCATCTGCCTCCTTATTAAGGGAAGCTGTTTGTGTGTCTGGCTTGCTTGTTTTCCTCTTTCCTCCCTCATCTCTCCACTCAGCTTCTCTTTGAGGGGCTTTGTTTGGGCCACGACCAGCAAGTACTTCTGGAAGTGGCTGTGCATGGTGTTGAAAATAGGTATTGAGAAGTTGCCTGAAGAATTCCTTTCCTGGCATCCACTTCTTCCCTGGGTGTTTGAGATGCATTGGTGACTGCTTCCACGAAGCCCCAGCACCCAGAGAATCAGCACAGTCCTACCACCAAGGTAGGGGGTTGAACTCCAAATTCTGTTGTAAAGATGCTCAAGAATGCTCTGGAGCTCATCCAGGAACACTTTAGCAATGTCCATACCATGGGCATAGATTACCAGCTACTACGGGAAACCTGGAAGGCCAAGAGATCCTTTGCTTCCACCAAGTCCAGGGAAATACTTTCTATACGTGACCAGATTTTGTCTTGAATGGGACACAACTTTAAGGAATGTGACCAAGAAAAGACTTCCAGGGAAGCTACCAGTGCCCATCACCACCATGGAGCCAGGCTCCTTTTGACCTCGGTTGCTTCCCTGTGAAATTCCCCCACTTTGGAAGCTTACATTTACTTTATTCATTTCTCTTTATTGCCAAGAATAGTCTGTATGTGCAAATGTGCAATTCTGATTTCTCTTATCTGGTGGAAACAACTAAATCATCATGGTTGTTGTGATATTGTTTGTGGGAGTGGGGTAGTAATTGTTTTGACTCCTCTGCACTTTGGGCTAATGTTTGGCCTGCCTCTAGTCTCATCCCATAAATAATGGCAGAAATTCTGGATAGGAAAAACCTATCAATCCTACCCCCAGCCGTGGTGAGAAGGCAGATGCACAACAGCACTGCGAGACCCGGCAAGAAGAGGACCCCATCCCATGGAGCTGGCAATGGAGTTCATGGATGCAGAGGAAGTCCCCAGAGCAGGAGAAAACATGGAAGTCCAGACCTCCTGGGAGGGAGGAGGAAGTATATTCAGATGAATATCTTTATGAATCCATCCCTTCTTCTTCTTTTTAAATTGTGGGAACCTTGCACCAGACACATTTTCCTGTGCCCCTAAGAGAGGCATGAGAGATGTTTAGGGAAAAAAATAATGTGACATAAAACACATCAAGCAGAAAATTTCTTACACTTCAGCTTCAATGAAATGTTATGTTTGTGTTAATAGGGAAGTTGAACCTCCGGCTATAGAAAAGAATTGTGCAGACTTCCTCCTTTATAAAGACAATGCACAGTAGTTGGGGGGCATTCCTGCTACCCCAGAGCAAGGCAGACTTCCCACAGGCATCACTCACTTGGCTTTCTCTTTCTGCTTGTGTCTGTGGAGGTAGGGGGAGGTTGGGAGGGGTGAGCACTGGCAGGCTGTTGTGTGTGTGTGTCGGGGGGTGGGGGGGACAGCTGTTTTGCAAGTGTTCCAGTTTTAAATAAACTGGAAGATTTTGAGAATCATTAAATAGAGAAAGAGATTGATGTCATCTGCATGAAATAAATTGTTGAGAGGAGGAATTGTGGAGAGGAAGAACTTACCTGGGAAGCTCAGATAATTTGGTTTAAACTGTAAAGAGAGTTCTCTTTCCAGCCGGGACTGGTAATTCCTGATTTTGGAAGGCTCATTACAACCCCCACCCCAGCCACCACCAGATACTAAACTGAAGAAATCTATTCTTTGCTCCAAGACCATGTACTATTAATATCCACTTGAATGGCAGTGTACTCACAGTAAGCTAGTCCCATACTCTAAATATAGCTTCAACAGGTCTGGGAACCATCAAATGCAATGTACTCTGAAATTCCCCTATTTACGTACATAATGCCTGCTGGAAACTCTCTCACATGCCTCTGTTCTGTGAGTACTGATGCTGGCCAACAGGGTGTATGGGTTGTGTTTGTTTGAGCTGTGCCTCAGCCAGGTCTGATAACTGTCAGTGAGTAGCAGCCAAGTTCAGCACTCTGGTCAGCTCCACCCCACCCCAGCCCGCCCCCAGCCCGCCCCCCAACCCCCACCTCCCGCCTCCCCCAAATTAGTTAGGGGCTTAAATCATGTCAACTCACCTTTGCCATTTCAGTCTTTGGAACGGCTAAATCACAGAATTGAAACAAAGCACTACATTGCAAAATTGCCTTCTTTTAAAACGACTTTCCAGATTGCAGGTATGATTTTCATTTGCCTCAATGCACCGCTCACTGAAGATCACACCAAATGAGTTCTCAAAGCATCAGAGCAAGAAAGGACCTTGAAGAGTCCTCCTGCCTTGATCTAGAGGAGTGGAGTGACTTGCCCAAGGCCACACTGCTAGATGGTGGCCAGAGTCCAGGCTAACGGCTGCCTTCCAGTCCAGTGAGGCCTCTGGGAAGAATGAGCCCAACTGCAAATGGTCCATTCAGGATTCTAAGTAAAAACTGTGTGTTATCTGGAATTTCTATGAAAGAGGAAACAGAGTAAAAGTAGAGCTGTCAGAGGGAGGAGGTGTATTCTTAGTTTATGCTGGCAAGAGAAGGGGAAGTGTGTGCTTTACCATTTCTACTATAATGCCTCATTCCTCCTTGTTTTAAGATTAAGAAATGAAATGCATCAGAGCACATCTATCATATAATCAGCAAGTGAGCCATTTCAGATAGCAAATCTAGTGCTCTTTTAATGCATTGGCCTAATTTTTTCTGATGCACCTGTGATTGCTTGAGCAGTTATACTGATAGCTGCACAAAGTCGACAGAAAAAGGTCTTGAGCCTCCCCTTGGCCTCTCTGGTGCTCCTTGAAGTGGGGGAAGACTAGTAAACTGGGAAACTGTTGCCTAGCGAAGATGGCACAGCTACCACAAAGGGTGAACAGGGAGCCCCAAAAGTCTAGTCACCCCCATCGTCGTCCACTGTGTTTCAGCAGTTCAGGGATAACAGGCCTCCCCTCCCCACCTCCCCTTATCTTTTCTTCCACAAGGAAAGAATGCCGCTTTTTTTCTTCTCTTTTACTGGCCCTGTGCACTGCAGTCAGAGGTTAGGATGATGAATCCAGAATCATCACACCCACTGTGAAGGTCCGGGACTGCGCAGCTGAGGGCGAGGATGGTGGGGAGCCTGGGAGCTAGATGCCGCCTCTCCATGCATGGGCAGGGCTCCCATTATTGCTAATGTCCACGACGTGCTCGGAGAATGCAAAATGTATTCCACAGGTTTATTTTTCCTCCACTGAATTTATTCTAATCTACAGTACTGACCCTGCTTTTGGCTCCTGTGAGGCAAACTAAAAATCCTCAAGTAAAATATGTCGACTTACTCTAGTAAGACAGCTATGTGAATAACATGCTAAATATTCAGTAGAAACTATATTAGCATCAACTCTATTTTTTCTTTTTCCTTTTCATGGCTGGGGTGAATTGTCTTGGGAAACAGTGTTCCAGTGTGAGAAACTTCTGCAAACATTACCATACCCACACCGTGAGACCTGCTGGTGCAAACCGGTGCTCTGGCTCTTTGCAGAGGTCCGGGTCTGGAAGAGTTGTTAAGCAGCATAGTTTAAAACACTTAATGCTACAGTGTGTCTCCAGTATCTCCAATTACATCTGCTCCATTCAATGGCTACAGATTGACAGGAGGCAGTTAAGTATAATTGTTTTCCAATGAATTCCACAGGGTCTCTTGGATCTTGCCAAAGATGAATCTTTCAGAGGGGAGAGTTTTCTCTTCTTAGGCCATTTTCCTCATTGCTTTCCAGAACCTCATCCAGCCGTGGCTGCATTGTTTCCCTAATCCCTCCCACCCCCCCCCCATGAGCTTCCCCACACTCCTCCCCTGCTGTCTCAGTAAGAGGTGACCCCACAGGCATGCTGTAAATGCCAATCTCTCAGCTGTGACCAATTTGAGGGCAGCTGAAAGTGAGGTGCTGCCAGGGCAGAAAATGGTGCGCTATATTCCACTCTGGCTCTGTGAGGAGTGTTGGAGCCTGCAGCTTGGATCCTACTTTACAATGGGTTATGCCACCTTTCTGATGGGCCTGTCAAACTCAGTTGTTAGTCTACCCAGACAGTCTAGCATGACTAATTATCACGATGTCAAAGCAATCCAGGAGAAGGAAAGCATGTATAAATGAGGATGTTTGGATGTGTTCTTGAAAAGAGCTTCCCCGCCAAAGTTTAGGACTCATAACAAGTTAGGTTCTTTGCTTTGCAATGGCCAGGGAGGCCGGTGGGGGCAATCAGGAAGGGGCCAGACAGACATGGTTGGATCTTGCCAAATGGCTTACATTTTGCTTCTAAATCTGCAGTTCTTCTAGCTCCCCCCTCCCTGTTAAAAATGATTATCGCATCGTCAAAGCAGATAAACTTTAACATCTTACTGGTTTTAGGAAAGTTGGAAACAGATCTTCAAATCTACCAAAAGAGAGGTGAGCCAATTTCCAGGAGGGACATAGCTAAATTTCTATCTTCAATGTCCTTGCGGTGGGGGGGGGTGTTCTGCTATATGAATGTTTAAACAAGAACAATTTCATGTGATTCCTTAATGTATAAATTCATGTAAAATATGACCTGCGTCTATCAGTAGCAAATGTGTATGGTATATAATTCATTGTACAGATGCGAATGGATGCAGACTCTTTATTAATTCTCCTTGTAAGTCAAATAAAAGCCTGTCACTATTGTTTCTCTCTTCTATTCCTTTGGGAGAGGAGGTTTACTGCAATGTCAACCTAAGATGACTCACGGTGCAGTGGGAAAACACAAAAGATGCCTTTTTTGTCCCAAGGGGAAAAAAAAACCTTGCTCATTACTCATATGATTTTTATCTTCAAAGCATTTATCAAGTACTAATTTATCCATTGCAACCTTTACATGGGGACTGCAATGTCATTTAATTAAAGAAGTTGGGTGGTCGAGTGGCTTAAACAATGACTGAGAACCAAATGGATGTGTATTCTAATTCCACTCATTCGTTTGATCTCCCGTCTAAATGAACTCAGTCCATTAAGCCCATTTAAGAAAGAAATGTCATAAAAGCACAAGCCCAGTTTGCCAAGCAGTCACAGCATTTGAGTGGCGCTGCTATGTAGAGATTTATCTTCAGAAAAATGAATTTTCTCTGATGTAAATAATGACTTGCTCTCCAGATTGCAACTCACTCTTATAGAAAAGGAGAGGGATGGCAGGTCCACCCTAATTCCTCCACCATTTCAATTACTCCTGTTTGAAGAGTAATTTACTTATCTGATGGTCTCTGTAAAAACAACTCTCTTTTAGACAAGCTATAGTAATTGTTCCTTTTAAACATAATATCTGTTTTTTGGTTTGTCTACACCATTCTGCTTTCAACTTCATTCACTCCTCTATTGATATTTTCACCCTTCTTGTCCTTAGTCTGCCACTCAACAGGAGGAAAACTTGGAGAGTTTTCTCCCCACCTCCCACCACACCCCACCCCACCCCTGGGCCAGGAAAACACCCAAATCAATGAACTACAATCACATTTCTAGGATGGTGCAAGTCAGGAAGAGGTTCACTATGCCTTAGTAGGGTTTAACCCCAGCCTGGAGAGAGTGGGAGGAGCTGCCCTGCTTTGCTGAGGCCCAGCAATGTGGGAAACAAATAAGAATTCTTAGCCTCCACACACACCCATGTTCACAAGCAATATAAAGCCACATTATAATGGCTGCTGCCCCAGGTAGGAATAACTCAGCTCCACATCTAATTTGTGAAGATTCTCACCAATGTCCTATGCCATGTGTATCAGCATTCCCAAGGTTTGGGACCCCCACCCCCACCTTCTCTCATACGCAGTTTTGAAAGCCTGTGCCAAGAACATATGCAATTCAGTCTCTTTTAATATCCTCCTTGCCCATTTGCATACACACACAGCAAAGAGAAAAATTGGAAATATGGGGGCCCCATTATCTTAGTATTGAAAAAAATCCAAATAGCAGCACAAGCTGGAATAGATAATAAGTGTAGCCAGATGGCTTGAGAGGATAGGGAAGCTGAGCTAATATGGGAGGATAAGGAGTAGGAACTGAGCATCCCTGGGGGTAGGAAAGGCAGGTGGCAGGTAGGGAAGAGAAGATGAAGCAACCAGAACATAAGGAAAAACAAAGTCAAAGAAAAACAGAAAAACATACAGCAGACAGATTAAATGTGAAAAAGAGCTGCTACGAAATAGAAAAGGAAAGTGTAGAGGGCACATAAATTACAAGTGACAAGCTACAAGGGAACTAGGGTAGGCACTCACTCCATCTCTGGTCAGTGTTAAATCTTCTGTAAATCTGAGCTCTTTCCCTGTAGAATTCTTTAATACCAAAATGTGGTAGATATCTTTCTTTTGTATAAAGGCTCATTTTAACTAACAATGATTTTAGAAGGAGAAAAAATCCCACAGCCTATGGAATACTATGCAGCAGTAAGCCAAAATGATGTCCTGAAACACATGACAAGATGGATAAGCCTTGAGGATATTATGCTGACTGAAATTAGCTAGACACAAAAGAATAGATACTGTATGATTCCACTTTTATAACCAGCATAAAGGTACAATCAGAGGCTTATATTACAGAATATAGGGGTCTTAGAGATACATAGAAGCGAGAGATGAGTGAACCATTAGCTAATGAGGTTGAACTCCAATTGAAGGGAAAAGATGGGAGTGAAGGTGGTTCTCTAGTGTGTCTAGAAGTAATATTACCATATTGAAGATGAACAAGATTGAAAGGGGTTGTATAGACCTACATGTCCCACTGAATCACACTAGAAATATGAATTAGTTCTCGCAAGAATTACTTCAACGATATGATTCTTGTACAAAGAGTGTTTAAGTCCAGGGTATGGGGGTAATCTGCTATTGCATGCTATGAGCTATGTTGAAAAGGAAACCATCAGTACTACCACAGCAACAGCAGAGGTAAATAATTGGGGGAGGGACAAGTGTTAAGAGGAGGTTTAGATTTCTTATTTGGCCAGGGTGAGTTGATTGGTTTTCTTTCTCTTGGGAACAATGAAATTATCTAAAATTGAGAATGTTGATGGAATGTGGACTTTGGGCACTATACATGATGCCTGATGAATGCAGTGGCTGACGAAAAGTAGACTGGTGAACGATGTGGTATACTTGTGACAAAGTTGTGCTGCTACAAAAGGGAACGAAGTCGTGAGGCATGCAACAATGTGAATGAACATGTGGGACATTTGGTGAGATAAAATAAGCCAGAAACAAAAGAACAACAATGGTATGATCACCTTTAGAAAATGCTTATAAGAAAACAGGGGACTAGATTGTAAGCTTTTAGAGCAGACACATTAAGTCCAGAGTGATGATTATTATCTCTGGATTTTGAGAGGCTGTTTTATATATATAACCTGATACTTAGAGATAAGAATGAAACTGAACAGGTTGGGGTTAAATTAATTCAGAACACAGGGGTAAGGAAGACAGTGTCTATATTTTAGACCCACACATACTCTTTGAGACCAATGGAAGAAAGATTTATTTGGTCTGGAACTGAAATTTTCTGTAGTGCATAATCTAATTCAACCTATCTGTATAGCTCATTTGAACAATGAAACACAGGGAGCCCAGAATAAGAAAGAGGTCCTTTAATCCTGTATAGATTATTGTAATGCCTGGGGATACATCCTAGAGTATGTTAAGCAGGTAATCAGTAAGTATTGGCAAAGTCCTCTGAGGGATGGGAGAAAGAATGTGGAACTATTAAATCTTACCATCAGGGAATCCCCTGATACTGTGTCAAAGTTTAGGGACATCGAAATCAATAGGCCATGCCCTCAATCATGAAGCTTACTCTTGTGAAGCTTATATAGGTAGTGGAGAAGGTTAGACTACCTATAGGCATGCTGTATTAGTTAGGATTCTCTAGAGAAACAGAATCAACAGGAAATATTCATAAATATAAAATTTATAAAAGTGTCTCATGTAACCGTGGGAACGTAGAGTCCAAAATCTGTAGGGCAGGCTGTGAAGCTGATGATTCCAATGGAGGGTCTGGATGAACTCCACAGGAGAGGCTCACCCGCTGAAGCAGAAAGAGAGCCTGTCTCTTCTGGATCCTCCTTAAAAGGCTTCCAGTGATTAGATTAAGCATCAATCATTAAAGAAGACACTCCCCTTGGCTGATTACAAATGGAACCAGCTGTGGATGTAGCCAACACGATCATGATTTAATTCTATGAAATGTCCTCATAACAAAAGACAGGCCAGCACTTGCCCAACCAGACAAACAGGTACTACCACCTGGCCAAGTTGACACATGAACCTGACCATGATACATGCCTAAGAGTTACTTCTGGAGGACCTCTTTTGTTGCTCAGATGTGGCCTCAGTCTCTCCAAGCCCAACTCTGCAAGTGAAATCATTGCCCTCCCCCTTACATGGGCCATGACAACCAGGTTGAAAATCTCCCTGGCGATGTGGGAGATGACTTCTAAGTATGAATCTAATCCTGGCACCGAGGTATCAACAATTCCATCCTGACTGAAAGGAGGAAAAGAAGTGTAACTAATAAAGTATTAGTGGCAGAGAGAGTTCAAATAGAGTTGAGAGGCTACTCTAGAGGTTGCTCTTAAACAAACTTCAGTTAGACCTTGCTACCTATGATAACCTGCCAGTCTCCAACCAGGACCATTCCAGCCAATCCTAAAGAATACCTAGGGCAATATACAAGATTCTACAAAGGTTCCATGCGCTAGAGTAACGTTCCAGAAACCTATAACCTCCAGATGGGTCCCTGGTCCAGATAAGTCCTGAAATCTAGAGGGTCCTGACTCTCCAGAATATCAGACAGGTCCATCTCCCTACCCCATATTAGTGATAGACCCTTCCAATATCAAAAATTTAGAATTTCCATAGCACAAACACCACTAAAGAGAAGGGTGGAAAGATCAAAGGTGATGATGGAGTTATACAGAGAAGATAGGATTTAACAAATGAATATAAATGCTGAATAATTAAATTGATATCCCTTTTAGTCTCCAGTATTTTAGAACAGCTAGAAGTAAAAACCTAAAATTGGGGAATTGTAACCCATGTCAAACTCTGAAATATGTTCTACAACTCAAATGTGGTGCTGTGCTTTGAAATTCATAGCTTTTTTGTATATATGTTATTTTTCACAAAAAAAGAAGGAAAAAAAGTTGATTCTGATGTTAAAATAGTATTTAAGCCCTCTAGCCTCCTATACACTGGTGCAGCTAGAAGGAAAAACATGAGAGGATCGTATGGTAGCCCATGACAAACTCTGGGATCTGTCCTATAACTACTTGTTGAAGAGTGCTTTGAAAACTATTGTCTTTTTATTTCTTTGCTTTGTATATATGTTATACAACAGAATAAAAAAAGTTAAAACAAAAACAAAAAACAGCCTAGGATAAATCCAAGAAAACTTTTATTTTTTTCCACTGACACCAGAATGAATGTTAGAATGAGTTACCAGGGCTCTGCCTTATGTAAGACCAGTGGACCTCAGTATTGATCTGTGTTACAACCTTCAGGAATAAAATCAATAGCTGAGAATTACAAACATGGAGCAGCCCCATGCCAAGAGATGGACTGCCTCAGGACTGAAACAGGATGGAGGGGATTGTCGGGCAAATTTCTTAACTTTCCAACTCTCTGGAAAGAGATTGATCTCCAGGATCAATGACTTGAAAGAGAAAATGATGTTTTATAGAAGACTTTTTAACCATAATGACCTAAGTTTGGATTAGAAACACAATTCAGGACTTGTGAACAGTACAAATGTAATAGCTACAACAAAAAAGCCACGTTCCTTTACTGTTTAGGTCCAAACTTCAACAATCTATAACCACTTATGTTTGTCTCTGACTTAAAATGACAAGTATTTTACTGCCATATATTCTGCCCTCCAGAAAACTTCTAAGTATTCAAAATTCCTAGGAAATTGAATTAATAGTTTTAATGGAACTCACTGGTACACACTGATTTAATGCTTTTTTAAAATGAAACTCCCTCAAACTTTTTCGTCTATAAAATCCTGGTGAAGGAGGCAAAGACTAAAGAGACAAAATGCAGGAGACACACACCAAAGTAAAAGTGTCTCATGCCAATTAAGCTAAACTCATGTCCTTACATCTTTTGGAAGGACCAGTTAAAAATACAAATGAAAAGGTATCTTATGTACCCTCAAATTATACCAAAGAGCTATACTATGTTAAGATTTGCACTGTGTAGGAATATTCTTAGAAATTAAGAAAAACATCTATAACACTACACTTACATGAGACATTTACAAAATCAACTTCTTCTAGAAATTGGTAAGGAGCATGAAACCCATTGACAAAAACAGAATAGTGCCACAAGCCACGAAACATGCCACACTTATGAAATTTCAACATTAGCTGTAACGGCAGCTTTCTGACTCCCACTCTCTTGACCTTGAATTCTGATTGGTTTTTAGACATGGCCTCTCTTCTGGCAGGAGCAGTCCCTTGCCTCTCAAACTCTTTCAGTGGGTTGTCATTCTGCACATTAGAAATGTAACAGATCTTCAGACTTTCTGCCTCTATGGTGCAGACCCTTTGAGAGCAGGCCAAGCCACTGAAACCCAGTAGCAAATGCACACCGCAGTCATCTCCGTAAGCACATATGGGGCTCATACACCTTCTGCATCAGTCACACATGTGAGGAACAGTTTTCTTCTGCTACACTCAAAATGAGCGTTGATGTAGCGAGGTCATGGATACCCTGTGTGGGCACTTCAGAATCCAGCCTCTCTCTCCTCCTTGGGCAGTATACTCCAAAGCTATCATGTCCTAATATGAATTGTCTTTGATTATCTTTCCTCAGGAAGTGTTTCTCTAAGCTGCCCTACTCACCCTGCATTAACCAGCCTTTCATTAGGCCGTTAGATTTCCCCCTGTTCCTGGGAAAAATACAAACTGCCTAGGAAATACATCTCTTCCTGGGAATAGTTCTTTGAAATTTATAAATAGGAGCAGAACCTGATATAATCCAAGAATGGTGAAAGACATTACTTTTTCGTTAATAAGGATTTAGAATAAGGCAATTCTTTCCATACCACCCTGTCCTATTTTATGGTATAATATGTTTGGCAATGCCAAACTTAGTCTAAATCTCAAGGGAAAAGACATTAGAAGGAATACAATGAAAACAAATTGTGAGGTCAGCATCACCCCAATACACAAACCAGATAAAGATACTAAAAGAAAAGAAAATTACGGACCAATATTCCTTATGAATATAGATGTAAAAGTTCTCAACAAAACACTAGCAAACTGAATCCAACAGCATATTAAAAGAATTATACAGGCAACACATGGATGAAACTTGAAGACATTATGATGAGTGACATAAGCCAGACACAGAAGGACAGATATTGTATGAACTTATTTATGTGAAATAATTATATGCAATAATTTGAATGTAAAAATTCAGATAGTCAGAAACAAGAATAAGGGTTACCAGGGGCTGGGGGGGCAGTAGGGAATGGCGGGCGGTAGGGAATGGAGGGGTTAATGCTTAATTGGTACAGAATTTCTGTTTGAGATAATGAAAAAGGTTTGGTAACAGATGGTAGTGATGGTAGCACAACACTGTAAAGAACAGCACTGAATTATATATTTGAATATGGTTAAAAGGAGAAATTTTAGGTTCTATATGTTACTAGAATAAAAAATTTTAAAAAATAGGATTGTACAACACAAATTGTGAATCCTAATCCTAAACTATAAGAGAGTTAATAGTACAATTTTAATAATATTCATTTGTCAAATGTAACAAAGGTACCACACTAATGCAAGGTGTTGATAGGAGAGGAGGGAAACATGGGAACTCTCTAGTTTCTGCATGATTTTTCTGTAAACTTACAACTACTTTAATTAAATATATATATATCAAAATATATTTAATTAAATATATATCAATATATATAAACATATGTATATATATATCAAAGAATTATTATCACGATCAAGTGGGATTTATTCTAGGTGTGCAAGCATGGTTCAAAATAAGCAAATCAATTACTGTAATGTACCATATGAATAGAATGAAGGAAAAAGCCCACATGATCATCTAAATTGATGCAGAAAAGGCATTTAACATAATCAAACATTACTTCTTGATAAAAATACTCGGAAAAGTAGGAATAGAAGGAAATTTATTCAACATAATAGAGGGCATATATGAGAAACCCACAGCTTTTAACAATGGTAAAAGACTGAAAGCTTTCCCCCTAAAATCGGGAACAAAACAAGGATACCTAATGTCACCACTGGTATTCAACATTGTACTGGAAGTTCTAACCAGAGCACTGAGGCAAGAAAAAGGATTAAAAGGTATCTAAATTGGAAAGAAAGAAGTAAAAATTTCCCTATTTTCAGATGATGTGATTCTATATATAGAAAATCTTAAAAAACAAAAAGCAAAAAATAAACCTCAACAAAGCTCTTAGAGCTAATAAGCAAATTCAGTAAAGTAGTGAGGTACAAAATCAACAAGCAAAGGACAAATGAACAATATGAAAAGAAAATCAAGAAAACAATTCCAGTTAAAATAGCAACAAAAAGAAATATTTAGGAATAAATTTACCCAAGGATGTAAAGAACTTGTACATGGAAAACAAAAAAATTATTGCTGAAAGAAATTAAAGAAGATCAAAAATAAATGGAAGGCCATTCTGTGTTCATAGATTAGAAGACTAAGTACTGTTAAAATGTCAATTCTTCCCAAAGTGATTTACAGATTCAACACAATCCCAATAAAAATTCCAACAGTTTACTTTGGAAAAATTGTAAAGTCAATAACCAAGTTTATATGGAAGGGCAATGGTCCCTAAATAACCAAAATCATCTTAAAAAAGAACGAAGTTGAAGAACTCACACTTCCCAATTTTAAAACTCTTCACAAACCTACAATAATCAAACCAGCATGGTACAGGCACAGGGACAGACACATAGACCAATGGAACTGAATTGAGAGTTCAGAAGTAAACTCTTACATCTATGGTCAACTGATTTCTTTTAAAAATATTTTTATTGGCAAATCTTCACACACATACATTCCATACATGGTGTACAATCAATGGCTCACAATATCATCACATACTTGTGCAGTCATCACCATGATCATTTTTTATGACATTTGCATCACCCCACAAAAATAAATAAAAAGGAAGAAGAAAACACTCATATTCCATACCCCTTACCTCTGCCTCTCATTGACAACTAGTATTTCCAACTACCCAGTTTATTTTACCCTTTGTACCCTCAGTATTTATTTATTTCCATCTGTATTTTTTTACCCATCTGTCCATACCTTGGATAACAAGCATCAGATACAAGGTTTTCACAGTCACACAGTCACATTGTAAAAGCTGTATCTTTATACAATTATCCTCAAGAATCAAGGCTACTGGGACACAGCTTTACAGTTTCAGGCACTTCCCTCCAGCAACTCCAATCCATCATAAACTAAAAAGTGATATTTATATAAGGCATAAGAATAACCTCCAGGATAACCTCTCAACTCTGTTTGAAATCTCTCACCCACTGACACTTTATTTTGTCTCATTCCTCTCTTCCCTCTTTTGTCAAGAAGGTTGTCTCAATCCCTTGATACTGAGTCCTGGTTCATCCAAAAATTGCTGTCCCATGTTGCCAGGGAGATTTACACCCCTGGGAGGCATGTTCCACATAGGGGGGTGGGCAGTGAATTCACCCGCCCAGTTGACTTAGAGACAGAGGCCACATCTGAGCAACAAAAGAGGTTCTCTGGGGGTGACTCTTAGGCATAATTTTAAATAGCTTAGCTATCCTTTGCAGGAATAAGTTTCAAAGTGGCGAACCCCAAGATCAAGGGCTCAGCCTATTGATTTGGTTGTTCCCACTGCTTGTGAGAATATCACAAATTCTCCAAATGGGTAAGTTGAATATTTCCTTCATTCTCCCCAGTTCCCAAAGGGGACCTTGCAAATACTTCTTTATTCACTGCCCAAATTACTCTGGGATATACTAGGGCATCACACTAACCAGGACAAACCAACAAGATCACATGCCCTATTCAAGATTTCATGTACTTATAGTGTTCAACTAATCTGACCATAAAAGTTAAATTAGAAAGGGTGCACAGGTGTTTCAGTGGTAGAATGCGCACCTTTCATGCGGGAGACCGGGTTCAATTCCTGGACCATGCACCCCCCCCCCCCCAAAAAAAGTTAAATTAGGAAATACACTACCCAAAATACAAATTTTGCACCAAATAAACATCTCTCTCTTTGGGCTCACTCAGAAGTTCAAGTTTTAAAAATATGTGTGATATCCTTTACTATGTATTCTGATTTACCTTACTCCTATCCAGGTCACTTCATTCATATCGCTACTCAAAGTCTGATCCCTTTTTCAACTTTTTAAACAGTTCTTTTATGGGGCACTGCTGACTTTCATATCTTCAGAGCACTAACTCTGAGTCTCAGGTTCACATAAATACCTAAAGTTTCTGGGAACAACCAGGATATAAACAAAAAGCTCAGTCTTTCAGAATTTAGAAATAACAGTTACATAATAACATAACATATAGAAATAACAGTTCTATATTTAGAAATAACTCCTAAATATATGTGACTGCTGTAAGAGCTTATAATCTAGGACCCTTTACAATAGGCCCCAACCTGATAAACATTATTCTTGACTTCAGTTCACTGAATTTTTAGATTATATTTAGTCCATATGAGTGAGGCATGATAATATATGTCTTTTTGTTTTTGATATTTCATTCAACATACAGTCCCTTAAGGTTCATTCACCTAGTTGCATTACTCACAACTTCACTCCTTCTTGGGGCCCTCAGTAGTCCATTGTATGTATACACCATAGTTCTCCCTTTCATTCCTCAGTTGTTATACCCTTAGGTCACTTCCATTCATTGTGGATCACTGCCCCAGAAACACCAGTGTGCAAATGTCCATTCATGTCCCCATACTCATTTCCTTCAGGTATATACTAAGCAGTACAGTTTCAGGACCATGTGGCAAACCCGGAGGGGCTGCACCTCCCAGTTTCCCTACCTACAATGAATAGGTACATTTCTTACTCCACATTTTCCCTAGCACTTGTTTCTCTCTGTTCCTTTTTAAACCATTTTATTCACACATCATACAATCTAACCTAAGTGCATAAACATGCCTTTGTACTACAATCTATTTGAAGACATTTCTTTTCCTTCCACAAAGAATCCATACCCCTTCCCCATGCCCACCGCCTGTTGACATTTAGTTTTGGCATAATACTTTTGTTACATTCAGTGGAAGCATATTGCAAAGTTCCTGTCAACCACAGATTGTATTTCATCCCAGTATACCATCTATTTTCAATACCTTGCAATGTTGACATTCATTTGTTCTCCCTCACGCAGAAATGTTTATTTGTACATGTGCAGGTATGAAAGGATGTATGTACCCTAGAAAAGCTACATTTAAATCCTAATTCCATTTTGTAAATGCAGCCGTTTCTTCTAATCCCTATTCAGTATTATGTGTTGGTGTCATGGTCAGCTTCATGTGTCAACTTGGCCAAGTGGTGGTACCTGTTTGTCTGGTTGGGCAAGTGCTGGCCTGTCTGTTGCAATGAGGACAATTCATAGAATTAGATCATGATCATCCAGCTGCATCCACAGCTGATTCCATTTGTAATCAACCGAGGGGAGTGTCTTCTGCAATGAGTGATGCTCAGTCTAATCATTGGAAACATTTTAACAAGGATTCAGAAGAGACAAGCTCTCTTCTTGCTTCGGCTGGCAAGCCTCTCCTGTGGAGTTCGTCCAGACCATCCATCAGAATCATCAGCTTCACAGCCTGCCCTGTGGATTTTGGACTCTGCATTCCCATGGTCACATGAGACACTTTTATAAATTTTATATTTGCGAGTGTTCCTGTTGATTCTGTTTCTCTAGAGATCCCTCACTAACACATCTTGGTACCAGGAGTGGTTCTTAAGAAACAGAATCTTAAAAATGGGTTTTTATGAATGGTTTTCTATTCTGTCTGGACTCAAAGGCACTAAGGACTCTGATTCCCATAATCAGAATGACACTCCCAATCCATGGAGTGAGTTAGCAAAAGAGATAGTCAAAATATCACATTTGATTCTCCTAATGCTTCACTTGTGTGAAGCCAGGCTCTGGAGGATAATGTTTTTGACACATTTACAGAGTTTTGTGCAAATAAGAGGTATAGAGATGTTGGCTGATTGTTGTTAGATACACTGGCTACCTTAAGGAGTGAAAGGGATGGGCATAAGGCTTCAAACAAGAAGCTTAAGAGCCATCTGACAGATGTAGATATTTCTATGAGTATCCTGAAGGAAAGTCTTGTTTCCTGTAGCTGTAGACTTGATATCTCTGAAAACCAGACTCAGAATCTTATTGTTAGAGTAGCAACTTTACAATGTAAACTGAAATCTCAGTGGTGCATGGTGTCTGCCATTAAAGTGAGGGCATTGATTGGAAAGGAGTGGGACCCTGAAAAATGGGATGGTGACTTATGGATTGATAATGATGTGGGGGTGAGGTTGAAACCCTAGGTCATGCTGAGTCTTCTCTAGATAACCCTGTAATTGTTTGCCCTGAGGACATAGTGGCCCCACCTCCAGCCTGCCTTGAGGAGTTGGCCACCCAACCTCCACCTAAAGGAATTAGCCCCAGGTGATGCCTCCTATTTCACCAGATGAAACTGCAAATGAAGACCCTGAAACAAATGGCTTGGAAGATATTTCTAATTCTTTTCATGACCCACTCCCACCAACCCTCACTTCTTCCAGACCTATAACTAGACTAAAGTCCCAACAGGCCCCTAAAGGTGAAGTACAAAGTATCACACATGAGGAGGTATGTTATACTCCAAAAGAATGGCTGAATTTTCCAATTATATAGACAGAAATCAGGGGAATATGTGTGGTAATGGATTTTAAGGGTGTGGGATAATGGTGGGAGGAATATAAGGCTGGATTTAGCTGAATTTATTGATATGGACCCACTACACAGATAATCTGTATTCAGTGTTATAGCTCAAGGGGTTAGAAAAGGTATTAACAGTTTGTTTGGATGGTTGGTTGAAACATGGATCAAAAGGCCGCTGACATTACCTGAGGTTGAAATGCCAAAACTTTCCTGGTTTAATGTAGATGAGGGGATTCAGAGGCTTAGAGAGATCAGAATGTTAGAGTGGATTTATCATGCAAAGCCTGCTCTTACACCCCAGGAATGTTAAGAGGATGCACCTTCTACCAGAACATGAGAAATAAATTTGTAAGACTATCACCATCATCCCTGAAGAGTTTGTAGTTGCACTTCTCTGTAGTCAGATATTACTGTAGGAACTGCTGTCACTGAGCTGGAATCCTTAAATACAATGGGGATGATGGGATCCTGAGTTGGCAGAAGCCAGGTGGCAGCACTTAATTGCCAAAGACTGGGTAGACGTGGCTATTATAACAGACAGCAACTCAAAGCAGGAGTCAAAATTATATGACTCGCAGAGATTTGTGGCATTGGCTAGTAAATCATGGGATACCTAGAAATACAATAGCTGGGCAGTCTACCTAATTTTGTTTGAGCTGGATAAACAAAAGAATTCTAGGTCAAGTGAACAGAAGTCTAACCTGAATTACAAAAAAACAAAGTCATGGCCCCTTAATCAATTTCCAGACTTGAGACAGTTTACAGACCCAGAGCTCCTTGAATGAAGGGGAGGTCAGGTACCTTTGGGGGAGAACCCTGTTACACTGCCACAAATTAATACTGTTAATCTTCCTCCAAGCCTTCCTCAAGGAGACCGAAGGCCTTTTACCAGGATAACTGTGCACTGGGGAAAAGGGAATGATCAGATATTTCGGGGATTATTAGACACTGGTTCAAAGTGACATTAATTCCACGGGACCCAAACGTCACTCTGGTCATAAGTCCCCACCAGTCAGAGTGGGGACTTATGGAGGTCAGGTGATCAATGGAGTTTTAGCTCAGGTCCATCTCACAATGGGTCCAGTGAGCCCCCACACCTGCTCTGTAGTTATTTCCCCAGTTCCAGAACGTATATTGATATAGACATACTGAACAACTGGCAGAATCCTGACATTGGCTCTCTAACTCATGCAATGAGGGCTACTATGGTGGGAAAAGCCAAGTGGAAGCCACTAGAACTACCCCTACCTTGCAAAATAGTAAATCAGAAGCAATACTGGATCCTGGAGGGATTGCAGAGATTACTGCTACTCTTAAGGACTTGAAGGATGCAGGGGTGGTGATTCCCACCACATCCCCATTCAACTCTCCTATTTGGCCTGTGCAGAAAACAGATAGGTCTTGAAGGATGACAGTAGATTATCGTAAGCTCAACCAGGTGGTAACTCCAATTGCAGCTGCTGTTCCAGATGTGGTATCATTGCTTGAGCAAATCAATACATCCCCTGGTACCTGGTATGTGCTATTAATCTGGCAAATGATTTTTTCCCAATAGCTGTTAGTAAGGACCACCAGAAACAGTTTGCTTTCAGCTAGCAAGGTCAGCAATAAACTTTCACGGTCCGACCTCAGGGGTGTATCAACTCTATGTCATAATCTTGTCGCAGGGACCTTGATCATTTCTCCATCCCAGAAGACATCACACTGGTCCATTACATTGATGATATCATGCTTATTGGACCCAGTGAGCAAGAAGTAACAACTACTCTAGACTTACCGGTAAGGCATTTACATATCAGAGGATGGGAGATAAATCCAACAAAAATACAGGGGCCTTCCACCTCAGTGAAATTTCTAGGTGTCCAGTGCTGTGGGGCATATTGAGATATCCCTTTTAAGGTGAAGGATAAGTTGCTGCATCTGGCCTGTCCTATGACCAAAACAGAGGCACAACACCTTGTTGGTCTCTCTGGATTATGGCAACAACATATTCCTCATTTGGGTGTGTTACTCTGGCCAATTTATTGAGTGACCAGAAAAGCTGATAATTTTGAGTGTGGACCTGAACAAGAGGAGGCTCTGTGACAGGTCCAGGCTGCTGTACAAGCTGCTCTGCCACTTGGGCTGTATGATCCAGCAGATCCAATGGTGCTGGAAGTGTCAGTGGCAAATAGAGATGCTGTCTGGAGCTGTTGGCAGGCCCCTATAGGAGAATCACAACGCAGACCCTTAGGGTTTTGGAGCAAAGCCTTACCATCTGCTTCAGATAACTACTCTCCTTTTGAGAAACAGCTTTTGGCCTTCTACTGGGCCTTAGTGGAGACAAGAATGCTTAACCTTAACTCAACAACAAAAAGACAGCCAATCCAATTACAAAATGGGAAAAAGACTTGAACAGACAACCCTCAGAAGAGGAAATACAAATGGCCAAAAGGCACATGAAGAGATGTTCAACGTCCCTGGCCACTAGAGAAATGCAAATCAAAACCATAATGAGATATCATCTCACACCCACCAGAATGGCCATTATCAACAAAACAGAAAATGACAAGTGCTGGAGAGGATGTGGAGAAAGGGGCACACTTATTCACTGTTGGTGGGAATGTCAAATGGTGCAGTTTGGCGGTTCCTCAAAAAGCTGAATATAGAATTGCCATATGACCCAGCAATACCATTGCTAGGTATCTACTCAAAGGACTTAAGGGCAAAGACACAAACGGACATTTGCACACCAATGTTTACAGCAGCATTATTTACAATTGCAAGGAGATGGAAACAGCCAAAATGTCCATCAACAGACGAGTGGCCAAACAAACTGTGGTATATACATACGATGAAATATTATGCAGCTTTAAGACAGAATAAAGTTATGAAGTATGTAACAACATGGATGGACCTTGAGAACATTATGCTGAGTGAGACTAGCCAAAAACTAAAGGACAAATACTGTATGATCTCATTGATATGAACTGACATTAGTGAATAAACTTGGAATATTTTGTTCGTAACAGAGACCATCAGGAGACAGAAATAGGGTAAGATATTGGGTAATTGGAGCTGAAGGGATACCAACTGTGCAACAGGACTGGATACAGAAACTCAGAAATGGACAGCACAGTACTACCTAACTGTAATATAATTATGTCAAAACACTGAATGAAGTTGCATGTGGGAATGATAGAGGGAGGAGGGCTAAGGACATAAATGAAATCATAAAAAAAGATAGATGTTAAAGATTGAAACAGTATAATCTAGGAATGCCTAGAGTGTATAATAATAGTGAAATGTACAAGGTACAATTTAAAAAATGTTTTTTCCATGAGGAAGAACAAAGGAATGTCATTATTGCAGGGTACTGAATATAGATGGTAATTAATATTAAAAAAAAAATAAAAGAATGCTTAACCTTGGGCCAACAAGTTACCATGAGACCTGAGTTGCCTATCATGAGCTGGGTGTTGTCTAACCCACCAAGCCATAAATTTGGGCGTGTGCACAGCAGCACTCCATCATAAAATGGAAATGGTATATATGAGATAGGGCCAGAGCAGGTCCTGAAGGCACAAGTAAGTTACATGAGGAAGTGGCCCAAATGCCCATGGTCTCCACTCCTGTCACATTACCTTCTCTTTCCCAGACCAGAGCTATGGCCTCTTGGGGAGTTCCTTATAGTCAATTGACTGAGGAAGAGAAAACTTGGACCTGGTTTACAGATGGTTCAGCATGATATGCTCGTACCACCTGAAAGTGGACAGCTGTAGCACTACAACCCCTTTCTGGGGTGTCCTTGAAAGATAGTGGTGAGGGGAAATCCTCCCAGTGGGCAGAACTTCGAGCAGTGCACCTGGTTGTTCATCGTGCTTGGAAGGAGAATGGGCCAGAGGTGCACTTGTATACCTCTGGCCCGTAGGAAAATTGGTGGCAAAGAGGTCTGGGGAAGAAGTATGTGGATAGGCCTTTCTGAGTGGGCTAAAAATATGAAGATACTTGTGTTCCATGTGAATCGCACCAGAGGGTGACTTCAGCAGAGGAAGGTTTTAATAATCAAGTGGATAAGATGACCCGTTCTGTGGATACCCAGTCAGCCTCTTTCCCCAGCAACTCCTGTCATGTCCAATGGGCTCATGAGCAAAGTGGTCATGGTGGTAGGGATGGAGGTTATGCATGGGTTCAGCAACATGGACTTCCACTCACCAAGGCTGACCTGGCTACAGCCACTGCTGAGTGCCCAATCTACCAGCAGCAAAGACCCACACTCAGCCCCTGATATGGTAACATTCCCTGAGGTGACCAGCCAGCTACTTGGTGGCAGGTTGATTACATTGGACCACTCCCTTCAGGGAAGGGGCAGCAATTTGTTCTAACTGGAATAGACACATACTCTGGATATCGGTTTGCTTTCCCTGCATGCAATGCTTCTGCCAAAACTACCATCTGTGGGCTTACAGAATGCTTTATCTATCGTCATGGTATTCCACACAGCATTGCTTCTGATCAGGGAACACACTTTACAGCAAATGAAGTGCAGGAATGGGCACATGCTCATGGAATTCTCTGGTCTTAGCATGATCCCCATCATCCAGAAGCAGCTGGATTCATAGAACGGTGGAATGGCCTTTTGAAAACTCAATTTTGGTGCCAACTAGGTGGCAATACCTTGCAGGGTTGGGGTAATGTTCTCCAGGAAGCTGTGTATGAGCTGAATCAGCATCCACTGTATGGTGTTTTTTGTCCCATAGCCGGATCCATGGGTCCAGGAACCAAGGGGTGGAAATGGGAATGGCACCACTCACTATTACCCCTAGTGATCCACTAGGAAAATTTTTGCTTCCTGTCCCTGTGATCTTGAGCTCTGCTTGTCTACAAGTTTTAGTTCCAAAAGGGGGAGTGCTTCCACCAGGAGAAACAACAATGATTCCATTGAACTGGGATCTAAGACTGCCCCCTGGTCACTTTGGGCTGCTCAGGCCCCTGGATCAACAAGCCAAGAAGGTGATTACATTACTGGCTGGGGTGACTGACCTTGACTATCAGGGGGAAATAGGACTGCAACTGCACAATGGAGGTAAAGAAGAGTTTTCCTGGAATATAGGAGATCCCCCTAGGGAGTCTTTTAGTACAACCATGCCCTGTGATTAAAATCAATGGAAAACTGCAACAACCCAATCCAGGCAGGACTTCCAATGGCTCTGAAACTCCAGGAATGAAGGCTTGGGTCACCCCACCAGGCAAAGAACCACAGCCAGCTGAAGTTCTTGCTGAGGGTAAAGGGAACATGGAAAGGGTAAGTGGAAGAAGGTAGTGATAAATATGAACTTTGACCACGTGATCAGTTACAGAAACGAGGACTGTGATGCTGTTTTGTTCCTGTTATACTATTTAAGTTGTAAGATATCATGTTTAAGAACGAATATTACCCAAGTACTTGTACCCTATTCTGGAGAGAGTTACTGTGTTTCTAGTTATATGCAGGACAGTTGAGTATTGTTAGGTGAAAGAAAAAAATGTGTGTGTTAATGTTTTTTATTTAGAAATTAGGTACGGTTTAAGGTGATACATATAGCTGCCAAGTTGACAAGGGGTGCTCTGTCATGGTCAGCTTCATGTGTCAACTTGGCCAAGTGGTGGTACCTCTTTGTCTGGTTGGGCAAGTCCTGGCTGTCTTTTACTATGAGGACATTTCATAGAATTATGAAATTCTATGATCATGTCAGCTACATCCACAGCTGATTCCATTTGTAATCAGCCAAGGGGAGTGTCTTCTGCAATGAGTGATGCTCAATCTAATCACTGGAAGCCTTTTAAGGATTCGGAAGAGACAGCTCTCTTCCTGCTTTGGCTAGTGATCCTCTCCTGTGGAGTTCATCCAGACCCTCCATCGGAATCATTGGCTTCACAGTCTGCCCTCTAGATTTTGGACTCTGCATTCCTGTGGTCACGTGAGACACTTTTATAAATTTTATATTTGCGAGTGTTCCCTGTTGAAACTGTTTCTCTGATACAGTTGGAAACTTTAATTAGGTTATCTCCATGAAGATGTGACTCAAACAAATGTGGGTATTAAACTTGATTAGATGGAGACACGACTCCACCCATTCAGGTGGGTCTTGATTACTTTACTGGAATTGTATAAAAGAGGAAAGATTTTGGAGAAAGCAAATGTTTCTCCAAAATCTCTGCTTTGAGAGATCATAGAATGCTGCAGCACCATGAAGCAGAGAGTCCACCAGCCAGCAACTGTTTGAGATGAAGAAGGAAAATGCCTCCCGGGAAGCTGGAGTGGAAGCTAGCAGATGACACTGTTCGCCATGCGTCTTCCAGCCGAGAGATAAATCCTGACTGTGTTTGCCATGTGCCTTTCCACTTCAGAGAGAAACTCTGAACTTCATCAGCCTTCTTGAATTAAGTTATCTTTCCATGGATGCCTTAGATTGGACATTTCTATAGACTTGTTTTAATTGGGACATTTCAATAGCCTAAAAACTGTTAACTTGCAATTTAATAAATTCGCCTTTTTAAAAGTCATTCCATTTCTGATATATTGCATTCTGGCAGCTGACATACGAGAACATCACCATTATTGAACACTCCAGGCATTCCTAAGTTATACTCTCTCAGTCTTTATTCTCTATCTTTCCTTCTGGTTTCATATCAGCCCTTCTCCCTTGATTATACTCTTATTCAGCTTTATTCCGTAAACTTACATTATTGTGCTACAATCAGGTAGCATTGCGTTATCCATTTCTGAATTTTTAAGATCAGTCCTGTTGCACAATATGTATATCTTCAGCACCAATTACCCAATCTCTACCCTATCTCTATCTCCTGATAACCTGTGTTCTTAACTTAAATTTTCAGAGTTCACTCATTAATATTAGTTCATATTAGTGAGACCATACAGCATTCTTCCTTTTGTTTCTGGCTAATTTCACTCAGCATAATGTCCTTAATGTTTATCCATGTTGTTACATGCTTCATGACTTTATTCTGTCTTATAGCTGTGTAATAGTTCATCATATGTATATACCACAGCTTGTTTAGCCACTCATCCACTGATGGACCATGTGGGCTGCTTCCATCTCTTAACAATTGTAAATAATGCTGCTATAAACATTGGTGTGCAAATGTCCATTTCTGTCCCCTCATGTCCTCTGAGTAGATACATAGCAATGGGGTTGCTAGATCATATGGCAATTCTATACTTAGCTTCCTGACAAAAGGCCAAAGTGCTTCCAGAGCAGTTGTACCATTTTACAGTCCCACCAACAGTAAGTAAGTGTACCTCTTTCTCCACATCCTCTCCAGCACTTGTTTTCTGTTTCAGTTTTTTTTTTAAATGGCCATTCCAGTGGGTTGTCAGTTGATATCTCATTGCGGTTTTAGTTTGCATTTCCTTAATAGCCAGTGAAGTTGAGCTTCTTTTCATGTGCTTTTTAGCCATTTGCATTTCCTCTTATGAGAAGTGTCTTTCATGTCTTTTGCCCATTTTTTAATTGGGTTGTCTTTTTGTTATTGAGTTGAAGAATCTTTTTTATATTCTGGATACTAAACCCTTATCTGATATGTGGTTTCCGAATATTGTCTCCCATTGCATAGGATGCCTTTTTACTTTCTTGACTAAGTTCTTTGATACACAAAAGTGTTTAATTTTGAGGAGTTCCTATTTATGTATTTCTTTTTTCAATGCTCGTACTTTGGGTTTAAGGTCTAGGAAACAGCCTCTTATTACAAAGTTTATAAGATATTTCCCTACATTTTATTTAAAAAGTTTTATGGTCTTAGCACTAATGTTTAGGTCTTTGATCCACTTTGAGTTAATTTTTGTATAGGGTGTGAGATGTGGATCCTCTTTCATTCTTTTGCATATGGATATCTAGTTCTCCAAGCACCATTTATTGAAGAGGCTGCTCTGTCCCAGGTAGGCTGGATTGACCGCCTTATCAAAGATCAATTATCCATGGATAAGAGGGTCTATTTATGAACCCTTCATTTGATTCCATTGGTCAGTATTATTATCTTTATGCCAGTACCATGCTGTTTTGAAAAGCTTCATAATATGCTTTAAAGTCAGGCAGTATGAGACCTCCCACTTCATTTTTCTTTCTCAAGATATTTTTAGCTATTTGGGGCACCTTGCTCTTCCAAATAAATTTGATTATTGGTTCTTCTATTTCTGCAAGGTAAGTTGTTGGGATTTTAATTGGTACTGAATTGAATCTATAAATCAAATTGGGTAGAAATGACATCTGAATTATATTGAGTCTTCTAATTCTTGAACATGATATGCCCTTTCATTATTTAAGCAATGCATGATTTCTTTTAGCAATTTCTTGTAGTTTTCTGTATATAGGTCTTTTGTATCCTTAGTTACATTTACTCCTAAATATTCAATTCTTTTGGTTGCTATTGGAAATGGATTGTTTTCCCCTTGATTTCCTCCTCAGATTGCTCATTACTAGTGTATAGAAACACTACTGTTTTGGGGATGTTGATCTTGTACCCTGCCACTTTGCTGTACTCATTTATTAGCTTTTGTAGCTTTGCTGTAGATTTTTCAGTGAGAGTTTTAGTTATTCCTTTCCAATTTGGATGCCTTTTCTTTCTTTCTTTTTCTTGTCTAACTGCTCTAGCTAGAACTTCCAGCACAATTTTGGATAACAATAGTGACAGTGGGCATCCTTGTCTTATTCCTGATCTTAGAGGGGAAGCTTTCAGTCTTTCCCCATTGAGGATGATGCTAGCTGTGGGTTTTTCATATATTCCCCTTATCATATTAATGAAGTTCGTTCTATTTCTATCCTTTGAAATGTTTTCCTCAAGCACAAATTTGAAGTCTAATTTGTCAGATATTAGAATAGCTACTCCTGCTCTTTTCTGATGTTATTGCATGAAATATCTTTTCCCAACCTTTAATTTTCATTCTATTTTTGTCCTTGGGTCTAAAATGAGTCTCCTGTTGACAACATACAGATGGGTCCTGTTTTTTAATCCATTCTTCTAGTCTATGTCTTTTGATTGAGGAATTTAATCCATTCACATTTAGTGTTATTACTATAAAGGCAGTACTTTCTTCTACCATTTTGCCTCTTGGATTTTATATGTCATATCTAGTTTTTGTTTTTTCTCTCTTTTTACCTTAACTGATGGTCTTCATTTCTACAATCTTCTCCACACCTCTTTCTCTTGTTTTTTCCTATCTGCCTGTAGTGCTCCCCTTAGTATTTCTTGCAGAGCTTGTCTGTTGGTCACAAATTCTCTCAGTGATTGTTGTCTGAAAATGTTTTAATCTCCCCCTAATTTTTAAAAAATTTATTTATTTATTAATTAAAAAGATTAAGAACAAACAAAAACATTAATGTATCATTTTGTTCTACAGTAATTCTTAATATCATCACATAGTTGCATATTCATCATTTCTTAGAACATTTGCATCAATTCAGAAAAAGAAATAAAAAGATAACAGAAAAAGAAATAAAGCAATAACAGAGAAAAAAAAAAGACTATACATACCCTTACCCCTTCCTTTCATTAATCACTAGCATTTCAAACTAAATTTATTTTAACATTTGTTCCCCCCTATTATTTATTTTTATTCCATATGTTCTACTCGTCTGTTGACATGGTAGATAAAAGAAGCATAAGACACAAGGTTTTCACAATCACACAGTCACATTGTGAAAGCTATATCATTATTCAATCATCATCAAGAAACATGGCTACTGGAACACAGCTCTACATTTTCAGGCAGTTCCCTCCAGCCTCTCCACTACATCTTGAATAACAAGGTGATATCTACTTAATGAGTAAGAATAACCTCCAGGATAAATTCTTGACTCTGTTTGGAATCTCTCAGCCATTGACACTTTGTCTCATTTCACTCTTCCCACTTTTGGTCAAGAAGGTTTTCTCAATTCCTTGATGCTGAGTCTCAGCTCATTCTAGGGTTTTTCTCAGTCCCTTGATGCTGAGTCTCAGCTCATTCCAGGATTTCTGTTCCACGTTTCCAGGAAGGTCCACACCCCTGGGAGTCATGTCCCACATAGACAGGGGGAGGGTGGTGAGTTTGCTTGTTGTGTTGGCTGGAGAGAGAGGCCACATCTGAGCAACAAAAGAGGCTCTCTTGGGGGTGACTCTTAGGCCTAAATTTTAAGTAGACTTGACCTATCCTTTGTGGGGTTAAGTTTCATATGAACAAACTCCAAGACTGGGGCTTCTTAGCCTATGGCTTTGGTTGTCCACACTGGTTGTGAGAATATCAAGAATTCAACTTGGGGAAGTTGAATTTCTCCCCATTCTCACTATTCTAGGCATTCCGCGCTTATACCATCTCAATCTTTATCATCTATCTTTCTTTGTGATTTCATTTATGCCCCCAGCCCTCCTTCCTCTATCATTCTCCCATGCAGCTCCATTCAGTGTTTTAACATAATTGTATTACAGTTAGGTAGTATTGTGCTGTCCATTTCTGAGTTTTTATATTCAGTCCTGTTGCACAGTCGGTATCCCTTCAGCTCCAATTGCCCAATATCTTACCCTATTTATCTCCTGATGGTCTCTGTTACCAATGAAATATTCCAAATTTATTCACTAATGTCAGTTCATATCAGTAAGACCATGCAGTATTTGTCCTTTAGTTTTTGGCTAGTCTCACTCAGCATAATGTTCTCAAGGTCCATCCATGTTGTTACATGTTTCATAACTTTATTCTGTGTTAAAGCTGCATAATATTCCATTGTATGTATATACCATAGTTTGTTTAGCCACTCGTCTGTTGATGGACATTTTGGCTGTTTCCATCTCCTTGCAATTGTAAATAATGCTGCTATAAACATTGGTGTGCAAATGTCCGTTTGTGTCTTTGCCCTTATATCCTTTGAGTAGATACCTAGCAATGGTATTGCCGGGTCATATGGCAATTCTATATTCAGCTTTTTGAGGAACCACCAAACTTCCTTCCACAGCAGTTGCACCATTTGACATTCCCACCAACAGTGAATAAGTGTGCCTCTTTCTCCACATCCTCTCCAGCACTTGCATTTTCTGTTTTGTTGATAATGGCCATCCTGGTGGGTGTGAGATGATATCTCATTGTGGTTTTGATTTGCATTTCTCTAGTGGCCAGGGAAGTTGAGCTCTCTTCATGTGCTCCCCCTCATTTTGAAGGACAGTTGTGCTGGATATAGAATTCTTGGTTGGCAGTCTTTCTCTTTTGGAATCTTAAATATATCATACCATTGCCTTCTTGCCTTAATGGTTTCTGCTGAGAAATTCACACATAGTCTTATTGGGCTTCCCTTGTCTGTGATGGATTGCTTTTCTCTTGCTGCTTTCAAAATTCTCTCTTTCTCTTTGACATCTGAGCGTCTGATTAATAAGTGTCTTGGAGTATGTCCATTTTGATCTGTTCTATTTGGGGTACGCTGCACTTCTTGGATCTTTATTTTTATGTCTTTCATAAGAGTTGGGAAATTTTTAGTGATTATTTCCTCCATTAGTATTTCTCCTACTTTTCCCTTCTCTTATCCTTCTGGGACACCCATAACATGTATATTCATGTACTTCATGCCCTCATTCAATTCCCTAACACTCAGCTCCTATTTTTCCATTCTTTCTCCTATATTTTCTTTTGTGTGTCAGATTTCAGATGTCTAGTTCTCTAGTCACTAATCCTTTCTTCTGCCTCTTCAAATCTGTTATTGTAGGTTTCCATTTTTTTTTATCTCTTCCCTTGTGCCTTTCATTCCCATAAGTTCTGTGATTTGTTTTTTCAAACTTTCAAGTTCTTCCTTTTGTTTTCCCAATGTCTTCTTTATATCCCCCCTCAAGTCGCTGATTTTCTTTTTAATAAGATTTTACATGTGTTCAGACATCCTGAATTAGTTGTTTCAACTCTTGTATTTCATTTGTAGAGTTGGTTTGTTTCTTTAATTGGGCAATATCTTCAATTTTCTTGGTTTGACTCAAAATTTTTTGCTGGAGTCTAGGCATTTGATTTCCTTAATTAGTTTTATTCTGGAGGTTGTTTTCAGTCTTTTACCTAGTATTTTCTTGCTGGTTGGCTTTGTTCTCTATCTGTTCTTTGACATTCAATTCAATTTATTCTAGGCTTCTAGCATGGATTTTGTTTACCTGATCAGAATTTTTCAGTTCTTGTTTTTATTTTGTTTCTTGCCCTACCTACATGGAGCCTTTTTTTTTTTTTTGAGGATGATCTCCTCAGATATTATAGACCCCAGTCAGATTTTCTCAGACCAGAGAGGCCCATGTCTCAGGAGGAAAGAATAGTCAGCATCAGTTTTCCCAGAGGGTGAGACAGCATGTTGTCAGACTTTCCTATGAAGCCTCTAGACTCTGTGCTTTTCCTGTCCTGCCCAGCATGTGGCACTTGTCTGCCTACATCTTCCCACCAGCATAAAGTGATGTGGTGCCTTTAATTTCAGCAGACTCTTCCTGCCAGGGTCATGGTTGAAACAGAGGTTGTAGGATGGCTTTGGTTACTTCAGTTTTCTAGTCCCTGGGATCTGAATTCCTTGAAGGATGGATTCCACTTGAGTTGGGTCCCACATTTCTCTTGGCGAAGATACACCCTTTAGGGAATTGACCTCTTTCACGTCTCTCAGACAGGCTTAATTCTGCCCTTGCCTGTGGCAGTGCTGCAGCTCCCAGTTCTATCTAACAAGAGTTCTGTGTGGGTTCTCAGCTGTTCCACCGGGTCCAGGCTGGTATACACTGTGTGTCCAGTCACTGATGTTCCCCCAGCAGTTGTTTGGTACCATTCCTGGCTATTTACTAGATGCTCTGGAGGACAAACTAAATTCCATACCTCACTAAGCTGCTATCTTGCTCTTCCCCTGATTGGATTTTTCTGCCAACTGATTTTTCACAAGGTTTCCATGTCTATTCAAAGGGGGTAAAGAACAGTCTCTTCCACAAATGGTGCTGGGAATACTGGCTAACTAAATGCAAGAGAATGAAAGCAGACCCCTATAACTTACTTCATATAAAAAAATTTAACACAAAATGGACCCAAGATCTCAATATAAGAAACACAAATATAAAACTCCTAGAAGAAAATGCAAGGAGGTCTTCACCAACTTCCTGGTCTGCTGGCATTGGCAGCCATGAAAGTGGAGCTCTGCAGTTTCAATAGGTACAACATCTATTGTGGACATGGGAGGTGTTATGCCAGGATTGAAGGTTTCCATTTCTTTTGGAAACTTTTTTTTTTTTTTTAATACATGGGCAGGCACCAGGAATCGAACCCGGGTCCTCTGGCATTCCAGGCAAGCGTTCTTGCCTACTGAGCCACTGTAGCCTGCCCGGTTTTCCATTTCTTAATGCAAAATGCAAGTCAGTGTTCCTCTCTAAGAGGAACCCTCGGCAGATAAATTGGACTGTCCTCTACAGAAGAAAGCATAAAAAGGGACAGTTAGAAGAAATTCAAAGGAAAGGATTCACCATGCAGTTAAATTACAAAGGGCTATCACTGATATGTGTCTCTTGCTGATATTATGGCCAAGGGGAATCGGAAACCCAAAGTTAGAAAGACTCAATGAGAACAAGCTATCAGGGCTGTCAAAAAAGTAAGAAAGGCTAAGCAAACATCTAAAAAGACAGCAATAGCTGTTGTTAAGGCTCCCACAAAGGTAACACCTAAACAAAAGATTGTGAAGCCCATGAAGGTTTCCACTCCCTGAGTTGGTGGAAAATGCTAAGTTGGCAAATCAGATTTTTTTCAACTTTTTTTTATTGTATAGTATAACATATATACAAAGCAAAGACATAAAAATGCAGTAGTTTTTAAAGCATTCCTCAACAAGCAGTCATAGGACAGACCCCAAGGTTTGTCATGGGCCACCACATGATCTTCTCACATTTTTCCTTCTAGCTGCTCTAGAATATAGGAGGCTAGAGGGCTTAAATACTTTTTCATCATCACAATTGATTCTTTCCTTCGTTTTTTTGTGAAAAATAACATATATACAAAAAAGCTATAAATTTCAAAGCACAGCACCACAATTAGTTGCAGAACACATTTCAGACTTTGACATGGATTACAATTTCACAACTCTAGGTTTCCACTTCTAGCTGCTCTAAAATACTGGAGACTAAAAGAGATATCAACCCAAATGATTCAGCATTAATATTCATTTGTTAAGTCCTATCCTCTATGTATAATTTCACCATCATCCTTGATCTCTCCATACCTCTCCATACTCTCCTTAGGATGGTTTGGGCTATGGCAATTCTAAATTTATGACATTGGAAGGGTCTGTCACCAACATGGGGTAGGGAGATGGAACCATCTGATGTTCTGGATAGGTTGGGCTAGGTTTCAGGACTTATCTAGACCAGGGACCCATCTGAAGGTTATAGGTTTCTGGAAAGTTACTCTAGTGCCTGGAACCCTTGTGGAATCTTATATATTGCCCTAGGTATTCTTAGGATTGGCTGGAATGATCCTGGTTGGGGGTTGGCAGGTTATGATAGGCAGCAAAATCTAACTGAAGCTTGTGCAACAGCAACCTCCAGAGCAGCCTCCCAACTCTATTTGAACTCTCTCTGCCACTGATACTTTATTAGTTACACTTCTTTTCCCCCTTTTGGTCAGGATGGAATTGTTGATCCTACAGTGCCAGGTATGGATTCATTCCTGGGAGTCATCTCCCACATCACCAGGGAGACTTTCACCCCTGGATGTCATGTCCCACGTAGGGGGAAAGGCAATGATTTCACTTGCAGAGTTGGGTTTAGAGAGACTGAAGCCATATCTGAGCAACAACAGAGGTCCTCCAGAAGTAACTCTTAGGCATGCCTATAGGTAGGCTAAGCTTCTCCATTACCTGCATTAAGCTTCACAAGAGTAAGCCTCATCTGAGCCCCCAGTCTTGGGGTTTGTTCATGTGAAACTTAACCCCACAAAGGATAGGTCAAGTCTACTTAAAATTTAGGCCTAAGAGTCACTCCCAAGAGAGCCTCTTTGTTGCTCAGATGTGGCCTCTCTCTCCAGCCAACATGATGAGCAGTCTCACCACCCTCCCCCTCTGTGTGGGACATGACTCCCAGGGGTGTGGACCTTCCTGGAAACGTGGAACAGAAATCCTGGAATGAGCTGAGACTCAGCATCAAGGGACTGAGAAAAACCCTAGAATGAGCTGAGATTCAGCATCAAGGGATTGAGAGAAACTCCTCGACAAAGGGGGAAGAGTGAAATGAGACTAAGTTTCAATGGCTGAGAGATTCCAAACAGAGTCGAGAGGTTATCCTGGAGGTTATTCTTATGCATTAAGTAGATATCACCTTGTTATTCAAGATGTAGTGGAGAGGCTGGAGGGAACTGCTTGAAAATGTAGAGCTGTGTTCCAGTAGCCATGTTTCTTAATGATGATTGAACAGTGATATAGCTTTCACAATGTGACTGTGTGATTGTGAAAACCTTGTGTCTGATGCTCCTTTTGGCTACTATATCAACAGACGAGTAGAACATATGGAATAAAAATAAATAATAGGGGGAACAAATGTTAAAATAAATTTAGTTTGAAATGCTAGTGGTAAATGAAAGCGAGGAGTAAGGGGTATGGTATGTATAATCTTTTTTTTCTCTATTATCATTTTATTTCTTTTTCTGTTGTCTTTTTATTTCTTTTTCTAAATTGATGCAAATGTTCTAAGAAATGATGAATATGCAACTATGTGATGATATTAAGAATTACTGATTGCATATGTAGAATGAAATGATATCTTAGTGTTTTGTTTGTTAATTTTTTTAATTAATAAAAAAAGTTTAAAAAAAAAAAGAGAGAGAGCCTCATAATTAAAGGCATGGCCTATTGATTTGGATGTCCCTAAAGTTTGACACAATACCAGGGATTCCCTGATGGTAAGGTTTAATAGTTCCATATTCTTTTCTCTCCTCTCTCAGGGGACTCTGCCAATACTTGTTGATTACCTGCTAAATATACTCTAGGATGTTTCCAGGCATTACAATAATCTATACAGGGTTAAAGGATCTCCTTATTTTGTGCTTCCTGTGTTTCAATTGTTCAAATGAGCTATACAGATAGGTAGAATTAGATTATGTACTACAGAAAATTTCAGTTCCAGACCAAATAAACCTTTCTTCTACTGGTCTCAAAGAGTATATGTGGGTCTAAAATATAGACACTGTCTTACTTACCCCTATGTTCTGAGTACTTTAACCCCAATCTGTTTGGCTTCGCTTTTATCTCTAAATATCAGGTTATATATATAAAGCAGCCTCTTAAAAAAATTAAAAACAAACAAACAAACAAATAAAACAGCCTCTTAAAATCCAGAAATAATAATCACCACTCCGGACTTAATGTGTCTGCTCTAAAAGCTTACAATCTACGCCCCTTTTTCTTATAAGCATTTTCTAAAAGTGACCATACCATCGTTGTTCTTCTGTTTCTGGTTTATTTTATCTCACCAAATGTCCCACGTGTTCATTCACATCTTGCATGCTTCACGACTTTTGTTTCTTTTTGTGGCAGCACAATCTTCATTCATAAGTATACCCCATCGTTCGCCAATCTACTTCTCTGTCAGTGCATCCTTCAGCCACCTGCATTCATCGGGCATCATGTAGAGGGCCCAAAGTCCACAGTCCATCAACATTCTCAATTTTAGATAATTTCATTGTTCCCAAGAGACAGAACACCAATCAAATCAGTTTTTAAAATAAAGATCCAACACACAGAAAAATACAAGGAAACATCTTCGGACCTTGTGCTAAGCCTTGGTTTCTTAGACTTTACACCAAAAGCAAAAGAAACAAAAGAAAAAAGAAATAAGACTTGATCAAAATTTAAAACTTAAAAATTTTTGTGCACCAAAGACTTGATCATGAAAGTAAAATGACAGTCTACACAATGGGGGAAAATATTTGGAAAACACACATATCAGATAAGAATTTAATATTTAGAATACAGAAAGAATTCCTACAACTCAGCAACAGAAAGACAAACAATACAATTAAAAATGTGTAAAGGACTTGAATAAACATTTTTCCAAAGAAGATATATTAAATGGTCGATAAACACATGAGAAGATGCTCAACATCATTAGCCATCAGGGAAATGCAAATCAAAACCAGTGTAAGATACCATTTCACACCCATGACAATGGCTACCATTAAAAATATGGAACATAAGTGTTAGAGAGGAAATAGAGAAATAGGAACCCTCAGACATTGCTGGTGGGATGTAAAATTGTGCAGCCACTGTGGAAAGCTATTTGACAATTCCTCAAAAAGTTAAGTATAGAGTTACCATATGTGTCGGCAATATCTATTCTGGGTATATATGCAAAAGAACTGAAAGCAGGAACTCCAGATATTTGTACACTGATGTTCATAGTGACATTATTTACAATTGTCAAAAGGTGGAAGCAACCCAAGTGTCCACCAACAGATGAAGGGATAAACAAGGTGTTGTATATACACACAATGGAATATTATTTGGCCTAAAAAGGTATGAGAGACTGTTGCTTGTTACAAAATAGACAAACCTTGGGGACACACATTGAGTAAAAAAAGCCAGATACAAAAGGATACTGTATAATCTCACTTATATGAAATAAGCAGAAAATGCAAATTCATGAAACTAGCATACAGGTTACCAGGAGTCAGGTGGGGGTGGAGAATGGTGAGTTAATATTTAATTGGTACAGAGTTTTTGTTTGGGGTGCTGGAAAAGTGTTGGCAATAGATGATAGTAATGGAGCTACAACCTGTTGAATGCAGTCAAAACCATTGAATTGTATATTTTTAAGTGGATAAAACAGGAACTTTTAGATTGTATATATGTTATCAGAAACAAAGAAAATACAGACCCGTGTAACACAAAGAACGAATCCTAATGCTAACTGTGGGCTATAGTTAATAGACTACTTATAATAATATAGTGTCATCAATTATAACACATATTGTACTAATTTAAAATGTTAATAATAGGGGAAACTGTGTGTGTGAGAGGGGGGTATGTGGGAACTTTGTACTTTCTGCTTTATTTTTCTGTAAACCTACAACTAGTCTAAAAATAGAAAAGTGTAGGTATAAATCACTTCTAGTCATTTTTTACATTTTCTCCCAGGACCTCTGATGAGCCCTTTCCTCTGAGAATCTTAAGTAAGCAATGCCCTGGAAAAAGCAGCACAAGGGTTTCAACATCCCAATGGGTTTTCCACATTACATCAATTATTAAGTAAGCTATGAAGGGACCCACGAGGTACAGCAGCAGCTCCATGCTACCCTCTCATGGCAAATGCCCTGGGTCATCCCTGGCCTGCTCTGGGCTGGCTCTTTGGGCAGTTATCCTACTATGCAGAAGGTCATTTATGTGTCCTCAGCAGGGCCAAGCCTCGGTGTACCTAAAAATATTGGCTGGCAAATAGGTTAACAGTATGAGCAACAGATACCAATAGACACAGAATTTTACTTTTCTGTCCAACTGAGGATCACAGGACTCTCCCAATAGTTTAATGCCTTAGTTTTGTTTGGTGTTTTGGCTTAGAGCTTTTGAGCCTAATCTTAATCCACAGATCAATCCAAACGCAAATGTGAAAGCCTTCCTATACTCAAAGCACAATCCTAATAACTCAGAATATAGATAGATGGCTAAATCATCACTGGTAAAACTCCAGAGCATTTGAAAAAGGCCATTCCAGTGACACTCACCCTTGTCGAGACCTGGAACCCTCAGGCTTGTGTGTGATTATATCCCAGAGGTTTAACCTGGATGATTCAGTTGGAAGAATAGAGTAGGGGAACAGAGAATTTAGTAACTGTTGACACTCCAGGTGCTCTAAGCACACTGAGATCAGAATAAGAAGAAATAACCTGGGGTAGCAGTGGGGCAGGGGTATAAATAAACCAAAAACTTCCTAGGAAGTGCTTGAAATCTAATTCCTGGATTTTTCTTCTTTCAGGGATCACTGGAAATAAATAATCTTTACTCAGAAGGGGGTGAGGGAGCGTTTGATGACATTTTGGGGTCCCTTCCAGCCCTACAAGTAGAGGCTTATTTAGCAGTCCCTGAGAACAGTCAAATGTGATAATGTGAATAAAAGCAAAAACCAATTTACTTATAAGACTGGGACAAAAAATACCTCATCCCTGCATATAGCCATCACAGGGAAATAAACACACCTCTGAGGTTTCAAGTTCCCAGATGAACTTGAAAGCTGCTCACTCAGCTAATGGTCAGCTGAAATCAAGTAGGCCTTTCTAAATTCAGGAAATCAACACTGCACCTAAAGCTTAATGATCTGATAAGAACAGGACATACACAGTATCCTTTTTTCTTGTCCCTGTCAGGCATTTAATTGGTTTATACTCCACTTTAATGCTGTTTTTACACGAAACCTCTGGGAACAGGTGAGCAAGGAAAGGTGACAAGTCACTCACAGAGGGTCCCATGAAAAATTTAAGGCAATCTAGATTTCACCTCATTATAAACAACTACATTTTAAAAGAACACTATTGGGATCCACTCATAAATTGAATCTCTTCTATGTTTGAGAACAAGGTCTGCCTTGGGAGGTTTACTGATTTGTTCAAACCTCCCACATTCAGAGTTATTTTAAGGGAATATTTGAATTATATGATTTTTAAATTGCAAATTAATTCTTTCCTAGAACAATGCTTTTTTGCCCTGCGCATTGCAGTGAAACTTTGGTTGGGATGATTTCTCCCTTTGTATTCAGCTTTGATAAAACAGAAAAGCCCATGTAAAAGATGAGGCAAATTAAGAGTCTTAAGAAAATAAATTAGAAAACAAAATCATGTATCTTAAACGCAACCCAAATGTTTATGTTTAATAGCATTTCATCGCAGGTTCCCATACTTTTAACATGTCTAGTTCAAACAAAAGGCACAAAAAGACTTACTTATGAGCTGCAAGGAGCATTCTGCTCAATTGGATGACCCTGAGGGACAGTCAAGCCCCAACTAGCAAAGGGCTGGGAAGAGAAATAATGCACATCAGAATTTTCAGCAAGGGCTGAAAGACAATGGGGCTATAGGACACAACGTGCACTCCTCCTGTAACCAAAGCTTACCTCACTTCATTACTGTTATTGCTTGTTTTATTTTGTCTCTCACCCCTATTCCCAATTAGACTGTATGCTCTGAGAACTGGAAATAGGTCTGCTGTTTTCATTATCATATCTCAAAGCACGTAAAGGAATACCGGCACGGAATAAATAAAAGTTAAATTCAAATTGAGCTCAGTAAGATTTTGCTATAATAACTAAATCAGGCAAGAATGAACAAAAGAATTAACAATAGGCCTCAATTACTTAATAATGTCTCATAAATATTAAAGAGTTTCATAATATAGGAATTGATAGCTGAACTCTGAAGTTGAAAACCTACTGAAGGAATCATTAATTTTTTTAAATTTAAAATTTGGGAAAAACTATTGTTTTAAAATTTGAGTACTCTCATTCATGAGTATGATCCAGAAAAAAATATATAATGGTTTGCTCTGCACAAATTTTTTTTTTTAACATGTACAGGCACAGTAAATTGAACACGGGTCTCTAGCATCACAGACGAGAATTCTGCCACTGAGCCACTGTTGCGCCCTCTGCCCAATTTTAATGAACCCAAATTCTAACTTTGTGCTGAAAGAGGAAGAAGTCATAAAATCATGTCTGATTGTATCACTATTCATATAATTTCTTGCCAGAGGCCCACAGGCTAAGAGACTGCTTACTCCTAAAGCCCTTAGACAATAAGAAATAACCCAAGCAGCCAAGAATTCCACTTCTGATCCTTCCCTTTGTACATACTCGAGAATTTTTTTTCTTTCTTAATTTATCATTAATAACCACTTATCAAATCTACCAATATTGACTTGGTTAAATCCATCCCCACACCCATTGCTTAGGATTTGTCACCTCTTCTCTTCCTTTACTGAGTAGGGACAGAAAACAGAGGCGCAGAAGATAGTGATGGGCAATGGAGACCTGTTTCAGAAAAGATGTTTTAAAGATATTTTATTTTTCAATACCATTAATGACTGGAAAGCAAGAATTAAAGCCAGAAGGAAAAACAAAACAGCAACCTAAACTCTGTAACTTAAATTTTTCAGGAAAAAAAAATGCTGTAAATATGAAAAGATTTAAGGAAAAAAATTATTTTAATATACAACCGTTAAGTACCTAATTATTACTCCAACTAACTGGATATTTTTAACAGATAATATCCTCAGTGCCTTTCTGGGGCTTTAAAATCATCTCTCTCAAATAATGGGAAAAACAAATCTCCTTTCTTGAGTGTATAATTTGTATAAATTCCATCAGATCCACAGTGAGTATCTCTCAGTTTCACCTAAACCAAAGAGAAGTTCAAAGTAAAACTGCAGAAGATCAGGGAAAGAATGTATTCGAACTGAAGTCACTGAGCTAACCCACAAGCTGTCCTCAGTCTTGTGCACATGAAATCAAATCTACATCCAAGGACTAAGGGACTGTGTCAGAGGTTAGCTGTGTGACAGCCGAGCTCGGTCCTATCTCCCAGCCAAGGGTCTAAACTGTAACTCCCGCTCAAACTGCTCTGCAGTCAAGGTGCCCTGAATGGCTTCGCAGCCTGGGTTGAACACAGAGTAAGCGCTCTTTTCTCCTTCCTTCTTCTCTTCAGGACCTCGTGTCCCAACATACATCCAGTAGAACAAGGACAGGACAAAATAAGCCAGGCCAAATTCCAATTCCACAAACAGTCCCAGCAGGACCAACCAGAGAAGAACTTTCAAGAAGGTGATATTGGTCAGGAAAGACTGATCCCAGTACGGTGGTGGAGGAATGACTACGTTCTGTGGTGGCAGTGATGTGCTACCCCCAGGTTGAGCAGGTTCCTAGGACACACAAGCAAACAAAAAAATGAGTATAAAGGGTAATAGGGCTGAGAGGATCAAAACTAATCTGAAGAGGCAGTTCTCATTACTCTAGGAAGGCTGCGGGCTCAATGATTTCTATTTTTGTGCCCTACTCTCTAAAACAATTATTTCCAATGAGCTTATGTGCCTGATCATAACTGAATCAAAACTGTTCAGCACTTAGTAAGATGTGACCCAATAAAAACCTTACAGATTTCAGATGGCTTCCTATTCATGGGAGCCATTTCCTCAGATTAGTCTGCTGCTAACAAGAGCTCATTTGTGCCCCAAATGGAAACTCCCCAGTAACTGGTAATGCAACAGCCACGGTACATGCTTCAAATACAATCACAGTCAATAAATGTTTATTGCATTGATTAAGTAAGCCAAAATTTTGTGAGTGACATGATTCTAAAACAGAGACTATATCAGAAACAGTAATTAAGGATCTCTTTCACATACTAAAATATCACTGCTGTAGCCATTACTGCCCCTTCTTACCGTCTCACTCCTTGTGAACACCTACAGGTCCTTGTCACTTGCACCAAGGTCCATACAGTGTCTTCTGACTGATCTCCCTGCCTCCCATCTCAGGTGTCCTCAAAATATCCTACATGGAATCACTAAACCAAACTGCCCATCACCCTTCTGCTCACAAACCTTCAACAAATTTTCACTGCCTACAGGTTAAAACTCAGATTCCTTGGGCTGGAATCCAAGCCTCTCCTATTATTCAACAAATGGAAATACCAGTAACCAAATCCCTGTGCTAGGTGCAAAGCGAAGGCACAGTTTTTTGGCAGCTTTACATGATGCTCTCTAGTCTGGTATTTTCCAAGTTCTTTTGATTAAGAACCCCTAAGAAATGTATTTTATATTGTGACCCAGCATACATATATGTAACAGAAACAAAAGTTTCACAAATCAATACCTACCCTCGGCACATGTGAAATTTCATATTTTCTATTCTATTCTAATTTCCTAAGTTTCATCTTTAATGGAGAAAAAGATCCTTTAAACTGATTTTGCCACCTACTAATGATGGGTCATGACTTGGACTTCGAAAAACATGGGTCTAAAAAGATTTCATGTACAACACAATCCAAAATCTTTTGGTCCATAAATGAATCCAATTTACTCCACTTAAATTGGTCTTATTACCCAAAAACATACCCCATTTGTGGCCTAGAATTACATCTGTCTCCTCTTATTACTCAACTTCTTGCCTTCCTTCCAGGGTAGTGTGATTCATGGACTGTACAAGCCCTGACCTTCCTGGCCATCAAAAAGTGTGCCTCTTCATTTCCCAGAGCCTGTCCCCCAACCAAAAAAAAAGGGGTGCCTCCTCCTTTTCTCCAAGCACTAACTGTCCCTCTTACTCACTGAGCACCAAACTATTTAGTTTTGAAATACCTTGCTTTTAATTTATGTCCTATGAGTCCCTAGACTGTTTTTAAGTATTATGAGTCCACAGATTGTTGTTTGTATCTTTTGATTTCTCCAGAGCCCAAACACAGCACGCCACACTTACGTTCTCAATACACAGCAAAACTTCTAGTTCATTTCCTCAGTTTTATTTCTTATGCTTTTTCACATGAAAATTTAAAAGGGGACTGTAAATGCTGACCTTGTCTCTTGATAAAAACTTTGGTTATGTGGTTTAGGTTGCTTGAGAAATTCTATTTTGCTAATAGCATTTTTAGCGTCAACATTAAAAGTATTCTCTTTAATATCATCAGCCTTTCCCTATTAAATCAATAAATGTCCCTTTCAGATGTAATCAGAGTACACAATGCTTCTTGCCGAAGAAGAGGAACGCAGAGAGTGAGAAAGGTTTGGCTTATATGCGACTGCAGTGTCCTGGGCAAGAAAGAGGGATGACAGCGTGGGGTAGGGGTAGGGGGGCGGGTGCGGCAGAGCCGGACCCTCAAGCAAGAAGAGAAGTGGAAAAGCTGTCCAGGACTGAGATAGGAGGCCTTCCAAGAGGCGGCCATGCATAGATTAAGGTAGCTACAGAGAAGACAGAGAAAAATGATGGCTATAGAACACACTCTGGAAGTAGAACCAACTTGAAACTCACAGTAAACCATATTTATTTTATTACTTAGTGAGTATAAAAAGAATAATGCTCATGCTCATTATTTACTGAATAGCTTCAAAATGTTTATTCTCCTGTGATCCAAGAAGCAGGTTATTATTTTGAATTTATTGATAAGGAAACAGTGAGAGGTTAAATAACTTCCCTAAAGTCACATGGCTAGTGACAGGCAAAGATGATGTTCAATCCTAAGTGTTCTAATACCAGTTGCCTTCTGCTATAGTTAGACCAGCAAAAGCTGTATACAGAAGTGTTTGTGCCCTTCACATCACACAGGCATAACTTAGGAAAGGCATTCTTTTCTTCAAATACCAAGCTGCCTTCAACCACAGGGCCTTTGCATTTGTGGATCCCTCTGAGAAGGCGGCCCCCTTCCCCACACATCACCTGGCTGGCTCCCTCTTATCCTTCAAGCCTCAGCAAAAATGTCACTAGATGCTCTCTTGTTCCTGCCTACTGGTTTCTGCAATGGCAGCTCCTTCTTATCAAACAGTACCTCAGTGAGGCTTTACCTAACTACCCAATTTGAGGTAGCACCCTGTTCCACTCACCCTCAATTCACTATCACAGTATCTTGAGGGTTTTTCCTTCCTACCATTTATCAGCTTTTTCTTTTATTGCCTCTTTTCTTGCTCCCACCCCCAATTCAAATTAAGTTCTGAGAGCAGGCTTTTATATATCTTAAACATACTCTGTCTCTTCCTGGTATTCAGGAGAGTAGCAGGAACCCAGTGGGCACATGATAGGATCCTGTTGAATGAATAATGGTGAGGGAAAAGAGAAATTAAGGATGAATCAAAGATTTTGGGGGGTGATGCAAGGCTGTGCTTAGCCAGGTGATTCTGAGAAAGAACATTCAAGTGTTGGACAGCCCAGGCCAAGATTTGGAGAGAAGGAGCTGCTGCAGACAGATGGACCCTGGGGCCAGATAGAGCACTGGGTGCTTGGGTGGGATGTGGCTTAAGAGGGAGGCAGGCGGCTTCTATAGGATTAAAAAAGTTACAAGCGTTTTCTCTCTAATGTGGTGGAATTTTATTTGGGGGGAGAGGGCTGCTTTTTCCCAAGCAAAATTCAGTAAGTACTTGGGCAGTGGGGGGTGGCAAAGTAGACACCTTTCAGTGGCTGCCTTAAAAGAAGCAGTTACAAAAGAAGACTATTTCTGACAAGCCTCATGCACCATCAAAATTATTAGGTTGAGATAAATTATAAATTAGAAAAAAAATTTAATGAGAATTTTTTCACACGAGAGCATGCCCAGAAATGGTAATAGTCATTTGAAAATGAGCTTAAGACAGAGTCCCTTATGAACACAGAGCAATTAATAAGAACCAACTCAAGGTTCAGCATTTCCTCTCATCCTTTTGTCAGGTCATCAGATTCTGGGTTTTCATTAATGGTAGCTTTTTTTGAGTTCCGCTTCTCTGACTTCAACTCAGTGATCTCATATTCTTTTGGAAATGAGACATACAGTCAAAAACTCATTGTGTGGGTTTGACACTGTTTTTTAACTGCAGGAGAAAAACAGCAGGGGAAATGGATTACAAAATCTTAAGCAATTGTGCTCAGTGAGTTTTTATCAAAGTAAAGCTATCCGAAGACAATTGAGACAAACTGTGTGCAAGGAATTGGATTACTTGAACCCTGCTGCACTCTCTTTATGTCTTTCTACAAGTCAGTTGGACTTGGGCTTGAATTATTCTGGAGAATAATATCAAATCAAAATTGAGTAGCAATAAAAAAAAACTTTCTCTAAAACCACATTTTGTGCAATAATAAAAGAATTTAAGGGAAATAATTTTAAAAGAGCAATGTACACTTATGCTCCAGCACATTTTTATTTTGAAAAGAAAATTTTTGCTTTTATTATACTTATGAGGAACAAAGAACACAGATTGTTTCAAACCACCAATTTCCCCTTGATATACTGTCCTTTGTTCCTACCTTCATACTCCAATCTTGCCATTTTACTCATGAATGTAAACTAACTGAGGAGAAATGAATTAAGTTCATCTACAAAATACAAGAGACTACCAAAGAATTAAATTAAGGGTGAAAAGGCTATCCTACTAATTGAAAACAGTTTGGAATCTCTTCCAGCATTCACTATTAAACCTGAATACCTTAGCTTCTCTACTTCTATATCGATGCATAAGCACTTACCACCACTGGCAGTTACAGCTATAACACTGCTGGAAATTTTAAACCCGGTTTCTAAAGCACAGGCCATTTGGGCTATTGGCTGCATGTGCCCGAGGTGTGAATCAAATAAATGCTAACTGTTGCCACTTTTTATCAGTACACAATTAGACCTTTTATCCTGCATTAACTGGGGGCTGTGGCTTAGCATGATTGTCTGAAGAGGTTTCCCAAAGCCACAGGGCATCACAGTAACTCGACTCGTTGTAAATAACTCAAGAGCACAGATGCTTTCTTCCAAAACCCTACACCCTGGGCCATGTAACAGCGCAGATACTCGTGACAGGAGACGCTCGGTGGAGCCCGCGAGTAGACCAAGAGGCCAGCAGTCCCGGCCCCGCCCGCTAAGTCCACTCTGGGAACCAGCGGCGGGGGCGGGGCCTTGTGCCGTCACGTGGGGGCGGGACCTTTCGTTGGACAGGGGCAGGACCTCAGGCGGAATTTACAGTGAGAGCCCGACGGTAGACCAGACGCCAGGACCTGGGGCCAAGGCCTCTCTCCTCTCACCTGAGTAGGGCTGGGCAGGGCCCGGGCATTCACAGGCCTCGGCTGCCACAGCAGGAACCGTTTTAGCCAGCCTGGCGTTGCTTTTGGAGTCCCAGATGCCTCCGTCTTCTCTCCTGAGGTTTGTGCGCTGTGGCTCGAAGTGCTGGGTTCGACCGCCGGCCTTTTTCCTTTACGGGCCGCCCGGAACTCGGCTAACCGCCGTTCCATGGCGCGCGCTTTGTCCGCGCGCACCCGGAGCGCGCGCGCCCCCTGAACACCGTCCCCTCCTTTTGCCGGACAGTCGTGCGCCTGCGTAGAGGCCTCTCTGCTGAGCGTGCGCACTGCTGTGGCCCGGGAGTTACTGTGACAACCAGTTGAGCGTCTGTACCTGCGGTTTCTCCGTTTCAAACACACGTGGGCGCAGTGTCCACCTCTTCAAGCTAAATGGTTGCAAATCTAGAGCATAAAGACTGTGCCTTTGTTTCCCTCTCTTGCTCTGAGGAAAGCTCTGACTCGATTCTTCTCACTTTAAGGCTCTGTTCCCCAACAGGTCGAGCACCCTTTAGCTATTGAGCACTTACCGCGGGCACTCCAGACGAACATCAAATTGGGAAGGTGGTCTCAGGTGTGCAAGAAGGCCCGTGATCTCTGGGGGTTCTGATGTCAGAAGGAAGACAGGATACATCCTATTCCTTTTTTTCTTATCAGGGTGTATCAACCTGAGGTACTTGGAGGGTGGGTTTCCCACTGCTTACATAGCGGACTGGGCAGACGTCTATCATTGCTCTTACCACACCAGGAATTGCCTGTTGATGTGTCTAGGTAGGTCATGAATTTTTTTTTTTTAATTTTTTATTGGACTGCAACTCAATAAAATGCACAAATCTTAAGTGGATTTGTACTTATATATACACATGTATAACCGTTATCTAGATAAAGAACATTTCCAATACCCTGAAGGCTTTCTTTTGCCCTCTCAATCAGTCTCCACCCAAAAGCCACCTCCATTCAGGTCAGAAACTGTTTTATGTATTTTTTAAATTAAGCTTTCGCATCTAGCTAAGTGCGTCTGGCATCATTGAGACTTGCTATTTGTTGGAGCTTCTTCAGTTTGTCAAGAAACTAGATGAACTAGAATGGAATCTTTTATTCATGTCACAAATATTTATTGAGGGCCCGTTAGATGTGCTGGTACAACATGTGCCCAGCACTAAGGATGCTAGGATAAACGAAACAAAGTCTGTTTCTTTGGGGCTTACATTCTAGAGGGAAAGATAGACAATAAACAAGAACGTAACTGTGTATTTAATGTAATGTTAGGTACTGATTAATGCTATAAATAAAATAAAGCTAAGTAAGCAAATGGAGTGGTAAAGCTATTCAGAGCAGTAGCCTGGGAAGGCGGCTCTGAGGAGTTGGCATTTGAGCAAAGACCTAAATGAAATAAGTGATTGAGGCATGTGTATACCTGGAGAAGAGTTTCAGGCACAGGAAACAGCAAACACAAAGGCTCCAAGACTTCATGTAATGTGTTTGACCTACTCAGTGAATACTGGGAGGTGGGTGTGAGTGTTCAGAGAGAGAGAGGAAGAGTGAGAATGGTAGAAAATAAAAATGCACAGGGAGCCAGAGGCCAGACCAAATAGGGCCTCGCAGGTCATGGTGAAGACTTTGTATTTTATTCTAAGTGTGATGAGAAGTGATTGGAGGTTTTTGATCAGGTGGTAAAATAAGACATTTTTAAAGGATCATGCTGGCTTCTGGAGTGGAATTTTGCAAGAGTGCAAGAATAGAAGGAGGAAACAAAAACAGTAATATAAGAGAGATTATGGTTGTTTGAGTTAGAGTGGTAGTGATAGAGATTGTAAAGATTTGTCAAATTCTGAATGTATATACACACACAATCAAATGTTTTTAATAGACTTTTGTTTTTAGAACAGTTTAGTTTTACAGAAAAATTGTGCAGAATTACAAAAAGTTCCCATATACTTCCTTTCCCTACCACAGTTTCCCCTCTTATTATCATTTTGCATATGTGTGGTACATTTGTTTCAGTTGATGAACCAATATTAATATATTATTATTAACTATAGTCCATAGTTTACATTAGGATTCCCTCTTTGTGTTGTACGGTTCAATGGGTTTTGACAAACATATAACGTCATGTTTATGTATCAGCTATTACAGTACCATATAGAATAGTTTCACTGACCTAAAAATACCCTGGGCTCCACCAATTCATCCCTCCCCCCTTCCCCTGAAACGCTGATGACCACTGTTCTTTTACTGTCTTTATAGTTTTGTCTTTTCCAGAATGCCATATAATTGGAATCATATAGCTTTTTCAGACTGGCTTCTTTTACTTAGTGATATGCACTTAAAATTCCACCATGTCCTTTCAAACCTTGATAGCTCATTCCTTTTTTTTAATGCAGTTTTATTGGGATATATTTACACAGCATGGAAACATCCGAAGTATACAATCATTGGTTCACAATAGCTCATTTGTTTTTATCACTGAATAATACTCCCTTGTGTGGATGAACCACAGTTGATGTATCCATTCACTTATTGAGGGACATCTTGGTTGCTTCTAGATTTTGGCATTTATGAATAAAGATGCTATAAACCTGCTTGTGCAGTTTTTTTGCGTTGACTTAGTTTTCAACTACTTTAGGTAAATACTTAGGAGTGTGATTGCCGTTGTTATGGTAAGCCTGTGCTTATCTTTGTAAGAAATTGCCAGACTTTCTTCCAAAGGGGCTGTACCACTGTGCATTCCCACCAGCAGTGAAGGAGAGTTTCTGATGCTCCACATCCTCTCCAGCATTTGGTGTTTTCAGTGTTGGATTTTAGCCATTCTAGCAGGTACTTGATGGTATCTTATTGCCTTAATGTGCAATTCCCTAATGACATGTTGTGGGCATCTTTTCATATGTTTATTTGCCATCTCCATATCTTCCTTGGTGAGGTATTTGTTCAACTCTTTGCCTATTTTGTAATTGGAATGTTTGTTTTCTTATTGCTGAGTTTTAGGAGTTCCTTGTATATTTTGTATACAAGCCCTTTATCAAATATCTGTTTTGCAAATATTTTCTCCCAGTCTGTGGCTTTGTCTTTTCATTCTCTTAATAGTGTCTTTTGTAGAACCAAAGTTTTAAATTTGATGTTTGAGCTCATGTGTCAATGTGTGGGTTTGAAAGGATGTGTGTCCCCTAGAAAAGCCACGTTTTAATCCTAACCCATTTTGTAAAGGCAGCCATTTCTTCTAATCCCTATCAGCATTTTATGTTTGAAACTGTAATTAGATCGTCTCCCTGGAGATGTGATGTACTCGAGAGTGGTTGTTAAACTAGTTTAGGTGATGACATGTCTCTACCCATTCAGGTGGGTCTTGGTTAGTTTCTGAAGTCCTATAAAAGAGGAAACATTTTGGAGATTGGAAATTCGAAGCGAGCAGAGAATGCTGCAGCACCACGAAGAAGAGAGTCCACCACCCAGCGACCTTTGGAGCTGAAGAAGGAAAATGCTTCCCTGGGAGCTTCATGAAACAGGAACCCAGGAGAGAAAGTTAGCAACTATAACAGTCAACTTGTCAGTTGTTTGGTTAAGGAAGCAAAAGCCTGCTTGTTACTGTGAAGGTACTTTGTGGATTTAAATCATCAGTCACCTGATTGCATCTATGGCTATTACATCTACAAAGTTTTAAATTTTAATGAAGTCTCCTTTATCAGTTATTTTCCTTCATAGAGTATGCTTTTGATGTTGTGTCTGAAAAGTCATTGCTAAGCTTAAGGTCACCTATGTTACCTTCTAGAAGTTTTATAGTTTTGCATTTTACATTTAAGTCTGTGATTAATTTTTAGTTAATTTATTTGAAAAGTGTAAGGTCTGCATCTAGATTCATTTTTTGCGTGGGAATGCCCAGTTGTTCCAGCACCATCTATTGAAAAAACTATCCTTTCTCCATTGAATTGCCTTTACTCTTTGTCAGAGATCAAATGACTATATTTTGTGTATCTATTTCTGAGCTCTCTATTCTGTTCCATTGCTCTATTTGTCTCTTCTTTAATGAAGAGTTTTGATCACTCTTGCTTTATAGTAAGTCTTGAATTCGGGTACTGTCAGTCCTTCAACTTTGTTCTTCTTCAGTATCTTGCTGGCATATTCTTGGCATTTTGTCCTTTTATATAAACTTTAGAACCAGTTTGTCAATAGCCACAAAATACCTTGCTGAAATTTTGATCGGAATTGAACTGAATCTATAAGATTCTGAATGTATTTTGAAGAGAGAGACAACAGGATGTGCTAATGGATTTGCAGATATCTCCTGTCGGTTCTGTTTCTTTAGAGAACCCTAACTAATACAGGTAGATGCCTATTAGACTTCCAAATATAGCTGAATAGTGAAAATTGAAATTGAGGGAAAAGTCAGAACTGGAGATATACACTGAGAGCCATCAGCATGTGTATGATATTTAAGTCAGTGAGATGAGATCAATCTGAGTGTGGGCAGAGAAGAGAAGATACCCAAGGACCCTGAATCATTAAAGAGGTGGTTTGTAAGACAGGAAATTGAGAAATCACAGAGGATATTTCTCATTGATCTTGTTGTCAGAAGTAGATCTGTTTCCCTTGAAGGACTAGGGACTCTAAAATTGATTGTATTTCCCACTTGAAGTGAAAAAGAGACCTTAGAGCTATATTTATGGCTCACTTCAAGCAAGCATGTAAGTAAGACCTAAGGCATGTGATTTGTAGGCTGTTATAATCAGGATCCCTGGGAGGAAAACAAGACACCTTTAACAAGCACATATTCAACTTTATTGGATAGTTGCAATTTTTTTCCCAAAGTCATTTTATCATTTTATACCCCCACTAGCTATATTATTACGTATCCTTGCTAATGCTAGCTATTGTCAGATTTCTAAGTTTTCAAATTTTGTTAGAATAAAATGGTATGCTATTTCGATTTTCATTATGTTGTGCATCCTTTTTTTTTTTTTTTTTTGCCATTCATATTCTCCTTCTTTAAAATACCTGTCCATATTATTTTGGTTTGTCTTTTTCTTATTTATGCATAGGAATTCCTTGGTTATTCTAAATGTAATCACTTCTTAGTTAAATGTCTTGTAATTGTATTCTATTGGTTAGTGGCTGCCCCTTTCTTTTTTGTTTTTTTTTTTCACTTTATCATGACTTACAATGAAAAGTTTTCATTTTGGTATAATTGAATTTATTGATTTTTTTTTTCCTTTATGATTTTTACCTTTGGTATCTTGTATAGAGAATCTTTTCCTACCCATTCAAATCCTAGTGTCTTAATCACTAGAACTGTATTTATCACTTACATAAAATCTAAAAGCATGTTTCTAATCAGTAGGTAGCTTTTCTCCGAGGAAAGATTCTACTTTGTGGCATATATCTCCAATGCCTGACTTTCCAAGGTGACTGCAGAAAGGGAAAGAGCATGAAGGAGAATATGTGTAAGCTTTTGTAAGCCAGACTTAGAAATGGTGCACATCTATTTCTGTCTATGTGGCCACACCTCAATGATAGGGAGGCTAGGAAATGAAGTCTAGTTATGTTCACAGGAGAAAGAGTAAATAGGTCTGCTAAGCAGATGGTCAGTCTCTGTCACAAGGCATGACGACGTTCTCTCATATGTTCCTCTAAAAGTCTTGTTTTTATTTTCATGTGTAAGTTTTTAATCCATATAAATTCTACTTTTGTCTGTGGTGTGAGTCAGGGATCCAGTATGTTTATCCAGCTGTCTGAAGATCATTTATTATCCACTGATCTGGAATGTCAGGTTTTTCATGTATTAGGTTTCTAGGTACACAAGAATTTGCTTCTGACCAATATATTTTGCTTCATTGGTCTATAAGTCTATACATACACCTAAACCCCATTGTTTTAATTATTATAGTTCATAAGTCTTGGTATCTAGCAGACAAAGCCCTGCCATGTGGTATTTCTTCTTCATGAATGTCTTCACTGTTCTTATCCTTTTGATCTTTCATAAACATTTTTAAATCAGCTTGTCAAATTACATGAAAATTCCTGCTGAAATTTTGATTGCATTGAATATATGTTACTTTGGGGAGAAGCATTTTACAATGCTGAGTTTTCCTATTCATTTACATGGTATGTGTCCTCATTAATTTAAGTCTTCTATAACCCTTTTAAATAACATTTTATTGTATTCCACATGCAGTTTTCACATCCTGTTTGTTAGGTTTATTCCTAAGTGCTTTATATTTTAAATGATATTCTTTTTCTTTATTGAATTTTCTAAGTATTTGTTGATGACATTGTAATGTAATTGACTTTTGACTCTTGGTCTTGTATCTAGCAAGCTGTTAAAACTCTTACTAATTATAATTATCTGTAGAATGTTTGGAGTTTTCTGTTCAGACTATAATATCTGTAAATAATGACATTCATTTTAACCTTTTAATCATTAAAACTTTTTTTCCTTTTCTAGCCTGCCCTAGCTGGGACTTCCATTATGATATTGAACAGATGTGTTTATAATGGACATCTTTGTCTTATTCCTGTTTTTATAGGGAAAGTTTCCAATTTAAGAATGAAGTTTGCTATAGGTTTATGGTAAATAGCTTTTATCATATTACAGAAGGCCTTTTATTTCCTAGTTTGAACTTTTTAAAATCATATATAGGATATTTGTTAAATGACTTTTCTGTATCAAGACTGATGTGCTTTTTCTCCTTCATTCTATTAACGTGGTGAGTTACAGTAATAGATTTTCTATTGTTAAATCATCCTTATATTCCTGAAATAAACTGAACTCAGTTGCTTTATGAAATATAAATTAAAAACTAGGTTCAATTTGACAATATTTTGTTTAGGAATTTTGCATCTATGTTCATTAATGAGTCTCTTACAATTTTCTTTTCATGTACTATCCTTGGCAGGTTTTTGCTTCGATATTATACTAGTCTCATGATATAAGCTGAAGGAGTGCTCCCCTCTTTCTTCCCCAATTTTCTTGAAGAGCTTGAATAAAATAAGAATTAACTGTTCCTTGAATGTTTTCTAGGAACTAATAGTAAAACCATCTGGACCTATGTTTTCTTGGATAACATAAATCATTGTGAGCTATAGTTGAGTGGATTCATAGCTGGTTAACTCAACTATATCCAGAAAGTATTAAGAAGTGAACCAATATCAGTCTGTCTGGTATGTTTTAGGAGTGGCTTGAATGAAAATTTATAAGGCACTTTATCATATTTTCCAGTGACAAAAATTTAGGAGAGAAGATCTATAATTACCTCTTTAGAATAAAAAAAAAACTGACATTAATTTGATTCCATTTATCATGTTTAAAGGTTAGGAGATGCTCAGAGGGAACTCTCCCTCCCTCTAAATTTGCATTATCGTTTTCACATTGTTTTGTTTTTATTCCTTAATCATTGGCTTGAGAGCAGTTTGTTTCACTAGGATCTGGAGCTTTTCCCTGACCACAGCCTGAGTGGGAAGAGGGGTACTTGGTGGCTGCTTTAGCTGCTGTGGTGGATCCCATTGTCATAATGAGGAAGAACCACATCCCCACACGCTCTCATGCTCTTCGCTCCTATCCAAGGAGGTGCTATGTCAGATTCTGTGCCCTATGCTTTATATTGCAAGCCATAGAATGTCCGGAGGAGAGTGACCTGAATAACAGGTCTACAACAGAGTTTCTCAGCTTTGGCACTTTCGATATATGAGACCAGAAAATTCTTTCTTCTAAGGGGCTGTTTTGTGTATCATAGGATTCTTAACGGCATCACTGGCCTAGTATACCCACTAGATGCAAGTAGCACCTTCTCCCTAGTTGTAACAATGAAAATGTCTCCAGACAATGCCAGGTGGTCCATGGCGGGGAGGGGGTGGGGTGGGTGGGTAAATTTGCCCTGGTTGAAAACCATGTGTCTAGAGACTATATCCTATGGAGAATGGTTAAACATTATGATTCTTCTTTGTTCCAAAGAAGAAGAGTTGTAATGAAAACATACCAGTTGGTATTAGAAACTGTACTGAAGGGTTATTATGAATGGGGGGAAGAATCATTCTATGGGACCCCAAAGGGCAGAACTAAGGCCAACAGTTGGAAATTACAAAGAGACAAATGTGGAATCTGAAACAAACCAACGAAAAAGGATTTGTAGCAACTCAGTTTTTCTGGCAACAGAATAGACTATACAGAATAGTGAGCTCCCTGACACTTCATTCAAATAGAGACTGGCTAACCACTTGTCAGGAATGTTGTAGAGGAGAGTTTTGAACTGAGAGTTGATTTAATTTTTCTAGATGATTACCAAGTCCTTTCCATCTGGAGAACTTTATGTTTTAGTCCACATAGAGGCAACCGAGAGGGGGAAATGGGAGCCTTTGGGGCATTAGACTCAGAAGGTGTAGCTTAAGATATTGGTGCCCCTGCCTGTATCCCTGTAGTTGCTATAAGTGCTGATGGTTTGTTTCAGCAAACACCAAAGGGCTTTCTCTGGCTACAAGAGTGTGTCCAACTGCTGCTTTGGGCGGCCGCTAATGTTGGGGAATTATTGTCCCTCAGAAGTAGCCTTCAGCCAGTTTTGACTGGGAGTTGGTGGATAAATATCCCAGCTCCCTCACTGCTCATGGAGGATGACTCTGAGGAAGATCCCAAAGGTTTTCAGCAGGACTGAGCCTCGATTGTCCACAGCAGAACCTGCTCATTAATGCACTCTATATCATCTTTCTTCCTTTTCCTGTCTCACTTCCCTGATAACCTACCTGTACTCCCTGTAATTACTTCCCCAATAACCTTCTTGCACTTAAATCTTTATCCTAGGATCTGCTTCCTTGAGAGTCTAAGCTACAACAGAAGGCCCATGGACTTGCTTGTGGAAGGGAAGTGTGCTACAACAGGATTTTAGACTGGCACTATCCCAGGAGAAGGATACTTGAAGGTGGGAATGAAGAAGTTAAGGAAAGAGAAGGGAGGCACCACAGTGCTTTAACTAAAGGAGCCTGTTCTGGGCAGCTTCTTGGAAGGTGATTTGGCTCACATTTTATGTTGAGAACTTTAGAGACCATCAACAAATGCTGATTCAAATACTGAATGAAACCCTGCTTTATGCCAAGCCCTGAGCCAAGTTTTTAGTTTGCCAGATGAATAAAATAAAATTCCAGCTCTTAGAAGTTTAAGGTCTAGTTGAGAAGCAGACTCATTAATAAACAATTACAACATAGAAGTCCGAGGGAGCAGAGGAGGGGCTAATTCAGGCTTGGAAGTAGTACAACTTCTTCAGATTTAAATATGGGGAAATGAGACCCAGAGAGGAAAAGCTGATAAAGTTATGTAATTCCTGGATGTTGCTGTAGGCAATAAATATTTCTGTTGATGGTTCAATTTGTTCCAGTATTATCTTTTTCATTTGCAGTGGAAAGTATTGCTTTATTGTCCCCTTCCCATACCTGGCCTTGCCTGACATCTAGTGCTGGTTTGACCTTTGCCTTTTTGTGTACCCGACTGCAGAGATCTTATGTTCCAAAAGAGCCCAGCAATTTCTATTTTTCTCTAGTCATCTCTGCCCAGTCACATTATCTGAAGCTTCTTCATTACCCTCTTCTGCTGTAGCTCTTTAACTCCTTTAGCTTTCAAGAACTCAGGTTGTAACCATTTCCCACCCACCTGACTTGCCTTACATCCAAGTTTATTGATTTTAGCTTTGATGCTCAGAGAAATGCCTCCTTTGGCTTGCAAGACAGGTGGTCAGACAAAGCCCACAGAATTATAGTAAGAATATATGTGAATCCCATCCCAAAACTCTCCTTAAAACTATCTGAAAGCATTTGGAGAAGAACCTCTTTACAAATTGAGAATGCATATAAAGAAAGCAATAGGCACTATGCATTTCAGATGAGCCTGCTCCATAGTTATGTTGGGGAATAATGCTAGAAGGAAGGAAAACTTTTGCCCTTTAAAGTCTTTGGACAAAGTGGGCCATTTCTCTGCAAATACATACATACATACATACATACATATATATACATATACATATATATATATATATATACCTGCACCCAGAGCAGGATAGTTTCAGAATCCCACAAAATCCCAGCCGATTTTGTTGGGATTCTGAAACTATACTGAAACTCTGTCTACTGAAACTATACTGAACTCCTGCTTCAGGTTTTACATTTCTTTCCAACCACTGACCTTCCAGAGTCTTGCCTGAATACCACCAGGGTTTGGATCCCAAATGGACCCATCTTTCATCCTAACAACGTTAACTGCTGCTGGGGCTCAGAGGCAAAGCAGGCATTTTCTGTGTAACTTAACAGCAGGGATACTGCCTGACAATCCTGGCCTCTGACTGAGCTCTGTTGTCACCTGCGAGGCTGTTAGTTATTTCAGTGCTCTACATTCTAGGGAGCCACTTTGAATTTGTAGCGAGGTGGATGTATTGGAGGTGATTCCTTCCCAACATTCAGCCTCCTTCCAAATTGTGTGTTACTTTTTCTAGACTTGTTTCCTATGGAAAGGATATTTTCTACCTCTGAATTCATCCTTTAAAAACTTTTTTTTTTTTACCTTGATGGTCAATTGTATAATTCACCATCAACAACAAATAGCTGTTGGGCTTCTAATAATAGTTAACTTTTATGGAGTGATTAATGTGTTCCCGATACTATACTATGCACTTGAAAACTGTTATGGACTTGAATTTTCTCAACTACCCTTCTGTGCTGGTTTGAAACTGTTGTGTATCCCAGAAAAATCATGTTGTTTAATTCTCATTCAGTATTGCTGGGTGGGATCTTTTTTATTGTTTCCGTGGAGATGTGACCCACCCAATTATGGGTGGTACCTTTTGATTAGGTGGTTTCCATGGAAATGTGACTCTACCCAGTCAAGATGGGGTTGCTTACTGGAGTCATTTAAGAGGGAACCATTTTGGAAAAAGCCTCAGTGCCGACAGAGTCCACACAGCAGAGACCTTTGGAGATGCTGAAGGAACAAGCCCCGGGAAGTCCTCTGAAACGAAAAGCCAAAGACCCCAGTAGATGCCAGCCACGTGCCTTCCCAGCAAACAGAGGTATTCCAGACCCATCAGCCTTTCTTGAACCAAGGCATCTTTCGCTGGATGCCTTGGTTTGGACATTCTTAGAGCCTTAGAACTGTAAACTTGCAACTTAATAAATTCCTTATTTTAAAGCCGTTCTGTTTCTGGTAAATTGCATTCTGGCAACTTTAGCAAACTAATACACCTTCAGAAAGTTGTATTAATTTGCTAAAGTTAGAGAAAGATAGCAAGCAACTAGCAAGGCCAGGATTTGAACCCAGGGAGTCTGACTCCAGAGCCCACGAATCCACACTATTCCATCAACATGCAGGCCATTTTCAAAGTGCTAGGAATATAAACAGGTTTATGTTGTGATCCCTGACCTCCAAAAAACTTAAGCTCATAGGGAAGGTGAAACAAGAATGTGAAATGATAAATAATAATTTCCAGACACTATCTGCTAAGTGTCCTATCAGTGGAGCAGATAGGGCAAGAACTTACTAAGCAGAAGGAGATCAGTAAGGGCAGGGTTGGTCAAAAAGATTCCAGGGAGGTGCATGGTACCTGATTTTCCTTGAAAGATGGATAGGACTTCAGTAAGCTCAGAGGAGCAAGTTGATTAAATTAAAGAGGACTTTGAACACAGGTTCAAGTCCCAGTTCTGATATTATCTATGCATTGGGAAGGCACTAATTCTCCATGTCTCTCTTTCCTTTTCTGTAAAGAGAGAGTCTCAGGTAGGTGATATGGAGGTAGTAAGAGAAAAGCAGACATTTGAAATCAGAAGACCTGGTTTCAGAGAGGTGGATAGGGAGAAGGTACTGTTTTTATGATTTCAGGGAGCATCTGGGAGTATTGACAAAATTCTATTTCTTGACTTAAATGGTGATTCCATGGGTAATCACTTTGTGATAACCCAGCAAGCTGAAAAAAAAGATCTGGCTTCTGATCTTTATTTTGCCTTGGGTAAGGCACTAATCCCTCTGTTTCTTCATTTTTGAATAGGGATCATACTTCACAGAAAGGTTATCATGATTAAGTGAGCTAATGAAAGGTACCTACCAGTACCTGACTTCTTGTAGTCTCTTAGTTAGTATGGGCAGCTAAGAGAGAGAGTATGAAACCAGCATGGTCCAAACTCATAGATGACCAAAGGCCTAGAAAGAAATGGAGAACAGAAGATATTCTTAGCCCATAGAAATAGGAATGCATGTAGATAATCGGTACCTTGGTGGGGTTTTTGACTACTAAAGATACTGTTCATCCAAGATGATTGAGTTGAAATTGTTTCCAAATCAAAAAACTAACAGGATGACTTCTGCTCCTGCCTTCTCCTGAAATTCCCATGATGCCTGAAGGCCTTTTTGAACTGAAATAAACCTCTTCCTCTCATTAGTTTAATACTGGGTTAAATTAACTCAGCTATTGACCTCAGTTTGAAGTCTCTGTGAGGTGGTATTGATAGGCTTATCAATCAGCCAGCCTTCCACAGTCTGTTTGTAGGAGCTGTTGTGGATTCCTGTCTACATCAAAAGAAATCCTTCTGATAGGGGCAAGGGATTGAGCCCTGCTGTGTTCATTTTAGGGGAAAAATGAAATTGTATTTATCTTTGGCTTCCAAGCCTCCTCCCTAACTAGGAGCTCCTAAGGACACAAGGGGTTCCATAGTGAGAGATTTTCTGGTTGGTTTTCTTCATGTCACCATACCCTTTTCATTTTTCAACCAAACCCACTCCCAGGCCCCAGCCTTATTACTTTCCACTTCTCATTGATGGCCCACTCTCTAGCTATGCTGAGCTGTTATTTCCCAAATACTCAGTATTCTATATCTTTGCACATGCTTTTTTGTTTTTTCTGGGGCATTCTTTTCTTAGCTGGCTAAGTACTACTTATCTTACATAGTTGGCTTAAACATCACCTTCTCTAGGAAGCCTCTGAGGGCCTGCTCTCCAGGTAGAGTTTAGTCCCCTCAGGTATGCTGTCCCAGCACCAAGTGCATCCTCTGTCACAGCTTCTCTCAACTGTATTACAATGGTTGGTTTGCTAGTTGGTAGGGTATGTGTTCAGATTTTGGAATAGAAACCCAAATTAATAATGGCTTGAACAAGACATGTTTATTTTTTTCCCTCTCATCATTACATGGGGGTGTCCTTGTGCAAGGACCCAGACCCCTTCTATCTTATTGCTTTGCCATCCCTAGATTGTTGACCTATACAGTGTAAGTTGGCTACAACCACATAAGTGTTCCACCCTTCTTTAGTCTCAAAGCCAGCCTCTTTAACCACCAGTTCATACTGCCTCTATTAATAAGGTGAGTTTGTTGCAGGTTGGGTAGGGAAATGTGAAAAAAGTTAGAAAAGTAAAAGTTATATTGAGAGACAACTTGAGTAAATAGGCTGGTCTATTCTATCCTGTTGGGGATATGTTGGGTGGTAGAATTTATTCTAACTTCAGATTCACCAACCAAATCCCTTTTTTTCATGGTGGAAGCATTTTCCTTTCTTTTGACCTGTGGCGGGGTGATTCTTGCTTGATAGTCTCTTTGCATCTCTAAACTCCAGGTTATTGCAAAGTCCAAAATGTTTAGACTTTCTCCAAGCCTGTTCAGTGATAAATTCATCCTCTAGAAGCTTAAATACAGAACTGATCAATTAATAGTTGTGCTTAAGCACACACCCAACCTCTGTAATTCTTGTAATGAGGTTTGGAAAATCATTAGACCTCAAAAATTCACATGAACTTTGATACAGATTTCTTCTTAGGTTTGACCATCCATCTCTCATGATTCCTATCTCACTAATTCCCTGGATCAAACTTCCTGTCTTTAGAAAATTACCAAGGCAGAGTAATTTAATTACCAATGGTAACAGTAGAAGATTTATTTCATGCCTTCATGAGCCATGTGCTTTAAATACATCATCTCATGTAAGCCCCCTTGACAAGCTGGGAACGTTAACATTATGATTCCCAATTTATAGATAAAGAATCTGAAGATTAGAGAAGGAGTAAAAGTAGAGTTAAAAGTTCTGAGTTACTAAACTACTTCTCCTCTTGTTTGTGATGTTGGGGAGAAAGGACAGGAGATAAATGTGGAAAGACAGAGAGCATTTCCTTGTTGTGAACTGCTGCCTATTTTCCTTTTCTCTACCTTCCCCTCCCTTCCTCATGCAAATAGTACCCAATACAGGAACAGCCTTTGATGCTCCAAGGCAGACTTTAGTAGATAAAGTTGAGCTCCTGTAGAAACTAGCTTTCCTTCTGCTTCATTTCAGAGCCTCAGTGGACCCACAAATATCATTTCCAGCTAATCACAAATGCTCCAGACAGTTATGATATACAATAAATGATTAACATATTCAGCTGATTCCCTTGAAGACAATTCACCAAATTTATTGAAAGGCACTCTTAAATTCAAGATGCCACACAGATTCTCTTTTCCTAAATTTCCTTCCTTTGCTGATTCACTGTGTAGTGTGACGCTGAGTCATTTGGCTTTTCTAACTCAATGGAGCTGAATGGAAGACGTCCGTGCATGTGAATTCTGGCTGGAAAGATGACAGGTTTGACTCATGAGATCAGGAGCATTCTAAATTTGAGGCACTTGAAGGTGGAGATAACCATCAAATTTGGTTCAAGACTTCCCTTGAATATTGAGTTATTATTTGCTGAGAGGAGGAGGATTATATTGAATTCCCTTGGCCTATAGCAATTAAAATGAATTCTTCTGTGGCAGCCTGGGTCCTCCAGATTTTAACTGGTTTTAATGCAGAGTGGTTTAGTTCAGTCTTCATGGGCTAATCTCTTGTTTCCTGTAGCAGATTGGATTTTTCAGAAATGAGCTACTGAAGGAACTCTTTCTTCTCATGTAGCCATGGGTTTGTGGCATATATTTCCAGAAAAGAGAAGTAGATGTCAGTGTGAGGTGGGGAGAGGTTGGTTGTGCTTGTTCTGGGACTCCAAAACTTTGTCTTCAGTCTCGATAATCTCATCCTTGTTCCCTAAGCTTGATCAAGGAACCCATGATAACATGCATTCACAGAAACCATTTTATTTCTACACTACTCTGAGGGCAGGATAGCTAAAAAGAATGGTGGCCAAGTGCGACTTCATGGAAATGGTGCAGGTTTTTGCCCCGGCCTTATAACCAACTAGCTCAGTTTTCATATCTGTGAAATGAATCCATTGGACTCAATGCTCTCTGAAGTCTTAAATAGATTGAGGAAGCGTTTAACTAAATCTGCTTTTCTCTGAGTTAACTTCTTGGTTATACCAAGAGGTTATTAAGGCTTCAGTTATAGTCTTAATTGGCTATTTTCAACGCTTAGAAGCTCAGCTCACCACTCTTAATTCAGCTCAGCTCTTTATAATTTATTGAGTACTTACTAGGACCAAAGATAACTGAGATTCAGCCTTTGCTCTTAATAACTCACATCTAATTGAGTAAATAAGTATACTGTGGTACATATAATGACTAAGAGGCAAGGGGAGGAAGGGGGAAACACAATGGGGGTGGGTTGGAGGGATCTTAGAGAGATTTTTGGAGAAATTAATGATTAAGTGGAAATAAATTAAGAGAAAAGTAGAAATTAGCTAGATATTCTCAGCCTAAAGTAGAGCATGAGAAAAGGCATAATGTTGAGAACAATGATCCATTCTCACAAAGCACTCTGAACTGGAGAGTTGTGAGGATGAATCCTTTAAGAACAGAAAGACAACCTACCCCCAAACAACAACAAAACCTCCACTTGGGTATGGCCTCTTTTAACAGTATTCCACATTTCCACACCGGGAAACCAGTTCGGAATCCTGGAGAGCTCCCAGCCAGTGTTCTGCTGAGTCTTGTTTAGAATGGGTTGCTGTGGAGCTCTCCAAGGTACTAAACTGCATTCATCTGAATCCCCTTAAATTAGCAGTTCTCTTCATGGAAACCTAAGACCCATCCCTTTGTGATTCTGATTCTTGCTTATGCCTATGCCTGCTGGCTTTTGCTGTTACCAGGTAGAGCTTGGGTTTAACAACCTAAATCTCCCAAAGTAGTGTATAGTCAAATAAATGATTATTATAAATTAAAAATTGTGGTACATCCTATGAAAGAAAATTACAGTGTTTTGGTGGCTTTATAGTTTTAAAAAGAAATTTAGAACTTTTTATGTTTTCTAAGATAGCTACAATAAGAATGCATTTTTCTTACTCAGAAAAAATTCTTTTAAAATAAACTAATAATAATGAACTTTGGCTTTGGAATCAAATGGACTGTGATGTGAATCCTAACTTTACCACTTAATAGCTGTCTGACCTTGGGACAAGGCTATTGTTTACTCAACTGCAAAATGTCAAAAAAGAGAAACCTTCAATAATTCTCCAGTGCTTGAATGAGTGTTAAATGAGCTCAAGCATATGCATCTACTAATGTGTTGCCTAACATAATGCAACCATTCAGCAAATGCTTGTAATTCCTACCCCATCTCCTGGATTCTCAGTTTTCTACTATAGCGAAGACAAGCCTAGTGTATACCAAAGTGGCAACAGATCTTGTAGGCCTGGACTAACGGTGCCCTTCCCATCTCCCATTCTCATTAGAGACAGAGCTCCAGAATAGGACTGAGTTATAATGCTTATATTATTTCCATACCTGGCTCCCAGTACATTAGCATCCAGACCCTCATGAAAGGACCCAAGAAGACCATTCTCTGAGTGATCTCACTGATGAAAAGTAAATGCCTAAAGATAATGGATTTTTCCCCAATAAAAATTACTCTACTTTGAAGTTCAGTGTTGACAAGGCCCCACACATCTTCTCAGAACTTCCAATTCATTTTTTCAGCTTCCTGCTCATTATCATGAGCAGACAGTCAAGTTTTACATCTAAAGAAAGGCTATAACATGAGAGATAGAGATTTTAAAAAGAAACATATTAAAAGCAATTTGGAGGAAACAGAAGCTATGCAGGAAAAAGAAATTTTACCAAATAAATTATATGACTAATATCCCTGGAAGAAAATAAAAGAAATTCCATGAAACAAGAACAGGATACTATAAAAAGAACGTTCAAGGAACAAAAAGTTGTTGAAAATGAGCAACTTGATAGGAAACCTCTGGGCAGGAAGATAATATTGAGAAAATCTCCTCTAACTTCCATTTCTTCCCCCAAAAGAGCAAAATTACAGAGAAGGAAAATAGGGTAGAACATATTAAAAAGAATAGATGACCTGCCATGGAGGCCCAACATTAGAATAATGGCAGTTCTAAAAATAGACCATAATTCTATTCCCTAGATCTGCGAAGAGAATATTCATTTCACTCCCACAGAAATGTCTACTTTGGTCTACTTTTGAAGCTGAAGGTGGGCTATGGTGAAGCAGAAAATCCAGAGCAGCCCATACTCTGGGCTATACTTCTGGACACAGTGCCTGGCCCACACTACAGCCCTACCAAATGTCCAACTCTGGTAAGGCCTGTGTTTCCCAAGACCAACTCATGACCTGTCTACCTGCTTCTCCAGAATAGGTTCTTGTAAACTCTTAGGGAAGCAGAAACTAGACCGATTCAGAGACTCTGTTCAGCTTATCTTTCTCCTGGATGACTTTATCAAATAGGAGAATATTGCCCTTTTATTCTCTCTACATATACTTTCACTCTACATTGTTTTTGGAATACATACCTATATGATAAAACCATAGAGAAAACCAAGAGAATGATGAACATAAAGGTAAAGATAATTGCTACCTTTGGGGAGGAGGTTGCAGGTTTTATTTAGAGAGGAGCATTTGGGGGGACTTCTAAGGTCTTGGCCAACGTTCTGTTTTTTAACTTTTGCAGTAAGTACTTCGGTGTTAAGTGTATTCACTTTAACTCTACAGATGTTTAAAATACTCCTCTCTCTATAGATGATATATTTCACTATAAAATTTCACATACCAGAGACACCAAAGCAAATCTACTCTGTAAAGTAATGATCATATGTTCAGCATACTGACTCGGTCTTGAATAGAGGAACATGAAAAAGCCATAAAGATTCTCCCTCTTTTGAAGCTCTAATCAGGAGACAGCAGCAATAACAATAAAATAATCAACCAGTAGCACAGTGCAGAGGCTTTTTGGACTAACTTAATGGATGGTTTTCTCAGTGGTTAGAATCCTGTTTAAATAACTTTGATTCCATAAAAGACAGCTCTGCTTAGAAGAGCAATTTAGAACCAACCTGTAAGCTGTTAGTGTGAGGAAAAGTAACTGCTTATTCTCCCTTGACCCCTCCTGATCCATTCTCTGTCTCTTTCCACCTTGCTCTGTTTCCTAGACATTAGCTTCTGTGGACTAAGTCACCCAGTCTCTTCTGTTCTTTGACTTTTAGTTGGTGCTATGGATTGAATAATGCCCCCCCCCCCCCACAAAGACATGCTCAAGTCTTCACCTCCAGTCCTGTGGACATGAACTCATTTGTAAGTAGGCTCTTCAAAGATCCTATTAGGATGAGGTCAGACTGATTCTGAGTGGCCCTTAACCCAGTATGACTGGAGTCCTGATAAGCAGCATGCTGGTGCAGACACAAAATAGGAGGAATAGGTGTCAGAAGGAGCCAGACGGCCACGTGACGGAGGCAGAGACTGGACTATAGAAAGCCAGCAAGCCACTACCTTTTAAAATGCTACAGAGACGTCAGAGAAAGCATAATGCTTTTGGCTCCAAAAGCGTGAGCCAAAAAGTTCCTACTGTTATGCAACCAGTCTGTGGTATTTGTTATGACAGTCCTGGTGACCCAAGACAGTTGGGTTCTACCAGTGGGAGGCACTGGGTGGAGTTCGGAGGGCAGGAAGAGAGAGAAGTTAAGAAAGTTCTTCCCCTCTCCCTCCCAGCCTCACCAGCCTTCACCCCCATAAATAGCCCCTTATTAAATGCTCATCAGTTAAACCCTTTTGAGTGTATCTTCTGTTTCCTGCCAGGACCCTGGCTGATAAATTATTTATAATTTGATACCCCTTTTCTTGTTACTATGAATTTGGAACACCAGAAAGCTCTCAGAAGCCCAAATAAGTAGTTTTCTAATGGGATGGTATTTCAGGCAGGATTCCAGAGAAGTTCCCACATCAGCACTCAAAACAAACTGGGCAGCCGGACTGTTTTTACAAGCAGCCCTGTAACAAGTGAAGTTATGCATGTAAAAACATCTCCCTGCAGTGGTGGGTCTGCAGCTTTGGCCTTTTGTGGAAAGGCTGTATATTGATTTATTAATCACTGAATTAAGCTGTCAGCTCAGTATAGCTGGGAGGATTTTCCTCTGGCTTCTGGAATTTTTGCAACTGTGTCAGGGGAGACTCCCATACAGGCACCGGTAGGATGCAGTTCTCGCCAGCATCCTCACGTTCCATGAAGAGACAGCTTTCCTTTTTTCACTGTGAGTCAGATGCTGACTGGCTCTTAGCATCTCTCATCTCTTCCTGCTGCCCCTTCCTCTCTGAAGATCAAAGCTCACCTCAGGAGAACCGCCAGAGGGAAGAAATAGCCAAAGATACCTCCAGGGCCAGGCAGGAAAAGCAAGTAAACAAATGATTGACGCATTTTGTGGGCAAGCTCAAGAGACCTCTCAGGTCTCTGCGTGGGGTGAGTGAGAGCAAGGGGAAGCCGAGGAAGCTGTCCAGGATGGGGGCGGGGCCCTGGAAGACTTGGGTAATAGCTCATTGTTCCTCCGGGTTCCCAGGGAATACGGTAGTCTTTCCACAAAACAAACGGGGACAAGGAGGACAGGCTATTTGTGTTCATAAACACGGAAAGAAGGGAAGTGACTAGCTGGAGGGAAGGTGGTTTAAATAGAATGTGCTTGATCTTGGAAATCTGTATACTTAGTTCCTTAGGGAGATGAGGGGAAGAGCGAGAAGGAATCAGTACAAAGAAGGTGGTGTTGGGTATTGTTATAAGCTTGGGACCTGGAAGTGGGCAGACCTGGGTTCAAATCCTGGGGCTTCCATTTCCTAGTTCTGTGACTTGTACCTATTATTTCATTTCTCTGGGCTTTGGTTTCATTATCTGTGAAATAGGAATAATACTTCCTAACCCCAAAAGGTTTCCTTGAAGGTTTAATAAGGTAATGCACTTTAAGTGTCTGGCACACAGAATGTTCTCAAATTATGGTTTATATTGTTGTTATGAAGGAGGAAGCTGTGCACTATGCGAGAAACAGCGTTGTGTTGTCAAGAAGTTGGGTTTTAGTTAGGGATCTGGCACAAATTCACCATGTGAATTTACTAATTTACAAATTTAGTAATTTACAAATTACTCCCCATCTCTGGGTTGAGTTTTTTATATATATATATTTTTTATTGAGAAATATCCACACACATAAGTCCAACCATATTATATAATCAGTGGCTTACGTAGTTGGTTATTCTACATGATTATTTTTAGAACATTTGCATCACTCCAGACACAGAAATTAAAAGAGAAAGGAAAGAACCCATATATCCCATACCCCTCCCTCTCATTGACCCACAATATTTCCATATATTTAATTTTTACCCTTTATCTCCCCTTATTAATTATTTATTTTTATCCTTTTTTTTAAACTCATCTTTCCATACACTGGATGAATGGAGCAAGAGACACAAAGTTTTCACAGTCACACAGTCACATACTTATACAATCTTCTTCAAGAATCAAGGCTACTGGAACACAGTTCAATAGTTTCAGGTACTTCCCTCCAGCCACTCCAATACACCATAAACTAAAAAGAGATATCTGTATAATGTGTAAGAATAACCTCCAGGATTACTTTTCAAAGCTTCTCTCAGCCACCAAGACTTTATTTTGTCTCATTTCTCTCTTCCCCAATTTGGTCAAGAAGGCTTTCTCAATCCCACGATGCCAGGTCCCGACTCATCTACGTTGCCAGGGAGATTTTCACCCTGGGAGTCATGTCCCATGTAAGTGGGAGGGCAGCGAGTTCACCTGCCGATTTGGTTTAGAGAGAGAGGCCTGGGCTGAGTTCTGCTTACCTGGAATGAGAGTGCCAAATGAGAGGGCCTCTGGGGTTCATTTGGTGCCAAGATCCTGGGTTCTAGTGAACTGTATCCAAGGTGTGACTGGGAAATTCTCTGACCTCATGAAGTGTTTGTCCCCATTACTCTTATAACGATGCTGCCACTTCTCAAAACATTTTAAGTTTCATTGGTTTTGACTCGTCTTCAGAGCCAGTTTTGGAAACGAATCAGAAAATTATCTCATTTCTTTATAGCCACAGGTTTCTTTCTTTTTCTTTTTTGACAAAAATACAAAGCTCTCAATTCCTTTAGGCCAATTAGATTCTAATTCCAATTTGCCGGAACCAGTAAAGCCTTGTACATCATGTTTTTTGACCTTGCTTTCTTCTGTTGGATAATGGGGATGATGATAGCCACACCATAGCATGGTCATAGACAAGGTCAGAGCTCGGACAGCAGCAGCAAACGGGATGCTTGGCTCAGAGTAGGCAAGTAAATAAATACCTTCATTCTGTCACTTCTCCCCTTCCTGATTACCCACTTTGTCACTTCATTCAAACTACTGAAAGTGAGGAATTGGAATTTAAGGGATGATATTGATTACTGAATTATTGTATAGGTATTCCTTTTTGCTTTCTGTTATATTAAAGAGAGGGAAATACCTGAAATTTTTTAACTGTGACCCAGCTGCCTGGATCTCTGATAATGATTGTTTAACCTTTATCTTGTGGCCTTGTGATTGTAAAACCTTGTGACTAAACCTTCACTTGTATCCATTTGTTCAGTTTTTCAACTTTAAAAGCTTGTGACCACTATAAACAGCCCCTAATGTTTATTAATGAAGGGTCCTGAGTCAATCCAGAACTAGCTCATCCCAAGTCCAAAATTATTTTGCAAACTGAGAATGGATCTAACCAAAATGGGCCTGCCTGACATGCATAGTACCTTAGACTTACCTGTGAGTCACCCATTCCTCATTATAATACTGAAAGTCATACCCATCATGATATTAAGGCCACCGTTTTCTTACATATGTTTTGTGACTAAACATGTAATCAGTCTGCACATGCTCTATACTTAAATCACATGTAATTACATCACCTGGAGCCATCATGCCCATTATCCTAAAACCTGCCCATCTTCTGATGCTATAAAACTATCAGAATTACTGCAGTTTGGGGAGACAGATTTTGGGGCTGATAGGCCATCTGATCTCCTGCTATGTACCTATGTAATATACTTTTTCTCTCATTGAAACCTCAGTGTCTCAGAAATTAGTAATTTAGCACATCGGACAAAAGAATCGAATCCACCACCTTTGTCTGCTAACACTATCAGGCTCCAAATGATTTGGGTCCATTTCCAAAAATCAAATACACTTTTAGAGGTAAAGATTTGCTGGATATTCAAAGGGATATGCTCAGACTCTAAAGATTTCTCTTTATACTAAATATGTGTATGTAGGTTTAGGTATGTAATTTTAGCCCTTAGTAAAATCCTTGTGTCCTGTGTAGCCAGCAGATGATCTGCAGCCAATGCTGTGATCCCAGACCAGTACCTGGCTTCAGAAAGCAAGGGCTCAGCATGATCCACAGAGGCAGGGGAACACTGAAAACAAGGATGCACTTTGGAGCCAGCCTGGCCTCACCTCCAGGCTCAGAAAAGCTCACTCTTTGGCTAGGTGACCTCCTTCGTCACATCATCCATTGAAGTGTCAATTTTATTCATCAGGAAAATGGGGATAATAAATAAGTCTTTTAAAGTTGTTATGAAGATTGTAAGCATTAGTTTTATGAATGAGCTAAGAGGAGGCTCCAGTGGTTGAGAACGTTAGTTCTACAAAGGCATAAAGCATTTGCATACTTACATCATATCCCATGTGGCAGGGGAAGATGGGGATAGAGGAGGAAAAGGCAGACAAACAGCCCTTACTTTGTGCCAGTGCAGCATCTAGAAAAAAAAATGGCTCTTCCAGGTCATGCCTGATTCCCTTGCCCTCCCTTCACAGATGGTGTTTCTGTTCTCTCCCAAGAAAACCATTTTTCAGCCTCTGTGCAGTCCATGCAGCCCTGAAGCTGTCTCAAACATGTTTATGAAATGTCCTCACCTGAGGCCGCCTGATTGGCTTATCAACCTTGGCCCTGAGACCATTTCCTTACAATGAGCAGTGACATGTACAGCTTCTAAAAGTGCAAGGGAAACATTTTTCTTGCTGACTCCTCTCTTTCTTTCTCTAATGAAGCGGTCATGATAGTCTTTCAAAGGTGGACCCTTGTCTGTCAAAAATGTGCCATAACATCCCACAGGAGAAATACTGTAAATGTCAGAAACCTAATCGTACTTCTGAAGTGCATAAAATCCAATGCTTGGAAATTGTAAAACAAGTCACGTTTCTCTTTGTCAGAGAATTGTTCTGGTTTCAGGGCATGTGATGTTTGCAGCGTCCAGTGCTTAGGAGGGCCCCATACTTGATTTATTAATCTGCGTTTAAAACTGGCATGGCAAAACATCATAAAGAACAGTAGGATTTATGCTAATAATTTAAAAAGTTGATTTTTCTTTACTTAGAACAACTTTAAAACACCAAAAAACAAAACAAAAAGCACCATGACAAGTCAAAAGAGAAACCACAGAAGACGGGAAAAAGCTTTCTATTTTTGTACATTTATCAGTTCTTTTTCATTTTTGAACAAGGGGACCTGCCTTTTCATTTTGCACTGGGATCCGTAAATCATGTAGCCAGCCCCGTCTGCGGCAGTGTAAGAACAGCCGATGTTTCTATCACAAGGATAGAAAACAAAGATAAACCAAAACTATGAGCAGTTTGGCATACCTCACGTGACAATGACGACTTGACTCAAGACTTCTCTTCCCAGTTTGTGATCTGTTGGCTGCTGTGTGGACATGTTTATTCCTGTCTACACGAAAAATCTGTCGACTGCTGGTTGTACACATTTCTCTCTTCATTTCAGCTGTTTGGTATTTTTCCTGGGATTGGGTATAGAATACTTTTTTAGGTAATTGCAATTTTATGAACTGTCTGTGAAAACAAGGTTCTTTTAATATTCTCTCCCAGCACTCAGCATCGAGGGGTTAAGAAAACCTTCTCGACCAAAAGAAGGAAGAGCGAAATGAGACAAAATAAAGTGTCAATGGCTGAGAGATTCCAAACAGAGTCGAGAGGTTATCCTGGAGGTTATTCTTATGCATTAAATAGATATCACCATTTTAGTTAAGGTGTGACAGAGAGGCTGGAGGGAACTGCCTGAAAATGTAGAGCTGTGTTCCAGTAGCCATGTTTCTTGAAGATGGTTGTATAATGATATAGCTTTGCAGTGTGACAGTATGATTATGCAAACCTTGTGTCTGATGCTCCTTTTATCTACCTTATTGAGAAGATTAAAAATAAATAATAATAGGGGGAACAAATGTTAAAATAAATTTAGTAGATTGAAAAAGAAAATTCTCTCCCAGCTTTCTCAATGGCTCTACCTCTCCATTGGTCTCTAACTCCCTTTTCCCATGTCCCATTGTAACTCCACTCACTGCTTTGGGATTCCTGGGAGAGGCTGGAGTGAAGTCACCAGTGGTCCAGAATTTGGAGACACCACCATGCTCTCCTCTACAGCTGGTGCAGGACAACAGACAGCAGCGTCCATGTCTCACCTCCCTGCCCCCTTGCCCTCCATCAGTCAGACCATACTATGGGCCGTAGTTTGGCCTGAGTTCTACTAAATGGGGATCTCCTAAATGTGTTGTCTGGGATTCTAAGCATTGCAAGATGCCCTATGAGAAATGTGTCAGTGCTAAAAGATGTTTGAGAAGGTCTGTGAAAGTGCCCCCCTTTTTGAAGACTCACAAAGCATAATAGCATATTAAAGGATCTGATAAGTCCTGCAGCAGAACATACAGTCAAAACATCCAGCCTGATTCACTTTGGTTAACCCAAAGTTTTTCATTATCATCTGATAATTGATTCCTTAGGTATAATGCCTCTGACCATCCTCATAATCAATAGTGTGGCAGTGTTTATGAGTTTGGCTCTGCATGCAGGCTCTCTAGATTTGACTCATCCCTCTGTCGGGGTCCTGGAGGAAATTTCTTAATCTCTCTAAGCCTTAGTTTTCTCCTAAGTAAAATAAGATTAATAATCTAACTCATAGGTCACATAAGATCATATATGACATGCACACAGTAAGCACTTGATGAATGGTAGAAGCTGTCACTGTTATTAAAACCCTAAGGAAGTCGTTCCCCTCCTGCCTGCAGCAGCTATATCCTGTCTGTCATGTTTCCTGGCCCATCTGTCTCGCCCTGTTTTCTTAAACCTGTTCCTCAACTTTGGGCTCTATGAAATCAGCACCCACCAGTAGCATAACTTGAGTCTGTGGTCCTCACGCAGCAGTGCTAGGGTTTATTTTATAAATTACCTTGCCATATCACCCTTGTGAAACTGGACTGCAGTGGGGAGTGAGGAAAAGGGAAATAAGAGGCTACTTTTGCTATCCTGTGATGGAGAATTTGTCGTCTGTGTCCTTTTTTGGGAAATGTGCATTTTTAAAGGAGATGTTCCTTTAAATGTGCCCAAGTGTTATTTATAACTATAAATATTACAATACAATGAAATCTGCTGAAAGACAGACACCCAGCCCTGGGCTGAGCAATGTCCAGAGGCAGAACGTCAAGTTAATGAAAGTCTAACATCATGTTAGTGGAACTGCCTATTCTAAACTGAGATTTAATCCAAAACAAGACCACCAGGGCAGTTAAAATGCTCTGTGTCAGGTTGGCTATTGTTAATGCTTTGTCTGGTTCTGATGCCATCACTGTAGCTCTAATCACAGGACCTTGACTCTGTCTGGCAGGGCCTACTGAGGGGGCCCCAGGGGATATCTTCCAAGACCTGGTGAGTAGAGTGCCAGTATGTAGAGCCTCCAGATGTAGATGCAGGCGATGGAGGGATTGCTGGATTTGTTCAGAACTTGGTAAGCTCCTTTTAGAGGTCAAAGATTCAGCCAGCTTTTGTGATGATGCATAAATATACTAAAGACAGAAACAGCCACTACATCGTCCCTGACTTCCAATTTGAAGGTGATGGCCTCAGATTGGCATTTTCCTGTTCTTCTCTTGGATATTGGAAATTCAAACTCTGTCTTTCTTAGAACCATAAGAAAGTTGAAACTCTAAATAGGCAGAGTGTCAAAAGATATGGAAATAGAGCAGGAATATGGGAGGAGGAAAAGAGACTGTAGAAGGTTGAAAATCTCAGAAAGAGTTGGCAAAGTACAGGCCAAAGTTTGGGGGACACTCTAAGTATTTTTTCCTTAAACTTTTTAAGAAATAATTTCAAACTTATAGGACAGTGGCAAAAATAATACAAAACCCATGCAGAGCACTCCAACATACCTCTATCACTCCTAGATCAGATCTACAATTTTAGCATTTTGCCACATTTGTTGTATCACTCTGTCCATCCATCTATCAATTATCTATTGTCTACTTGTCTTTCTATTTTCTAAACATTTGAGTGTAGGTTGTATACATCATGCTCCTTGAACACATAACATTTCCATGTACATTTCCTAAAAGCGAGGATATTCACTTTACTTTCAAGAAATTTTAACGTTGATATAAAGATTTCAATTTATATTTGAAAGTTTTAATATGTCCCAATAATGTCCTTTGGAGTCTTTTCTCCTCCATTATTAGATCCAATCCAGGCTTAGTCATCCTGGTTTCTTAAGTGGCTCTTTTATTTTTTAATTGCAGAAACGTATTATACAACATAAACTTTCTCATCTCAACGACTTCCAAGCATACCATTCAGTGGGATTAATCACATTCATAATATAGTGTTACCTTCACCACCATCCATTACTAAATCTTTCCTGTCACCCCAAACAGAAACTCTGTACCCATTATGCCATTCCCTTACCCCTCAGCCCCTGGTCACCTGCACTCTACTTTCTGTCTCTGTTAATTTGCATTATCTATTCCATATAAGTGGAATCATACGATGTCTGTCCCTTTGTGTCTAATGTGCTTTCCTCAACATGATGTCTTCAAGATTCATCCATGTAGTAGTATGAAACAGAATTTCATTCCTTTTTAAGGCTGAATAATATTCTATTGTATGTATATACCACACTAAGTTTTAAAATCTAAATCCTTTGTCTATAAGAGTGTGATTTGAGTTCCCAGACCAGGAGCTGGAGCATCCCTAGATCTAATCTAGTCCTCAGGAAGGATAAAGAAGTGACTGTATAAGGAACCACACAGGCAAGCCATTTACAGGAAAGTCTCTCCCTCTGGGAGAAAGGAGAGAATAGCAGGCCATTGGATACCTATTCCCATTGTCTGAAGAGAAGAAAAGCCTCAAACTTAATATTCAAACCTTGGTCATATGAAAATTTCCAGCTGGCTTGACATCTAACTTCCCACATAAATTCCTGCAAGAATCAGGTCTAGGAAAAACTCAAAATTTTAAATCAAAGTCTATACAAAGATAACTTCTGCTTCTGAAAAGGTGGACTAAAAAGGACCAGATTTACCCCCCGCCTGTAGCAACTCAAAAACTAAGCAAAATATTGGAAACAGTGAGTTCAAAACATAGGTCATCAATCAATGATGTCCAGTGAGCCCTTAGAGATGAGAAGTAAATGAGGTGAGCCCCACTGCTTAGAGAGACATTTTAGGTCATGACACAGAGAAGAGAAATCCAGTAAGTGCCTTGTGGTCTATGAGTTGAGTTGAAGGAACTGGAAGACCTGAGAGGTGAAGGGGGCTGGAGTTTGCAAGGAAGAACAGCAAAGAAATGAGAACTTTGCAAAGATATCTGCAGAGAGTCCCACAGTGAATCTTCAGCTGAATACTGATCAGTTCATGCATCAGAGGAAAATACACGAAGCCAAGCAATGAGTCATTTGAAATATTAGAGGAAAAATTAGGCCTAAATAAAATTCTGTTTTGGACCCACCTTCAACAAAGCTTTAAAAAATGCCAGTTTCCTGAAAGGATCAAACTGTGTCCAAGCAAATTAAATTCATCCCAGAACAGAGGGACCAACCTTTCCAGAACATTAACTAGTTCCATCTCCCTAATCCTTATTATTGACAGCCCTTCCAACATGAAAAAGTTAGAATGGCCATAGCCCAAATACCCCTAAAGAGTGGGAGAAAGATTAAAGGTGATAGTGGAGTTATACAGAGAAGGTTGGGTTTAACAAATGAGTATGATTGCTGAATCATTATATTGATATTTCTTTTAGTCCCCAGTACCTTAGAGCAACTAGAAGTAAAAATTGTGGAATTGTAATCCATACCAAACTCTGAAATCCATTTTACAACTAATGCTGTGCTGTGCTTTGACATTTTTTGCTTTTGTGTATATATATTATTTTTCATGAAAAAAAAAGTGATGATAAAATTTATATATTCCTTCTAGCCTCCAATGTTCTGGAGCAGCTCGAAGGAAAAATTTGAGATGATGGTATCGTACCCTACGACAAACTCTGGGATCTGTCCTAGAGTGCACAAGAGTGCTTTGAAAACTATTGCTTTTTTCTTTCTTGTCTTTGTATATATGTTATATTATACAAAAAAAGATTTAAAAATATCATTCCAGAATAAAGTTCAAGAATATTTATATGGATACAAAAATATGTAGCACCCAAGAAAAATTTACAATGTCTGGCATCCAATAAAAAATTACCAGGCCTTTCAAAAAGCAGGAAATGTGGCCCATAAAGAGATAATCAAAACCAATACAGAAATGGCACAGATAAAAGAATTAGTAGGAAAGGACGTTAAAATAGTTATTATGACCATATTCCATATATTCAAGAAAATAAAAAATGATTGAACAGAGTCATGGAAGATCAATTTTTAAAACCCAAAAACTTCTAGAGATTAAAATTACAATAATCTGATATTTTAAAATATATATTAAGCACAATAATGGGAGGATTAGATATTATAGAAGAAAAGATTAGTGAACTTGAAGACATAACAATAGAAACTTCAAACAAACACAGAAAAAAATAAAAACTAAAAAGGCTGTGAGTGTGCTGTGAGATATCTGCAGACAGCCTAATATATGTAATTGAAGTCCAAAGAGAGAAAAGAGGTAGGAGTCACCAAAATTTTTCCAAATTTTATGAAGATGATAAATCTACAGATCCAAGAATCTCAATGAAGTTGAAGCACAGGAACATGAAGGAATCTATTCCAAGTGCTACCATAATCAAATTGCTTAAAACTAGTGATAAAGAGAAACATCCTAAAAGCAGCTAGAGGGAAAAAAACCTTACAGACTGAGGCATGACAAAATGACAGCAGACTTCTCTCAGCAACAATGCAAGTGAGGAGACATTGAGCAACATCTTTAAAGTCCTAAGGAAAGAAGAAAAAACCCTGCCAATCTAGAATTTTATTCCTAGTAAAAGCATCTTTTCAGAACAAATGTGAAATAGAGACTTTCTCAGGCATACAAGAGCTGAAAGAATTCATGAACAGCACACCTGCACTGAAAGAAATGTTAAAGGAAATCATTCTAGCAAAAGGAAAGTAATGCCAAAAGAGTAAAAGCATTGTCATGGCACTCAGTTTTCATACTTGAGCAAGTACAAAGTACCATTTTTATTATTTCAATCTCTTAAAAAGACAATTGCCTGTTTAAAGCAAAAATAACAATGTAGCATGGGGTTTATAAGATACATAGAAGTAAAATGTATGAAAATAAAAGCACAAAGGCTGGGAGGGAATAAACGGAGTATACTTTTATAGGTTTCTTACACTAAAAGTGCAGTGGTATAATATCACTTGACAGTAGACTGTGATAAATTAAAGATGTATATTATAAACTTTAAGATGACCATTAAAATAATATAGCAAAGAATTAGAGCTAATGAGTCAAGAAAGGAGACAAAATAGAATCATAAAAAAATAAGAGAGAAAAAGAAGCAAAGAGCAGAGGGAACAAAAAGAAAAGAGCATCATGGTAGTTTTAAATCAAACAGGTCAATAGTCTCAGTAAATGTAAATAGTTTAAACACCCCAATTACAAGTATATACTAGAGATACACAGAAGCTAGACATGTGTAAACTGTTAGCCAATGAAGTTGAACTCCAGTGGAAGGGAATAGATAGGAGTGAAGGTGATTCTCTAGTGGGTCTGTAGGTAATATTACCACATTGAAGATATTGAAAGGGGTTGTATAGACCTACGTGTCCCACTGATTCACACTAGAAATATGAATAAGTTCTTACAAGAATTACTTCAAAGATATGATTCTTGTCTAAAGAGTGTTTAAATCCAAGGTACAGGGAGAAAACTGCTATTGCATGCTATGAGCTGTGTTCAAAAGGAAACCATCAGCATTACCACAGCAACAGCAGGTAAATAGTGGGGTGAGGGACAAGAGTTAAGAGGAGGTTTCGATTTGGTGAGGTGTGTTTATTGGTTTTCAGTTTCTTGGGAACAATGGAATTATCTAAAATTGAGCATGTTGATGGCCTGTGAACTTTGGGCCCTCTACATGATGCCTGATGAATGCAGGTGGCTGAAGGATGCACTGACAGAGAAGTAGATTGGCGAACGATGGTGTATACTTATGAATGAAGGTTGTCCTACCACAAAAAGGAACAATGTTGTGAGGCATGCAAGATGTGAATGAACATGTGGGACATTTGGTGAGACAAATTAAGCCAGAAATAAGCATTAGAAAATGCTTATAAGAAAACAGGGGCTTAGATTGTAAGGTTTTAGAGCAGACATATGAAGTCTGGAGTGGTGATTATTATTTCTGCATTTTGAGAGGCTGTTTTATATATGTAACCTGATATTTAGAGATAAGAACGAAGCCGAACAGGTTGGGGTTAAATTAATTCAGAACATAGGGTAAGGAAGACAGTGTCTGTATTTTAGAACCACACATACTCTTTGAGACCAATGGAAGAAAGATTTATTTGATCTGGAACTGAAATATTCTGTAGTGCATAATCTAATTCTACCTATCTGTATAGCTCATTTGAACAATTGAAACACAGGAAGCACAGAATAAGAGGTCCTTTAATCCTGTATAGATTATTGCAATGCCTGGATACATCCTAGAGTATATTAAGCAGCTAATCAAAAAGTATTGGCGAAGTCCCCTGAAGGAGGGGAGAAAGAATATGGAACTGTTAAACCTTACTATCAGGGAAACCCCTGATATTGTATCAAACTTTAGGGACACCCAAATCCATAGGCCATGCCTTCGATCATGAGGCTTACTCTTGTGAAGTTTATGTAGGTAGTGGAGAAGCTTAGCCTACCTATAGGTATGCCTGAGAGTTACCTCTGGAGGACCTCTTTTGTTGCTCAGATGTGGCCTCAGTCTCTCCAAGCCCCACTCTGCAAGTGAAATCATTGCCCTCCCCCCCTACATAGGACATGACATCCAGGGGTGAAAGTCTCCCTGGCGACATGGCAGATGACTCCTAGGGATGCATTCAAACCTGGCACCATGAGATCAACAATTCCATCCTGACCAAAAGGGTGAAAAGAAGTGTAATTAATAAAGTATCAGTGGCAGAGAGACTTCAAATAGAGTCGAGAGGCTACTCTGGAGGTTGCTCTTACACAAGCTTCAGGTAGACGTTGCTACCAATCATAACCTGCCAACCCCCACCAGGACCATTCCAGCCAATCCTAAAGAACACCTAGGGCAATATATAAGATTCCACAAGGGTTCCAGGCACTAGAGTAACTTTCCAGAAACCTACAACCTCCAAATGGGTCCCTGGTCCAGATAAGTCCTGAAACCTAGCCCAACCTCTCCGGAACATCAGATAGGTCCATCTCCCTACCCCATATTAATGACAGACCCTTCCAATATGAAAAATTTAGAATTGTCATAGCCCAAACACCCCTAAAGAGAGGGATGGAAAGATCAAAGATGGTGGTGGAATTATACATAGAAGATAGGACTTAACAAATGAATATGAATGCTGAATCCTTAAATTGATATCTCTTTTAGTCTCCAGTACTTTAGAGCAGCTAGAGGTGAAAACCTAAAATTGTGAAATTATAACTCATGTCAAAGTCTGAAATATGTTCTACAACTAATTGTCGTGCTGTGCTTTGAAATGTATAACTTTTATGGATATGTATATATATATATATATGTATTTTTCACAAAAAAAGATGGGAAAAAAAGTCAATTGTGATGATAAAGCATTTAAGCCCTCTAGCCTCTTATATGCTGGTGCAGCTGGAAGGAAAAATCTGAGAGGATCGTATGGCAGCTCATGACAAATTCTGGGATCTATCCTGTAACCACTCTGTTGAAGAGTGCTTTGAAAACCATTGCTTTTTTATTTCTTTGCTTTGTATGTATGTTATACTATACAATTTAAAAAAAGTGTTTTTTAAAAAAAGTATCTACTGTCAGATTGAATAAAAATGCAACAACGTGCTACCTACAAGTAGACGAATGAATGACCGAATGATAACTCCTTACAGTGAGGCTTCAAAACTTTCAGGCTCATTTTAAGTTTATTTTTAGGTGTCCTTATTGCAAGTCACTGCAAAACCTCTTTTCAGAAGGTTGAGTTCAAAATAAATAAACTTAAAAGTTTAAAAATAAAATAAATCAGGCTGATGAGAGCAAGGAGTTCCAACAGAGCTGGAACCCTCTGTCTCAGCTCAAGTAAATGAGCCTGGCTGCTGAATATCCAGGAAGGAACACGGAGAAGAATGACTTCCCCAGCTGAGACATCTTCCACATCCTGCTTCAGTGCTCCTTCCGTGTTTTAAATGCCTTGGCTGTGGTTCTATGCCCTCTCCACACTCCCAAGGTCAATTTGATTCAATATTTATAATTGTCTGTTGCCTCCCATTCAGGCTGCTGCTGCTTTGATTATGAAAACACCCAGCACCCCTCACGGGGTCAGGGACTGGGAGGGAGAAGTTCATTAGTCTTTAAGGCAGTGCTAATATTTCATGTCGTGGCGGCAGGTGGATTGGCCCTTGCACGCTCCAGCCTCTCTGTGCTGCCTGGGTGGTTGCGGGCACTGACTTTTATTGATTGTATCAATAATGAGATGAAGGCTGCTCTCTGGAGTGTGACATGTAAATACCTTGGCTCTCAGATGGGATGGGAAAGGATCTTTGTCAAAGGCAGAAATTTGTCTTCAGAGACCATGAAATTATATGTTGCTGGAAAAGACCTCACCAGGTGGCTTCTCTTTCCTACAATATCATGACCCCAGTCCTGCCCCTGGATGTCCCATATTCTTGGAATGGATGGGTGAATGGCTGGCTAAATGGCTGGATGATGGAATCCCTTCAATTAAATCTGACAAGTAATATATATAGATGGAGAAATTGAGGCTCAGAAAGAAGGGCTTTTTGAAAGCTCTGAATATCCAAGACCAAACCTTGTGTTTCTAGACTCCTGGTTTAATGTCCAGGGTATTAACATGCCTTGATTCTGGTAAATAACAACCCTATACCAGGGGTAGGGCATTGTCCATATAGTGCTTTTTTAAAAATAAGGGAAAAGTGCATTTATCTCTGCCAGACACAGCCTCTCACCAGTGTGCAGGATTTGGCAAGCCAAGCGGCGGCTGGATTTCAGCCCCTGCTGGCTTCTCAGTCAATAGACAAACTGCACAATTGTCAGTGGAGCCTTTGGCGAGGAAAACGCAAAGTTTGCCTCTGAGGACTGGGCCTGAGCCTTATTTACCCTTGTACATCCCACCTCATCTAGAATTGTGCCTGGCCTATCAGAGGAAGAAGATAAATATTTACATCCAAAAAGAAGAGGGGGAGGGTTGGAGCATTATCCAGCATCCTTAGGAACTTCATAAGTGAAACTTTGTGTAGAAGCAAAACAAGTGAAACCCAAACAGCCGATTGCTAGGAATGGTGCAGAAAAATAAAGGAAAATGAAATAAGAGTCCAATTAGTTTGCTTAAACAATATTAAACTCCAGAGGAAAACAGAAAGATAGCCTGCTGACATTACTGCAATCTGCAGAGAGGGGCCAAGCAATTATATTAGGGAAAACAGATAAGTTTGTGAGTCGCCAAATAAAGAAGCAATCGTAGAGATAAAAGCAAGCGCTTTCCCCAAATGGAAAACAAAACTAAATCATTTATCAGCTTCCCTTGCAGAGTTTAGGCACCTGATCTGAAGACAAATAAGGGGGTTGTTTTTTTTTAATGGTGTTATCTTGCATAGCCTGGTTCCTTTGCCTCGAGCTAATTTGGATTAATCTATCTCCCCAGGAGTTGATAAAATTCTTCCTTTCCTCCATAAACCTTTGAAAAGACAGATGATCCCTCATCTGCAAGTGAAGTTTGATTCCCTCCTCTCTCTCCAAGGGATATGGGAGTGTGGATGGAGAGGAGTCTGGGGAAGAAGGGGAGATGAAGAGTAGGGGACCAGAAAAAAGAGAGATCAAACCTTTCATCATATTCAGAAGTTAAATAATATCTTTTCTGTTTCTCTGTCTCATTTAAATAACAAGCCCCCATTCTCCTTTTGGAGCTAGTTTTGGCTACCCCAGAACACAGATTTTTTTTTAGTCTTTATGGAGTAGTGTATCCCTTTGAGAATCTGATTACAGGATGTGTGAATCTACCCCCAGTTAAGATGCACATAAGCATATATTCATGCACATTGGCAAACAACAGCAGATTCATGGGCCCCCTTAAGCCCATTTTGGATCTCAAGTTAAAACACCTGTTCTAGAGCCTGAACTGGAAACACTTTACAGAGGGCCCTAGGAGCTTAACACATTTCCATTGTGTTTTAAGTGGGGTTGAAGGTCTCAACACAGCAGGAGGAGCTGCTTGGAAATGGTGCATTTTAGAGGCATAGTAGAGGCCCTATTTGCCGGAGCCTTAGGAGAAAGGGAGAGAGACTGTCAAGGAAATGCTAGCACAATCTTTGTAAAACGTTCTGAACTCAAACCAGTAATTTTCCACTCACCTTTTAAAATAAATTTTTATTGGAGAAGTTGTAGGTTAACAGAAAAATCATGCAGAAAATACTAAGTTCCCACATACCCCCCCCACACATAGTTTTCCCTGTTATTAACAATTTGCATTAGTGTAGTATCTTTGTTACAATTGTTGACACAATATTATTGTAATTATACTATTAACTATAGTCCATTATAGTTTGCATTAGTGTTCACCATTTGTGTTGTACAGCCCTATTTTTAAAAAAATTTATTCTAGTAATACATATAATCTAAAATTTTCCCTTTTAACTGAATTCAAATGTGTAATTCAGTAGTGTTAACTATATTCACAATGCTGTGTAACCATCACCACTATCTATTGCCAAAACTTTTCTATTACTTCACCCAGAAACTCTGTAACAATGAAACATTAACTCCTCATTCCCTACCTCCACCCTCGCACCTGGCAACATGTATTCTCATTTCTGACACTATGAATTTGCTTATTCTGGTTATTTCATATCAGTGAGATCGTACAGTATTTGTTCTTTTGTGTTGGCTTATTTCACCAAAATAATGTCTTCATGGTTCCCCTACTTTGTCAAATGTATCAGAACTTCATTTCTTTTTACGACTGAATAATATTTTGTCGTCTGTAGATACCACATTTTGCTTACCATGCATCTGTTGATGAACGTCTGGGCGATTTCCATCTTTTGGCAATTGTGAAGAATACCACAGTGAACATCAGTGTGAAAAAAAATTTCTGAGTTCCTGCTTTCAGTTCTTTTGGGTATTCACTTAGAAGTAGGACTGCAGGGTCATAAAGTAATTCTATACTTAACTTTCTGAGAAATTGCCAAATTATTTCCCATAAAGGGTGCACCATTATGCATTCTGACCAGCAATGAGCAAGTATTCCTATTTCTCCAAACCCTCACCAACACTCAATATTTTGTTTGTTTTTTTTTAAGTAACCATTATAGTGGGTATGAAATGATCTTTTATTGTGGTTTTGGATGTGCATTTCCCTAATGGCTAATGATGTTGAACATCTTTTCATGTACTTATTCACCATGTGTATATGTTCTTTGGTGAAATGTTTTTCAAGTCTTTTGCTCATTTTAAGATTGGGTTGATTGTCTTTATGTTATTGAATTGTGTATTTCTTTATATATTTTGCATAGTTAACTTTTAAAATAGATGTACTCTCCAAATATTTTTCTCATTCTGTAGTTGTCTTTTTTTCGTAATGAAGCCCTTTGATGCACAAAAGTTTTAAATTTTGATGAAGTCCTATTTATCATTTTTTTTTCTTTTGTTGCTTGTACTTTTGGTATATTTGCCTAATACAAAGTCCTGAAGATGCTTCCCTATGCTTTCTTCTAAGTGTTTTACAGTTCTGAGTCTTACATTCAGGTCTTTGATTCATTTTGCACTAGTTTTTGATATGGTGTGCAAAGGGGTATCCAGTTTTCCCAGCACCATTTGAAGAAGAGACTAGTCTTTCCCCATTGAGTGGTCTTGGCTCCCTGGCCACAGATTGAAGGTTTATTTCTGAACTCTCAGTTTGATTCCTTGGACTATATGTTTGTCTTGTGCCAGTGTCGTGCTGTTTTGACTAAGTTTTAAAATCGGGAAGTGTGAGTCCTCCAACTTTGTTCTCTTTCAAGATAGTTTTGGCTCTTTGGACCCTTTACCCTTCCAGGTAAATTTGATGACTGGCCTTTTCCCTTTCTGCAAAGAAGGCTGTTGGACTTTTGACTGGGATTGTGTTGAATCTGTAAATCACTTTGGGTAGAATAGACATCTTAATCATATTTAGTTTTTCAAATCCATGAACATGGAATATCCTTCTATTTATATGTCTTGTAGTTTTCCAAGTGCAAATCCTTTATATACTTGGTTAGATTTATTCTAGATATTTAAGTCTTTTAGTTGCTACTGTAAATGGGATTTTTTCCCCTTGATTTCCTCTTCAGATTGTTCATTACTAGTGTATAGAAATACTACTGATTTGGGGTATTGATCTTGTACCTGGCCACTTTGCTGAATTCATTTATTAACTCTAGGAGGTTTGCTGTAGACTTTTTAGGTGTGTGTGTGTATAGGAACCCATCATATGCAACTACTTCTTCATTTCCAATTTGTATGTCTTTTCTTTCTTTTACCTAATTATTCTGGCTAGAATTTCCAGTTACAATGTTGAAAAATAGTGGTAATAGTGGGCATCCTTGTCTTGTTTCTAATCTTCAGAGATGCTTTCAATCTTTCACCATTGAGTATAATGTTGGCTGTGAGTTTTTTATATAAGTCCCTTATCATGTTGAGGAAGTTTCCTTCTATCGCTGGCATTTTTTTTTTTAAACATTTTTTATTGTGAACAATAGCATATGCTCACAAATGCAATAAATTTCGAAGGACATTCTAACAAGTAGTTAGGAACAGATTTCAGAATTTGGTATGGGTTACAGTTCTACAATTTCAGGTTTTTCCTTCTAGCTGCTCCAAGATACTAGAGACTAGAAGAAATATTAATATAGTGTTTCAGCAGTCATACACATTTGTTAAATCCTTTCCTCTCTATTATAAGTCTTCTTTTTTGATCCTTCTCCCAATCTTTAGGGGTATTTCTGCTATGCCTATTCTAACTTTTTCACGTTGAAAAGGGGTGTTGATAATATGGGATGGGGTGATGGAACTAGTATATGCTCTCAGAGAGGTTGGCCCCTCTGGGTTTCAGGACTTATCTGGCCTAGGCACCATCTGGAGGTTGTAGGTTACTGGAAAGTAATCTTAGTGCATGAAACTTTTGTAGGATCTCAGATAGAGCTCCAGCTGTTCTTTAGGAATAGTTTTGGTGGGGATTTGGTAAACCATGTTAAATAGCAATATCTAGCCGAAGCTTGCATAAGGGTAGCCTCCAAAATAGCCTCTCAACTCTATTTGAATTCTCTTAGCCACTGATACCTTATTTTGTTAAATTTCTTTTCTCGTTTTTGGTCAGGAAGGCAGTAGACCAGGCTCATCCCTGGGAGTCATGACCCATGTTGCCAGGGAGACTTTCACCCCTGGATGTCTTGTCCCACATAGTGGGGGAGGGTAATGATTTTCCTTGTAGAGTTGGGCTTAGAGAGAGGCTCCAGTTATTTACTCATGGTATTGCTATGGTACTATTGCTGTCATCCTGTTAAATATAGGCCATAGCATGCAATAGTATTTTCCCCACTATATCCCTCTGTTACTGACTCTTTGTACAAGATTCATACCTTTGAAGTAGTTCGTACAGGAACTTATTTGTATTTGTAGTGTTTATCAGTGGGACACATGGCTCCATACAATCCCTTTCAATCATGTTCACTTTCAATATGGCAACATTACTTATAAACCCACTAACGAAGTGCCTTCACTTCTATCCTTTCCCTTACCTTTAAGTTCAACCTCATCAGCTAACCGTTCACCCATCTCTAGCCTCTGTATATCTCTAAGTTCCCTATATTTTACATTATAAGCACCAGAGTTTACCTTTAACAAGGTCATTATAGCAAAATCATTCAGTACTACTGTTTTGTGTCTGACTTTTTCACTCAGCATTATGTCATCAAGGCTCATCCATCTTGCATTACCTCATTTCATCTCACTGCTGCATAATATTCTATTGTGTATCTATACACATTTTGTTTATCCACTCATCTGTTAATGGACAGTTGGATTGTTTTCATCTTTTGACAATTGTGAATAGGCTGCTATAAACATCAGTTGTGTTAATGTCTGGGTTACTGCTTTGAGCTCTTCTAGGTAAATACTGAGTAGTGCTATTGCCGGATCATAGGGAAACGTAATATTTAGTTTTCTAAGGGACCACCATACTGTCTTCCACGGCAGCTGTACCATTGTACATTCCCACCAGCAATGAATAAGTGTTCCAATTTCACCATATCGTCTCTAACAATTATGGTTTCTGGTTTATTTAATAGCAGGCGTTCTTTTTTTAAATTTTTTTTTATTGCGAAGAATAACATATATACAAAAAGCAATACATTACAAAGCACATCACAACAATTAGTTATAGAACAGATTTCAGAATGTGGCATAGATTACAGTTCCACAATTTTAGGTTTTTCATTCTGGCTGCTCTAAGATACTGGAGAATAAAAGCAATATCAATATAATGATTCAGGAGTCATACTCATTCGTTAAATCCTATTTTCTCTTTTATAGCTCTACCTTCTCCTTTGATCTTTTCTTAAAATTATTTATTTTTTATTGCTGTATGTTATATATTCACATACCCTGTAATCATCCAAAGTGTACACTCAGTGGTTCATAATATCATCATTTATGTGTGCATTTATCATCACAATTGACTTTTTTTCTATTTTGTGAAAAATAGCATATATACAAAAAGGCAATAAATTTCAAAGCAATTTGAAATCACAACAATTAGTTGTAGAACAGATTTCAGAGTTTGGTATGGGTTACAATTCCACAATTTTAGGTTTTTACTTCTAGATGATCTAAGATATTGGAGACTAAAAGAAATATCAATATAATTATTCAGCATAGTCATTTGTTAAACCCCATCTTCTCTGTTTAACGCCACCATCACCTCTGATTTTGATCTTTCTCTACTCATTAGGGGTATTTGGGCGATGCCCATTCTAACTTTTTCATGTTGGTAGGGAATAGTTCTGTTCTTATAGCTGTTCTTATAGTTATGAGGTGGTATCTCTTGTAGTCTTGGTTTGCATTTCCACTTTGTGTTAATTTTTGTATAGGATATAAGGTAAGAGTGCTCTTTCATTCTTTTGGCTATTGATATCCAGTTCTGCCATGCCCATTTATTGAAAATACTGATGTGTCCAAGTTCAGTGGTTTGGGGGACCTTGTCAAAGATCAGTTGACCTAAATTTAGTTGTCTGTCTCTGAACTCTTGATTCAATTTCATTGATCAATACCTCTATCTTTGTGCCAGTTCCATGCTTTTTGGACCACTGTGGCTTTATAATAAGCTTTAAAATCAGGCAGTGTTTGTCCTCCCACTTCATTCTTTTTTATAGGATATTTTTAGCTATCAAGTGAATTTGATAACTGGTTTTCAAAATAGGTTGTTGGAATTTTGACTGATATTGCATTGAATCTGTAAATCAATTTGGGTAGAATTGACATGTTAACTACATTTAACCTTCCTATCATGAGCAGGGAATGTCTTTCCACCTATTTAGATCTTTGATTTCTTTTAGCAGTGTTTTGTAGTTTTGTGTGTACAGGTTCTTTACATCCCTGGTTAGTTTTATTCCTAGATACTTGGTTCTTTTATTTGCTATGTTGAATGGAATTTTTTCCTTAATTACCTCAGTTAGGTTGTTGCTTGTGTATAGAAATATTACTGATTTTTTGCACATTAATCTTGTATCCGAAACTTTGCTGAATGTTTTTATTAGCTCAAGAAATTTTGTCATAATTTTTTTTTCAGATTTTCCAGTAAAGTGTCATTTCATCTGCAAATAGTGAAAGTTTTACTTCTTCCTTTCTGATTTGGATGCCTTTTATTTCTTTTCTCTGCCTGATTGCTCCAGCTAGAACATCTAGTACAATGTTGAATAATGATGGTGACAGAGGGCATCCTTGTCTCATTCCCAATCTTAGGGGGAAGGCTTTCAATCTCTCACCATTGAATATGATGCTGGCTATGGGTTTTTCATATGTGCCTTTTACCATATTGAGGAAGATTCCTTTGATTCCTATCTTTTGAAGTATTTTTAGCAGAAAAGGTTGCTGAATTTTGTCAAATGTTTTTTCAGTGTCAATTGAGATGATCATGTGATTTTTCCCTTTTGATTTGTTAATGTGCTGTATTACATTAATTGATTTTCTTGTGTTGAACCACACTTGCATTCTGGGTGTAAACCCCACTTGGTCATGGTGTATAATTCTTCTAATGTGTCACTGGATTCAATTTGTTAGTATTTTTGTTGAGAATTTTTGCATCTATATTAATTAGATAGGCCTGTAGTTTTCCTTTCTTGTAGCATCTTTATCTGGTTTTGGTACTAGAGTAATGTTAGCTTCATAAAAAGAGTTAGATTGTTCTCCTTTTTCCTCAATATTTTGGAAAAGTTTGAGCAGAATTGGTGTTCATTCTTTTGGGAACGTTTGATAAAATTCCCTAGTGAAACCATCTGGTCTGTCTGTTTCTTTGTAGGAATCTCTTTGTTTGTGATTGGTTTGTTGAGATCTTCTATTTCCTCTTGAATCAGTGTAGGTTGTTTGTTGAGATCTTCTATTTCCTCTTGAATCAGTGTAGGTTGTTTGTTGAGATCTTCTATTTCCTCTTGAATCAGTGTAGGTTGTCTGTGTGTTTCTAGGAACTTGTCCATTTCATCTAAGTTGTCTAGTTTGTTGGCGTATAGTTGTTCTTAGTATTCTATCATGATTTTTTTTATTTCTTCAGTGTCCATGGTAACAAGCCTCCTCTCATTTCTGATTTTGTCTATTTGCATCTCTCTCTTTTTTTCTTTGTCAGTCTAGCTAGGGAGTCCATCAATTTTATTGATTTTCTCAAAGAACTAACTTTTGGTTTTATTGGGGTTTTTTCCTATTATTTTTTGGTTGTTCTCTAGTGCATTTATTTCTGCTTTAATCTTTATTCTCTTCTTCTATTTGCTTTGGGGTTAGTTTGCTGTTTTTTCTCTAGTTCCTCCAGGTGAGCAGTTAAGTCCTCCATTTTTGCTCTTTTCTTCTTTTTTAATATGGGCAATTAGCAATAAACTTCCCTCTCAGCACTGCCTTTGCCACATGCCATAAGTTCTGATATGTTGTATTCTCATTACCACAAGATGTTGGCCTTATAGAATGCATTGGAGAATGTACACTTCACTTCAGGTTTTTTTTTTTTTTGAAAGAGTTTGAACAGACTTCTTGTTAATTCTTGGAATTTTTGGTAAGAACAACTTGTGAAGTTATCAGTTTTGCTTAAGTATTTAATCTCCTTTCTTCTTATTTGTCTATTGAGATCACCTATTTCTTCTTGAGCCAGTATATCTAGATTGTGTGTTTCTAGGAATTTGTCCATTTCATCTAGGCTATCTAATCTATTTGCATACAGTTGTTCCTAGTATTCTTTTATAATACTTTTTATTTCTGTGGGGTTGGTAGTAATGTTCCTCTTTTATTTCTGGTTTTAATTATTTGTATCCTCTCTCTTTTTTTCTTTGTCAGTCTAGCTATAGGTGTGTTGATTTTATTGATCTTAAAAAACCACCTTTTTGGTTTGGTTGTTTCTATTTCATTTACCCCCACTCTAATATTTCTTATTTCCTTCCTTCTGCTTGCTTTCTGTTTAGTTTCTCTTCTTTTTCTAGATCCTCCAGTTGTGAGGCTAAATCTTTTATTTGAGACTTTTTAAATGTAAACATTTAGAGCTATAAATTTTTCTATTAGCATTGCCTGTCCTGCATCTCATAAGTTTGAATATGTTGTGTTTTAATTTTCATTTGCCTCAAAATATTTTGTAATTTCCCTTGTGATTTCTTCTTTGATCCATTTGTTGTTTAAGGATATGTTGTTTAACTTCCATCTACTTGTGAAATTTCCAATTCTCTCTCTTTTATTGATTTTTAGCTTCATTCCATTGCAGTCAGAGAATATACATTATGTGATTTCAATATTTTAAGTTTATTGAGACTTTTTTCTGACCAAACAGAAAGTCTATCCTGGAGAATGACCCATTTGCACCAGAAAAGAATGTGTATTCTACAGCTATTGTGTGAAATATTTTATAGATGCCCGTCAAGTCTAGTTGGTTTATAGTATTGTTCAAGTCTTCTATTTCCTTATTGACTATATGTTCTATATATTGTTGAAAGTGGTGCATTGAAGTCTCCTACTATTAATGTAGAACCATGTATTTTTCCCTTCAAATTTGTCAGTATTTACTCCATATATTTTGAGGCTCTGCCATTAGGTGCATATATATTTGGAACTGTTATTTCTTCATGCTGAGTTGACTACTTTATCAGTATATAATGACCTTTGTCCTTCATAATAGTTTCTGATTTAAAGCCTATATTATCTGATATTAGTATAGCTATACCAGCTCTCCTTTGGTTTCTGTTTGCATGGTACATTTTTTTCTATCCTTTAACTTTCAACCTATTTGTGTCTTTGAATTCAAGAGGAAATAGAAGATCTCAACAAACAACCTATGCTGATTCAAGGGGAAATAGAAGATCTCAACAAACCAATCACAAGCAAAGAGATTCAATTAGTCATCAAAAATCTTCCTACAAAGAAATAGACAGACCAGATGGTTTCACTAGGGAATTTTATCAAACATTCCCAAAAGAATGAACACCAATTCTGCTCAAACTTTTCCAAAATCTATTCTGCCAATCTCTGCCTTTTGACTGGAGAGTTTAATCTGTTTTCATTTAAGTAACTACTAAAAATCCAGGACTTTCTTCTGCCATCTTGCTCTTTTGTCTTTATAAGTCTTATACTTTTTTATATCTACTTTCAAATTTATTTCATTTTTTGTAGTGTACCATTTTAAACCCATTTTAATTTCCTTCTGTAAATATTTTTCAGATACTTCATTTGTGATTACCATGGATCTTAAAACTAACATGCTAAATCTATGACAATCACTTTTGATTTGATACCAACTTAACTTCCATAGCATACCCAGACAGTGTTCTCTTACCCCTCTATCCTGCTACCTTTTTATTGTACTTATTACACATTATATCTTTATACATTTTATATCCAAAAGCATAAGTTTATTAGTACAGTTTATGCATTTGTATTTTAGAAACTGTAAGAAGAAAAAAGTGGGGTTACATACCAAAAAAGCTACAATAAAGTAGCATTGGCATTTAAAATTATGCATATGATTACTGTTTTAGTTTGCAAGCTGCCAAAATGTGATATACCAGAAATGAAATGACTTTTAAAAATGGAAATTTATTAAGTTGCTAATTTACAGTTCTAAGGCCATGAAAATGTCCAAACTAAAGCAAGGCTATAAAAATGTTCAATCTAAGGCATCCAGGGAACCTTCTTGGTTCAAGAAGGCTGATGATGTTCACGGTTTCTCTCTCTTGGTTGCAAAGGCACATGGTGAGATCTGCTAGGTTTCTCTTCAACAGCTACCCCAGGGCTCTGTTCTGTTGGCTCTGTTGGTTCTGGTAGCTCTCGTGGCTCTCAGCTTTTTCCAAAATGGTTCCCTCCTAAAGGATTCCACTAGCAACCACATCTTGAATGGGTGGAGATACATCTCCTTGGAAACCATCTAATCAAAAGTTACCACCCACAATTGGGTGGGTCACATCTCCATGGAAACAATAAAAAGATTCCACCCAGCAATATTTAATGAGGATTAAAGGATATGGCTTTTCTGGGGTACACAATAGATTCAGACTGGCACAGTTACCTTTACTGGAGGTATGCAAATCTTTATAAAGCTTTGAATTACTGTCTAGGGTCCTATCCTTTCAGTCTGAATGACTCCCATTAACATTGCTTGTAGGGCAGGTCCCATGGTCATGAACTCCCTCAGCTGTTGTCTGCCTGGGAATGTCTTAATCTTTCTCTCTTTTGAAAGACAGTCTCACTGGACATAAAATTGTTGGTTAGCAATTGTTTTCTTTCAGCATTTTAAATATTTCATCCCACTGCCTTCTTAGCTCCATGTTTTTTAATGAGAAATAGGAACTTAATCTTATTGGGACTCCCTTGTACAAACACATTGCTTTTTCTTTACAGTTTTTGGAACTCTCTTTTTGTCCTTGGCCTTTGACAGTGTAACTGCTGTGTTTCTGGGCATGCTTATTTAGTGTTCAATGGGATTTTTCAATGTATGTATTCAAGTCTTTTGTAAGTTTGGGAAGTTTTCTGGCAGTGTTTCTTTGAATAGTCCTTGTCCCCCTTTCTCTCTTTCTTCCACTACCAGGACCCCCATAATGAGTATATTAGTACACTTGATGGTGTCCCATGGGTCTTTTCAGCTCCGTTCACATTTTTTCATTTTTCTTTCTTTCTGCCCCTCGCCTGAATCATTTTAAATGATTTTAAATCATTTAAATTTTGAATTCACTAATTTTTTCTTATGCCAGCTCCAGCCTGCTGTTGAAACCCTCTAGGGAATTTTTCATCTCAGCCATTGTAGTGTTCAACTCTAGTATTTCTATTTGATTCCTTTTGAAAATTTCTGTTTCTTTACCGAGATTCTCATATTGTTTTCCCTATATCCTTTAGTTTTTTCTCTGTCTCCTTGAGCATATATATATATGACAGTCTTACTCATCTGTCCATACCATAGATAAAAGAAGCATCAGACACAAGGTTTTCACAATCACACAGTCACATTGCAAAAGCTATAGCATTATACAATCATCTTCAAGAAACAAGGCTACTGGAACACAGCTCTACAGTTTCAGGCACTTCCCTCTAGCATCTCTAATACACCTTAACTAAAAAGGTGATATCTATAAAATACATAAGAATAACCTCCAGGATAACCTCTCGACTCTGTTTGAAATCTCTCAGCCACTGACACTTTATTTTGTTTCATTTCTCTCTTTCCCCTTTTGGTTGGGAAGGTTTTCTCAATCCCTTGATGCTGAGTCCTAGCCCATTCTAGGATTTCTGTCCCACATTGCCAGGGAGGTTTACACCCCTGGGAGTCATGTCCCACGTAGAGAGGGGAAGGGCAGTGAGTTTGCTTGCCTTGTTGACAGAGAGAGAGAAAAAGAGACCACATCTGAACAATAAAAGAGGTTCTCTTGGGGGTGACTCTTAGGCCTAATTTTAAGTAGGTTTAGCCTATCCTTTGCAGGGATAAGTTTCATATGAACAAACCCCAAGATTGAGGGCTTGGCCTATTGATTTGGTTGTCCCCTCTCCTTGAGCATATTGAAGATCATTTATTTTATTGTCTTTGCTCGGATGTCCAAAGTCTTCTTTGTTGACTTTTAATCTTTCATTACACACTATAACATGTTATTATTTTAATGTATTAACTCCAGGATTTAGTCCCTGGGCTGTCTGCTCTTTAGATATGTATCTAGCTAGTAATATGATAGAGGTTTCCTTGAGTTCCAAGAGCTGACTAAAACAGAGACAAAATAATTTTTTTAAAACGTTTCATAGTCTTTGCAAATTGGCTCTGCATTGGCTGGTGCTCTCCCAAAGAGTGTAGCCCTCCTATCAAGAAGGTCAGCCCAAGGCCAGAGTGAAGTGCAGTGTCCTAACTTTCTCAGCCTGAGTCTTATACTGGACTTACACTTGTTCCCGGCCTTAGGAATTCCCATTTACAGGAATCCAATGTCCTCTCTACTCCCTATGAAATAGACTGCCCCACCATTAGGTGCTCTATATCATAAGGCTTCTAATTGCCCCGGGCCACTTTGATTTAATTGTTTCTTACACTGTACTTGCTGTCTGTTAGCTGCTTTTGTCTGTAGGTCAAGTTCAGGGAAGGTGAGCTAGAGTTGAGTTTACTGATTCGGTCCTTAGGCTTCCACCTCATAGATTGGCATGATATCAAGACACTCCAGTCTGTGCACGAGGGTTACTCTGCTCCCACTGGGACAGGGCCTGCAATGGGAGCACAAGCTGGCTCCACACCATGCCAGCGAGGGTGGAGGAGGGGTCAGCAAGGGCACCACGAGCTTCTCCTACCATTTGTAAAGCTGCATTTTATTTATTTTTTAAATTTGGTATGTACCCAGTTACTAAACCCTTTGTCCATTTTCTGGAGTTCTGAGGAATATGGTTCTGCCAGTTCTTACTGGTTGTTCAAAGGTTCTGTAGGGGCATGGCACACTGGGGGCATCTGATGCCACTATCTTGGTTGACCCAAAGTCGACTCTCTGCTCAGCTTCTTTGATAACTCAAGGACAAATACAAGAGCCAAATAGTAGCCTACCAAGTGCCAACTACTGGTCTAGGTATTGGGAGTGCAAACCGAAGCAGGCGTATCATTGTCTTTCCTTTCCATCTTTTTTTATTTTTTCTTCAAGTAGTAGAGTCAGGTAGTATATATATATATATATATATATATATATATGTATACACACACACACACTTTCCCTTGAATTTCTTATAATTTTTGTGAGTTATGCCTGGTAGTGCCCCCACACCCAACCTCTCCTCATGAGTCCCTTGAACTCTGAGATGGTGTGGCCTCTTTTTCTTACAAGAAGTATTTATTAAACCAGATAAATATTATACAGCTGAAGAGGCAATACTAGTCACCAACGAGCTCACTAAGTTCTCTTCATAAACTGGAACATTTTATATTATCTCCAAAAGTTCCTACATGCCCCACCCAATCCCGCCTCTAACACGCAGACACACACAGACGCGCGCACACACACACACACACACACATACACACACACAACCGTTCTTTAGACAGTCGGGAGGGTTTGCTTCTGTGAGGAATCTTTATTTGGTTTTGGGTTTAAAGGAAACTATGATTATCCTTTAAAGTATTTGTGTTCCTTTCTTTGATTTCCCAAGCTTTTATGATCTGGCAGTTAGGATAAACTACCTGGTATTTTAACTACTTGTGTACATATAATTTATCAGCTTTATAAATTACTGCAGAATAGGGTTGTATTTCTATCTGCCAGGGCATCTTTGGTAAAAATGCTTAATAAGTCAACATCGGTTGAATGTACCAATTGGCAGGATGTGAACAGTTGAAGAAGAGTTGAGAGGACATGCTGGGTGTGCAAGGAAACCCAGGCAGGAAACCCAAAGCCCACACAGTTGAGGGTGACTCCTCCCAGGGTGACTAGAGGAGGTTAGCATGAGGGTGGAGGAAGAGAGAAGCCTGGAAGGGAAGCATTCAGACTGAAGGGACGTTTAATGCTGGCCAATAGACTATGAACTGGATTCAGTAGGCCAAAGGGAGCTAGTGAGGGGATCGGGTAAAGAAGAGACGTGAGAAGAGAAGTGTTTCAGAAAGAGGCAGAAAGGGCATTGTGAGGTAAGCAAGGACCAGTAGGAACCCACTACAGTCATGCCTCATTTGATTGTACTTGGCTTGATTACATTTACCAGATTCTGTGTTTTTTACAAATTGAAGGTATGTTGCAACCTCACGTCAAGCAAGTCTAATAGCAGCATTGTTCCAACAGCATGTTCTCGCTTTAGGTCTCTGTGTCACATTTTAATTAAGGTATGTACACGTTTAAAAAAATCCTAATGCTATTGCAGTCTTAATAAACTGCAGTACAGTGTAAATATAACTTTTAATGCACTGGAAAACAACAAAAAAAGTCGTGTGACTCGCTTTGTTGTGATACTCACTTTATGGCCGTGGTCTGGGACTGAATCTGCGGTATCCCTGGGGTATGTCCATAGACTCATTCAGGGTGAAATCGGAAGAGGGCCAGTACCCTTGACAGTGACAAGAACGTGGACTCAAGTGAGATAGTTAATGGAAGAATTAATGAACATGCCCTAGTGAATGCATATGGGGCGGACAAAGAGAGCGATGTGAAGCCTACAGGGAGATGGGATGGTGGACTTGAGAAAAAAAGTGACCGTATTCAAGAGTGTCACATGTCAACATTTGAAGGTTGTCTACAAGCAAATCTGACTTACAGTTGCAAAGACATACCAAACAGGATTCTTTGTAGATATAGCCAAGCTGATTCCGAAAGTTTTATGGAAAGGCCAAAGAACTTGAATAACCAAAACAATTTTGAAAAGGAAAAACAGAATTGAATGACTCACACTACCTGGTTTTAAGACATAATATAAGCCTCAGTAATCAAGACAGTGTGGCACTGGGTAAAGGATAGACATATAGCTCAATGGGACAGAATAGAAAGTCTAGAGAGGCTTAGTTTATTTTTGACAAAATAAATTGCAAAGGCAATTCAATGGAAAAAGCACAGTGTTGCCAATGATTGGTGCTGGAACAACTGGATATCCATGTATATATAAAAAAATGAACCTCAACCCAAACATGAATTAATTCAAAATGGACCATAGACCTAACTGTAAATTATAGAGCAATAATATACTTAGAAGAAAACATCACAGAAAATCTTTGTGAACTTGAGTTTGGCAAAGAATTATTAAACATGGACCAAAAGTTTTGCACTGCCAAAGGCACATTTGCGAAAATGAAAATGCAAGTCCCAAGACATGGAGAAAGTATTTGCAAATCAAATATCTGACAACGGACTTGTATCCAGAATATATAAAAGTTAACTCTCAAAACTCAACAATAAGAAAACAAATAACTTAATAAAAAATTTTGAGCTGGCACTTCACCAGAGAATTTCAGAGATGACAAATACACACATGAAAAGATGCTCAACATTCTTTGTCATTAGGGAAATGCAAAATTAAAACCACAATGAGAAATCATTATATACCTATAAAAATGGCTAAAATTAAGCAGTATACTGGCAATAGAAAGTACTGACAAGGATTTGGACAAGGAGCAATAGAACTCTCTTACATTGCTGGAGGGAATGCAAATGGTACAGCCTCTATGAAAAATGGTGTGGTGGTTTCTCATGAAGTTGAACATACACTTATCATATGATCTAGCAATCCTACTCCTAGATAGTTACTCTACAGAAATGAAAACTGATGTTCATACAAAAACCTGTACACAGATGTTTATAACAGCACTATTCATTATCATCCAAAACTGGAAATCATCCAGCAATTCTTTAGCTCGAGAATCTAACTCCTAAACCAACTGTGAAACATCCATATGATGGAATACTATGCAACAATAAAAAGGAACAAACTATTGATGCGTACAGCAACTTAGATGATTCTCAAAGGCATTATGCTGAGTAAAAGAAACCAGCCTCAAAAGATTTACATTCTCTATGAGTCCACTTATATGACCTTCAGAAAAAAAGTAATAGGGCATGTGGCAATCTAATGACCCCCAAAGCAATATCCGCATCCCAATCCCTGGAACCTATGACTGTTACCTTTGGGGTAAAAAGGACTTGGCAGGTGTGATTAAATTAAGGATCTTGAGATAGGGTGCTGATCTAGAATTATCCAAGTGGGCCATAAATGCAATCCCAGTTATCCTTATAAAAGGGAGGCAGAAGGAGATTTTGCACCGAGAAGAAGGCCGTGTGAAGAAGGAGCAGAGAGATTAGATGCTGGTCCTGAAAAGACTGCTGTGTGCAGCCACCAGCCAAGCAGCACTGGTAGCAACCAGAAGCCCGAAGGGGCAAGGAACGGATTCTCCCCTGGGGCCCCCAGAGGGAGTGTAGCCTTGCCGACGTCTGGATTTCAGACTTCTGGCCTCCAGGATTGTGAGAGAATAAATGTAAATGGTTTTAAGCCCCCAAGTTTGTTTCAGCAGCCAAAGGAAATTAACAGGACAGAAAACAGTGGTCTCCAGGGGTTAGTGTTCTTTTAGGGCATTGAAATTGTTCTGTGGTGGTGGTTACAGGAACCTTAAAATTTGTAAAATTATACACTGATCAGAAAGGAACACTACTGTATCCAAATCTTAAATAAATAAAATTTTTAAATTAAAAAAAAAAAACTGAAGACTTACTAAGGAGAAGTGGCTCCAGCCTCTGTCAACCCCTGGGAGATTCCAGAATGAGGCTGAGGGGAAGCCAGGTCTCCAGCCAGGTGCCTCCAAGGCCATGCAGGAAGTGGAGAGAGGAATTGTGCAGGGGTGGGGGAGGGGGGTTGTGTGGGGGTATATGTATGTAGGGGGAGGGGCCATCAAGCATGTTGTAGGCACATTGAACTCTCCAGGTGGAAATGTAGAGTTGGCTGCTGGACATGGCGACTCAAAGAGAGAGAAAGGACAGAGTGAGGGAGGCAGTGGTGATGAGCTCAGACTTTCACATAAGACAAACCTAGGGCATATTCCAGCTGTGTGACTTGGGCAAGTTATTTAACCTCGCTGAAACTCAGTTTCCTTTTCTCTAAATTGGGATAGTGTTTAGACTTAACTCATGTGAGGAGTCAATGAGAGAATGCAAGTAAAGTACCTAACCCGTGCCTGGCATATGATAAGGCCAGGAAAGATGAGCTGTGACAGTTATTAAGAGAGTGATAGGGATGGGAGACGGAGTCACATGGGGCCTGGGAGTCTGACTTGGGACCATTGCATAGATGCAGGAATGGATGTCCCAGGAGCTGATGGGGCCAGCTGGAGGGATTGAAGAATAGAGGCAGGGGCAGAACCTGATGAGGGGATGTCCTGGAAGCAGGAGCAGATCAGGTGGCTGAACGAGGATGAAATGGGGGGGGGGGGGTCCTGGACAATAGCGTCTTCCCCTGCAAAGAGGCCAAGGAGCCTCTCTGGGCCTCTGTTTCCTCCCAGGCTGCCGGGAGACCAGAGGTGATGGTTTTTGTGCATCAAACGTTCAAGCAGACATGAGGGCCCTGGTGTCAGTTTATGGTGCCTGCCATGGGGTTAGGATGAGGCTCGGTGGAGAAGCACTGGACAGATGTGGGCCCCAGGCCTTGCTGGGAACTGCTGGGGTAGGAGAAGCTTTGCAGATAAGTTGAGCGTTTTAAAGGCAAGGGGTAAGATATCCTGGGGGCCTGTCTCTGGGGTCTCCCTTCCTTGAGTTCCTCTTCCCCCTTGCCTTTTCATGCTTGTCCTCTGTGGGAACCCCCAGTGTTGCTTTCTCCAGGCTGGTGCCTCTGCTGCCCTCCTAGAAATGACCCTGTGGTATGACCCTTTGCACCTGCCACAGGCTTTAGGCAAAGAGAGTTTCACAAGCTCTCACAGCAGCTCCTGGGGCCTGCTTGGTAGAACCACAAGTTCTAAGCTAACCAAATGAGAACTGTGAGGCTCAGAGGGGTTATCTAACTTATCCAGGACACACAGCACATTGGAGGCAACACCATTCTTGACTCCCCGTCTGGAGCTGGGCACACCGTAAGAGAAATGGTTTTGGTTTTTGGTGGATCCTGTTCTGGGAGGCTTGGCCTGAGGGAGAAAGTGGAGCCTGATACAGAAATACTTTGGGTTCCCAAGCCCAGTGCCCAGTCAGAGAGCTTTTAGGGGATAGCAGGGGAGGTCTTCATCCTGGCCCTGTGCTTTGAACCTCCCAGCGAGGGACACGGAGTTCCAGCATAGCCAGCCACGTGGCCACAAGGGGGCAGTGGCGCCCCGTGTGAGGTCCCCTCGCACCCTGCTGTTCTCAGCTAAGTGGACTGGACAGAGCTAGATGCCTGCAGAGGTGGTTGGGGGGTGGAGGGGTGGTTGTCTGCTCCCTGGGGATGTTCTCAGAGCTCCCTGTCGCCAGGACCCTTCCCAGGGCCCTCCCCTTCCACAGAGGGGTACTTCAGCTTTCAGGGTTTATGAACTTGGTTCAAGTTGGTCTTGCTGGCCTTCTAGGGGGAGTCCTCCCCTTTCCCCATGCACACAAATTCACCCCAAATCAGAATCACTGAGGGCTGCCTTCATTTCCGCCTCCCTGGAGGACAGGGGTTATGATGAAATCTGCCCTGACCGCCGCCTCCACGACCCCTGCTCACTGTGTGCCCAAAGGGTCTGTCTGCTCCGTGATTTTCTGCTTCCTTCTCTCTCTTCCCTCGGGATCTTAGGGGTCTCAGAACAGCTCCTCCCAGGGTTCTCCAGCTAAGCTCCATGGAGCCTAGTGAACCCAGGGGGGACCCAGGAACTGTGGGAGCAAGGTGGATGAGGGGAGAGCAGGTCTGAACTCCACTTCTCACCCTCTTGAAACCCTCTAGTATCAGCTGTTTTGTATTTTGAGCTGCTTCTTCAGATTTTCTTTGAAGAAAGGGCTCTGCAGCTCGGGGCAAAAAATTCTTTGCCAGCCACTAAACTAATCCATCTACCTTATTTCACAGATGAGAAAACTGAGACCCAGAGAGTCGGACTCACATACCTAGGAACAAACAGAGCTGACCCTGGAACCCAGGTCTCCTGGCAGCCGGGCCCAGCCCGCACAGCCCCGTGGGCATAGGAGGTGTGGGCGTGGGGGCAGCTGGGGCGAGCAGAGGAAATGCTTGTACCAGTCAGAAAAATGATAGAAAATTCTAAAAGGCCATGAAATCATACCAGCTGAGAACCTGTCACTTGTTCAACAAACTTGTTCACCTAGACACTTGGGATACTACGGTGAACAAAACCAAGATCCCAGCCTTTCAGAAGCTTACATTCCAGGGTACGTGCTGTCTGTTCCGTGACAAAGTAAAAAAGGCAAAATAGCTCATAAAAGCCTGCCCCAAGCTCATCCAGTTTTATAGTTACCGTGTCTGTGTAACCTCACGGCTTTTTTCCCCTTTTCTCGGTACGCCTCGTTCTTCTCTTGCCTATCTTTCTTGCCTTCTGCCCACTCTTCCTCCTGTGAAGAGGCATCTCAACAGGCAAAAGAAGGGGACTTTCCTTCAGGAGCCGCATGGGGCCAAAGGATGAGCAGGCAGAAAGCTATTCACATGAGTGGCTGGGCAGGGAGGAACCCAGAGGTCCTGCTTGTGCCAAGCCTGGAGCAGCCTGTCCCTGGGCCCACGGCCCGTGCCTGTGATTCAGGTCTGCCGACGCCCGGGGGCTCCTGGCTGACCCCGGGGAGCCCAGGAGAAGGACGGCCCTGTTGGCCGGTGAATCGGGCCCCACCTCTCAGACTCCAGCTCCCTCTGCCCACAGCAAGAGGGAGAAGAAGCACTAAGGAACAGGCGGGTGGGGGCAGGAGCCCACTCTCAGCCTGCAAGTTCCTCTGAATCATCTCTGTGGATGACGAACCCCACCTGGACCTCTCTCAGCTCCAGGCCGGAGCGCCTACTGAAGCCCCTGGAGATTTAAGGAAAGCGTCTGGGCTCATCACACACTAAAATTGCACGCATATACAGTGTACTTGTGGTTTGAAAGTGTTCCGCCTTCCCAGATAAATGTTCTTCTCCCCCAACTTGGTGGGAAGCCACAGTTCTGCTCTCAGGGAGCCCCAGTCTGAAGGGAAGACAGTTTCTGGTCTCAAAGTCTCTGATGGGATATTCTAAGACAGTCCTTTTCTCCCTGCCACTGTCTTGTTGCCTCTATTTGTTTCTGTCTCTCTGCATGCCCCTCCCCCATGCACATGTGCAGGCACACACATGCAGACATTCAGGAAGAAATCTGAAAAATACTCAAGACCAAATGTCAATAAATGCCAAAGAACATAGTTCAAACTCCAAGTACTATGGAGACGCAGACTCAGGGGTGAGTCAGGGAAGATGCTGCAGTTAAGCTGCCAGGGATGGGGCTCAGACCTCAGTGAACTCAGGGCCCTGGAATCTCACTTGGCCTTCTGGAACTCTGGGGATGAGAGTCCTCTCCAGATGTCACATCCCGGTCTCCATAGCAGTTGGCCCACCCCCTGCGGAGCTGTTTGGTCCCAGATTCAAAGGCCTGACACTCGATCTGGCCACAGGGACAGGATGAGGAAGACGAGACAGGAGAAGTGGGGCTCACACCCCAGCTGTCCAGCTCCCCATAGGAGGCCAGGCTGAAGAGCAGAGATGGCTCCTGCTCCCAGCTGCCCGTTTTGACTCCCGAAGCCCAGTGGGGAGAAGGCGGGACTTAGCGACTTTCAAAGATGTGCCCCTTTGCCTTTGCTTGGGGTCCCATGCTGGGAAAGGTCAAATGAGTGAGCAGGAAGAGACCTAAATGGGGTTCAATTCCATCACCCAGGACACTTTCTGTCCCAAGAAAAGGGACCCCAATTCATTCATAAACATTACTGACACGAGGGGCTGTGTCCTGGAATTAATACTGTCCAGGTGAGAGCTGGGGGAAAGGAAAAAGTTGTGAGTGATCTCGGGATGGAGAGAAACTGAAGTCAACTTTAGTAGGACTCTTTAAACTTAGAATTGATTTTCTTCTTTACAGTCCAGCCTAGATGTAGGGGATGAAGGGGTTTGACATCTCTAAGCACAAAAGATGAAAGGGCAAGATCACCTGTCACTCTGCCTCAGCCCACTTGGGTAGGTGCTCTCTGCCTACATACCTCCCGTGATGGGGAACTCATTCTCTTTCAAAGGCGCCCATTGCTTGTGCTAGATGGCTGTAGCCGATGAGAAGTTCTTCCTTCTCGAGACTCGCATTGCGAAGCTGCTCCCTTCCCTTCTACCTGGCCATAGCAGTTTCTGGCAAAGAAACTGAAGCTTGAGTTCCCTTTTATGCGGAGCCCAGAGCCTTCCTGGCTGAGTCTGAGAACTCCTGGTGGAGGACAGATTTCACAGATGAGATTCTGCTCTGAAATGGCCCCTTGTGCTCCAGGGTGGCACCTGGGAGGTCAGAGGAGCACATGGGAACACCAGGTTCTGAGCTGCGGTATGCGATGAAGGATACACACTGCCTTTGTCCCATCAGTGGGGTGGGGGTAGGGGCTGGCACCCAGGCCTGGCATGCTGCCTCCCTGCCCTGGCATTTCCCACACTCGGATTATGGTTCAGCCAGACTTCCTGTGCAGGTCTGGCCAGTCCTGAGCCCCGGGGGAGAAGGGGAGGAGTGTATGTCCTAGGGCTGCTTCAACTATCTGGTGGACAAACAAGGTGTTTATTCAGTGAAGGCAAAAAGGGAGCCCAGGATGAAGCTGCTGGTGCCCAGGCCTTTCCTGCCTGTCTTCCCCTCCCCTCCCACATCGACCCAGAGCCCAGAGCTCAGATGTTGCTCTAGCGTCAGAAGCCCAAGAACCCCCAGACAGCAACGCCAAAGGCCCCAGAGACACACACACACCACGCAACCAGGGGACCCCTGTGTTCACTGTTTGATGTAATGTTCCTACACACACACACACACACACACACACACACACAGAACCTTTGTGCTTCAACAGCAGTCAACCCTGGAAAAATAACTTGGTTAAAAGGGTGGTTCTGGCCCAAGAAGGTCGCAGCAGCTAGCTGCCACTGCCACAGTGGAGACTTGGCCCTGAGAAGGAAGGAGGTGGTAGCTAGCAGGTAGAGACAGGACATGCAGGGTGCAGTTGCCAAGTTTGTGGCCTGGAGCCTCTGGGGTGGACAGACTGGGACTTTGTCCTGAATGCTGTTCTGAGAGGCTGATAGGACAAAGGACCTGCTTCCCTGGACAAAGAAGCCAGGCTCTGAGGCCCCAGCCAGAGGCAGACAGAACAGGAAAGTGGACCCTGCACAGATAGGCTCATGGAAGAAGTCTGAAGCTCTCTAGGGTCCTGCTGCTCAAAGTGTGGTCCTTACCCAACACCACCAGCATGACATAGGATGTTAGAAAGAGAGACCCTTGGGTCCAACCTTGACCTACTGAATCAGAACTTGGTTATTCATATACATATTAAAGTTTGTTTGAGAGGCACTTCTTGGACCCTGGACGGGTGTTTTCCGTGGATGAGTCAAGACTTACAACAGCACTCAGACTCTGCTGTTCAGGGTGGAAAACACCTGTGAGGTCAGCCCAGCTACTTCCCAGCCTCCAGGTGGGATTACAGCCCATGTCTCCTGGGTGGATTTTTTTTATTGTTTCTCAAATATTTATTGAGGCGCCATGCTAAACATTAGGGGTGTACTAATAATAAAAAAAACAGAGGCATGGCCTTACCTTCTTAGAGTTTCAGGTGAGTGTGACTAACAAGTAAGGCTTTCCTGAAAAAGTGTCTCTCAAGCTGCATTTTGAAGAGGCTACCTTGGTGAAAAAGAGAAAGAAGCATATTCCAGGCAAGAGAACAGCACATGCAAAGTTCCTGTGCATGGTTTGATTGAGGAATGGAAAGATCACTGTGGCTGGTGGGCAGAGTGGAGGAGAACATTATGTCAGAACTGAGTGTGAAAGTCTCCAGTAACCTGGAGTTCCATGGTGCCAGCCCTATCCTTTAGCTAGTAAGTTTCAGAGAATCTTAGACTATCAGCAGTGGAGGGAACCTTGGGCATCATCCATTCCAATGGCTTGAACCTGGCTTCAAACCTCAGCTCTGTAGTTGGAATCGTGCATACCACTTTCCTCCCTGAAAAGTGTTGGGGTTCAAGAAGTCACATCTACTTTGCCTAGCTTGGGAGCTAGTCAGGTAAGGTTTCACAAAAAAGGTTTTCTAGTTAGGACATATATTAAGCTGCTATAGAAAAAGAGACCCCAAAATACAGTGGTTTAAACAAAAAACAATTTTATTTCTCTCTCATGTAAAAGTCTGAGTAGATGGTACAGAATTAGTACGGCAGATCCTTGGTGGTGGGGAGCCAGGAGCCTTCTACTTTTTTGGTTTGCTACTTCAACATGTAACTTCCATTTCAGATGGTTCAAGATGGTTGCTTCAGCTCCTGCCATCACATTTGCACCTTCTTTTCCCTTTAAAGGCATGACTCAAATGTTGCACATGTCATTTCTGCTCATATCTCATTGTCTAGAACTTGGTCACATGGCCATACCTAGCGGCAGGAGAGTCTGAGGAATGTAGTCTTTACTGAGCAACCATATGCCCAACTAAAAATTCTATTCCTATGGAAGAATGGAAGAATGGAGATTGGAGGGCAGCACTCAGCCTCTGCCATGGGGTGACCCAGGATCTGAAGGTAGAGTTGGAGATCTGTAACGTAGCTGCCTCTGATCCGGGACCAGGAATACCCAGGTCTCACTAGTGGGCTCCTCTTGTGTTTAGACTGTCCTGGCCTCCTCCACTTAATTCATCAGGGCCAGGCTCCATCCTGGTCCACAACCTACCTCCATTCCTGTCAACTTCAGGAAATCAACTCAGTGGAGGCTTTGGTAATGTTGGTTTGGGGTTACAGTCATGGAAGACTAGCCAGGCCTTCACCTTGGCCCTTATCACAACCCACGCTGAGTCCCAAGAGGGATTCTAGCATGTTGTAGGACAGGCTTGAGAAGAGGTAAGTTTCCACTGCCCACACTTGTCAAGAGGCTCCCCACTCAGGGGCAGGAGAGGCCAGCCGTAGGAGGTGGGCTGACTGCTTTCATTACCTGATCTGGAGCCAGGGCCAGGAGTGGTCCTCACAGCCAGGTAAACAGCTGGCAGCCTCACTCAGTGTGGCTAAGGAGTTCTTTCCCACCAGATCATCTGACCCTTAGCAGGCCAAAACCAACACCAGCAGATTCTGGAGGCTTGTGTCTCACCCACTGTCTGGCTACTCATCCCAGCTGGCTGCTGGCATAGCTCCCTCTCTGGGCCTCTGCTCTCCATTCTTGTTTACTCTGAGAAGGGAGGAAGGGAGTGTGTGTGAAGTAGGGGCTCCTCGGATCAGGGTTTCTTAATGCTGGCACTGTTGATATTTTTGGCTAGGTCATTCTTTGTTGTTGGGGGCTGTCCTATATGTTATGGTATTCTAGCAGCATCCCTGGCCTTTACCCACAAGATGCCAGTAGAACCCCACCCCAGATGTGAAATCCAAAATGTCTCTAGACATTGCCAGATGTCTTCCTAGGGGGCAGGGGGTCAAAATTGTCCTTGACTGAAAATTACTGATGTAGATTGAAAAGTCCATGATTTACCAAAGGAAGAAGTCAGGGATGGAGAGAGAAAGAGAGTGGGAAGAGGGAAGGAGAAAAACACAGAGAAAGAGAAAAAAAAAGAAAGAAAGAAGGAGAGACACTCAGAGGGAAAAAATGAGATAAAAAGAATGAAGAAATAAAAGGAGCCAAGCAGAGAAGCAAGGTTAGAGAGAGAGAGTGAGGGCCAGGCCCAGGAAGGCAGGGGAGGACAAGGAGGTGGTCAGAGTCTGAGGATTATGCTGGAGCCTAGAGACATCAGGGGCAAAGCAGGAGCTGGCCTGGGGGCAGAGGGCCCATTCAGAACCCCAGTGTTGTGGTCAACGTCCTGTCATCCCCACTCGCCAGAAGCCAGGTCACAGAGCAGAGCTTTTAGAGCTCATTCCTAAAAGGGGTCAATGGGCCTGACTCCCCAAGTCCCTCTCACATCTCTGGTCATGCTACTTTCCTACTGGGATTGTAATTTGGATGTGGGATCTCCTTAAAGTTTCTCCAAGCCTCAGTTTTCACCTCCAGAGAATGGTCAAATACTGAAGAGAAAACAAGGAAGATTGACTGCTTTTATCTCTACTGTCTCCTAAAACCTCAGGGTGATCATTATAAGGCAAACCCCCCCAAAGACAAAAAGAGTGAAGTTGTGGAATAACCAGCAAAATTCTGGAAGCTGAAAAGTAGATGGCTGAATTACTTAGCAAAAGAAACTGAAACCTATCTTCCAGGGTATGGTCGGAGGTAATTGTGGATGAGAGTAAGAAGCAGAGGGCTTTGAGGTGTGTGTATGGGGAGGGGAGCAGCCCTTGAAAGGATCAGCACTTGGCATCACCAGATATCTCTGCAGTTGGGGTGCAGGGAGGGGCTGAAAGGGCCTGGTTGAAAGCGTATAAAGGAACAGCAATCGCCCCAGATCCCCTTCCTCTTCTTGCATAGCTTGTCTTTCCCACCACCCTGGAGAATGAGCTGACTTGCTTTCCAAAGAGGCATGAGCTGACCTGAGGGGGATTCCCTGGAAGTCTGCATAGTAAAGTGTAAGTTCTCCTGAGCCTTTCCCAATCAGCATCATAGTGATGGAAGCCAAGCTTATATCATCCCTGCCTCCCCAAGCCTAGCAAATTCAGGGCATTCTCTTTGGGAAAATTGGCCCAGGAGAAAACATCTACAGATATTGACATTTAGGAATTTCTCAATTAAAAGGTTATCTTGCCACTTCTCACCCTACAGTAAAGTCCTCCAGGCATCAGTCCTGCTCATATAATTAGAGCCTCAATCTTAAATATGAATGGACAACCAAAAAGCACTAGACATTTGAAGAGAGACTTCACCTTGAAAAAGAGAAATCAAAATAAGCAAACAAGAAAGAAGAAAGGATTCAGAGACAATGCAGAAAGCATAATTAAATATATATGATTTTGTCTCTTTGAGATATCATCAGATAAGAAAAATACTGCAATCTTTGAAACAAGAATAGAATGCTATAAAAAAAACAGCATTCACAGAAAGAAGAAATAGCTCTTGAAAATTAAAAATATAGCAATCTATGTAGTATCCTTGTCAAAAATATTAAACATGAATCTAACTGTGTCTTTAGATCTAACTTCCAGTCACTGGTAAATACAGGGGGAAGAGGAAAGAATTAAATGACATCATGAGGAAGCAATCAGACAAATCCAGAGTAAGACATTTGACAAGACAACTTCCTAGAATTCAGTGGAGGAGGCCAGGGCAGTCTAAACCCAAGAGGAAAAAAAAGTATAGGAAGATTGTTACCGATTTTTGAAAGAATAAAGAAACATAACACCCAAATGAAACTAGATAGGATCTGGGTTCAAATAGAGCATCCATAAAAGACATTTTAGGCACGATGCTGGTTTGGAAAGGTTTAGGTACCCTAAAAAAGCTATGTTTTAATCCTAATTAACCTTGTGGGAGCAATGGTTTCTTCTAATCCCTCTTCAATACTGTATGTTGGAAACTTTAACTAGCTTATCTCCATGGAGATGTGACTCAGTCAAGTATGGGTATTAAACTGGATTAGGTGGAGATGTGTCTCCACTCATTCCAGGTGGGTCTTGATTGGTTTTACTGGAATCTTTTGAAAGAAGAAGCACTTTGGAAAAAGCTAGAGGACAAGAGAGAAAGCCACGAGTCTCTGAGAGAGCAGAGAACACCTCAGAATCACAAAGCAGAGAGTCAACCAGCTAGTGACTTTTGGAGATGAAGATGGAAAACGCCTCCCAGAGAGCTGGTGGGGAAACTAGCAGATGACTTCGTGTTCGCCATGTGCCTTTCCACTTGAGAGGGACCCTGAACTTCATCGGCCTTCTTGAACCAAGGTATCTTTCCCTGGATGCCTTAGATTGTACATTTCTATAGACTTGCTTTAATTGGGATATTTTCATGGTCATAGAACTGCAAACTAGCAACTTATTAAATTCCCCCTTTTTAAAAAGCCATTCTGTTTCTGGTATATCGCTTTCTGGCAGCTAGCAAACTAGAACAGGCACAAGTTTGAATAAGGAAATTCAAATATGGACAGGATATTAATACTATTGAAGAAATATTGTTAGTTTTCTTAGGTGACTATGATGGTGTGATCATGTAGCCGAATATCCTTAATTTTAGGAACTGCATACTAAATTATTTAGAACTCAAATATAATGTGGATTTTAAATTTCCAATGATCCTGCCAAAAATATACAGAGTACATAAATACACATATAATTAACGATTTCACTGTTCAATAAAGTAGCTATAGCCACACGTGGCTACTGAGCACTTGCCATGTGAGTCAGTTGAATTGAAATATGCTGTGAATATATAATACCACATTTCAAAGATTTAGTGCGAGAAAAAGAATGTAAACTGTTAAATAATTTGTATAGTGTGTGCAGAAATACTATTTTAAATTAAATAAAATGTATTAAGATTAACCTTACCCATTTCTTTTTACTTTTTACAATGTGGCTGCTAGAAAGTTAAAAATGACCCCTATAAGTCACATTCTATTTCTACTGGATAGTGCTGACCTGGATGGAGGATGTGAAATATACTGCTTTTCAACTTTTCTGTATATATGTAATTTTCTTAATAAAAAAGTAAGGAGAAAAAGAAACAAAATAAAAATAAAATAGATCAACTTCCGGAGAAGATGGCGGCTTAGTAAGACGCGCGGGTCTTAGTTCCTCCTCCAGAAAAGCAACTAAAGAAACAGAAACAATACGAAACAGCTCCCGGAGTCACGACAGAGACCAAAAAGACAGCGTACCCCATTCTGGAACAGCTGAACGGGCAGGGAGAATCCGCTGCGGTGAGCTACCCGAGGGGCACACGTTTTCCCGGCCGGGGCGGCTGGCGACTGGGGTCCCCTCCACGCACGTGGCTCACCGGCCTGACTGGGAACGTTGGATAGCGGGGCCCTCCCGTCACGCTTGGCGTTTCGGGCCAGCTGGGCAATTAGGACCGGCACTCTCCCAAGCCGCGGCGGCCAGCGACCCCCACCTCCACGCGCGGTTTCCCGGGCCAACTGCGGTGCAGACAGACGAGCGCCACGAGCGCCACCTACTGGGCAGGAAAAGAAAAACAGAGCCCAGAGATTTCACAGAAAAACCTTTCAACCAGCTGCGTAACACACCCAGGGAAATCTGATCAAATGCCCAGACACCAGCAGAAAATAATGGATGACGCTCGGAAAACTGAAGATATGGCCCAGTCAAAGGAACAAACCAATAGTTCAAATGAGATACAGGAGCTGAAACAACTAATGCTGAATATACAAACAGAAATGGAAAAATTCTTCAAAAACCAAATCAATAAATTGAGGGAGGACATGAAGAAGACATGGGCTGAACAAAAAGAAAAAATAGAAAATCTGAAAAAACAAATCACAGAACTTATGGGAGTGAAGGACAAAGAAGAAAAAATGGAAAAAACAATGGATACCTACAATGGTAGATCTAAAGAGGCAGAAGCTACAATTAGTGAACTGGAGGATGGAACATCTGAATTCCAAAAAGAAACAGAAACTATAGGGAAAAGAATGGAAAAACTTGAGCAGGGGATCAGGGAACTGAATGACAATATGAAGCGCACAAATATACGTGTTGTGGGTGTCCCAGAAGGAGAAGAGAAGGGAAAAGGAGGAGAAAAACTAATGGAAGAAATTATCACTGAAAATTTCCCAACTCTTATGAAAGACCTAAATTTACAGATCCAAGAAGTGCAGCGCACCCCAAAGAGAATAGACCCAAATAGGCGTTCTCCAAGACACTTACTAGTTAGAATGTCAGAGGTCAAAGAGAAAGAGAGGATCTTGAAAGCAGCAAGAGAAAAACAATCTGTCACATACAAGGGAAACCCAATAAGACTATGTGTAGATTTCTCAGCAGAAACCATGGAAGCTAGAAGACAGTGGGATGATATATTTAAATTACTAAAAGAGAAAAACTGCCAACCAAGACTCCTATATCCAGCAAAATTGTCCTTCAAAAATGAAGGAGAAATTAAAACATTTATAGACAAAAAGTCACTGAGAGAATTTGTGACCAAGAGACCAGCTCTGCAAGAAATACTAAAGGGAGCACTAGAGTCAGATACGAAAAGACAGAAGAGAGAGGTATGGAGTAAAGTGTAGAAAGAAGGAAAATCAGATACGATATATATAATACAAAAGCCAAAATGGTAGAGGAAAATATTATCCAAACAGTAATAATACTAAAAGTTAATGAACTGAATTTCCCAACCAAAAGACATAGAATGGCAGAATGGATTACGACCCAGCAATACCACTGCTAAGTATCTACTCAAGGGACTTAAGGGCAAAGACACAGACGGACATTTGCACACCAGTGTTTATAGCAGCATTATCTACAATTGCAAAGAGATGGAAACAGCCAAAATGTTCATCAACAGACGAGTGGCTAAACAAACTGTGGTATATACATACGATGGAATATTATGCAGCTTTAAGACAGACTAAACTTATGAAGCATGTAATAACATGGATGGACCTAGAGAACATTATGCTGAGTGAGTCTAGCCAAAAACTAAAGGACAAATACTGTAAGGTCCCACTGATGTGAACCGACATTTGAGAATCAGCTTGGAATATATCATTGGTAACAGAGACCAGCAGGAGTTAGAAACAGGGTAAGATAATGGGTAATTGGAGCTGAAGGGATACAGACTGTGCAACAGGACTAGATACAAAAACTCAAAAATGGACAGCACAATAATACCTAAGTGTAATGTAATTATGTTGGAACACTGAATGAAGCTGCACCTGAAATATGGTTTTTTGTTTGTTTGTTTGTGTGTTTGTATCTTTTGTTTTTGTTTTTTTTCTTTTTCCTTTATATATATATATATATATATTATTAGTATTATTATTTTAATTCTCTTCTCTATATTAACATTCTATATTTTTTCTGCTGTTTTGCTAGTTCTTTTCCTAAATCGATGCAAATGTACTAAGAAATGATGATCATACATCTATGTGATGATACTAAGAATTACTGAGTGCATTTGTAGAATGGAATGATTTCTAAATGTTGTGTTAATTTCTTTTCTTTTTTTTGATTAATAAAAAAATTTAAAAAAAAAACTGCAAAAAAAAAAAAAAAGACAGGATAGAATAGATGTAAAGATAGACAAGTGGATAAAAATCTATGACAGACAGGACTAGATGCAAAAACTCAAAAATGGACAGCACAATAATACCTAATTGTAAAGTAATCATGTTAAAACACTGAATGAAGCTGCATCTGAGCTATAGGTTTTTTTGTTTTGTTCTGTTTTGTTTTGTTTTTACTATTATTACTTTTATTTTTTTCTCTATATTAACATTCTATATCTTTTTCGGTTGTGTTGCTAGTTCTTCTAAACCGATGCAAATGTATTAAGAAATGATGATCATGCATCTATGTGATGATGTTAAGAATTACTGATTGCATATGTAGAATGGTATGATTTCTAAATGTTGGTTTAATTTCTTTTTTTCCGTTAATTAAAAAAAAAGAGAAGGGGTAATTGGAGCTGAAGGGATACAGACTGTGCAACAGGACTGGATATAAAAACTCAGAAATGGACAGCACAATACTACCTAATTGTAATGCAATTATGTTAAAACATTGAATGAAGCTGCATGTGAGGTATAGGTTTTTTTCTATTATCGTTTTAATTCTTATTCTGTTGTCTTTTTATTTCTTTTTCTAAATCGATGCAAATGTACTAAGAAAGGATGAATATGCAACTATGTGATGATATTAAGAATTACTGATTGTACATGTAGAATGGAATGATTTCTAAATGTTTTCTTAATTTTTTTAAATTAATAATAAAAAAATCTATGACAGAAAATTAAAAAAATAAATAAATAAAATAAAATAAAATAGAAGAATTTATTTTTGATAAATGGGAGTGATGAAAGATGAAGTTTAGAAAATCCCCCTGAAAATAGGATAAGATGACAAAGAGAAAAGGTTAGAAAACTAGAGGACTGATCTAAGACTACCAATTAAAAAAAGAGAGACTACAATAACTGCAAGAAGGAGCCCAAGGACTTGCATTTCCAGATTGAAGGGGAGCTCCGAGGTCCCAACATGGTAAATGAAAACTGAACTGCTCGTCCCAGTCATTCAGATGTGAAGGTGAGATGCTCCAGGGCCCCATCCCTCCACAGAAGTTTTGAACTATACACAAGAGCTGGCAGAACCATTTTTTCTCAAAAGCTCCAGAAAATAGTGAAAGGATTATAGTAATAATGGGTATCCTGGCTAGCAGCACCTCCATCCCCTTACTGGCTCATAATGAAGGCAGCCTGAACCGCCAGTGCAGGTCCTTGGTCCCAGTTCTGTAGGGAGCAAAGTAACTGTTGGGCACTGGGAGCACACATGCCTCTGCCATTCTATCTGGTGGCAACATGAAAGACTGAACCAGGATTCTTGTTGCAGGCTCACCATCCCAGATTTTGCCCTGTGTGAAAAGGCAGTCACAGAGCTCTCCCACAGAAGACAATGTGAGAACAGTCAAATTGCATCTGCCTGGGGTAAAAGTTTGTGGCTGTGGGACATATAGTACAGTCCCTGAGGCTATGAGGAAACACTGTTTCCTAGGGAAAGGGGAAATTAGGATCTATGTAAATGGGAGAATCCTTAGGGCCATGTGTGCTCTCTCAGGATAAGATGCATGTGCAAAAGAGACCAGGGAGGATTCTATGCTTGTGCCTTAGGCTGTTCTCTAAAATTATTGATAAGACAGCTAAACTGTAAAGGAGAACACTCCCTCAGGCCAATCTGCAAAGGTTGCTTTTCTATTTTTCCTCTTTTTTTTTTTTTTTGCTATCTCCAGCATTCAAGGATATCTCTGTCATAACACAAGCTGGAGACATACTTAAAGTACAGATGCCTTAGTGTCTGAATTTCAGAGAGAGAACATTAAATTATCAAAATGTCCAGCTTGCAATTAAAACTTACAAACATGCAAAGAGACAGGAAATGATGGCTTGTGCACAGGAACAGCATAAAGAATTAAAAACCATCATTGAGGAAAATCAAAGCTTGAATATACTAAATACTATTTAAAAAATAATCCTAAATATGCTCAAATAGCTAAAGGAAAATACGGACAAAGCACTAAAGGAAATCAGGAAAATGGTAGATGAACACAGAGAAATCATTAAAAGGAACTAAATAGAGCTGAAGATCAAAACAGAAATTAAAAATTCTCTAGAGGGGTTCAGTAGCAGGTTAGAACTGGCAGAAGAAAGAATCAGTGAATTTGAAGATAAAACTATTGAAATTAGTCAATCTGAGGTGCAAAAAGAAAAAAGATGAAGAGAAGTGAACAGAGACTAAGACCTATGGGCCCCATCAAGCATACTAAAATACACATTGTGGGAATGCCAGGAGAAGAAAGAATATTCAAAGAAATAATCGTTGTAAACTTCCCCAAATTCATGAAAGACATGAATATACACATCCGTACAGATAAACCAAAATAGACCCATGACGTTGTGTATGCTAATCTAACCGTTGGATACTGAAATAAAAAGAGAGAATTTTGAAAGCTGTAAGACAGAAGCAATGCGTCATGCATAAAGGAACCTCAATAAAACGAAGTGCCAATTTGTCATGGGAGGCAAGATGGCAGTGGCATAACATATTTAAAGCATAGAAAGCAAAATATTGTCAACAAAGAATCCTATATATAGTGAAACTGTCTTTTAAAAATGAGGAAGAGATTAAGATATTTCAAGATAAAAGCTGAGATAGTACATCACCACTAGACTAGATAAATCAATATGTTTGGAATTATAATGTATAAATATGTAATTTGTAACAAGAACTGCATAAAGGTGCAAGGTGGAGTATAGGAATATAGTTTATATATGCTACTGAAGTTAAATTGGTGTCAAACAAAATTAGATTGTTATAGGTTTAGGATGTTAGATTTAAGCCCCCATGATAACCACAAAGCAAATATTGGAAAAATATGCACAGAGGGAAATAAAAAGAGTTTCCAAAGGATTCAATACAAAAATGGGTGAAGAAATTAAACAGTTATTTCTCTGGAGAGGAAGAACATATGGCCAATGAAGACATGAGAATATGTTCAATATCTTTGGCCATTGGAGAAATGCAAATCAAACCATAGTGAGATACCACCTCACACATACTAGATTAGCTATTAAAAAAAACAACAACAGGGAGCTAGCTAGGATGCCGAGAAATGGGATCCTGACTGCATTGTTGGTGGGAATGCGAAATGGTGCACTGGCTGTGGAAAACAGTTTGGTGGTGCCACAGGAAGTTGGACATGAATCAACCATACGACCTGGCAATTCCACTTCTAGGTACATATCCAAAAGAATTGAAAGCAGACAGATATTTGCACACCAATGCTAATAGCAGTATTGTTCACAGTGGCCAAGGGGTGGAGGCAGCCCAAAGATCCATTCGCAGATTACTGGATAGACGGAATGTGGTGTATATGTACAATGGAATATGGTTCAGCCCTAGAGAAGAGTGAGGTTGTGATGCATGCTGCTACGTGAAGGAACCTAGAAGACATCATGTTGAGTGAAATAAGTCAGACACAGGGGCACAGATATTGTATGATTCCGCGTATATGAAAAAGCTATATTATGCATATACATAGAGACAGAAAGTACGTACAGGTTGCTGAGACTGGGGAGAAGGGAATGGGGGGAGTTAAGGTATAATTAGGGGCAGTGTTTCTGTTTGGGGTGATGAGAAAGTTCTGATAATGGATGGTGGTGAGGGTAACACAGTATCATGCATGTGATTAATACCACTAAGTGGAATGTTTGGGAGTAAATGAGATGGAAAAGCTAAAGTTGTATATATGTTTCCACAATGTAAGGGAGAGAGCAAGAGAAGGGAGAGGTGGAGAGGAGCGAGAGATTAAACAGACAATAACAACTAAAGGCAATACATGATCATGGGCAGGATCTAATAATGGAGAAGAAGAGGGCCAAAAAGACATTATTGTGACATAAGGAGCTACTGGAATATAGACTGTGAGCTTTATATCAATGTTGAATTTCTTGAACTTGATAATTGCTCTTAGGAAATGTACCTGGATGTATTACTTGTTCAAGAAGACTGATGTATGCAACCTATTCTCAAATGTTTAAAAAATAGTAAAAAGATAGATAGGTAGGTAGATAGATAGATAAAGAATGGAAGGCAAATGCAGCAAAATGTTAAAAGTTGTTGGATCTGCAAAATTATGAGCAACAAAAGAAAAAAATATATATTATTATGGGACCTCAAATTTTAAAAACTTTTGTACATCAAAGGACTTCATCATGAAAGTAAAACTCAACAGAATGGGAGAAAATATTTGGAAATCACATATTATTGGAAACCACTTTATATATCCAGAATATATAAAGAAAGGCTACAACCAAACAGCAAAAAGACAAACAACCCCATTTAAAAAAGTGAAAAAGATTTGAATAGACACTTCTTCAAAGAAGATACACGTAGCCTATGAAAAATGCTCAGTCATTAGCCATTAGGGAAATGCTAATCAAAACCACAATGAGATACCATTTCCACGCTTACTAGAGTAACTACTATTTAAAAAACAAACGGAAAAAGCAAGTATTGGGGAGGATGTGGAGAAATATGAACACTCGTTCATTCTAATGGTAATATAAAATGGTGTAGCTGCTGTGGAAAACAATTTGGTGGTTCCTGTCAAAGGTAAGTCTAGAAATAACATATAACCCAGCAATCCCACTTCTAGGCTGTGCCAGTTTGAATCTGTGGTGGACCCCAGAAAAGCCATGTCCTTTAATCCTCATTCAATATTGCTGGATAGGAGCATTTTGGTTGTTCCCATGGAGATGTGACCCACCCAATTGTGGTAACTTTTAATCAGATAGCTTCCATGGAGCTGTGACTCCACCCATTAACCATTTTAAAGAGGAAATATTTTGGAGAGAGTCCCTTTGTAGAGCCATGAGAAAGCCAGCAGATGCTGCCATGTTCGCCATGTGCCCTTCCAGCTGAGAGAGAAACGTTGAATATCATTGGCCTTCTTGAACCAAGGTATCTTTCCCTGGATGCCTTAAATTGGACATTTCTATAGACATGTTTTAATTGGGACATTTTCTCAGCCTTAGAACTGTAAACTAGCAACTTATTAAATTCCCCTTTTCAAAAGCCATTTCATTTCTGGTATATTGCATTCTGGTAGCTAGCAAACTAGAACACAGGTAAATACCCAAAAGAATTGAAATCAGAGAACTGAATGCATATTTTTAAACTACTGTTCACAGTAGCATTATTCACAATTGCCAGATGATGGAAGAAACCCAAATGTCCACCAACTGATGAATGAATAAATAAAATCAGTATATACACTCAATGGACTATTATTCAGCCATAAAAAGGAATGAGATTCTGGTACATGTGACAGCATGGATGAACTGTGAAGACATTATGCTGAGTGAAAAAAGCCAGATACAAAAAGACACTGTATGATCTCACAGATATGAAACAGTTGGAGTAATCAAATTTGTAGAGTCAGAAACTAGAATGTAGGTTACCAGAGGCTGAAGTAGTGTAAGGGATTGGGGAGTTAACACTTAATTGGAACAGGTTTCTTTTGGGGGTGATGGAAAAATTTGGTAATGGATGGTGAGATGAAAGCACAACATTGTACTGTAATTAACACCACTGAATTATATAAGTATGTGATCAAGAGGGGAAATTTTAGGTTGTATATAGGTTACTAGAATACAAATTGAAAAAAACAGGACTGGGCAATATAAACAGTAAACCCTAATGTAAACCATGGACTGTAATTAATAGCATAACTCTAACAATATAGTTTAATTGTCACAAAGGCACACTTATGCAAAGTGTTAATAGGGAAAACGGTGCATGTGAAGGTGGGATACATGAGAGCTCTGTATTTTCTGCATGTTTTTTCTGTAAGCTTACAACTTGTCTAATAAAAAAAAGTTAGTGGATCTGCATAGTTGGGTGGGAGGTATGTTGTCATTCTCCTGTGGAGTTTGTATTATTTTTGCAACTATCCTGTTCAAAGGATAGTTTGAAATCATTTCAAAATAAAATGTTTAAAAAATATGCTAACTGATGCACAAGGAGATTACAAAAGTTTCTAGAGAGAAAGAAAACATGTCCTTTATGAAGGCCCAGAAATTAGAACGTCAATGACCACAGCCATACTGGAATCTAGAAGATGAAGGCAAACACTCAAAATTCTGAATTAAAAAAAAAAAAAAAGATTTCTAAGCTAGAATTATACCCAGCCAAACTATCCATCAAGCTTGAGGATAGAATAAAATATTTTAGACATACAAGGTCTCAAAAATTTTTACCTCCCTTGCACCTTTTCTTGGGAAGCTATTAGAAGAAGTGCTCCAGCAAACATAGGAAGTGGACAAAGAAAGTGGAAAGCATTGGATTCAGAAAATGGAGGCTACATTGAAAGAAGGAGGTAAAGGGAATTTCCAATCAATGGCGAAGAGATGCTCCAGAATGCTTGTGAGCTAGTAGGCCAAGGGAGCCCATCCAGTCAGGAACAGAAGGATAGGAGGGTGTGGAAGGGATGTCACCAAGAAAATACAAAGGAGACTGAAAATGTATCCTTTTGAGATGAATTTTGCATGTCTATAGCAAGGAGTTTGGGTATGAACTAGTGTTAGAAACCTAAGAGTAGAGGGAAAGAAACGTGTGTTTGGGGGGGTGGGGATAGTGGGATGTGTAACCTTCATCTTTGATAGTAGAAGACAATCTGTAATAAGTAAAATGAGCTAATCAAAATAATAATGGGATAATAAGAAATACATGTATGTTATTTAGAAGAGTGGACCTTTTATCTACCTTATCAACAGATGAGTAGAACATATGGAATAAAAATAAATAATAGGAGGAACAAATGTTAAAATAAATTTAGTTTGAAATGCTAGTGATAAATGAAAGCAAGGGGTAAGGGGTATGGTATGTATAATCTTTTTTTTTTCTCTGTTATCGTTTTATTTCTTTTTCTGTTGTCTTTTTATTTCTTTTTCTGAACTGATGCAAATGTTCTAAGAAATGATGAATATGCAACTATGTGATGATGTTGAGAATTACTGAATATATATGTAGAGTGGAATGATATGTTAATCTTTTTGTTTGTTCTTAATTTTTTAAATTAATAAATAAATTAATTTAAAAAAAGAATGGAGGGGGAAAATAGGAAGAAATAGCTAGAAAGTCTAAAAGAAGTTGGCTCTGGGGATTGGGAATAAGGAAGAGTGAGTCAGGCAACTGCCATTTTCCATTACAATCTGTGTAGTATTATTTGACTTTTTAAAAAGTACCTATGTATCTCTATATATATCACTTTGCTAAAAATAGAAGTGGAATTAAAAGATGAAAAGAAAACCCAGGTCAATGAGGGTGGGACGAGTGACTGACCAGAACTAGGAGTCATTCCAGGTGCCACTGTCTGCCAGCTGCCTACGTCAGCATCTCCGGACATGGAGAGGGAACCTTAGGGAGAAACCTTATCCTGCCTACCCCTGTGACTCAGAGGTCCCCATTGTTTCCACACCCCCTGCCCACTACCACCATGCGTATGTGTGTGCTGAGGTGAGGAGGGGGGCAGAAGGAACTTTCCTGTGCTCTTTGTTTATTATGCTTCCCCACTCCCACCCCTAGGGGTACAGGCTTCCTTGCCAGGGACCAGACGTCAGACATGGGGTTAATGGGTGCCTAGGAGGAGGAAAAACAATCTTAAAATACCCCTTTCCCCACCCACTATGGAAATTCAGAATTGTTGGGTGGTGCAGGACCTTTCAGATCAACTTGCCAGTATCTCCAAGAGGTGGATGCTTCCTCCTTGCCTGTGCACTTCCGATGACCGGGATCCAATTCAGTGGGACAGAGTTGGGGGCTGGGAGCAAAGTTAGGGGCACAGAAAGGTTTCTTGTGCTTATAGATCCTTGCATAGGCTGTCCCCTCTGCTTATACTGGCCAAGGCCCTTTGAATGTCAAATAACTCACTCTAATTTATAAAAGGCGAGGTCAGTGTAAGGACACAGATATCAGAGGAACCAAGGCCTGCCCATCCCTTGCCTCTGCCTCTCTTGCCATGTGTCTACCTTCCTACTTCACTCTAACCACACCTCTTCCTCTTCATACTGACCAGATTGCACAGACCCCAAAAAGACGCCACCACACCTAAATCTCCATGACCTTACTGTTCAACAACCCACAGCTCACTGACTCCACGTCTCGATATCTGGATTCCAAATGCCTGGATAGGTCGTCTCATTGGTCCAACTTGGTTCAAGTTTCCTCTGCCCTAGTCCAATAAGCCTTACGAAGTTGGGTCACATGGTTTAAAGCTGCCCCTTATTCAGCAGGAACTGTTGGGTACAGAAAGCATCTCAGATCTACTTCCTTCTGCCTTTCTCTCCCTACCACTTCACATTCATTCAGAGATGCCTTCAATAAACATTTACCAAATATCTTGAGGAGGAAGACTGGAAAGAGTTTGAAAGCCAAGGAATCAGGCCCAGATTTGTGACTTTGGGCAAGGTTCTGACCCCCTTGAGCCTCAGTCTTCACCCCTTTAACATGAATGGAGGGTGTTGCAGCTAGATCATTGGTTCTCAACTCTAGCAGAACATTAGAATCTTCTAGGCAGTTTTAAAATCAAATTCTGATTGCTGGCCCCATCACCCAAAGAGTCTTATTTAATTGACTGGAGTAAGGATCTGAGTAACATCCTTGTAAAAGCCCCCAGATGATTCTAATATACAGTCAGGGTTAAGAACCCTTGGATTAGACTCTAATCATTAGATTACTACTAAATTCAGTGGCTAAAATGGTGCTTTGGCATGCAATAGGTACTTCATGGATGCTCCTTGAAGGAATGAGTTCCCTCCAGCTGTAACATTCAGTTCTGAGTTGGGAGGTGTACTTAGGGTAAAGGGGAGATCCAGCTGGACCAAAAAGAAGGGTTTGCTCAGAACCAGGGGCAGAAAGATATGGGATGGGGGTTGGGGTGGACACTTCTAGCTAAGGGAGAATCTCAGGATGACTTTTTCTGGGGAGGTGTACAAAGCGGGATTTTCTCGTTCTTTTGGTACCTATCACCGCTGTGGCACACCAGAGTTTGGAAGCCTACCTGAAAGGGGGGTGAGGTATTGGGAGTCTAAAATCCAGTGCCAGGTCCTCCCGCAGAAGCTTTGCAACATTGGGCAAATCAAGGAGCCGTCAGATTTTCACCTGGAATCAGGAATAAGTATTTTTCCTTCAGGAGGTTGTTGGGAGAATTAAGAGAGGCAGAATTGGAAAGCACTAGATGAATTGTAAGGGATAGCTCATATTAGACCTAATCCCAGGGAGTTCCCAGGTATATGACAGCCTAAAGATTTACTCCCTGACAGCAGGAGGGACAGGACTCTAAATCCTCAGGATCCGACCTGAGAGTGCCAGCCATCCAGTCATGGTTCTCCCTGGAATACAAGAAGTCAGTGTTCAGCAATTCCTAGGATAAGCAGAAACACAAGACTCTTCTACTACCTTCTACCCTTATAAATAGGGATATGGAATAATGCCAGGTGGCCTCCCATGCTAACCCTTACAGATTAGTCATAATCTCCATTTTTCCTATGAAGAAACAGGTTCAGACAGGTTAAGTGACTTGCCCAAGGTCATACAACCAGAAGAAAGCTGAGCCCAAGAGGATTTCTATTTACTTAAAGCTTAAAGTCTGGTTGGGAAGATGGGACAGTAACCCATCAAACAGCACAAGGACAAGCCAGCTGCCAAGAGATATGAAGTTAAGAGCCAAGAGGAAGACTTGGGAGGGTGAGGACTATAAGACAACCTTCTCAGGTAGTGTGCAACGAGACCACCCACAGAGGAGAGGCACAAAGAAATGCTTATTAAAGTATGGGAATGTCTGTCCTGGGATGGCAGGTCAGTGTTTCTAGAGTTGAAAAATGGGGCTGGTACTGAGACATCTTTCCATGGTAAGGATCAGAGACCCACTTTGGACAGCTCAAGGAAAGAAGTGTGTGGCCAGGGTATAAACTCCAGGTCAAGAAAATCCAGGGCTGAGTATAGCACCACTGTGGAGAGACACCTGGAGTCTGGGGCTGGAAAGATGTCTTCTCTGTGGTGTTCATTCTTCTCTGTGTCTCTCTGTCTTTGTCTTTCTCCCTATCTCCCTCCATCTCTGATGTCATGTAGTTCTCTCTCTCTCTCTCACACACACCTTTGCCTTTATCTGTCCATCTACTCCATTCTCCTCTTCCCGTTGTCTGACTTCTGTGTGAGCATACTTTCATCTCCCCCAAAAGCATGTGTAGTGGCCATGAAAATGCACACATATACCTCCAACAACAGGAGTGTCATGGCCAATGACCTCAGCTGCTGCCTCTGAAACCCACTGGTGTGCAGAGGCCCCCAGCTGTTCCGAGCCAGTGAGTAAGCACAGTAGGGATAAGAAGACAAGGGGACACTCAGGATTCCTTGTCAGCCAACTTGTCTTGAGGACTCTGGAGGGCCTCCCCAGCCTTTCTTAGCCTGAGCAGCAGTCTAGTGTGCTTCCACTCAACCTCACCCCTTCTCACTGTCACTTGGAATCCGACCTGCATCGTGGACAGTGGCACTCCCAGCCTCTGCTGACTCCCTCCCCCTTCATTTCTCTCATAGGGGGATCTCTGTAATAAAACCCTTTCTGGTTTAAACCCACTGTGGCATCTGCTTCTTGGAGAACCCTGACTAACACACTGCACTTCCACGTGGTTCATTAAGGTCTAACCCTACAGGAATTCTCATCTCCTACCACCAACACAACAAAATAAGACAATGGAAGGAGCAAAGAAGACCCTTCTTCCTGGGTCCCCTAACAAAGTGCCCAGCACAGAACATGTCACGAAGTAAGTGGTCAGTAAAATGTTGTACTTATCAGAGGGACACTTCCCCCTAGAGCTCCAAAACATCAGGATGAAGTTTGCCCTGACCAGAAGGGACCTGTACTGTGGTGGGCGCCAGAGAAAGCTGCTGGGAGGGTTCCAGGGTGGGGCTAAGGGGCCTGTACCTTGGCAGCATCCACTTCTGACTGGCGCCGTGGACATCCTGCGTGGAGCCACCCCCTCCACTGCACTGGGGTGGGGAGCTCCTGGAAGGCCTCTGACTCCCTCCTGCGCTGGCTCACAGCAGGCACAGGCTCCTGTGGGCCGGCCGGGTGTTTAGACTTCAGCAATATGATCCCCGCAGAGCCTCATTCTGGATCCCAACCCACCCAATCGTCCGAGTTCAGTTCCCAGGACCTAGTCTTTGCCAAGAGGATCTCCTTTTCAACTACAGAGATGTCAGGAGGTGGGGACTTGGCTGAAGCCACAGTCGGACAGAGTGGACTTGGCTTTGGGCAGTTTCAGAGCTCCAGCAGAAGGCAGAAGTGGCCTCCACACCAGGCCTGTGTGCCCCTTTCTGTCTTCAGTCTGGACTTGACCTGAGACCTCGCAGTCTTACGTACACACGGGGAGGGAACCTGTGTGACCTGCCCACTCAGTACCTAGCTGGTCAGCTCTCATGGGCTGTGAATCCTTCCCCCTGATCGGCAGTGAGTCCAAGAGAATACAAGTGACAGCTCTGTGAGTTACGTCCTCTTGAAAACCAGAGATTGCCCTCTTCCTCTCCAGGGTGCGCAAACTCCCCCCCCCCCCCCCCGGCCCCCAAGCCTGCACAGCCAGTCCAGAAGCAGGTCAGAACAGCGAGGTGCTGGAGAAGGGAGAGTCTACTTTGTAGTGTTTGCTCATTTCCATGGGGTACATACTCTCACTCTAGCTGATTTTAAGCTACCAACATGAAGCCACAGAATGCAGGGTTGGGAAGAGATGTGCAATTTTACCCCATTATATAGTATTTCCACCATATACCTGACAATCTAAGAATATGAATACTAGTAACTTGTAGCTAAATAATTAGGAAGTGATGCATTTTTAGTATTTATTATTCAAATGTAATTTTAGTATATTTGCTTTAAATAAGATTTAATTGTATGTTTATATAATTTAATTTTTAGTAGTGGCTGGATTTAAATAACACCTTGCAAAATCTCTGAAGATGTAACTGGCTCCTTTGCAGTGAACTGTTAAAGGTGGGAATCTGAGCAGATAGAGGTCCAGAGAGAGGTGAGGGCCTGACCACCTTTAGATAGCTATCTGCTCCTCACTTTCCCTCCTTAGTCACCAGCATCAGGTGTTCTGGGCAGCATGAGAGAGACTCAATAAATTCAGGTCACTTGCATACAGTGTGATGTCAACACCCTAGACAGAGCAGCTTAGCTGGCCAGAGCTGCAGGTGAAGGAATCAAAGAATGGGGAGGAAGTTTTACATGATTGAAGGTAAACACAGATTTCAGTGCAGAATGAAAACACGGGCAGGGATGGATTGGCAGGGAACAACAGAGCCGGCCTGGCTTCTGAGTTCCAGCAGGTATTCTCAGAGCCTAGGTATTTCTAGGCATTTCCTCAGACCTTCTGAATCAGGACATTCAGAGGCAGAGTGCTGGAATCCCCTGGTGATTCTTAGGGAGTCATTGCGAGGCTGGGACCAATGATTGGTCCATCTCACTTATCTTGCAGAAGAGGAGGGCAGGCTCTATCTGGGGCAGAGAGTGGGGATGCTGTACCCTGTCTGGGTGCCCTCACCTGCCAGCAGGAGAGACTTGCTCCGGCAGGGCTTGTATGGTAGTTAAGAGCAAAGGCTCTGAGCCAGGTGAAAACCCAGTCTCCACCACTAGCTGTGTGACCCCAAGCAAGTTACATAACCACTCTGAGCCTCAGTTTCCAAATAAAGATAGTAATACTGATACTACAGTGTTGTGGAGGATTAAATGAGACCATAAGCATAAAATATATCCTGGCCTGTACATGGTAAGCCTCCTAAAAATGGCAGATGTGACCATTAAGTTTGCACAGCTAGATTGGCGGTAGCAGACTCCAGGCCTCCCCATACTGTTTGAACATAGCAGAGAGGACTGGAGACCCAAAGTAAAAGGGACTTTGATCTCCTGAAGATATTTCCTGATCTTCTGTGGAGTAAAGAGCCCTGGGTGGGGAATTAGAAGACCTAGGTGGCATTTGGTCTCAGCTCTGCCACTTGTTGTGTTTAGGGGCAGAGTGTTAGTCTCCATTCCTCTGCAGCACTCTGATTTCTGCGCAGCTGCAGCGGACAGTCCCGTTTCAGAGCGCCTAGGCCCCTTTTTGCTTTCCACCTCAGAAGCTTTCACCAAAGCCTGGCAGAAGAGGGCTTAGCTTGGGGCAAATCCCAACCGGTGTTTCAGTTATCTGTTACTGTGCAATAGACCACCCTAAAACTCGGAGACTAAAGCAACAGCAATCATTTATTTGCTCATGAGTCTTCAGTTTGGGGGATGGGTGGTCCGAGCTCCATGTGGCATCAGCTGGGGTTGGTCTGTCAAAGACGGCATCTCAGCGGCACATATTCTCTGTCCACGTGGCCTCTCCAGGTAGGTAGTTTGGGTTTCTTCATAACAGCGGTCTCAACGTACTTGGATTTCTTACATTGCCGCAGGCTTCCCCAAGGGCGCAGAGGCTGCCAGATTTGGGCTTAAAAACCCCAGGTCACTTAGACCGTATTCTCTTGATCAAAATAGTCCTAGGGCAGTGCAAGATTCAGGAAGAATAGATTCCACCGTTTGCCAGGGGAGTGGCAAAGTCACATTGAAAACAAGAATGCAGGTTGGGAGATATGCTGTGGCCACGTTTGGAAAACTCAGTCCACCAGCCAGCACGCAAGGGAGGTGTGGCGGGAGGGGCAGGGAGGCACGGTTAATCCTCCTGGAGCCACCCTTAGCCAGTGACAGTGGATAAATGCAGGAGCCCTCTGTCCTTCAGGACATTTCTGAGGCATAGTCGACAGGTCCTTCAAAGTCCTAGCAGGACTGAGCGCCAGTCGCTCACTGTAGAACTAGCTAATTAAAGCACACATGATTGGCTTTTCCTCCTTCCCCATTTTTCTCTCTCCTTCCCTTTCTACTATTTCCTCTGTCTCAGTTCTTGCTTTAGCCTTTGCTTTCCTGGGAAACCCAACCAACAGACTCAGTTTCCCCATTTGAAAAAGCCCCTTCCGTTGGGCTATAGAGTGTTTGCTGCAGCCTCACGGGTTGTTGAGCAATCCCGTACATGGACAGAGGTGAAAGGGCTGTTTTGTAAACTGCGGATGGAGGGCAGGGTTACTTGGAGCAGAGGTATTCCTGAGGTAAGCACGGAGACTGTGGCTGTTGGATTATCAGGGAGTGATTGCCTTTGGAAAGGTGAGAAGTGAGGAAAGGGCGGGGTGCAGAAAGGGGCAGGGGGGTGCAGACAGGTGCTCCTGTGGAGCACAGAAAGGAGGCATGCTGTGTCACTGTCCCGCCCACAGCAGATTCAGGTGACTTGGCACAAGGCGAGATGAATCACCACACCGCCACAGGCTGGCAAAAGCCATCAAGATCATCCATCGTCTGTGCCAGGCCTTGCCCTTGTGGACAAGCCTTGCCTCCTGATTTGGCCTCTACCTGGGGCAGACGGACTTACAGATGGGAGGGTCCGGAACTCTGATTCATTCACCCGCCATTGAAAGCCTTCTCACCAGGCCCTGTGGTAGGGATCCAAAGGCGATGAGCGGTTCCTCTGTCCCTCTGGGGGCTCCTAGTTTTGAGGATTGTGAGGCCAGAGGGTGGGCAACTTGACAGCATTGCAGCCGCTTGCTGAGGTGGGTTCTGTGAGCACAGAGAGGGGCACTCAACCCAGAATGGGGAAGGGGGGTGAGGGAAATTACAGAAGTCTTTCCAGAGACACAAACATTCAAACTTAACCCCAATCAGTCTCAAATTTCAATTTAAAGATAAAGCCGGGAGGAAGAGAGGAATGGCTTTCCAGACAGAGGCGATGGCATGGACAACGATCGGGAGACCTGACTTATTTGGGAAACTTCAAAATTGCTGGAGCCCAGACAGAGAGATGGGGGGAGGGTGAAAGAGGAAGCCGGAGAGAGAAGCAGGGCCCAAAGGATAGGAGTTGGGAGCCCCCTGGAGTTAAAGCAGGAGAAAAAGGGGCCCAGCAGGAGCGTCGGATAAATCCACCCGGTTGCACTGCTGGCTGATTTGGAAGGGGTCCGTATCAGAGACTGAGAGACCAGCTCAGAGGACTCATTTGTTCATTCAACACAACCTATGGAGCCCCTACCAGGGACCAGGCCCTGGGCTGTTGAGATCTAGGTGAGGGCCAAGTGGCTTGGTCCAAGTGACAAGCATGGATAGAAGGGGCAAGCAGTTTAGGGAGCCCTCTCCCTCTGCTAAACAAACACATCCTGGCAATTCACAGACTGGCGTCCAGCTCCTGGATCAGTTTTGTGTGGATTTGGAAACTGGGGGCCAGTTATTGTAGGTCAGAGAGCTGGTCATCAGGGTGGAGATCAAACCTCAGGGGCTGCGCACAGAGGCAATCACTTCCTGAGGTCCTGCCTGTCTCCTCCTGTCCCACCACTCTGTCCCAGGCTCAAAAAAGCTTCACATGCAATCGTGGCTGTTAACCTCCACCGGCCCTTTTTCAGGAAGAGGTTGAAACCCGGTCATCCTGGTTTCTTTTTATCAGTTCTGGCATGGGGCCAAATGACTCCTCCAGGATTGCATAAGGAGACTGAATCCCAGTTGGGAAGTTGGGATTTGAACCAGCCGACACGGATAGTCTGTGCTTGTTTCTCTCTTCCTCTGTCACCACCCCCAACACCCCAACCCTCCCCTGGGCCCTTTGAATTGCAGACTTTTTGAAGGTAGGAGCTGTCTCTTCCATCAAACTTGAAGTTCTCAGAGGGTAACTCTCCCATCAGTTTAGGAATGTCCAGAGGGTATGAGAGACGTCCTGGGAATGGAAGTCAGGGAAGCTGCTGTTCTGCTGCCACTTGAGCAATTGTTTGAACTTGAGAAAGTCTTAAATTTGCCTCCCTTTCCTCATTTGTAAAATGGGCTTAATAATACCCGTTGGAAGGATTATAAGACATAAAGATAAAGAGACAAAACAAAAAGACAGTTGTGGGAGTAATGGGCAGGATATAAACACAGGCACAGATGGTGAATCAGGCCCAGAAACAATAACAAAGAGGAACAGACTGTGAGCTCCAGGAATGCAGGGACTTTTGTCCATTTTATATCTGCTGTATTCCAAGTGCCCAGAATGGAGCCTGGTATGTAGTATGTGCTCAATAAACCTTAACTGAAAAAATGAGTGGAGAGTCCAGATGGTGGTGATGGAAAGTGGAAGGCCAGTTTACTATGAGGGCATTTGTCAGGGAGGTTCCCAGGACCAGGTGCTGGGGGAGGCTGCTGGGGATTGGCAGAGGCTTTATAGCAAAATCAGAGACCCTTACACACCGTGCAAAGAGGAGAGATGGGGGGATGTGTTGGCACAAGGAAGGGCTGGTATTAAGTAGTTATAGAATTGACTGGTGTTTTAAATACATACAATACTATTTTTTAAAACACTGTGGCTCTCAAGAAGGATGTGGATTATTCAGAAGTACTTCTGAAGTCACAGAACTTTTTCTCAGATTCAAAATTCCAACTGCTGTCGTGTGTGGGGTTGGGTAGGGGGCTCTAAAATTGCCATAGGAGGGGTGACTCTCAAAACAGTTGAGAAAATGAAACCTAACCAGCTTCCCTTTTAAACAGATGGAGACTGAGGCCAGCTGGCCCCATAGATGCTTCCTCCCCAATTCCTTCCCCTCCTTGGTACCTACCAACCCCAGGCTCTGTAAGCCTCCTGCCACCCTTTGAGCTCAGAAAGCATGGTCTTCTCCAGAGTTATTTTGGGGTCTACTTTCCCTAGCTCCTCTCTGGGCACAGAAGCAGTTTCAGGGCTCAAAACCTCAGGCTCTCCCATCTCCACAGTGGTTAAAGGAATGGACTCGGGCACTGGGCGTCTAGATTTGAATCCAGGGTCACCATTTACTAATAGTGAGATCTTGCACAAGGCAACCTCTCTGTGCCTCAATTTCCTCATTTGTAAAATGGGCATAGTACTCACCTCACAGGGTTATTGCAAGATCAAGTGAGTTCATTCATATACAATTGAGTAGTAAAGAATTTGGAGCAGGGCCTGGCAAGCACAGAAGTGCCATGAATTTGTCACTATCATCCCTTACCTTCTCTCCCCTTGCTCCCTCAACTCCTTCCTGATTCCTGAACCCTTCCTGCAATGCTCCACACCCCCCAGTTTCTGGCCCACCTCATCATAAGTAGACGTCCCCTTTCTGTTTTCTCTCTTCCATCACCATCCAAATTCTCCTCTTGACCCCCAGGCTTTCCTCTATGGGTCCTCCCCCTTCCCTGAGACCACAAACCAGCTCCATCCTTGCCCCCCGCACACACCAAGCTGGCCTGTCCACTTCATTTTTTTATTGTAAAAAAATATTAAAATAAATTACACTTGGCATCAATGCCACAAGGTACATACAGTGATTCCAGGAGAGCCAGCATCACCCTGGCCAGGTGGCCCAAACTTGTTAACACGGTTCACAGAAAAATACAAGGCCCCTCCTTCCCACCCCCCGCCGGGCCTGGCCTAACAGACACACCACCATTTTGGGGGATGAATGGCGGTGTGGACCTCGTCACATGGGGGTGGGGGCTCTGGCCCATTCGTCCGCTCAGCAGAGGGGCAGAGGGTATGGAGCAGGGAGGAGAGGGGGAGTTTGCGCTGAGGGAGATGAGATGCCCTCCTACCCGGCATCCAGTAGCCTGCAACGGACGCCCCCCCAAGACCCCCACTCACCTGTGCCCAGCGCCCCTGCCCCCCTCTGCAGAGGGCCTCAGCTCTTGACATTTCACCTTGGCTGAGGTTATTGAGGCCTGACGGGGTGGGGGTGAGGGTGCACCGGGCATCCCAGGCCTCAGGACCCTGCTCTCTAACCTCCTCTTCTCTCCACTGGCTCTGAAGCCAACAACAGATTCCAGGTATATTAAAAACAGCAGTTTATTAAAAATAATAATAACAAAACAGAATACTCAGGGCAGGGCGGGCCAGCCCTAGGGCACACGTCACAGAGAGCCCAAGAACTTAGGTAGCAGCGAGTTCTGCCAGCCCCTCACCAGAGTCCACGTGCAGTTTCACATTATCTTTTGCTCCCCCCTTCCAACCCTTTCCCTTCTTAAAAAAACACCACCCCAAAATGACCAAGAGTAACTTAGGGACAGGCTTGATTCACAGGCCTGGCCACTTCCATTTGTGGGCCAAGAGCAATGTGGCCTGGTGGGGAGGTTGGCCATGAGGCCTTTGTTCTAGGCACAGGAAATGGGGGGACCGGTTGGGGGTGCAGGATGGAGAGGGCCGGCTCCGGGGGTGAGGACGTAGGTGTGCACTTTTACAGGGAGACAGAGGGTTGGGGGTAGAATTAGCCAGAGCTGAGACTCACGCTCACAGCAGCCTGGCTCCCAGTGGCCCATGCTCTGCTACCCTCTCTTCATCCCACCATTTCCTGGGTAGGGGAGAAAAGTTTTGCCTCTGCCAACCGTTTCACCAAAAGGTATCTGAGATGGGGTGCTGGGCACTGGGATGCAGTGGCTGCATGCTATGGGCTAGGGTCGGTCTGGGGAAATAAAAAAGGAGGGGCTCACACGCTGGGCTCACACTCTGGGCCTGCTCCCAGGTCCCATGTGTCAGGAGTATTCCAGCACCTGCCCAGTGTCACCTGGCTCCCAACGCCCCCTCCAGACAGCCTCTTCTCTACTGAAGTTCGCAGCAGTGGGCAGATGCGGGAAGCCTGGGGGGTGGTTAAATGGGTGCCCCAGCTCCCCCCAACAGCAGTACCTCTTCAAGCACTTCAGAGCGTGTAAAGGCAGGACCCCAGTCTTACACTTCCTCCCGCCCTCTAGTTCAGTTCTAGTCACAGAAGGAGCTCAGTAAATACTCATGAACTTCCATGAACGAGGTCCCCAGCCCAGGAGAACCGTGTGAAGTCCCCAATTGAATCTCAGGAGACCTGTGTGGGCCTCCTCAGGACCAGTCCTGCCGGCCCACAGATGTCTCAGAACCATCAAATCAGCCGGCCAGGCTCAGGACAGATGCCTCCCACTGCCAGGGCACCCGCTCAGCAGGAAGACAGAGGCCCTGTCCTGGGTGTGCCATGTTTGATGGGTGGCATCTAGCTGGAGGGGATGGAAGGTAAGAAAGGCCCCTGGCCCCCCACTCCCAGTTCCAGGGCTGCCCCCTCCCAGGGGCCAGGGGTCCCAGCCCTCATAGGACACCCCAGGGTGAGGGGAGAAAGAAGCCATGGAAGGTGGGGTGGGGAGCCGGCCCCACCTCACGTGCTCTTGGGGCTGTTGGCCCTATTGTACTCGTTCATGAGCTGTTCATAAGGCACAGAGAGCTCCGACTCGGTGCTGGTGAAGGTGGACTCGTCTGAGGAGGGGAATTCACCCAGGTTCAGGGGTGCCTCTGTCCCGGCCCCCTCCTGGGGCCTCACTTCCCCAGCCAGGTTGTCTTCCAGGGAGGACTTGGAGGTCTCTTCGTCCGAGAGCCCAGCCTCCTCGTTCCCAAAGGTGATGGGGGCAGTCTGGAGGATGAGCGGGTGGTAGTCCTGGGCGTCCCACGGCTCGCCCTCCTCGCTGATGCGGTCCAGCTGGTTAGTGAACACCTCGGGGCTGCGGGAGCCATCTGCAGGGGCCTCGGCCCCAGCCTCCTCACCCGCGGGCCTCAACACGTGGCCTTTGGTCCTCAGTGTCTGTGACACCTCTTCCAGGCTAGGCACCCGGTTCTTGGAGTAGACCACCAGGGGGGCCAGGGAGGCGGGGCCGGCCGGCAGCCCACCCCCTTCGGGCCCAGGGCCAGGTCCTGGGACCCTCTCCCCACCCCCACTCGTCTTCATGGCCTTCTTCCCAATCTGCTTGATGAGGTCGTTGTAGCTCTCCTCCTTCTTGGACAGAAAGCTGAAGATGTTGATGTCCTTGGGGGCTGCGCTCCCCGCCAGCTGCAGGGCCTTTTTGGAGTGTGGGGAGCTCTCAAAGGACTCCTTCCGCCGCCGCCGCCGCTTCTTGATGGCTTTGTGGACTTCCACAAACATGCTCACCTTCCAGTTGACAAAGAGGGACAGCCAGGCCAGCCCCAGGTAGATCCAGAGCTCCACAAAGTAGCGGTACAGGGCATGGTAGTTGGCGTTGGGATTCACACCTGCAGGAGGACAGGCAGCCCAGAGGGTCAGGAAAGGGGCAACGGACACCCAGAAGCCCGCAAAGGTCAAAGCTGTGCCACGGGAGAGCCGGCCCGGGGCCACAACACAAAAGCGGGGGTGGGTGGCCAGAGCAATATGACACAAGGGCCTTTTCCAGACCTTGGACTTCCCCAACTTCCTACATGACCTTGGCCTGGTAACTTCCTGTCCCTATTCCCAGACCCCAACTTATCTAAGCCTCAGTTTCTTCAACTATAAAAAGTCAGGGATGAGGGGGAGAGATCTAATGGGAGGGGCTTTGGGGAGATGGTAATGAAATTAACACACAGGTCAAGAAATAGGCCACCTAGCTGCTTTGGGCACTACTCTTTTTGCATGTTTATCTTACACAAACAGGATGGGAATTAAGTGAGGTACGCCAATGGGAATTAAGTGAGGTATGCCCATGGCATGCTCAGGGCTGGGGATGGATTCATAGTTTGGCATGAATGAGGCCGGTGTTGGGGGGGAGCTGAATGACATTCCGCTCCCCGTATGGACCCAGGCTTGTGGACTCCTCCCAGCATGCCCTCATCAGTGAATGGAGAAGGGGCAACCAGGGGGGCTGGCGCCCCTTCCTGCCTCCTGCCTGGCTGAGAAGGGGAGCGCCCAGATAGGAGAAGCCCTCAAGACTGAGCAGAGAGGTCAAGACGATCCGTGAACAAGTGAGCACCAATTCTGCCAGGTAATATTGAGGACCGCTTTTAAATGAAGAGCATGAGGCCCAGTCTGCTTTCCTCAGATGGGCTCTTCTCTGGGCTTGGAGGGTCCTGCCACCCCTAGGTCCCTCCTCCAAGACTCAGCTCCCGAGGCCTGCTTCCGGGAGCCTCCTCTGGCATCCCCCCCACGGCACCCCTTGCTTTTCACACTCCAGGATTCCTGGAGACTTCTTTTATAACTTTCCACTTACAGGTATGCTGCTCTGTGTTACAATGACCCTTTGGAAACCTGTATCCTGTCCCCCTGCTCAGTCTGGAACAACGCAAGGAAAGGGCTGGATCTCTTCCCTCCCTCGGGGCTCCTTCAGGGCAAGGACTACTCAGCCCTCCTCAGACGAGACCTTTCCCGAGGGCAGGAGGGGCCCCGTCTGAGGGGTGCCATGTGTCCTGCTCGGGGCTCCTGACCCGTGGGAGGCCGAGACAGCAATGACAAGGGTGCCCCCTCCCACAGCACTCAGGAACACCGACGCACAGAATTTTCCACCATGTGGTAGGTGCTATTATTTTTACACATTTTACAAAGGAGGGAACTGAGACAGAGGTTTGGCATCTTGCTGGAGCTGGGCTGGTATCACTCAATACTCTGCTTTATTCTCCCAAATACAAAATGTTTCCCCTTACCCTGCTCTGGGCTGCAAGGGCTAGACAGTGGCAGGGTTGTATCTTGGTCTAAATTCATCTCCCAGGACAGCAGGCCCAGATTTGCCGGGTCCGGGGAGGGTACGTGTGCCTCTTTCCCTTCCCTCCCACCCACTCAGCAGCCCCCGCCCACATTCCTCCGTCTCTTGGGCACTGGAGCAGGAGGGCAGTGTCCTGCCCCCCTAGGCAAGGGAGTTGTGTAGAGACCAGAGGCCCTGGAGCACAGGAGGCCAAATGAGCAGGGCGGCAGGCAGGGAGGGAACAAATGCCAGATAATGCAGTCCAACAGAGTGTCAAGAAGATTAAGAACCAAGATGCTGTACAGGCCATAGGCGTTCAGACAAAGGGGCCAAAGAACTTTATCGCCACCCTGGATTAAGCAGGGGAGGAGTGGGAGGGAGCTCAGGGCCGGGCAGGCAGGGCAGCGTAGAAGGCCTTCCTTGTCTTTAAGCTGCCTGTGGCAAGAGCAAAGTTTCGGGCCCCTGAGCCAAGCCCCAGAGGACAGATTCCCCAGTGCTCGTGAATGACGGAAGGCAGCTCTACGACAGGGAGGGGACCTGGCTCGGTTCAGGGCCTCTCTGGGTACTGTGCACACACCCTGCAGGCAGAAGACTGACTCAGGTCCCTACCCGCAGCCCTAAGAGACTCCCCTAACTAGGAAGACAGGAGAGGAGACAGATCAGAGACTCATCACCAAGAGAGGAAAGGAGAAGGGGAGAAGCCACGTTCCAAGAAAGGGAAACAAAGAGAAACATGGGGACAGTGTTTCTGTACCTCCGTTTCCTCTTGCAACTGGCAGGGTGAGGTGAGGATCCCACTGGGTGGGGGAACTGCCCAGAACACTGAACAGCTATCAGGAGCCCCCTGATAAAGGCCAGCTAAACTGGAGTGAGAGAGGAGAAGCAGAAAAGAGGAGTGGGGTGGGAGGCAGAGGCCGGGGAGAGAGGCAGGGACTCACCAGCCACAAAGTCCCCGAAGCCGATGGTGGAGATGGTGATAAAGGAGTAGTAGAGGCCCTCGATGTAGTCCCACTCCTCGGTCACCATGAAGACAAAGGGCGGGATCACCAGGTGGACCAGGACGCCCCACACGATGAAGATGGCCGTGCATGTGATCTGCGCCTTCCGCTGGTGGGGTGGCGGAGAGACCTCGTCAGCTGAACACCCCAAGGGCTGGAGCACAGCCAGAGGGGAGGCCAGGTGGGCACCAAGCCTGGGAGCTCAGGAAAGGGTGGATGGATGCTCCCGGCCTGAGGGCCCTGTGATCACCACCGCCTGTCCTAACACCTCTGCCTAATTCCTGGATCCTTCCCTTCCTCCCATCCCCTGCTACGGGTCCCCTCACTTCTGCCCAACACTTAGGACTGGGGGGCTTACCAGGCTCACTCCTCTCTTGGTAAGGAATTGGCCCAGCCTCTTGGCACGTCCCCCGAAGAACTTGCCCAGGGCACTGATCCAAGTCAGGCAGAGTGGCACCCCGAAGAGACCATAAAAGATGCAGAAGAGCCGCCCAGCAGGGGTCTTGGGAGCCACATTGCCATAGCCTAAGGAAGGAGGAGGAAGGGGCTGAGGCCAGGAAGAAGTGTCTTTGTAGGAGAGAAATGCAGTGGGGGTGAGAACAGAACCACAGCAGGGGTGAGGGACCCGGGCTCAGAGTGGCCTTCTGCCCTCACAATACACACACACACCACACACACACACACACACACACACACACACACACACATTCTCATAGATCCAGCTCACGTGCTCTGAGCCAATACTTGAGTAACAGCATTTCCCTTGATCACACCATGATCATATGATCATTTCTAGCAATTATGATATTATGGGTTATGTGTTCTCCAATAGACTGGGAGCAGAAACCAAGCCTCCCTCATTAGCAGCGTCTTCCACTAATCCATATGGTACCACTGTACAAATCAGAAAAGATACCCTCTCTGGGTGGACACCCCCAAGGCACTGTGGTGGATGGTCTCCAAAGACGGCCATCTGCAGTTCTTCCCCTTCTTACATAGGCAGGGTGCTGCTCGTGTCCACTGAAGTCTGGTTCCCTTCCACTCGACTCTAGGCAGGCTTCAGTGACTTGCTTGACCAGTAGAATGCAGTGGAAATTCTGCTGCATTGGCTTGGTGTAAGATGCATTGCTGTTTCTCACCCTGAGCCCTTGAAACACCTGCGTGGGGGATTCCCCCTCTTGGAATGCAGCTGCCATACTGTGAGATGTCCAAGCCACATGTGATGACATGGTGGAGGTACCAAGTCTCATCCCTAGCTCAGCTCCCAAAAAACAGCACCAGTTGGCAAGCATGTGACTGAAGACGCAATCTTAGATAGCCAACCAGTTGGGCTTTCAGATGACTCGAGCCCCAGCCACCACCTGTTGCAACCACATCAGAGACCCCGAGCAGGAACCTAGTCGGCTTACAGAATGGTGCAAGGTAATAAACTGTTGTTTAAAGTCACTCATTTCTAGGGTTGTTTCTTATGCAGCTGTAGATAACTAGCGTAGACACCCAGCTTGGTGAGCAAACCTGGGTAGGCTTTGTGCAGTGAATAACCTGTGCAACCTCCAGTAGCGGTCCTGGCCAGGAGAATGTGTTGTGGTTTCTGCTCTCAAGGAACCCAGGTCACGGCTCATGGAAATAGTCTCCCAAGCAAGACCAGTCATCAACAACTTAACTAAATCCCCAGGAAGAGGTTCAAAGGACAGACTGCAACTGGCCCACCAGAGCTGGTCTCCTATGAGGTTCCTGGGAGCTAGGGCAAGGGGTCCATATTTTCAAGGTCCCAGGGGACAGACCATTAGGGGAACCCTGACCACAATGTGTGCCTTACAGGAGAAGAGCCACCTGGACAGACACAGACAGACTTACCAATGGTGGTGATGACTGTGGCTGCAAAAATGACTGCATTAGGCCAGTTCCAGTTGTTGAAGGTCTGGTTCCCTGTTATGGCCACTCCCTGTCCTGCAGCATCAGATACTACCTAGAAACACAGAGAGAGAATGATGGTTAGAGCTGAGGCCAACTTACAGATGTAAGTAAACTCCTTATAAGCATTCTCATTTAATCATCACAACTAACAGGGTAGCAGTTATTGTCTCTATTTTACAGACGATGAAGCTGAAGATCAGCGAAGTTGAGCGATATACAAGGTCACAAAGATGGTAAAGCTAGGAGCCTTGGCAATCTAGTTCAGAGCTCATCCTTCTGCTGAACTTCTCAAAGTTTTTAGTGCACATCAGAATCACCTGGAAGGCTTGTTAAACTGCTGGGCCCCAACCCCAGAGTTTCTGGTAGGTCTGGGGAGGAGCCTGATAATGTGTACTTCAAACAAGTTCCCAGGTGAAGCTGATGCTACAGGTCCTGGGATACACTTTGAGAACCACTGCATTAGACTACTCAGCCTTTCAAATAAGGCAGCTGTGACACAGACACAAAGGGTGACCCCAACATCCCCACACAGCCCCCATAGAGAGAGAGTGTTCTGCCTGAGAGAGATCCCAAACGCCCTTCAGCCCTGCTGTCAGGATACCTGTTAAGGTCAGCTCACTGCCCTCTTGGATCTGTCCTCTGAGGGTTTAAAAGCCAGCTGGTTCTCCCTTTCCCCAGGCCTGGGACACTAACCTACCCTTTTCCCCTACAGGCTCCTTCTTCCCTTCTTTCCCTGGATCCCCTCCTCTCTCTGCTTTGGGTTAATTTCACCTTCAAGGCAGGGACTGAGAGTGGTGTGTACAGTTGAGGATGACTCAAAATTATCAGTCCCAACAAGGCTCCCAGCTCTCACCCAGTAGGTGAGAGGCCCCCTGGGGAAGTCCACTGGGAGGTCCCTGTAGCAGCCCTGCCTGGCTCAGGAGCACAAAGAGCGGCCGAACCTGTTTCCATCGGACCAAACTCTGCTACAGGTCAGCTCAGCCTGCCACTCACTCCCACCCCTGCCAGCGCGGCGGTACGGACTGACACGATTGTACCACAAAAAGGGGCCAGGATCTACTCTGAATCTGGAGTCCCAGAGGCTTGCCTCTAAGATGGGTCCCAGAAGGGGCCATCCAGTCCAGACACCAGGAACTCAGCCAAATCCCTATAGAAATCAAGCAAACAAGAGGGAGAAGAGACAGAAGTGAGAGAAGTGGGAGGGAGGCAGGAAAATGTATTTCTAACCCACCCAAAGCATGACTGAGGTTTGGTGGGAAAGAAGGAAAAGGGTGGGTTGTTCTGATGGAATGTGCAGTTTGCAGAAGCAGCACTGGGGCCCATGTAAGAGGATATGCATACTCTATAAAGAATTTTCCATGATGACATGCTCCTCTGACAGGCCATCAAACCACACCACTCATTCCCTTGTCTCCTCATGGCATTTCCAGAGTGCTCCTCTGACTGCTGTGCAGTGTGAAAGTGGAAAGTGGGGAAGGTCAGAATAAACTCTGGATGAGCTGTCCCCTGCCCTCAGCAAGCTCGTGGTCTAGCTGGCCAGGCCATTTAAGGGTGAAATAATCAGGACATATTAGATACTAACAGGCCAAAAGGACAGCTGAAACAAAAAACTAAGGACCATCTAAAACGTTTTAAAAACTTTAAACTACGTTCAAAGCAAAAGAATGAGGAAGTAGGAGTGCCTGTTAATGTTAAACAGATGGCAGGTAATGCACAATCACTCAGCTCCCCCTTGACTTCTACCTTTGCTATCACAAATATCAATCTTAATCATCAGGAGACTGAAACCAAGATAAATGGAAAGCATGCAAAAATACCTCTAAGCAGGAACTGCATCTCTGACCAGAGAAAGAGATGAGATCTCTGCACCCCCTGTGGTCATCTCCATGGAATCATGAAGAATAGGAAAGATACCAGAAGACAAGCTGTTCCTATATTCACGAAGAGGAAAAGGGTGGCTTCTAGAAACTCGGAAAGCAAACCTGAACTCTTGGAAACTTCTAAATGGGACAGCAGCATGTTTGGAACATTAAGCAAAGGAAGTAGTGGCACTAGAAGCTAGCAGGTCCACCAAGAAGAAGTCATGCTCGGCTAAGTGCATCTCCTTGTCCAAAGGGGTTGCAAAGCCTTGAAGTTTTGTGGAATGCAGTCAATCTAGATTTCAGCAAGACACTTAACAGATGGGCTTGTAGATATTCATGTGGACAAGACAGAGAGCAATGTGGGGTGAAACCGAAGTTAATTGGGTCCATTCAACGGCAAACCACCCTAAGGAGTATTGATCATTATCAACCTGGACTGAAGGCTCCATTATCATGCCAGAGAACTGGCTTCTTCAATATTTTAGTCAATACCACAGTGAGGACATGATGGTTTACTGACCAAATGTGCAGAGGATGCAAAATTGGAGACAAGGATTGGATAGCTAACACATTGCAATTGGCAGTGCCAGGACTCAAAATCATCTGGACTGGAACAGCAGGCCAAAAATAACAAAGTATAGGTGTCTTTTTAAATTCCAAAGTCTTACACTTCGGATTGGAAAAGACAGCTATAGGATCCAAGGGAAAAGTCCTTGGGTTTTAGCTGACCATGAACCAACAAACGCTAGGGTGGCTGCCAAAAGAAAAGTAAATACAATCTCAGGCAGCGTCCAGGGCTGGGGAGGTAATGATTCCATTGTTCTCTCCAGGGTCAGACCACACCTGTTCCATTCTGGGTGTTGGACTTCTCACGGCATGTTAACTAATGGGCCAAAGTCCAAGAGGGGCCAAGGTCCAAAAGGGGACAAACATTTTTGGATAATAAGCCACCTTGGAACAAGCTGTCCTTTGCAATAATACACTTCTGACAGTAGAAAGTGTGCAGACCACCACTCATCGGGGTGCTGTTGGGAGGGCTGTTGAAGGTTGTTGAAGGTGAGCTGGAACAGCTTGGAAATGCCACTTGAGGGGAGTTTTTTCTTGCCACACAATTCATTCACTAACATTGCATTATTGCCAGGCACTGCTCTAGGCACTGTGGATACAGCAGTGGTCAGAAAAAAATATCTGCCTTCACTGCACTTTTATTCTAGTGGACGATGGAGATGCTGCTGGCATTCAGTGGGCAGGGGTCAGGGATACTAAATGCCCTGCAATTCATGGGGCAATCCACTCACAGTGCCATACTGCTCCCATAGGAAAACACCAGCTTGACAAAGGGGGTCTGAGATTTAGGAATTTGTTTAGTATGAACTGAGGAGGCATCCAACATAACAGCTGGCCAAAGCAGAAAGACTACTTTGAGAGGTGACAAAGGCTGGGCTTCCTGCCCCCCACCCCCACCCCACTCAGTCTGCCCTCTGGGTGGCAGCTGTGCAGCTTCAGCCTCAGGCCCTGAGTGATCAGGGTGCCGCAGCCTCACCCGTTTTTCATTCTGTGGTCACCCAGAGAGGGGAGGCTGTGGGAGTGTTCTGAAGGTCCCCTAGTCCCCCAGGGCTGCGAGCATCACTAACCTTAAAACAATCCTGCAGCAGTAGCTATGCCCGCCGAGCAGGTCAGGAAACCATGGCTGAGAGGTTAAATGGCAGGACTGGGCTAGGATCTAGACTGATTTTTATCCGCACAGCTCCCCACCTCTTCCCTTCACTGTGCTGCCTGGCCCTGAGCCCCTGGGTGCCCCTTGCTGATGCCCCCTTTCTACTCACTGTTCCTCTCAAAGCAGCTGGCCTAGAAGCCAACCTAGCTCCATCTCGGGGCTAATGTGAGAGAACTAGTATTTCTGTGCTGCTGTATGCTGGACAACCCTCGCTGGGGCTCTTGCATGTATTAGCTAACTGGCTCTCCCTTTCACTCTGCCAGGATCACTTGACAGGAGAGGAAAGCTAAGCTCAGAAAGCCGAGGTCAGGATGGGAACTCGGATGGCTGCTCCCTTGTTCCAATCACGTGTAGCTGTGGCCCCAGCCGGGGAGGCTCCTGGCCACGGCTGGGATCACTCAGGATGAGGCGGAGGCCTCTAACCAGTCTCCCGTAAACAGGGGCTGACCCAGGACTGAGGTCACCCCTGGATTAAGGGGAGGAACGTGGGGGAGCAAGTTAAACACCCCATTAGACAAGGTGTCCTGTCCTCAGGGTTAGAGAAACAGCTTTCGTGGTAGGGGGTGGCCCCTGTTCACTCACAGGATTCTTTAACTTGGCTCCCAAAGTCACACAAGACAATATTTTCATTTTCCATATAAGCCTGGAGAGTGATGGAGGGACGGAGCGTGCTCAGAGCCAGGCCCAGCTCGTGTCTGAGGATGAAAGCGTTTTCTGCCTCTGTCCCCCTCATAATGGAGCAACTAAGATTTACTGAGGGCTTGCTGCGTGCCAAGTGTTGTGCTAAGCACTTTACATGCCCTGAGCTCATTTAATAGGACAGAACCCTGTTGGGGAGATACTATCATTTATTCCATTTAAAGGATTGAAGCCAGAGAAGTTAAGAAAGTGGTCCAAGGTCATTCAGTGCTAAGAGCAATGAAGCCAGGACTGGAACCCAAGTCTTACTGGGTCCTAACAGCTGATATCCCCTATCCCCTTGCCCCAGCAAGTCACAGGAAGGAGGACTGTGCAGACTCACACTCCTGCCCACCAGCTGAAAAAACAGTGCCTAAAACCTGTCCATCCACGCCAACCCACGCTCGGCATTTCCAGCCTGCCCTCCCAGGAAGCAAGATTCACAATTGGCCCTGAGCTTCAGACATCCAGCTGCCCTGACCCACCACCCTAGGCACTCAACATCCACACAGCCTGGGGTCCCAGCCAGCCCCTCATCCTTCCTGGGCATCCAAGGCTTCAGACCCGGCACTCACAAGTGGGTGAGTCCAAAGAGGACACAGCCAGGGCTTTGGAATGCCCACCTGTACACACAGCAAGGCAGGCTGAGGCAGGGTCTTTCCATCTGGGTCATGCGGGGAAACCCAAGTCAGGGTGCTAGTGCTAGGCTGTCCAGGAATCACAGTGACCTGGTACCCACAGATTTCCACCGCCTGCTTCCAGCTCACACAGCAGATTTCACTCACGAGCCAAAGGACTCTTTGCTGCTATGGAGGACAAGGCCTTAAGAATCCTCCTCGGATTCCTGCCTCTGGACCCATGGATTGGTGGTGGTGCATGAGCTGAAGCTACTTTACCATCCCTAGCTTGCATCAATCCCTAATTCATTCCATCTAAGCAACTTGGTCTTTCTGACCTGGAAGGTGAAATAGGGCTTCTCCTCCTATGGGCATGATCCTTGGCAGCAGAGAAAAAAACCTGTCATTCACCTCACCTAGCCCTTCCAGCCAGCTTCTGAGGTGAGTGGTACATGGCTTAGTAATCCTTAGTTCATAGATAATGATGGTTGAGATTTGAGCACTTATATGACAGGCACTGATCTAAGCACAGGTACTATTAAGATATCCATTTTACAAATGAGGAAACCTAGGGGCAAAGGTTTTAAATAACTTGTCCAAGATCATACAGCTGCTCAGTGGTGGAGCTGGGATGCTAACCCAGGCAGCCTGGCAGGAAGAGGGAACCCAGGACAGTCGTCTTAGCTCCCAGGCAGCTGCAATGGAAACATCTACAATAACATAAATGTCCCCCTAGAATGTAAGCCCCCATGAGGGCAGGGACTTCTGCTTTTTTCTCTACTGCTGTAGTCTCAGCACTTAGATAGAACACACTGCTGGCACATATAGGTACTCAAAAATACTTGCTGCACATATGAATTTGAAAAATGAGGGTTTATTCTCTGGCTTCAGCTACCCCAGTGGATGCTGAGGGAATGACACAGAGCTCCTTCTCTAATGCCGTGCCCCTCCAAACCCAGCATATTCCCAATACTGACCTGCAGCCTGGGCTAATTAAATCCATCAGCAACATGGTAGAAACCTTCACCCAGAGAGGATGGGAAAGAAAAAGGCAGAACCCAACCCTGAGGCCACAGCAGGGCTGGCGGTCAGGGGATAGACGCAGGGGCTGCTGAGACCACCAGCATCCAACTGTCCTCCTGGGGCAGTGGGAGAGTACCAGGCTGAGAGAACAGAGAGGGCAGGGGTGGCGGTTCCAGGGGCCAGTGCTCAGGGGGAGGAAAGGAGGCCAGGGGCTTGGGAAGGGGCAAGGGGAGGGAGGCAGATGATGGTGCTGAGGAAGGGGTCCAAGATGACAGAGCAAGTCACAAGGGGGCTGGGAAGACGACCGGAGGGCTTGTCCTCCTGCAGGAAGGGGGGATGTGTGGTCTCTGAAGGCTCTCCAAGAGGGGAGGGAAGGGGCCAAGAGCAGGGAAAGGAATATAAAAGTCAACATGGATTGAAGCAGGCACTACAAGCCAGGCACTTTGCTCTCTGAGGTCATCTACTCAATCCCACTTGCCAGCAAAGCCCAAGGCTCAGCGGAGCTGCTGACCTGGAGTCAAGCACTAGGATGTCACTCAGACTCCAGAGCCTGTGCTCCTTCCTGCACAGAGAGCACCAAACAGTGACATCCACCTGGTTCCAATCAGAGGGCAACTGCCAACTGCTAGCACAAGACCCCGGGTGAGTTACTTAGCCTCTCAGCCTCAGTGTCCCTATCTGCCAGAAACAAACAGCTACTGTGAATATATAAAAAGCATCCAGTTCTTAATAAAAACTGAATAAATGTACCTGAAGTTAAGTGTTAAGATTTGTGTGTGTGTGTGTATCAGTCAGGCATCCAAACCCTGCAGAAAGACTGCTAAATCAGAGAAAATTCATGCCTGGATGAGGGGCAGAGGAAGGAAGGGTAAAGCTTTGCTTCCCTGCACCAGGACAGGACCGGGTGGCAGAGAGTGAAGACACTGTCCCCAGTCTTCTGCAGAGCTCTGTCGCCACTGCTCATCTCTTCCTATTTAACACTGAAAACCTTCCATTCTAAATCAGACCCGTCTCCTCCAGCCACACGGTGCCTTCTTCAACACGGAGAAGCTCCAAAAAATTCACTGTGGGGGTTAGGAGGGTGGTGGCTGTGGCATATGTGTGTGTGGGGGGAGAGGGGATGGCTAAAGCTCTGCGGGAGGCATGAAGGGCAGGGGAAAAAGAAGCACATCCCCGATGCCCCACCCCGGCCTCCAGAAAGACCATCTCTCCTGACCACCCAGAGGCTCCCACTACCCTGACCAGTTCCCCACCCAGCCTATCCTGGGGGTCCTGGGCAGCAGAGAGAAGGAAATGCCTCACACCAGTCCCTCCACCACCCTCCTAGGGAAGATGAGGCCGGGGCAGATGGCAACTGCTGTGGCCCCAGCTCGCGTCCCAGCTGCCTCCGGCCAGCTTCACAGCAGAGGCAGCCACCCCACCACTGGCCCTACCTGTGCTCTCCCTGTGTCCACATTTGTCTGCATGTCCACCTAGACTCTTAACAAGGAACCCCTCAGGACCAGGGGCTGGGGGTGGGGGAGTTCAGAAGGAAACAGATTAGTAAACCAATCACAGGTACTTTTCAGGCAAGTATTTTCAGCTTGAGCTTCTTTAGAATGGTTTCTGGAATTTTTTTAAGCGAGGAACAGATAAAGGGAGGAGGGGAGGACCCCCAGATCCTGTGTGTTGGAACTCCCCTCACCGCCCCACAGCACAATCTCTGAGAACCAGGGGTCGAGTGGGCAGTGCTTGTTTGCCCAGCTGCTCTCAATCTCAACTCTTCTGTTCCCAAAACAAATTAGAGAGTATAAACCTCCATTAGCTAAGCCCTCAGTCACCTTCATTCCCTCTCACTCCCCATCTCTCAGACTGACCCAACTTCCCAAACTATTCATTTACTATGATGAACTGAGACTCAGGGATCTTAGCTAACGCAGTAACCCAACCACCCAGGACACCTGGATCCCACCCCTAGATAATCTGTTGAGTTGATCTTAGCACTAGGCATTTAAAAAGCTGCACAGGTGATTCTGATGTGCAGCCACTGCCTTAGTGGAGGGTGTTGGAGGTGGGGGGAGGAGAGGGACTGAGCTCAGGCCTTCCACCTTCCTGTCTGAGGTGTCCACAGTCGACAGGAGCAAGTATGCGAGGGCCAGGAGAAGGAGTTATTGGCATTTTCTCACCACCCTCTAGTCCCAGCCCAACGAACAGGGTATGGTTGAAGGGCAGTGGCAGGTTATGGGCGAGGTATCTGCGCAGGCCCAGTGGGTGCCACCCTGAGATCTGCGTGTGCTGCCCACCCAGCTCCCCTGGTTTTGCCTCTCCCTGGGGCGTGTGGGTCTCTCTGGGGACAGGACCACACCAGGTCTCAGCTGAGACCAAAGCTGGGACTGTTGCAAAGTTAACTTTGTTAACTTCTTTTTTGTATATCTGCATTTTCAGATTTTCTCCAACCTATGTGAAGTATTTATACTTTTTTTGGGGGGGAGGGGGCTGGATAAAAGAAAGAAGCGCAAATAATTGTTGATGACTTGGTGTGAGAGGATGTCAGCATAGGGTCTGAAATCAAAATGCTAGCTCAGTCACTTGATTTCTAAGAATGCTTAATCTCTACCCACTCCCTTCTCCTTAAATTGATGAGGTTGTTCTAAGACGACTAGGGGGTCCCTGCCTGGATAGGTGACACCTCCCTGAAATCCATACTTTCCTCCACCCAGAACCTTGGCCTCAGGGCTCAGCTCAGCACACACTCTGCCCCTGGTCCCCTCTACCTCCCACCCTTCTGCACTGCATTCAAGAAAATACAGCTTTGCTTCATCCTCTGGAAATCAACTCACAGGACTTGGCTCACTGGCCACAAGTCATCCCACCAGTGCCAGGAGCCCCATTTCTAGCCCTGCTCCTGCTGCTGCAGGCTGGAGAGAAGTGCCTCACTGGTCCTTAAAGCAACATGCCCAGTGCTGGTGTGGCTGCCCTCCCTCGCCAGGGCCCGGCCCAGCCCGGGAAAGCAGCTGGCCAGCATACACCCCATGGCATCACAGTTGAGACTTTGCAAAACAAAATCCTGCACCCCGCTTTCCCACTGTGACCCTGCCTCTATATTAAGTCCCCGACCCCCAGACACCCAGGCAACCAACTCCATTAGGTAGACTGAAAAGTGAATCACTGCCCCACCCCCCACCTCACTGTACACTTCAGGGGTCACCATACTGCTTCTTAACCTTGAATGCGCATTGAGATCATCTGGAGGAGCTTGAAAAAATATTTATGCTTGAATCCTACCCCAGGGGAGATTTGAAAGAATTGGTCTGGGGTGTGGCCTGGGACCTGGGATACGTAAAAGCTCCTCAGGTGATTCTAATTAATTATCCAGTGACACTTACAAATCACTGCCCTAGACCCAAACCATCCCCACCCTCCGTGTCCTTCTGGGGCCGGGCCCTGCTCCTTCCCAGCCCCAGGACTGGACTCAGCAGTCAGCAGCCCCGTGTACACGTCTGCCCTCTCCTCCACCTCTGGGCTTCCTTTCTCTGCTTCCTCCACACCCTCCTTCCTAGGCCATCTCTCAGCAGCCTTTGCAGAGCCCAGAGGAACCGCAAGGTCTCACGCTCATAGGGTAAGCCTGTGCCAGATGTGAGCACGTTTTCAGCAGAAACCTCTGGGTTTCCGACTTTCACAGGCCTGGGAGATCTTTCCGCTCTCTGGAGGGAAAAAGAAAACAAGGCAGGTAGATGACTCTAATCCCCATTGTTCTCAGGCTGGGGTGGTAACCCCCAGCAGGGGGGTCCTCCCCTCCTGTGAGAGCCAAGCCCAGGGCAGAGCTCTGAGGGGACTGGTCGACCTGGGCAGGCTAAAACCAACAGCGAAGGGGTTGTGGGTTGTGAGCTCAGGATGGGACGTCAGCAAGTCCCTGGGGCACCTGGAGGGCTGAGCTGGTGAGTTAAGACTGGAAATCCCCGTGCCTGTGGACACACACCGGGTCATATCGCCACCTGGGAGCTGGCCTTGGGAATGGGGCAGAGCCCTGCCACCCCCAAACATACACACCAGGTGACTCTCTAGAGATATGTTCTCAAAACCCACTACCCCCTTGTCCTCTGAATGGCTCAGGAGAGGTGGGTTCCCAGTGAGACTTAAATGACAACCCCCCCAGCTCACAACCACGGCCCTGTCTTGGGGTGACGGTGGCCTGGGCCACAGTCCGGCAATGGTATCTGTTCCTTATGTGGGATGCTGGGGCCTGGATTCGTGACACGGACCCTCTACCACCACACCCCAGATCCTGGCAGTGTGTGACATCTTTCTGCCCCAGCTGATGCCAAGGTGTCTACCTACCAGTGTGCTAAGAACCTGAGCAAAGGAAGTTATTTCAGCAAGGGTCCCCAAGCATACGGGGCAAGGTGGGACAGCCTCCCCTTCCCTGCATGAGGATATAAGGCAGTGGGGACAACGTGGCCCTCCAGGGGAGAGCTAACGACTCAGCTCCTGGCTTCCTGTCATTTTTAGGTAAGCTGGCCAACATCTCAGGACCCCATTTCCCTCCTCCATGACAAGGTTAATGAAAGCCTTGAGTCAGCAGCTTCCTCTTCTCTGCCATTACCCCACATTCATCAACTACTTCTCCTGGCCACAACTTCCCTGCCACAATCTCATCTGAGACACAAGAACCTGCAGGGTGGACAGGTAGAGTGGACATGACTATTCCCATTTTACAGTTGAGGAAAACAATCATAGTGAGCTAGGGACATGGCTGAAGTCTCACAGCAAAGCACAAAGAACCAGCCAGAAGACCCCACACTCTCAGCCAAGGGCTCCTGCCACCAAACAGTCAGACCATTCATCCCCTCAACCTGGGACTGGACTGAGAAATGCCAACCAAAGAAAGGAAGCTGACAGGTGGACACAGGTGACTTAGAGCTGTTTAAGGGTTGTGCAGTCACATCCGCCCGTCTAATCTTGGCTATATAATTTAGGATTAGAAGCGTATGCTAATGCTTCCCCATCCCAACCTGGAGATGTCTCTTAGATTTACACCGACCTTGCAGTGCAGAAAGAAGCAAACTCAGGAAGTCATCCATTCCAGGTTTCTAAAAACAGCCATTAAGCAAGCCACAAAGGAGGTCACAGGAACTGCTGACTTGCCATCTCCCCATCCCCAGCTGATGACATGAAGGAGATCTAGTTCACCATCAGCCCAGCTTCCCTACCCGTCCTGAGCCAGGGGTCAAGGGGCTATGGATGGTTCCTCGGTCACTGGACCTGTCTGGATGTTGGCCTAGACAATGCAAGCTGGGATGGCCAATCCACTTCAAAATATAATCTAGAAAGTAGAAGCACTGAGTTTGAGACACTGTGAATAACACGAGGACAGAGGAGTAAAGGGCCCAACTTTGGAGCAGAGAAACCTAGGGCATGTCCTGTCACACCTCTCTGAGTTTCACTTCCCATATCAGGAAAATGGGGGCACCACAACTTCACTGGGTTGTAGTGCAGATTACACAGGGCATGTGCCACCAATGGATACCAAGCAGAAAAACTGGAGTGGATGTTGTCACTTCAAGTGCATAGCAAGGGACCTGGGGAGACATTTCCCTTCTGAGGATTTGTGCCTGCTGCATGGTGGCTTCCAGAGCTGCAGGAAAGGGGAAAGCTGCGGTAGGTGTCAACAGCAATGTCCCGCCTTCCCTGTCTTCCACTCCTCAGGAAGATCAGGGCTTGGGACAGATCCATCATACCTCTGCATTCCTCCTCCACTGCCCAATGTGAGGGACTGGCGCAGCCCCTGCACAAGCTTCCCTTTGCTTGGGACACACTCCTTCACTTCAGTCAACTTTCTCCTCAAACATCACCTCCTCAAAGACTCCTCACCTGCCCACACTATCTAAAACAATATACACCTGTCTCAGCTCCTCACTTCCTTATATGCCATTCTATTAGATGTTTGTTCATCCAGCTTGCTGTTCATCTCCCAGGTCTAGAAGGCCTGGAGATGGCCTTACTCATCCTTAATCCCCAGTGTCCAGAACAGAACCCAGCAGTAGTAGGTGACCCACTAAGAGTTGCTGAATGAATGAATGTGTCATCAAGATGCATGCCTTCACCAACCAGTCCGTTCCAGGACACCCCAGCAATCCAGTCTTTTCTTTTCACTTCCAAATTGGGGTGGGGCATGGGACACAGCAGTGGGTGCCAGTGTTGTGTTTAACGTGGACTCTGCCTCTCTGGGAGAAGGTGGGCAGCCATGGCAAATGCAGGGTTGATGACATTGTGCTTTCCATGTCCCAATGGCTTTTTCCCTCCTCACCCCACCCACCCGCTAGTCCCAAGCCCCCAGAGGTCTAGCTCCTGGTGAGTCAACTGCTCTGTGGACTTTAGAACCATTAGAATTCCAGAGGAAGGAGGAAGGCAGGTGGGTCGGGATGGAGGCCAAGGAAAGAGCTCAACACTGGGCCAAGGGTCTTCTGATACACGCCCCTGAGCTCTTGCTCTCCTCGGCAAGTGAGAAGGAAGAACGCTGTTCCACAAAGCTCTCCATGTGCCCTGGTGGCTCCCAGCTCTGCTCTCCTGGACACAGCTGCCTGACCTGAGCCCCCTTGCAGGGCTTCTGAGGACAAGGCATCCCCCACCTCTGACACCCACAGACTTTGGCCTCCATGGGACAAAACCTACTACCAATCCCTATCACATTCTTCCCTCCAGGTCATACCTGTGCCCTTGAGGAGGGCCCGTGCTGACACCTTCACCCCACCTCTTACCTGTCAGAATGCTCCAGGCCACATGCAAACTCATCTCTGCTCAGGGACCTCAAGAAAGCGACTCCCCATCTACTCTTTCCTCCTTTTCCCTATCCCCTCACTTGTTGCTGACAGTTCAATGTAATAAGTGACCCCAAATTGTATGCCTGAATTAAATACTTGAAAGTGGTTAAAATGGGAAATTTTAAGTTGTATATGTTACCACCACAAGAAGGAACCACCCATCCTTGTGGGCTGGGGTCCCAATGATATTATTAGGGATAATCCCTAATAAGGGATTATTAGGCCTACCCATGTACAATTTGTTTAAGAAGACCAGGTGGTTAAACAGTAAACGTCCCTGAGGGCTCCTGGATGATAACAATACTGCATTAGGGATGGGACAGCTGAGTTTCTAGGCTCCTATGAAATAACAACACCGGCCTGTTTACAAACTACCCCTTCCTACCCAGACCTGGCTCTGAAGGCACTTATCCAAGAATGTCTTCTTATCAACCCACAGCCTCCGCGGAGGGTCTCATCCCCATTCCTCTCAAAGCTCCAAGCAGGGTTCTCCTGAGGGCCAACCACCTGTCACGAAATCCTTCCTTATTACCTAACTCTAACCTAAATCCCTCCGGCCGCGGTCCAAACCCATTTCCTTTGGTTCAGTCTCTGGCTGGAGACAGACAACAGCTGGCTTCCATCTCCTCTGGAATAAATTGTCCATGAAACTGCCGGCAAACCAGCATGGGCATCTTGGGACTGGAGGTACTCTTTGTGAGTGGGAGCCTTCTGCCTTGACAGCCCCCAAACCTCAGACTCAAACCCCACAGGAAAAAAATGAATCACAAGTAGGGTCAACAGCCAACACCAATTCCCCCACAAACACACCCCAGGTGCCCAGACACAGACACAAATATTGTACCAGGGGCTGAGGTCCTTCCCACAATCTCCATTCAGAGATCATAAGGATAAAATATGAAAATGATCCCCAAACAGTGTGAGAAAGGAGGGGGGCACTTGATAAACAGGCTAGTACCCCATGATCACTCGCCTTCCCTGTCACTGCCACCCTTCTAGGTCATGAAAGCATAGGACAGACCTGGTAACCTGGTACAGCTGCCCCTGCCTGGACCACCCTGCATGGATGGTCCCCCTGCTGCTTTCCCTGCCCACCTCCCATCCCCAGAGGACTGGGGAGTGGGACGTGACTAGGGTTAAGAAACACAGAGCTCTTTTGTGCTGAAGGTATGGAAAAGTACAGCCAAGCCTTCCTCGGGCAGAAAGACTAGGCTGAGGTGGGGGGTGGGGTGGCAGGGAGAGTGGGGAAAACGCCTTCCACCCCCCCCCCCCTCCCAACCTGGGACCCAGGATCAGGGACAGGCTGGGCAACATGAAATGGAAACTCTCCTGACACACACAACAAGAGAGTCTTGATCTAAGACACAACCCACTGTTCAGCACAGAAGGCAGAAAAAAAATCAGAGCCATGCTTTATGGACACACATTCTCCCTCTCCTTCACAAGGGCTGTGATTTTAAGCAAGAACAAAGTCTTGCTTAAAGTCTCTTTAGCCCCCTACCACCCATCTAGGCCCTGGCCATCCCTCCCATCCCTCAACCTCCCTAGTAGAGGGGAGGAACATTTGACTGACAGACCTGCACAGCTTCAGCTGCTTCCTAGGCCCTGCAAGTCACGACCTCACTTTCTTCATTTGGGATATCATATGGGAATAATGCTACCTCCCCATGACTTCTCAGGGATATGGACCAAAAGGCTCAATGGAATGAAAGTGGAGAGCTTGAAGTATGGTACACATGCAAGGTAGAGATGTTCCCCAACTTTTGAAGATCTAGTCCACAAATGTATAGGGTTAGGGACAGGGGTATGCTGTGTGGCCAGAGGGGGATGAAAGAAGAAAATATAAAAGCCACCAGTTTTCCAAGTCACCAAAGGGTCAGGCAAGGGAACAAGACCCATTCCTCAAGTATGGTTGCATCCTGCCCCCCTGCAGAACTCACTGTCCCATAAAAACACTATGAGTGATAGGTAGAGTGGCTATTCCACAGGCCCACCCAGAGAGATCCACTTGGCACTCAAGGCTGCTGAAGCAGGACCTTCTGTCCTGGCCCACTGAGGGCTAAACAACTGACCTACAGAGGACCTGCAGAACACAGCCTGCTCTCTGCCCTCTCCCCATGTGTAAAATGAGGCTCCATCCAAGGAAGAGTAGGGGGGCAGGGGTTTAAGATAGGATAATGAGGGACTCCCTTACCCTCATACACCTCAGAGGCCCTTATGCCATCCCCTCCTTGGAGTGACAAAAGCATAGCTATCAGGTGCCAGGCCCCCCACCTAGGCACAGGGTAACCCATCCAACCAAATTTAACCCAAAGGGAGATGTGATCGACATGAACAACTTTTCCTTGCAAATCTAAGCAACAGAGAAGCACAGGGCAGAGCAAGAAGACCAAACAGATGGGGAAACTGAGGCTCAGATGACATTACCTAGGCTGGGAGCAGATTTCTCAGTCACTCTACCCACACTCTGAAAACTGTGCCTCCCCCACTTTTCCTCCCTCAAACTTTGGGTCTTCTACCTTCCCTGGCCCAGAACCCTCCCTGTGGGCCCTAGAAGTAACTTGGAAAATTCCAGCAAGTTTCATCAGTCATGCCCTTCTTTCATTCTTTCTAGATTTGGTGAGAAGATACGTTCATAGTTCTCATTCCAAAGAGGAGATAGGCTGATCTAGTTGGCAGATTCACTTGACCCAGGGATTGAACCTTAAGGAACAGGCTTTTCTCTAAAGGACTGGGAATAGTTGATGCTTCACTGCAGAATGGTGGGTAAGCTTCAGATCTTGGGTTGGGTGGAGGAAGTAATTATAAGGAATTTGGAGACCATAGGCAACAAGTCACAAATCTGTGAAAAAAAGAATCGTTCCCTACATCACTATCCCACCTCAAGAGGAGCAAAAGCTGGCCAATCGCAGGGGGTTTAGGACATCAGGAATCACCCTCCACAGTCACATCAGTATCTGCTGGGACTGACAGGGCAAGGCTGTCACCATGGCCTCTGCAAACACCTATGACAGCGGGTGCTTGCCTCAGCAGAGTTTGCAAGCTTCCTGGTGGCACACGGAAACCCTCCTCCTGTGCGTTCCTGCCCACCCTTGCTCACTCCAAGGGTGCTGGGCAAGCTCTCCCCTCTCCCACCCTAGGGCAGGAATGAAACTGGACAAGGGTCAGGTGTGTCATTACAAACCTGAACAGACTCCTACCCAATACTCCTGCACTGTCCAACAGAACTCTCCGCAGTGGCGGACTTGTTCTGTACCTGCAGTCCAATAGGGCAGCCACCAGCTGCATGTGGCTACTGAGCACTCAAAAGGTGTGCTAGTGACCGAGGAACAGAATCTGCATTTTATTTAATAATTAAATAGCCACAATTAGTAATATCCTATTTAATAAAATAAAATCAATTAGCCACATGTGGGAACAGAGTCTATGCCAACCACATCTTACCCAAATCCTCCCTTAGGTGGGGTCTGGCTTCCCTGGACATTTGAGCTCATCCAAACTGGGGGCCACTTGTCCACAGCACATGCCCGATTCTCAACTATACACATAGCTCGGGGCTGTTCCAAATCTTGCCTGTGTTTACTGATCTGGAAGGCTGGGCCAGGTCTTCTTGGGCACCTACGGGACTTGGCACTGAGCTGGGTACACAGGGGGGCCAAGGCAATTCTTGTCCACGGGCCTCTGGAGAAACCTTTCTCGTAGGAGACACTGATTCCAGCATGGAGAACGCCACTAGGGCTCTATGGGGTTTTCCCAGGGAACTACCCTCTCTTCTTGGTGACTGCAAGACTGTGTGTACACTCTTCACTACCTCATGTGCAGACCAAAGACCCACCTAGCTTCCCCAGTCACTGGAGCCTTTCCCTTCAAAGTGTTCAATGGCACTGCTGCCTAGGAAGGTGCCACTCTGTAGCTAAATTACATTAAAAAAAAAAAAACAACGATGCTGTATGATCACAAAATTCATACTAGTTTCAGAGCATGTTCTGCTAAAAATGCATTTATTTGGGCCTTGTGTACCTCATATTAAAATTAACCAGTGTATAAGTGGCTAGTGATATATGCATGTTTTATCCTTAAAAAATTGTTTGTTTGTTATAGAAATAATACAACCACATTAAAGAAAATGTGAGAGGCAGAGAAACAATAAGTCAAAAATAATCCTGCCTTTCCAAATCGGCACTGCCTAACTTCTGTTTTTAAATTGAATTTCTATGACTTGATGTTGACAGCAAGAAGCATAAGCTTTAACTTAGCTGCTTTCTTCAGCCCCTGTCTTGTTTTTTCTTTGTAACTTGAATTCTGGCTCATACCTCAGCCTTGCTTTGAAAAACGCCAGACTGAAGCATCATGAAACTCCACCCTCACCCAGGCGAGCTCATCTGTCAGGGGCTCCTTTCCCAGTCGGCCAATGGTCTCCCACTCCAGAGGCGAGAGCCCATCAACTTAATTGACAAGCACTGATTACATGTTGCGTGTGCAGAGCAGAGCAGAAGATGTGTAGAAGTATGTGGGCAAAGCCGGGAAAATGGTTTCAGGAAGCTCAGAGTCTAGGGGAAATTCTAAGGCATGTATACACGACTCCAATACACAGCAGGTAGGGAAGGGGAATTCGACAACATGCAGTTCCCAGCCTAGAGCACTCTGAAGATATGGGCCATGCCCAACCTGAGCTCTGCGGACCCTGAATCCTGATCTGGCTAAGTTAAACTGGGAACTTTCTAGAGCTGGACCCAAAAGGTGACCTCCATGCCACCAAAGCTGTCCTGACTCCACCCCAGGGAGCCTGCCCTGGACTAGACAGACACACACCTAGGGAGAGGTGACTCCAGGCACCCTATCAACCCACCCAAACAGAAGAGAGGGTCTTCAGCAAGGAGGGTACTATATGAAGGGCAGAGTTGGGGGTCAATTCTAGAGCTCTTGCTATGGGGAGAACCTGGCCAGAAGGAGCCCCACTTGGACAGACAGGAGTGTTTCTCAGATGGGATGGGTCCATTGGAAAGGCAAAGGAAGGCTATATGGTGCTGCTGCCTCTAGTTTTGGAGGATGATGGGAGAGAGACTGAAGGAGAGGAAATACAGCTTTGTGTTTCAGGGCATTCATTAATAATTACCCTATTACATGGTGCTAGGTTTGGGATCCAACAGGGCACAAGTCGAGGGCCTTGACCTCAAGAAACTGCAGGGGGTTTGGTATGCAGACAAATCAATATCAATGTGCTCTGGCTGGGGGTGGAAGGGAATCTAGAGAATGATGGGGATCAAAGTCCTGGGAACAGAGGAGCCTCCCTTGACAGTCCTAGCTTGTTTTTCTTCCTTACAGCACCTGAGGAGCCTACAAAATGCTCAACTCCCATTTAAACCTTTAATGTACATTGCATGGTGACAACCCCTCCCCCACCCAATTTGTTATGGCAGAGATAAATAATGTCTACCTTTCTTCTTAGTGCCACAACCCTTATACCATCACTGGGCATAGGGACGCCCTCCATATGTGTTTACTGGCAAGTCCTTGGTTCAGAAAGAAGTGACCTGGCCTAGATATGCAGCATGTGCGCACACCAGGCCCAGGACCCGGCTCTGTCTTCTAGTCCTCCAAATGGAGGTAAGTCCAACTCACTGGGCTACTCATTTGAGTAGAACCCAGGGCTGAAGTCTGGGAGAGGGGGAGGCGGAATGTTGAAAAGCTGATAATCAGGACACCCTCCCTTTTCCTGCTGCCCCAGGGGATGCTGACAAGACACTACTGCATCAGCCTGCCCCACTTAGTCCACTCAGCGCTTATCCCGCTTATCCCATCAGAGAGCGCGCTGGCCCTTCCACCCGCTGCTTTGAAGGCGGGGGAGGGATGCTGAGAAGGGAAGGGCTCCCTTCCAAAGCTAACACTGTCAGGATGCATTCCACGACCTGGGAGGCGAGAGTTTTATTTGAACAGGAGCGATGGGGAAAGTACAGGCCTGATGAACAGGTGCCCCCTCCACCCTGCACCTGGGGGCATGGGAGGAGCGAGAACCCGGCCTTAGATGAGAGGGACACATAAGCCAAGATAAATGTTCAATTCCATAAAGGGCCTGCCCCAGGGTCCTCAGCATGCTGCAAAATAACCTATCTCTGTCCCCAGCCATGCAGGCACTATTTAGACTGTACTTATACCCTAGGAGAAAGAAAGACTAAAGCTGCGTCCTGCTAGGACTGGGAGGCCAAGCGGGCGACCTATCACAAGTGCAGGTTTAACCTAAGGGGAAGAGGCAGGTTACAGAAGGACCCAGACAGAAACCCCACAGTGAAGAGACAACTGTACCTTGGTTCTTTCTTGGGGGTGCCCAGTTTCTGGGTCTCCAGAAAGGAGTGGAAGCTGCAAACAAGGATCAGGGGCCTGTGAGGTCTGTAAGGATGGGGAGATGGGGGAGAGGGACTGGGGCACCCAATTACTAACCAGGTTGTTTTCTTGCTTTAAAACCTCCTACACACAAAATGGCAAACCAACCCTTTACATGGACCCTGTGGTCAGGAAACCGCAGTGCTCTAGTGTCAAGAGTCCAACAGGCTGCACAGAGCAGTGCTCAGCAGAAGCACCAGTAAGCATGCACGGAGCCCTTGCTGGGTGCTGTTCCGAGCACAGAAGCAGAGAAATGCAATCCCAAGCCGAGTGGCTTATGACCCAGCAAGATCAGTAAGACTGGTGCTGATTGAGGACATGACAGGATCTAAATATAAGGCAATTCTGCAGAGTTCTGACTGGACTCAGTAGGCCGGGCTTCAAACTATTTCCTAGCTGTGCGACCTAAGTTATTTAACCTCTCTCTGCCTCAGCTGCAAAATGGGGCTCCCCACAGTACTTACCTCTTGTAATTGTTGGGAAGTCAATGAGAGAGGGCTTGTAAAAGGTAAACCTTGGCACAGGGCAGGCTTTCAGTAAGCCTCAGCTGCTGTTACTTCTGTTTTTCTGGCTGTTACTGTATCTCCCCTGCCCACCATTCCCCAAAGTAAAGGACAAGTGGTAATAAACCCACACTTCTTTGTAAAAATCGAACACTTGCTACTATTCTGTAGAGAATTAATTCTTCCCAGATTAAGAGATGGTCTCTAAAGTTCCTGACAACAGGGAGGATAACTGGGATCAAGGGCAGGGATCCAGGAAGAGGGGAGGTCCCAGAGTAGCTGAGTCCACACACTTGGGAACCCAGAGGACTTTGGTTCTTACTCCAAGGGTAAAGAGAAACTTTACCTGGTGGTCCAGGATGTGATGTGACTTTATCAGGACTGCTCTGACTGCTGAGTGACAATGACAAGTAGGTGTTGCAATACCCTTCAAACTGCTTTCCTCCCCTGCCATTGCTGTTTCTAAGAAGCCTTCTCTAGTTGTTCCCTTTAACTCTTAATTGCTCCTTTATTGCATTTCCCCACGTATAATGAGCAGAGTGGCCTTGGACGAGTTACATAACCTCCCAAAGTCTGGGCCTCACCTTCAAGGCTGTAAAGGGAAGCCAACTAGATAACGACTACACTCCCTCCGGCTTTCCATTTATTAACTCAGAAGAGGTACCCAGAGCAGGACCACACCCAGCCCCACCCCATCAGCCCCCCCCCCCCCCCCCGCCAGCCTCCAATGCAGGCTCCAGAGAAACCAGCCACCCGCTCTGTGGGTACAGACACACAGGAAGCAGAGTCCAGTAATAGGGAACTCCTTGGGGAACACGGAGGCATCAGCTCAGTTCTGCCCAAAGCTCTGGATGACCCTGAAAAACACCCTCCTTTCTGAGTGTCCAATTTGCCAATTACAGTGTTTGCATCTTAGCCCAGAAAAATTCACTAGTAGATCGCAGGAATAGGAAAGGCAAGTAAAATAAGGGCTCTACACCCCCAAAATACTAGAAATAGCTCAGTGAAGAATGGCCCTATGCCTGGATCTGGACAAGCAGCACTGAATTACCCTGAACCTGGTTCAAGAGACCATTCCTGTCCCAGTTTACTCACTTCTCTGACCTGGGTCTTAGTTTTCCCATTTGGCAAATGGGATGGCTAGACCCCAGAGTTACACTCAGAGACTTACAGGAAGGCACATCTTCAGATGAATAGGTCTGCAGGGGCCCATGGCGGGGCAAGGACAGGAGCATGCAAGAGTGGAAAGCCTGTCTATCTGCACACCTTTCAGAGGACTGGGTAATGTCACCCAGGTGCTGCAGAAACACCCCGCAAACACCTCTGCTCCTTACCCTGGGGTGGGCCAGAGGTAGAAAAAGACCAAGGCCAAAGGAGGCATCAGCTAGGGACGCCCTTCTCCCCTGCAAACAGCCCGGCCTTCCTCCTGCTCTGAAGATTAAACAACCATTTCCAAAAGGAAGGGGCAGAGTGGGGAGGTGTTTCCCTCCCCCAGCACGTCCACTTGCCCTCTTGGTTTCCGCAGTACGTGGTCTGAAGACATTCCCTGAGAAGAGGGGCTGGGGCTCCTTCTCTTAGCAGCAGAGCTCAAACAGGCCTGGGCACAAAGTATCTTCTGAATGAGAAATGGATGTTTGTTCTGTCTCAAGTTCCTTAAAAGCAGTAAGTACGGCTCCGGGACAGCACTGATCCCCCCAGCTTCGGTGCTGACCCGCCACAAAAGATTACGAAACAAGGGACGAGGGTGGGCGGGGGCAGAGAAGGGGGTTCCTGGAGGTAAACAGACCCAGAAACGGAGTGCTATGTATTCTGCAAAGCCAGTCATCAAAGGGAGCAAAATAACAGCAGCTGGTCTTTGAGGTTAACTGGGAGCTGGAAGCTGCTCTGGCTTTACACGCATCATCTCGTGTGATTTTCACTCTTTGTATGAGGTTGGTATAATTAGTCCCATTTTCAGATGAAACGATCTGTAAAGGCAGGAACTGGTGGTATACGACCCCAGGAGTGACCTGAAAGTCTGTCCTTAATCACCAGGCCACCAGGTCCCACCTCACTTGGCTTGAAGGGGGAAGAGTAAACTCTGATAACGGCAGTTCGCCTGGCCCCTGCCTCCCCAAATCAGAGTCTACAAGATGGTGAGCTGGCTTAACTCACCCAGGAGACAGCTCCAACCCTGCAAGAGGCTCGGCCAGGCCATTCCTGACTGGGACTTCCAACAGGAAGGTCCACACTCCTCCCAGCACTCACTAGCACACTGCCTGGCCCCGGGGTCCAGAAGACACATTCTGAGCAAATCAGTGGTTGACTTAAAACCCACACATTTAATTTTGCATTTCCTGAGGGCTAAGCCTGGTGGTAACAGTCCCAGGGATGGGGGTGATCTGTGGCCCACAGAGTCTATCTGGGTATAATTTAATAGGCTCTCCAAACCTTCCTGAATGAGTGATTCAATTTACTCAAAGGAAGAAGTCTAAAGAGGTAAAATCCAGCCAGGATCACAAAGCACAAACCGGTACTGTGAGAGAACCAGAACCCAGGTCAGAACCAGCTTTTCGCCAGCACAGTGGTTTGGATTAATACACCTAATCGGAGGAGCAACACTAGCACTAATATCTATCTATTGTAGCTGGACTTACATTGAACATTGGTTCAACTGGCATACTAAACTAAACGTGTTATTCAGTCAATGGTAACAGGACATATGAATATACACACAGCTAAAAGCCACAAAAAACAGAGAAAAAATATATACAAGCCAAACCCCCCCACCCCCCTTAAACTCTCAGCACTGCACTTACAGAGTCCTACCAAACCCCAAAAATAGAACTAACACAGCAACATCAGGGTCTCTCATCCTCAGCCTCAAGTGCTAACCCACACACATGGAGGGGCTTCCCTGCATCCTCGTCCCCACCTGATGAGGCTGACTCGGCCACTAGCCCATACCAGTGAGCAAAGCAGACCCCAACCACCCCCTCCGCTTTTCCCCAAGGCTGGGGGTAAGTGTTCCCCTCACTGGAGGGGCCCAGCTAATGCAGCTGCATACAGGCTGCAGAGGGCCATGGATGTGACATCAGCTGAAGCACAGTTGTACCTAAATATTTTGGCAGGAAACCCAAATATTTAGATAGAGGAAAGGAATAAAGAATACACATTTTAAAGCCAATCAAAGAGATCTGGCCACCCTAGGCCCCTTTGAGAGAGGAGGTGGAGAGTATCTGTCCCCAGGGAGGGCCTGACCGTGGCCCCAGATTCTGCATGGCCACCACCCAGGGAGGACACCCATGAGGTCACATGGACTCAGGAACCCTCCAGAAGGAAAAAAGGTTTACCACAGCCTGGAACAAACCAGGACCGAACAGAGAAAGCCTTTCTGTTTTATTCTCAAGGTCAGAGAGCAGGGTCCATCTGGAAGGGAAGGAGAAATAAACCTGCTTTTCACAAAGATGGGACTGAAAGCAAAGAAGGAAGTCCCTGCCCCATCTCAAAACTGAAGCCAAAGCAAAGGCGTGACAGGCCACGATGGCAGCACTGAAGGGGTGTCCACGGCACACGCAGAAAAGACTGCCCGGCACACACCTTCTAGCTGCCCAAGACGCTATGTCTCCTAAGACAGCCCACCTGTCCTCGGAAGTGCGTCCCCAGGAGAAACAGGCTTGACCACCAGCCATCAAGTTCCCCTTGACCACTGAGTCAAGTCAACAACACACGTGCGTTCACAGTGGATGTGTCAAGGCCAACAAGCACCAGATTAAACAGGCTAAGAAGTAGTTCGATGATACTACCGCGGCCAAGGTGGACACTCTGATCAGGTCTGGCGGAGAGAAGAAGGCACAGGTTGATCCCGCTCCCGACTGTTCTGGAGGTTGCAGATAAAATTGGGATCATCTAAACGAGTCCAAATGACTAACTAATTCTATTTATTCTTTTTTTTCACCATCAAAAAGATAAAAAGTAAACCTTACATATTTTCAGGTGCTGACCATTAACTCTTTTGAGGGGAGGGCTGGATTAATTTGAGGGGAATGGAAAACCCGCGGGTGACTCCACTTGCAGGGAAGCAAGCAGATCACGTGAGAATATTTTATAGGTGGGGATTTGGAAGGTTTTGCCATCCTTTCTGGTTCCCATCCCCAGATCAGGAGCTCAGTGTGCGGTGGGGCCTGGAGGGGGTGTCAGGAACAGGATGCCCACAGGGAGACAGATTCAGGAACAGCAGCTAATACACAGCAAGGCACCTGTTACGTGCCAGGCCCTCTGCTTAGCATGTTTACATGGATTCTGTGGGCACAAGGGAGATAGTTGACTGTTACTACCCCATTTCATAGACGAGGAAACTGACATTCAAAATCACACAGCTAAGCATCCTGAAAGCCACCCAGGTACCCTAAGCTCTGATAACTCCACACATGCCCTGCAGTTACCCTCCTCTATTCTTCGCATCCCATTTTTTCCATCTTGAATATAGCTACCACATAGAGGAATGGCTCAGGGTGTGAGCTCTGGGTTCAAATCTCTACTCTTCCACTTCCTAAATGTGCGGCCTTGGGCAAGTTACTTAACCTCTCTGGTCTATTTCCATTTCATTTCTCCCACTGTGAAGTAATGCTGGGAACTATCTACTTCAGAGATGCTGTGAGGATGTGATGGGTTGATACATGCAAAGTGTTTATTCAGCCTGTTGCAAGTACTCAATAACTGGTAGCTGGTATCATTCTGCTCCCCATTTCTATTAATGACCCGTCCTGTCACTCCAACCCCAGCTCATGGACAGGACCAAAGGATTTAAAGTCAGCAAAGGGGGTCAAATCTCAGCCTCTACCTATCCATGTGGACCTGGAGTAAGTCACCTGGCCTCTAGTTTCCTGTCAGATAGGAACAGCAATGTCTAACCACATAGGGCAAGCTCACTGAGATACAGGTAAAGCACCAGCCTAGGGTCCGGCACAGAGCTGCACTCACAAGAATACTCACAGGCTGCTACCCTCACCACTCATCCTTCAAGACTGCCCTCAAATTCCCCTTCTTTAAACCCAGGAGCAAAAATTCATCTCTCCAAGTGCACTTAACAATACCAGTGTGACAAGAGCTCCTTACCAGTCTCCCAAGTAGGTTAGAGACTGCCTGAGGACAGTGACTACTTTGTTCTAAACCTGAGCCCCACAGGCCAAGGGTTTCTCTAGACCTCAGGAAATGGGAATGGAATCCTTCAAGGCTCTCTGACCTTTGTCCATCGCTCCAGCCTCTCCATCTGCAACCCATCACTCAGCACTTAGGATGGCCTTTCCCCTCATTTCATCACAGTCCAGTGTTCTCTCCCCAGCTAGACTGAGTGCCTGAGGGCTGAAGTCCCCTCTGGTTTCCGAGACTTCATCACACAGAAATGGCAGTCGTTAGGGACAGCCCCTTCCATGCCCCATGCCCAATTCACCTCAAAATCTTTGGGGGCACTGGGCAATTCTTCCTAAAAAGGCTAGAGAGCTCGGCCAGCTGTGCAGTGCTGGAGCCCATCACCCCCACTTTCACATAAAAAAGAAAGTAAGTCAGAATCTGGGAAGCATCACAGCAGAGGAGAGAGAGGTCTGTCTTTGGCAGGGGGTTCAAGGTGGGAAGAGGTACCCTAACTGGAAGCCAGGTGTGAGCTAGGGGACGGTGATCCTGGAGGGGCCTCCGGGCTCTAAGGGCTTTGGTGGAAAAACCCACACTCCACAACGTGAGGGAAAGGAGAAAGGAGACTCCTGATCAGAATGCTCACAGGATAGCAGGATCAACCCACAAAAATGCTGTTAATTTCGAGAAGAATATTCCATTTCTTTTAAGTTGCAAACAGCTGTGAGGCAAGAGGCAACTTTTTGAAAATGTGGTTCACTCCCCTCTTTGAAAATTGCAAAGATTTAATCAAGTTCAAATTCCTTGGCTAAACCCAAAAGGACTTCATCATCTGGCCCTCCCCTCCCTGTCCTGTGGCTGCGGTCCAGCAGGAACGGCGTGCAGTTTTTACACCTCCCTGATGGCTGTGGGCAAAAAGATCTACTACCACCTCTTCTTTTCCTAGCTCTTCTGGAGAAATCTGGTGGCCATTCTTTCAGCTCTAGGAAGACCTCCCAGATTCTCTGCAATATGATTTACAGGCCCACCATACCTGTGTATGGATGCCCTCATATACAGGAGTGGCAGCGGCAGCTACCATTTAAGAAATGAGTGCTTACTATGTGCCAAGCACTGTCTGAAGTAACCTTTGAGGCCAATACTATCACTAGCCCTGTAACAAGCAGTCTGCCTTCAGAGGCCATCCCTGGACCCATCAAACATATGGCTCTTTGATGATTTGTTCAGTCGTGGCAAGGGCCCTGCAGCTAGTGAGGCAAGTGGCTCTTGGAGAAAGCTGCCTGCTGAGGACAACATGTCACCTCTATCCATGCCAAGGCTCTCCACATCCTTGGGGAAGACAGATCAGGGTTCCTCTCCCTTAGTCCAGGTGTCTAAGGGGAATCTTCACTGACATGTTCAAGGAGATTTCCTCTACTGTCTTCACTCCCCAAAAGAAACTTCAGAGAGGTGAATCTATGTCCTGTGCTTTCCTGTAATCACCTACCTCATCTCTCTTCTTTGCATCACCCCAGTTTTGGGCAACTAGGTCTTCTAGCAGCACTCAGATAGAGCATCCCTATTCGTACAAAGGCTCTCCTGGGGTTCCTTCTCAGGATCCTGGTTCCCATACCTCTTAAAGCCTTGTACTTCCTTGCCCCTACTGCAAACCCCCACCCGACCCCTGCAAATCACCACCATCAGAGTTCGAGGCTGAAACCAACCTGACAGCAAACAGCCATGTTCAAGATGAAAACGTCGGTCTGAGGTCAGGGCTAGCCAAGCACAGCATCCAAAACCAGAGGCTGTGTTTCTTTTAAACACTAAACTATAAATAGGGCAAAACCCCAGAAAAATACTTAAGAGCAGCCGTCATCACCTCCCTTGCATCCCCTCCCCCGGAACCTTTCAACACTTGCTAATTTCTGCCCTCAATAATTCTCTTCTACATTACTGTGCCTTCTGAAATCATACTAAAGGCTCTAGTAAAACTCCTAAATCGATTTAATAAAAATTCACTTTAGCTGTTAAAGCTCTAGCCAGAGCAGTTAACGAAGGTGGATTTATCGACTTGAGGGTTTTTTTGGGGGGTGGGGGGGTGGATGGGTGGCTACTCTCAATTTTGAGAGGAATATAAATAAGAAAATGAGCCATTAGAAAGGGACCTCCTTACTCCATTCCCTCTCAAAAACCAACTCCTTTTTCCATTTCTGCAGACCTAGATGGAGAACTGAAGCTTGAACTAATGACTCGGAGGCTTCCACAATTCCCTGTGATCAAAAGCTCTAGTGTGTTTCCCCTTGCTTACAAAGGCAGTAAAGTGCACCAGTGTGTTTTTTACAATTTCCAACAAGGCTTAAAACAAAAGAGGTTTTCATGTTAACCCTCAGTTCTCCAGAAAATTCAATTACTGTTCCCCTCCTCCATACCCCACCCCCATTCTAAGCGTTTTAGTCAGATGTAATTGTATCGCATGGTTTTATTTTCCAAATTTGGGAGGAGGACTGATGTTAATAACTGATGTCAGAACTTCAAAACAGTTGGAATTAGCTTTACTACTGTAGACTGGAATATGCACATAGCAGTACGAAGGGTACAGAAAATGAAAGGACAGGGGTGTGGTACGCACCTACAACCTTGGAATGTGATAATGTAGTTTGGAACTTAGGAGGGAAAGAGGCCAGTGGGAGCCAAGTAGCTTCTGGGAAAGGGTCAGATATGTGCAGTCTAAGAAAACCCAGTTAGGTCCCAAGCGCCCGAGCAGAAGGACCGATGCGGGGAGGATTGGGGGTCACCCCACCCCCATCCCCAAGAGATGTGGGAATCTCAGAGGCTATAGAAAGAAGCCCAGTCCTCCTCTCCAGACTAAGAAAAAGGGCAATGTGACACCCACCACCAGGACCCTCTTTCCCCTTCCTTTCCCTGCCAAGTCCTCCTAACTCTAAGACCCCATTCTGGCTTGAGATCATCTTCTCCTAAGAGCCCAGCCTCACCCTTCCAGTGGGACCTGAGGTTCCTTCTTAGGAGGCCCTCCTGAACATCTCCGCTGTGGCCCTCGTCCCCTGTCTTGCTCCCATGAGTTCTTTCTTTCCGCCTGAGCCCAGCCCTGTCCAATTCATCTTTGCATTCCCGGTACCTTGCCCAGTACCTGGCACACAGCAGGTGCTAAATAAATGCTTGATGACTACTCCGCATGGGCTTTGGAATATGGCACATTTGGATTCGAAAACTGACCCCGTACCAAATGATCCTGGGCAAATTACATTCTTTTCAAGCCGCATTTTCCTCTTCTGTAAAAAGGGAGCAAAACTGATTTCAAGGGTGTGGTCAAGATTCAATTAAAACGAGACTGCATATAAGGCCTTATTCCAAGCGTCTGGCCCGTGGCGAGCTCTCACATCCTTCCTGATTATCACTGCACACTGGAGAACGGAGGTTAAGTGGGGAGGAACCCTTCAACCCAACCCCCTGCTTTTTCTGTGCTTCTAAAAGAGAAGCAGAGTGGGGTAGGAAGACTGATGTATTACTTCAGCGGTGGGTGGAGGAGGTGCCATTAGCCAAGCAACAACACCGGAGAAGCCTGTGTGCAGATGCCTGTTCTAGGGGAAAGAGAAAATAAGATTTCCCAGCAGACCAGAGTCCAGCCTGAACCAATTTACAAAGCTCACTTACAGAACACAGCTTCAGATGCCCAAGAGGGAGCACAGGGGCATACAAGGGTGTGGACCCTACAGTCAGGCTGCCTGGTCACATCCCAGGCCTTGCCTCCTGCTGGGTCACTTTTAACTTCCCTGGGCTTCTGTTTCTTTCCCTAGAAATAAAAGGTTGCTGCAAGGAGTATATGAAATACTGCTGGTATAGCACAGCAATTTTTTTTTTTGCTCAATAAGCGTACTCAATAGACACAAGCCACAGAAGGACATCTAGTAACTTTCATAAGATGTCTATACACATAGACATCTTGCCTGACATATCTACTTTGAGTCTCACTAAATCCTCCTTTTGCAGATGAGGAAAGGGAGGCAGAAGAGGTTAAATGACTTAATGGCTAAATGGCTATACCAGATGGCAAAATTAGCCTGTGCCCTCTCTCAAAAAATGTGGGTACCATCACCCACAATGCCCAGCATGCAGAAGGAATTGTAAATGCTAACTTCCATTGTAGGAGCTTCTCCAAGTTGGGAAGAGGCTGGGGGAAGGGGTCACCAAAAGGGTGACGGAGCAACCCTTTGAGATCCAGTTTGCAAGATGGTTCTGAGCACAGGAAAGAAGGCAAGATGGTGGTATGAGGCTAGCAGGCAACGAGCATTTGAAAGTCAGGCCCCACTTGCTTAAACTCAGTCTAGCCACAGAGTAAGCAGGTGAGGAGGCACCTGACAGCTCCAGGAGTATTTCTAAAGAAAACGCAATTCATTTTTTCACATATTTGAAAGTACACACACAATTTCCACTGTAAAACTTCAACCCAGACTGCACTACCCCCGACATCTGAACACCCCCCACCCCACCCCACCCCCGCTTCCAAGGGTCCTTTCTACCTCCACGCCAGAAATTCCTAGTTAGGGACTGCTTGATGATTACAGTGTGATTCAGAACCAGCCCAAACACAGAACCCCAGGTGGAAAATGCCCAAACGGATGGGAAGATTTTTGAGTTTTCATTTTTCCTTACACCAATTTCCTCAGACCCAAGTCACAGATGAGAAGGCAAAGCAAAGCAGATTTCCGCAGACGAAAATGGACACTGGCAAAATGCTTTCACTGGTGAGTTTTCATTTCTTGGGTTTTTCCTACAAAGGGAGGGGACTCGCCAGGTCGGGGTTGGTTTGAGAATCTGCTGGCCAGGAATGAGGTCGGGATTGTCCTCATCCATAAACTTATCCATAATGCTTTCCAAATCCAAGTTCGTTGAAAGTTTACTTGCTCACTTCTGGGGGGATAACTGTCTACAGATTTAGCAGAACCTCAAAATCAGAGGCATTATGTTTGTTCAGACGCCTTAAGGAAGCCGTCTAGTCTCCAAAGCCACCTCCACCAGCTGCACCCGGTCGCCTAACCCCTCAACCCCCCCCCCCTTTCCCTTCTCCTCTGTTTTGAAGTTTATTTTCCCACATTTAGCCTCGAATTCTTTCCTTCCTTCCCCTGCAGCAGTGGAGGAGCAGCGAAGAGGGAAAGACCTCGAGGGCAGCTCAAGGTTTTATCACACCCGCCTGCCTTCTTACCCCTCTAAACAAAGCCCTGGGGCAAACCAACAAAAACTCCTTCTCCAGAGGAATTGCTTCAAGGGAAATTATACAGTGACCCCCTACCCCCAGCACACACACAGCAGACATGGATCAGAAGGAACCCAATTCATTCCAGCACTCCTGCTATATTAGAGAAACACCAACCAGTTGCTTTCTGAAAAATCTCCCAGTCTGTTCCCATCCTGGAAACTGATAAAGGTTAGGGGACCCTCTCTCACTCAAATCCAACACCCTGCTGGGGTCCTTGGAGGACGAGTCTCTACAGGTTCAGCTACCGGTAGGCACTTACATGGTCAACTGTGCGAACTTCCATTGGCTTGGGGACCAAAGGGAAGTATAACTAGCAAGACATCTTCATGCTTTCAGCTTCACAACAGCCCAGGACAGGAAAGAGGGATAAGTATGGGTTAGTTCCCACTCTGCATATGGGGAAACTGAGGCTGAAAAAATGATACACCTACACTAGGCATAATGTATTGGGGGGCTGCTCTAGATTAAATGCAGTTCCTCCTCAGAGTTCCCTATTGACATCTTTCACCCCAAGAGAAATGTAACAACCTGGATAATCTATTCCCACTCCACCCTGCACTCTGGAGCCCTCACCAGCTCTCATGCAGGTCCTGCTCCTGCTACTACGAGAACCATTAGTGCACGCGAGAAGGAAGGGTGGATGGTTAAGGCAAAGACTCCCCCGTTAACTGGGAGAGTTAAGGGGAGTGGGGGCTGGAGGGGGCAGGCACCGGGGCCGGCCAGAACAATCAGCCCACAGTTGATATGAGTTAGGTCAAAAACCACCACAAGGCGTGGGCACCCACAGAAGATAAGAGGCTCCCAATGTCACCAAGGCCGAGAAACACCCCTCACCCACTCCCATTCCGCAAACCTTTCTCCCCCCGAAAAGGGACTACCAGGGTTTTGTCCGTTTATTTAACCAGCTACTTGCACGAAGTTTAACTCCAAGCTCTTGGGGGATGCCTCCGCGAGATAAGCCTTCCCGGAAGCCGGAGCAAGTCCTCAGCATTCCGGCCACCAACCCCTCAACCGTGAGGCCGCAGGCCGCACTCCCCTCCCGCCCCCGCCCCAAGGTCTTGCGAAGACGGGGCAGAGAAGGGGCTTAGCCCATGACGGGACTGGGGGACCCGCCCGCAGCTCAGCCAGGTTCAAGTTCCGGAAGAAAAGTCGGGCCGGCGCGGCACTGGCCCTGGGGCGGGGAGGTGGAAGCTCGAGGAGGTGGCAGCCGCGCGCGGCTCGGCTCCCGGAATCCGGAGCGTCTCCAAGGAGAGATAAACGCCTTTATCCGCCCCACAGCCTCCCTCCACAAGACAGAGATACCCGCACACCCATACCGCGCCGCCGCCGAGGACCCGACCGAGTTCACCCGGGGTCAGCCCCAAGTTTTCCCCTGGCAAGCTGAGCGCCAACGTGTTTCCGCGCCTGGGTGACCCCCGTGTCGCCGGAACCGACCCGCGGCGGGGCATCCTCTCCCCATCACCCCCAGGGTTCCCCATAGGAGTCCGAAAGCTTCAACCAGCTTCAAGTGCATATCGGGGTACAGCCGGCGGCTCACCTGCAGGACCCTGTCCAGGCCCTCCTGGCCCAGGCACGGGTAGTCCTTGAGCAGCTGCAGCTTCTGCGTGTAGTAGTTTTTCTTGGCCTCCTTCCAGTGCGGCTCCTCGAGCACCTCGAAGATCGCCGCTCCGATGGACAGGTAGAAGATGATGGCCGAGGTGAGCAGAGGACCCCGGTCCACCATGGCTCCCGGGCGGCCGCCGGCGACGGAAAGCCTCCCCTAGCCCCCGCGGCAGCCCGGGCGCCCGCCCTCTCAGCCTCTGGAAACAGCTGTTTGAATTTGGAGCTCCGCATGCGCAGAGCCGCGTCGCTCGCGGGACAAAGTTGCTCGGCCAAGTTGGCCCACTGAGCGCGGGGAATTGCGCAGGGGCCCACTCGCGCGGCCCGGGACTGGACGACTGAAGCGGGTCGAGGGAGATGGCCCGGACAGCGGGGTCGGGAAAGAGCGGGGCAAACTCTGCGGAGACACGTGTACCGTCCTTCCGCGCGCCACCAGCAGTCTGCCCCGCGTCCGCCTCCACACGCCTCCTTAACTAGCGCCCGGCGGGTTCTGCCCTCCCGCCCTAGACCCGGGCCGGGGAGGGAGCACTCAGGCCCCGCCCCCTGCAGGCCCCGCCCCGCGCAGGCCCCGGGGTCCGCCGCGCGAGGTGTGCGCAGGCAGGAGCAGGAGCCGGGTGCACCCTGCGCGCCCGCGGGCTGCAGGCTAGGGAGTCTGCGCGTCCCGCCCTCCGCGCCTCTCCATGCCCCGGGGCTTGCGGTCTCTGGGACTGCGGTGGTTATTAATGTTGGTATATTAAATAAAATGATTGTGTACTCAATTACTGAGGTCAGAAATTTATTGCCATTGTTATTTTTATTTACTGTAAGCTCGATTTTCATTTACCGACGTTTTTTTCCAAGAAGACTTGATTCTCAGATCTTTTCTATGTCTCGACATGTCTGTCTCTGTCTCTCGCACACACACACACACACTTTCCTATAAACCTGGGGAAAGGGGGTTAGAAAGGAGCTGGAGAAGTTGTAGGGAATCTGAGGATACAGGGAATAAATCCAACCCAGAGGCTTGACTCCTACCCGTAGCCCCATTCTAACCTGCCCTGGTGAGACTCCACACTTTGTAACTCTTCAGGAAACACTTGACCTCTTTCAGTCTCCCAGGACTACTTAAAATTGCAGCACCCCTCCCTATTCTGCTGACTTAAAAAAAATTTTAGCAGTGCATTCCTTCTAATATACTATATAACCTTTTAATTTTTGTTTACTCTATCTTCATCCCTCCTCCATGTCATGTTCACTGATGCATCAACAGTACATAGTAGACACTCAATAAAACATGTACAAATGAATGAGTGAATGAATTTGTCAAAAACACATCTCTCCTCCCAGGATATTTTAAACTCACTGCATCTTGCTCCTATTTGCTGAGTGTTTATTAAACCCCACGTATAGTACTACATCCTTTCCAAACATCATAGGCTGAGCTATTGTTATGCCTACTGTGCACTGAGGAAACTGAAGTTCAGGTGGGTAGGTTTACCGAAGGCTTCCGGACAGCCAGAGTTGGAGGTGGCACACTCCCTGCCCGCTCAGTAACCAAGGGCTGGCTCTGCCCCTCTTGGCCTCTATGAGGGAAGGTTAGGAATGGACAGAGTCCCTGGCTTTTTCAATTCCTGGGGAGAGAAGAAGGGGCGTTGCTGCGCAGGAGTTAGGACCATTTCAATTTTTCCTGGAGAGGGCGTTATCTGTGGTGTCTTCAAATAGAGGTGGAGCAGAGGTTGGAAGGATGCAGGTTTGAAGGAACTGATCCAAGTTTGCAAATGTCTCTGCCTCACCTTTGTGGAGGCCAGGGCAGGAAGCTGGGAAGCCCCAGGTTTCCTGATTCAGCAGCCCTGGACCTGCCGCAGCCAAATCCCTTTAGGTCCCTCCTGGACCAAAGCCTTGAGGTCGCTCACGCTGGAGACAACCCCCTTCTCAGCACGGGGCCTCCTCCCCATCCCCCAACAGACCCCGCTTCTCTAACCTCTGCTGACTCTCTGCTACCCTGAACTGTAGGCTGTGGTGTGAACCCCAACCCTGAGGTCCCACCCTCTAGCTCTCAGACGGTCCCCAGGCTTCTCTCCTGAATCTTCCCCTTTGGGTGGAGTGGCCCCCTTTGTGAAAAAATCAGGGAGCCACGTAAACAGTTCACCCAGCATGGGGTGAGGGCAGTTCAAGAGACCACAGCTTTCTCTTCATTTGGAAAATTTTACCATTCCTCTCTCCCACCTCCTGTCTGTTCTCTTCCTAAGCTAATAAAGGGCCTCTTCCTATTTTGGCCTCACTGCCTTATGAAAACACTGCATATACTTTGGGATAAATTTTTATTCAATGTTTTAATAATTTCTAGTTTTTCTAGTTTTCCATTTAACCTATTTCTCTATTCCCGATCCCTTCTCTTTCTCTCTCACAACGCAATGCTCTCTTCTCCTCCTGTTGTACCATCTCTTACTCACGGCATTTTCCCAAATCTCTTTTCCTTGCTCTCCATTCCCAAACTCCTGCCTTCTCTTTCTTTCTTCTGTCTCCTTCCAAGTTAAACAAACGTGCTTCTCCTTCCCCACCCTTCTGGGTCTGAAACTGCCCGTTTGGATCAACAATTCCCGATTGTTGACAACAGGCACTCTGTCCATTCTCTGCACGGCAGCCGGTGGGTGCATTTTAAAATCTTGAAACCAGTTAATGTTTAGATGATGTGAGCCTCAAGGATAGAAGAAGAAAAAGTGGGTATATTCAGCATGAATCCTGGGGTGTGTGTTTTCTAGTACTGACAATAAATAAATTCATTTCAAAGGTTTATGCTTGTTTCTTGTTATTATGCTTATTTTCGTGGCTAACGATCATTCCAGACAGCCATCTTTTGAAAGGCAATCAGCTTTGAGTCTCACTTTGATTGCAACCAATAACATAGATTTACCTGAGCACATCTTGAGAAACTGGCAGAACAGATTAGCTGTTTCTCCAAGGTCGTGCTCCCAGCCTCAGGCCACAAAAGGATCACACCCACTTTTGTTTCTTCCTCCTTTAATTAGGTAAAGGAATCATCCTGTTTGTGAAATGAAATCTGATCATCCTCTTACTATGCTAAAACTTTATATTATTTTATTTCTGGTTTAGATTATATTTTGTTCTGTTTAGGATCAAAAGAGGCATATAAAAGGTCATCAAGATTATAATGTGTTCTATAACATAATCACTGAAAAATCTTGTTTTCTTAAAAAAAGAAAAGCTTTATAACACTCGCTCCACTTGAAAGATCAAAAGGTAACCCTTAATTTTGTTCCTGTCATATCGCTTGAAAGACATACTATTAAATGCCTTATAAAATAGCTTGCATTCTAAGAGATTATCTCTTATTTTATAAATTTGCTCTGTTTCTAATGGATTGTTTGGAGATATGGGAGAAATATTTGTTAAATTTTCATTTCTGCAACTCCTCCAGTTGTTAAATTAGAAAGGTTTCTGAGTGTAAATTCTTTGTACATGATAAGGCCACTTTCATGTTTTATACCAAGAAAAACAAAATAAAACATAGAACATTGCATTCATAAACTTGCAGTAAAAAATGTAGTAAAACAATTAGAACTTGTAAATTCAATTTAAGATATTTAAAGTTACAAGAATTAGCTTGGAATTGAGGCGGGAGGAGATGTGGGTAAGTGGCAATAATTTAGCCAGATAAGCATTATCTTGGCAGGGTTTCATTTCCTCTAAACACCCAAGCTACATGGCCTTCTCTTCAAGAGCCAGTTAAGATGTGGAGAAAAATGTCTGTGTAGGTTAAGCTCAGAACTCAAGCACAGATTCTGAATTATTTATATTAGAACATTTCAGATAGTTCACTATTGCCACTTCAAACCATTTTCCCTGAAAAGGGAATATGGTCATATCAGAATTTCTTTGCTGTGCGGCACCAACTAAAATGTCTACCACCATCACAAAATAACTCAATAACAAGAGAAGCCTCAACTTTGACTAGTTCAAAAGTCACCTGTGCCTAGTCCTCAGATCAGGCCATTTTCAGAATAACACAATATGGCAGGATTTATGGGACCCACCCCCAAGCCTCTCTCTCCACTTGCCATCGACCTCCCGAAATTCCACCATTTGAGAGCCATTCCTCTGTGTTAAATATCACCTTTTCTGCAAGACCTCTTTAAAAACCCACAGAAGGGGTGTGGCATTAAGATCCTAACAGTCTTCTTTAAGTATCACTACTTAAAGAAGACTTTAAGTATCACTACTTTAAGTATCTAATGAAAGCTCCCGACATTTCCCCGGAAAAATACACCTATCACACGTACTCACCAAATTGTTTAAACTAGTTCTGATGGCTCACAGACCCTTCCCAAAGGCTGGAAGACACTACAGGCACCTGGGGTGGGGAGGTGAGGCAAATGAAAACAGGGAATAGGTAAGTGAAAAAGTTGGAAAGCCATAGAGCAAATTTGGCTGACTTTGCAAAATTTCCCTGTAACAATAATTAGGCACTTTTTAAGTATTCTCTGCTAGATGTTTAAAAAGCACCAAAGGAGATAATGCACATATGAAAAGGTGACACCGTGGGGATTATTAGCCCATTTTATAGAAGAGGAAGCTGAAGTTCAGAGAGGTACCCAGTATGACCTGAGCCCATGGCTCTACTTATCACTCTTTCCCTGAGCTCCTGCTGTCACCTTCCCTTTCCCCCATGAGCTCTTTTGGCTCCCCCATAGCCCCCTGGTTTCCTTCTGTGCTGAGATTCCTCCCTGTGCCCCACCCCTACTGGTTGTTGGAGTGATTGGGTGTACCTAGCAGCCCTATCAGGGATCCTTCTCTTGTCTCTCTGTCCTGTGGTGAGAAGCTTCCTCCATAACTTGGAGTATCTCCTTTGGAGATTGTGGCCTGTCACCACTGGTCTCTTCCAGGGCTCTCTTTTCTGGTCATCACAGTAGAAATGGAGGTATTGGGATAAGAAGAATAAAAGGCCAGTTGTGACAATCACTCTTTGTATGTAAAGATGACTGCCAAACTGACCCGGCCATGGTCTTTGGGCCACTATTTAAAAGGCCTCATATTAACACATTTATTTATTAATTCTTTCATCCCTTCAGTATATATTTTTTGAGTACCTACTATGTGCCAGGCCTTAGGCCAAGCGCTGGGAATGCAGCATAAAAAGATACTTCCTTTGTCCCAAAGGGCCTTTGAATGACTAGAAGACAAAGGGGCAGTGAAGGTATATCCAGAAGTGGGGCCAGAAAGTGCAGTGTGGGGGAACAGGTTAATTCTGAGAGTCAGGAATGACGTCAAAGAGAGGCAGGCTTTCATTTTTTTCTTGGAAGCTAATATGCATTCTCCAAGTGGGTTGGGTAGGGACAGCCTCAGCATGAAGTAAGTCAGGAAGGCAGAAATCAACGAGACCAGAGGGCATGGCCAGAGATTAGGCCCAAGAGGTAGGAAGGGACTGGGGCTGGCAGGGGGAGGGAGATATGAGTGGTGGTCTTGAGTGCCAAACTGAAGGACCCTAACTTGGAGTCACCAAGAATTCCAGGGATAGAATTAAGGGGCTCCATGAACTTGGATGCAAAAATATTTTTTATTTGCACTACCCTCTATCTGAAATTTAGCATCATCTTCGATAATGAATATAGACAACAACCCATGGTAATATTAGCAGGACCTGTGACTTTGTTACCAACAGGTATCATATTACATGAAAATAGTGGCAGATATCTCAAAATATTGCCTCAAAATCACTTCAAAGTTGGGCAGTGTGACAGTGGCTCAGCAGGCAGAAATCTTGCCTGCCATGCCGGAAACCTGGGTTCGTTTTCTGGTGCTTGCCCATGCAAAAAAAAAATTACTTCAAAGTTATAGACCCACTGCTGTATCATGAAATGTGTTTATTAAAAAAGTACTAGTAGTACTACACACAAATTTTTAAAAATACGTTGATAATTGTGTTTCATTATAAACTGATTACTTTTGTAATACAGTATATTTTATTTTATGCATGTATTTATGCATTTGGAAACATTATACTAAGAAGGTATCCATTGGCTTTACTGGATTGCCAGAGGGGTCTGCAAAACAAAAACAAGGTGAAGCAGTCCTGCCTGGACTAGTTAAGTGGACAAGTGGCCTGATCACCATAGCATTTTCAAGAGTTCACCCAGGCAACTATGTCCTTTAGAAGGCAGTGGCAATAGTCCGGGGGAAAACAATGGGGGCCAGAAGGAGCAGTGGTAATGAGAGGCAGGGACAACCCAGGAGATGTTTTAGAGCTAGAAGCTTCATGATTTGGAGGCTGTTACTTTTCAGAACTCTACTATTTTATGCTGACGGTTGCAGAAACTGCTGCATTCTGGAGTTTGGCACCAGTGACAATCTGCCTGTCACCTTCCAATGCCTGGATGCTTTGCTTGCACCCTGACCCTCTCCTATAGCCTCCCTCACCCCTGGCTGCACTGAGCCCTCCCAGCAGGGCTTGTTCAGACCCACGGTATAATGCCCATGGCTGCCCCATCTGGCTCCCGCTTGGCTGCTCAAGGAACATAAAGATTCCAGGAGACAACTGACCACTGAGTACCAGATGGGAGAAGGGCCTGAGGATTGGTTGAGGGAGGGGTGTGGAGAGGGAGACGATAGTGAGGATGGCAAGAGGATGGAGGTATCAGGATTCTTGGAATTTCTGCCTCCTGACCCAAGGTCCACGAGGGAGCCAGGCATTAAACAGGAGTTGGGCACACACAGGACTTTGACCTTGGAGTCCTATCAATGGGTTTTGGGACAAAGGCTCATGAGGTGCAGGACCCATAATAATTCATGGGTCTGATACCATGTAAGCTATTCATCTAATATTATAAGGAACTGGAAACCCTTGGTCCAGTTTGCCTGGTCGCAAAGCACCTCCCTCCTCAAGCCAGCCACCCAAATCTTTCTGTTCTTGTGTCGGGGTCCCAAGCCAGACTGGTCCGAAAAACCATTGATTTGGGTCCAGCACGAGGACCTCACTGAGGGTAACTTATTGGGGTGCATGGCTCAGCACTCTCCCTCTCACAGCCTGACTGTCAAGGCAAAAAAGGGACTATTTATGAGCAAAATCATGATAAGAGCTGTAGTTGTTGTATGTTTCTCATGTGCCAGACAGTTCATTAAGCCTCTTACGTACATCACTGTGTTTGACCTCACATTGACCCTCACATCAACCCCATTATTGTCCCCATTTTATGAATGAGGAAACTGAGGCTCAGGGAGGGAAAGTAACTTGTTTGATTTGGCATGTGGGGAAACCAGGACTGGGACCCAGTCTGGTTTGATGGCAGCAGCCTCCAGGCACTTAGGGTAGCCCAAGTGGGCTCTACCTAGAGTTCCCAGTCCCAGTCCCTCCTGCTCTAGGCTTTTTACCTGCTGATGATTTCAGAACCAAAAACTTAAGGCACAAGAAAAGCCTGGGTAAGATTGTCTTCATTTGCCAAGAGCAGCTTGATACACAGGAGGAGTTTCCTACCAAGGGTAGAGAACCGTCATTGCTCAAAGGTGGTGGAGAGAACAGAGCCCACACACCACGGCTGCTCCTTCTCCACAAGTGAGTCCTCCTTCAGATGATTGAGAAGACGGCTTTGGCTGCCCAAACCTCCAAACTGCCCTCCTCTTCCACCGGGTGCCAGAGCCTCAGGAAACCTGATGGACTAATGTCCTAGGTGATAATCACCAACAGCTGTCAACATTGTCCAAAGAGACACAAGTGAACTTTCCACGCCTCCTCCCAGCACTCTCCCTGAAGTAGACCTGCCAAAAAATTGACCATGAATCTGATCTGGCCTCCAGATCCAACTCCCGATTCATAGGAAATACACAGGGCAGAGGGATGTGCTAAATTAAACACAGGGACATAATAGGCAAAATGCTGAACAGACAACCTGGTTTCTTTAACAAATAAATTGCAGAGAAAGCAAGGAGTAAGAGAGAGAAAGGTGGAACAGAAATTTATAGATTATAAGAGGTTTGCAAGATGCTATGGCCAATAGTTAACAGGAAGTCACCAACAGCACCCCAGCACTACCGGGGCAACTAACTGGGGGGAGGGTCAGTGATAAGGGTTGGTTCTGATTTGATATTTGGTGACTGTGTTTGTTGGTTCTTTGTCACTGTGGACCAACGAAAATTGTCTAAAATTGAGAGTGCTGCTGATTGTACAACCAAGTGAGGACACTGTAAGACATGGTGTGTTTATTTTGGACATTATTCATGATACTCAACAGGGAGCTGAAGGGTACAATGACTGAGAAGCAGAATGCCAACTGTGATACATTTATATGATGGAATATGGTGCGGCTACAAAAAGGAAGGACATAAAGAGGCCCACAATGAACTGAATAAAACTTGGGGACAATGTGTTGTGCAAAATAAGCCAGAAAAAAAAGAACAAATATGCAAGGTCTCTTTCAGAAAATACTCATAAGGAAATTGGCACCTAGATTCCCTGAATGGAAAACCCCAGAGACCCAATCAATCACTGGGGACTCCCAAGAAAATAGGCCAAGCCCTTACAGAAGAAAGACTTAATGTGAAGGTATAAGTACATTTCTAGATTCTGACACACTGAGCTATATGTGTATCAGCTGGTATTTCCCTGGAACTTCGAGTAATTCTCTGACACCTAAGACCCAGAAATGAAGTGCTGCAGCCCTGAAAGTTAGCATAGCTATATATAATAATAAAGTAACCGTAAAAGAGATCAGGCCTCAATTAGAGATAAAAAGGGAACTAATCTGGCTGGGGCAAAGGTAAATCAGAATACAGGGTAAAAGATGATAGTGTATATATTCTAGACTTTCGCCTACTATATGAGACCAAAGACAGAGAGGCTTTTTACGTCTAGATCCTAAACTTTCTATAACACATAATCTGGATCGAATTTTCTGGATATCTCATTTCAATAACCCAAACTACTAGAATCCAGCACAGGAACAAGGCCTTGTAATTCTGTATTGCTTAATGTAATATCAGGATATATCTCAGGCTATGGTGGGCTGATAATTAAAAAGTATTGGTAGATTTGGCGGTGTGGGAGATGACTCCCAGGGATGAGTCTGGCCCTGGCACTGAGGGATCAACAATGCCATCCTGACTAAAATGCAGAAAAGAAGTGTAACAAACAAGGTATCGGTGGCTGAGAGAGTTCAAATAGAGTCAAGAGACTACTCTGGAGGTCACTCTTAACACAAGCTTCAGTTAGACATTGCTAGCTATCATAACTTACCAAACCCCAACCAAAACCATTCTAGCCAATCCTAAAGAACACCTAGGGCAATGTATAAGATTCTACAAAGGTTCCATGCACTAGGTAACTTTCCAGAAACCTACAACCTCCAGGTGGGTCCCTGGACCAGATAAGTCCTGAAACCTAGAGAAGCCAACTTGTCCAGAGCATCAGCTAGTTCCATCTCCATACTCCATGTTAGTGACAGCCTCTTCCAACATGAAAAAGATAGAATGGGCATAGCCCAAATACCTCTAAAGAGTGGGAGAAAGATCAAAGGTGATAGTGGTGTTATTCAGAGAAGGTAGGGTTTCACAAATGAGTATAAGTGCTGAATCATTAAACTGATATCTCTTTTAGTCTCCAGCATCTTAGAACAGCTAGAAGTAAAAACCTAAAACTGTGGAATTGTAACCCATACCAAACTCTGAAATCTGTCCTATAACTAATTGCTGTGCTGTGCTTTGAAATTTATAGTTTTTTTTGTATATATGTCATTCTTCACAAAAAAAGAAAAAATTGATTGTGATGATAAAAAGTGTTTATTCCTTCTAGGCTCCAATATTCTGGAGCAACTAGGAGGAAAAATTTGAGATGATGGTAGGGTAGCCCATGACAAACTCCGGGATCTGTCCTGTAACTACTTGTTGAAGAATGCTTTGAAACTACTGCTTTTATCTTTCTTGCTTTGTATACATGTTATATTACACAAGAAAGAAAGTAAAATATATATATATATTGGGAGATTCCCTTAAGGGTCTGAGGGAAAACAAAATAAAACTATTAAACTTTCCCATCTGGGAACCCTGGGTACACAATCAACAATTGGGGACTCCCAAAAAAATAAGATGAAGCCCTTGATTTTGAGGCTTGCCCTTATGAAACTTATTTCTGTAGGGGAGAAGTTAAGATTATCCATAATGAGACATAAGAGTTGTTTCCAGGAAACCTCTTTTGATGTTCAGATATGGCCTCTCTCTCTCTCTGTAAGCCCAACTGTGCAAGACTCCTCCCTTCTATGTGGGACATGACATTTAGGGTGAAAGTCTCCCTGACAACATGGGGCATGACTCCCTGGGATGAGTCTGGCCCTGGTATCGTGGGATCAACAACATCTTTCTGACCAAAAGGGGAAAAGAAAGGTAATAAAATAAAGCATCAGTGGCCAAGAGAGATCAACTGGCATCAAGAGGATATCCTGGGGCTACTCTTATGCAAGCTTCAGTTAGATAGTGCTAATTACTGTGGTTTGCTCACCCCCAACCAACATCACTCCTGTTAATTCTTTTTTTTTTTAACTTTTTTTATTAATTAAAAAAAATTAACAAACAAAACATTAAGATCATCATTCCATTCTACATATACAATCGGTAATTCTTGATATCATCACATAGTTGCATATTCATCATTTCTTAGAACATTTGCATTGATTTAGAAAAGGAAATAAAAAGACAATAGAAAAAGAAATAAAATGATAATAGTGAAAAAAAAGATTATACATACCATACCCCTTATCACTCACTTTCATTTACCACTAGCATTTCAAACTAAATTTAACATTTGTTCCCCCTATTATTTATTTTTATTCCATATGTTCTACTCTTCTGTTGATATAGTAGCTAAAAGGAGCATCAGACACAAGGTTTTCACATTCACAGAGTCTCATTGTGAAAGCTATATCATTGTTCAATCATCATCAAGAAACATGGCTACTGGAACACAGCTCTATGTTTTCAGGCAGTTCCCTCCAGCCGCTCCACTACATCTTGAACAACAACTTCTGTTAATTCTTAAGATCACCTAGAGCTCAAACTGAGATTCTATAAAAGTTTAATGCACCAAGTTTGTTTTCCTGGAACCTATAATTCCTAGAGGGTTTCCAGACAAATCCTGAAATCCAGAAGGAGCAGCTTCTTCATGATTATCAATTAATTACACCCCCCTATCCTTTAGTGTTGACACTCTTCAATATGAAAAAGTCAGAATGGGCATTGCCTAAAGAGCACTATGGATTGAGAGAAAGATCAAAAGAGAAGGAGGAGTTATAACAGAGAAGATAGGATTCAGCAAATGAGTATGACCACTGAATCACTATATTAAAATTCCTTCTAGCCTCCAGTGTTTTGGAGCAGCTAGAAGGAAAAATCTGAAATAGTGGAATGGTGATCCATAACAAACTCTAAAATCTGTTCTGTCACTACTGGTTGAACCGCATTTTGAAAATTATTGCTTTTGCCAAACTGTTTTATTATTTTTTTAAAGAGACATGCAAGAAAGTCTTATTTGGCTCCTGAGTCAAACAAACAATAAAACATACAAGACTTAACAATTTATAACATTTTTTTTTCTTTTTTTACATGGGCAGGCACTGGGAATCAAACCCAGGTCCTCTGGCATGGCAGGTAAGCATTCTTGCCTGCTGAGCCACCGTGGCCTGCCCTATGACATTTTTAAGACAACTGGAATTGTGAACCCCGAATGGATACTAGATGACATTAAGCAATTTTTGTTAATCTTTTTCAGGTGAAATAAGGTATTGTGGTTTTGAAAATGACATTTTCTTTTTAGAGATTAAATAAAATGTTCAATGAATCTTGTCACTTGTTGGTTTTCCTGTTGCTTGTAGGATAGAGCCCTAAATTCTCACTGCGGCTTAAAAGTCCAGCCCCTGTCCACCCATGGGGTCTCACCCCCCCCCAATCTATCTCCTCAGTCCACTCTCCGCTTCAGCTGCTCAGGGGTCTCACATCAGGGCAGAACTAAGACTTAGGTGGGTTCTAGGCATTTTTGCCTTAGTGGACCCCTTCCTTCATAAACTCTATTTTATGACTATATTGATATAAAGATGAATATACTAATATGACATATTAAAAACTTCCTTTGACCTAAAAGTTCTTCTTTTTTTTCTTCTGATTTAACAGAAATGAAACCATTTTGATAGGCTCCTTCTTTTTTTTGTATGCTACATGCCCGGGGTCACATTCCTGTTCTTTTTCCATGTGAGTATCCCATTACTGCAGCACCATTTGTTGAATTTTTGTTTGTTTTTCCTTTCTTTGTTTTGCTTGTTTGTTTGTTTTTTGGGGAAGTGCATGGGCTGGGAATCGAACCCTGTGTCCCGCCTGGAGGGGGAGAATTCTGCCACTGAACTACGCTTGCACCCCCGATGGGCTCCTTTTTAACACCGTGGGCCTGAGGCACTGTGCCACCACACCTGACGGAAAAGTCCGCTTGCTTCTGAATGCAGTTTCTACCTCCTCAATCACTGTCTTTACCTCTTTCATCCTGGTAAACCCTGTGCTTCCTTGGAGAAGTATTCTGTGACCTCCCAAATGCCCCACCACGTGCTGATGACCTTGCCATATGCTTCATAATGTCATGGTTGAGAATCATGTATTAATTTGTGTGATTGTTCTTAATGACTATCTCCTCCCTAGATTGTCCACCTTTGTAACCTTGGCACCCAGCCCAGTGCCTGGCATATGGTGGCACTTAATAAATATTTGTTGAATAAATAAATAAGTCAGGGGTGGGAAGGGACACCAGTACTGTGTTAAAGCATTCAAATAGGAAAAAGAAAAATGTAAGGAAAGAAACACAGTGAAATGTTAACGGTGGGTTTTTTGCTTCTTTGTTACTTGCTATTTTTGGTAGGAGGCATAGGGAGTGGTAGGGAAACAAGTACATTTTAGTTTCTTGATTAGACTTATGTGCCCTTTCTAGCTTTTTCTCAATGAACATCTATTGCTTGTGTGTGGTTAATATTGAAAATCAAACCCAGCAGAGAGCCTTCTTTCTAGCCAGGCACTAAACAAAGACTCTACTGACTAAAAGCTCCTGGCAACCATGGCTTGTGTTTTTCTTGTTCTCATGCCTTATGATGAGCACCTAATGGGTGCTCAGGAAATATTTGTCAACAGGTTGAACGCTGACCTTGGGTCCCTGGCTTGAAGATGGAAACTGTTCACAGCAAGGAGAGCAGAGAGACTGTCACCATGTCCGAGTGAAGGATGAGATGAGGGCACTGGGCTGCTGGTGGAAGGTGGAGAATTGGGGACTTTTCAGAGGTAGGATTTCAGGGTTTAGGAGAAAGGGTTCATCTTACCTGGACAAACTGGACAGGCAGCAAAGTAGGAAATGAGGTGGAGAGAGCACAGTGGAGAGGGAGTGATCATGAGTTCACTTTGGGACTTTTTAAGTAGAAAGTGCTGTTGGGACACCTGAGTGAAGAAGTTGGAAGGACAGTGGGGACTATGGAGCAGGAGTTCAGGAATGAGTTTGGGACTGAAGAGACAGACTCAGGAGTCACACTATCCAGGTGACAATGTCTTCTTCCAAGCGGATCAAACTGCCCCACTTCTTCTCCCAGGCTGGAAAACCAAGCAACGGTGGTGGCACACTTCAGGGATCTTGGTTGGAGAGGCAGCGGAATCTTCTCCAAAACAAAGATTCACACCATTCCTGGGGTGAGACAGAACTGGGGAGAACCTCTGAATTGAGGACCAGAACCAAAACAGCCGTCAAGTACATGTACTGGATCAGAGTCCAAACTGAAGTTAAGAAAACAAACACCAGGGAACACTAGAAGCAGATCTTTCTGTTCACTAGTAGTCACTGACTTGGACCAATCCAATCATCCTTCAGCTCATGCCTAGATTGAAACCACTTCTCATTCCAGGTGCATCCTTGCTCTGAAGTGGGCATATGAGTCACTGGGAGAACAGGATTTGATTAACAAAGATTCAACCAGACTACAGCTGTTGCCAGAAAGTGGGGCATGCCTGCAAGGCAAGCCTTTCCCATGGGCAGCCAGGGTTGCTGTGCACCCAGTTTATTCCTGCTGCCTTCCTGCTACTATCCTCAAACCTCACCATCAGGGGGCCTGCTTTTGGATGAAGGCATGCTACCTCCAAAGTTCTTATTCCAAAATGTGAATACCCTTTCTATGGTAGCACATCCCAGTGGCTAAGAACTTGTCACAAATTTGTATTTCATTTCCCTTTTCTCCTTGAGGGTTAACTAGGATGAGGACTCTGAGAGAAAAGTGTTTTAATGAGGGAAGGGTAGGGGTAGTTGTGTAATCTGGTATGGTGCAGGGGCTAAGGTGCAGCTTGAAGTCTGTGGGCTTGAGTGTGAATGGGGTCTGGCATGGGAAGGGTCTATTTGATAGAGAGCAGTGCTGCTCCAGATGTTTTGGAGAAGAGACACTAGAAAAGCTCAGCTGGGCTGATCCTGCAAGTAACTCATGTCCTCCCATGTCCTGTATGCCCTCATGGATTGCTCTCAGGGTGGTCAATGTACGCTCTGTGGGTTGTTGCCACAGCTGCATGGAAAAACCTTTGCTAGACAAGAGGCTTTCTTTATACTTCTGTGTCTTGCAAAGCTCCTGGCACCACACTGGCACACAGCCTGCGTCTAAGATATGCCCATTGTCAGCTCATGGAGAAAAGCCCAGGTAGAAACCAAGCACCTAATAGACCTGTTGATTAACTTCAACAGGTTTTATGCTATGGCATCTGCAAACACTGAAGAGCTCTGCAAATAGCTACAGTCTCTGCAAACAGCTATAGGCTCTGCAATCACTTGCAAGTTCTTCAAACAGCTGCATAATTTTAAACAATCATGATTTTAAATTGCAATTTTTAAAAATTGAAAACAATTCCAAACTAGAGGCTCAGCAAACAGGGATAGGCTCTGCAAAACAGCTGAGGGCTCTGGGAAAAAGCTTTTCAAAAAGTGGTAAGCTCTGTAAACACCTGTAGTCTGCAAGCAAGTGCAGGTTCTGCAAATAGCTATAGGTTCTGCAAATGGGTGGACAATACACAATGGGCTATAAAAATATCAACTACTGGTCCAAACATAAGAATGCTATTAAAACTTTAGAAACTGATCTCCACCTACCCTTTCCACAAGAAATAATATCTTAGGATAAGGAAAGGAAGGGATGGGAGAAGGACAAGTAAATTGGATAAATAAAGAAGATCAGGGGCTCTGGTTTAATTGGACAAGTGTCAAATTAAGATCACAAATTTTGACAGCCATTTTTATGTGCAAAGAAGTGTGCCAGGCACAAGGGAGAATGTGGAGAACTAGGTGCTCTCATTGTTCAAATGGACATTCAAATAGCTCCTGGGCCCTTTCTGGTGGCTGTTGGGAATACGTGTACACAACCCAGATTTATTTCCTTCTGAGAGAGTTGTAATTAGTGTACTTGGCCAATGCCTCTGGTTACCAACCAGAGCAATAAAACCCATCGTAATCCACCTCCTGAGTACTGTGCAGAAAGGTGATTGCTTCTGCTACTGGTGGTTGCTGGCATCAGGGCTGAGACAGCCTTGTCTGTGGAGACACAGGTACCCTAAGGGCTAAGGGTTGACCAAGATTGGGGATTGGACTCCATGCCCAGTGCTGCCCTAGACCATGATCCCACATACTACTGCATGTCCTCGAGAGATGAAGGGTATGGGAATGATGGTGGAGCTTCTGCTTAATCAAAGCAGGTTTCCTGTCACAGGGGATGAATGCTGGATACATACAGGCCTGCCGAGGGCTGTGCAGAAAGATGGCTGATGAGGAGAGAGGAAAGGGGTAGCCCCAGGGGAATGTCGAGGTCAGTGCTCAGGCTTTTTCTGGCTGTGTGGCCTTGAAAGATGATTTAACCGTCTGAGCTTCAGATTCCTTTTTAATGGAAAATAAGGATAATAATAGTACCTACCTCCTAAGGTTGTTATGAAGATTATAAATGAGCTAATATAAGTAAAGTGCTCAGAAAAGTTACTGGAATATAGTTAGCTCCATCCAAGTTAGATGACAATATGATGATGGTGGTGGTGGTAGTAATAATGACAGTGGTGATCATGGCAGTGGGGAGTGATGGTGGTGGTGCTGGTGGTGTTGATGGTGATGATGGTGGTGGTGGTGGTGGTGGTGATGATGATGGTGATGGTCGTGGTGATGGTGGTGGTGTTGATGGTGGTGGTGGTGGTGGTGGTGATAATGGTGATGGTGGTGGTGGTGGTGGTGGTGGTGATGATGATGGTGACGATAGTGGTGATGGTGGTGGTGTTGATGGTGATGGTGGTGGCGGTGGTGGTGGTGGTGATGATGATGGTGATGGTCGTGGTGATGGTGGTGGTGTTGATGGTGATGGTGGTGGTGGTGGTGGTGGTGATGATGATGGTGATGGTAGTGGTGGTGGTGGTGGTGGTGGAGGTGGCGGCAGTGGCAGTGGTGGTGGTGGTGATAATGATGTTGGTGGTAGTGATGATGTTGCTGTTGGTGGTGATGGTGGTGATGATGATGATCGTGGTGATGGTGGTGATGATAGTGGTGGTGATAATGATGTTGGTGGTGGCGATGATGATGGTGGTGATGGTGGTGATGGTGGTGGTAGTGATGATGATGATGGTGGTGATGGTGATGATGATGGTGGTGGTGATGGTGGTGGTGTTGATGGTGATGGTGGTGGTGGTGGTGGTGGTGGTGGTGGTGATGATGATGGTGATGGTAGTGGTGATGGTGGTGGTGGTGGTGGTGGTGGTGGTGATGATGATGGTGATGGTCGTGGTGATGGTGGTGGTGTTGATGGTGATGGTGGTGGTGGTGGTGGTGGTGGTGGTGGTGATGATGATGGTGATGGTAGTGGTGATGGTGGTGGTGGTGGTGGTGGTGGTGATGATGATGGTGATGGTCGTGGTGATGGTGGTGGTGTTGATGGTGATGGTGGTGGTGGTGGTGGTGGTGGTGGAGGTGGCGGCAGTGGCAGTGGTGGTGGTGGTGATAATGATGTTGGTGGTAGTGATGATGTTGCTGTTGGTGGTGATGGTGGTGATGATGATGATCGTGGTGATGGTGGTGATGATGGTGGTGGTGATAATGATGTTGGTGGTGGCGATGATGATGGTGGTGATGGTGGTGATGGTGGTGGTAGTGATGATGATGATGATGGTGGTGATGGTGATGATGATGGTGGTGGTGATGGTGGTGGTGGTGATGATGATGTTGGTGGTGGCGATGATGATGGTGGTGGTGCTGATGATGATGGTGGTGGTGATGACACTACTGCTGGTGATGGTGGAGGAGAAGGAGAATATTCTCAAGATGAAATTCCATTATCCTCTACTTGAATCTTCATGTTTCCAAGGTAGAAGGGACATTGGGGGAACTTCTGCCTGGAATGCTCCAACACAGCCACCGTTTTGAATAGTTTGCTTCTCTTCCTTCTTCTCCTCTGGGTTGAACTTCAGTGCCACCTCTCAGGAGACCCTCCATGACTACCTCATCAAAGTAGTTTTTCCTGTTCTTCTGTCCTACAGCCCTTATTCATTTCTTCACAGCCCATTTCACAATTATAACTATGCATCAACTTACTGCTTTACAGGTGCTGTCCCTGTCTTCCTCCCCACACCCTACCACGAGGCTCAGGGTCTTATCTGCTTTGATCACCAAAGTGTACCTAGCCATTAACCCTGTGGACAGCATACAGTAGAGACTTAATAAATAGCTGTTGAGTTAATGAGTGAGGAAATTAATGAGTAAACAAATGAGGCTGAAAGTCCAGCTAATATTCAGGTCCTTACTTTTTCTCTCTTCTCTGGGTCTGATTGCAGGTTCCAGCCACAGGAAGTTTTAAAAAATTTTTTCTATTAAAAATTTTTATAGAAATAAGTGCCTCAGTATAACACAATACCCTGGTCTCTTGCCTTTAACTCTTTTGTTTGTTCGTTTTTATTTTTTTAGTGCAATTTTATTGAGATATATTATATAATCACATATCATATAATCATCCAAATTGTACAATCAGTGGTTCATAGTGTTATCATATAACTGGACTCATCATCACAATTTTTGAACATTTTCATTACTTCAAAAAAAATTAGAATAAAAGTAAAAATAGGGCGGGCCACGATGACTCAGCAGGCAGAGTCCTCACCTGCCATGCTGGAGACCTGGGTTGGTTTCCTGGTGCCTGCCCATATAAGAAAAAAAAAGTAAAAATAAAAGTTAAAGAGATGTGCCAAAAAAACAAAAGGGAGAAGGTAATGGTGCCTGCTGTGTCAGAGACTCGGGTTCGATTCCTTGTGCCTGCCCATGCAAAAAAAAAAAAAAAAAGTAAAAAAGAATATCCAAAACATCCCATACCTCCCATACGCACTTTTATTTATTTATTTTTTGTCTTTCTGTTTTTACTTATCTGTCCATGTACTGGATAAAGGGAATGTCAGTCACAAGGTTTTCACAATCACACGGACAGACCTTAAAAGCTCTACAGATACTCAATCACCTTTAAGAATTAAGGCTACTGGATTACAGTTCAAAGTTTCAGGTATTTCCCTCTTACTACTCCAATACACCAAAATTAAAAAGGGATATCTATATATTGTACAATGACCTCTTGACTCTATTTGAAATCCCTCAGCCACTGAAATTTTATTTTGTTTCATTTCTCTTTTCCTTTTTGGTCAAGAAGGCATTTTCAATCTCTCTATGCCAAAGCCAGGCTCGTTTCCAAGAGTCCTGTCCCACACTGCCAAGGAGATTTACACCTGGAGTCCTGTCCCAGGTTGTAGGAAGTATAGTGAGTTCACCTGTAGAATTGGCTTAGAGAAAGAGGGTACATCTGAGCAACAAAAGATGTTCTCTAGGGGTAACTCTTAGGCATAATCATAAGTAGACTTAGCCTTACCTTTGCAGGGATGCTTCATGAGGGCAAGCCTCAAGATCAGGGACCTGGCCATCAACTTGGCAGTTCCCAATGCTTGCGAGGATATCAGGTCTTCTCCAGAAGGGGAAGTTTAATATTTCAACCTTCCTCCCCAGTTCAAGAAGACTTTGCAAACACCTTTTTATCTTCTGGCCAGATTACTCTGGGATGTATCAGGGCATCACAACAACCTGTACAAACCAAAAAATCTCACTCCCTAGTCAAGATTCCATGGAGTTATGGTGTTCATGTAAACTGACCATACAAATTAAGTTAGATAGCGTGCTATCAAAAATATAAATTTTAGACCAAAAAAAAAAACACCTCTCTTCTTTGGTCTCCCTTAGAAATTGAAGTTTAAAATACAGTCAATATCTGAATGGTAATGTAAACATATGATTGAACATGGTGCTGCTACAAAAGAGAATGAAGTTGTAAGGCATGCAATGATGTGAATGAACCTGTAGGACATTTCATGAGGGAAAATAAGCCTGAAATAAAAGAGCAAATATTGTATGATCCCATTTAGGAAATAATTATAAGAAAACTGGGACCTAGATTGTAAACTCTTATAGCAGTCATATGTAGTCTGGAGTAGTAATTCTTATTTCTGGATTTTGAGGGGCTGTTTTATGTATGTATAACCTGGTATTTAGAGATAAGAATGAAGCCAAATTGGGTTGGGATTAAGGTAATCCAGAATACAGGGTAGGGAAAACATTGCCTGTATTTTAGAACTTCACCTACTCTTTGAGACCAAAGAAAGAAAATTTTATTATGTCTAGAACCTAGGTTTTCTGTAGCACATGATCTAACTCAATTTGTCTGGACAGATCATTTAAACAATCCAAACACATAGAGCCCAGAATAAGAATGAGGGCCTTTAATCCTGTATAGCTTAATGTAATGCCTTGATACATCCCAGAGTATATTAAGCAGATAATAAAAAAATACTGGCAAAGTCCCTTGAGGGATGGGAGAAAAATTATGGAACTATTAAACTTTTTCACAGGGGAAACCCCAGATGCTGTGCCAAACATTAGGGACATCCTAATCAATAGGCCAAGGCCTTGATCTTGAGGTTTGCTCTTGTAAAATTTATGTATATAGCAGAAAAGCTTAGCCTATCTATAGGTATGACTAAGAGTTAATTCTGGAGGACCTCTTTTGTTGCTCAGATGTGGCCTCACTCTCTATATACACAGCTCTGCAATTGAAACCATTGCCCTCCCCCCTACGTAGGACATGACATCCGGTAATTGAAAGTCTCTCTGGTGATGTGGGAGATGACTCCTAGGGATGAATCCAGACCTGGCACCATGGGATCAACAATGCCATCCTGACCAAAAGGGGGAAAAGAAGTGTAACAAATAAGGTATCAGTGGCTGAGAGAGTTCAAATAGAATCAAGAGGCTACACTTGAGGTCACTCTTACACATGCTTCAGTTAAACATTGCTACCTATCATGACTTGCCAACCCCCAACCAAGACCATTCCTGCCAATCCTAAAGAATTTCTAAGGCATTATATGAGAGTCTACAAAAGTTTCATGCACTAGGGTAACTTTTCCAAACCTACAACCTCAAGATGGGTCCCTGGACCAAATAAGTTCTGAAATGCAGAAGGGCCAGCTTTTCTAGAACATCAACTAGTTCCATCTGCCTATACCATGTTATTGACAACCCCATCCAACATGAAAAAGTTATAATGGGCATAGCCCAAATAGCACTAAAGAGTGGTAGAAAGATCAAAGATCAAAGGTAATGGTGGAGTTATACAGAGAAGCTCGGCTTTAACAAATGAGTACAATTGCTGAATCATTATATTGATATTTCTTTTGGTCTCCAGTACCTTAGAGCAGCTAGAAATAAAATTGTGGAATTGTAACCCATACCAAACTCTGAAATCTGTTCCTAGGCTAATTGTTGCGATGGACTTTGAAATGTATTGCTTTTATGTATATATGTTATTTAAAGAGAAGAAGGAGTATAACAGAGAAGGTAGGATTAACAAATGAGTATGACTGCTGAATCATTATTTTGATATTTCTGTTGGTTTTGTGTCTTGGAGTAGCTAGAAGAAAAAACAAAAAATTATGGAACTATGACCCATACCAACCTTTTTTTTTCTTTTTGCATGGGCAGGCACCGAGAATCGAACCCAGGTCTCTGGCATGGCAGGCAAGATCTCTGCCACTGTGTCACCACTGCCCACCCCATACCAAATTTTAAAATCTGTTCTATAACTACTTGGACATTTATTGCTTTTTTTTTTTTTTATGTATGTTATGTTTCACAATTAAAAAGAAAGTTAAAGAAAAAATACAGTCAATATCATCCTTTATCATTTAGCCTAATTTACCTTAGTCCTAACCAGATCAGCTTCATTCATATCTCTAATTGAAGTCTGATTTTTTTCAGTGTTTTTAGCAATTGCTTTATGGGGCAATGCTGACTTTCATTGCAGCAGAATGCTAGCTCTGAGCCTCAGGTGTCACACAGATACCTGAAGTTCCAGGGAATGACCAGGTTATCCACAAAGAGCTCAGCCTCTCAGAATTTAGAAATAACAGTTACAACTCCAGTATAAATGTGACTGTTGCAAGAGCTTACAGTCTAGGAAACTTTACGATAGGCCTTCACCTGATAACTTATGCCCTCAAATTCAATTCTCAGAGTTTGTACATTATGGTTAGTCCATTTTAGTTTGGTGTTGTAATATTTGTCTTTCTGTTCCTGGCTTATTTCATTCAACAAACTGTCCTTAAGGTTCACTCACCTATTTCCATGCCTCACAATTTCATTCCTTCTTGCAGCGGCTCTGTTGTATGTCCACGCCACAGTTCCCCTTCCCATTCCTCATTTGATGTGCCCTTAGGCCACCTCCATCCGTTGCAAAACTGGAACACTGTGGCTGTAAGCACAAATGTGCAAATGTCCATTCGTGTCCCCACTCTCAGTTCCTCCAAGTATACACCTAACCACGGGGTGTATACAAGACCATATGGTAACCCCACCCCTATCTGCCTATGGAGTCACCACACTGCCCTCCAGAGGGGCTGCACCGCTCTGCTTCCCTACCAACAGTGAGGGTACATCTCTCTTGCCACATTTTCTCTAGCACTTGTATCTCTGTGTTCTTTTTATTTATTTATTTATTTTTCTCAGGGGCAGGCAGCAGGAAATTGAACCCGGGTCTCCAGCATGACAGGCAAGAGCTCTGCCACTGAGCCACCGGCCCACTCTCTGTGTTCGTTTTTAAACAGTTTTATTCACACGTAGCACAATCCAACCTAAGTGAAAAATCAATGGTTCCCAGTATAGTCACATAGCCATGCCTTTGCCACCACTATCTATATGAGACTATTTCTATTTCTTCTGCAGAGAATCCCACATCTCTTTCCCATATCCCCCACTTATTGACCTTTAGCTTTCAGCCACAGAAAGTTTTGAAGAAACATCTGTTCATTGCCTAGTGTCTGACCTTACCCATTTTAGGGTCATAATAAATGCCTATGGCACTGAACTGTGATCTACCTCCCCTCCCCCATGGCTTTTCTGGGTGATTTTGGGCTCCTGGTCCCCCTCTAAGTTCTGGGTCCCCATTCAATCTGAGACAGAGGTCTACATGGGACAGTAATAATCTGCCGGGTAGACAGAAAACAAGTTGTTTCAGCCAGCAGCACTTTATAAATATTTCCAAGGCTCAAGCAAACAAGGTACAAGATCTGTTGTTTTATAAGTCACTGTATAAACAGATGGCAGGGGAGCACTGGGTTGTAACTGGAAGGGATGACAAAGCGCTAAGAGACATAAAAACTGCTGCCACAGCCTCATCCCAGCTGAGCCAGTGTTTGGTGTTTGCTCAGGTGTTGCACTTCCTTTCCTCCACTTGGATTGTGTCACCTATTGCCCTGGGAGAGAAGGGGTTAAATGTGGGGGGTGGAAGATGAATAAGCACTCTGTCATGACACCCCCACACCCAGCACACCCTCCCATAACCACCCCACGTATTTACAAAAACACTTATCACAATCTTCTTCTGTATGGTTTGCAAAAGCACTCAGGCAAACTTAAAAACATATATATTTTGAAATAATTTCAAATCTACAGAAACATTACAAGAACAGTACAAAGAACTCCCTTGTCCCCTTCACCCAGATTCTGTTACCATTTCATCACGTTTGCTTCATCACCTTCTCTCTTCTATACACCCATTAATATTTTCCTGAATTTAAGAGCAAGTTGCAAACAGGTGACCATCACCCCTTAATTTCCCAGTGTGTATTTCCTCAAAACAAGGAGGGATTACAAGAGATGTGAGGAACTTTAAAAGGGAGGGCCATGTTCATTATCTCTATTGCGTGCAAATTTATCAAATTGCATACTTTAACGATGTGTGTTTTATGTCAATTATACCTTCATTAAGCTGTTTTTAAAATTTCACACTCAAAAAAAGAATAATCTATATAATTACTCTGCAGCTCTCCAATTTAGGAAATTGACATTGAAACAAGACTGTTGTAGTGGTTTAAAGATGTATGTACCCCAGGAGCATTTCCTGGAAGATGGTGGCTTAGTAAGACGCGCGGATCTTAGTTTCTTCCCCAGGACAGCTACTAGGGGAGTAGAAACGATACAGAACAGCGCCCAAAGCCACAACAGAGATAAAAAAGACAGCGTACCCCATCCTGGAACGGCTGGCTGGCTGAGAGAAGCCGCTTGGGTGAGATCGCCAAGGCGCACGGGCTTCACCGGGCGGGGCGGCAAGCGGTTGGAGTCACTCCCTTCCCCCTTCCCGGGCCGGCTGGGAGAATTGGAGAGGCGGTCCTCTGAAACCGCAGCGGCTGGCGCCCACACCAGGCGCGGCCCCCCGGACCAACTGAGAGAATGGATCGGAAATCCGCAGGCCGCGGAGAACGGTGACGGGTGGGGGAGGCCCCTTCCAAACCCGTGACTCCCCGGGAACGTGCACTCTCCCAGGAGGGCCGCTGCCGCTGGCGCCCTCCCGCCACGCTTGTCGCCCGGGCGACTAGGAAATTCGGACGGGTGCTTTCCCGGGCTGCGGCGGCCAGCAACGCTCCCCGCATTCGGACCCCGGGCCAGCTCGAACCCTTCCAAGCCGCTTCGGCTAGCGAACCTCCCTGACAGCGAGAGTTTTCCAAAGTTAAAGGTCCCACAGCACCTTTTACTGGTGGGACCTGCAGACAAACGTGTGCCACGAGCGCCACCTACTGGGCAGGATAAGAAAAACAGAACCCAGAGATTTCACAGAAAAATCTTCCAAACTTTTGGATCCAATACCCAGGGAAATCTGTCTAAATGCGCAGACGCCAACAGAAGATAACGGATCATGCTCAAATAATTGAAAATATGGCCCAGTCAAAGGAACAAACCAATAGTTCAAATGAGATACAGGAGCTGAGACAACTAATGCTGAATATACGATCAGAAATGGAAAACCTCTTCAAAAATGAAATCGATTAATTGAGGGAGGACATGAAGAAGACATGGGCTGAACATAAAGAAGAAATAGAAAAACTGAAAAACAAATCACAGAACTTATGGAAGTGAAGGACAAAGTAGAAAAGATAGAAAAAACAATGGATACCTACAATGATAGATTCAAAGAGACAGAAGATAGAATTAGTGATTTGGAGGATGGAACATCGGAATTCCAAAAAGAAACAGAAACTATCGGGAAAAGAATGGAAAAATTTGAACAGGGTATCAGGGAACTCAAGGACAATATGAACCGCACAAATATACGTGTTGTGGGTGTCCCAGAAGGAGAAGAGAAGGGAAAAGGAGGAGAAAAACTAATGGAAGAAATTTTCACTGAAAATTTCCCAACTCTTATGAAAGACCTAAAATTACAGATCCAAGAAGTGCAGTGCACCCCAAAGAGATTAGACCCAAATAGGCGTTCTCCAAGACACTTACTAGTTAGAATGTCAGAGGTCAAAGAGAAAGAGAGGATCTTGAAAGCAGCAAGAGAAAAACAATCCATCACATACAAGGGAAACCCAATAAGACTATGTGTAGATTTCTCAGCAGAAACCATGGAGGCTAGAAGACAGTGGGATGATATATTTAAATTACTAAAAGAGAAAAACTGCCAACCAAGACTCCTATATCCAGCAAAATTGTCCTTCAAAAATGAGGGAGAAATTAAAACATTCTCAGACAAAAAGTCACTGAGAGAATTTGTGACCAAGAGACCAGCTCTGCAAGAAATACTAAAGGGAGCACTAGAGTCAGAACCGAAAAGACAGAAGAGAGAGGTATGGAGAAGAGTGTAGAAAGAAGGAAAGTCAGATATGATATATATAATACAAAAGACAAAATGGTAGAGGAAAATATTATCCAAACAATAATAACACTAAATGTTAATGGACTGAATTCCCCAATCAAAAGACATAGACTGGCAGAATGGATGAAAAAACAGGATCCTTCTATATGCTGTCTACAGGAAACACATCTTAGACCCAAAGATAAACATAGGTTGAAAGTGAAAGGTTGGGAAAAGATATTTCATGCAAATAACAACCAGAATATAGCAGGAGTGGCTATACTAATATCCAACAAATTAGACTTCAAATGTAAAACAGTTAAAAGAGATAAAGAAGGACACTATATACTAATAAAAGGAACAATTAAACAAGAAGACATAACAATCATAAATATTTACGCACCGAACCAGAATGCCCCAAAATACGTGAGGAATACACTGCTAACACTGAAAAAGGAAATAGACACAAATACCATAATAGTTGGAGACTTCAATTCCCCACTCTCATCAATGGACAGAACATCTAGACAGAGGATCAATAAAGAAATAGAGAATCTGAATATTACTATAAAGGAGCTAGACTTAACAGACATTTATAGGACATTACATCCCACAACAGCAGAATACACCTTTTTCTCAAGTGCTCATGGATCATTCTCAAAGATAGACCATATGCTGGGTCACAAAGCAAGTCTTAACAAATTTAAAAAGATTGAAATCATACACAACACTTTCTCGGATCATAAAGGAATGAAGTTGGAAATCAATAATAGGCGGAATGCCAGAAAATTCACAAATACCTGGAGGCTCAGCAACACACTCTTAAACAACGAGTGGGTCAAAGAAGAAATTGCAAGAGAAATTAGTAAATACCTCGAGGCAAATGAAAATGAAAACACAACATATCAAAACTTATGGGATGCAGCAAAGGCAGTGCTAAGAGGGAAATTTATTGCCCTAAATGCCTATATCAGAAAAGAAGAAAAGGCAAAAATGCAGGAATTAACTGTTCACTTGGAAGAACTGGAGAAAGAACAGCAAACTAATCCCAAAGCAAGCAAAAGGAAAGAAATAACAAAGATCAGAGCAGAAATAAATGAAACTGAAAACATGAAAACAATAGAGAAAATCAATAAGACCAGAAGTTGGTTCTATGAGAAAATCAATAAGACTGATGGGCCCTTAGCAAGATTGACAAAAAGAAGAAGAGAGAGGATGCAAATAAATAAGATCAGAAATGGAAGAGGAGACATAACTACTGACCTCACAGAAATAAAGGAGGTAATAACAGGATACTATGAACAACTTTACGCTAATAAATACAACAATTTAGATGAAATGGACGGGTTCCTGGAAAGACATGAACAACCAACTTTGACTCAAGAAGACATAGATGACCTCAACAAACCAATCACAAGTAAAGAAATTGAATTAGTCATTCAAAAGCTTCCTAAAAAGAAAAGTCAAGGACCAGATGGCTTCACATGTGAATTCTACCAAACGTTCCAGAAAGAATTAGTACCAATTCTCCTCAAACTCTTCAAAAAAATCGAAGTGGAGGGAAAACTACCTAATTCATTCTATGAAGCCAACATCACCCTCATACCAAAACCAGGCAAAGATATTACAAAAAAAGAAAACTACAGGCCAATCTCTCTAATGAATATAGATGCAAAAATCCTCAATAAAATTCTAGCAAATCGTATCCAACAACACATTAAAAGAATTATACATCATGACCAAGTAGGATTCATCCCAGGTATGCAAGGATGGTTCAACATAAGAAAATCAATTAATGTAATACACCATATCAACAAATCAAAGCAGAAAAACCACATGATCATCTCAATTGATGCAGAGAAGGCATTTGACAAGATTCAACATCCTTCCTGCTGAAAACACTTCAAAAGATAGGAATACAAGGGAACTTCCTTAAAATGATAGAGGGAATATATGAAAAACCCACAGCTAATATCATCCTCAATGGGGAAAAATTGAAAACTTTCCCCCTAAGATCAGGAACAAGACAAGGATGTACACTATCACCACTATTATTCAACATTGTGTTGGAGGTTCTAGCCAGAGCAATTAGACAAGAAAAAGAAATACAAGGCATCAAAATTGGAAAGGAAGAAGTAAAACTATCACTGTTTGCAGACGATATGATACTATACATCGAAAACCCGGAAAAATGCACAACAAAACTACTAGAGCTAATAAATGAGTACAGCAAAGTAGCAGGTTACAAGATCAACATTCACAAATCTGTAGCATTTCTATACACTAGTAATGAACAAGCTGAGGGCGAAATCAAGAAACGAATCCCATTTACAATTGCAACTAAAAGAATAAAATACCTAGGAATAAATTTAACTAAAGAGACAAAAAACCTATATAAAGAAAACTACAAAAAACTGCTAAAGAAATCACAGAAGACCTAAATAGATGGAAGGGCATACCGTGTTCACGGATTGGAAGACTAATAATTAAGATGTCAATCCTACCTAAACTGATCTACAGATTCAATGCAATACCAATCAAAATCCCTACAACTTATTTTTCAGAAATAGAAAAACCAATAAGCAAATTTATCTGGAAGGGCAGGGTGCCCCGAATTGCTAAAAACATCTTGAGGAAAAAAACGAAGCTGGAGGTCTAGCGATGCTGGACTTTAAGGCATATTATGAAGCCACAGTGGTCAAAACAGCATGGTATTGGCATAAAGATAGATATATCGACCAATGGAATCGAACAGAGTGCTCAGATATAGACCCTCTCATCTATGGACATTTGATCTTTGATAAGGCAGTCAAGCCAACTCACCTGGGACAGAATAGTCTCTTCAATAAATGGTGCCTAAAGAACTGGATATCCATATGCAAAAGAATGAAAGAAGACCCATCTCTCACACCCTATACAAAAGTTAACTCAAAATGGATCAAAGATCTAAACATTAGGTCTAAGACCATAAAACAATTAGAGGAAAATGTTGGGAGATATCTTATGGATCTTACAACTGGAGGCGGTTTTATGGACCTTAAACCTAAAGCAAGAACACTGAAGAAGGAAATAAATAAATGGGAGCTCCTCAAAATTAAACACTTTTGTGCATCAAAGAACTTCATCAAGAAAGTAGAAAGACAGCCTACACAATGGGAGACAATATTTGGAAATGATATATCAGATAAAGGTCTAGTATCCAGAATTTATAAAGAGATTGTTCATCTCAACAACAAAAAGACAGCCAACCCAATTACAAAATGGGAAAAAGACTTGAACAGACACCTATCAGAAGAGGAAATACAAATGGCCAAAAGGCACATGAAGAGATGCTCAATGTCCCTGGCCATTAGAGAAATGCAAATCAAAACCACAATGAGATATCATCTCACACCCACCAGAATGGCAATTATCAACAAAACAGAAAATGACAAGTGCTGGAGAGGATGCGGAGAAAGAGGCACACTTATCCACTGTTGGTGGGAATGTCAAATGGTGCAACCACTGTGGAAGGCAGTTTGGCGGTTCCTCAAAAAGCTGAATATAGAATTGCCATATGACCCAGCAATACCATTACTGGGAATCTACTCAAAGGACTTAAGGGCAAAGACACAAACGGACATTTGCACACCAATGTTTATAGCAGCGTTATTTACAATTGCAAAGAGATGGAAACAGCCGAAATCTCCATCAACAGAAGAGTGGCTAAACAAACTGTGGTATATACATACGATGGAATACTATGCAGCTTTAAGACAGGATAAACTTGTGAAGCATGTAATAACATGGATGGACCTAGAGAATATTATGCTGAGTGAGTCTAGCCAAAAACTAAAGGACAAATACTGTATGGTCCCACTGATGTGAACAGACATTCGAGAATAAATTTGGAATATGTCATTGGTAACAGAGTCCAGCAGGAGGTAGAAACAGGGTAAGATAATGGGCAATTGGAGTTGAAGGGATACATACTGTGCAACAGGACTAGATACAAAAACTCAAAAATGGACAACACAATAATACCTAATTGTAAAGTAATCTTGTTAAAACACTGAATGAAGCTGCATCTGAGCTATAGGTTTTTGTTTTGTTTTGTTTTGTTTTGACTTTACTATTATTACTTTTATTTTTGTCTCTATATTAACATTCTATATCTTTTTCGGTTATGTTGCTAGTTTTTCTAAACCGATGCAAATGTACTAAGAAATAATGATCATGCATCTATGTGATGATGTTAAGAATTACTGATTGCATATGTAGAATGGTATGATTTCTAAATGTTGGGTTAATTTCTTTTTTTCCGTAAATTAAAAAAAAAAAAAAAAGAGAAGGGGTAATTGGAGCTGAAGGGATACAGACTGTACAGACTGTACAACAGGACTGGATATAAAAACTCAGAAATGGACAGCACAATACTACCCAATTGTAATGCAATTATGTTAAAACACTGAATGAAGCTGCATGTGAGGTATAGGTTTTTTGTTTTTTTTTTCTTTCTATTAATGTTTTAATTCTTATTCTGTTGTCTTTTTATTTCTTTTTCTAAATCGATGCAAATGTACTAAGAAATGATGAATATGCAACTATGTGATGTTATTAAGAATTACTGATTGTACATGTAGAATGGAATGATTTCTAATTGTTTTGTTAATTCTTTTTTCTAATTAATAAAAAAAAAGTAAACTAAAAAAAAAAAAAAAAAAAGATGTATGTACCCCAGAAAAATAAGTTCTTAAATTTAATCCATTCCTGTGGCATGGACCCATTGTAAGTAGGACCTTTTGATGAAGTTATTAATAGAACATTCACCATTTGGCAACCAAATAGTGGTGATTGATTCCATTAAGGTATGACACACCTCAATCAGGATGAGTCTTAATCTTATTATTGGAGTCTTTTATAAGGGAATGAAATTCAGGCAAAGAGAGAGAAAGTTAGAAGCTGAAATGGAAACTGGAAAATAAGGAAGAGACGATGTGGCAAGACACAGGATGCCGCCATGTGCCATGTGACAGGGGAACCAAGGACCACCAACAGCCAGCCCCAGAGTGCCACAGTCTTCAGGGAGGACACATCACCTTGATGATGCCTTGATTTGGCCATTTTCCTTCAGCCTCAAAACCATGAGTGAATAAATTCCCATTGTTTAAGCCAACCTACTTCATGGTATTTGCTTGAGCATCCTAGGAAACTAAAACAACTACCATCCAATCCACAGACCTCATTCAAATTTTTCCAACTGTCCCATTAGTCTCTCTTTCCCCCTTGCTGGTCCTGGATTGAATCCAGGAACATGTATTGCATTTAATTATGTCTCATTCATTTCTTTTAATGAGTTTTGTGGCTTTTCCTTGTCTTTTGCATACTTAGCAGTCTTCAAGTATTCAGGCCTTTTATTTTGTAGTATGACCTCAACTCAGGTCCACCTGATATTTCCCCATGACCAGTCTTGGATGAGGCATTCTTGAAACGAACACAACAGAAATGATGCTATGCTTTTCTCAGTATCTCAATCACTAGTTACTGTTACAAGTTGTTTTCTGCCAGGTTTCTCCAGTGTACAGTCACCATTTCCCCCTATTGAACCTAATCAGTATTTTGTGGGGAGGTATTACAAGATTATGCCAAACTTCTACCCACCTGAAGGTTTGGTGCAATCTTAACAACTCATTTAAGTCAGTTACCACTATTTGGTTGCCAAATAGTGAATTTTCCATTTACATAATTCCTTCCCCATTTATTGATTGGCAGTCTACTGTAAGGAAAACTTTCTCTTCTCCTCTATTGTTTGTTTACATCAGGATGGACTCAGGCACTTTTTATTTTATTCAGTTGGATGAAGTCCATTATATTATTATTTTTGGTGTTTGAATTGTTCCAGTTTGTTCCAGATTGGGCCAGGGAGCTGTTTAAGCTGCCTCCTTGTGTCTTTTCGATATGTCTCCATCATTCTTAGAACATTTTTTTACTTTTTGGTACAATAAAATATTCCAGACTCATTTACCTTCCCTGCTCTAGCCCTAGAATCAGTCATTCCTGCAAGCAGTCTTGGTTACTTTTAGTGGAGGGTAGTAGTATTTAGAAACCAAAATCTGGGGGTTTGTTGTGCTCATTGTTAATGGGGTGCCATTATTCCTAGACCCTCACAGAAGACAGAGATAGGATATATATATATAATATGTATACACAAACACACAGACACCTATAACTATTTCAACATCTAAATGTGTAAACATATTTTAAAACCATAAATTCATCTGTTTCTTCTGATTCTAATCCAATACTTTTCTACCCTTCCCCCTTTTCACACACCTAGACCACTTCTCTGATGGTGAGAAACTTAACTCCCGTGATTCTCAATACATCTGCCTATTTGCTCAGTCAGTTAACCCTCTTCTGCCTGCAGCCCTTGTCCGTCCACCTTCTCCACCACTACTGAGGTCTCAGTGGTCAGGCCAGTGCTTACGTGCAGCCCCTATCCCAATGCCTCACTTCCTTGGCTGCCTGGTGCATGGACATTTCCAGGAATAGAAGAGATGAAGGGGAGGGTACAGGAAGGGAAGTCTGGATATACTATTTTAAAAAAAATTTTGGCATATACACTTAATCTCATAGTTACATTGTGAGATAGTCAGCGGAGGTACTTTTTTTCTTTTTCTTTTTCTTCTTTTTTAATCCATTTTACAGATGAGGCTCAAAGAAGCTGAATGTCTTCCTCAAAGTTGACAGTTACTCCAAGAGCTGAATGAGTAAAATATGCCCAGCCTTAGAGCAATGATTCTCAATCCTTTCTGGACATTAGAATCACCTGGAAGCTTTGCAAAAATGTTAATTCTCAAGACCCACCCCAGACCAATTAGACAGGAATCTCTGGAATGGGGTACCAGCAGCCTGATCTTTCAAAGCTCTCTAGGGCATCTCAATATGTAGCCAGGGTTGGGAGCCACTGCCTTAGAGCCATGTGTGTCCCCTCTCCCCCAAAGATATGTTGATGTCCTAACTCCCAGTACAGGTGAATGTGACCTTAGTTGGAAATTGGGTCTTTGTAAATTTAATTAGTTAAGCTAAAGCTCATTCTGGAGTAAGATGGACCCTAAGCCCATCATTACTGATGTCCTTATACAGGGGGAAAGGCCATGTAAAGACAAAGGCAGAGGCGGAGTGTATTTACCAGCCAGGGGGCCAAGGATAGCTGTCAAACACCAGAAGCTAGAAGAGGCAAGGAAGGAGTCTTCCTTAGAGCCTCAGAGGGAGCATGGCCCCACTGATATCTTGATTTTGGACTTCCAGCTTTCAGAACTGTGATTCAATAAATTTCTGTTGTTTTAAGCTGCTGGCTTGGGGTAATTTGTTACAGCAGTCCTGGGAAACTAACACAGGCCAGATGACCTCAGAGCAAATCCTCCTCTGCTACTTACAGGTTGTATTATCTTGAGCAAATCTCTATCTCTGGGTGAGTGACAGTTTATTCACCTATAGAATGGAATTACTAATATCTACCTCATAGATAAAAGTGATGGGAGCACAACATTGTGAATGTAATTAATACTGCTGAGTTGCACACTTAAAAGAGGTTAAAATGAGAAATTTTGAGTTGTATATTGGTTACTACAATAAAAAGTTAAAAAAAAAAAACTACCTCTCTCAAGATTTAATCTTCTCCCACAGTATTTTCATGTTATGAACATCATGAAACTGAAGGTACTCTCTCAGCCACCAACCCCCTGATTCTCACAGCTCTTCTTTCACTATCCCTCTGATCCAAGAGAGGCCATCAGACTCATACTTTTTGGGTTCCTCTCACTCCCAGCCCGCCTTCCATCACAGTGCTTTTCCTTCCTCTCATGTCCACATTTCCCAGAACTTTGTGAATGTCACCTCCTCCAAGAAGCCCTCCTAAATTGAATGAGCCCTTACTATTTCCTGCTCCTGGGTCACATTTTTAAAGAGGAGGACATAAGTTGAGTTACGTTTTTTTTTTAGGTCATTTCCTATGCAAATATTAATATCTTCTGAGGTCAAATCTGTACGGTAAACTTTTCCTGTGCTTCTCAGTGCTGACTGAAAGGACGCTGTGGACCCACTGTGACATTTAGGCAGCGAGAGACGATTGGCACATTGATCACAGGCCATGTCCTGGGCAAGCCTCTGACAACTAGATGGATTCCCAGGCCCATTTCTAGGTCGAGGGAGGTGGACCTGAATGATCTGAAACCCCATGACTGGAATCCCCCACCCCGAGTCTTGATTTGGCTTCTCAGTAAGAAAGACACATATTTCTGTATTTTTAACAATGCTCCCTGCAATATGAGCTCCATTTAGTCTGGTCTTAATTTGGCCGTCTTTACTAATTCTCAATGCCCCCTGCATGTTCCCACCTGTCAGACTGAGTCACACCCTAGCTCTTTGCTCCTGCAGTGCTTCCTTCCTAGAGCACCCTTTCTCTGTTATTTCCTCTGGTTGCCTGCTATTCAGTCTTCAAAGCAGCTGCCACCTCCTCCAAGAAGCCTACTCAACCTCCGAATCTGCTTCAGTTGCCCTTCTGTGCTCCTACAGTTTCCTGTACTTATCCCACTTCTGCACTTCACAGGTTTGTAACTGCTAGTTCGTTTCTGGTCTTCCCTCAGATCCCACCTGTCCTGGCTTGAAAGGATTATACCCACCAGAAAAGCCATGGTTTGATCCTGATCCCATCATGTGGAGGCAGCCTTTCTTTTAATCTCTAATCAGCACTTTAGGTTGGAGACTTGATTAGATTATCCCCATGGAAATGCGACTCACTCAATTGTGGGTATTAATTCCAGGTGGGTCTTGATTACTTTACTGGAATCCTTTAAAAGAGGAAGCATTTTTGAGAACGCTTCAGAATGATGAGAGCCACAAGAACCACGAGAGCCCATGCAGTCAGAGACCTTTGGAGATGAAGAAGGAAAATGCCCCAGGGGAGATTCATGAAGCAAGAAGCCTGGAGAGAAAGCTAGCAGATGTCGCCATGTTCACCATGTGCCTTTCCAGTAGAGAAAGGAACCCTGAACCTTATCAGCCTTTCTTGAAAGTAACCTTTTGTGGGTGCCTGATTAGGACATTTTTATAGACTTGCTTTAATTTTGACATTTTCGTTGACTTAGAACTGTAAACTTGTAACTTATTAAATTCTTCTTTTCAAAATCCATTCCATTTCTGGTGTATCGCATTCCGCCAGCTAGCAAACCAGACTACCACCCACCACTCTGAACAGGGCATGTATTGAAGACCTTTCTTCTTTGTACTTCCAGCCTGTGGCATAGTTGCCCAGCCCCCAGCAGGTCCCTGATAAATATTGGTGGAATAATATGAAACATCTCTGCTATGTGACACATCTCTGCATTTGATATCTACCTTGTTTTTACTTTGTTTATTTATTTTTGAAATGGCAATAGATTTACATGATTCAAAAGTCAAGAAACAAAACTATTTTGTATTTCTCTCTCTCTCACCCACATCCTTAGCTGCCCACTCCTTTATATCTTGTCCTGTTCCTTGTTTTTTCCCCTTAACAATATGTCTTGAAGGTAATTCTGTCATCACATAAAGAGTTTCCCCATTCTTTTATACTTCTGTGTAATGTTGCATTGTTTGGATATACCATATCTCTTTTTTTTTTTTTAATAAATTAAAAAAAAAATTTTTAAATACCAAGAAACACCAAACAAATGCAAACATTCTTAACTTTTGATCATTCCGTTCTATATATATAATCAGTAATTCACAATATCATCACATAGTTGCATATCCATCATCATGATCATTTCTTGGAACATTTGCATCTATTCAGAAAAAAATGAAAAGAAAACAGAAAAAAATTCATACATACCATACCCCTTACCCCTCCCTTTTATTGATCACTAGCATTTCAATCTAAATTTATTTTAACATTTGTTTCCCCTATTATTCATTTTTATTCCATATGTTTTACTCGTTCTGTTGATAAGGTAGATAAAAGGAGCATCAGACACAAGATTTTCACAATCACACAGTCACATTGTGAAAGCTATATCATTATACAATCATCTTCAAGAAACATGGCTACTGGAACACAGCTCTACACTTTCAGGCAGTTCCCTCCAGCCTCTCTATTACATCTTGACTAACAAGGTGATATCTATTGGATATACCATATTTCTTGAACTACTGCCCAATTTGTTTCTTTCCAATTGCCTTAGTTACCCAGCTGCTAAAACAAATACTACACAATGAGTTGGCTTAAACAATGGAGATTTCTTGGCTCACAGTTTTGAGGCTGGAAGAAGTCCAAAATCAAGGCGTCAGCTGTGACGCTTTTTCCTTAACGACCGTGGTGCCTTGGGGCTGGCTGCCTTCATTCCTTGAGTCCTTGGATTTTTCTGTCATATGATGATGCACACGGCAATGTCCTCTCCTTTCTCTTTGGATTCCATTGACTTCCAGCTTCTGTCCCCTCCCCATGGTTTCTCTCTCTCTGTCACCTTCTCTATATGTCCTGCAATAATAAGACTCCTCATGATCCATTTGGCCACACATGAACTAAAAATTATATTTTCAAGAGGTCCTATTTATAATAGGTTCACACTTACAGGAATGGATTAAGATTAAGAACATATGTTTTGGGGGTATGTAATTTAACCTGCCATTCCAACCCCTCTGCTAATACCAGCAAGGCTTCTGTGGCTAACCCTATAAATGTATCACTTTGTGGCATATGTGATGTGTGGGATAGAATTCTCTCAGCGAAATTGCTTGGTCAAAGAGGATGTGAATGTGTAAACTTGAATGTGATGGGTGTTAGTTTCCATAGAGGTTGTTAATTGCTATTTAAAGATCTGGTTATTTGGATTGTTTGCCCACAGAACTCTCCTCTAGGAACAGTTGAATGACTTACAAGAAGAACTTTTGGCTCCGATTATCTGTGAGCAGTTTACAGGGTTGTCAGCAGTGCCGTAATCAGCATAATCATCACCACAGTCATTAGCATAATCGTCTAACAGCCCTTAACAATTAATTTAGCAACTGAGAATCTACTAGGTTCTACAATACCATTTCTGTCCTCAGGGAGCTGCTGCTCCCAGAGCCCACTGGTACATCAACGCCTCAAAGGGCTCACCCACATCAGTTAGGAGGCACGAACATCTGTCAGATGTTACATCAGGGTCAGGCTGAGTGAGGAGGTGAGAGGCAGAATTGTCGTTTAGGATCCTCAGTGACCAGGACTTGGTTATGTAGTTTATTTGGGAAATGGTCCCAGGATGCAGGAGTAAGGGAATGGAAAAGTGAGATAGGGAAAGAGGAGGAACCTATTATAGGTGGTCGTATCAAGGCCATGACTTTAGGCTGGGACCTCCTGAGAAGGGCACAGGATGCTTCCCAAGATAGTCTGCCTAATGGAGAGGAGGCTGGAACACTTATCCACAGGCACCATCTCCCACTGGCTGAGGGTTGCCTCAGAGGTGTCACTCCCTTACACTTCCAGGCTGTGTGCTTGGCCAGACAGGCTCCTAAAATGCTGGGGAAGCTCTTGGGGCAGGACACTGACAGCTTGAGGAGGCATGTGCCAGACCTTACGTGGACTTGTCCTCTCGACTGGCTGAAATCAGACACTGCCCCAGGGGGTGTGATGCAGGGAACCAGAGGCATCTGCTTCAAGTAGGTGTCAGAGAATGGTGATGCCCTGGGGCCACGAGGACTCTCAGCTCTTCTTTGTTCAGTCCAGAGTCTTCTGGAGCAGGGAAGCAAGAGAGAGGCATTGAGTTTATGGATCTGGGATTGGAAATCTCTCTGGCTCCAAGGCCTTTTGTGTTAGGTCCGATAACACAGAGAAGAGGAGTCTCCTGCTCTGTTAATGCCTTGATGGTCTCGTGGATGTGGACCATACCCTGCACTGCTCCCATCCCATGTCCCTCCCACCCCCTGCAGGCGATGTGTGATGGCATCCCCTAGTGACTAAGATCTTCATGGGGCTGGGCCCATCTTTTGGCTCAAAGACAATTTTAGAGAAGCCCAATGTTTCAGTCATAAAATGCATTCAGTGGCTAATATAAGAGATTCTAAATAACAGTCGCTTAATAAAGAAAAGCTGTGTTTTCTCTTAAGTAAAATAAGCCCACAGATAGGCCAGTTCTGAGTTGCAGTGAATGCTCTAGGAGGGCATTTGTGGCCCAGATTCCTTCTAGCTTTCTGCCTCCCCATCCTTAATAGCTGGGGTCATTTCATGGTCCCAGATGGTGGCTGGAGCTTCAATGAGAGCATCCAAGTTTAGGAAGGAAGAATAAGGGAGATAGGGCAAAAGGGCACCTGACAGCTAAATCAGGATCCTTTGATGAATTTTTACTGAAACATTCCAGCCATGTATCAAAGCACACTTCTCTCTGAAAGGGAGGCTGGGAAATGCCTGCTTTTTTAAAGACAGACATCTCGCCACCTCCAACAAGCAACAGTGCAATAAGGAAGAAGGGGAAGCTGGATATGAGTTGGCAACCAGAGACCTCAGCATAGGGTTAAGAGCTCTCCAAGCCTCCAAAGGAACAGGTTCAACTCCAGGGTAGACAGAGTATTTGGAATGAAATTGCATCTTTGCCACATGCAGCCAGGTCTACAGGTGGTGGTAGTGATGAAGCTGATGGTAAGGAGGAGTGTCCTGGTGGGTTAAACCCAGGGTTCCTGGCTGACAGCAACCCCATTTGAGGGGCCCAGTGGCCCCGGCTGAGGGAAGAGGAGGCCTTGGACATTGATTTTCCTTGAGTGCCTTCCTACATGAGTCAGTCCCACTGACTCTTGTTGTTTTCCACTTACTCAGGCCAGGGGACATTCTGGACCTAAACGAATCAGTGTTTACATGCCCAAGGGAGGAATCTGAGGTGAACTGGGAGGGCAGAAGTCCTTGGGATGCCTTGTTAGGAGGTGGCAGAGGGAAGGATGTGTGTGTGTGTGTGTGTGTGTGTGCAGACCTGGGGTCAGACAGCTGCACACCCAGAAGTGTTTGACCCTGAGAAAGGGAAAATTTGACTGTGGAAAGGAATTGGCCAAGCCCCAATACTATGCCTAGTCCAGACCTAACTGGCCTTGAGTAGGATGAGGATGGGGAGAGTGGCTCCAGGATTGAGGAGTCTCTCACCCTTCCTCCTTGCTTGGAACAGTCCAGAGCATGACCCTTGAGACATGGGGCTGATCCGACCCAGGCAGACCATTCCTGGACTCCAGAGCAGAGTGAGCAGGGTCCCCCCGCTCCCAGGGTTAAAGTCTCCTTCCCATGCTTCTCACACTAGCATGTCCCTCCGTCACAGTGTTACTCTGTACCTCCCCGTCTGGGATGCCTAACCATTTACCAGAGCCTGGTTAGGTGGTTTCCCAGGGGCTTTGGCCTGGTCAGGTATTGATGACTAGAGAGAGCCACTCAGTGGTCCGTGGAGCAGGATTGCTGATGTGGATGTCAGGGCCTCTACCCTCTGCCCCAGTCCACCCCTAGACTCACCCCCACCCCCTGCCAAATGGCCCTTTGGCCTTGGCCTATCTCCCAGACCCCACCCTCCATGGCTTCTGAACCACGGTTATCACAGAGGCACCAGGTGTGCCTGCAGAAAACCAGAGTGGGGGAAGGTAGAGGCGGAGACTGGGAGCTGTTACAGCCACCTCTCCACCTTGAGTAACACGTCCTAGAGGCCAGTGACCTGGGTGGCCTCAGGCAAACTCGTGTGGCCTCAGGCAAATGAAGCAAACCTCTCTGGGCTCAGGATCCTCATCTTTAAAGTGGTTGCGACAAAAATGAATGAATAAATGATTACCAGAAGTTTGTGCAGCTCAAGTGAGATCATGAATATGTATAAGTTGCTCAAGTGAGATCATGAATCTGTATAAGACATAGAGACTATCTACAAGGAAATAGTTAAATATCCCCCCTCTCCCAGCTGCATTTGAGTAGGAGCAGAGCCTGAGAGATGGTATCTCTCTGCCTGGGAAGTCTTAGACACTGAGGCTGTCAGGGCTTAGATAGTGTTTCTCAGTCATTTAAATTTTGATACCTTTTTTTTTTTTACATGGGCAGGCACCGGGAATTGAACCTGGGTGCTCTAGTATGGCAGGCAAGCATTCTTGCCTGCTGAGCCACCATAGCCCGCCCTAAATTTTGATACTTTTAATACTAATATAGATATTGGGAATTGGCTAAAGAAACTTTTAAAAAGTCATTTCAGTATTTTTGTGTATGATAAACGTGTTTTTCACTTAAAAATGTTATCTTAAAAGTGTATTATTAAAGATTATATTATACAGTTCTTTTCTTTTTTGTATGCTGTATGATGGGAATCACATTTCATTCTTTTTCCATGTGATTATCTCATTATTGCAACTATAGAGTTCATTTCAATGAAATATTTAAAACAAAGATAAATTCTGAGTTTTCCCAATATAGCAGCCACTTATTATTTAAAAGGAATAATGACCTGTAGAACAGGTTCAAAATGACAAATTATGTCATGCTTAGAGTAAGGATTGAATGTATTTGAAATTGGATCGTTATTATTTTACATGCTAAATCACCAAAAATTGCCAAAAGCAGTTTCAGGAGAGATACAAGTGCTGGAAAACGTCGAGAGAGAGAGATGTCCCTGTTCATTGTGTAGGGAAATGAGAAGTGCAGCCCCTTGGAGGGCAGAGTGGTGGTTCCACAGGAGGTTAGGGGTGGCTTTGCCATATGGTCCTGCAACCCCATTGCTCAGTGTACACCTGGAGGAGCTGAGTGTGGGGAAGTGAATGGACATTTGCACGCTGGTGCTTACAACGGCACTGCTCAGGATCTGCAAAAGATGGAGGTGGCCTAAGGGTGCATTAAATGAGGAACGGAAGGGGGAACTGTGGTGTAGACATGCAATGGACTACTGAGCAGCTACAGGAAGCAGTGAAGTTTGAGGCATGCAACTGGGTGAGTGAACCTTGAGGAGAGTATGTTAAATGAAATAGGCCAGGAATGAAAAGACAAATATTATCATGCTTCACTAACATGAACTAACTACAATGTGCAGACTCTGAGAATTGAATTCGAGGGCATAAGTTAGCAGGTGAAGGCCTATTGTAAGCGTTCCTAGATTGTAAACTCTTATAGCAGTCACATATATTCCTGAGTTGTAACTGTTACTTCTAAATTCTGAGATCCTGAGCTCTTTGTGAATTATCTGGTCGTTCCCTGGAATTTTGGGTATCTGTGTGATCCCTGAGACTCAGAGCTAGCTTTTTGATGCAATGAAAGTCAGCATTGCCCCATACAGCAACTGCCAAAAACACTGAAAGAGTGATCAGCCTTCAAATAGAGATATGAATGAAGCTGACCTTGGTAGCACCAAGGTAAATCAGACTAAAGGGTAAAGGATGATATTGATTGCATTTTAAAATCTCAACTTCTGTGAGAGACCAAAAGGAAGAGAGGTTTATTTGGTATAAAATTTATACTTTCGATAGCACATTATCTGATTTAACTTGTATGGTCAGTTTATACGAACACCATAACTACATGGAACCTCGACTAGGGAGTGAAATCTTAATGTTTGTACAGTTTGGTGTGATGTCCTGATACATCCCAGAGTAATCTGGGCAAAAGATAAAAAAGTATTTGCAAAATCCTCCTGAGGGACTGGGGAAAGATGTGGAAATATTAAGCTTGCCCACCTGGGGAAGACCTGGTATCCTTACATGCACTGGGGACTGCCAATTTGATGGGCCAGGCCCTTGATCTTGGGGCTCACCCCTATGAAACCTATTCCTGCAAAGGAGAAGCTAAGCCTACTTATGATTATGCCTAAGAGTCATCCCAAGAGAACCTCTTTTGTTGCTCAGATGTGGCCTCTCTCTCTCTAAGCCAGCTTGGCAAGTGAACTCACTGCCCTCCCTGCTACATGGGACCTAAATCTCCCTGGTAAAGTGGATATCCCTGGGATGAGCCTGGCCCTAGTGTAGTGGGATTGAGAAAGACTTCTTGACCAAAACAGGGAAGAGGAATGAAACAAAATTAAGTTTCAGTGGCTGAGAGCTTTCAAACAGAGTCGAGAAGTCATTCTGGGAAGTTATTCTTATACCTTATACAGATACCCCTTTTAAATTTTTGTTTATTGAGTAGCTAGAGGGAAATACCTGAACTATTGGACTGTAATCTAGTAGCCTTGAATCTTAAAGATAATTATTTAACTATAGAGCTTTTAAGGTCTGTCTGTGTGATTGCGAAAACCTTGTGACTGACACTCTCTTTATCCAGTATATGGACAGAGGAGTAAAAAAATAAAGACAAAAAAAATAATAATAGGGAGTATGGGGGGTAAGGGATGTTTTGGGTATTTTTTTTACTTTTATTTTTACTGTTATTCTTATTTTTTTTTGGAGTAATGAAAGTGGTGATGATTGTATAGCTATATGATGATGCTGTGAACCACTGATTGTAAACTTTGGCTAATTATATGGTATGTGATTATATGATATAACATATCTCTGTGTAGAATTCTTGCATTTGCATAATGAAAAATCAACTAGTTCCCCTGGCATACATTTCCAGTTTGGTTTCTACATGACGGGTGAGAAGGTTTCAGGCTGCTTATTCTAAGCATTCTCCACACAAAGCACACTGCAGCTGCACACATTCTCCATTTCCAATAAAAGCAGAGCCTGATTGAAAAGCATCAGCCTTTTACTGCTTCTCCTTCATTTTTTTTTGGTATGCTGAATGGTGGGGGTCACATTTCATTCTTTTTCCATGTGAGTACCCCGTGATTGCAGCACCATTTGTTGAATTTTTGTTTGTTTGTTTTTGTTTGTTTGTTTTGGGAAGTACGTGGGCAGGGAATTGAACCCAGGTCTCCCATATGGCAGGTGAGAATTCTACCACAGAACTATACTTGTACCCCACTTCATTTTTTTTTTGTTTTTATTTTGACAGACTTTATTTTTTAGAGCATTTGTAGGTTTACAGCAAAATTGCATACGAAGTACAGGGTTCCCATATACCCTTTCCCCTCATATACACACTGTTTACTTGCTTATTAAAATTTTGCATTAGTGTGGTCCATTTGATACAATTGATGAAGCAATATTATTATAATTATATTATGAACTAAAGACCACAGTTATATTAAGGCTCATGCTTTGTGTTCTAGGTTTTGTTTTTTAAAATTTTTATTGTGGGAACATATATTAACCATAAAATCTCCCACTTTTAACCTCTTTCAAGTATACAATTCAGTGGTGTTAATGGCATTTACAATGTTGTGCTATCCTACCATCCATTACCAAAATTTTCTCCTGCTTTGTCTTATGCTATGTTTTCACACCTAAGAAGTCTTGCATGCTTTAAAATAATTTTGATCAGATGAATGCAAATTTTGGGTCGGATGTTGAGCACCTTTAGGGAAATGTGCAGAAACTATTTTCCTTTCGTGTGCTCCTTGTTCGGTTATTATGCTTCAGTATCAGTGTTTCTTCTACTTCCTATTACTATTCCTAACTGGCAAGCCATTGTGGATAGACATAAAATAATAAATGACAAATCTAAAAACTATTTAAAGCTGTTCAGTGGTCAAAATAGAAATTAAAAAAAAAAAAACCTAAATCAACTCTCCTATGTGGCTGAGTAAGAAGCTTCCCAGGAGACTGAGTCACAAGCACCCCACGTGTTCACTTCACAAGTACCCCACGTGCTCACTTAGTAATTCTCACATTGCTCTAGGGAGAAGCTTTTACAAATATTTAAATTTACTTTTAAATAGCTAATATTGTTGGGTAGTTCAGAATGCAAAAAGCACAAAAGCAAAGTAGAATTTCTGGATCAAAGTCAATGTACATTAATAATTTTGATAGCTGTTACCAGATTATTTTGCAGAGGATTTGTCAATTTATATGCTCAGCAGAAAGGACTGAGTGCTATTTCTAAACATCTTTGCCATCTCAGAGTACTGACTAACGTTTGATGTCTGCCAATCTGATAGGTGAACATGCTGTGTCAGTGGAGCTTAAATACACATTTCTCTTATTGCAGGTGAAGTTGGGAACCTTTTTAAATGCCTATGAGTCACTTGAATTTCCTTTTCTGTGAATTATCTATTTCTGTCCTTTGCTTATTTTTCTTTTCTTTTCTTTTTTTTCTATTAAGGATTGTTGGTCTTTTGTTTATTGGTGTGTGGGAACTCTTTATATATTAGCAAAATTAGCTGCATGCTAATGTCATTGGTCACAAATACTTTTCCAAGTTGGTTGTTTGTCCTTTGATTTTGTTTGTGGTAGCTTTGGCCATGCAGAAATTTAATCTGTTTGGAGTTGAATTTATTAAGCTTTTATTTTATTGTGTCACAGGTAGAAATGCTTTCACGGTGAGAAAAGTAATTATTTAACCTATTAAAATTTTAAGAGAAATGGATATAGACACCATTATTTCCCTTAATTACACATTCCCCTGGCTAAGAAGACCCTGGGAACCCTGTGCTTTCATAAGCTCTGGGCTAATAGCAGTTGAGTTACTCTGGAGTTAAAACTGAGACCCAGAGAAGGAAAGTCACGGGTTGGTGAATAGAACCAGCACCCACCTTTCCTTTGGGAGCATTGCTCTCTTTTTTCGAGGCAGTGGAGAGAAAGCTCAAACAGGCTAGAGGCAGAATTGCATTTGGGAAAGTGCTGTGGGATAGGAGGAGAGATCTTCCTGATGCCTCTAAAACCATAAAAGCCACTGAACCGGTCTGTGCCATAAGCTCTGGTATCTACTTCATGCTTTGCTGAATGGGTGAATGAATGAGTGTGTCAATGAATGAATGACGTGCTCCAACTTGCCAAGTGTGAGGCTGGCCCCAAGGACAGATTCTGACTGCTTGAGAGTGACATTCTACTTCTGCTATCTCCCTTTCTCAGCCTTCTCAGTGGCTTTCACCTTGAAGGCAGCAGATATAGCCAGATGCTACTGGTTCCTGCCTCCAGGTCCAGCTCAGCAGCCACCGCTTCCTCTTGGTTCCACTAGAGCTACAGTTGCCCACCTGGACAAGGGCTGGGATTGGGTGACGTAAAAGGTGGGCCGGGGCTGTCTCTGTTTATTCTCCTTGGCTGGGCCTTAGTTGGGAGGGGGTTGTCCTTGAGTGAGAAACGTCCTATATTCTTGGGGTCAGGATGATGTGTGTGTGAGAGGAGGTGGGTGGCAGAAGTTTCTGGGTGGGAGGGGAGGAGAGAGAAGAGGAGCAGCACCTCCAGTCCACAGAGACTCACCCTTCACCTCCCATGCATACGGATTCCCGGTGGTGTCTCCCTTTCTTCTTTCATCTCTAGCCTTCAAACTCTTCCTAACCAGCGAGTCTTTCCAGACTATCTCCCATGAATTCCAGCCACACCTTCCCTCTGGGTCTGCTCAGAACTTATGGATGTGGTTAGTGCTGTGTTTATTGATCCACTACCATTGTTCTGTCTCCTCTGTAATTCCAGCCCCTATGTGGTGCTGTGCCTCCCCCCTCAGTTTAGCAGTTCTATGTTTCCTGGGGAGAACGTTTGGCATTTCTTGTTAGAGTTAAGAATGGGGGTTGGGGTGGGGAATGCCACTCTCAGACAGGGATCTGGGGCTGGGGGCACCTGAGGGGGGTGTTATAAATGTTCTAGGAGGTTGTCTGAAAAGCACATGGGCTTTCCACTCTTCTTTTTTAATTAAAAACATTTTTTGTTACTAAATTATACTTTAACACACCTCAAAATTCCAACCATCCAAAAGAGTGTAGAATGAAAATTGTCTCCCTGCCAGATCTGTCCTCCAACTACCCAGCTCCCCTCCTCAGAGACAAACCATTTTACCGGTTTCCACTTTTCATAAAATGTGGAGAGTATATATGTTTATACAGGCATAGATTTTATTTTACTTTTTAAAAAATGGTATACACCCACTTTGGAAACTGTTGGACAGTATCTTTACAGCTGAATACATACTTTAAACCCTCTCTCTCAAAAATTCCTTTCTTAGGTTTATTAGCAACAGAAATTCACAGGTCTGCCCCTGAAAGATTGTTCAAGAGTGTTCATAACAGCATCCAGTGTAAGAGTAAAAAAATGAGGAACATTCAAAAATGCCTCTCAATAGCAGGCTGGATAAATTGTACTGGAATATTATATAGCAAGGAAAAGGATCACCAGATCGCTTTGTGCAATAATGTGAATATATTTCACAAACATGTTGCTGAGTGAAAGAAAGATTCCATGAAGGGTATAATGTGTGATTCTATTTATATAAAGTTCAGAAACAGCAAAATAAGGAATCTACAGTGTTAAGACTCAGGTTAGCAGCTGCCTTTGGGGAGAAGGAGGGTGTGACGATAGGGGAGCTGGGACACAGGCTCCTGGAATACTGTTGGTCCCTCCTTGACTAAGGCCCCTGAAAGCCTGGGACTTGTCCAGGGCCCACAGGAAAAATGGGAAAGGGGGACGACACCAAGGTGAGGGAGAACCTCATGTCTGAGAAATATGAAGAGCAGGCTAGAAGCAGCCCCCTGGCTGCCCTTAGCAGTACGTTGATCTGAGGGGGGTCAGGGAGGCCACTGAGGTGGGAGATACAGCAAAAGTTCAGGTTTGCATCAAGGGAGTTAAAGCTTAAAATGTACAGGGTTCCTATTTGGAAAGATGGAGATGTTTTGTTAATGGATGGTGGTAATGGTAGCTCAACACTGTGAACGTAATTAACAGTATGGAAATATCTATCCAAATGTGATTTAAAAGGGGAAATGTTCGACTATATATATGATAATAGAATAAAAACCTTGTAAAAAAATTCATGAAACCTCATACTACAGGGAATCCTAAGTGACCCATGGACTATAGCTAACAGTGCACTTATAAAACTGTGTTGTCATAATTGTAACAAATGTCCCCACACCCGTGTGAGGTATTGATAACGAGGTGGCTGCACTAGTTTGCTAGCTACTGGAATGCGATATACCAGAAATGGGACAGTTTTTAAAACTGGGGATTTATTAAGTTGCAAGTTTACAGTTCTAAGGCTGTGAAATGTCCAAATTAAAGCAAGACTATGAAAATGTCCAATCTAAGGCATCCAGGGAAAGATACCTTGGTTCAAGAAGGCCAATGACCTTCAAGTTTTCTCCCTCAACTGGAAAGGCACGTGGCAAACATAGCAATGTCTGCTGGCTTTCTCTCCAGGCTTCTTGTTTCATGAAGCTCTCCCAGGGCGTTTTCCTTCTTCATCTCCAAAGGTTCTCTGGCTGTGAGGGCTCTAAAGCTTTTTCCAAATGGTTCCCTCTTAATGGGCTCCAGTAAGCAACCCCACCTTGAATGGGTGGAGACACATCTCCATGGAAACCATCTCATCAAAAGTTACCATCCACAACTGGGTGGGTCACATCTCCATGGAAACAATCAAAAAGCTCCCTCCTAGCCATATTGAATGAGGATTAAAAGACATGGCTTTTCTGGGGTCCACAACAAAATCAAACCAGCACAGTGGAATATGGGAATTCATGTATTTTATGCATGATTGTTCTCCAAAGCCACAATTTCTCTAATTAACAAATTAAAAAAAAAAGATTTTTCCTCTCCTTTTAACAGACACCAAAGGGCCTGCTCTGTGCAGACACAGGTCTAGTGTGCAGGGATCTGAGATGAGTGAGGCTTTTTCTCTGCCCTGGCGCTGCAGAGTGTCAGCCTGAGGGACACAGATGTGGCGTGCAAACGAGTAAAGAGGAGGCTGCGTGAAAAGTGCCACCAGGGCAGTAGGTGTCCATGCCGTGGGACCCTGAGAGGAGATTGCCCAATGTCCACTGGGGCAAAGACAGTCGAGAGCTGAGTCTCGAAGGGCAGGAACCTGAAGCTGTTGGCAAAGGCCGGGTAAGGCTCATAGACGGGGGTACAGGAAATTCAAAGGCTCAGAAGTAGGAAACAGCGTGGCGCTTTGAGGGATTGCATTTTCTCTGGAACATTACGTTCTTGCTGGAAAGTGAAAAGATGTGAGGCAAGAAACTCTGGCAGAGCAGATGTGGAGGCTTGGTTTACCCCACTCCTGGCAGGGGGCCAGGAAGAGATTTTTCTTTCTTTTCATTTTTTTCTTTCTTTCCCTCTTTCTTCCCTCCCTCCCCCCTTCCTTCCTCCCCCCCTCCACTTTTTCCTTTCCTGCTATAAATTGGATGCATGTGCATTATGCTTTGGAATATGCAAAATCCGAGAACGTAAGCTCAGTGAAGACAAGAAGTTTGGCTAATTCTCCACAACATCCTCAGGGCCTATCATGGCACCTCATTTGATAGATGCTAAAATATTATTTGTTGATAATATGGGTACCTCTGAGGGTACAATGTGGGCAAGACAGACATGGGATTGTCCCTCAAGGACTCACTAGAATTAACCGGTAACAATGACCCGGCTAATGCCAAGGCAGGGGCTTGTGGCAGAACTACCCAACCTTGGGTGGGGGTGGAGAAGACAGGAAAGGCTTCCTGGTGAGCCTCAGGGAGGCAGAGACTTGAAGGTGAAGGCAGGAATTACGGAGAGAACAGCATTTGGGATGGCTCAGAGGCAAAGAAGCCTGGGTTTGAGGATGAAAGAGCTGCAGTGGAGAGTGAGCGGGAAGGGAGGGGAGGTGGCTGGAGAATGGGGAAGGGTCACATCTTGAAAGACTGGTGAGCCAATGTAAGCACACAGAGCCTCTTGAGGACAATGGAGCTTAGGCAAGAGAGTGACGTGAAGGATTTTGTAGCTAAAAGAATGGAGCAGACAGCTATAGCCTAATTCCCTCTAAATCCAACTCTGCAAGTGAAATCGTTGCCCTCCCCCCTATGTGGGACATGACATCCAGGGGTGAAAGTCTCCCTGGTGATGTGGGAGATGACTCCCAGGGATGAGTCCTGCCCTGGCATCGCGAGATCAACAATTCCATCTTGACCAAAAGGGGGAAAAGAAGTGTAATTAATAAAGTATCAGTGGCTGAGAGAGTTCAAATAGAGTCAAGAGGCTACTGGTCACTTTCGCGAGCTTCAGTGAGACATTGCTACCTGTTATAGCTTGCCAAATCCCAGCCAAAACCTTTCCAACCAATCCTAAAAAACACCTAGGGCAATATATAAGATTCTACAAAGGTTCCATGCACTAGGGTAACTTTCCAGGAACCTACAACCTCCAGATGGGTCCCTAGACCAGGTAAGTCCTGAAACCTAGAGGGCCCAACCTCTCCAGAACATCAACTAGTTCCAGCTCCCCACCCCATACTAGTGACAGACCCTTCCAACATGAAAACGTTAGAATGGGCATAGCCCAAATATCCCTAAAGAATGGGATGGAAAGATCAAAGGTGTTGGTGGAGTTATACAGAGAAGATAGGATTTAATAAATGAATATGATTGCTGAATCATTAAATCGATGTCTCTCTTGGTCTCCAATATCCTAGAGCAGCTAGAAGTAAAAACCTAAAATTGTGGAATTGTAACCCATACCAAACTCTGAAATCTGTTCTACAACTAATTGTTGTGTTGTGCTTTGAAATTTATTGCTTTTTTTGTATATATGTTATTTTTCACACACAAAAAAAGTCAATTGTAATGATAAAAAAATATTTATTCCTTCTACCGCCAATGTGCTGGAGCAGTTAAAAGGAAAATCTGAGAGGATCGCATGGTAGCTATGACAAACTCTGGGATCTGTCCTGTAACTACTCGTTGAAGAGTGCTTTGAAAACGATTACTTTTTTCTTTCTTTGCTTTGTATATATGTTATATGATACGATAAAAAAAGTTAAAAAAAAAAAAAGAATGGAGCAGAGCGGGCGGGGAGATGGGAGACAAGCAAGCAGGACCACTCACACCAGGGTGCAGAGAGGAGTTGGTGGCCCGGGCTAGGGCAGAGGCCCCAGGGATGGGGAGAAGAGCCAGATTCCTAGTCTTCAAAGGGTAGGATTAACTGGTCTTGGCAAAGGGGAGAGATGAGTCTAGTGTGACTCCCTGGATTCTGGCCTGGACAAAGGAGTCATTTGGGGGCTGGGGAGGGCCTGGAAACACTATGTAAACAGCTATACAAATGTTACCACTTCTTTTCCTTATTCAAATGCACAGTTTGCATGCGGCCCACAGTCAGTGGTGACTGAGAGAATTGAAGGTAGGCCTGCCCTGCATCTCAGCTGGCTCCCATCCCCACGTCCTCTCCTTGCCAGTCTGCACTTTCCAGGCTGAAGGGCTCCCCGGAGCCCTGACTCTCGGTCTTTGAGCTGTCTCGATGGCCACCTCCTCTCCTAGCTCTGCCCATCCTCTCCTCCCTCCTCGCCTTTTCTCAAGGAAGCGGCAAGGTTTCCTCTCTGGCATGAGTCCAGCTGCTCAGCCCGGAGTTACGTGAGCCCCCGTCACCTGCTCCTGACTCATCTGTGAATGGAAATGCCCCACCACACTCGGCATGATCCCCTGACCTTGCTTTCACATGTCAGGCCACTGGCTCCAGCAGCGGCTTCCTTCCCTTCCCGTTCCCTCAATGGTAGCTACAGCTTCTTTGAAAAGCTTCCCAAACGCTTCGGGATCCCCTTGGTTCTGTAGGGGTGTGTGCGCGTCACGTGTGCACATGCAGGCAGGCACGATCCGAGCAGTGCGTCTGCGGCACTGTGGGCAGATAGAGACAGGTGAAGCACAGACACATGGACACTGAGGGACGTGCACATATGTGCCCGGGGAGACGTTTCTAGGCTGGAAGCTCTGGAGGGCAGAGCTTGGGTCTGATTTGTTCGCTATCATATTCCCAAAGCCTGGCATGCAGGATGTGCTCAATAAATATTTGTCGAATGAAAGAACGTGGCAGACACAGAGATGCACCACTCAGACCTTCGAGTTGCAAGCAGTGTGGTGACAGGGACAGTTTCGGCTGCTTTAGCCTCGGCAGGGGTTGGGTCTAGGGTGAGGCGAGTGAGGCACTGAGGTCACATGGTTTAAGGAGGTGCTTACTCTCTGGGCTGTGCAAGTGTGTCCTTAAATTTTGTGCCCTTGGCACACCAGTCTCTCTCTAGTCCTGGCCCTGAGGGTCAATGACTGAGTACACAGGGGTCATTTCCATCTCACTGAAGAAGGCTCCTCCAACGAGCGATCTTTGCTCCGGCGCTCTGCCTTGGGCTGGTAGAGAATGGTCAGGTCTGCCCCCATCTCTGACAGCAGTTCTGCCCAATCTGGCTTCTGTCCTTTACCTTTTCTGGGTATTGCTCCCCAGAGAACCTTTTACATGCTTAACTTCACCTCAGAGCGGCTTCCCTGAGAACCTGACCTGTGACAATTAAGGAACAGGTACGTACAGATCTGCGAAGAAATGCACACTCACACCCTCACCTCTTTCATCCCCCACCCTTTGGTGATATGTGTCACTTTTGCTAGCACCAGTCCTTCTGCCTTCCCTTGCCTTTCTGGAAGGGTTGGGTCAATTTAGAATGACAACACACACCTCTGTGAGTGCCTGAGGGCAGGGGCTGAGTCTTAACTGTATTTGACACTCAATGCTGAAACCAGTACCTGGTATACACTAGATGCTCAATAAATCACCAGGGGGCAGCTGAATGGGGCAGAGATCACCAAGATGTCTGAACGCCTCATGGAAGGCCAGTGATCGGATCTGTTGACCTTACTCTCTGTTCCCAAACTGGGGTTTCCACGGCACCTTTGAATGCAGTAACGGAGGTGATAGAACTATTTCAAATAGTCTCATGGAATTTATGCTTTTAGCTGAGATAAGGCCACTGAGCTGAATGAAAAGGCCTGACCCTTTGCTTTTGGTGAGAATGATATCAGGACAGCGTGGTAACATGGGGTTCTCTTGGAGTGAGCCACAGCTCTGATGGACACATAAAAACATAGTTTTCACTCGCATGAAGGAGGCAGCGTAGGGGAGCAAGAGGGTCAAGAACTTGGATTCAGACACACTGGCTTTGAAACTGGACCCTGCCATTTACCAACTGTGGTAGTTAGATTCAGTTGTCAACTTGGCCAGATGAGCGTACCTAGTTTTGTTGCTGCGGACATGAGCTGATGGCACGTGAACCTCATCTGTTGCTGATATACATCTGCAGTCGGCTAGGAGGCATGCCTGCTGCAATGAAAGGTGTTCGACTTAATTGACTGGTGCTTAAATGAGAGACCACAACAGTAGCACAGCCTAAGCAGCTCGGCATTCCTCATCTCAGCACTCGCAGCTCAGCCCAGGCCTTTGGAGATGCAGAAAGAAGTCACCCCGGGGAAAGTTGTTGGAACCCAGGGGCCTGGAGAGAAGGCCAGCAGAGACCATCCTGTGCCTTCCCACATAAGAAAGAACCTCAGTGGAAAGTTAGCTGCCTTTCCTCTGAAGAACTGACAAAATAAATCCCCTTTTATTAAAAGCCAATCCATCTCTGCTGTGATGCATTCCGGCAGCTAGCAAACTAGAACACCAACCGTGTGTCCTTTGCTTATTTGCAAAGTAGAATCTAAGAATCCTCTCAAATGTCAACAGCCCACTATAGTCTCTGCCCTGAGTAAATGGCAGCTACTATTCTCATGAACAAACATCCATAATTTGCCCATCGAAAACTTTCCAAACATGGAGGTGCTGGGCAGAAGAGCAGTGAGGTGTGCTTGGAAGCTCTCAGAGAGCTGACAGGGGGATGCTTTTTGGAGCAGTCCAATCTCAGGAACACCCCAGGCCCTGGGAAAGGAGGGTCCGGACATAGTGCCTTCAGATGACTGATAAGTGTTGTGGTACTGTTGCCTCTCTTTTCTAAGCTTTCTCCATGCTTCCAGACCACCTTCTTGTCCCCCATCCTTGAAGACTTTCCTGCCTTCTTATCCCCAATCCCCATCCCCACTTTTAAATTCCCTTCACTGCCTTTTTCTTTGCTGTCTCTTTGCAAAGCATGCTGACCCACTATATTCATACTACAGTGCAAATGATTCCACCTTGTATTTGCATTCATAAAACAAGATACTTAGAAGAGGAGTTTTAGGAATGGAATTCATTCTCTAGGGAAGTCAGTACAGCAGGACTGGAACCCAGTTCCAGGAAGGGCAGGGTCATGCTGGAATCAGAAAGTCTAGGTTCAAGTCTGTATCTGCCTCTAAATTACCGGTTGATCTTAGGCAAGTCACACACCCTCTCTGGGCCTCAATTTCCTCACCTATGGAAAAGTAACAGGGTTTCTCAGTAGTCCGCTTTTTTTTTGTTTGTTTGTTTATTTATTTATTTGTCTTAATCAGGTCACAAAATGCTTTCCCCTCCAAGATCTCATCTGATCCTCATGTTAATCTTGCATGCAGGAAGCCTTATTCTTCTATGCCTTTCAAAGTCTGGCTCAGAGCAGCCCCTCTCTCCCTCCTAATTGACGGTACCATCCTCAGGTCTAGGCAGCCTCTGGATCTTGCACTGGCTCCTAGAATTCACACCATACCTCAGGCTTCAGTGAAGGGCAGTGAGTACTCATTGCTCCTTTGAGCCCCTGGGGCCTGGTCCCACATAGAGACTCAACAGTTGCTCTAGGAATGCTGGACACACCAGCTATCGTTCTCAGGCAGCTAGTCATCTGGATTCTGCCACACTCAGTGTTAGTCACCTTGCATGCCCTTCTCTAGAAACTTAGTGGCTGGGCATTTGTGTCTTCATCTAGTCTCTAAATAAAGTATTAGGCAAGAAAGATCTAAGGGCGGAGCCTGTCTCCTGGCCTTCCCGCCTGTAGATGCCTTCTCCAGCCTACGAACAGCTGGCTTAACACACAGATAAGCTTTCAAATCACCCGCTCTGCCCTGGGCCAAATGTCATCAGCTTATAGGTGCCCAGTCCAGGGCTGGTACCCAGTAAGCAGGTGCTTACCTGATTGAGTGCTAGTTCCTACCCTCCGACCTTCCCTACAGGGGGAAAGCAGGCAAAGGGAGACTCCAGATGGGTTTCCAATATACACCTCTAATGTGGCCCAACAGAGGGATCCTGCTGCAACCCACTCCTCCCAGAACCTGCAGCCTCTTTGTGATTCATCCAAGGACCTGTTTCCTGCTTCCAAGGTTTCTGGCATCCTGGGTGTCCTCCTTGGGAGGATTTGAATGGGGCGGATGGATGTGACAACAGCTGGACCAAGGTTCTGAAACCAGGCAGTCCCAGCACTACCACTTATTAATTGTGCCACCTGGGCAAGCCACTGCACCTGTCAGGGCCCCCATTTATTTCCTCATCCTGTAAAATGGGAATAATAACAATAGCTACTTCATTGGGTTGGTCAGAGACTTGGATGAAAAAATATTTACAAAGTTCCAGGTAGAATAACTTGGAATAAAAATTTGTACGATCATCTCCACACACTGTTGCTGTTGGGGGGCGGGGGGCGTGGAGCAGTAGGAAAACCTGGGCAGGGTCCCACTGGAGCAGCCCAGGCCAGGACCCCCAGCCAGGAGTGAGCACAAGAGCTGCCCTGGATGGTGAAATGGACCCTGGCAGCCCTGCTGTCAGCAGAGACTGAAATATGCTGGGTGCTTGCATAAGAACAGGGATGGGGAACCAATGGCTTGGTATTTGCAAAGTGCAGCTTTCCCTGGGCTGCAGAAGCTGAAAGTCTTGGCCAGGCCTTCTAGTGATGAAATAAGCCTTCCCCTGGGGATGGAGCCCGTCAGCCTCTGCCCTGGCCTCCTCCCCTTGCCCTACCCTCTTGGAATGAGTTCAGAACAGCGAGTCTCCCTACTCTGCATACCTGCCAGTGTGCAGGGTCCAGGTACAAGGGGAAGGGCTGTGCAGAGGGAGGGAGGTGGGGGACCCGGGTATGAGCCCTGATGGGCTCTTTGCACATGGCATGATCCCAGCCAGGCCCCTTCCCCTCATTGGGCCTCAATTTCAGGTGATTTCTAAGGCCTCTTTCAGGGTTGAGCGATGTCTCTCTCCCCCACTCCCAGGGGTGGGCTGCAGGTTGGGCATACCCCAGGGTTCCATGCTCCCCCTTCCCTTTTCTTGATTAGTGCTTCTGCCAAGAAAACCGAAAGTGTTGGGCTCTAGTTGTATTCATTCATTCATGTTCTCCTAAAGGCTGAGCACATCCTCCTATAGGTCACACCTGTTCTAGAGGCTTGAGAATTTCGGCAAGAAGACAAACCCCCAAATACCCCAAATCAGTCAGGCTTTCACAAGTGCCCAGAGGAGCTCAGATGGAGCATGTGATGACAGCTCTGAGGAGGCCAGATGGGCCTGAGGAGAGCAGAAAGCAGCACCAGGGAAGGGAGGGCAGACTGGGTGGGAGTCCTGGGTGAGCCAGAGCTGGACGTGGTGTGTGCTGGGAAGGGAAGGGTCAGAAGCCCTGGCCGGTGAATCAGCCCTCCGAGGCTGCCCCGGAACTTTCACTTCTGTGCCCTGGCCCCTGCCTGCATTTGGGGCTCAGCTCTGCTTTGGAGGCTCCCCAGGGGTGTGTGTGGGGGTGGGGGAAGCTAGGCATCCTCCTGGCCCCAGGCCCACCTTGTCGGCTCTGTTCGCGGCTTCCGTGGCCGGTGCTGACCAGCTCAGAGCAGCCAAATCTGCGGACGAGACAGCGCAGCTGCGGGAGCCGGGGCCGGGCCGTAGTGTGCTGGCTTGCTCACCACTCTCCCTTTCAGTTTTCCTTCTGGGTTCAGTCTGGAGCTGTGATTTTCCTCTTGCTGAGTCATCCAGGGAAGGGCAATAAAGGAGGGTGATTAAAAGTGTTTCAGTTCCTGGGATTTCTCATGTCTGTTTACAGGAATTCAAAGCAAAGCCACAGAAGTACTTGTGGCGAGGAGGCTCCTAATGAGGCGTCGCCCCGTCCCGCTGGGCATTCTTGGGGCACAGCCAGGGCTTTCCCCGCACACCAGGCCTTCTTGGCGCTGGGTCTCCCCCACATCAGGGGCTTCTGCCTCTCCTTTTTCTCTACCAAGCCCGCTGTGACCGAAGGTCTCTGGGTGCCTCCTTGGAGGTAACTGTTGGGCTCCCTGACTGCTGGGGGCAGACGATAGGGCTCCCTGGGGTTTCTGTCACCCTGGAGGAAGAAGCCAGCGCATGAAGCCCTTCACGGCCTCCGGGTCCCCCACTCCTCTCCTACGCTGCCCTCTCCTCCCATCAGGTCTGTCTGCTTCTCTCACTCAGACCACACAGGGCAACACCCCCTTCTTCCGGCTCCCCCACCCCCCACCCCCCAACCTGTCCCCTCCCACCCAGCCCTCCGTTCCCTGTTCTAACCCCGAGCTATCTGGTACTCATTGACCAGGGGGCAAAGGTAGCAGAACCTGCGAACTACCAGCGAAATCAGAGACCAAACAGACTGTGCAAGGACTGGCTGTCTTCCCTCTTGCCCCCTCTCCTGCTGACAGCTGAGCTGGCTGAAGTCCAGCTGCGCTGGCCCTGGCTCTCTCCTCAGTGGGGCCGGTAGCCGGAGGGAATTGGCTTGTGCTGCAATCAGAGGGAGAGATAACAAGAATGGCTCTTAGGTGTTAGGGGCCTATGCAGGGAGGGATGAGAGATTCTGCCAAGATGTTTTCATCTCCAACCTTGTCGCCGACCCTGGGGTGACTGCCCTGGGAGCTCATCAAGCTAACCCTGAGTGACCACAGCCCCTTTGACACGTGGCTGTTCCTAGCAGCAACAGCTACTGTCTGCAGAGCCTGTCCTTGGAATTGCGGGCATTAAAAAGGGTTTTGTGATCTTTTTCAAACTAGTTTGCCAAGGTGGCACCCAAAAGGTCCAGACTGCATTTCCCCAAGGGTCTAGGGTTGGGGTGGGGGCTTGGCTCAAAAGAGCTAACCCAAAGCCCCAAAAGGACCTCAAGTCTTCTGTTGTATCCTAAAATCCATGCATAAAATTTGCATTCTATTCCATCTTCTATGCTTTATATAAAACTATTATTTTCCTCACATTCTTTGAGTCAAACAGATGCTCTTGGCAGATGGGCCACATTTGTCCCGTGGTTCAGCTGTCCTGGAACATAATGGTGCCAGCAGTGGGTGCCCATTGCAAGGGGCCAAGGGGCCTGGGCAGCCTCAGATTTAGACCCAGTGCAGACCCAGTTCCTGACCCCAGGTGTGCAAATAGGCTCTCCATCCTTCTGACCTTCCCTTTCCCAGTCATTCCTGACGAAGGCTGGGTGGGCCCCCCGTCACCCAGAGGTGCTGACACAGGTGGTCCCTGTCTTCCTGCTCCCCACCCCCTCCCTGAGCCTGCTGGTCCTCTGCTACTTGGTTCTGCTCCCTGGGAGAGACCAGAGCGGAATCTTGTTCATTGACTAAGGCCATTGAGGAAGCCAAGGGCAGTTGAGGCTGTTCCTGTGTCCTGTCTCAGGAGGTCTGTCATGCCCACTTGCCCTGTTGCCTTTGCAGGCATAAATGTGGCAGGGCAGCCTGGCCTTGGCAGTGGCTGTGAGGGTGCCCCCCAGCCAGAATTTGGGCCAATCCTGAGGAGGAGGGTGCTGAGAGGATCTGGGGGACCCTTTCTTCTCTCTCTCTCTCTCTCTTTTTCTGCATGCTGTATGGAGGGGTCACATTTCATTTTTTCCACGTGAATTTCCTGTTATTACAGCACCATTTGTTGAATTTTCTTGTTTTGTTTTGTTTGTTTTTTTTTCTGGGGGGAAGTACATGGGCTGGGAATTGAACCTTTGGGTCTCCTGTGTGGCAGGCAAGAATTCTACCACTGAACTACCCTTGCACTCCCTCTTCCTTCTCTCTTACGTCCAGTTAGTCACCAAGACCCAATATTTCTGTCTCTTGAATGCTTTCACAATCCATTTCACGTTACTCAACGCAATGCTTAAGAAAGGCAATCTTATCTCACTCTCTTTGCTTAAAACCCTTCCCAGACTTCTCACTGGACTCAGATAAGATCCAGCTGGTCTGTCCATTCCTCTTCCACCCTTATCTCTCTCCTCTTTAAGCTGTGACTTTTCTCTCTCTTCCTCTCAAGCCTGAGAGGATGAGGGCTGAACAAATGAGAGATGTAAGTAAACAGGATTCCCCCTGATCCTATGGCTGATTGCATTTTTCAAAAATGTCTACATTCATCTATTCTGTCCTACATGCTCTTCTAGAACCTGGACAGCTCCCATCAACAGGTGGAGTTTATTTCTTCTCTCCGTTGATACTGGGTGGGACATTCTGTGACTTCTTGGATGAATAGAATGTAGTGGTAATGTCACAGTATAACTTCTCAGCAGGTCACAAGGGCCATTGTGTCTTCTCTGTCTTTCTCCCTTGATACCTGCC